>NC_047668.1:67714089-68970339 GCF_011762505.2 Arvicanthis niloticus | reverse complement strand
GCTAGCAGCCTTCAGATGAAGATGTAGAACTCTCAGCTCCCCTACACCTTGTCTGGCTGGATGCTGCCATGTTCCCACCTTGATGATAATAGACTGAACCTCTGAACCTGTAAGCCAGACACCTTTGTCATGGTGTCTGTTCACAGCAGTAAAACCCTAACTCAGACACCATCTCAAGAAATAAATGGATGAATAAATAAATCAATAAAATAAATACTGCAAGTTGGGGGCATGGAGATGGCTTAGGGGATAAAGGTGCTCACCAGAAGCCTAGTTAACTGATTTCCATCCCCAGTACCACAGACTGGAAGAGAACGCCTCCCATGAATTGTCCTCTGGCCTCTATAAAGATACCCTGCCCTCCACACAATTCTAACAGTAACAACAAATCTGCAAACCTGTCTAAAGCAGTAGTCTGCTCCTGGTTAGTTCCAGGCACTGACGTACCCATTACTGAGAAGGCTGCAAATCAACTGAATCCAGATGTTTGAGGGTATTCTGAGCAACACTAAGACCCGCTTCTTAAAACAAAACGGAAACTATCTGCAAACCTTCCAGAGCAACAGTTCTCAACCTTCCTGAAAACCAGTGTTCTAGATGCATACATACTTTTCCATTGGGTTATTTTTCTAACCTGTTGGAATATCTCAGTGAACTGAGGCCTGTGGTTTCTTCCCAGAGAAAGGCAATGGGATCACACACACCAGAACTGAGTAATTTTTTTTTTTTTCTCTTTTACCAAACACTGCAATGGAAACACTCAGAAAGCCACTGCAGCAGGATTAGGAGTTCGAGGTCATCCTCTACTAAACAGGAAACACAAGCCCACCTTGAGCTACCTGGGACCCTACCTCAACAAACAAACAAAAACACACAAATCAGAAACTCAGCACTGGGGTGATTCCAGCCAGCACTGGGGGAGCAGAAGCTGAAGGAGTTTGTGGCCAGAGCTACATAGTGAGATCTTGTCTCAACCCCCACCCTCAAACCAAAACCCAACAACTCGTTCCCAAGCCAGAATATATGGAACTAAAACTCTTAAATAAAATACTATGAAAAATTCATTTTAAATTCTGCACTTTGGGGGAAAATATAGCTGCTGTCAAAGAGTAGATCAATGAATACATGAGGGGCTGATGCTAATTTGGTTGCATCTGCGATGGGAAGCTCCTTACCGGAAACGTGGTAAGCTGCAGCCAACCCCAGGCTCCTGAAGCAGGACTGATAGCCCTAGGCTTGGGGAAAAAAGGGCTGGGATTGTGGGCTGGGAAGAGACTGCAGGGAGAAGGGGAGAAACAGCAGGTGTCTGAAAGCTCCTAAATTTGCTAATCTTGGTTCATTAATGCTGGTAAAGGCCTTCTTACTCTTTGTGGAAAGAACAGAACTCAGTGGGACACTTCATTCATTGTGACAACCTCTTTGATTTTTCTCCTGCTGTGGAATCTGGATGCAGCTCCTGTGGGAAAGAGCAGGATGAGGGATCCCCCCCCCCCCATTTTCTGCCAGGTTTCCCCACCTCCTTTCTGACTCAAGGCTGCCTTTGCTGGAAGGTGTCTCCCCTCATCTTGTGTACCCAGGCAAGTGGTTGGGTCTGATTTCTGAAATGGTGATCCATTAAGCAAGAGAACCATTGCTTTCCATATTTCCTACAGAACCTCCGCTTCCCTTCAGTTTATTTTTGTCTTATGTTCATTTCTGTCTCAGCTGCATGCATGCATGTGTACTGCATGCATAAGGAGTCTTTTTTTTTTTTTTTTTTGGTTTTTCGAGGCAGGGTTTCTCTGTGTAGCCCTGGCTGTCCTGGAACTTACTCTGTAGACCAGGCTAGCCTTGAATTTAGAAATCCGACTGCCTCTGCCTCCCAAGTGCTGGGATTAAAGGCATGCGCCACCAGTGCCCAATGCATACGGAGTCTTAAGAGGGTGTCAGATCATCTGGATCAGGTGACAGGTGACAGGTGACAGAGCTGTCAAGTGATGGAATGGAATCCTGGTACTTTGCAAGAGCAGCAAGTACTCTTAACTACTGAGTCATCTGATTTTGTTGTTGTTGTTGTTTTTGTGTGTGTGTGTGTGTTTTATAGTTTTGAAACTGGATATTGCCATGTAGCTCAGGTTGGTTTTGAACTCTGGATCCTCCTGCCTCAGTTTCCCAAGTGCTGGGACTGCAGGAATATTTCATCACACTCAGTTCTGACTTTTTTTTTTTTTTTTTTTTTTAATGTAATGACTTTATTGGACCATACTTCCTAAGGAGCCCATTTGAAGCGGTAAAGTCCACAGTGGCTGGCTCTTCTTGTTTTGCAGCACAGGTCGGCTCACTATCAGCTCCTCTCCAGGAGCAGCACTGTAGGGAGCTAAGTCCAGCAACTTTCCTGATTGGAACGTTTGCTGGGTAGGGAGTGAAGTGGGCACTTGTTGACACAAGGTGGGAGCCCATCAAACTAGTGAGAAGGGTTTCTGTAGTGCTTAGAACTGCAGCCACCACAGGCTCGGGGTAGGGGTGGGACAGCGTCAACATCTCTGCCAGTATGTGGAAATTGGAAGTGGTTTTTCAGAAAGAGCCCAAATTTTCCCAGATGTCTAATTCCAGCCTTATTCCCTGTGCCAGTTCAGCACTCAGAGAACAGTATTTAAGCAAACAGCAATTGTCGTGTATGCTTCCACTCAGCAGTCCTGCACTCTGGAAAGGCAGAAGGCAGGAAAAAGCTGCTATGGATGAAGACTGGTCCCAGGGTCCCTGTTTCCAAAGGAGGTGAGAGAGGTCTGCTGAGAAGACAGACGATCCGATCAACAAGGAAGAAGCAAATGAGCAAGATCTTTAGCATTGTCTAAACTCCACCCCCACAGTTACCTGGCAACAGCCAGGTAGACCTGGCCCACTATAAAAGGGGCTGCTTGCCCCCTCCTCTCTCTCTTGCTTACTTGATCTCTTGATCCCTTTGTCCCCTCTTCCCTGCCCCCTTTCTCCACGTGCTCATGGCCCACCTCTACTGCCCCCCCCCCCCACTTTTCTCTGCCTCTACTACCCTCCTGGCTCCCCTCCCCATGCCCTGAATAAACTCTATTCTATACTATACAGGTGTGTGGCGGGTCCCTCAGAAGAGATGCCTCAGCATGGGCCCCATGAGCCACCCCCTTTCCCCATACCTCACCACACACCCACAGAACATACTCTCTTTATCTCTTTACCTTTTAATAAACACATCAAAGATGATCTTTCTTTCTTTTCTTTCTTTCTTTTTTTTTTTTTTTTCTGGTTTTTCGAGACAGGGTTTCTCTGTATATCCCTGGCTGTCCTGGAACTCACTCTGTAGACCAGGCTGTCCTGGAACTCAGAAATCCGCCTGCCTCTGCCTCCCAAGTGCTGAGATTAAAGGCGTGCGCCACCACTGCCCGGTAAAGATGATCTTTCAAAGTGTACATTTTGAATAGTTTTTGGTTTGCTGTAAAACTGAGGAGGTACGGATACCCTGCCATCCCCGTGTAACAGCCTCCCCCATAACCAATATCTCATACCAGAGTTTATCATAGTTGAGGGCTCTGCATGGACACATGTACTCATTACTTCATACTAAAGATTACTCTTGATGCTGGACCTTCTATAGCTGTGGGCAAGTTGTTTTGTTTGTATGTGGTGTGAGTGGGTGTGCACGCATGCGTGTGCATGTGTTCTTGTATGCATACTTAAATGTGTGAGTGCACGTGTGTCTGCATGGCATGCATGGAGGCCAGAAGTTGATATGCAGTCTTTACTTAGATCACCCTATTTTATTTACTGAGGCAGGGTCTCCAGCTGAACCTGGGGCCTGCCAAATGCCCTAGCTAGCCAGCTAGCTACCTTACCTCAAGGACCCCTTGTCCCCCCTACTGGATGCTATTGCTAGCCACTGCTTCTGTCAAGTTTTGATGTAGGTTCTGGGGATTTTTTAAAAATTATTTCTTTCAAATATAAATTTTGTATTTTATGTATTTATATGAAATATATACATTTATATAAAATATATTTTATATATTTTGTGCACTCTATCTTCAGACACATAAGAAGAGGGCATCAGATCCCATTACAGATGGTTTATGAGGCACCATGTGGATGCTGGGAATTGAACTCAGGACATCTGGTAGAGCAGTCAGTGCTCTTAACAGCTGAGCAATCTCTCCTGCCTGATTCTGAGGAAATTTTTTTTTAAAAATTCTCTTTCTTTTCTTTTCTTTTCTTTTCTTTTCTTTTCTTTTCCTTTCTTTCTTTCTTTCTTTCTTTCTTTCTTTCTTTCTTTCTTTCTCTCATGTGAGTACTGTCACTGCCTTCAGACATACCAGATCCTATTACAGATGGTTATGAGCCACCATGTGGTTGCTGGAAATTGAACTCAGGACTTGGGAAGAACAACCAGTACTCTTAACCACTGAGCCATCTCTCCAGCCCCATCTCTGGGGAAATCTTAATTCTAACCCTCAAGCTTGTATAATATCACTGTGTCCACCAAGCTATCTCCCCAACCCCAGGATGTTTAAAAAAAAAAAAAAAAAAAAAAACCAAAAACAATAAGGTTAAAGAAATAAAAAACACAGGTCACCGATAACGGTCAGGGAATATCTAAGGAAGTTAATAAATAAATGTATATATTTCATATAAATACATAAAATACAAAATTTATATTTGAAAGAAATAATTTTTAAAAAATCCCCAGAACCTACATCAAAACTTGACAAAAGCAGTGGCTAGCAATAGCATCCAGTAGGGGGGACAAGGGGTCCTTGAGGTAAGGTAGCTAGCTGGTAAGGTAGTATACTTCCTAGCTAGGGCAATTGGCAGGCCCCAGGTTCAGCTGGAGACCCTGCCTCAGTAAATAAAATGGAGTGATCTAAGTAACCTTACATCTAACCTCCAATGAGAAGCCAACCACATATGCCCTGGGGCAGCACGCTCCAGAGGGAGCAGTGACTGACATGGAAGTCACAGCCAGAACTAGACTAGAGGAGTCTGGGGAGCAGATCAGAGGTACAGCACATGCCTAGCGTGTGGGAGATTCTGTTCAATGTCCAGCACTGGGATGGGGCAAGGAGGTGCTGGACAAAGTGCAATCCTGTAGGAGGATATGTGCCCATGTTTTTGAACTATTTTTCTTTGTTATGTGTATTATTACTGTGTGTGTTTTTGTGTGTACATGCGTTCATGCAACACACACACATGCACACATAATACCTATGCGCCATGGGCACACTATTAGCAACTAGTTGTTTCCTTCTACCATAGGTGCCAGAGATTGAACTCAGGCTGTCAGGCTTGTGTGGCAAGTGATTTTTTACCTGTTGAATCATGTCGCCAGCCCTGGTTTTTCCTCTTTTTAAATTAAAAACATAACCATCGCACATGGTTAAAAAGGGCAAATGTTAACAGTAACCAACAAGTATACTTCATGTTTCCCTCATTCTCCCATTCCTTGACTGAGAACAATGGCATCCATTCTAGAACCCCTCCAAGAAATATCATCCATCAAGGTCTTCTTTACTTTGAGACAGTCTCTGGATAGTGCTCATACTGGCCTCAAACTATCAATCTTCCCGCCTCAGTCTCCAGATGACTGAGATTGTAAGTGTTCCACATCTTGCTCAACTGTCTTTTTTTTAAAGAAAGAATCAAGCGATTCTCTCCTCTCTCTATATTTATCTATATATAATTCATTATATGTATACACATATATGATTCATTTATTTTTATATGTATGGGTGTTTTGTCTGAATATTATGTTTTCACCACATGTCTGCAGTACCCTGGGTGGTCAGAAGGTGGCACCTGATCTTCTGGAACTAGAGTTACAGATAGTTGTCAGCTGCCATGGAAGTGCTGGGAACCAAACCCAGGTCCTCTGGAAGAGAAGCTAGTGCTCTTAGCGCTGAGCCATCTCTCCAGCTCCCAGCTTAGAATTCTTCTTTAGAGGAGAGGACCGTGTGGAGTCTAGCAGAACCCACTGTTCCCGACACTTACAGCATTGATTTATGCAGGGGCAACTGTGCATATTGGACAAGCCATTACAATCTCTCATAAAATCAGGGAAGTTAGAAGGCTATATTTTCATTTACAGAGCTGCTTTTTAGACTTATTTTGTTGTCTGTTTTATAGTGCAGTACCTAGGATTATAAATTAACAACTGAGCAGAGGCTTTTTAAAAAGTAGACAGAATTGTTATGCAAGCTGTATAGAAAGTGGTGTCCACAGCTCTGGGCAGGCAGGGTGTTCAGAGTGCTTCAATACATACAGCCAGTCACACAGTGGCCCATTGTCAATGAGCACAGTATGCCAGAAATACAAACGAACACATTCTTCTCTTTCCACAATATCAAAATTATTGAAAAACAATAAAACCACAAGGCACATTAATTTTACTGGTAGCAATTGTGCCAGGGAGTCCCAAGTTCCTTCACTGTCAGCTGAAACAGACACGAGTTCTTTTATTCTCATTTTAATTACAGATTTCAACTCTCCTATCACATACTGAACACATATCACACAGTAAATACATCTCTCTGCTGTATGCATATACATAGGTTACAGAATGGCTACAAAGGGTTAAAGTAGCAGGACTTACAAAGAGGCCAGGAGAGACAGCTGGGGATTTGAGAGAGATGAGAAAGGAAAGTCTGTGGAGGGGTTGGTGTAGGTGTGTGTGTGTGTGGGGGGGGGGAAGCAGATAACTAACCTGTTAGAGATATGGCAGAGGTGCTGAGTCAGAACAGCTGCTGGGTCAAAGTCGAGTTGAACCTCAGGGTCAAGTCAAATTGCCGAAGTGCAATGTGGGACCATGGAGACCACAGACATGAAGGAAAGGTCAGATCCAGATAGGTTAATGAGGGAATCCTAGCAGTCTGTGCCAACTATGGAGAGCTGAGCTCAGCTGAGTCCCTGGGTGCTAGGAGCCAAACCAAGGAAATTACCTGCTGTTCTAAGAGAACCTCAGGAAATTATCTGCTGTTCTAGAAAGACTAGTCAGTACAAGGTTAAGAAAGGATGTTCTCAGGTCTCAGGTCCCAGGAAGTTAAAGAACGTCTGGCATTTCCTGGGAGCCGGTTACGACAATGGGATGGTCTAGAGCAATAAGGATACGACAGTGGACTGGACTTAGACAAGAAGGATTCAATAGTGGGATAGCCCTAAGCAATGACCCTCGCCTAAACTTCCCGGTTTGCTGTGTCTTTATAACCTGCTCCCAAAATTAAAGTTTCAGAGCTTGATCAGAACCCAGACTTGCTCTCATCTTTGTGTCTCTTGTCCTTTCATTCTTTCACCCCCTTCCCTAAGGTCTCATCGAATCCCCGAGGGCTGGGGCACCTGGGATAGTAGGGAGTCACACGCCAGGAGGTTGGATGACACGTGAGTGGGTCATGTATGAAGTGTTAAATGTACTTTTGTGTTTGTTTGCTTAATTCTTTTCTTTTGAGACAGGGATTCTCTATTTAGCTCTGGCTATCGAACAACTAACTCATTATGCAGACCAGGCTGTTCTTGAACTCACAGAGATTTGCCAGCCTCTGCCTCCAGGGTGCTAGGAGTAAAGGCGTGTTAGATGTCTCCTTCATGGGTGCAGGTGAGGGTGTTGTGTTCTTTCCTTAGCTTTTTGTGCCTAGTAAGTTCTCAGGCCTGTTTTCATGCTTTTCTTTTCTGTGCATATGTATGTAAGATGTGTATGTATATGTAAATATGTATATTCATGTGTCTGAGTACAGGTGTGTGCCTGCCATAGTAAATTCATCATGGTCAGAGAATCTCTGGTGTGGGTCCTCACCTCCGCCTTGTTTGAGACAGTTTTATATTTGCTGCTATATATCCCTGGTGTTCTAGTTAGGGTCACTACTGCTTCAATGAAACCCTGTGACCAAAAAGCAAGTTGGGGAGGAAAGGGTTTATTCAGCTTACAATTCCAGATCATAGTCCATCATTGGAGAAGTCAGGACAGGAACTGAAGCAGGGCTGGAACCTGGAGGCAGGAGCTGATGCAGAAGTCATGGAGGAGCACTGCTTACTGGCTTGCTTCCTATGGCTTGCTCAGCCTGCTTTCTTATAGAACCCAGGACCACCAGCCCAGGGATGACACCACCCACAATGGGCTGGGGCCTTCTCCCACTGATCGATCACTAATTGAGGAAATGCCTTACAGCTGGATCTCATAGAGACATTTCCTCAACTGAAGCTCCTTTCTCTCTGAGGACTCTAACTTGTGTCAAGTTACACAAAATCAGCCAGTCACCAGGCTAGCTGGCCTGTGAGTTCTGTTTGCCTCTCTCACCATAGGCACACTGGGATTATGCACAAATGTGTCTGGTTTTATGTGCACTCTAGGGATCCAAACTCAGCTCCTCACATCGACATAGCAAATGCTTTAACCAATGGGCTACCTTCGAAGTCCCTGATACGATGTGACTATGGCCATGTGCTTTCTGCAGCTCCAGCTAAACTGATAAATCTGGAGGGTGGAACCATTCTGCATGTAGGAATAAGCCATTCATCAGTTGGTGCCTTCTGGCAGTAGTGGACTGGACAGATGGTACTGATTATGTGTCCACCAAGATGCAAAATCCACCTGCTTCTATATCTGCACTCAAAATGAAGTCAACAGCTGCTGGTAAAGTGGAGTGTCTCAGGGCATGGCATAGCCCAAAAACCTGTTTTGTATAACAGTAATTTAGGGCAGGGCACGTCCTCCTGCTCAACACTAGGGATACAGGAATTCTCACTGAACCCAGGGCTAGCTGTATAAAAACAGAACTTTTCATTTAATGTTTATTTCTGGTTGGTGCATTTTTCTATGCACCATATTTACAATGACATGGCATATTTGCACCAATGGAAACATACATGAGTTGGGATTTCCCCAGTGTCACACACCGAGCTGTCTATTGCCCTCAGGCTACTTGTCTCACTTTACACCCACAGCAGCCTCTTAAGATAAGTATCCTCAACTCCTTCTTATGCACAAAATCCTGAAACTCAGAGGCTAAGGGATTTGTTAGATATCACTTGGCAAATACATTTTGCAGTCAGCTTCCTATGGAGGATGAGCCCAGCAGCCATCTTGGACAATCTGAACTCCTGAATGCTGGGATTACAGAAATGGACCACTAAGCCCAGTTCATTTGATCTGGGCTTCATGCATGCAAAAATTTTTTCAACTAAGCTATATCCCCAGCCAGGATTTTGGAGAATAGTTTCATGTAGCCCAGGCTGGTCCCAGGTTTTCCTTTAGAGTTTGAAGTAGGGATGCCTTGGTGAAACGGAGAGAATGCTTGGGGGTAAGGAGTCACTGGGGCAGGAAAGGATGGTGGGGAGAAGGTTGTGGTGACAGTCTAGATGCTGGAGATGGGTGTGGCTAGAGCTAGGACTGGCTTGAGCCTCCTTCCCGCCATGCTGCTGTGGCTAGAGGGTCTCTAGCAAGTTCCAGTCACATCTGTCACAAACCTTTGTTACTCCTCTCTGAAAAGGGTTGACAAATTGAGAATAAAAAAACACACCTTCCTTCAAACTCGAATCCTTCCTGATGCTTTTTAAATTTTAATTTGTGCCAAGGATTTAGATATGACAACCCCAGATACCATCCTGAACCCAGATAGAACCCAAGTATAATCATTCTCCTCATGATCATCCTCTCAGAACACAGTGGCATTGGATTGTTTGTAAGGATATTTTCTAAGCCAGGTTATACTGAGACAAAGCCGTCATTTCTGCATCTTTTGGTATACTTTAAGAAAATGACTTGAGTATTGCTGTTGGGTTAATGATATCACAGTCAACTAAGAGTGTTAGACTCAAAATAAAGGAACCGATTTAAACCTATCTAGCCAATAAGTATTGTGAAAATATACTTATGAAACATACACTGCGTTGTCACCAATTTTTTTTTAAAGAATTATTTATTTAATGTATGAGAGTACACTGTAGCTGTCTTCAGACACACCAGAAGACAGCATTAGATTCTATCACAGATGGTTGTGAGCCACCATGTGGTTGCTGGGAATTGAACTCAGGACCTCTGGAAGAGCAGTCAGTGCTCTTAACCACTGAGCCATCCTCCAGCCCGCATTGTCACCAAATTAATTTGTTTTCTAAGTTAAAATTTAATTTTAAAAGAGATATTTCTCTAACTGCTTCCAACAGCAGACTGCAAAGGGTTTTTTGCATAGAGAACACAGGAAATAAATATAGTAATGTTCAAGTAACCAACACAATGGCTGCTCTGTTGCTTGTTGCTTTTAGAATATTTTTAACAACTTGCTGGTGAATTGGCTCTTGCTGATGTGAAGATGGTTCTCACCTGCTCTTGTTTTTTCCCCTCTGGTCACTGTGTCCTATGACGTATCTATCCATTACTAAGACCTGCTAGTTACTAGGCTGGGTTTCTCATAACTGGCCTTCATTTTTACTGACACGAGGTTAGGGTTTCTATTTCTGGCTTGCTGAAAGAGCCTTTTCCTTAGACTAACCCACAGGGCAGAGCGTCTTCCTAAAAAAACTAACGCTTTCATCTAGTCACTCTGTTATTAAAGCTTCAGGGATCCCATTGCAGACAGCCCGGCATGGACACAGGTCTCGGAACTCCCGCTGCTCCAGCCAGACAAATGCATTAGCTTTCTTTACAGTCGCTAATCTTTCTCATCTGGCTTCTGCTCCCCGGAATCCTTGGCTCCTTCTGCCAGTACCTCCTTCCATTCCGTATTGAATTCACTTCCTTCAGGATGTTTTCCTTGCTTAGTAGCTACTTAGCAGATACATAACTCTTGTTTTGAGCTTTTAATCACATTAAGTGCTTTAAAAAATAAATGATCCAAGTCTAGGGATAAACAGCTTACAGAGATTTTCATTTTCTAAGAACCACCCAGGGTGACTTTGTCAGAAACAGAACTCAAATGTGCAGGCGGCTGTGTATTCATTAACGTCTACCCTAGAACCAGAGCAAATGACTCTTTATGGTGACCTCTAGCGGGCACCGGGCAGTCCTACAAAATTACGAAAGTGGAGGGGAAAGTACTCCAGGTACTCCATGGTCATAGGACCGCATTCCACCCCTCCGACCTCCTTATTCATGTTCATTTCCAGTGTTTGTTTTGCATCTAATACCGTCTCCCTTATATACAACTCACCTGTTTCTTGCCTTTGACGGGCTGGGCTGCGGGTGTCGGATGTGCGAACTGCTGTTTAAAATAATGCCTGCCAAGTCGAACCCCACTCCACCAAGCCTTAATGCTGCCTCTGCGTTTGGAGGGCTGGTGCCGCAGTCGCACGGGGGTGCAACGGGGAGGGAAGGAATGGACATCGAGATAGCATAAAAAGGTGAATGCAAGATCCAGGCAATGAGACATTCTGGTCTTGCCAGTGAGAAAAGATTCTCTCCAGACTGCCACCCCGCTCCACGGGAGGTATCGTGAGAGCGGTGTAGGCGCCTTCTCAGGACCCCAAGGCTGGGAAAACGGGGGACTAGAGTGAGTCCGCTGGCCCATGGCATCCCTCAGGGATGCTGGGGGTGGGGGGAGCTTGATGCGCGGCCGCCTTCGGAGCGCACGGCACGTGGGACGCCCCACGCGCGGAGAGGAAGCGCAAAATCGGCAGGGAAAGCCGCGACTGGGTTGCTTGCTTTGAGAAATCCTTTGGGGCGGCCTTAGAAGCCGACCAGGGTTCCCAACAGTCTCTTGCAAAGGCTCATCCAGACGCCGTCCGCTCCCTACTTCAAACCTCGCACCTTGGTCCTCACCTCTGCACCCCTCCTTCCCTCCTGTTTCCTCCCTTCGGGGACGGTTTAAAGGAGCCTGGGGGAGGTGTGCCCATCATCCCGATGGCCCCGGGGCTTCCCGCAGCTCGCATCACGCCCCGCGCACCCCTCCCGGCCACTGCGGGCGGGGGCGCACGGCGTCACGAGGCGGGGAGCCCGAGGTCCGGGGCGGGGCGCCGGGGAAATCCCAGCCCGAGCGAGCCAGGAGGTGCGGGCGCGGGCGGGCAAGGAGGTGCGCGCGGAGGGAGCGGAGCGCGCGGAGCCGGCGGGCGAGGAGGAGGACGGCGAGGGAGGCCCCGCCCCCGCCTCCCGGAGCCCGCTCCTCTCCGCCGCCAAACCCGCTCACTTTGCCTTTCGCCTCTGGACGGCGGCCGGGCTGCGTGCGCCGGGGACCCGGCAGACCTGCCCACGGCGCCTCGGCTAACGCTCGCCCTCCGGGAGACCGGCGCCACCTGGAGCTGCGGACAGCCACCGGACTCCGAAGGGCGAATCCGGGAGCGAGGGGCGGCGGCGCTGACACCGCGGGGGACGCGAGCGGCGCGGGGCGCGAGCCCCGGGGGAGCGCGGGCCCCGACGGCGCGGCCACCCAGTGCGCGCGGCGGGCAGGCCCCCGGGGCGGCCAGCCATGACCTTCGGGCGCGGCGGGGCGGCCTCGGTGGTGCTGAACGTGGGCGGCGCCCGGTACTCGCTGTCCCGGGAGCTGCTCAAGGACTTCCCGCTGCGCCGCGTGAGCCGGCTGCACGGCTGCCGCTCGGAGCGCGACGTGCTCGAGGTGTGCGACGACTACGACCGGGAGCGCAACGAGTACTTCTTCGACCGACACTCGGAGGCCTTCGGCTTCATCCTGCTGTACGTGCGCGGCCATGGGAAGCTGCGCTTCGCGCCGCGGATGTGCGAGCTCTCCTTCTACAACGAGATGATCTACTGGGGCCTGGAGGGCGCGCACCTGGAGTACTGCTGCCAGCGCCGCCTAGACGACCGCATGTCCGACACCCACACCTTCCACGCGGCAGACGAGCTGGGCCGCGATCAGCCTCGTCCCGCCGGGCCCGAGGCGGCTCCCTCCCGGCGCTGGCTGGAGCGCATGCGGCGGACCTTCGAGGAGCCCACGTCGTCGCTGGCCGCGCAGATCCTGGCCAGCGTGTCCGTGGTGTTCGTGATCGTGTCCATGGTGGTGCTGTGCGCCAGCACGCTGCCCGACTGGCGCGCAGCGGCCGCCGACAATCGCAGTCTGGATGACCGGAGCAGGTACTCCGCCAGCCCTGGGAGGGAGCCCTCCGGGTAGGACGCACTGCTTCTTTGCCCGTCCAGTCCGTCCAGTCCCGTCTATCCGTGCCGTCCATCCGTCCGTCCGTCCGTCCAGTCTCCGTCCTGTCTGCCTGGCGGCTCAGCTAGGCTTTTACCTGCCCCAGGAGGCCCCTGGCCCTCCAAACGAGGGATGAGAGGGTTGTGTGGGTCCCCAACCCCGCCCCTCTTTCCCAGGCACAGCCAGCGGGTGTGCTCCGGTCTTACCTTTTAGAGTAAAACCTCCAGGCTTTGTAGATTAGTTCTGACCAAATAGCAACCTGCTAATTAGATTTTCCAAACTTTTATTGCTAACATGCAATAATTTGCACGATAATTCAGTTTGAGCTAAGAGCTCTTTGAAATATGTGCCAATACTGGTGGTGTTTGAAAAGATGAAGTCTCATTTCAGTGAAATGTGGTCTGCTTCAGTGCCCACACATTCTGCACACCCTGCCCCTGGCGTAATGTGTGCTGGGATGGAATTGCCGTATTATAAAGGAGACTAATCTAGTGATAGACTCTGAGTAATGGATGCCTGTGCCCTTTTTCTCTTTCTGATCAAGTGTGGACCTAGCAAATTCCTTTCCTCTGTGTGGTATTAAAGATTTAGGGTTTCATTCAGAGGGTTTTCAGTGTGTGTGTGTGTGGGGGGGGGGAACCAAAAACAGCTATTACCTCGGGAGAGAAGGAAAAAAACCGAAACTTCCCCAAACCCAGAAACAGGATTCAGTCGTTGAAGTGTGCTCCTCCTTACTAGGATGAAAAGAAAATACTTTAATCTTTCCTGAGATCATGCTTACCTCTTAATGGTGATAACACTCCTGTTTTTAGAACAAGTGAGTTTATTTTGCATATTTGGTGGGAGGAATAAGCAGACTAAAGTTGGACTTTCAGAGCAGACAGCCATTTTGGGCATAAAACCCAAACTGTATCTTCTCTTTTGCCCTTTGTTTGATAACTCTTCCAGGAGCCTTCCTCCATTAATTTTCTCTCTTAGTTTTTTTCTCTGTTCACTTTCAAGTCAAGGCCTTGCCCTGTAATCTTTTCCTGATGGGCCGGGGTATGCTAGGAATTGTGGCATGTGTAGATACGTCAGTGTATCACTTCCACAGAATATCTGTCTTCTCTGTATGAATCTTAGGAGTTACTACACTGGACTGGTAGCACAGTGCCCATTGCCAGCTTGCCATGTTGGCAAGAAATCCAAGACCTATGCTTTGAAAAGAAGAAAATTAGGAAACTCATCTTGTTTTGTGTGTTGGGTTGGGTCTCCACTTCACAGATACGAATTAATTCCTTGGTTCGTCAATAATACAATGACATTTACTTCCCTATATAAATAAAGTGACCTCGATAATTTTATTTTTGGAAAGCGTCATAGAAAAATGAGCCATGAGTGCCTGGCTTTGTAAGGACTCATCAGTAACTGTTGAGTTCTAAGGTTAGTGATGGACGGAGCTCATTAGCCAAGGCAACAGGAACATTGACTGATAGGTTAGATTGTGAGTGAGTTGATTACGGGGAACCAAGTGAGTGACAACTTTTTTGAAGGAAGGAAGGAAGAAGGAAAGGGAGAAAGATGGCTCATGTAAAGCATTAGGATGAATACTAATTTTAGATAGAAAGAGAAAGTGAAGAAACGGGAGGAGACAGAGATGGAGGCTGCAGAGGAAGTGAAGAAGAGAGTATGGCTCAGTTTGTGTGTATGTATCTTAAGTATGTATATAATTATTCAAGTCGAACTGTTTCCTAGATACCCAGATATTTCAGGCATATGCATGTTTTTCTTGGCTTAATGGCCCAGTTTTAAGCTTCTTTCTATGAGTAGGTATAAGAAAGCCGGTGTCTGTGATCCCAGATAAGCCACGGCATGACAGAATATTAAGGCTGTCTTTACACAGGAAGCCCCTTGCTGGCCTTCTTCAACAGAGACGTGGCAGCTGGCATTTTGTAGTCGCTCAGTTCCTGCCAGCCTGTGGCTGCTAAAATGAGTCCACGTCCTTCTGAGATTTGACTAAGAATTCCCTCTGTCCCCTTGGAGACTTGAGGTAACCCTAGGCTGACAGGCAAGTGTCCTGCCACTTAAGTGGATCCCCAGCCTCAGAGATCCCCAATCTTGATTCATCTCATCACATTTTCTCAGTGTCTTTCCCGAGTATCCAGTTACGGCTGCTGTTCCAAACACTAACTTTTTCTCATAAAGAAAAGTTGACATAGGACTCAGAAGCACAATGGGTCTTCAGGAGTTGAATTATTCTGAGAAAGCCTTCAAGGTCATGGAGGATGGAAACAAAGCATCCTTGGAAGGCTGTGCACTGTCCAACACTGGCAGGGGGCGTCCCTTACATAAACTGGTTTATGCAACCTGCACAATCCTGTGTCTTGCTGAAGAGCAAAATAGGAGAGTCTTCCAGTAAAAGGAAGAGCGTGGGCACAAGCATGAAACTTGTATGTTATGTTTAGAGAGTGAGAACCGGTGGTAGAGTGAGCTACAGAGCGTAGTCTAAGGATGTGAGTAACTGTTCTGCAGCCATAGCTACCTTTTGGCCAGTTTGTATCATTTGTACTGAGAAGCTTATCCATAGAAAGTAGAGACTGTATTACTGTGTGTGCAATGAGAGAGGGAGAAGATGGGGCACAGGAAAGATGACTGGGCATGGAGGCTCACACCTGCCATTCTACTAACTCAGACTCAATGCCAGAAGGTCAAGAGAGGAGCCTGTGCTACATAGTGAGACCCAAGCTAAGTCACAGTGAGACTCTGTAACTCCTCCCTTCCCCGCCCTCCCCCCCCCCCCAATCGGGGCTGGGAATGTTAGCTCAGTATTAAAAGTACTCGGGCAAAAGTTTTAAGTTCTTAGGTTTGATTCCCAACCCTGCAAAAGCAAGAGATGGAAGTCTTTCAGGCAGGGTCTGAGAGCTTGTATTGCTCCGTGCCTGTGAAAATAGATACTAAGTAACAACTGTGGTTCATACTAGGGAGAATTGAAATTCCTTCAGAGCATCATAAGATAGACACCCCATCACCACCATCAGTACATAACCAGGTAGACTTGCAGGGCTTGGGAATACTTAGCACCACCTGCAGGCTCTCCATGCCCTGCTCTGCTTGCTTGTCCCTAAACCACCTCCATGCCCCTCACAGTACGTTCCTCAACCAATGAAATGGATCATTCACACTGAGCTCAGGTTCTGTTCTGAGCCTTTATGGGCTGCTTTAGTAAATGAGATGTTTCCTCTCAAACTTGAGGGATTGATGCTTTGTACTATGTATATGTCATTTGTCGTGGCCTTCCTCGATGGCATTCTCTCATAAACACACTGTGACTTTGATGAAAAGCCCTTGAAGGTAGGAGAACTCATTCATAATCCACCCACACCACCATTTTGTTTTTGAGTCAGTCCTTTTTTTTTTCTTTTTTTTTTTTTTCTTTCTTGAGACAGATTTCTTTGTGTAGCCCTGGCTGTTTTGGAACTCACACTGTAGACAAGGCTAGCCTTGAACTCAGAGATCCACCTGCCTTTACCTCCCAGGCACTGGGATTAAAGGTTTATGCCACCACTGCCCAGCCTCAAACTGACAATTTACCTGCCTCAACCTCCTTAGACCTAAGATTACAGGTGTGTAGTACCATGCTAGCTTGAAACAAACTTCCCCTTTCTTTGGCAGAGATGGGGCTGGGGATTTTGAGACAGGGTCTCATGGCCCAGGGTGGCTTGAGATTTGGTAGGTTTCCAAGGATGACCTTGAATTATTCATCCTCCTACTTTATCTCTCACTTGCTGAGATTCCAGGCATGTACTACCATACCTGGCTCGGAGGTGGAATGTGCCCATTCGTGTGTATGGGTGGTGTGTGTGTACACTTGTGTACATGCAGAGATCAAAACAAGAGGTCAGGTACCTTCTTAGGTCACTCTAGCTTTTTATCTGAGAATTTGAAACAGGGTCCCCCACAAAACCTAGAGCTGACTACTGGCCTGTAAGCTTCAGGGAATTCCCTCTCCTCCTGTGTTGGCATTACAGACCTGTGCTGCCATGTTCTGCTTTTATGTGGATGCTGGGGATCTGAACTTGGGTTTTCATGGTTTTGTGTAAAGTACCTTATTAAGAGCCATTTTTCCAAATTGACATATGTCTTTTGTTACAGCTTTTTGTTTTAGCTGTTGGGGTAACAATGTGTATTAATTCTTTATGAATTGAAATACTTTGTTCTCTAGTTTAAAACCCCCATTAAAAGACAGCCATCACTGCCTGATGTTCTAACAGAATGCTGCCTAGCATTTTAGCATATTTTGCTGTTTATTGAGAAAAAATATGTAATAGCTAAGAAATTAGAAAGAAATTCTAAGCATTCATCTCAGTGGTTGAGAGCACTTGCTACTCTTGAAGAGGACCCGGAGTCTGTTCCCAGCACCCACCCAACTCCAGTTCTAGGGGATATGTCGCCCTCTTTTGACTCCCTATGGTACTACATGTATGTGGAACACCAGCAATACCCAGGGGCAAAACACTAAATACACACAAAATAAAAGTAAATCAATCTGTTTTAAGAAATGAAAAACATGAGTCGGGCAGTGGTGGCGCACGCCTTTAATCCCAGCACTTGGGAGGCAGAGGCAGGCAGATTTCTGAGTTCGAGGCCAGCCTGGTCTACAGAGTGAGTTCCAGGACAGACAGGACTACACAGAGAAACCCTGTCTTGAGGAAAAAAAAAAAAAAAAAAAAAGAAATGAAATGAAAAACATTACTAGACATTGCTATCTATTTTAGAAAATTGTACCCTTTGATAGCTGCTTGTGACACGGGCCAGCTTCTGTCAGGCAGGTTGGGTATAATAGCTGTGTTGTGATCGATTTGCATACTGTCTGTTGGTCTCAGAAATGTTCTGAGTTTTTAGTCAGACATGCAAAGCCTTATGATAATTTTGATCTGTTCTTTAGCAGTTCTTTGTTACATGTGGGGATTTGGGTCTTTAATTTGTATTACTTTGTTGTGGTGATAAGAATTTGAGGAGAATGTAAAATGGTAACTTTCTTGCGTTATTTTAAGCAGCCGTTAAGGAAATTTAAATAATCAAAACGAAGCAGCAAGGTGATGGAAATTTAAAAATCAATTGTGTGATTTCCATTGCCTTTGTGTTCAATATTACATAAACCCAATAGGCTTTGGAATGTGTTAAAAATAAGAGCAGTATTTGAAATTACAGGCGAAAGGTCTCCGGGCTTTCACTTGGCAGATTAGGTGGTTATTTGTCGAAGTTGGTAATTAATAGATCTCTGATAAGATTGGATGGAACCTGGGACCTCAGTTAAACCCTGGTCTTTCATACTGGACTTTTAAGTGTGGGTAGGATTTTTTTATGTCTGCTGCCAGTTGAACAGTTCTGTGAAAGATTTATTTTGTCAATACATTTTTTTTTCTAATAAAGTGCTTTTTTTTCTCATTTTGGTAAAGAAGTCATTTTAAATGCTCTTTTTATTCATCTGTTTTTAATGAAAACTTCACCCACTGGGGAATGTAGAATGTCAGGCGTGCCCCACTCTCCTCGGGCCCCACGCAGGTTCCGGGCTCTCTTCCTGGACTCAGGCTTGCTGTGTAGCTGAGGATAGCCATGAATTCTTGGTCTTCCTGCTAATATCTGAGTACTCTTTGAGGAATGGTCTGTATACTATAAACATAGACATGCACACATACATGGGAGGCATTGTATAGCATAAAGATGTTAAATGTTTGTGTAACTGGAGTTACTCTTTACTCTTGCTGAGTAGTTTACCTTCACAAACATTTTAGACTAATTTTGTGTGTGCCTGTGTGTCTCTGGGTGCCTGGGTGTCTGTGTGTTTTGGGTGTGGGTACGGGCATACATCTGCAGAGGCCAGAAGCTTCCGATCCCCTGGAACTGGAGTTACAGGTGGTTGTGAGCTGTCCAATGTGGGTGCAGGGAATCACACTTGGGCTCTTTGAGAAACCAGGCACCTTTATGCTGGTACTCTCGTTCTTCTTAATGTCTGCACAGTGTTCCAGCGTAGAATTAAGCCAGGATTCACTTAGAGAGCACGGAGACTGTTTCTTCAAGATGGCTTCAGTTATACAGTGTGGAAAATGAATTCTAATTCTCCTCTCACCAACCACTGCCTGGGGTTCTCTCTGCTTCACACCTCTCATAAAACCCTAACATGGAGGCAGATCTCATAGAAGAGAGTTGTATTCACTGCTCAATAGGAGTGGTTATGCCTGAGGGACCCTGATACCTGTGGGCCTGAGAACAGCTTCACTCATAGGAAGTAATAGCTATAATATCCTCTGTGTGTGTGTGTCTGTGTGTGAGAGAGTGTGTGTGCATAAGTATGTCTGTGTGTAAGAGTGTGTGTATGTGTGCGTGAGTGTGTGTGCATGTGTGAGTGTGTGTGTATATTGTGCATGAGTGTGTGCATGTGTATATGCATGTGTGTGCGTGAGTGTGTGTGTGCGTGAGTCTGTATGTGTGTGTGTGTGTCTGTAGACCAAACCCTTAAGTATATTTTAAAATTTCTTGGCTTTATTTTTTCCTGTTGTTACGTTATTTATTATCTATCTGTTCTGTTCTCTCTCTCTCTCTCTCTCTCTCTCTCTCTCTCTCTCACATACACACACACATTCCTGTGCATGCATGTACACACACACACACACACACACACACCATACACACATGAATGAATGACCAAATGATCGTTTTCTACTGTGGAGACTGAACCCATGCATAGGCAAGTAATGAGCCATACTATTTTAATCATATGGTTTGGTTAGGAGTTTGCAGAAGTATAAAATGTGCCAGAATTATCTGTGCACTTCACCACACCCAGCTCACTGGTTGGATTTTTAAATAGCAAAAGAAAAAGAACTAGGTCTGGTGGTTATAAACTTGTAAGTTTCGGGCAGGAATGTTGCGTCAAATGAAAAGCCCCAAACAATTTTAAAAATGAACCAAATCAAAACTGATGTACCTTGTGTATGGCATTCGTATTTCAGTATCTGTGTTAGGTTTTATTGAAAATCAGCTACAGCCAGACAGTGGTGGCTCACGCCTTTAATCCCAGCACTTGGGAGGCAGAGGCAGGCGGATTTCTGAGTTTGAGGCCAGCCTGGTCTACAGAGTGAGTTCCAGGACAGCCAGGGCTACACAGAGAAACCCTGTCTAGGAAAACAAAACAAAACAAAACAAGAAAATCAGCTACAATGATTCTCTTACATGGTGCCTGACAGAACGGAGCAGCTGTAATAAGGCCTTTGGCAGAGTATAGTGGTCCATGCCTATAATCCCAGCACTCAGGAGACAGAGGCAAGAGCATCAGGAGTTCAAATTTGAGGCCAACATGGGCTACATGAGACTGTCTTTAAAAGCAACCCCAAAAGAGACAGCTTGTCCCTGCCTGGGTAGAGAGGACACATGCCTGCCCCTGACCTGAAATAAATGCCTCAGTTGGATCAGGGTTCACATGTTTTAGTGGTTCAGGAGGCCTGTTCCTAGGGGCTTGCCCATGCCAGGTTCTACCTTTGAGTTGTATCCCTAAATTGTTTTTAAAGATTTATTTATTTATTTTATGTATGTGAGTACACCGCTGCTGTCTTCAGACACACCAGAAGAGGGCGCTGCATTCCGTTACAGATGGTTGTGAGCCACCATGTGGTTGCTGGGAATTGAACTCAGGACCTCTGGAAGACCAGTCAGTGCTCTTAACCACTGAGCCATCTCTCCAGCCCCCTAAGTATTTTTGAAACCTTTTATTTTGACACACAATTTTACCAGGTAGCCTCAGCTGGTCTTGAACTCACTCCGTAGCCCATTCAGGACTTGAAGTTGTGATCATCCAGCCTCGGCTGGGATGACAGGCTTGTACCACCAGGCCTGAGCCAGACTTGAACTTTGTTCCCCTATGTCCGGTGGAGCATCCTCAGGCTCAGGGGTTCTCTAGGCCCAAGTTTCCTACTTTGTAGAAAGTAGCATAGCAGTTGCACTACCTTTTTGGGTGTCTGAGAAGATTAATGACTGAGTTATTTCTGTAGAGTCTGATGTTAGATGCTGCCCTTGGGTCCTCCTGAGGCATCCTGACCCACAAATTGTTCTGCTTTCTCCCTACCTGATCTTACTGTTCAGTCATAGATGGGGGGTGGACTGAGAACTTTCATTTACTCTCTGTGCTGACTATCTTAGTAAGATTTACCTAGTTCACATTTATTCATCCCCCCCTTTTTTTTATTCAAGGCAGGCTCTTATTATATAGACCAGGCTGGCCTGGAAATCACTCTGTAGACCAGGTTGGCCTCAGCTTCAGAGCTCTACCTGCCTTAGCCTCCAGAATGCTGGGATTATAGTATGTACCATCATACTTGATCTAACTCGTATGTATGTATGTATGTATGTATGGGCAGTGTAGGGGTTTCCCAGGACCCTGTGCATGCAGGAAAAGAGTCCCACCACTGAGTATGTATCAGATCAGTCTATTTTATTTTATTTTATTTTATTTTATTTTATTTTATTTTATTTTATATTATTTTATATTTTTAGAGACAGGGTCTCGCGACGTGGCCCTAGCTAACCTGAAATTCCTTATGTAGAACAGGCTGGACTTGAACTCACCGAGATTTGCTTGTCTCCGCTTCTCGAGTGCTGGGATTAAAGGTGTGTGCTGCTGTGCTCAGCTTCATGACAGTCTTTTGCTGTTTATTTTCAGACAAGGGCTTTCTTAGTTGCCAGGGCTGGTGTGGAAGTTTCTATGTAGCCCAGGTAGGTCACAAACTTATGATCCTCCTGCTTCTGGCTTCTGCACAGGCCACCTTGGTCAGCCCATTTATAACTAATCCCTTCCGCTCTCTCACATAGACACACATTCTCTCTCAGTTTTTACATTTTAAACATTAGAATTTCATACTTGGATGTATACAAGGATGTATTTTGATCATATCCACTCACACCCTCATTTATAACATTCCTCAATCTAGATGCACATGCCTGGATTCCACTTCAGAGACCTCGGAGGTTCCCTGCATGGGAATTGATTGTGAGATGGCAGGGTACAGTAGATGCAGTTAGAAATTGACTTGAGTTGCTGTCAGAGTTCGGCTGTCACGTACTCTGTACTGGTAAACGCCTGTGCTGAATTGGGAGGGCACGGATGGCCAAACCTGGATCCATGAGCTAGGTCCTGTTAAATCAGGCACCTTAGCAACATATTAGAAGTTTATGATTTTGACACCATTGATGTGGCTTAGAGCTATGGTTCTCAGTCTCCCGAAGGCTGTGTGCGACCCTTTAATACAGGTTCTCCTTTTGTGGTGACCCCCAACCATCAAATTATTTTCATTGCTAGTTTGTAACTGTAATTCTGCTACTCTTATGAATCGTAACATAGCTATTTTATATGCAGACCCCTGTGAAAATGGCCCAGAGGTTGAGAACTTAGAGGGAAACAAGTATCTGATGCTAAGACCTCAATGTCTGAGATTGATCCCTGGCATCCACACGGTGGAAGGAGAGAGCTGACTCCTGCAAATTGTCCTGTGACTTTTACATGTGTGCTGTGGTACACAGAGACACGCACCCGCGTACACACACAAATACTGGTATATACACAGACAAATAAATATAAAATGTTTATGATTTTATATGAATATTTAGCATGTTTAAGAAACTGGAAATGGAACCTACCATGTGATTCATCCCTATAATCTCAGCTCTCAGGAGGCCAAGGCAGGAGAATCATGAGTTTGAGGCCAGCTTGGATAAATAGCAAGGCTGTGTTTCAGAAGACACCAAAGGGGCATTCGTTTGAATGTATTAATACCTACCCAGCTGCCCCTGTGATTCAGGGAGACCCAGCCCTGGTCCTCAACGACTTTCAGCAGGTAGAAGAGCTGAAGGGTGGCTGATGAGGAGGCATGGTGCCGCTGTGTTCAGGAACACTAGTGATGAGAAGACATGATGATGAGAAGACATGATGGTGCCACCATGGGCAGGAATACTGGAGAGGGGCAGAGCTGGGCTGCAGAGGGGCATCAGCATCAACCAGCACCCCCCAGTGCCAGGCACATGGGTGCCATGAAATCAGCATAAACAGCCAACCTGTCAGCATTGTGTTCTCGACAACCATGGACTCAGGTTATTCAAAAGGATCATCTAAGAGTGTCCTACGCAAAGCAAACAATCCATTGAATTTCATTATAATTTGCCCCTCAGTACCTATCTGTAATTTAAAAACAAATTGCGGTGTCAGAGAATGCGGGGCTTTGGCTTAGAGTCATGGGCTCTGCCACTGCACGGTGACACCAACACTGGTGTATGTTTTTAAATAATCCGTGTGAAGATGCAGGAGGTTGCAGAAAGCACTTCTGTGTGTGGTGACACATTGATTGTCTCAAAGGAGAGCACTTTGCAGGTGGCTGAGGTGTGGACTGGACCAGCAGCTCCTCAAAACACTACTGATATTCTGATATTCCACATTTATTTAGAGTTGAAGGCAGAGCAGATGGATTTCTCTGAGATGAATTAGGTAAGTCTGTTTAAAGAGAGTGGGGAATCATATTTGTTGCTATTGATCAAATCCATTCTTGAAGGTAAAGATTAGTAATTCTGCAAGCTTCCTGGCCATGGTGATAGGAACTGCAGTCCTGGCACTCAGGAGGCTTAGCAGTTAAGACCCTTTGCTGCTCTTGCAAAGGACCCAGGTTCGATTCCCAGCACTCATGTGGAGGCTCACAATGTCTGTAACTCCAGTTCCAGGGAGTTCTGGTGCCCTTTTCTGACTTCTGCAGGGACCAGGTGTGCACATGACACACATGCACGCGTGCAGGAGGAACAACTCGTATATGTAACATAAAATAAATGTAAAAGGAAAAACATTTAAATTCATTTGTGCTGGATATGGTGACCCCCACCTTTAATCCTGGCACTCAGGAGGCAGAGGCAGGAGGATCTCAGTGAGTTCCAGGCCAGCCAGGGCCATATGCAATGAGACCTTTTTTCAAAATTGTGTGTGTGTGTATGTAGGTGAGTGTGTGTGGTGTGTGAGTGTGTGTTTATGTGTGCATATGTATGTATTTGGAAGTAAGAGCTTGGTAACTCTCTCCACATAATTAATTAATTAATTAATTAATTTTGAGGCAGAGTTACTCACTAATCCTGGAACTTAACCAGTTGGCTAGACTGGCTAGCCAGCAAACCCCAGGGACTCTCTTGCCTCTGTTTCCCTGCATGTACAGCTGCGTTGCCTGACTTTTTATGTGGGTATTGGAGATCCACACTCAGCTCCTCATCCTTTTGTAGTAAGTACCTTACCCACTGAACCTTCTTCCCAGTGTCGGGTGCCTGGAACCTAGAATGTAGACCAGGCTGGGGTTGAAGTCATAGTGATCCCCCTGCCTCTGCTCCCAAGTGCTGAGTGCTGAGATTATAGACATGTGGCACCATGTCCACTTCAAACTGACACCGCCAAGCAGAAGAGCACAATGTTTACAGCTAGCACTAGTGACTAACACGTTGTACGTTTTGGGATAAGCAGTTTTTATGCAGCATTCCTTACAAAGTAAGAGAATGAATGCGCCCATGATCGGCAACACGTCTTTCTGCAAGTCAGAAGATTGTCAAGCCTTTGATTTCACTGAGGTTGAAGAATGAAATTGATTTGGCAGAAGATATCATTAGAGTCCATTGTTTCCCTTTTTAAAAAGAAATTATTGTGGGGCTGAGGCAGATGCTTGGTGTGAACATTTGCCTGGCTTATGGGAAGCCCTGGCTTGATTTTCCACGTAGAAAACTTGCCCTAAAGTACAAATAATAATTGTATCTGCAGGGTACAGCTGACCTCGTATGTGCTCTCATTGGGGCATCTTTTTGTTTTCAAGGCAATGTCTCCCTGTGTACCCGTGGCTGGCATAGAGCTCACTTTGTAGACCAGGCTGCCTTCCGCCTTGCAGGGATCCACTGCCTCTTCCTCCAGAGTGCTGGAGATGCAGGCTATGGCCCCTCCCTCTGGCTACATTGAAGAGTCATTAGTCAGGCTAACTAATTCGCCTGTTACCTTGTGTGCTTGTCATGGCTTTGTGGTGAGAATTCTGAGGCTCAGTTTAATCTGTCCACTAATAAGCAATCGTTTTAATTTTTTTGTTGTGAGGTTAGGTTTTCATTTGTCTCACTGGCCTCGAACTTGCTGTGTAACCTGTGCTGTCCTTGAACTCCTGACCCTCCTGCCATAATCTCTGGTTTATTCAGTGCTGGGGATGAAAGACCCTGCTTTGTGAATGCAAGGCAGGCAAGTAGTCTGCCCGCTGAGCTACATCCCAGACTGGTTCTCATTCATTAGTTTAGATGTACATGTTTTGTGTTTACAATATGCCAGAATGGACAGAGTTTGCAACTGTTTCCAGTTTCCTGTAAGGCATTTGCTGGGTAAGCATGAGGGCCTATGTTCCGATCTTTAGCATCCAGGTAAAACCAGGCGTGACTGAACACCAGGGATTCCAGTGTGCTGTGGTTAGGGGAGCAGGAGAATCTCTGGCTGGATGGTTATCCAGCCTATCTTAAAAAACAAAACTAAACAAAACAGGCAATCTTTAGGTCCAGTGAAGACCCTGTCTTAAGGGAACAAAGTGATAGGACCTCAACATCCTCCTGCCTCCACCAATGTACAGAGATGCACACAAGCACATGCACGCGCGCGCGTGTATACACACACACACACACAGAGTTGTATCAGAATACAAATGTTGGATGGATGTACAGTTTTTCTAAGTTCTTTCCAGGGTGACCAGCTTTGAGAACACCATGTCTTAGCTCAGTAGAGGCCAACAAGACTGCGGAATAGTTTAGGGACTATGTTGCTATAGGTCAGTAGACGCCATGATGTCCCCAGTGTCCAGAAATGAGGGTGGTCATCGAGGGCATCAAGTTAGATAACGTTCACCACAGGCATTGAGTAACTGTGGCTTTACAGGAAGGGACACTGTGACAAGGAAGAAGGAAGCCCTTGATACCACTGAGAAGGCCAGGAGACATTGGGTTTTGTCTTTTCATGGAAATCCCATCCTTTGTTCCTTTGCGTACAGTGTGTGGCCACAGATGATCGTCAAGGACCTGGTTGTGGCTTTGTATGTGACACACTGGAGTCTAGCAGACAATTCTGTTTTTGTTGCGTCACCATGTGAAGACGTTTGCTCCATTCACCTTGTGTGTGTGAGGCAGAGCGAGTGAAGCAAACGTGGTAGAACTTCCCTCGATTGCACAGTAATGGCGTGAATCACCTTAGGGTTCCCCTACCCCAAATATGCTGAGATAAGGAGTGTCTTCAGTTCAGGGGAGACCATGGGGAAGGCAGTGGCATTAGTGTTGTGGTGGGGGAGGCTGGGGACACCAGCTCCTGGCTCCAGAGCGTGCTCAGCTGAAGTTCAAATTCTTATTGCACAGTACACTCTGTCTTTGGTTGTATAAATGATACATGGGGAATTTTGACTCATACTACAAAAGCCAAATTAAAGACCAAATTGAACTTAATTGTTATTGTTATATATGTCACTTAAGAACTAAGTTCAATAAAAAAGGTTTTCTTCAGGCCCTAGAAAGATACAAATTAAATGTTACTAGTTAAAAAGTACAATATACAATGTTTTTTTTTTTTAAAAAAAAAAAAAACCCAAATGATTCCAATTTCTCAGTTAACCTGTATAACTTATTTAAATGGTGTTAGCAAGTCATTATAGCAAGTCTTCTGAAGAATTTTTCTTAAATGTGACAGACTTGAAGGTAAAACAAAATTCAGGCATTTTTTTTTTAAATGTAGAATTTCTTAGGTCAATCAAAATGTGTTTTCTTTGAATAACAGACACCAAAACTTAAGTAGAACAAATGGGCATGTGAAATAAAAGAAACATGCTTTACAGAGGGTATGTCAGTGCAGGTCTGTAATCCAGCACTCTGGAGGTGGAGACCAGAGGGTCAGGAGTTCAAAGTCATCCTTGACTATATAGCCATATGGAGTTTGGGGGCAGCCTGTACTACTCAGGATCCTTTGACAAAAGGAGTGGAGTGGGGGTGGGGTAGCAGGGTGTTAGGGGAAAACACTTTTAAAAAGTTGGAGGAAGAAATTATGCATAGAAGTCTGGAGCGTGTAAAAACATACAGATGGTGGAGCTGGTGTGGCGATGTGAGCATGTCCTAGCACTTCAGAGGCCGAGGCAGGGAAGTTGCCTCAAGTTCAGAGCTAGCCTGACCTACATATCGAGTTTCAGGACAGCCAGGAATGCAAAGAAAGATCCCCTGGCTCAAAGAAAGGTACAGATTATAGAGCAGTGAACATCCATACACCCGTTAGGTTCATGTAATAGCAGCCTCTTTACTACTGGAAATCTTCCCTTACCCACATCGATGGCCTTTGACTTCGGTGTTCTTATTTCTGTACATTAAAAATACATTTAAGGACTGGGGAGGTGGCTTAGTGGGCAAAGGCAATTGCTGTTGGGTTATATCCCTGAATCCTGGAACCCGTATGGTGGAAGGAGAGAACTGACTCCAACAGGTGTCCAGTCATGTGCTTGTCCCCTCTTACACACAGATGAGTAAAGTGTGTGTGTGTCTGTGCACGAGCGTGTGCACGCACACATGCTGAGGATGGTGATCCATGCCTGTAATTCTGGCACTTGATAAGGCTGAGGCAGACAGAGTGCCATAAATTCAAGTCTAGTCTGGGTTATCCAGCATGATTGAAACAAGCCTGAGCTACATAGTGAGACCAAAATAATAATAATAGTATGTATCCACATCCATGTCTGTTTGTGCCTGTTAGCTTTTTATTACTGTGATAACTATCTGAGACAATCAACTTGGTCCGTGCCCTGGCTCTTCTGTGTCTGTTTATGAGATGGTAAGTCTCATAGATGATATGGAGACGGTAGAAGCATATGATAGACTGAAATTGCTCAACTCAACGCTAGAAAACCAAAAAAGGAAGAGGAAGAGACTGGAGTCCTGCTTTTCACTTCCAGGTTATGTCCTCGATGACCTAACGACCTCTCATTAGTCTCCACCTTGTAAATTCCCACTACCCAGCAATGACCGTGACCAGCCACGTGTTTAACATGGGTTTCCAGGGGATCTCCCCTGCTCAGACTGTAGTGGTGTCTCTAGGGCGGTTGGGAATGGCGTCAGAGCCCAGCCTGCTGCTTGCTCTTCCTGTTGTACTGTAGCTGATTTCCATAGTGCAACCCTTTCACTTGAACTATAGGAGGCAGAGATGTATCTAGACTTCTGTCTGTAAAAACCTTCCACTACTGTGGTGCTGCAGTGAACAGCTTTGTTCACGACTCACTGTGCAGATAGAAAGTGTCTTTAATTTATCTACCTCGGACTGATTTGTAGATGGGAAGGTGTGCACATTTCTCTCAGCAGCTGCTGGTGTTGCTGCGCTGACGTATGCTCTCACCAACAGAGAATAAGAGAATCAGTGTTCAGCACCCTGGCTGGTTCCAGTTATCAGATTCATATTGCTGACTTGGTGCACATGAAATACCTTTTAAAAATAAAATTTATCAAGATATCACTTATGGAGTTGACAGTGTTTTCAAGTATGCAGTTTGTTGACATCAGACAAATGTCTACTTGGAGAACCCTCTGGAGGCAGAGTGGCTATGCTGGGGAGAACCCCAGATAGGACTCAAGGCTCATACAGATGCCACTGTCATCTGAGAGCATATCTCTCCTTTACACTGGTGATCCCAGCATTCAGAGTTGGAGGCAGGGGGATCTGTAGTTTAGTGAATAGAACTGCAGCCTGGGCTATTCGAAACCTTGTCTCAAAAAAACAAAGCAGACATTGTTTTCTGCCGGCCCCAAATGTAGAACGGCCAGCATGCACCTCCCTTCCCTCAAGGTGGGCAGCCTCCTGCCTCCACCCTAAGTGCTGGGATTACAGACTGTATCTCACGAGTGGCACCTTTTTATTTGTTGACTCCTGTGATGTGTTTGTTGCTTTATCACTTCCTTGAGTTTTCTGTTCTGTTCCATCTTCCAACCGTGCTTTTGGTTCCTAAGTTCTGCACCATGTCCAAGAACAAAGATGCACTTCAGAGACTTGGATTTTGAATATGTTGGTCATTTTCTACATTCTGGGACAACAGAAGTTCACAGAAGCATCAATTGGTAGGACACTTTGCTTGGGTTTGATCCTTGGTCCGGTCCCGTGAAAACCAATTCCATATTTGACATTGCAGCCACAGGCTAATGCCATGCCGACCGAGGAGGCTGTGTGAGCACCCTGTAAGCCTCGAGTGAGCACTGTGTGAGCGATGACACTCTTACAGAATTAGGGGGGGGGGGTTCTCTATGCTTTTTATTTCTCCTTTCCTGTTCATTTTTAAATGTTTATTATTTTTATCTATATATTTATTATTTTTTCTAGATAGGGTTTCTCTGTGTAGCCCTGACTGTAGACCCTCTGTAGACCAGGCCAGCTTTGAACTCAGATCTCCATCTTGCCTTGGTCTCCTTAGTACTAGGACTAAAGTGTGAACTATTGTATTTGGCTGGCTCGCTCCTTCCTTCCTTCCTTCCTTCCTTCCTTCCTTCCTTCCTTCCTTCCTTCTTCCATCTTCTCTGTCCGTCCTTTCTTCCTTCCCTCCTTCCCTCCCTCCTGCCTGCCTTCCTTCCTTCCTTTCTTTTTTTCAGTCTTACTCTGTACCCCAGGTTTGCCTGTAACACATTGTGTAATCTTGGCTTTCTTCAAGTTGATGCCGATTCTCCTACCTCAGCCTCCTGAGTGCTAGCATTTCAGATGGTAAGCACCATACTAAAGTAATTTTAGTTTTCTTGATGCGAGTACTGGTCATATCCAGGCGGTGGTATCACACACCTTCAATCCCAGCACTTGGGAGGCAGGCGGATCTCTGAGTTTGAGGCCAACCTGGTCTACAGAATGAGTTTCAGGACAGGCTACACAGAGAGATCCTGTCTCAAAAAACAAACAAAACAAAACAACAACAACAACAAAAACCCAAACCACACCAGTCTGGATCATGTCTTTTCAATGTGCATATTGGAATTTTATATATCTCACTGTGTGGAGTGCTTGTCCAAATATGTACCCTACTTTTAAAAATTACATATTTATTTCTACTTTGTGTGTATGGTTATTTTGGCTACATGTATGTCTTTGCACTATATGTGTGCAGTGCTTGAAGAGACCAGAAGAGGGCATCCATTCTCTTGGAACCGGAGGTACAGACAGTTGTGAGCTGCCATGTGGTTGCTGGGAATTGAACCCAAGTCCTCTGCAAGACTAGCCAGTGCATTTAACCACTGAGACATCTCTCCAGCCCCTGTAAGCTATTGCAAAATAGGAATATTTATATTTATTGCTAAGTCTTAGGAGTTTCTCATACATTTTAGATATTAATAGTTTAAAATCTTTCTTCTAGTCTCTGTTAGAGACTTACCTAGTCATTTTCGTATGTGCATTCACACACATGTGTGGGCCTGTTTACACATGTGCAATCCTGTTTACACGTGTGCAGTTGTGTGTGTGTAGGTTAAAGGTCAGCCTTGAACATCTTTCCCTCAGGAGCTGTCTGCCTTGCTTTGTTCTGGGGGAGGAGTTGAAACCATCCTGTTCTTTAGGACACAGGGGCTCACTGGGGCTAGGATGCCTGACCCTCGGGCTCCAGGGACCCTCTTAATCCCCCAGAGCTTGGCTTTGTCCTCAAAGCTGAAGATCACATTTAGGTCCTGGTGCTGATAGAACAAGTGCCTTTTTCACTCATCTCCAACCTTACTGTCTACTTATTTTCTAAAAAAATTTTTTTGTTTGTTTTTTGAAGCAGGGTTTCTCTGTGTAGCCCTGGCTGTCCTGGAACTCACTCTGTAGACCAGGCTGGCCTCGAACTCAGAAATCCGCCTGCCTCTGCCTCCCAAGTGCTGGGATTAAAGGCGTGCGCCACCGCTGCCCAGCATTAAAGTTTTTATTTATTTATTATATGCAATATATAGCTGTCTTCAGACACTCCATAAGATTGCATCGGATCTCATTACATATGGTTGTGAGCCACTATGTGGTTGCTTGTATTTGAACTCAGGACCTCCGGAAGAGAACTCAGTGCTCTTAACCGCTGATTCATCTCTCCAGCCCAACTTCTAAAATGTTTTTTGTTTGAGAGTCTTGTTATGTAGCCTTAGATGGCCTGTCACTTGCTATGTAGCTCAGGCTAGCCTCAAGCCTAATACTTATGCCTGCCATATGTAGTTTCTAACTGTTTTCTTTCTATCTTTTAAAAAATTTATCTATTTCTTTATTTTATATGTATGAGTATTTTCCCTGCATGTATATATGTGTGCTGTGTGCATTTCTAGTGTCTACAGAGTTTAGAAGAGGATTCTGATCCCAGGAACTGGAGTTATGGATGGTTGTGAGCCACCACACGGTGCTGAGACTAGATCCTGGGTCTTATGTAAGAGCAATGATGCTGGACTATCTCTCCAGCCCCTTAATCGTTTCCTTAGTAACACCAAAATCCCCCAAACACACTCCATTTTGTCCTAAGTATTCACTAGACTGATTAAACAGCTAGATTCACAAGTAATTTTTTTTTTTTTTACCGCATGTATGTTTTTAAATATGTCACTAAATTCCATTATAAGAAAATGTAGTGCTGGGTACGGTGGCACACTTCTAATCCCAGCACTTGGGAGATAGGCATAGAGACCTCTGAGCATAGGCTAGCCTGGTCTATAGGACAAGTTTCAGTACAGGGAACCCTTGCAAAAAAAAAAAAAAAAAAAAAAAAAAGAGGGGCAGCTGGGGGCTAAGTGGCCTAGGACACGTGCTTTTCTTGTCAGGAACCTAAGTTTGGTTTCCTAGCATACAGCCATCCACCTCCTAATCGAGCTCCATGGGGTCTGAAACACGTTTCTGGCCTCCATGCCCACAGACAGATGGACAGACAGACAGATGGACGGACACACACACACACACACACACACATACACACGAAACAGTTGCTACCTACAGTGGGAACAAGCTGACTGCACACAGATGGGACATGCTGGGGGTCAGCAGTCAGGCCCTGCAGGGCTCTTGCTTGAGGCCAGACCTGAAAGCCTGGAGATGGTAACTAAGAAAAGTCAGTGTGTGTATGGTGACAGGAGGCTTGAGAAGACAGAGACTGCCCTGCCTCACTTTTGCTGGGACAAGCAGACAGCAGCCCAGGCGACTGAGACTATAATCCTGATGTTAGCTTTTATCTGGTGACAGCTGGGTGTCAACTCTACCTCTAAACTCAAAGCAGATCTTGCTGCTTGTGTGTGTTGTGATTTTGGACTAAAGATCCACCCTTGGTTGCTTTAGTCCCAGAGCTCAGGGCCTGTGGTTGGGCAGAACCAGTTGGGGGCGGGGCTCGTGAGTAGGGCACCTCACTGTTCCAGTCTGAAATGACCCTCATAGGCTTGTGTGTTTGAACACTTGGTTCCCAGGTGATGATGCTCATTTTGGGGAGACCGTAGAATGTTAGGGAGTCAGCCTCGCTGGAGGAAGGGGGTCGGTCACTGGGGGCTGGCTCCTTGGGGGTATGTTAGCCCGGCTTCTTTCTCTCACATGCTCCAATTCCTGGTCTGTCAGATGACTGAGGAGCTACCTCTGCTACCTCCGCCTGACCTTGCTGCCTTGAGCTTCGCCATGGCTTCTGCACATGGTGTATGACTGTCCTCCCAACCTGAGCCAGCATGGACTCTCCTCCCCTGAGCCACCCCATCTCCTGCTTTATTACAGCCATGAGAAAAATAACTACGACAGAGCTTGGGTGATGGATTTTTTTTCCTCCTTTTTAAAAGTTGGGGCCTCTCTTCCTAGTCCAGACTATACAGAAGCTCACTACATAGGCCAGGCTAGCCTACAATCCACTTAGATTCCTCTGCCTCCACCGAAGTCATGTGACACCTGTAATTCTCATGTCCTGTTTAAACTGTTTTGATATGTATATTGGAGTCTGTCTGCAGAAGTGCCCTCCGCCCCAGCCTCTGAAGTATTATTGATATCTCCATGTTTGTACTGAGTTCCTAATATACAGAAATTAAATGAAAATATTCTGAATTGAGCTCTGGATGCATTATTTATCTGTAGTTAGAAAATGGCAAAGCATACCAGCCAAAATGACTTCACTTTTAAAAATTACTCTTTTGAAGTTTATTTTCTACATTTATAGCTACAGTATTTATATCTACATACATATTCTGCACTTGCTCTGGAGCTATAAAGCTATAGTTGGAATCAAAATGGTAAAATGTTATTAAAGAAAAGAGTTGGTATCAGTTTTATAAAATCTTGTTTGAAGAGGGGAATGGGTGATGTCCCTTCTTATCTCATGACTCTTTTAGGAATGAATTGCCATTTAAATGCAAAGGGCGTGGAGCCCCACGGTGCAGTTCTGTGTGGAAAGGGAAGGGGCAGTCTTGTGTGGAAGGGGTGTCTTGGGGCATCCTTAAGGGTAACACCTGTATATGGAGCATTGTGTGAAGAGCCAGGAGGTTGCTCTGTGGAGCTGAGAGCGGACTCAGGCGGGATGGAGAATGGCGGTCTGGGCGGGCGCATGCTGGTGGTCTTGGCTTTTGTGGCTTCTGTAGGGATCCTTTTAGACCCACAGATTAGGGATTGTGCTCCATAGCTGCCCACCCAGAACATGGCAGTCTTCTGAAACAGCAGTTTGTTGGTTCTCTCCTTCTATGATGTGGTCTTAGAGAATAAACTCAGGTTGTCAGGCTTAGCAGCAAGTGCCTTACCTACTAGGCCATTCTTGCCAGCCCTAAACATCATCTTAAAAAGTGAAATAGTCCAGGCTGGCAAGATGGCCCAGAGGGTAAAAGCATTTGCAAGCCTGATGATCTGACTTTGAGCCCAAAGTGGAAGGGGAGAACAGACTCCCAGACATTGTCTCTGACCTCACAAGTGCACACTGATATATACATACACAAATAGTGTGTACATTTTATAGTACATTCCAACTGTGAAAATTCAGCTTTTCACAAAAACAGTAAAAGGTAGATTCCTAACTTTTACAATCCTCCGACTACCAGCCCCATATATGGTAACCCTGTTTCAGTCGGCATTCTATTTATGTGAAAAGATACCATGACCAAAGCAATTCTTAGAAAGGAAAGCATTTAATTGGGTCTGGCTTACGGGTTCGGTTTATTGTTGATCATCATGGCGGGAAGCACGGCAGCAGGCAGGCAGGCAGACTTAGTGCTGGAGAAGGAGCTGAGAGTTCTACATTTGGATAAACAGGCAGGGGGAAGAGAGAGACACACTAGGCCCAGCTAGGGCTTTTGAAACCTCAGATCCCACCCTCCAGTAACACACTTCCTGCAACCTGGCCATGCCTCCTAATCCTTTCAAATAGCACTACCCCAGTGAGGAGTATTCAAATCTATGACCCAATGGGTGCCATTCTTATTCAACCCACCACAGTCTGTTAGTGACTTGATTATCTGGCTAGTGCATATCTATAAATATGACCTGATATTCTTGAGCCGTCCCATCAGCTGCCATTCCAACGAGGGGTTCCCAGGATGACCACCAGCTTTAGCTTTCCCTTTCCGTCTCTGTTACCTGTTACTCTGTTACCTCCCCTAGGGATTTTGTTATTGTTATTTTATTTTTCTACTTTAAAAGTGTTACTACTTTCACTTCTCCCAGGATATCAGCTCTTCCCTGATTTACCCTGTGCTGCCCCCTCCACACCAAAATAAATAAATTCCATCATTTTCAAAGCTTTTCTAATTGCCCAAGTAAAGAAAACAGTATTTTCTCAACTCAGTATGGTGATTACTACATTTATCACTTCTATATCTATTGTTTGCGTTCTGTTTTACTTTTGATACTTTTATTGGTAAGGGGTTTCATGTCTTAGCATGAATTCTAAGGGGAACTAAACTAGCCAGGTGAGATCATGTTTCCTTCTGATTGGAAGTCTGTTCCAGCGTGACAGCCAAATCCATCCTTCACAGCTTTACCTCGGTAACACTGAAGGCTGGTTTGGGAGCCACGAGGCTTCTAAGAGCAAGGTCAACTCTCACTTAGACAGTAGAGGGTCCAGGATCAAGAACCAAGTGGCACCACCAGCTCCTGACTACCAAGCGACTTCACTCCTGAACCCTTTGGTGTCTGTTCTGCAGGAAGAGCTTGTGACATTCTAGACAGAAGCACTTTCTGCCTATTTTTTTCTTGAGTTTATGTGCCTAGACTTGTTCACTAGTCTGTGGATTCTTTCACCAGTTTTCTCTTTTTAATTTTTTAAAGATTTATTTATTTATTTATTTATTTATTTATTTTATGCATGCATACATTGTAGCTGTCTTTAGACATACCAGAAGAGGGCATCAGATTCCATTACAGATGGTTGTGAGCCACCATGTGGATGCTGGGAATTGAACTCAGGACCTCTGGAGGAATCGTCAGTGCTCTCAACCTCTGAGCCATCTCTCCAGCCCCTCTCTTTTTTGGTTTTAAGGGTATATTTGTTTTTATTTTATGTGTATGCATGTTTGTCTACACATATTTGCATGCACCACATACACGCCTTGTACCGGGTGAAGCCAGAATAGGGTGTTGGATTTCCTGAAACTGTGAGCTGCCTTTTGAGTCTGAGAACTGAACCCAGGTCTTCTGCAAGAACAGCTGGTAGTCTTAACTGTTGAGCTATGTCTCCTTCTTCCTCTGTTTTAAAAAAATCTTTATAGGGCGAGAGAGTTGGGTAGAGGTACTTGCTGTCAAATGTGACCTTCTGAACTCATTTCCCAGGACAGATATGATGGACATAGAGAATTGACTCCTGAAAGATATTCTCTGACTTCAATGATGATGTACACATACCCACACACCTTCCAATTAATAAATAAATAGAATTTTAAAATTTAAATACCAGCTTAGAGAGATGACCAGGTTTGAGTGGTTAAGAGCAACTTGCTGCCCTTCCAGAGGACCTGAGTTCCTCTCCCAGCACCCACATTAGGTAGCACACAACTGGGATTCCACTTCCAGAGGATCTAGCACACTCTTCTGGTATCATCAAACACCTGCACATATGTGCACATACACACATAAATACAACTAAATCTTTTTTAAAAATTATAAAGGGCTGGAGCGATGGCTCAGCACTTAAGAGCAGTGTCTGCTCTTCCAGAGGTCCTGAGTTCAATTCCCAGCAACCACAAGGTGGCTCACAACCATCTGTAATGGCATCCGATGCTCTCTTGTGGCGTGTCTAAAGACAGCTACAGTGTATTCATATATGTAAAATAAATTAATAAATCTTTTAAAAAATTAAAAATAAAACCTTTGTGTTTGGAGATATTTTTATACTCACAGGAAATTGCAAAAATAGAGCAGAGTTCTGGTGTGCCCTTCCCCCAAGCCCCCTCCCTTGTTTGCATTTTACATAGCTACGGTTCTGTCTGCAGTGTATTTCCTCTGCCTCCCTGATGCCCTGTAGAGCTTGGCACGCTGTATACTCATTACATTTATTGCACGATTGATAGAATTAATGTGTTCTGTGGGCTTGAAACTATATCCACGTTAGTAGATTGTCATCCTGTCTCTACTTATGGACATTTTTGCTCACCCATCCCCACCCACCAATACACCTGTCCCATCTCAGGAGACTAAACCGTGAGCATTTCCTCTGGGGATGCTTGATTAACCTGCTAGGCCAGGAGAGTGAGAAAAGACGTTGGTATTATTGCCCAGTGATACAGTTTGAATCTCGACTGCCCATCCCCCAAAGACTCACGTGTTGAGGGTGTAGCCATTAGTCTACAGCGCTAAGAGGAGGTATGGACACAAGGACCCGGCCTGGTGGAAGATTAGGTCCTTGGAGAATGAACTTGAGGGAGACTCTGACCTCCTCCTGTCTTTATTTTTTTGCTTTTTTGGGGTTGGGGGTGGAGGGGTTCCTACCTATTGTGTGGTAGAAAGGCCTTCTCTCCCACATTTTCAGCACTTCCATGGGATGATAACGTCCTCACAGGCTGGGGTTTATTTAAAATAATTTACAAAGAGGGAAACGGGTGGAGTGGATGGAGCAAAACTGGATGTAGCCTGGGGTGAATGGGGCTGGGTATTTGGAGAGTCACGATACCATTCTTCCTTTTGGTTGTGTGTTGAGTTTCTCCACTTCAAAAGCTTGGAGAAAAAGCCCATGCCATGAGAGACTCAAAATCATCCCTTTTCTTTTCTTTCTTTCTTTTTTTTTTTTTTTTCTCGGCTTTTCGAGACAGGGTTTCTCTGTGTAGCCCTGGCTGTCCTGAAACTCACTCTGTAGACCAGGCTGGCCTCGAACTCAGAAATCCACCTGCTTCTGCCTCCCAAGTGCTGGGATTAAAGGCGTGCGCCACCACTGCCTGGCAATCATCCCTTTTCTCAAGCATTGAGTCCATCTCTAAGTCACACCAGTAGGCCAGAGTTTCTAGCAAGAAACAACCTTGGGTACTGTCTGTGTGCCCGCAGGTCATATGTTTGGGTTGCTGATGGAATTATTTATCCCAAAAGGAGAGAGAGGAGGCCAGGGTTCTTAGTAGCTGTTTGTCTGCAGTTTTTCTCAGAACACACTCTTAGATGTTGGATGGGTAGCCCCACTCCGGGAGGGCTGAGTCTTTGGGTATCCAGGCAGGAATTCACTTGTTCCTTTGCAGAGGGCCATCAGTTCCCATTTGCCAGTAGAGAGTGAGTCCCAGAGTTCATGTCAAAACAGAGGACAAAGGAAGCATAGGGGAATCTGCAGTTGGGAGGCAAAGCCTAGCTTTCCCAGGGAGATGGCAGAGTTTTTCTGTGTAAGGAGACAAGGCTATAAGAAGGAAGAGGCTTAGCCCCTTAAGCCTCTGCACAAGAAGCCCCATCACCACAGCCAGTGCCCCAGGCTTTGGAAGTGTAGCTTTTAAATTGACGGTTACCCTACCCCCCCCCTCCAATCTTCAAAAGTGCTCAACTACCCACAGGTGCTATAGTTACTGTTACAGCTTTGGTCCCCAGCTTGAAAGATGATAGAAACTTTAAGATTTGGTAGAGGGTGGAGGTCTTCAGGGCCTGTGAAGGCCTGCCCTTGAGTGGGCTAGTGGGGCATGTCCTTCCTGTTTCTCTTTTTAATTGCTAGCTATGAGGTGAACAGCTTTGCTGTTCTGTGAGCACCTTGCCATGGTAGTGTGCAGCCTCGTTTCAGGCTCAGAAACAATAGAGCCAGACAGCCAGGGGCCCAGGCCTCCAAATAAAATGGAGACAAAATAAACCTTTCGTCTTTGTAAATTGGGTAGCAATTGTTACAGTAACCAAATGTCTTTGTAACCTTGTTACAGTAACCAAACATCTTTGTAACCTCGGTAGTATTTGTTATAGTAACCAAACGTCTTTGTAACCTGGGTGGTAGTTGTAGTCACCAATGGCTGACTAGCAGAAGTCGTGAATAAACAAATAATCTTAAGCAATGGATATAAAATAACAAGTATACACTGACTCTAGCTATAAGAAAATGGACTGCTGTTGGGCAGTTCAGAACACTGGCTGCTCTAACAGAGGACCTGGGCTAGATTCCCAGCACCCACATGGCAGCGCACAACCATCTGTAACTCCAGTTACAGAGAATCTGACCTCCTCTTCTGAACTCAGAGGCTACTAGGTGAACAGACATACAGTCAGACAAAACACTCATACACATAAAATAAACATAACTGAAAAAGTAACAAAAAAGAAAACACAAATTCTGCTAGGCTGTAGTATGTGACATCCTGGACGAGGTCATGGTGATCTGTTGTGGCAGGGAGGGATGCTTCCCTTTGCTTGAGTTTTCTCATCTCTGGGTGGGGATAAAAACTAAACCTGCCACCTACATTTGCTGTCAGAATTAAATGAACTAATACATACACACCTAGAGAAAAGTAGTTTGCCTTCTGGGATGTGCTCATCTATTTATCCATATTCCCATTAATGTGGATCCAGAGATAACTGATGCAGATGTTTGATTTGATTTTCTTTTCATTTAAGGTAAAGTCAGGAAAAAAGTTGAGTGTAGAAGAATCTATCTTCACTTAACTGATTGTGACAAAGGAAACACAAGACATAGGAAAGACACTAGGTAATATGGCAGATACTGGTGAGGTATTGGCTGGAAAATTTTATTACACTGTATTCTATTACACTACACCTGCCTGTCAAAAATCTGATTGGAAGCCAGGTGGTGACCGTGGCACACACCTTGAATCCCAGCACTTAGGAGGCAGAGGACAGACAGATCTCTGAGTTCAAGACCAGCCTGGTCTACAGAGTGAGTTCTAGGACAGCCAAGGCTACACAGAGTAAAACAAAACAAAACAAAAACCCTGCCTTGAAACGAGAGAGAGAGACAGAGAGAGAGAGACAGAGAGAGAGAGACAGAGAGAGAGAGACAGAGAGAGACAGAGACAGACAGACAGAGACTGGAAATACCTCACATGTTATTCAGAGCTGGGGATGGTGGGACAACCTCCCTTTTATGGCTCTCCTAGGGTTGTCTCAGTTTATTCAACCTGCGGACAACTCGATCATGATGATTGCTTTTCTATTTGGCCGTGCTTTTTCTTTTTGAAAGTGCTTTAAAATTGGAAAAATAATGTGTGCACCTGGTAAAGCATTTAGTGGTAAAGAAGAATAGAGCAGAAAGAGTTTCCACTGCGCACTGGGCTTGAGGGTTGCCCTTTGGGGACACTGTTGTTACATTTCTCTCTCTCCCTCCACCTCCCTTTCCCCCTCTGCTTTTCCCTCCCTCCCTCCCTCCCTCCGTCTCTGAGACTGGGTCTCACTGTATAGCTTAGGCTGGTCTCAAAGTCACCATCCTCCTGCTTCAGCCCTCCAGAGTGCTTGGATTAAGGCATGTGCCAACATGCCTGGCTTTTGAGTATGTTTCCAGTGCACACCCACGCACACACTTGTAGTGTGTTATTTGTGATGTTCTGTACCTCACATAACTGCATCTTGAGGAGTATCCTATGTCAGCATCCAGTGGTATATTCTTCCCCTCCTTGTGACTACATGGTATAAGGCAAGGCACCTACTCATGACTGCATGATATAAAACTGGGTATTTATTTGATAATTTCACACGGTTCGAACCAACAATAACTTTTAGAAATATACTTACATAATCCGTCTCCTGCAGGTAGACATTTTTATATATCCTTTCTCCTCGGGTATTGTAAGTAACGACTCTCATCATACATGTTCTTGGAAGTGTGTGGGCGCGTGTGTAGGATGAATCCCTGAGTGGGTGGCTGGTACTCCTGTGCAGTGTTCAGCTTGCGAGCACTTGCCAACTGCTCCTGTAAGTCATTTGAAGAAGTCATGCTGCAGCTATCAGTGTGTAAGAATATATGCCAAAGCCTTCAAAGAATTCCGTCTCAGTCTGCTTTGTACTGCTGTTGCAGGAGAGCATGGACTAGGCAGTTAGTAATGAACAAAACATATTAGCTTCCAACTCTGGAGCCTCAAGTCAAGAGTGAGGGGTCCACATGTAGTCAGGGTATTGGTTCATGCTGCATTTTCCCACCAGGCATTGCGAGACAGAGGGCAAAGAAAAAAATAGGGCATACTTCCAAAGAGCTGAACCCACTCTTGTGATGGTTGCTATTCAGCTTTGTGTGTGCTTTGAAGAACTCTGTGTGTGTGTGTGTGTGTGTGTGTGTGTGTGTGTGTGTGTGTAGGTGTGCACCCCTCCACAGATGTGTAGAGCCCAGAGATTTTTCTCTGTTATTTTCTACTTTCTGCCACTATTGGTATTAATCTATTTACAAAGGTAGTGCCCTAATCACATATCCCTCCTAAAGGACCATCTCCTGAGACCAACGCAGTGACAGTTCAGGTGAGTTTCAGGCAGGAAGCTGTGGCCCCTTCTCTTTGCACTCAGGAAAACATTAAAATGATCTTTTGTGAGTAAAGAAACAATTGTGAATGGCCAAGGGACAAGATGGTAGGAATTGTAATGAGTTCACGAGAGCCACAGTTTATTGAGCATCTACTATGTACCAAGGCATGTTCTGGGCTCTTATTTTTCAGGCTTCTTGTCCTGTGTGTGTTAAGAACTTCTTACTATTGAGCCATGTCCCCACCTAGCTGCCCACTTTTTCTAGGTGCTTTGTCATACTGAGTTTTATTCAGGTTCTGCTTCTTGTACTAAAAAGAAACAACAACAACACTTTTTTGAGGTAATGTAATATGAACTAACTAATGGCAATTTGACACCATTTTTTGTCTCACTCTGGAAGGTGGTGTGGCTTTGCAGTAAGAGGAGCCAGGTTAAGGCTGCAGGTTAAGTGATGGGTATGGACTGGAATCCCATTACTGCCCATGTATTTTTTCTTAATTGTGGTTTTAAAAGCCCACATATCACATTTTACTTTTTATAAGACATTTTTAAGTGTACAGTTGAGTGGTGCTAAGTAGTCTCATTGTTATAAAATAGACGTTCGGTACTTTATCAACCTATAAATCTGAAACTATATACCTATCAAAGAATTCCCCAGCCCCTGCTACCCATAATTCCACTTTCTGTTTTAAATTAACTATTTAGATCCCTCATATCAACAGAATCACATAGCATTTATCTTTGTGGGTGTCTTAAGGTTTCATTGCTGTGAAGAGACACCACGACCATGGCAACTCTTATAAAGGCAAACATCTAATTGGAAGTTCTGTCCATTGCCATCACAGTGGGAAGCATGGCAGTGTGCAGGCAGACATGCCGAGAGTTTTACATCTCGATCAGAAGGCAGCCAAAAAGAGATAGCATTTCCACACTGGGCAGAGCCTGAGCCTAGGAGCCCTCAAAGCCCACCCACATAGTGACACAGTTCCTCCAGCAAGGCCACACCTTCTCCAGCAAGGCCACACCTCCTAATAGCGCCACATCCCATGGGCCAAGCATATTCAACCCACCACAGAGGGGTTGGCTTATTCTTACTTAGCTTAAAGTGCCAAAGGTTTGCGTATAGCAAAGGTATAGCTGGTGCAATAGAATTTTCCTTCCCTTTAAAAGCAGGGCAAGGCTAGAGAGGTGGCTCTGTAGGTACAGGTCTTGCCGTACAAGCATGAGAATTTGAATTCAGATCTCTGGCAGCCATGTAAGGGCTGAGCACAGTGTTGTGTTATCTCTGACCCCAGCACTTGGTGTAGGGCTGGGGCAGGCAGACCCTGGGGCTCCCTGGTCAGTCAGTGTAGATGAAATGGCAAGCCCTAGGTTCAGTGAGAGACCCTGCTTCACAGAACAAGGTGACTAGTGACACAGGGAGACCTGACGCTGAACTCTTCTACACACGTGCACACAAAGCTGAGCGATACTCCTGTGTGTCTGTATCGCCCTTTCTTTAGCCTTTCATAGAGGCGAAGTTGCTACTTCTTTTACTTTTCTTTCACATAGTAGATGCCCCGTTTTACAGTCCCATTCCTGCTGTGGGGTAGCCGTGCCAGGCCTTCACCTCCATCAGAGTCACTTCAACTGTGCTGGACAAGCACCTGCTGTGTGCTCGCACTGTGTCTGATGGGCGTGGGAAATGAAGGCAGGACACGGAGGAAAGGGTCATGCAGAGCTGGGTGACACGAAAGCTCCGACTCCATAGGGGTTTAGGTTAAACGTTTGTCAGAACCCGGTGAATGTAGCTTAAAGTGCGAGCATTTCACTGAATGAAGTTTATATTAAAAGAAAAAAAACTACTAACTCCAGTACACTCGGAGTTTTAGGGGTTGGGGGAGTGAATTGATATCTGCAATTGAACTGCATTAAAAATGAGACTAGCCCAGACTCCTTAGGTTGGGAGCATCCTCTCAGAGGCAGGGGGCCACAAGGGGGTGAAGAGCTCAGGGAGGGGGACCAGGAAGGGTGCAACATTTGAAATGTAAGTAAATAAAATAATTTACTTATTTAAAAAAAAAAAACTGGGAAAACTTAAAAATGGGCTGGAGAGATGGCTCAGCCCTTAAAGGTCAGGCTCACAACCAAAAACTGTAAGAGATTAATGACTAGTTAGGGAATTGGCAATAAGCAACCTGACCATATTTACAATAGTCATTGAACCTTGAGCTGAGCGTTAGAATGCTTGCCTGGTGTGTGCAAGGCTGCCAAAATCAACACGCAGATATGTAAGTAAAACTTTGATAAATCTGCTTGAATTTTATATGTTTAGAAGGTTTGGGTAATAAAATGCTTCGGGGAGAGGATGGAGAGAGAACCATAGGCCTTGACTCGCATAGGCAGTGGTCTTTGTTCCCTAATAGGTTGGAGACAGGTTCTGATTAAATTAGCATTTTCTTTCCTTAAGAGAGCCTCTGAGTCGTTCCCAGAAGTGCCTTCTGTCATGACAGATGGACCAGCGACTGGTAATGGCTGCTGTATGCAGGTAGTGAGTAAGGTCCTCCAGGACCTAAGGGAGGAAGACTGTATGCTGTAACTGGCAGTCCACTTTCTCCTACTGTTACAGAGTATCAGACAGACCTTTACTTGTCTCAAGAGTTTTCAGCAGGGAATTACAAAAACATAGGCCCAGTATATCAGAGACTTTCAGACTTCCTCTCTACGTGGTAGAGGCGGAGACAGAGGAGTGGCCCGTTCTTCTCCTCTCATCGAGGCCCCTCTCTTGAGATAACAAACTGCTAATGAGCTGAGAAGCCATGTGTGGCTTGGTTTTGTGTGTTAACTTGGCACAACTTACAGTCATCAGAGAGAAAGGAGCCTCAGTTGAGGAACCGCCTCAAAGAGATCCAGCTGTAGGGTGTTTTCTCGATTGGTAGTCAATGAGGGAGAGCCCAGCCCATTGTGGGTGGTGTCATCCCTGGGCTGGTGGTCCTGGGTTCTATAAGAAAGCAGGCTGAGCAAGCCATGGGGAGCAAGCCAGTAAGCAGTACTCTGTAGCCTCTGCATTGGCTCCTGCCTCCAGGTTCCTGCCTACTTGAGTTCCTGTCCGACTTCCTTTGCTGATGAACCCTTTCCTCCCCAACTTTTTATTTTGGTCATGGTGTATGTATAGACAATATGGCTTGGTCTTAGGCAATAGAAACCCAAACCATAGAAATGAAGATATAGAAACAAACCATTTATATTAACAGTGGACACTGTCATAAAAAATCATTAGTGTTATCAGATGTTCATACAGCTCTAAAGGCCTGTAGGTCTGGGCTCTGTTGCCTGTGCCACTGCAGCCCCTGATGGTGTGGTGTTGGAAGACATGGTTAATCTGCCAGTGTTGGTTTTGTCATCCCTAATAGGGATATAGGAGAAATATAGGCAGAAGTCCCAGACTTCTGGAAAGGATTACTCAAGATGACTGTACAGTGTTTAGATCAGTACCCAACTGAAAGGTAAGTTGGAGATGTTTTTTATTAGCAACACAGTTAGAACAGGCTTCTAGGGCATACATTTCCCCAGTAGCATCTCAGTTCTGTTTGCATTTGATGGACGCAGCATTCAGAAGTGCGTCATTGTTTGCCACCATGCTCAGCAAACAGCGCCGACTTTCCCCACAGTTGGTGTGTTGGTGAGAGCTGTTTGGAAGCCTTTGGAAGCTGGGGGATTTTGGCAGGCTTCAGGTGTTTGTTGATGGAGGTTGCCTTGGCATAGTCTTTGGAGCTTGGGGTTCCTGGTTGATTCATCCCTTCAGAGTGAATCTAGAGAGAATTCATCTGACTTGGGGGGCAGGCAATGGAGCCCCAGGACCTCATTACAGACAAGCTTGCCTCTTTGAATTCCCTTACTGAGAGATTATTCCACATCATTTGAATTTCCTTCGTTTTTATCTCAGCAACCTTTGCTTCTGGTGGAAATAATTAGTCAGAAAGTGTTCTGGTTCTTTGGGCACAATTAAGAATTTTGTTCTTCTGAAAGTAATAGATCTTAGGATTTTAGAGCTGATGGGGCCCCAGGACCATCCACACACTGGTACTTGGTGGATGAGGCTCACCCATCAAAGGAGAAGGCTTCTTGCTGTCAAGCACAGCGCCCTGCTTATCTCTGGTGGGAGAAGACACAGTCCATTTAGTTTATCCTTTATCCAAAATGCTCAAGACCAGAAATGGTTGAGATTTCAGATTTCGTGTTATCTCCCTACTTGTAATAGGTTATCCAAAGTCAACCCAAAATTCACTTGTATTTCCTATGTATCCCATGCACATAGCCTGAGGTGATCTTATGCAGTACTTTTAGTGCTCCTTGTTTTCACTGTGACCTGTTCCATGAGGTCAGGTGTGGGATTTTCCATGTTGAGCATCATGTCAACGCTCCAAAAATTTCAGATTCTTGAACATTTCTGGTTTCTGGTTCCTCGGATACAGATAGTTAGACGGTACTACAGTGTCTTCCTGCAGTTCCTTCTGAGTGCACGGGTTACTGGAGTCACTTGATTTATTGGAGACTTAGGATAACAAGCAAGGTTGAGGTCCCAGAGGTTTGGCAAAGCAAAGGTTTAGTAATTGATCATGTGCAGTGTCCAGTCTGGGTCAGGTGGGATGTGCCTATGCTCTACAATGCACAGGAGAGACAGAGTAGAGCTGGTAAAGGGCCAGCCAGCCTGCACAGGACCATTCAGAGTTCATGGCTCCCAGGCTACCACAGCAGGGCAGGAGCATACACCCACACCGCTACACTGAGTCCTTGTCGCCTATTGGTTAGAACAGGTCACATGACCTTGCCCAGCCGCAAGGAGTCTAGAAATATGAACGGGTGGGACATTTTAGGACTGTAACCAGGTAGACGTGATGTTAATGGTATACTTGTTCAAACAGTATCTTTTAAACTATACTTTGGAATTCTCATCTCTTCCGAGATTTATAACCTGCCCAGTTTTCTAAGCCCCCAGATTTACTGCAGCCTTCATGGCCTCAGCTTCTGTTTGTCTGGTGAGGACAAGGATGCTCTGGTCAAGGCAGAAGTCCATAGTCCAACAGACCCACAGTAGAGAAATTATGGGCCCCGCTGTGATGTCATCTGCTTGGCTGCCTCACCAGAACATTAGGTTACTTATACTGCTCTGGTGACTGTGTGTGGTGGGCTGAAAACACTGTCACTTACCCAAAAGAGACCATCAAGGTCCTAGTGCCTAGGCTGGACCTTACAGAGCCACATTACTTCTGTCATGACCACTCGGCTTGGCCAGTGTAGCATGAAAAAAGCATTAATACATGTCATGGAATCTAATTCTTTTGTTTTTTTCTTCCAACAATTCAAAAATGTCATACAAAAAAAAAAAAAAAAAAAAAGAAAGAAAGAAAGACTGCCGGAAGTATTTAGACCACAGGCCATGGAGCTTGTTGTCGCCTACAACAGATTTATAGGCGAAGCCTCTGGACAGTTTTCCAAGACTGAGAAGTAAACAGACCTAATCTGACAGTCTGTGTACCCTGAGGTATCTCTATCATGTATGCAAATAGATTAAAGGCCTGGAGCGAGTGGCATAGGCCATGGAACAGACTGTTAGCACATGAAAATATTCTCAGCATCCTTTCAGACAAGGCTGTGGCTTCTGTGTGAGCCTGGCAGAGATCTCCGGACTCCATCTGCTTCACTTTGGGTTGCTGTGGGACTGTCCATGCTACTGGTGAGAGGAGAGGTTAATATGGTCTCTGTGGGAATAGTTGGGCAAGATCTAGCAAAAATTTCTCCCAAGTCTAGGATTTAACCTACAGTTATATTTGCAAATATGTGAGCTGATGTAGAAGCAGAGATACTTAGCTGGGCCTAGTAACCGCTACTTGTAATCACAGGACTAAGGAAGCCGAGACAAGATTGCTATGCATTTGAAGCCAGCCGTGAGAGCCTGCCCAAACCCAAAACTTGTTTTGGGAGCCAGGGATTAGACACTGCATGGTGGAGTGGACTGCCAGAGGTGGTCAGATACAGACATTCAGGCATTCCAGGGACACGTTTAAGGAAGCTTTGTAAAAATGTTTAAGTTTGTTTTGCTTTTAAGATAGCTAGCCCGTGGACTCCTTCCTGAACCTTCAGCCTCCCAATTGCTGACATTAGTGTGCCCAGCTTGCTCTTTCCCTGGCGTGTGTGCCTCCCGTCCCTCCCCGGCCCACCCTTCTCCTTTTTCTCTCCACCTTCCCTCCTCCATTTATTTACTTATCTATTTATTCATTTATGTATTTATTTTATTTTGGAGGCAAGGTCTCAACATGCATTTCCTGCATATGCCATCACGCCTGACAGGAAATGAGAAAGGTCGGGTGCAGGGGAGATGGTTTAGCACAGTCGTCCTCAGCCTTCTGAGGCTGTGACCTTTACTACAGTCCCTCGTGCTGTGGTGACTCCCAATCAAAATCACTTCATTGCTACTTCAAAACTGTAACTTTGCTACAGTGATAAATCGTAATGTAAACATCTGATATGTAGGGTGTCTGATATGCCACCCCTGGGAGAGGGGTCTTGACCCACAGGTTGAGAACTACTGGTCAGCTCATTCTCTGTGAAAGCATGGGGACCTGAATTCAGATCCCCAACACACATGTAAAAAGCTGATCATAGCTGTGGAGGTGCGTGCACACACACACACACACACACACACACACACACACACACACACAATTCTACTTCTGAAGGGTGGGCAGAAACAGAAGGATTAAGGGGGGCTTGCTGGCCTTTGGCTTTGCTCTATGTTCATCAAGAGATGGTGTCTCAAGGGAATATAGGTAGAGAGTAATATATGTAAACACAGCCCCCCATTATTTGTGAATGCACAGACCTCCCCCCCATGTATACATGTGCCCTGCCCATACTCTCATTGGGAAAACTTTTTTCATGGATCAAAAAGAAATGATCCCCAAGAGATGCTGGGGACACACACACTGCAGAGATTATTTGTTTATATTGTACATAAAATAACTCCGTAAGAAGTCATAAGAAACTGCTTTATTTCTTGCCGCCCGGGACGGTAACTGGGGTGGCTTGGAAACAGGATGAGAATCTGTCTTGAGAGTCTTCCTGTGGCTGGTCCCTAACTTGTGAGCTATAGTGATTCTCCATCAGCCTCCACACTGTGGGGTCTGCACACACATATAACCATGGCTGCGGGGTCTACACATACACATATCACCATGACTGCAGAGTCTACACACACACACACACACACACACACACCACCATGGTTGCGGGGTCTACACATACATCACCATGACTGCAGAGTCTACACACACACACACACACACACACACACACACCACCATGACTGCAGGGTCTACACATACACACATTACCATGACTGCAGAGTACACACACACACACACACACACACACACCACCATGGCTGCAGGGTCTACACATACACACATTACCATGACTGCAGAGTACACACACACACACACACACCACCATGGCTGCAGGGTCTACACATACACACATTACCATGACTGTAGAGTATACACACACACACACACACACACACACACACACACATCATCATCATCATCATCACCACCACCACCATGGCTGTGGGGCCTATGGGCATGCATCACCATGCCTGGCTGAGATTTTCCTTTCTGTAGTCTTTTGTGTTTTTGTTTGGGGGTATGGTTTCCTGTGTTGGGGGTATGGTTCTAACTTGCTATGAGGCAGAGGCTAGTCCTGAATTCCTGATCTTGCGTCCACCTCCAAATGCTGAGACTGCAGACATGTGCTGGCGCACTTGACCAGCTTTGAACCACGTGAATATGGATGGAACTAGAAAATACCATCCTGAGTGAGGTAACCCAGTCACAAAAGAACACACATGGCATTTACTCACTGATAAGCAGATATTAGCCCAGAAGCTTGAAATACCCAAGATTCAACTCACAGAGCACATGAAGCTCATGAAGAAGGAAGACCAAGTGTGGGTGCTTCGGTCCTTCTTAGAAGGAGTAACAAAATACTCAAGGGAGCAAATATGGAGACCAAGTGTGGGACAGAAACTGAAGGAGGGGCAGTCTGGAGATCATTCCACCTGGGTATCCATCCCATGTACAGTCACCAAAGGTAGAAGCTGATGTGGATGTCAGGAAGTACATGCTGACAGGAGCCTGATATAGCTGTCTCCTTAGAGGTCTGCCAGAGTCTGACATATTCAGAGGCAGATGCTCATGGCTAACCATTGATCTGATCAAGGGTTCCAATGGAGGAGTTAGAAGACTGAAGGAGCTGAAAGGGTTTGTGGCCCCATGAGGAGAGCAACAGTACCAACCAACCAGAGCTCCCCAGGGTCTAAACCACCAGCCTGGGAGCACATAGGGAGGGACCCATGGCTCCATCTGTATATGTAGGGGAAGATGACCTTGTCGGGCATAGGTGGGAGAGGAGGTCCTTGGTCCCATGAAGGCTGGATGCCCAGTGGCGGGCGGGGGGGGGAAGGGGGGGAATTGAGGGTGGGGAGGTGGGAGGGGGGTAGGCACATCCTCATAGAAGCAGGAAGAGGGGGGATGGGATAGGGGGTTCCTGGGCGGGGAGGGGATGGAGTAAGGGGATAAAATCTAAAATGTAAATAAAATATCCAATAAAAAATTTTAAAAAAATATATAAAATAAAACTGATGTTTGTAGCTCTGGAAAGCCTCATAATAAGGAAAAACCTGGTTAGTTGTACTCACTCATTTTCAAGTGACAGCCAAGGCAGCTGTGGTCTTAGATTCCTTTTACAGTGTTGGCTGCCTGCTTCCACCCACTGCCTTGATTATGTGAGGAGTACCATTGATAACCTTAACTTCAAATTAGGATGTCTAAATCAGTTTATAGTTACCTCTGGATTAGCTGCCTCTCCAAGTCAGGCTTCCTAACCAGTATGCTAAGATTGGGTTTCTTCAGCCTTAGAGTGAAGATTGGGGTGGAATTGGCCAAAGCCTTCAGGTGGCAGCCTCTTCTAAGGAGCCTGCTCCTTAGCTCTCAGATGCTCTGCAACAATTATTTTCAACATGGGCAGCAGTATAGAACAGTTGAGAAATAATGTCTCTGCACAAAACTGTATTTTAAAACTATACCGTAAAGGCTGGGTGCTAAGAACACTGACTGCTCTTCCAGAGGACTCAAGTTGAATTCCCAGCACCCACATGGTGGCTCATAACTATTTATAACTCCAGTTCCAGGCATCTGACGCCCTCTTCTGGACTATGTGGGTACTGCACATATGTGGTGCACATATATACATGTAGGCAAACACCCATCCACTTAAGATAAAAATAAATACATCTTAAATAAACCTATATGCTACATAAAAGCCATTATGAAAATAACAAACGAAGTAGTTGTGGTCTTTGGGGAAGATTACAGTAATGGTTTGGTCCAGCCCAGGAGACCGAGACCTGTTTTCCAGGCTGAGGGAAGTGGACCTGGTTCTCCCTGCAGTGGGTATCCATTCAGTTCCTAAAAGCTTCTCCCAGCCACAGTGTCTCCTACACAAGCCTACTGCAGGGTAAGGAAGAATCACATTTTAGGACATTTTTCAAAACCTTTCTGTTGCACCCTTCACTGCTAAGCTCACAGTTGGGAACTATTATCCTGAAAGAATGTGTGAAATCTTACTTTGTGGTTAGATCAGTTTAAGCTAAATTCACACCACCAAATAGGACAGGTTTGTTTTTTCAAGAGCTAATGATGGGGAGTGGGGGGGGACCTACTCATTTTTAATGATATTTTATGTAGGCCAATGTATAAGAACCCTTTGAAATTTAGTTATAACCTAAACTGGAGTACTTATTGTCCCGTTACGTCCTGGTGGTTCTGATGATGTTAACACTGTCTGTTCTTCATGTTTTCTGGAACTGTGACTGAATTAATATGTCAGTGTAGTACTATCTGAAGAATCGAAGAGCTATTAAAATGCTTAAAAATAAAGTGATCAATCCTCCCTTTGTTCTCCTGACAGGATAATTGAAGCTATCTGCATAGGCTGGTTCACCGCGGAGTGCATCGTGCGGTTCATCGTCTCCAAAAACAAGTGTGAGTTTGTCAAGAGACCCCTGAACATCATTGACTTACTGGCAATCACACCCTATTACATCTCTGTGCTAATGACAGTATTTACAGGCGAGAACTCTCAACTCCAGAGGGCTGGGGTCACCTTGAGGGTCCTCCGGATGATGCGGATCTTCTGGGTGATTAAACTCGCCCGGCACTTCATCGGTCTGCAGACACTGGGTTTGACTCTCAAGCGATGCTACCGGGAGATGGTTATGTTACTTGTCTTCATCTGTGTTGCCATGGCAATCTTTAGTGCACTCTCTCAGCTCCTTGAACATGGGTTGGACCTGGAAACATCCAACAAGGACTTCGCCAGCATTCCCGCTGCCTGCTGGTGGGTGATTATCTCTATGACTACAGTTGGCTATGGAGATATGTATCCTATCACAGTGCCTGGAAGAATTCTTGGAGGAGTTTGTGTTGTCAGTGGGATTGTTCTGTTGGCATTACCTATCACTTTCATCTACCATAGCTTTGTGCAATGCTACCACGAGCTCAAGTTTAGATCAGCTAGATATAGTAGGAGCCTTTCAGCTGAGTTCCTGAATTAATGTGTTGCAAATCAGTCCTTGTGCACACTTCATCTGGTAGAGTTGACACTACTTCTTATTCATGTGTTTCTCCCTGGGTGGGCACTGCAATGACATTGTCCTCCTGTTGGAAGGGTGACATTATCCTTCTCAGCTGAAGGGATAAAGCAGTTTACTTACAGAGTAGTCAGGACTAGGACCACACACACAGGACACTGACACGAGAGAAAGACGCTAGGACCTTGTTTTGTTTGTCTCGCTTCCCTCCATCTTGCCTCGCACAGTTACAATGTTGCAGGCTGTTCTTAAGCACAGTATTCGAACACTTTAAAGCAGAAAGGCACTATTTTCCAAATGCTTTTTCGTCTTAACGAATTCAGAAGAAGCTTGGAACTTAACAGTGTTATTTTTGAGACTAACATTTTCGTTTCTAAATGTTTTATAATTTCTCATATCAATGTCAGAAGTATCCTGGAAACATATGTCACATGTGGGAACTGTTTAACAAATACTTTAAAAAGTTGGCCCAAATTTAAACTGTATCGTGGAACTAGAGACAAGCAAAAATATTATTTGAAGAACTTTGCACACTTCTCTATCCTATCCTTGGCTTATTTTTTGTGCCTGTCATTTCTTTTCTCTTACTTCATGGAACCTTAAATGTGTTTTCTCTTTCTGGTTAGGCCCCCATTTTACTGAAATAACTTGTGAAGAGTACACAATAACAGAGAGACCTTGTGTCGCTTAGCGTTTTGTTGGGTGAGTTAGAGTCAATTGCCGCGACTCAGAGTCCGCGGATTCAGATTGCCAAGAGCATTTCTAACATAAAACAATGAGAGACATGCTATGATAGTTCCGTGTTCGAAGCGGAGTTCTGCTGTAGCTCTTCTTCAACACCACAAAGCTCGTGAAGAAGAAAAGATAACTTCTTTAGCTTTTTGCCACAACAGCCATACTCACAGGCCGTCACTAGGTTGTCATTAAAGGAGAAATGTTGTTGTCTTAGTCCAGTGTTGCTAAGTCAGTTCTAAGCAGGGCAGATGTTCTCTGGCCTGACTCCCCGCCATTTTGAATCACAGTCACACTGGATCTCTTCTTGTAAGGGTAACAGACACTAGGACATGTTACTCCATCCAGATGGCTGGTATGCAAAAGTGAAGGCTCCTCACTGCTAAGTGTTTACAGTATGAGTTAGAATATTGCTTTTTCAATAAATTGTAATAAAGAAGTCACTTGAACACACACACCAGAATTACTGGTTAGTGAACACTTTAGTTTGCGCACTGTGGTTATCAGAGTGAAAGGAAATGGGTTGGGACTGGCATGTACTTTTCAGAGAAGGACTGGCCAGAAGTGTCCATTAGAGGGATCTTAGCCATTAGTCCAGCTTTCACCATTACGGGTAGAAAAACCAAGGCACAGGAGTGTGTGGTGACGACAGAGTTGAGCTAGAACCTTAGTCTCCTATAAGCAGGCCCAGCAGTTTGCTCTGCACACACCTCTAGGTTTGGCAGAAACGGTCACAAGCCACATTTCGTTCTCATTGCCATGATCAGGCAATAATAGCAAAACCATTTTCTTTTACCCCAATTCCCTTCTTTAAATTCATGTGATACTGCCCATTAAAAAAAAAAACTCATTACTGCCTTCGTTGGTGTGTTAACTTTACACACTGGATCGTTATTTATATATTTTTGTTTCATCTTAACTGAACATATGGCATAGTGTTATTTATTTTTAAGCTTTGTGATTTATGCAAATTGTATGCAGATGATAGCTCATCTATATTATTAGTAAGAATATGGTAGCCTTTAATTTTACTGGCACTGAGATCCTTCATGTGAATACATATTCCGTCTCTAAGCAACTTAGTACTCCATTGAGCCTGGACCGCCTCGGACACAAACAGGTCACCAGATGCTCACAGTGTCTGTTACCGATGGGCTGATGGAGAGCAGAAACTGGTGTGAAGAGAGGAAGAGACGGACATGTGTGAACATGCATGTGGAGAGCCACATGTGGGAAGCCACGTGAACTCTGAGTTGCTTTTAAGTAGCAAGTGGTGATGCTGGACTTTTCACGGGGGCTGGCTTTCATTAAGAAGCATCTTGGATGTTGCTAACAGAAACAAAGGGATGAGACATGATAAACGGGTTCATTCTTAAAAGGGAAAATACAACAGAGTTCTTTTGTCCTTTAAGTTGCTAGAGCTTCTTAGGAACAGACATTTTTTGCAGCTTTCTCTGAATGTTACTAATTTTTGTTTTATTTTATGTATTTGCTTATTTTGGTGTTGTTTTTGTTTGTTTGTTTAGAGATAAGGGTCTCTGCTGTGTAGATAAAGTTGACCGTAAACTTGTGACACTCCTCCTGCCTCTGCCTCCCAAGTGCTAGAATTACAGGTACATGTTACAACATCCAGCTGCTTTAAAATACAAAACCCTAGGACAGATGGCTCAGTATTTAAGAGCACTTCCTGTTCTTGCAGAAGACTGGAGTTAGTTCCTAGCACACACATGTTGCCTCACAACTGTCTGAAACTCCAGACCCTGGGGATCTGATGCCCTCTTCTGGTCTCAGTGAGCTTCTGCACACCACTTTTACACACACACACACACACACACACACACACTCCACAGAAAATTTAAAAATAAATAAATCGAATTTTTTAAATTGCTGAGGTGGAGTCTCCTTCTTAGATACACTTTCTCAGTCTTCACACTCTGGTCTTCATGACAGAAACACTCTTTGAGGACCCACCCCCACCCCAAGAAGTCAGATATCCTCAGAACACTGAAGAGTCTTTAGTTTGAGCTTACTTTGTTTGAGCATATATGGTCCCTCTTACATATAACTTGATTTGTATTCCCTGAAACAAGAGAGTAGGAAGACTGGGAAACAAAATTAGGGAGCACATGGAAAACTGAACATATAACTCAATAAACTCTCTATTTTGTTGTTCGAAACAGTGTTTCTCTGTGTAGCCCTGGCTGTCCTAGAACTGCTCTGTAGATCAGGCTGCCCCTGAACTCAGAGATCCACCTGTCTCTGCCTCCTAAGTGCTGGGATTAAAGGCATGCGCCACCATGCCCAACTCTCCCCGCAACTCCCCTTTATTTATTTATTTTTTATTACTGTTGTTGAGTTGCTGCTGGTTAAAACATTTACATTTTTTCTTGGGGTTAGTAGTTGCATATGATTGCACATTTCTGAATTCTTATTTTAAAATGTTAAAATATATTCATTCATAGTGGCTGTCCGTATGTCAAAATAATCCTTTTTTTAAGTACGTTTATTTTATGTGTGTGTAATACATATATGCATATGTATGCATGTGTGTGTGCATGTTGTGTGTGTGTGTGCATGCATGCGTATGTGTTGAGGTTAGAGGACAACGTACAGGAGTCTGTTCTCTGCATCTACCAGGTGGTTTCCGGGGATTGAACTCAGTCCATCTGGCTTGGAAACAATCACCTTCACCTGCTGAGCCATCTCATCAGCCCTGTCTAGTCTTTGGGGGCGTGTCTTGCTTACGTCTCTTGTGGTCCTACAGAGTGGGAATAGGATGGATCTGAATGTTGGTGTGAGGAGAATTGTCTTAGTTGGTCGGATATTTTCCAGAAGAAGCTTGTTTCCTTTTTTTTTTTTTTTTTTTTTTTTTTTTTTTAAATAGACATGAAAATAAACAACTGAAAACTCTTAGTTCTGTTATTCAGCTAAGCTTTGCTACTTCAACTTAACCCACAGCATCAAAGTAGCCCCTCTGGCCTGACATAGGGATGTGTTCTTTGTGTAACACAGCAGACAGATCTCCCAGGCAAACCTGCAGTAAGTATCGACAGGGTTACGGGAAGTCAAAACAGATGTGGGCTGCCTTCTGGTCTACCTCACCCCAGGTTCTAAACCATTTATCCCACCCAGACTTTAGCAACAGCTAAGTCTACTCCACTGGGTTATGAGCCAGGAATACTTTTAATTCTCTTAGGTCAGGATAGGCAACAGAAAGTTGATTCCAGATTGCAGATTCTTTTAGTGGCCAGAGAGATGGCTCATCAGTTAATACCACTGTCTGCTCTTATCAGTGACCTGTGTTCAGTTTCCTACCATCTGCTTAGTGGCCCACAGCCCTTCCCAACTCTAGTTCCAGGGGGATCCAATCCTTTCTTCTGGCCACACATACATATGGTGCACATCATACATACATACACATACGTATGGTACATGTACATGCATACATACTCTAAAACATAATTTCTTCAATGCTTTAGAGATTTCTTCCTCACTCTTAGTTCTAATTAAACACGGTTATTGTTTTTAGAGGCCTTAAATGTCAGTAAGGAGAATTTGTAATTGTGCAATGCTTTAGGGGGACTCAGATTTTTATTGTGTTTGCAATTTATGAAATAGGATTGCACACATCCTAGTCAGTTTGCGTAGACACGCTTGCACTCTCCTCCCACCCCCATCTTTATCAACAGGGTCTCATTACGTAGCCCTGACTATCCTGGAACTCACTGAGTAGACCAGGCGGACTTTGAATTCACAAAGATCTGTCTGTCTTTGCCTCCCAGCCCCAAGCTGGTCTTGAACTAGTGATTTTCAGGTCTCTACCTCCCAAATACTCAGCTCACAGACGTGTGCCACAGTGTACAGAAGGAATTCATACTTTTAAGAGATGTTTTGTTTTTTTCTTTCTCGTGGTCTCTTATCTCACTGTCACCCCCAGTGCTGAAAAATGACCTTATAGATGCTAAGCACTCTTACCACAGAGCTACCCTCCTAGCCCTTCAGTAGAATTTTCAAAAAAAGTATGCCTCTGTGTGTGTGTGTGTACACATGTGCATTACAGGCAATCGATTACTGTCATTGCATTGTTTAGGAGCCACAGCTGAGCAGGAAGCTTTAATCGAGAACTCTGGACAGGCTCCAGTTGGTCAGGGAAGGTTGCATACACTGCTCTGTCTGTTCAGCAAGCATTCATATGGTGTTTGCTTCCTGCCTTTCAAGAACCCATCTGCCCGTGGGAATGGGCACAACGGTTCTTTGTCAGAAAAAAAAAAAATAGTGCTTTACTGTTCTGTTTGTTGGGGAACCTTCCCTAGACCTGTGAGGTGTTACCAAGTATGGGATGATGCTCCACCAGGTGACAACCTGACACCTATACTTTTAGATTTCCCAGTTCTCTCAGGCATTCCCAGGGAGCACTTTAACCCTATTGGGGATTGAATCGAAGACCTCAAGCATGTTGGTCAAGCGAACGCCCACTGAGGTGCATTTCCCAGAAGTGCACTTTAGCTTTTGGCCTTTTGTGTAGGCTTAATGGCCAGTTTAGGGAATGAAACGTGATAATCTGCATTTATAGTGCACTTTATTTTGTCGTGTTTCTGTTTTTGAGACAGAGTCTTTCGTGTAACCCAGGCTGGCCGCGACTGTGTAACAGTGTTCCTGCTTCCGCCTCCTGGATGCTGGGATTTGTAGATATACAACAGCACACCAGTTCTTATGTGCACACTTAATTTAGTAGCTCTGGTGGATATTTAAAAACATTTCCATGAATCCAACTGCATAATCCAAGTCAAAGCATACGCGACATTCAGTGGGTAGAAGCCATTGGAGAAGTCTATTTGATATTCACCCACAAGAAATGACTCTGTGTCCTTGCTTATGCCTGCTCCGTTCAAACTACAACTCCCCGGAATGTTGCCACACAGAGAGATTCCTTGTATTAGACTTCAATTACTAGTATTGTTTTCAGTGTCTACAATCTTCCCATGACAGAATAGGGCATTTGCAGGGTATCAGTGTCACAGTGCTTATTTGTTTTGTAAGAAAGGAAACGTCTGTTGCTATGGATGAAACACCGTAACCAAAAAGCAAGTTGGGGAGAAAAGGGTTTATTGGGCTCACCCTTCCACATCCCTATTCATCATCCAAGAAAGTCAGGAGAGGACAGGAACTCAAACAGGGCAGGAACCTGGAGGCAGGAACTGATGCAGAGGCCATGGAGGGGTGCTGCTTATTGGCTTGCTCCTACTGGCTTGCTCAGCCTGCTTTTTTATAAAACACAGGACCACCAGCCCAGGGATGACACCACCCACAGTGGGCTGGGTCCTTCCCCATTGATCATTAATTGAGAAAATGCCTTACAGCTGGATCTCATGGAGGCATTTCCTCAACTGAAGCTCCTTCCCCTCTGATGACTCTAGCTTGTGTCAAGTTGACAAACCCAGCCAGTACCAGAAGCATAGTGACAGACTGATTTTGTATACTAATATACAATGTTGGTAAATATACATTTTTGTCTGTGTCTTCCTTGTCATTCCAGTGAGAGGCTACTTTCCTCCTATATGAGCCAGTCACCTGGATAATTTCACTTCCATAGAGAAAAGTAACATTCCCAGTTTCAAATGCTAAATTCAGACCCAAGCCACGTGTTTCTTTTATGGTTGTTGAAGTACATCTTTCCCAGTTATTTCTACACCAGAACCATATGAAGATAACAGCTTTTAGTAAGTTTAGAAATCAGGAAATAAGTATATTTTCAAGGGGCTTGAGGGATTTCTCAGTGGTTAGAACACCGTCTGCTCTTTCAGAGGTCCTGAGTTCAATCCCCAGCAAGCACATGGTGACTCACAACCATCTATAGTGTGGTCTGATATGCCCTCTAGCATGTAGGTATGCATGCAAACAGAGCACTCATACACATAACATAAAATAATCTTCTTTAAAAGAGAGAATCTTTTCAAGAATTTTGGCTGTTCTTGGTCTCTTGTATTTCTATATGAACTTTAGCATTGTGTCCTTTTGTGTTTTAAATTTAATTGGTTGATATTGTATATGTGAGAGACACATGTGTGTGAGTGTGGGTAACCCTCAGGAGTCGGTTCTCTTTCTACTGGGGATCTTGGCCTGAAACTCGGTTGTCTGGCCGGAGGCAAGCACCTTTAACCACTGAAAATCTCACTGGCTTATTGTATCATTTTCTCTGCTTAAAAGACAATTAGAATTTTTCTTTGTTAAAAACTAACTAGCCTAGGATGGACTTGAACTTTTTACGTAGCCTGAGCTAGTTTGAAACTTAGTCCCCCCTCTCCCTTGACTCAGCCTTAGGAGCTTTGAGATTACAAGAATTTCAGGAGCGCCCCACCACATGCCAGGGCTGGTAGTTAAAAGTTTGGCCTGGTATTGATCTCATCAAATCTCTAAATCAATTAAGATGGTGTTACCGTATTAACAGTACTGTGTTCCAGTTTGTAAACATGGGCTATCATTCCATTTGTTTCTTGGAACAGAGATTTCTATCTTTCTGTGTGCACTTCCTTGATTTAATTCATTCCTAGGTATGTTGTTATTTTTGATGCTTTTGTAAATGGAATACCCACTCCCCCTCAGCGTCACTATGTGGCTATGGCTGGCCAGAACTTCACTGTGTAGACTAAGCTGGCCTTGAACACATAGAGATCCACCTGCCTCTGCTCTCAAGTGCCATGCTTAAAGGTGTGTGCTATTACACCCAGCTGGTATTATCTGGATTTCATCTTGAGAGTGCACACTGCTAGGGCTAGGTGATCCGACGGCTTTATCTTGATCTTATATGCCCAGCTGAATTCCCATCAGCCCTCACTGCTTCCCAAGGGCTCTGAAGTTTTTCTCTGCTATTGTGGTCATGACATCCTCAGTGAGGTAGTTTTATTTCTTTCTTTGCAATCTAGACACTTCCTAATTCTTTCTCTTGCCTAATTGCCTCTGTTGGGACTTCCAGTGCAATGTCAAATATAAGTGGCTAGTGCGACATCCTGTTCTTACTCCTGGTCCCAGAGGGAAGTTTCCACTCTTTACCCTTGGTGTAATACTGGCTTTGGAGCACTTCAGACTGGGGAATTTTCTTTGTATTCCTAGATATATGGTGTTTTTATTGTGACAGGATATTGGTTCCTAACAATGTGTTTTCATGAACAGACTTGTAGAGAGCTGAGTTGTGCTAGCCTGTGTCAGGAAACGTTTTGCTGATGAGTCTCTGTGTCCCTTACAAGGTACTAATCAAGGAGAAAGACGTAGACGTGCTCACTAAGAGCATTAAACAGCTCTGCACTTGCTATACTTTGAACGCTTTCTGAGTCTATTAAGCTGACTCTCTTCATTAACCCAAGTTAATTGGAGTTTGTGTTCGCTCGCCTAAGGATGCAGAGACACTAGGATGCGGATACAAGATGATTTGTTTCTATCGATTGGTTTCTTTGAATACTTCTCTATTATCTGACCTTGGACTCTCAGAGATTCAGACAATCGAGGTACCTGTCACCCTGACAGGTAGTGGTAGTGAGTTCCACACCCCTCCCTCCCTCCCTCCCTCCCTCTCTCCCTCTCTCCCTCCCTCCCTCCCTCCCTCCCTCCTTCTCTATCTCTCTGCATGGTTTAGCAGTGCCACCATAGAAAGGCTTGAAAGTTGAGCTCCCTGGTAGAACTGAAGTCTGTAGCCATCTGTAGTAGATTTCTACAAAGGAAACATGTTGCTGAGTTCTAAGGGAGGTGTCTCAAAAGTAAGACTTAATAGTTAACCCACCTTAGGAAAAAACTAAGCTGAATGTGTTCACAGGTATCTGGCTAATTTTTTTCTTTAATTCTTTTAATCTTGTGTTCATAGTAGGAACCTTTACTTAATGGGTGTTGTTCCCACATGCAGCCATTCTATGCTGTAATCCCAATACTCCAAAGACTAAGACAGGAGGATTCTGAATTTGAAAACAACCTGGTCTACATGGACAGTCTCTATCTCAAACTATGGAAAGTGTAGCCACCGTTGCACCTGTGGGGTGCACAAAGATGACTACCAGCTGCCCTCACACTAGCAGATACTGTCTGAGAAAGCTTTGTACCTTGAAAAGGCCTCTTCCTGGTTTAGTCTAAATATCCTCTCTGGGAGTTCGAGATGGCTCAGTGGTTAGGAGTATGTAAAGCTCTGGCAGAGCTCCCAGTTGGGTTCCCAGCACCCGCATCAGGAGGGTTGCTGTGTCTCCAGCTCCAGAGGGTCTGATGCCCTCTCTGCAGACACCTCCACTCACGTATACTGCCCACTCTGTAATTTCTTCTAATCTTAAAAACTTTATAACGATCTGTTCATTGGTTTAAGACTTCTTAAAAAAATATATAAGTCCTAAGTCTAGATTTTTTTGAATTGTGATCATTCATCGTGAATTCAATCATCCTGAAATCCCTTCAGGAAAGTAGTAAAGGAAAAATTTTCTATTAGCTGCAAATAATAGATATTCAAATGTTTGAAGGCACTTGTAAGTGTTCTAGCTTGACAGACTTCTATGGATCCCTGCTGACAGTCTTTGTTTTGGTTAGTTTTGTCTACACCACTCTGAGCTCCTGGCAAGTCGCAGGCCACACCCGCCTAGGAGCAATCATGGATCTGCAGATGAAATACACACACACATTAGCTTATTTTAATGTTTTTTTAGCTCAGTGGTCGGGCACTCCTAAGCCTCCCACGGCTAACATGCCCTTACCTTCACTCCCACCTCTAAATCTGCCCTCGACTTAGTTGCTCAGTTACCTTCTGTGAAGCCATTGGTCTTACTGTCCAAGATGCTTTCAGGCCTCTTTCCCTTTCTGCCTACATTTTGGAAGATCTACTGTAGCCTCAGTCTGCTCTGTCTCTGTCTCTGTCTCTGTCTCTCTCTGTCTCTCTCTCTCTCTCTCTCTCTCTCTCTCTCTCTCTCTCTCTCTGTCTCCCAGGTCTCTCCATTCTTTTTCTCTCTCCTAGCCTAGAAGTCCCACCTCTCTTTCTTTCTTTCTTTCTTTCTTTCTTTCTTTCTTTCTTTCTTTCTTTCTTTCTTTCTTTCTTGATTTATGTATCTGAGTACACTGTCCCTGTCTTCAGACATACCAGAAAAGGATATCAGATCCCATTACAGATGATTGTGAGCCACCATGTGGTTGCTGGGAATTGAACTCTGGAAAAGCAGTCAGTGCTCTTAACCTCCAAGCCATCTTTCCAGCCCCATCCCACCTCTTTCTTTCTTTCTGCCCAGCATTGACCACTGGCATCTTTATTGATAGATCAAAAGCAATAGGGGCGAGGACCTTATTAGAATAACACCCTCCCTACAGTTCTTCATGAGTAATGTAGTATCTGACTGAACACCACATTTCTCTAATTCCACACATATGTCCTGGAGGGCTTTGGCTAATGGCTGTATTTTAAATAAATCTTATGAATATGCTGAGCAAATATTACTGATCTTCAGTGCAAACATGGATAGCAAACCTAGTGGGGTCTTAAACCTAGATTTGGGTTACATTGGCAGATAATATATTTTTAAAACATTCTTTGGAAAAAGCTTTCATAGAGATGTACTTTGCTGCAACTGTAGGATAAATTTATTCAGTACTATTTATAACAGTTGTCTGTGAAATCAATAGGACCCCCAATTCTTAGTTGTTAAATGCTTGATTAATGGCTATAATTCCTAGCATTTAGAGAGTAATGAAAATTATAGCAACTTTTTAAAATAAAAAAATAATGTACTAATGGTTTATTATTTTTGTTTAATATTCATAAGTATTCCAAAAACAAATCTCTGACCCTACTTATTGTTCTAATAAAATTTGTCCAGAGAAAGATTATTCTAGCCAAAAGTCTTAGAGATACATCTTTTGGGGGCTGGAGAGATGGCTGCAGTTAAGGGCTCTGGCAGCTCTTCCATAGGCTCTTCCAGGCTTTGATTCTCGGTACCCACAGGCTGCTCACAGCTGTCTGTAGCTCCAACTCCAGGGGATCCAACACCTTCTTCTGGGGACTGCACACACATAGTACACATGAAAGCAAAATACTCACACGAATGAAAAACAAATAAGTGTTAGAGAGTATCTTTTGCATTGGGGTGTAGCTCTGTTATTGAATATACCAGAATGCCTGCCAATGGTGCATAAGCTCCTTGGTTAGATCTGTCTCCCTGGTTTAGTTTTGGAGACTGTCTCAAATCTGAGATTAGATAGCCCAGTCTGCCTTGCACTTGACATCCTCTTGCTTCAGCCTTTCAAATGCCGGTCGAGGTCACAGGTGAGTGCTACTCATGCTGTGCGTATGCGTGTGTGGATGTGCGTGTGTAAGGACGGTATCTATAACCCTATATTTACAAACTCATTTGTTCCAGGGGCACAGCTGTTACTGTAAGAACTTAGCTCAGCCACCTGGCTGAGCGTGTCCCCTCCTGCTTCTCAGAGTCAGGGACCAGGGCTGGTATGATCTTGCCCCACGTGGCATCTCTGCTTCTCTTCAGCGTCTTCCCCTTTGGATTCTCCTGGATGACTGCCTTTGCACTTTTCCAGGTCTGATGGTCAGCGGCATCTATTTGGCCTTACCATTACCTCGGTTGGGGAAGAGGTTTTCTACAGTCAAGCAGTTTTGGGGGGGATGAGAAAGTCACCATGGGTGGCTTCCTTTACAAGGATGTGTAGGGAGTACCATAATGTGGCCCCTAGAGACATCGAGCAAACCTGCACCCGTGCAGCCGCACTGATAGCACGTGACTGTGGGCACAGTGAGCAGGAAGTAGCAAGTTACTTAGATGTCATAACAGTTGACCCGCCTGCCGAGTGGAAAGTGGGTTTTAGTCAAATCTCCTCATTGCTGTCCTTACACAGTTACAAGAAGAATGAGTCATTCCATGGGCAGAAGGTGTGGCTGGTTGGTGTCTGTGTCTGGAAGTGCAAGTTGCTTGAATTGAAGTGGAGGCCTGTTCATTTAATTACTAAATAAGGAGGCTTCAGATCTTTCCAGCCAGAGGAACATACACGGCAATTGGCCTCACCCACCATGTCCTTAGCACATTTCAGCCTGGGAACAGCCCTGGGATTGGTACCAGTGGCACCCAAGGATGCTTTCGTATATGCCTACAGCAGCCTCAGCAGCACCCTCTCAACTGGATGACAACTGGCATCCTGGGTGAGGGGAATTTAGGTTGTAAATCTCTACAGTTGCTCAGTGTGCAGCTCTTTTAGTGTTTGCTGATAGCATTACCACCATCATCACCACCACCACCATCATCATCACCACCCCACCACCATCATCATAATCATTTTTATATGTCCAGTTAGGTAGTCTTTTTTCATCTGTTTTGTTTCTTTTATTTTAATTTAATCTGGAAATATAATAAGTAATTCCTGCCAAACCTACCCCTAAAAATGTTTTTCCATAGTACATGATTCAAATATTGGGGCAAAAAAAAAAAAAAAAAATTAGAATTTTTCTGTCTTAATGTAAGCGAGAGTTTGGTCAAGGGAATTAGTGTGGTAACTGTCCAGCTCTCTGGCTCTCCTGTATTGTTAGTTTACTTATTCATTATTTTATCTTTGTGTTGGAAGTTGTGTGACTGCTTCTATTTTTAAGGAAAACATTTTAAATGTGACTCTAGTTGGTAATCAAATTTGTTTTTACTGACTAGCATTCCATCAGTCTAATCATTAATTAAAAATACATAGACTCTAAGTCTTGGGTCAGAGCAGAAATCTCTTGTTTTTTCTTCTGCAGTGTGTAGCAGTCATCATTCTTTGTCTCCAAGGCTCCAGATTGATGGCTCACACGTGGACGCACCAAATAGCCCGTGACTGAGACCTATGTTACTTTTCATCTTAGAAAGCCATTGCCTGGAAATGCCCAAAGAGAACCCGTCAGGCCTTTTCTAACTTGAAAGTAAAGACTAGATCTATTTCTGTAAAGTTTGCATTATATAGATTTTTAAAAATTTTGTAATCAACATGCTATGGGTTACGATCCAGTTGAATTACATTTGTAAAGGTGAAGTACATGTCTGTTTTGTACTAAAGTGTTTTCTATGTTTGGCCGTGTGTATTAGGATAGTCCAATTTTAAGCTTAAAAATAATCATTTAATTCTATGTGTTTCAATTTTGATTTTGGATTAAGTACAATTTCAACAAGTCACCCTGCCATCCCTTATAAGACCAAGGCCTCTCTCTTTAGTGCAGAATAGCTTGAGTTTTGAGGCACATTTTTATTATTTTCAAGAATTCTGACAAAGTAACCCTATAGTAAAAATAGCCTTATGTGGAAAGCCTTATTGCAAAGATATTGGAGAAGTTCATTTAAAGTACTTTTTCCAGAATTCAGACTTGGGTATTTGGGGTCACGTACAAACATTTGGTAGCGTTCTCCTTCAGTTATGTGTGGGATGCAGCCATGGATATCTCTACAGTTTGATGTCTGTATTTATGGTGAGCATGTTGTACATTGGTTTCCTAGCTGGGACTGTGTGTGAGAGAGAGTGGGGGGAGGGAGAGGGAAAGGGAAAGTGAAAGGGAGGAGAGAGAGAAGAGAGAGAGAAAGAGAGAGAGAGAGAGAGAGAACGAACTCTTGCCTTAAAATAGCCTCGCATGGTCAAATAGACTTGCCAGTGACTCATCTTTCCATGTGCCGTGTGAGTCAGGCCCAGCAGAATTCATGCACACAGGAGAGAATCACTTGTCTTGTTGTGGATAATCTAAACCTAGATTAAATATTTCACATGTAAAGGTTTTATGGAAGAGGCAACCCATGTGTGCTCTTGGATTTTATTGTTAAAAGATGAGGCATCAGGCAGGTTAAAGGAGGGGTTGGTTTTAACCACTTTGAATTGGTCCTTTTCTTTATGGCAATGGTTATGCAAAGTACGCACCTGCTCAATCTTGCTATTTCCACTACTGACCATCACCATTAACGGTCACCGCACACATCACGAGAGGGGTCGGATGTACTGTGTCAACCTGTCAACCTGTTTAGGAAATGACACGGAGGACATGGGGTATGTTACAGTCTGTGACTTACAGTAATTCCATTATATGGTTAAGTCTTACAGATATGATGGTTTATGGTCATAGCTTTTGTCATCTAATAAAAGAGTCCTTAAATCAGCTTAGTCTATGTGATGTAACCTCGTTTTCTACCTTAATACAGATGTAGTAAAGTGTGTGATCCTTTGGGTCACAGTTTTTCTTGGCTGTGTTACATACGTATTTATGTCGGGCTTTTGGTAGTACCTATAAATGTATATCCCATATTTAACTCATGGTTGAAGCTTTTTGGCCTCTTCAGTCCTTAAGGAGATAATATTTTATTAACTATTAACTTTGTTTTGACGTAAACATGTTGTATGCACATCAGCAAAACACAATTTGTGTATCTTGAACATTTAAAGAATTAATAAATCTTGACTTTGAGACCCAGCTCTTGTTTGATCTGAAATGCGTGTTACTCTGTTGAGCTGACTGACTTACTTGCTGTGTCCCCTCTTGATTGACTCAATCTTCTGAGCCAATGCTTCATTTTGCACTAAAGGACTAGTGGATAAAGCATACCCTCTCCCAGTACTGGGGATGGACCCACGACTTTGTGCAGGCAAGACGGCCACCCTGCAGTTGAGCCATGCCCTGGAAACTTGCTTCCTGACTGTGGTCCTACCTTTGTCATTGGGTTGCCATGAGCCAATCACATGGTTCCTCTGGCCCGAGAGCATTCTCTTTCTTTTAACTACTACTCTATCATAAGAATATGATCGATGTTAGATTCCATATGCATAGGCATGAACTGTGTGTGAACTTGAATCAGAAGTCTCGCTAATAATACTCCCGGTGTTGCTGGTGTTCAGTCTGTTGCCAGTGACAGGGATGCTTGTCAGGCCCTTCCAGGTCTAACAAACAAGCCATGTGACAATCCCCCTCCTCACCTCTATGCTCTCTGAACCATCATTACTAAACCGCCACCCTCTATCTGGACACCGATTCTTTCCTAAGGTCCCACCAGCATAGCACACAGGTCCATAAGATCAGGGCAGTGGCATCAGGCGCCACTTTCCCAGAGCAGCTCTGCTCGCTTCAGCTGTTACGGTGCTGGCGATGGGTTTCATGGTGACTTTAGAGGGCAGAGAAACGCCATCCCAAAACTCTGAGCTCACAGAACCCAGCATCCATGTGGGGGCTCCCTGCCTGAGACGGGAGAGTCTGCCTATGTACCAGGAGAGCTTTCCCCGTCGTTTATTGCTATTAAAGTGGCTGCTTCAAGAACTTGGCATAAATGCTAAGAGCAATGGGGAACCACGGAGAAATTGTGCTAATTACATTTAAGATGGGAGCCTACGAGGCAGGTAACACTCGCGTGCTGTTAATCACAGTGACGATGGCTCAGCCACAAGCTCTGCCTCTTGTCTGAGCTTTTTTTTTTCCCCCTTCAGGTTTTATTTTTGGAACTAATCAGGTTTTTGTTTTTCTTTTAAGGAAAAAATAATAATGGATGTTTGAGTGAACACTGTTTGTGTGACGGGATTATTTTTCATAAACTTCAAAGAAGTGTAAGCCCAGTGTGCATGGTTGAAGATTATGGCCACAGAAGGGCATTAAAGTTTCGGTAAAAGTGGGGGAAGGGAAAATTTCCAAGGATCACCCCTCCCTATCTTTTTACTCATGTCTCAGGGAAACTTGGTATTAGATGTGGGGGTGGCGGGGTGCTACCATCCCTATCTATGAATCTGACACAAGATCTTTCAAAGTATATTTTCTTTTGTATTCATCCTGTGAATACAGGGAAGCCCTGGTTAATATTTGTTCAAAAATGTGTTTTGGCACTAGACTACAAGAGCAGTGCAGTCTTTCTAAAGCCAAGGAATGTGTGCATGTGTGGGTGGTCCTCCTGTCTGCAGACAACATTGAAGCAAGCCTTTCTGCTTTGCCCAGTCTTGAATTTGTAACCAGAGGGTTCCTGAGAGAGAAGAACTTGAGCTAGACCAGCCCTTGGGCAGCAGGACTCTGTTGTTGTTGTTGTTGTTGTTGTTGTTGTTGTTGTTGTTTGAGACAGGGTTTCTCTGTGTAACCCTGGCTGTCCTGCAACTCACTCTGTAGATTAGGCTGGCCTTAAATTCAGAGATCTGCCTGCCTCTGCCTCCTGAGTGCTGAGATTAAAGGCTTTTGATTTTCAAGCATACAGAGATGGCATAGTCTACATTAGACATTAAAAACCAGGAAAAAAAAGCAGTCAATAAGTGTCACCTCTATTGTCACCTCACTGCCCTGGCTACCAGGCTGTCCCCCTGAGCTGGGGACCAAGATCAGTGAGGTAAAAGATAGGAAATGAAGTGCTGTTATGAGATCCCAGAGAGCAGCCCTCTCATTGGGAACCTGCAGGAGTGGTTCTCAGATTCACTCAGAGGTAGAACCTTAAGGATTGGTGATGCCTGTTGGGTTCAGTGTGCTAAAGGAGGGGTTCTGGTCCTTGGTTGGCAGGGTGTGAGGGTGCTGCTGTATTTGTAGAGATCTGATTTGCAAATTCCTCATGCCAACCAAGGAGCCAGGCTCGAGCCTGCAGACAGAGAACCACTGAAGGATGTCAGGCAGGGGCACTGAAGCTCACTGGCCATATTCAGCATATAGAAAGACTGGGAACCAAGGGACAAATTTAGATACTTGTGGCTATAGTCCAGCTGGGAAAAGGTGGTGAATGGGTCCAGTAGAAAGGGCAAGAGAGGCAGTTAGTGAGCAGCTTTCTGTTTTAAATGGTGAGTGACTTGGCAAACTGGTGGCTTCTGCCTGAAGAAGAGACCTATCCAGAGTCATTCATTGGGAAATCCTTGTCTTGGCCAGAGAAATAGAAACTAGTTTGAAAAAGAATATTGCCAGGGAGTCAGGGAGGGGAATCACTCTTAGTACTGAGGGAAAAGAGGAAGTTACCTGTCTAGTCCCTAAACACCACAAATGGGCAATGGGACAGAGGGGCCCAAGATGGGGTATTAATGTCTCCCCATGATCAGATGAGCCCCAGGACTAAGAAGTGTCCACTGAATTCAGTGACAAGGAGCCAGTGTGGTTTGGGGGGAATGCCATTCTGGAGGGGTCGGGGTCAGTGAAAGATACAGGTGTTTTCATAAGCCAGGACATGAGGAGGGTGGGCAGGGCAGTGGTGACATTGCCTCTGCCTGTGAAAACTCTCCAGCCATTACATTGCTCTGTGTGTGTGTGTGTGTGTGTGTGTGACACTGAGCACTTGGAAGTAACTCAGCAACTTTCAGGAACTGATTCTTTCTCCACTGTGGGCTCCAGAGATGGAGCTTGAGTCATCAAGCTTGGGCGACAAGTGATTTACCCCTTTCACTGGCCTGCCATTGCTTTTGGATGCCTGGATTTGGACATGCTGGAAGTTATTTATTTGTTAAGATAGGATTTATAGAAACAACCCCAAAAGTCTTGGTAGGCACGAGTGTAAATGTAAGTGTGCATGTGTGTGCCTACTAAAAGCCGAAGATTAATGTCCGACGTCTCCCTTGTTGCTCTTTGCCCTGCATTTCTTAGGGTTTCTCTCACTGAATCTCAAGCTTGCCCTTTCTGCTAATCTGGATAGCCATCTTGCTCCAGGATTCCCTGTCTCCCCATCCTGCTGCCTGGAACTACAGGCAGTCTCACCCACATAGCACTGGTGTGGCTTCTCTGTATCTGAATGGCAAACACTCTACCCACTGAGCCATCTCTCCAGCCCCCTTTTCTGTAAGTTTGGAATGCTGTCACACTGCCTCTCAGGAGGGGCACCTGGAGTCATGGCGTCATCTGTAATGCCTATGGCCCGTTCCACCACACTCCAGCCAACATTGGATCTCACCTCATTAAATTATTTTCCCCAACACTGGGTCTGTGTTTTAGCCAAGAGAATCTGCTACAGTTCTTTTCAATTGTTTCCTACTGATTCTGGGCTGGTTGGTTCTGTTTTCTATTTTTCTATTTGTTTCTCCCAGTCTGCATCTGGCTCCAGGTGCACACTGGAAGATTGGGTAAAATGTGTGTGTGTGTGTGTGTGTGTGTGTGTGTGTGTGTGTGTGTATGTGTGTATGTGTGTGTATGTGTGTGTATGTGTGTGTATATGTGTGTGTATGTGTGTATATGTGTGTGTGTGTGTGTATGTGTGTGTATGTGTGTATGTGTGTGTATGTGTGTGTATGTGTGTGTGTGTGATATGCACACACTGCTTTTGTTGTTTTGGGTTTGTTTGTTTTGAGACTGTGTCTCAGTGTATCCCAGACTGGCATCAGACTCACTGTGTATGTAGTTGAGGATGACCCTAGACTTCCGTTCCTCCTGCTTCTGCCTCAGAGTTCTGGGATTACAGACGGGAGCTACCATGCCAAGCTTCTGTGGGGATTTTTCATTTATCTGTTTTTGTTTTACATGTAGTCCAGGCTGGCCGAGAACTCGTGTTCTGCCTCAGATCCTATGCATTAGGACTTTAGGTAAAGATTGTCCACCAGGGTTTGACTGAAATACCTTTGCTTTAACTAGAAAGGCATTGCCAACAGAACACTTAGGATGGTAGGCATTATGTCCAGTAAGAAAATATAAAACTAGGTGTGGTGTGACTCAGGCTTGCAATCCCAGTGTGCAGGAGGCTGAGGCAGGATTGCCACAAGTTTGAGGTTATCCTGAGCCAGAGAGACATAGCAAGACTCTCAAAAGAACAAACCAAGACAAACAAACTCCAAACGTTTGGGAAAGCTGAGGCAGGAGGATCAGGAATTTGAGATCGGTCTAGGCTGTATAACCAGATCTCATATAAAAAAGAAAAGTCAGAAGAGAAGGAGAAAGAGGAGAGGGTTACAGAAACAAACAACTGGACACAGAGCACACGCCTGCAATCCCAGGACGCAGGAGGCAGAGGCTAACATCGGCTTTTTTAAAACTTAAAAGACATTCAAATAATCCTAAGGAAGGGAGCCAGCAGCGTCTGTAGCGCCTGCCTCCACGGCTTCCCTGCCTCCGCGGCTTCCCTGTATTCAGCCAACTCCCTCCTCTGGCCTCAGCGTAAATGATTCCTCCCCTGGGGACCACTGGATAGATCATTGTCATTGTCATGTTCCTCCCCACCCCCAAAGGTCCTCCTTTACCTGTTATCATGCCTGAGCTACAAATGTTCCACCAGAACAATGGCCTTATGTTCTGATTAATTACCGTATTCCTAACATACAACCCAGAGGCCAGCAGGTCAGGAGACTCAATACATGTTGACTGTCACGTAAACCTACACGATTATTTTTAACATTTTGGTCTGTTTCCTCCTGGGCCTTTTCTGAGTATACACGCCAATGTGTTTTTCTTAGAACGAGGTCAGTTTTTGCACTCTTGTTTATTTTCCATTCTTGTTCAGCCACTTGGGGTGGTAGCCAAGCATTTCGTAGTGATCCATGTGCACTTACGAAACAGCCTGTGTGAGCAACGGTGGGTCTAGGTTAAGAATGCAGAGCGGGACCGAGAAGACTGAGTCCACCAAGTCAGGTTTTCAAGAAATTGTCAGAGGTCAAGTGTCTTAGCGCTCTATTACTGTGAAGAAATACTGTGACCACGGCGACTCTTATAAAGAGAAGCATTTAACTGGGCTAGCTTACAATTTCAGAGATTTAATTTATTATGGGAGCACAGCAGCACACAGGCAGACATGGCGCTGGAGAAGTAGCTGAGAGTTCTATATCCAGACTCAGCAGTAGGAAGAGAGGAATTCTGGGTTAAGAAAGGGCTTTTGGAACCTCAAAGCCCAACCCCCATGACAGGCTTCCTCCAACAAGGCCACACCTCCTAACCCTTTCAAATGGTGCCACTCTCCAAACATTTTCATAAAGGAGCCTATAGGGGCCATTTTCATTCAAACCACCACGCCAAGGGAGGTGAGTCACTTGGTAAAACACTTGCCTTGCAAACATGAGGACCCGGGTTTGATCCCCACAACCCATGTAAGAAGTTGGGCACATGCTTGTAATCTCAGCCATGATGAGATGGAACGCAGAGATATGTAAATCCCTGGAGCTCTCTGACCAGATAGCCTGGTCTACTTGGCAAGTTCCAGGCACTTAAGGCACTCTGCCTCAAACAAAAGTGCAGAGTCTTCCCGAGGAAAGGCACTCAAGGTTGTCCTCTGATTACATGCAAGGACACACACACACACACACACACACACACACACACACACACACACACACACACACGGTTGGCAGGGGCTGCTTTGTTCTCTTTGTGTGCTGCTGTAAATGAGCCCAGAGCCTTGTGCATGTCACACAGCTCCATAACCACAGGGCTACAGTCCCGACTGATTAACCCTTTCTTTGAAAATAGCTCAAGGTAGTAAATCTGCCTTCCCAAGGTCACTAGCTGTTCAGGCCTTGGTTGAGATCTAGCCTAGGGCTTCTAACATGGGCCCCTCATTTAGATAGCTCATGCTAGCTCAGGAATCCCTGGTCGCTGGTAGACCAGAAGTCTTGCTACTCTGATGAGGAGTGCTGGTTTTAAGAACCAGTTCTGGGATTTAATCCCCATGTACACAAAGCCTCATTCATTTCCCCTCTGCTGTTTGGCAACTTTATTCTGTTGAACATAAAATCAATGGGTGCTCTCACTTTTTAATCAGAGGGGTGAAAGTTCACGTTGTATTGAGTTCTAAGGGCAAAGACCAAGCTTTCCACCCCTGACGAATATTGCCATGGGTCTGGCTTTTTGCAAAGATATTAAGAAACCCTATTTGAACTCCTGTCTGACCTCCTGGGAAATGGCAGCACACGAGAACTTTCAGGGGCCTATCAGGAACAAAGACACACTGCGTGAACCGCCAATACCAAGAGCAGTCACACAGAGGTTCACTCCACTAAAAGTGGTGTAGTTAATTGAATGTATCCCAAACCCTTCACACTCACAGGATGGGCGTCTGTGACGGGCCCCAGGCTCTGCTTCGAGAGGAGTCATTCGTAATAGTTATCAGCCATAATGTGTGAGCCATAGGACAGGGGGTGTGAGAGGAGGAACAGAAGCACTCTGTGCGGGAGTCTCCTTTAATCGCATGCAGCTTCCTACGAGGTGGTTTTAATTTTTTAATAACTGCTTCATTTATAGAGATTCTGTGTCTGGCTGATTACCAATGGAGCCACCCTAAGCTTTGTCTAATGATTTTTTAAATGCACATTTGCACGTGTACTTACAAATGGCTGAGATGGCGAAGTCTATAATATGTGTTTTAACTATAATTTTAAAACCCCACACATTTGTGGTGATTCATTATTGTGCCTCTCCAGATGAAAGGGAAGCATTTATTAAAACCCTCTTCATTAGATTTTAAAACTGACTAAAGTGATTGCATTGACTTAAAGCATATAGGAATCTATAAAATTTAGAGTAAACATTCTCTTTCTAACTCACCCCAGCAGGCACCCACTGGTGCTATTTGTCATGTGATATGTCTGGCTCTTCTTTAATTATTATTTTCTTTAAGACAAGGTCTAAAGCCACCCAGGATGACCTTGAGTTGGTGATCCTCCTGCTTCCGTCTCCTGTGCTGGGAGCCACAACACCTGGTTTCCGCAGTGCTGGGCATCAAACCCAGAGCTTCCAGCTTGCTAGACTCTCTGCCAACTGAGCGACAGCCCTAGATCTCAGGCCTTCGTTAATAATAGCATACATGTGAACACTTCTAGGTTAAAAAGAAGAAGAAGAAAAAAGAAACCACAATGATAGAGGCTGAAATGCCAAAGCGACCGAGAGACTGGATGAGCAATACACACACAGAAAATGGAATGCTATTCAGCTCTAAAATAGAATGTAATTCCAATACACGCTATAAGGTAGATAAGCTTCAAAACATTGTGCTAAGTCAAGTGAGCTATGTGTAAAAAGACAAAGGCTTCTGCTTACACGGAGGAGGACAGAATGACTGTACAGTGAGCAGACTTTTTGCTGGGTGAAAACACCTTGGAACTGATTTGTGCTGCACACCACTGAGAATGTACTGACTTGTTTCTTCACCAAGATGTCTCAGTATACAGGAACTTACGATGCGACCCCAATGACATGCATTCTGTCTCCAAAACCTACATCAAGGAGAAGAGAACCAACTCCGCTAAGTTGTCCTCTGACCTCACGTGCACACTGTGGAGTGCCTGCCTCACTCACATGCACACACATGCACACATGCACACACACGTGAGATCTCTCTCTCTTTCACACACACACACACACACACACACACTTGCATGCCTGTAGATGGTTAAAACGGTGGATGTGTGCTCCTTACAACAATAGTAGAAGCAGAGTGAGTGTGTAACGATCTGGTTTATTTGAACACTTACAAATGGTGACTAATGGGCCCAGTGGCAGGAGTGAGGCCTGGAGTAAGATCCCTAGCTAGCATCATGAGGAGAGGAGGAGGTGGAGTATCGGGAGATTGATAGATACATAGCATATAAAATATTTTTAAATGTAGTTATATCTGACAGCTTGAAGTTTGTGTTAGTCACTTCGGGCTAAGTTAAATAGCATAACCAACACTCAACAACCCTCAGAGCATCAGAAAGCATGAAGGTCTATCTTTTGCTTACATTGCATCTGTTTCACAGGCTAGCAGAGACTCTGCCACATCCTTGTCATTGGGGATGCAGGATGAAGCACTTTCCAGATAAGCACTGCCCTTATCTGGAAAGCTGTCGTGTTTGTGTTAGAAGAAGTTGAAGAGGCAGTGGCAACAGGAGCTTCTGCTTGGTGGCATCAGACATTTTTCTTTGAGGTACATGATCCAGCCTGAAATAATCAGGGAATACAGTCTTCCAGCAAAAATGAGTAATGTCTCCTGGTTAGCAATAATATACTCACTATCATGTTGTAACCAGAATATGCCACTTGTCTGTGATCATGGAGGAAGAGAGGCATCCGTGTATGTCAGATCTCAGCGAAGGATCTGGGTGGGACACAAGTCCTGAGCCCTGATGTGAGGGTCAATTTCAGGACCAAAGAAAAGAACTTAAATGGAAAATCTCAGCAGAATGAAACTACAGTATGTACATAAGACCGTCATCTGCAGCTGGGAGGCCTGCACCACTAATGAGGAGATCTAGCAAATAGCACGTGTATTATTTTACTTCTTTATTTATCTTGAGACATGGTATCATGTAACCCAGGTTGGCCTTAAATTTGCTTTTTCTGCCAGGCTCGTCTTGAACTCCTCAGCTTCTTGCATTTACTTCCCAACGGCTGAGATTAAAGATATGTAGCACCTGCCAGGCAGTGGTGGTGCATGTCTTACTTTAGTCCCAGCACTTGGGAGGCAGAGGCAAGCAGATCTCTGAGTTTGAGGCCAGCCTGGTCTACAGAGCAAGTTCCAGGATAGCCAGAGCTACACAGAGAAACCTTGTCTTGAGAAACAAAGAAAGAAAGATACACGTCACTGTATTCAACTCCAAGTAGAGAATCTGAGAGATGCCCTATGAATGAAAACCTTGGGAATGGAAAAGTTTCAGTTTCCCAGGGAAGCAGATTGGGCTCCTCAGAGGGGACAGTGGGCTTGATCATTGATGGCTCTGACAAAGGGAGAGTAAGCCCAGAGCTGAGTCAGTTCCTGGAATTTCCTCAAGGCCTCACCAAATATAGTAAAACTAACATAGCAGCCAATCAGAAACTGACCCATGTAACTTCCCCAGCATGCACCAGTGAAGTTTTAGATTACCTAACCTTTGCTAAAATTCTCCTAGTTTTCTATAAAAGGCTTGTGTACATGCCTTTGTCCGAGGTCACCATTTTGATGAATGGATGACCCCTGCAGGCTAGTAATTTCTACAGAATAAACACTCTTTGCCTCTGCATACTATTTGAGTCCAGGGACTTCCTTCAGCCATTCTTGGACCCTAGCAAATTTATATTTTAAAAAATGGAACTATCAAGTCAACATAAAAGATCTTAAATATATAAAGTATGTTTAAGCTGTATAAAGATATAACAGAGGGACTGGCATCTGTGAAATAAGATCAGGAGGCAATGGAATCAGAATGGGGAAATATGAACGATAAAACAGAAGTGGAAAACCACTAGATTGTGTTGTGGCCTTTACTCTTCCTCAATGCTTTGGCTCAACGCTTTGGTCAAGAGAGAGAGTGGGGCTGCAGGGGCAGGAGACGCGAAGAATGGAGACAAGACAGGGTGTGATCAAGTCTCTTCTATTGAAGGGAATTCTGAGGTATTTATATACACAAGCAGGAGAACACAGGTGAAAACACTTTACCACGTGCACCATACAGCTGAGGTCACTAAACAGCAAAACAAGCTATGTGGGATAAACAATATATTTTTCAGAGTGTGCTTCAGCTGTTATAGGCTTTTGACAACCAAGTCTTTCATCAGGGTATATGGTTCCAGACGGTTGCAAAGTTGATCTAGCTGCTTTGTACTAAAGTCGGCTCCCAACAGATTGGACACGTGTAAAGAGAGAATTAGTAAATCGGAAGGCAGAGCTGAAGGAAATCAGTTGACCATCATGACACCTGAGAAGAATTCCAGAGAGAGAATAAAAACGGCAATAACTGAAGATAAAATAGTTGAGGATTTTCCAAAAGGATACAAATTATCAGGAGGATAATAATAATAAATAATAATAATAATAATAATAATAATAATAATAATAATAATACTGAACATGAGGTAAATTATCGCAAGAAAAAGAAAAGAAAACTATATTTATGACAGAACAATGACAAAATATTAGGGATAAAGGGAACTATATAAAAGCCTTTGTGAACCAGTACGATAGTGCAAATTGCTAGCCTGGAAAAGATCAAAATCCCAAATGCAGTTTCTACTGAGCTCATATCACTTTGACACCGTGGTAAAGCCGGAAAGTTCCCAGCTGAGCCATCATTTCCTTTACTGCAAGGACTTCTTAAAAACTACTTAAAGGGGGAGGAAAAAATACAGAGATAGAGAAGAAGGGAGGGAGGGAGGGAGGGAGGGAGGGAGGGAGGGAGGGAACAGAGGAGAAGCAAAGACAGTGATACATAGTGTTGACATCTTTGAATGCAATAATTACAGTACCAGTGTTTGTGCGTGTTTAGAGGCAAATTGACAGGTATAGTTTAGGCCACAGGAGGACATGAGAGCAAACAGGTTAATACTGGTTAGCTTTAGATGTTGTTAAAGAAACATAAGATTCCATGGTTTAAATTAACTACGATCACTGGAAGACTAGAAATAGTATGTAACTCCTTACTAGGAGGAAAACAGAATAAAGGCCCCTTGCCACCAGGGACCCTGGAGCCACTGTGGTAAGGACCCTCGTAGAACAAGGAAAGACAACATGGCTTAATTAGAGACAGTATACATGGGTATAGACTTATCTCATTCCTGTGCTCTCGGTGTCATGGCAACCTTATTGCTTCCCTGTCATAGTGTCATGGTGACTATCTCATTATAGTCATAGAATACCCAGTGACATGTATGTTGTCACATTAGGGGGACAAAGAGCCTAAAGCTGTATCTAAGGGATTCCTGCTGAGCTCACAGCTAGGGCTTTATATATTAATCTGCTGAGCCTGTGTTAACACAGTTAAAGCTGCTTCCTGGCCAAGGGCTTTGGGGTCCTGTGTCGCCATGTGAGAATCCCACTACATCACCACACGTGGCACAGACCAGGTAAGTGTGACTCTCACCTCTCATCAAAGAAGATTCTTCCTGCCACAGACAGAGACCATTACTGAAAGCCAGCCAAAATGCAGAACAATTGACTAGAGTGTGCCAACCCCAGGGGGTACATACACAGCACAGCCTTACCACTGAGGCTCAGGGAAGACCTTGGCGAAGGGGACAGAAAGATAGCAAGAGCCAGAGGACCAGGATGTCTGTTTTGAGATTGTGTTGTCTGTATAGGAAAGAGAAGCTGTATTCATAAAATCTCAACAGTATGGTCACTCAACAGAGATCTGGACAATGGCACGAGTAGTTGACATGGCTGGGGGGAATCTCACAAGGCTACCCCACCCCTAGATGAAGAGCTATAGGTAGTTAATGATTGCTGAGTAAGGGATAATCAGTTTTCCCAGGGATGAGCTAGCTAACAGTTGTCCATTGTACTGAGAAGTGAGCCCTGAACGCACTTGAGCAACACAAAATGGGCTCAGCCGGCTGTATTTATGCATTTATAAATATGGATACACGTGCTGGCTGGTTGTTTGTCAACTCGACACAAGCTAGAGTCATCTGAAAGGAGGAAGCCTCAATTGAGAAAATAAAATCTGGCTGTAAGGCATTTTGTTAATTAGTGATCAATGGGAGAAGGCCCAGCCCATTGTGGGTGGTGTCATCCCTGGGCTGGTGGTCCTATGTTTTATAAGAAAGCAGGCTGAGCAAGCCATGGGGAGCAAGCCAGTAAGCAGCACCCCTCCATGGCCTCTGCATCGGCTCCTGCCTCCAGGTTCCTGCTCTGTTGAGTTCCTGTCCTGACTTCCTTCGATGATGAACTGTGATGTGGAAGTGTGAGCCACATAATCTTTCCTCCCGAGTTGCCTTGGACATGGTGTTCCATCACAGCCATGACGACCTTACCTGGACACATAGCAATGATAAAGAGGTAAAGGAGATGAGGGTGGGTGTGGAAGGAGGGGGTGGGAAAGTCTGCAATTACTAAAAATATTACATTAAACAGGATAAGGAGACTGTTATCAGTCTTGCAGAAGGAGGCAAGAATAAGGTTTGATTGGACCTGCCTTTCTCTTTTTCTTCACTCCTGTCTTGCTTCCAGGTGCTGGTCAGACTGTGTTTCCTGGTACTCTGGGCTTTGCCACTCTCTCTGATGCTCTCCCCTCTCCGTCCCCCACCACTCCCATCACACTTTTTGCCGTGTGGGACCTGGCCAGCTGCATAGCTAACCTTCACGCCTAACTCCACGGCAAGATTTCTTCTCTTCCTCCTCCTCCTCTGGGCAGGTGCCAAGATTTACAGCTTGCTTTTTTTTTTTTTTTTTTTTTTTTTTTTCAAGAGCACAAATCTACTTTTATTTGTTTACTCTCCATTAGTTTAAATCTGGGATGGATACAGCATCACACGGATTCTGAGTCCAATGGCCTTTGCAGGAAGGTTGCTTCGAAATTTGACACAAACCATGCCACTGTTTCCTTGGGCCCGAGTTACCTTGCCCCAGATCACTCTCGTTTTGTTTGGTTTGCCTCCAGGAGTCACTGTATTGTTTTTTTGCTTTGTACACATAAGCACATCTCCTGCCTAAGTAGAACTCAGTTTCATTGCGGGCATAAACGCCTTCAGTTTTAAGAAGAGCCGTGTGCTCTTTACTTCCGGAGACCTCGCTTATAGCCAGCAGAAGTGGCCTTGCACCACAGCCTTCCAGACAGACTTGCTTTTAGAAGTCCTGTTCCCAGCAGGCCTCCACAGGCTCCAAGATGGCGGAAAGAGTACAGCTTGCTTTTTAAACTCTAATAAAATTGTCCTTGAGATAATAAATACCTAAAGGCAAGGGAGGAAAGAACAAATAGATAGAAGTTCTGCAAGTAGGGGGCAGGGGGAGCAGCTGAGCTATGCCCACCAGCATGAGAACCCGAGTTCAAACCCCCACAGCCCATGCTAAATAAACGAGCAAACAAACAAACAAAACCAGCCCAGATGGTGCCAGGTAGGTGTGTCCCAGCACGGGAAAAGTGGAAGGAGACGGGTACCCTCAGGTCACTGGCCAGTCATACTATATACACTGTGTGGTGAGCTTTAGTAGAGCCAATGAGAGACCTTGTACCCCAAAATAATGTTGCTGTTTTAGGAATGATACCGGATGATGATAGTCTCTTTAATTAATTAATTAGTTTGAGACAGAGTCTTACTCTGTAGTCCTGGCAGTTCTGGAACTTACTATGTAAGCCAGGCTGGCCTTGAACTTGCTGAGATCCACTTGCCTCTGCCTCCTAAATGCTGGGAATAAAGATGTGTGCCACCATGGCCTCCTCGATCTTTTTTAATTTATTTATCTTAGTTCATATGTATAAATGTTCTGTCTACATGTATGTGTGGGCACTGTATATATATACGCCTGGTATCCTCTGAGGTCAGAAGAAGGCATTGATTCCCTGGAGTTATGAATGGTTGTGCGCCACCATGTTGGTACTGGGAATTGAACCTGGGTCCTCTACAAGAACATGAGAGCTCTTAACTAATGAGTCAACTCCCCAGCACCTTGAGATTGGCCTTTTACCTCCACACACACAGGTGCATATCCGAATACACATAAGTGTACACACACACACACACACACACGCACACACACGCACACACACGTAAACAAAGACAACAAGGTGAGTCTGGTGAGGCTCTTTTACATACGTCCGTATGTATGCTGGAGAACTTGTGCTTGGTCCCTGGATCGCACAGTAGAAGGAGAGAGCCGACTGCACAGAGTGCTTCTCTCATGTGCACACTGTGACACATGCATACATGCAGTCACAAATGCACCATACAAAAACACGCACACAATAATAACTAACTTAAAGGTTTGTTTAATAAAAAGCAACATAGCGATTTATATCTCTTACATCTGACCATATCGATGATCAGTTTGTCCGTAGAAAATAAACCTCTGATTAGAAGTGAGATTCTGGGAATAGGATCCGGGTCAACGGTCGTATGGGGCAGTCAGGTCCATAAACTTGCTGCCTCAGTTCCTCTGTATTTTAAAAAGCTATTGGGGAACAGCTTTGGGTAAAACAAACCACGCTTGCTTAGTTTGCTGACCAGTAGAGAAGCCTTCTGCTTTCTCTTTCTGACTCTCCTACAGCATTGTGATGGTTCTATAGAAAAGGTGACAGAAGCCAGGAGTTACTGTAATGCGTTACTGTGGTGGGGACAAGCTGTCAGGGTGGTGTCCCATCTGTTCCTGTGAAGCTCATTCTTCCTCGGCTGGCCTCTGAGACCACGGCTATTTCGTCCCTCTCTTCCTCCTGGAGAAGTCTTAATCCACCAGGATCCATTGTATCAGCGTCCCTGTTTCAATATTCTTGTAGCAAATACCAGAATATACCAAATGGACATAGTGTTCCCCATAAGACTTAAGCAGAGATTCGTGGTTACAGCAAACTGCTTGCCCAGCATGTGAGGAGACCCTGGGATTGGTCCCTAACACTGAAAAATAGTAAAGACACCTACTAGATTTAAAAAAAACAAAAAACAAAAAACTGGCTAGTTACTATTTATAAGAAATATCCCGGGGCCAGAAATGTTTAAATGTAAGATTAAAAACAAACAAACAAACTCCAGGTCATACCAGGAATGAGAATTGTGTACCAGGAGCGAGGTACAGTGAAACTCTACTAGAATCTGAACCATGTAAACCCATCATTTTCAAAAAAGCCACATATACCCGAAGGAACCAAGTCTGATGCTGGCTGACACCTCAGGCACCCCACACAGAATCTATACTCTAAAAACCTGTCCCTTCCGAGTCTCCTCAGTTTCAAGAGCATCTGGAAGACAAGCTCACTTCCGTCTGCACCTTCAAAATTCTCTTCAGACAAGCAAAAAGGATGCCTTAACTTCTTAAATGCAGAGTAAGTCCTCTCTCTGGACCGTGGGTCATTGTAACCCTGCTGCATGGCTTTCCCTTTGGCACAATGGCTTAACAAGTTCTCAGTGACTACAGCCACACAGTTTTTCCTTCTAATCTGTCCCGCCCTTGGAATCCTGGGGATCGTTTCTGCACATTCTTAGCTTGCAGTTATCAGAGTGTTTGTTTTGTAGCCTGAAGAATCTCATGTCTGAACTCAACAGATAAAGCAGCGAGGTTGGCTGTGTGCTGCAGGACTGATGGCCCCAAGGGAGACCTGCCCAATGGTCAGAGAGATGCTTTCCTGTGCCTTCCAGGATGCAGCAGGTCAGACCAAACTCCTTTATGATGAGAGATTCCAGCCAGTTCCTACCCAGGGGATCCAGCTCCTCCTCCCCAGGCGGTAAGTAGACTCGGAAAGGTCCATGCTCCCTAAGAACAGAAAGCAGTTAGAAGATAATGGAGCAGCATTCCTCAGCTCTCCAAAAAGGTTCCAGGGACCACGGTCAGGCTCAGGGATTGGAGTGTGGTGGAAAATGAGGCCTGCGAAATTAGCGTATGAGAAAAACCCGGTAAAGAGGAAGGCTGGAACTGCCCTCTCCATCTGGCTGGAGCCACTGGCACAGCCACAGAGGCACTGCAGCGTGTCTGTGGGTGACCTGCCTCATGGCCTGCAGGAGAAAGGCCATGTTAGGCACATGACCTCAGAGGCTTCCCATATGCGACATAAATGCCCCTGTTCTTTGCCAAGCCCTAGCATCAGGCTTCTGAACAATTTCTCTGCTTGGGCTGCTTCCTCCCTGGGAGCTATCTTCTTTCTTAGTATATTCTTTGCCTTGTTTGCGACTGTTCACATGTCTCTGTCCAATTCCTAGTGGGGGCCCACGGAAACCCAGCGTCTGTAGGATCAGCGCCACTCAACAGCCAAGGTACAGAACCAGTCTAGAGACTCATCAACAGAACAGAAGAGAGCATGTGCATAGACGCAGCCAGGTTCTATTTAGCTGAAAAGAATGGAATTATGGGCTGGGGAGTGGTGGCACATGCCTTTAATACCAGCACTCAGGAGGCTGAGGCAAGCAGATCATTGAGTTTGAGGCCAGCCTGATCTACAGAATAAGTTCCAGGACAGACATAGTGAGACCCTATCTCGGGGGGGGGGGGGGAAAGGAAAGAAAAATAAGAGTGAAATTATGTCCTGTGCAGGGAATCAGTGGGTCTAGACGCCATGTTAACTATGATAAACTAAACTCTTGAAGACAAATCTGTCTTCTGTCATATGCAGAATCATGGATGGAGGTGAAATTAGGAAGGATAGTGTATTTTTTTTTTTTTTACATTCAGTAAGAGACCATTCAGTTATATAAAGCAAACCTGTTAGAATCTGACAAATAATATTATCATGAGCAATTTTCACATCTTCTGGAGAACTAGTATATCTTTGTTTTCAGAGACAAAAGACATGGCAGAAGTCAGCCTACTGTACAACACTCACACAAAACAACCTATACCAGACAGGGTTTCTCACAGAGAACCAAAGCCACTCCAACCAAGTGCTTTCATCACAAGGGAATACAGGGACTGCTTTCAAAATATTGCCAAGCCAAGAAACACTGACGGCTCACAGACAGAATTTTTTTTTTTTAAATTGCATCTAACAGCTTCTGGCAGATGATATATATTGTATAAGCCTTTATTAGATAAAAATCTGAATGCTGTAAGTTGCAAGCATGATGAGATTGAATGCTTCCGCCAGATTATCACCGCTATAATTCATGTGCCAGAAAGCTGCTGCTGCTGCTGCTGAGGCTGGAACAGTTTCCTCACGTTCACAGAGAGGGCAACTGCATGTTAAGCATGACTAGTAAGCCCAGCCCTGCCTCCTGGGTACCACACAGCAGGATGATGGTCTCTGGTCCCCCTCTACCTTCCCACTCCTGTATATTATATAAGGCTTATTAGTCCCACATAAGTCATACATAGAACATGAGTTGTCATATACTCTTGGAAACATCAGAGTTGGCTTTTCAGCCCTTGTGACTCAAAGGGGTCCAGCGAAGCAGGTGAAAATGATGGTCAAGCACCAGTGTGTGGGTTTGGGTACAAATGACTGAGAACCATCCTGTGGTAGCTTGAATAAGAACAACCCCTATGGGCTCTTATATTTGAATGCTTAGACACCAGGGAGTGACCCAATTTGAAAGGATTAGAAGGATTATGAGAGGTGGTCTTTCCGAAGTGGGTGTGGCCTCCTTGTTGGAGGAAGTGTGTCACTCATAGTGGACTTTGAAGTATAAATGCCCATGCTAGTCCCAGGCTTTCCCTCTCTTCCTTCTGATCAGGATCTAGCTCTCTTCCAGCACCATGTCTGCCTGCCTGCCGCCATGATGATAATGGACTAAACCTCTGAAACTGTAAGTAAACCCCCAATTAAATACAGTCTTTTGTAAGAACTGCCTTGGTCATGGTGTCTCTTCACAGTGATAGAACAGTGACTAAGATAGCCTAATGTGAAATGTCTAAGAGTCTTATGAAGAAAACTTAAAATACCATTGAAGAACATCACAGGAAACCCAGACATATGAGAAAACCTTCCACATTCTTGGATCAGAGGAATCAGCCTCTTGTGAAGATTTAATTGAAAGAATTAATTTCTATAGTCCCCATGAAAGTCTGAAGACCTGAATTCAGTCCTTGAAACCCATAGTGAAGGAGAGAACCCATTCCCAAAACATGTCCTCTCACCTCCACAGGGGCACCATGGCATTGCATGCCTCTACTTTCCTCTCTCTCTCTCTCTCTCTCTCTCTCTCTCTCTCTCTCTCTCTCTCTCACACACACACACACACACACACACACACCAGGATTGAAAATCTTCAGGGAGAGGACTACACACACATACACACACACAGCTTTTAAAGATCAGTTCTTGGTTAGAATAAGAGCTACCAATTCTAGGATGTGTATGGGAAAACAAAGAAGATTGGTTAGCAAAAAAAAAAAAAAAAAATCCAAAACCAACAACAACAAAAATCAAAGTAGATCAACAAAGGGAAACCAGGTTTACCAGCCCTTAAACACACAAACTCTCAGCAATGAAGGCAGTGACTATAGAAGATGTAGAGACACAGACCGATAAAGATTAACTCCGTGGGAAATACAGATGCTCACTTTTTTTTTTAAACTGGTAAGTGTGGGAGTCAAATCCTTACTCTCACGTGTGCCCTCTACTAGTGAGCTATGCCATTTTTTTTTCCACAGATGCACACATGCATGCGCTCATCAACACACACACACACACACACACACACACACACACACACACACACACAAACACACATGCACTCACCAGGATTGAAAATCTTCAGGGAAAGGGACTATTCGGTGAGTTGTGCTGAGACAATCAGAACCCTGTCGGGGAACAAATTGGCTCTGCCACAAAGCATATACCAGAAAAACTCCAAGTGGTTAAAGCTTGTGGATAAATGTAAAACAAGAGCATCAAAGTACTGAAGAGAAACACAGGAGAATTTCTTCATAACTGGAGTAAAGATGCCTTTGCAACTCTACTACAAAGTTTGGCTTAACAAACAAACAGGCCTCCACAGTATTTGAACAAAGTCAAGAGGCAAGTGAAATACCACAGGGAAAGAAAGCATCTGTGGCTTGAGGATGTAGCTCAGTTGGTAGAGAGAGCTTGTCAAGCATGAATAAAACGCTAAGTTTGGCAGGTGTGGTGATGCATGCTTCAACCCCAGCACTCCAGAGGAGAGGCAGGCAGATCTCTGAAGTCAAGGCCAACCTGATCTAGAGTGAGTTCCAGGGCATCCAGGGCTACACAGAAAAACCCTGTCTTGAAAAAAAAATAAAACAAACAAACAAACAAACAACCCTCCCCCTTCCCCCAAAAAAAGAAGGAATAAAAAGGAAAGGAAACTCTTAGTCCAGTCTCAGCACTGTACACTGACTGGCCTTGTGCTACATGGCTGTAATCCCAGGTGAGGTAGCATCAGGAGGGTCAGAAGTACAAGGTACAGAGAATGCTCAGTGGGTAGTGTTATCTGAATAAGCCTGAGTTATCTGAGTTTAAATGCTTAGTACCCACCTAAAACAACATGTGGTTGTGTGCCTTTGTAAAGGTGGAGACAAGCAGATCCCAGGGACTCCCTGGTCAGCCACTCTCACAAAATAGTGAGAGCTAGGTTCAGTGAGAGATCCTGTCACCAAAAAAAGAAGGCAGCAAAGGATAGAGGAAGGCACCCAGTGTCAACTTCTGACCCCTACACGCACTTCACAGGAGGAGCAAGGAAACACCATACACAATACATAAAGATGTTCAGGGTCATATTCAGCCACACAGCTAGTTTGAGGTCAGTTTAGGCCACACAAGACCCTGTCTCCAAAAGAAACAGAATACCTCTCATATATAAGAATTTGTAGTCAATAGAAAGTAATTAACAAAATAATCTATAGGAAAAAAGAATGAGAGAGAAAAATGAACAAAGGATTTGAGCAGACAGATCACAAAAAATATTAATTCACTTAAATATATGAAGATATACTCAACATCATTCCGAATAAAAGAAATATAAATTTAATATAGACAGATGCTATTTCCCTCTATCAAATTGTCAAATTTTCTAGAGTTTAATAATATACTCAGCAGGTGAAGCTTTGGGGGAGCAGTGGGTGTGAGCGTAAATTGTTTGAACATCTCTCAAATCCAGCTCATCAATTTACTAATTCATCGGATTACTGATACATGTATTCCCTGACCAAGTCATGTCATTTCTGGGATTTTACTCCACCCACACAGGTGAACAACTGACATATGCTAATCTTATCTTTTATGACTGGGACACTGCAGTAGCCACCAAAATATAATCAGATAAGTTATTTGTGGTACATACTATTTTTATAACAATAGGTTAAGGAAGCTCTCTTCCCAGGAGAGCAAGATACATTAATCTTAGAAAGCCACGTACACATCATTACATATGATGTGGCAAGCAGGTCAGAGACAAAGTGTGGTTTCATATACAATTGGATGGTAAAGTCTACCAAAAGTTATGTCATGTTATATGGTGTAGATATTTACAACAGACCAAGGAAATGATTCCTTTCAAGCCTCGATTGGTGAACCAATGAGTTTCTTAGGGTTGCTTTCAGGAATATGGATGAGAGGTTACTCACAAAAATTTAAAGATATAAATTATATAACAATCATTGTACTGTTGCAAGTTCAATTAAGTGGTTACAGTGAATGTATGCAGTAACCATCCAGTAGACCTGAAGGTCCAGACACCAATTGCCAGTCCTCATGTGAGCCATGGATGGTCAGATAGCTGTATAGTGCTTATCTCTTGACAGTAATTCTGCTCCAGGCGGTGTGGCATTGATGCTGGTGACAACATCCATCAAGGAAGAAGACAAGGACATAGTGACAGTTGCTGTTCTGTGCGGTGGCACATTTGCAGAGGTCAAGGGACAGCTTGCAAGAGTTGATTCTCTCTATTCATAAGATTCTGGGGCTCAAAACCAAATCATCAGGTATGGTGGCACCTCACGTGCCTTTTCTCGTTGAGCCATCTCCCCAGCCAGAGATGTTTAACTTGATAGTTGACCTTGATGGTCAACTTGATTATATCGGGAACCATCTAATCAACATGCCTCAGGGCAGTCTGTTTGTTCTAACAGAGGGTAAGACCCAACCCTGTAGAGGCCAGTACCTTCCTGCAGTGACCCAGATTGACAAAGGGCTAAACAAAGAGAGGTCTCCAGCTTGCCTGCCCTTGCTTCTTGCTAATGAGTGAATCTGCTGTGGTTGCTGTCCAGCTTTTGAAGCCCCAGAGCCCAGCTTCTTTGTCCTTCCAGTTATGCACCGAGGGCCAGTGGGTCTCCAGGAATCCTCCATCCGTTCAGTGCCAGATTGGACGACTAAGACATCCAGCCTTGTGAACTGAGCAGCCACTGTCCTCTCAGCCTCTGCCGTGTGAAGACAAGCATGGTTGGCCCCCTTGTTCCATTGTGTAATTGTGATTAGTTTTCTTGTGTAGTATGTATTCTTTCCGTTGGTTCTGTTCCTCTAGTGATTCCCAAGGAAATGTGGTCAAGCACAGGGAAGAGGAAGCAGCACCAAACCCCTCCATCTGTAAGCAACAAGGTGGCCAGCCAGCCACGGTGTAGGTAGAATTTAATAGAAAGGGTTATAGAAATTAAGACTAGACTGATACCAGTCAAAGAAATTAAACCAGTAGTGTAGACATGAGAATGGGCTATGTTATGGGCAAATTATCTAAGAAAAAGATAAGTCTTTTATAATGCAAATTGTCCCAGAGAAAAGGAAAATAGGAAGTTGCTGAACTCATTCTGTGAGGATAATATACCACAGCCTCAAGAATGGGCAGGAACAGCCAAAGAAAAGCAGTGCCCAATGTTTTTCTTTGTGAAAAAATAAATAAATAAATAAATATTATAATAAGTTATAACACTAGCATATTAAATCTACTCATTGTATTAACACAATCATCATGAGCATGGGGCTTATTTTAAGATAACTTTAGGAAATATATTAATTGAGCACAGTACATTAACACATCGAAGGAAAAACACCATGATTTAATGTCTTAGGTTTTTACTGCTGTGAGCAAACACCATGACCAAGGCCAGTCTTATAAAGGACAACATTTAATTGGAGCTGGCTTACAGGTTCAGAGGTTCAGTTCATTATCATCAAGGCAAGAACATGGCAGCATCGAGGCAGGCAGAGCTGAGAGTTCTACATCTTCATCTGAAGGCTGCTAGCAGAATACTGACTTCCAGGCAGCTAGGGTCTTAAAGCCCACCCCCACAGTAACACACCTACAGTGACCATACCTTTTAATAGTGTCACTCCCTCCACCGAGCATATACAACCATCATATTTAAATAGATCAAAAATACATTCAGCGCCAGGCAGTGGTGGCACATGCCTTTAATCCCAGCACTTGGGAGGCAGAGGCAGGCGGATTTCTGAGTTCAAGGCCAACCTGGTCTACAGAGTGAGTTCCAGGACAACCAGGGCTACACAGAGAAACACTGTCTCGAAAAACCAAAAAAAAAAAAAAAAAAAAAAAAAAAAAAAAAACATTCAGCAAGATTCAGAACTCATTCCCGGTCAGGATTTCTTGGCAAACTAGAACTCAAAGATCTTTGTAACCTGATACCAAAAGCCCACAACCAGCATTGTTCTCTGTGGTGGGATTTTAGGGCATCTTCAGAGGAGTCAGGAGTCAGAGACACCTGTGACTGTTTCAGCATGTCTCAGCATGCTGAATTCAACTGTGCTGGGGTCATTGTCTCATAGCATGAGAGACTAGGAAGGAATAGAATCACCTATGGCGTGATTGGCAAAATGGCTAGAGTCAAACTCAATATGAAAGCAATGTGAGGACTCACTAGTGAGGATATAACCCAGGAAAGAGATGAAGAAGAACATCTGTATTAACAAAGCATTGATACTTACAAGTGAGGTGCAAGTCGGAGCTTACACAGTGAGATCCTGTTTGGAAGAAAAAAAAAAAAAAAGACTTAGGTCTTCCCTGGTGTGCATAAGGCTCTTTATCCATCCCCAGGTGAACACATTTAAATATATTTTTAAAAACACATATGAAAAACTGAATAAACCATATTAATGAAGGGAAGACTTAATTATCTCAAAATGCTGATCTTTCACCTTTAAATTCAATGTGACTTTAATCAAAAAAAAAAAAAAAAAAAATCCCAATAACTTTCAGTTGTCCCTGGAGAAGTATTTAAGTTTATATGGAATATAGTTATATGTCTATGACAATTCCAACCCAATGCTGAAAAAAAGAAGAGTACATTTCATAGGGAAAGGTATTTTAAGTCTGCAGTAATTGACATGGTGAACAGACAAGTGGATTCCTGAGAAAAAGCAGCAGGCCTGTGAGCAGAGAGTTCAGGCATCAGGAGCTCTGAACACATGACATGACCTTTCAAGTCAGTGGGACAAGGTGGATGCTTTAGTGAAGGGTAATAGGAAAATCTTCTTTTGTTCTTGTTAAAAAAAATTTTTTTGGGCCAGGCAGTTGTGGCGCACGCCTTTAATCCCAGCACTTGGGAGGCAGAGGCAGAGGCAGGCGGATTTCTGAGTTTGAGGCCAGCCTGGTCTACAGAGTGAGTTCCAGGACAGCCAGGGTTAATCCTGACAGAGAAACCCTGTTTTGGAAAAAAAAAAAAACCAAACAAAAACCAAAAAAACAAACAAAAAAAATCTTCGGAAAGCCCAAACCCTATACTGTACACAAATTTAACTCTAGACCAATTTTAAAAATCTACACAAATCTGGAGATATGGCTTAGCAGTTAAAAGTACTTGCTGCTCTCGCAGAGGACCCAAGTTTGGTTCTCAGGACCCCCATGGTACCTGACTCAGCACCCACTACTTATAACACCAAGGGATCTGACCAGGAGAATCTCAGAGTTTCTCAGCATTTGTTATGATTCCTTTGGTAGTCGAATGACTACCTAAGACCATCAGAAAACATAGTTACACTTTGTTTCATAAAAGCAGCAAAATTTCATTTATGAAGTAGCATCAAAAATAATTTTAGGGTTCCACAACATGAGGAATTGTATCAAAGACTCAGAGCGTTAGGAAGGTTGAGAGCCACTGTCCTGGTCACTGTGGGCACTAGACATGCGTGTGATGTGTGTATATATACATGAAAGCATTCGCACACAGATATGAAATAAAGGTGAGTAAATCTTTAAGTATATCTGCACATAAAAAGCAATTTGAAAATGTTTAAAAAGGAAGTATTTGATTTAGCATGCTTGGGGTGAGTGAATGGATTCACGGTTACTTGTTCAGTGTAGGAATTGGCTCACATGTGGAGGCCAAGAAGTTACAGATCTGCTTGGACTCAGGAACCAGGGAATTACATTTTGGCACAGTAAGCCAAAACTGAAACAGTGTGTGCATGTATGTGTCAGCAGCCTTCGGTCTCTTTTCTCTCCCTGTTGAAGTCTGAATGCAAGAAAGGAAGGAAGGAAGGAAGGAAGGAAGGAAGGAAGGAAGGAAGGAAGGTCTGTCGTCTCCTCTAGGCTCACGTGTTGGACACTTGGACCCCAACTGGTGGCGCTGTTTTTGAAAGTTGAGGAACCTTTAGGAGATGGAGTGGTGCTGGAGAAAGTGGAACACTGACAACCTCTAATGTGTAAGCAATGCCTTAGTCAGCTCCTCCCTAGGCACCTCGGCAAGTGCCCCTCTCTGCTCTTTTTTTTTTCATATTTTTTATTGGCTATTATGTTTACATTTCAGATTTTATCCCCTCACCCCATTCCCACCACCACCCAGGAACACCATATCCCACCCCCCCTCCTGCCTCCAACTCTCTGCTCTTTTTGTTAAAATAACTCACTGAATCCAGTTAGTGTTGCTATTGGAATATGGGTTGGTCTTGAGACTTGATCTTGTGTGGGTCACCAGAACTGGTGCTGTTGAGTTCATGAGTGGTGCAGTGACCTAGTCATACCCCAAAGACATCGCTTCCCAGAACCCCTCCCAACCCTACAGTCTTTACATTCTTTCTGCCCCCTCTTCTGTAATGTTCCCTGAGCGTTGTGGGTGCAGGGTTGGCAAAGATGCCGCCTTTAGGGTTAAGCACTTGATAGATAGTAATTCTTAGCACTCTGACTATTTATGAATCTTTGTATTCACTGGTACCCACTGTAGAGAAAAGCATCTGTGGCCAGAGCAGCACTAACCTATAGGGATAAGCATACATACATACATACATACATACATACATACATACATACATACATGTGTATGTATTTATATGTATTTAGAAGACAGTTTGTCAACAAGGCTTTTAACAGAACATTCATGACTCCTCCCTAGGACTGGTAACTTCTCAGCTTTGACCAGGTTTACACCACCAGGCATGAACTCATTCCTATGGAACAGGCCTCAAATCCAGGCCAAAAGCAGTTGGTTGCCCTCATAACCTCCATACTGCCTTTGTAATGGTCTGCACACCTTACCTGGTAATTTGGAATTCAAGATTACCACTGATGGCTTAGTTGTCATTGTCTGGTTTTTGGTTTTTGAAACAGGGTCTCTCTAAGTAATACTGTCTGTCCTGGAGCCCTCTGTGTAGACCATGCTGGCCTCAAACGCAGAGATCTCTCTGCCTCCCAAATGCTGGGAATAAAGACATACCACAACATCTAGCAGTGGCTACCTATTTATTTACTTTTATTCTGCTGCCATTGTCCACAGACATCAGAGTCCAGCCTCCCAACTTCTGAGTGTGCTTGTACCGCAGCTCTCAGCTCTCAGCTTTCAGCTCCGGCTTCTTGGACTGAGCTTCGTTCCCTGGTGCTTGTGTGTAACCCTTGTGGAACTACCTGGCCTCAGTGAGCTGTTGAGAACCAGATGGATCTATTGTTCCAAGTTGGTGATTATGGTTCAGTGCTATTTATGGTCACGGGGTACACCATTGTATTTGACTTTATTCATTTTCCCCTTACTATTAAGGAGACAGAAGGTTCGTGCTCTAAAGTTGGCTTGGGATGTTGGCTCTGCCTAAGTCAGAGGAAGTAGAGGCCTCTACAGTAGGCCTCGGGGTTTTTTTTGGTGTCTGTTGGTAAACACTGGAAGCTGTACGCTTGATCACTGAATTTAGGTAGAAATGTCCCAGCCTAGAAGCCACAGAGACCATTTGTAATGCTAGCTGCTGAAGACTGAGGTAGGAAGTTCAAGGCCGTCCTGGATGCAGAGTGAATTTAAGGCTAACCCAGGCAATTTAGTGAGAAACTGCTTCCAGATAATCCCAGAACCAAAACACGTAAGCAGATCAAAGTTTAATAATAATATTATAGTCATCATAGAGTTACAAATTTGATGTTTATAACGTTTGGTTTATTTTTCATAAACTTTTTACAACTTTTGTCAACATTTTACTTATACCAGCTCAGAAAAAAAAAAAAAGAGAGATGAATCAACATGAATCAACCTAACCATTAAAAATTATTTTAATACAAGCAAGGAGAAGCATTGGGATTTTATAACCCACTTCTTGTCTTATTGTATTTAAATTTTTCCTAATAAAAAGTAAAGCCAAACAAAGCAGTGGGGAATGGCTAAAAGGTGCTAGAGAGAGCTGGGAACGCACAGTTCAGTGGGACATTGCCAAGTATGCGAAAGGCCCAACTTCACAAAACCAATAAACTAAAACAGAAATAGACTGTAATATAACCTCTTCAAAGTCTCCCAGAAGGAAGCTGGTTTGCTGCAATCATCGGTCTGTGGCACCACAGAGGAAGAACCAATTCCAAAGCCTGGGAAAGCTGGGCTTTTAATTCTGGAGAGTCCATGTCCAGACCTCAAGCTCAGGGATGGGGAGCCAGGGCATACGAAGCATGGTTCAAGCTCACGGATGAGGAGACTGGGCATACGAAGCATGGTTCCTGCCTGTTTTCAAACATCAGGTGATCGATGAATAATGATTTGGTGGTGTTTCTCAGTAGGTAGAGTGGGTGGGTACTGTGCACAAAGCTGAGGTCACTCCTAGCACACACAAGAGAGACAAACCTTACTCAGGACTAGGCATCTGACTTTTTTTTTTTATTTATTTCTATTTTTTTCTTTGTAACTGTATGTGCATTGATGTTTTGCCTACGTGTATGTCTGTGCCAGGGTGTCAGATCTCCTTGATCTGGAGTTACAGACAGTTGTGAGCTGCCATGAGGGTGCTGGAAATTGAACCTGGGGCCTCCTGAAGAATAGCAAGTGCTCTTAACCACTGAGCCATCTCTTCAGCCCCGGCATCTGACTTTTTAAGGTACTGTTGCCCAGAAACAAACACCATTTGGAGAGCTGCCTTCCCAATCTAATTTTGTTACCAGCCTTGGGCCTTCTGATTTTGACGTTTTATTATTTTTTCTTGTACTGGGGACTGAATCCAAGACCTCTTATATGCTAGGCAAGCACCCTGACCTCTTCCTTTTATTTTGAGGCAGATTCTCAATAAGTTGCCCAGGCTAGCCTTGATCCCTCCCTCCCTCCGTCCCTCCCTCCGTCCCTCCCTCTGTCCCTCCCCCTTTCCCTCCCTCCTTTCCTCCCTCCCTCCCTCTCTCCCTTCCCTCCTTCCTTCCTTTCTGGGGAGATAAGAGGGTATTGAGACAGGGTTTCTCTGTGTAGCCCTGACTGACTTGGAACTCACTCTGTAGACCAGACTGGCCTTAAACTCACAGAGAACCACCTAACTCTGCCTCCTGAGTGCTGGGATCAAAGGTGGGTGCCATCACTGCCCAGCTGGCCTTGAACTTTCAAACAGCCTTCCAACACCTGGGACTGCAGGGGGTCCTTGTTGCTTCATGCATACATATTTGTATACATAATCTAAAACCTAAGGATAGTGCCCAAAATGCACATAATTATTTTATCTATCAAAATGAGCAATAAAATGGTTAACAGTCTCTTTCTAGTTTTCAATGATCTATATTAAATTATTTACAGTTATTTCAAAATTTTATTTATAATGTTTTTATAACCTAGAAGTAGTCAAGTACCACATCACATTTGGTTTTGCTCACCTCTCTCTCTCTCTCTCTCTCTCTCTCTCTCTCTCTCGGTTTAAGTTATTCATATGTATGTATTGTAATGGGGGTATGTGGAGAAGCGGTCAGGTGCCCACAGGATCCAGAAGAGGGTGTCACATTCCCCTGTGGCTGGATTACAGTAACTGTGAGCTTCGGCACGAGGGTGGTTAGAACAGAACCCTGGTCCTCTGCGAGAGCAGCAAGCCATTTTCACCGCGGAGCCGTCTCTAGCCCTCTTTTGTCTCTTTCTTGTGATGTTAGATTCCTCTCACAAACATTTTTTTTTTTTTTAACTTTTCATCAAATTGACCTGTTGAAGAGCCCTGGTCAGTGACCTTATGGCGTGTCACTTATGGCAGTGACAATCTTGGGCTGTCTGTTTTTTTCATGATGTCATTTGCTCATTTATCTGTGACTTGCACTCCTGTCCCTCTTCACCTTCACTCAGCATGGCCACAGGATGTTGGCCTGCCTGACATAAGTCCCAGCTGACCACTGGCCTCATGCCCTTTCTGCCTGGGTTCTGTCCTTAGAGCTTCTTTGATGCCAGTAGGTCATGTTTCCCAAGAAGATGCCTCCTGCTTCCTGCCTGTTACATTTTGTATATGATCAGCACAGGGAGTAGCACTACTAGAAGGTGTGGTCTGGTTGGAGTAGGTGTGTCACTGTGGGTGTGGTCTTTAAAACCCTAATCCTAGCTGCATGGAAGCCAGTATTCTGCTAGCAGCCTTCAGATGAAGATTAGAACTCTCACCAACTCCATCACCATGCCTGCCTGGATGCTGTCATGTTCTTGCCTTGATGACAATGAACTGAACCTCTGATCCTGTAAGCCAGCCCCAATTAAATGTCCTTCTAAGACATGCCTTGGTTATGGTGTCTGTTCATAGCTGTAAAACCCTAACTAAGACACTGCCTATCTAGAGACCAGAGAGGGGGAGGGTTTACAGGGTTTCCACTTCCAATACATGAGCAGCCTTCAGCACCCTCTGGCTCTTAGACCAGAGGCTTCCTGCTCTCTGCAGGTGAACAAGCCTCTAGTCTTTGACTAGGGCAGGTAGGGTCCTGGTGGTCAAGCAGCTTTCTATTTTGTTTTGTTTTTCAAGACAGGGTTTCTCGCCGGGTGGTGGTGGCGCATGCCTTTAATCCCAGCACTTGGGAGGCAGAGGCAGGCGGATTTCTGAGTTCGAGGCCAGCCTGGTCTACAGAGTGAGTTCCAGGATAGCTAGGACTACACAGAGAAACCCTGTCTCGAAAAAAAACAAAAAAAAAAAAAAAAAAAAAAAAAAAAAAAAAAAAAAAAAAAGACAAGGTTTCTCTGTTTAGTCCTGGCTGACCTGGAACTCTTTTTATAGACTAGGCTGGTCTTCAACTCACAGAGATCCGCCTGCCTCTGCCTCTGCCTCTCCTGGGATTAAAGGTGAGCACCACCACACCTGGCTTCTAGCTTTCTTTTTTAGACAGGGTCTTACTATATACTTACTATATACATACTATATACATTGTATATATATATATATACAATGTATATAGTTTGTATATAGTATATATATAATGTATATAGTATGTATATAATATACATATACATATATATATATATATATATATATATATATATATATATATATATACACACACACACACACACACACACACACATACATATACATCTCCCTGGCTGGCCTCGAACTCAACCATGTAGACCAGGTTGGCCTTGGTCACAGAGATCTGTCTGCCACTGCCTCTGCTTCCTGAGTGCTGGGATTAAAGGTTCAAGTAGCTTCTTGATTAGCACCTCCACTGCTTATAGGGTTGTACCTGCAGTTATTGGGTTCCAGGCCTTTGATGTCTGGGAACGATGCTGTTTGTGTTCTCCCAGCATGTTCTCAGAACTGCCTGCATGGTCGTCACTCTACCATCTGCTTCCCACCTTCTGGCTGTTGCTGCTTGTTGTCTCTGTGTTCTTGGTCCTGGTGGGCTAGTTTTCTCTGCAAATCTCTTTCCTGGTGCTCAGCCAAGTGTAGATGGAGCAGACTAAATTCACGGTGGCTAATCCACTGGCTCTGTCCACTAGTAGATTTAGAAAAATGTTTTGAATGGCCAGGTGAGTGAGAAAGATTTGCATCAGAGGCAGCAACACCCCTGGGCATACAGATAAACCACAAAGTCGGGTTGCTCAGCAGGATGCTGGGAGAATTTAGAACTATAGAGAAAGCAAGTAGTCTGAGACCAGAGAGGAAGGAAGATGTGATAAGATACATCTTAAGACAGTGCAGATGTGATAAGAACCCAGGTCAGTCAGAGCCACACTCATGCTGTAACTTAGGGCAGAGGAGAGCTTAGTGCTGCTAGGTACTTCCTGGTGGGCGGCTGGCTGAGGAGCTTGGGAGAACAGACGGCTACCATCCATCTTAGGCTGGGTGTTGGTTGGGCTGGCATTAGAGCAGGTCTGCTACCTTCCTGTGTCTGCATTTTCTCTCTCTTTGAGTTGAACATTCATGTTTGGGGGAAAGAATCCATTTCCTTTGCAGTAAATTATGACCACACAATTCTGTTCTTGCTGATAGGATGTAGCATAAGTATGACTGAGTCCTAGACAATAAATATGAACATAAATGTCATGTCAGAATCCCAGGAAGGCCAATTAAAGGAATTTTCTCAATTGCCATACCTCTTTAAAGTCCATCTGCCATTAGACTGAAATTTGGATGAAATGGTTGGAGTTGTAGGAGTTATTGTGCCTTGCGAAGTATTCTTTTTATTTTCTATTTATTTATTGGGGGTAGGGAGATTTATGCCATGGCACACGTGTGGAGATAAAAGACTCCTTTCACCATGGGGTCCCCAGGTTGTCAGGCTTGGTGGCAGGCACCTTTACTCACTGCTCCATCTCGGGGTCAGTGTTGTTTTGAGTGTGCTTGAAGAAAGAATTGGAATCCAGGCTTAATAATATCACGCAGCTACCAGTATCACAGGTCTGGTCTGTTTGTCTGGGGCGTTTTTCTTTAGTGTAACAGATACATGAGATTCTCTTTGCTTTCTGTTTTTATTATAGTCATCACTCACGTGCCAGGTTCCTCAGAAGCTCTCAGCTTGTGTATTAACTTGTCTAACCCTCCCACCAGCAGCCATGAGAGGTAAGTACTGTTTTACCTCTGTTTTGCAGATGAGGAACAAGGGAAGCCTAAAAGAAGTTAACTAGCTTATCTAGTGGTGACTTGGTTTTAGCAGTCATCATCTGGCCTTGAAACACACCATGCCTCTGTAGCTTGAGTCACAGAAATGTCACCAATCAAGCCCATTCCGACTGACACCTTCCCTGCCTGCCGCCTCCACATCTTGGATTATAGAACCAGAGTGCTAACGCAGTAAGCGTGCCCAAGAAATGAAGGAAGAAGACTCTGGAGTTCTAGGTCGTAACCAATACAAACATCAGTAAAGGACCCAGGATAAGCAGATGATTAGAAAAAGCCAGGTGACCTGGAGGGGTGGGACCTAAAGGCTGAAGTGTAGATTAAGGGCAGGTAAGAGGGGCTGAGGTTGTATGGCTCAGTTCCTTAGGATGCATGAAGCCCGGGGTTCAGTTCCCAGCAATCCACGGAGTACAGGAGGAACAAACGTTCAGGGTTGTCCTCAACATAGCAACGTTGAGATCAACTGGGCTGTGCCAGCTACCTGTCTTGAGACATGGCTCCCTCTCCCCACAATTCTGTAAAGACAGACAGAATGCAGAGCCTCTGGTTTGCATCTGTCAAGCATCCCCAGTGTTTAGCATCATGCCCTTAGGTGTGGTCGTCTGTATATCTTGGCTGGCCTAATGTAAGAATTCATTAGAAAATTCGAGACGTTGTACTTGTTAGGAATAAAGAACCCTGTAAATTCTATTGTGTGCATGGTAGAGAGCGTCGCGACCAAATTTTAAAGATACAAATAAGAGCAGTTGGTACTATAAACCCGTCTTTGCTCATCGAATTAAGCAAAGAGATAGGAAGCATTGATAGGAGAGGGTGTGTGTGCTAGGCATGGGCTCTTGATTAACGAGAAGGCCCAGAAGAACAGCTTTCTCAGGGAGCCGTAGGGAGCGATCCTGTTCCTGTTGCTCCCTTATCTCCTAAGTTTCATTCCTTGGTTGTAAATAAGCCAATTTTAAGGGTACTGTTGCAAGCTAGACTCGCTGGAGTCAAGAGTTTGAGGTCACACTAATGAGCTGTGAGTTATGGGTGCTATCAGGTGATTCAGTTTTGCCCTGGATCTTTAGGTAGCTCTCTCTAGGTTCTGAAGTGCTGGCTGGCTGTGGGGTTGTAGGAGAGGGCATGGCTTGCCTGGAGAAAGCTGGTCTCTCAGGATGCTCCATAGCGTCTTTCCTAATAAAGTCACACTAGTAATGAGGCAAATGGGCCCTATATTTGGAATGCAAATCAGGCTTGCAAAACCACATCCTGGCAGAGCAGCTAGAGAACAGGCCCAACAGAGCTCAAAGGAAGAGTCCTTTTCAAACATCTCCTTGGAGAACCTATATTTGCCCCCAAAATGAAGGAAACAGCTTGAGGCTGAGACAGCCCTGGGGAATTCTCAGCCAAAACTATTGCCCAAGGGATGCCCCGGGGAAACCCTGATGAAGAATCGAAGTTGGATTCAGAGAAAATGAGAGTAAATGAAATGCAGAGGAACCGTCATGACTGGAGACAGATCTGGAGCGGGGAGGACAACTCAGCCTCCAAATGCAGGACTAAGAGATGCTGAAAAGAGCTCACCAAGGATTTGTTAAGTTTTTGAGTCACCTAAGAGAAATGAGCCTTCCCAGGGAAAGAACAAAGACTTCCGACCTGACAGCTGCGAGCAAAGGTAGAGCCTCCACGAGAAGATCAAAACGGCCTCTGCAGAGGCGCCGCGTGATAAACAGCCCACAGTCCTTTCTTCCTGACTTTTATTTCTTCCCTCTGATCATCGTGTATTTCACAATTTCTCATTCCTTCGTTCACTTCTGCCCCGAGGGACAGGGTCACAGAGCAATCAGGGACACATCCAGGAACAGAATATTAAAGGCTCCATCCTTGTTCCACATCGGAGCGAGAACATTGGGGAGCTGGGGGAAATGAAACAAATCACTCACCCCGACGGCTCAGAATAGATCATTCCCGGGGCTCTGCAGCCGCATTCACGGCTGAGTCCGGAGCTCTGCGAAAGGCGCTTAAAGAGATTTTATTCCTAATCTACTTTTTCCTCCTTAGAGCTTCGGAAATATGGCCGTGTAATTTAATGATTGCAGGAGATGAGCCGAAGAATGGGCTAAGTAAGATAACATCGGCTTGCTTTGTAACGAGGGCCGAATTTTCCAAATATAGAGCAAAATCCAATTGTGGCCCTGTTGTTTATAAATGTTTCCTGCATGACATTTACATGAGAGACTCTGTTGGAACCCACAGTGTCCTTTTTCATATCAAGAGCTTTCTCCTTGGCTCGCTGCAAAATTAAGGGAGGAAAATGCGAGCCGATTTCCGTAGATCACTCTCCTGGCCGCATAGACTAACGCATTGTAATGCTGAAGGAAGCATAGGCTGTAAATAGCCAGACATCTGCACCATGAGCAATGCCCACTGGTACCATGAGAGGCAGCAGACACCCCAGAAACATCAGGAGCTTTGCAATGGTCGATAACAAGATTCAAAAAGCCATACCAAGAAAGACAATTCAGTGTATCGGCATTAGGCTTTGACACAGGCATGTTGGTCTCTGGTTGGTGCTGAGGCAAAGCAGGTGAAAGGGCATGTAGAAACTCTTGTTTATCCATGTAACTTTCTGCTTAATGTTTATTTGGGGAAGAAAACAGTGGAGCTTCAGATGTTGCTGTTGAGGAGGAAATAGAATAAAAGTCCTGACGTACACACCGTGAACGTTGGACGTGCCCCTCTGGCTATAAGTTCATTTAGAAGAATCTTTTAGGCAGAGTCCAGGGGGTTGATCACAGCGCCCTCGGGAGAAGGGAGGAATGACGTGTAGTCAGAATCACACCCCACAGGAAAATTGGTGCTGCCACAGCAAGGAATCTGAGAACTTACCCAGACTATGAAGTTATCTAATGACTGAAAATGCTCTCCTCAAGTATTACTGAATAGAAAAGGCAGATCACAACGTAAATAGTACAACCCTGTTTTAAACAAATGTGCTTAGAATAAGGATAAAGATATTCAAAGATATAAACAGTGGGCTTCTCCAGATGAGAGACTGTTGGGTTGTGTGGATTCAATTATGTCCCCTCCTATTGAATGCAAAGCCCAGCTTGAGCCACATAAGACCCTGTCTTTAAAAATATTTCTTTTCAGCTAGGAGTGAGAGCACACGCCAGTGATCCCAGCACTCGGGAGGCAGAGACAGGAGGATCTCAGAGTTTGAGGCCATCCAAGGTCTACAGAGCAAATTTCAGAACAGCCAGGGCTACACAGAGAAACCCTGTCTCAAAAAAAATCAACCAATAAATAAATAAACAATTAATTAATGAAAATATATTTTTCATGTTGAATTCCCAATGTGACTAAGTTTGATGATAGCACTCCTAAGAGGTAATTCAGGTTAAATGGGCCCATAAGGCTCCATAGGACCGACCACCTTATAAAGGAAAAAACCAGGCACCTGATCTTGGACTCCCAGCCTCCAGATCTGCAAGAGTACAGGTTTTTGTTGTGTGAGCCATCTGGTCCATGATATTTTGCTATAGCCAATCCATACTGTTAAAGACAGGGAATATTCTGAATGTTCTTGCTTTCTTGTTTCCGTGTGAATATGAATTGCTTTATTATTTAAGGAACAATAAATGTGAACTCTTTATCCCTTTGGCTTCACTATACTGACAGAATGAAACATAATTCTCCGAGCCTCCTTTGAGATCTGTGTCTGGGCAAGTAAGGTAAGGACGCATCAACAATCCTTCTCCACAGAGCAACCCTGTGTTGTTTCCTTGTGCCTGAGATGTTCAGAGGTGAGCTGTAGCCCTTAAAGCCTGGCATCACTCGTAATTTATAATTTACTTTGAACCGTGGTTGTATTTAAAGCACATATCTGAATGTGTGAGTGGCATACGTCTGTAATCAGAGCACTCGGGAAGCTGAGGCAGGAGGATCATGAATTTGAGATCAGCCTGAGCTACATAGCGAGCCCTTACCTCCAACACACAAGCCAACAACGTCTAAAAGCAAATAAGCAAGCACTCCCTATATGCTCCAACAGCTTTGTTATTTACTGAAGCGGTAAGCAGCGAAGGTGATATATATGGCTCCTTAAGGGTGAGGTTTGGGGAGGCTTAGGGACTGTCTTTTATTGCCACAACAAAACCACCATGACCAAAAAAAGCAAGTTGGGGAGGAAAGGGTTTATTCAGCTTACACTTCCACATTGTTGTGGAAGTCAGGAGAGGACAGGAACTCAAACAGGGCAGGAACCTGGAGACAGGAGTTAATGCAGAGGCCATGGAGAGTGCTGCTTACTGGCTTGCTTCCCCATGGCTTGCTCAGCCTGCTTTCTTATAGAACCCAGGACCACCAGCCCAGGGATGACACCACCCACAATGGGCTGGGCCCTCCCCCATTAATCACTAAGAAAATGCCTTACAGCTGGATCTCATGGAGGCATTTTCTCACCTGAGGGTCCCTCCTCTCTGATCACTCTAGCTTGGGTGAAATTGACACACGAAACCAGCCAGCAAAGAACCAGTGTCACATGGGTAAGGATGACGAAACCACCCAGGAGCCAGGCTTCTTGACTCCAAGAGTGTCCACCCCGACTATCAGTGCTGTCTTCCTGCCTTTTTTTTTTTTTTCTTTTCATCATTCTTGGGCCATCTTGTGAGTGGGATTCTGAGGTCTGACTCAGCCCTTCAGAACCCCAGGGGAATTCTGGTCCTCATAAATTTCATATTGGAAGTAGAAATATGTTACACTTTCCCACTTCCATGCCAACCATGAGCTATTCTTGGGCAGTGTGTTTTCTGGGACTCTATGGGCTGTGCACACTTTGCCAGAGATTCAGGCAAATGGTTTTGGTTTGTTCCTGACCATCTGCATGGACACTAGCCTCAGAAAAAAAAAAGGTGACTTGGAGACTGGTTCTGAAACCCAGGGTTGTCAGTGCTAGGGCTGGCCCCAGACCTATCTATTGATGTATTTGTTTTGCATTGGCCAGTGTGAGCTTTAACAAATGTCTTTAAATCTTCTTTGGGATTTTGCAGTTTTTAAATTTGTGATTGAGAGCAGTTGCAGACAAGCACCATTAATGATTGGGAAGGTAAGTTAAAAAAAATAAAATAAGGTAACTGCCAGGAATCTGTGTTAATATGGGAATTGGTACTACACTTTTTGACAAAGAGCTTAGGGAACTGTACTGATCTGTGGGTATTTGGTATGTCTGTGCATCCAGCAGATGTCTATCTGTGCCTGAAATGTGCAAGGCATTGAGCCAAACTCAAGGAGAAGCAGCGTTGAATACAAAAATAAGATCTGCTGTCGGCAAGGACGGTCCACTGGGGAGCTAGAGCAGCTCACATGCACTACCCACGGCACTCTGGTGGATGGAAGTATGAGGCAGATTAAATTATCCCTGGGGACCTTCCCTGGCATGTATCAGCTAGGGCCTGACCTGCTATCACACTATGAACCAAAGTGGTCAGAATCAGAGAGGAGCTTTTTCCCCGGCATCTGCTGAGCTCTTCTTCCAGAGAGTACAGAGTAGAGGCTGGACCAGTGACTCCTTCTGACACTATCCATCATACCTCCAAGAGACAAGGCCTTCTGAGACTAGAGGGGAACTTCTGGAAAATGATCCAAGGATCACCTACCTAATGCAGGCTCTCGCCTCGACACCCAAACTCCCAATCTCTGGCTGCTAGGGAACAATCAGGAGCAGTCTTGGGTATGTATTTGTACACCTAAGTGAACATGGATATGGAGGTCAAAGATCGATGTTCGGTATCTTCCTTCATCCTTCTCCACCTTATATTTTGAAACAAGCTCCCTTGCTGAACCAGGAGCTCACCAACTCAATTAGACTGGCTGGCCAGTAAGCCCCAGGGGTTTTCCTGTCTCTCTCTCCACAGCACATGTTGCTGTGCCTAAGCCTTTATATGAGTGCCGGGGTCTGAATTCAAGAACTCATGTTTGTGTGGCAAGCATCTTATTGACTTAGCCATCTTTACGGTCCCTTTTGTTTCATGTGATCTGGGCTCACTAAGTCATCAAGGGTAACCTTGCACTCCTGATCTTCCTGTTGCCATGTTCACCTTAGGTTACAGACTGTTCAGTGTGGCTTCCAAGACCCTCATTAAGCACAAGCAGCCCAACCGAGGACACAGCCCCCTCTCTGCCCTCCCTGCTGGCCTTCCTTAAATATGTCTCTGTCTCTTCCAAATATCACTGGACTGAAGACATTGAGAAGAAGATTCTAGCGAGATCCCTGCACTCTGTTTGCTTAATAGCAGGGTTAAGATCTACAGAGACAAAAGCATTCTGCACACTTTCCTGCCAAACAGAACCCGAGGATGCCTTCGTTCTCATCTTCCTGGAAATGGACCAGAGGAGTCTATGTTAGCAAGCATGCTGGTGAGCCTGTAATCACAACACTCGGGAGGCTGAGGGAGGAATATCTGAGGTAGAGTTCAGTCTGGGCTATATCAAGGAGTCTCGTCTGGAAAAGAACAGAAAATAACCAGCTGTACCACCTAGCTGGTCTTGGCCTTTTATTTATCCACCTCCATCCCCAAGCTGACCCTGTGAGTGGCTCAATGTCCTTTTCCTTTGTCTTGTGACTTCTTCAGAATTGGAGTGTTGAAGATGCAGAGTAAACTGGAATGGTAAGGCATCTCTTTAGGAATCACTTATTTTCTGGGTGGCTCTGATGTGTATATGAACTATACCCGTTAATGAACTTATCTGTTTTTTTTTTTTCTCACGCTCTCATGAATCTGCCTTTTGTTAAAGGTGTTTCATTAAGCTAAGACCCATGGGAGTTATTTTTCTCCGACACCTTGGGGCACTGTGACTTTCTTCTGCTTGCCTGACATCTGCAGCCTCAGCCTCCATCTTTCAGGGCTCCCTCTGCAGCTCCCCTGCCCCCAAGCACTCTGCATGGCCCAGCTGTAGCAGTAGGTGGATGACATCCTCCCATGAGCTCAGCCATTCTTTAAGGTAAAAAACAGAGTCTGTCCCTGTTCCTGTTCCAAAGACAGCATTTGTGACATTATTTTGGCATCGTCAAGGCCAACAACCTCAGCCACCCACATCCTTGGTGATGATAAACATTTCTTTACTGGGATGAAATTTTGTCTCTGCCGATGTTTGATTGCTTCAAAATTGGCCGACAAATCTTTGTGGGATTGATTTGAGCGAGCCATGAGGTAAGACTTGCATCAGGGAGGTGTTTGCTGCTAAATTATTTACAAGAGATAGCAGAGAGCCAAAGTTATAAATGACAACTGGCAGCCTGGCTGATGGCCCGTGTGTCCCAGCTTCCTGTGGATAGTGGCAGCAGCATCTCCACCATATTCCATAAACAGGCCACACTGGCTGCCTGTACCACAGAAACAGAGCAGGAGGAGAAAGGAGACTCAGTGAAGCCCTGAGCTGCCCACAGTGTGTCTAGAAGGGAAGCAAGCACTTCAGTTGGGTGTTGACCCACAGGTGCTACTTTTCTGCTATTTTCTCTCATCAAGCTAGTGATGGAATCACGGTTTTAAAGTTGGGCAGTGTTTTCCATCTGGGCAGTTTTGAGGTTTAATAACCAGTAAGTTGATAGCTTGAGAATGTGCTCTAATAACTTTCTTTTTGCAAATGAAAGAAAATGACCCTCAAAGAACTGGAAGTTTCTGGACATCTGCACAGTTGTCAAAACAGGACTGACATCTGAGATAGACCTGACTCCGGGATGCAGTAAGCAACAGCTCACAGCCAGCTAGAAAGGCTAAGGGCCATTGGACAGCTAAGTGCTGTGGTCCATATGGCAGATTCTCTAGCCATAACTACCCCCTGAGGCTGGCTTCAGAGAGACTCTGAGGAGGGCAGTAGACCCTAGAGGGACAGTGTACTGACCTGTGCTTGAACTCCTCCCGTGAACTCACCTACATGTCAGGCCTGCAAACACCCAGGGTGGCCTTCCTATTGGCACCTGATCCATCTTTATTGACTTCTTCCTGTCAGTCAGGTTCTAGGGTAGGAAAGCCAAACACCCACCCACCTGTCCTTGGAGAAGGAAGATGGAAGGTGACTCCTAAAGTCCCCTCACCACTATCAAGCCTCCTCCTAGTCTTTGTCATCTCTCAGCCATTTCTATTGACCCAATGACTTCTCTATCACCAGGTACAATGTCAGTGACAGACCCAGTGAAATGGCTTTTAAATGCCACCTCCTGCCTAAGGTGACCTCTCCAGCAAACATCACATGAAGTATATAATATAGCTGTAATTTCAAGGCTGTTGGGAAAAGTAATTTACTCTTTTTTTTTTTTTTTAAGTCTTTCTTAAATACTGCAGTGTATCTCAGCACCCAGGGTGTGTATCATGGAAGAAACTGGAGTTGACATCTTTGGGGTTCTGTTTCAAGCCATTAACTTAATAGCTCAATTCTTAGAAGCTCTTCTAAGTAGGAGACCTGCCCTGTTACATAAACATATTCATCAGCTTGGAAAAAAAGTGCATAGTGTTTTCTGAGTAATGGTCACTTAGAGGAATTCTGTGTGTTTTCCCATCTGATTACTGATTGCTCTGGAATATTCTCTGGGATCTTTGGAGAAGAGGAAGGGTAACAGTTCCAAGTAGCTCGACGAACCACAGAATTTGCTTTCCTCCCAGTACAGCTGGGTGTGATCTCAGGCTGTCACTGCTGAGAAAGATGTCAGTGGCAGAGAAAGTCACCAGAGCAGAGTGGTCTCCTGCTACCCTCAGAGTGTTCCATGCATGAACACTAGGAGAACCAATCCTCAGTGCCAAGCAAAATAGAGGAAGAGCCCATTATTCTTTTGCCTTGAAGGAGACTGTCTGCAATGTGTCTTGCCAACAGCCTAGCTTACCAAGTGCCTACCCACCTCTCCCCGACAATCCTTACCTAGAGACCAGGCAGGGTGTGGCATCACCAATTACTCCAAGTGAAGACAAGCAGGCAGCTAATTGAATTTAATTCACTGAGGTGGCAACCAATTTTATGCCAGAGCTGGTAAATATTTTGTACTCAGCGCTCATCTCCTGAAAATGCAATGCCAATTATTCTTGCAAGACAGATTGTGCATTTGAAGGGCGGAATGGTGCAGAGTCGGGGAGTAGCTGGCAGGAATCCCAGGCTTGAGCTCCGGCCCTCCTTAGTGGGTTAGCCTGTTCCCCTGTGCCAGAGCCTGCCCTTGTACTAGGTCCTACTCTCTGCAAGACAGGCCCTGTGCTGAGACTGTAGATACAAGTTTGATCTACCCAAGTAAAGAAAATCACAGCCTTCTCCACAGTGTGACAGGCTAGTGGAGCCTTCTGGGTTAAGAGTGTCTAATGCTTATGTATGGAAAGGCTGTGTTCCTTAAGGTTCTAGATAGAATAAGATCCTGGCAGTCCCTGTGATCTGCCAGCCAGCAGTGGGCTGTGGTCCCTAGGCCGCTCTTGGATGGAGATCACATGTTCTGTCTTCCTTGTGTATTTGTTTCTCCTGCCCATTACTTGTACCATTCCAGAGCTGACCCTATAACATCCCAGGCTCTGTGCATCTTCTTCTTCTGGGGAAAATAACACACACTTATTCTTTCCTGGGGGCACTTAGCACAGAGCTTGGCCCTTAAATAACCACCAAGACGAATGAACAGGTGAATTTTTCCCCTGTATTCCCTCGCTCATTCTTCAAGTGGTCAAGTTAGATGGAGCCTCTAGGCTCCAGTCCCTGTAGCATCTGTATCCATCCAAACTTGTTTGGGAGCAGTTGTATTGGAAGCTGGCAGGAATGGGCTATCTTATCTTCTTGGATGCACCCCACAGTGGGGTTCTGTCATTATGAAGCCTTGTAGGTTACTTAATTTCTCTGTGCTTAGAAGATTCTTGTCACTCATAACAGCTAATCCGATGGCCTTTTCTTTAGGCTCCAATCCAAGAACAAACATACAGACACATCCTGGTGTGGGGTAGACGCTGTCTGGAAACAGTCAGATAAAACAAAATTAATTATAATGAGAAAATAAAGCCTAAAAAAGAGAGTTTGCCCTAAGACAGCAAAGCCTATGAGTTTATAATGAGTGAGATTTGTTTTCTGCCTAGAAGAGACCATTAATTATCAGAGATGGACTCTGGCGAACTGTGACTGAAGACTGTGTGAGGGTTTTGATGAGTGAGAAAGAAAGAACTCAGCTAGGTAAAGTCAGATTCACTGGGATGGAGAGGAGTGCTAACATTAACAGATGGGGAGAGCCAAGGTGGCGTCACAGAGCAGAAAGCAGTTGTTCCTGAGGGGCCCATCCACACCATAGGACTGTGAGAGACCAGGGCATGAATATTTCCTACATTAAGCTATAGTCTTTACAGAAAGAAAGAAAGAAAGAAAGAAAGAAAGAAAGAAAGAAAGAAAGAAAGAAAGAGAAAGAGAAAGAGAAAGGAAGGAAGGAAGGAAGGAAGGAAGGAAGGACGGAAGGAAGGAAAGATGGAAGGAAAGATGTTCTTTTGGGTAAATGCTCTATCTATCTATCTATCTATCTATCTATCTATTTATTTGTATATGTGCAAATGGGTGAGAGTGTGTGTGTGTGTGTGTGTGTTGGTCTGAAGTTAATCTCAGGAGCTGACTGCCTTGTTTTATGAGGTAGAGTCTCTCACTGGGATCTGAGACTTCCTGATTAGATAGGTATCTGGGTAGTGAGCCCCAGGACACCTGCCTGTACATCTCTAGTCCTTGGGTTACAGGTGTGCGGGTTACAGGTGTGCATTGCCACACCTGGCCTTTTATAGCCAGAATCAAAGAGCAGACCCTAGATGTGCCAGATGGCTGTCTGCTTCCTAGCTGTCTCTGGTTTTGTTGAGGGGGGGTGGTTGTGGGGCAAGTCGCAGCAGTGGATGGCCGCTGGGTCACATGACATTAGGCCACAATAGACACAAGGGAGTTCATGGGTTCCAAAAGTTTATTGTCCACGGTGAATATAGATGGTCTGGGTGCACCCCCCAGTTAAGCCAGGGGAGAGCTGGCTTAAGTAGGGAGGGGGAAGAGGGGAAGATCTGGGAGGGAATAATTTAATTAGCTACGCCCTCCGGCCTTTAGGTAACTCATTAGTATGTAAATCTCTTGAGGCTGAGGCCTGTAGCCACGCCCTCTACCTGTGTCCTAAGTGACTGAACACTGAAGGTTAAATGGAGATTAAACCATGTGTCAGCAGGACCCTGGGTTCTGGGGGCGTGGCCAAACACCTGCAGTTTCTTCCTTGGAGTCTCGGGGTTCCAGGCCCATGCCTACCCAAGAACCAAGATACCCTTCCACGACCCAACAGGGAGTGTCACACAAGACACAGTGAGGGCACTTCAGAGCTTAACAAAAGTATGGTACATGTGAGTAGGCAGGAGACAAATTTGTCCAGAGGGTGAACAGATAGCAGGCTGACCTTGAAGAAAGCAGAAAAGGGGTCAACAGCATCCCTGTGCTGAAGATAGCATACTAAAAAGGGCCTGAGGCCCCATGAGTTATGGCTGGGCACTGTGAGACTGGCCTGGTGGGAAAGCAGGTGGACGTCCAGAGAAACCCAAACCACTGTGAAACAGGAAGTATGGTGACAGTTGGCTTTGGCATGCCTGTGTGACTAGTTTCTAGCAGCTTGATGGGAGCAGAAGGGATGTGAGCACAAAGTCTGGCTCAGACTTCTGAAGATGGGATATGCCCTCCATGTCTGCTTCTTCCCTTACCATCACAGCTGATGACAGAAATGAGAGCAGACATTGTAGGCCGTGTGGTAGATGAGAATCAGGGAGTGAGCAGGAGATTGGAGCTGAATGCTTGGCCGTGCAGACCCTTCATCAACTGCATCCTGGTAGTTCCTACTTTTATAAGTCACTAGTATGTTGACCTTTCTTTCAGGATATGAGATTATAACTTCACCAATAGTCTTGTTTGTTTGTTTGTTTGTTTGTTTGTTTAAATTTAACCAATGTTAATAACATTTTCAATAACCAGAATTTGACAGCATAGCTCTAGACTCAAAGTATTTCATTCTACATGTGTATCATAATTTAATTACCTAGTTCTTTGTTTATTTTGGTATGTGTTATGTGTGTGTGTTGTGTGTGTGTGTATACATATATAGCCAGCAATCCCCAGAGACTCTCCAGTCTCTGTCCCCTACAGTGCTTGGATTTCAGGCACACACATTTCAGGACTTTGTGTTTGTGATCAAGAGCTCTTACCCACTTAATCATTTCCCCAGGCCCAGCTGCTTATTTTTTTGTTATATATATTTTTTTGTTTCTACTTTTCCACCACAGTGTGCATGTTTGAAGATACGTCTTTGGACAGAATTGTGATTATTCTTGGCCCAAATTCATAGAAGTTAAATTTCTGGATCACAGTATTTCCAAATTTTTAGGATTTAATTTCCAGAAGTGCTAAAGTATAGAACTGTATGTGTGGGACCAGATTGCCCCAATTCCTAAATATGAGAACTAACATGAGAATTCCAAGGGAACTGTGGTGGTTTGAATAAGAATGGGCCCTATAGGCTCATATATATAAATGCTTAGTCAGAGTCCTTGAGAAGGATTAGGAGGCGGGTCCTTGATAGAGGAAGTGTGTCACTGGGGGTGGGCTTTGGGATTTCAAGAGCACAAACCAGGCCCAGTGGCTCTCTCTTCTTGCTGTCTGCAAATCTGGATGTAGAACTCTCAGCTACTTTGCTTGAACCAAGTCTGTCTGTATGTCACCATGCTTCCCTCTATGACGATAATGGACTAAACTTCTGAAACTGTAAGCCGGTCCCAATCAAAGGCTTTCTTTTATAAGAGTTGTCATGGTCATGGTGTCTCTTCACAGCAATAGACAGTGACTAGGACAGGAACATAGGATCTCAAGGGCAAGGAAACTGGGCAGAAAATCTTAGCCTTGCACAGCTTTAGAACCAGATTGTTGCCTTTTAGATGAGTCTTGCAAGGTCACCTGTACTAACCTCAAACTCTGGATCTTCCCGCGTTAGCCCCCAAAGTGCTTGGGTGACAGGCATGGACCTGGCTTGAAAGATTCAATAAAACATAACAAGAAATGAATGTTCTAGGCTGGACTGGAGAGAAAGAGATTAAAGTCAGGACTACAGTACTTAGTGGAATAGCCAGGGTGAAGGCAGCCTGGGGGTGAGGAAGCAAGGATGTTAGAATTGATACACGTGGTTTTTATAGAAACTGTTTCTATAAAAACTGAGTGAGGGGACAGAGAACTGGTCTCGTTGTTGAGAGCACAAACTGCCCTTGCAGAGAACCTGGTTTCAGTTCCCAACGCCCATATCAGGGAGATCACAGACACCTGTAACTCCAGTTCTATGGGTACCCGATGCCTTTGACTCTGAGGGTACCTGCCCATATGCACACACCTTGCCTATTCCCAAGACACACACACACACACAATTAAAAAAAAATAGTTTGTTGTAATCTGGGGGACAAAACAGGGATAATGACATAGCCCAGTGGATAAATTAGGGTCTTGTCACCAAGCCTGATCTCCAAGGACCTACACTGTGGAAAAAGAGAAGCAACAAGCTACAAGTTGTCCTCTGACTTCTACACGTGCCCTGTGACATACATGTCAGCTCCTTCTTAAAAAGAGAGAAATCTAATTTTAAACAACCTGGGTGAGACCCAGAGTGTGAATAGAGCCAAAGAAGTGGTGGTATTTAGCCCTGTGTCTGAGAAGACTTGTGGAGAGAGAATCGGGCCTTCAGGCAGGACTGTGTTGAAGCAGTCCATCTATTTAGTCAATAAACACTTAGAGAGTCTACTCTGCGCATGGGAGAGAGACAAGGTTCTTTCTTTCAGGAGCCAAGAGTCTGGAGAGGGTGCTGGACAACTAGGAGGTAAACAAACGGACAAACCCATTGATTTCAGATCCAAATGGAACAACAGAAGCAATAAGGGGGTGGCATGCTCAGGTCCTAGAGCAGCAAGACAAGAGGGGTGGGGCTGGGAATCCATGGAATCTTGGTCCTGGTTCAGTTCTCTCAACCTGGGGCCTCTGGGAAGGTATGGGGGATAGGAACAGAGCCACTGCTCCATAGTGGTTGGTGAGGAACCCAGAGAAGCTGCTGCTCCAGCTGCTTGGGCTCATCCTAGAGGTGTGTGGGGCCTACATATTTCACTGCAACATGGATCCGAATGTCTCTTCCCTGCCCCGTGCCTCCGTGGGCCATCCAGACACGCAACAGCTTACTCAAAGCAAGTTCTTTTTGCCGAACATGAGTTTCTTTCTCAGACTCTCCCCCCCCCCCTCCAAGTTTGCATGTCACCACCTTTAAGGACCCCCAGGTGTGCCTGCAGTGTTGTCTGGGTAAGGAAAGCTCCTCACTGTTCTCAGTACAGCTTGAATGGCTGCTGTCAACAGCGTTGGGGAGCATGGAGGACACTCAGCATCACTGTCACTGGGGGAACGTAAGCCGCAACCACAACTAGATGCCGCTTCATAGCCACCAGGATGCTTATCACTAAGCAAACAGAAGATGACAGGCACTGGCAAGGAGCCCGCCAGTGGGAAGGGGAAGTGGAATTGTGGCTGTGGAGGACGCCGCTGTGATTCCTCAAAAACTAAACACAGTTAATTAGGATCCAGCAATTCCACTTCTGAGTATATTCCCAGAAGTGAAAGCAGACCTAAAAAGGTTTTCTGCCTCTCCTGTAACATGGCTCTCTTCTGCGCTACAGCACTGTGAGCCACAGTGAAATCCCTGACCGAAACATCTTAAGGGAGGAAGAATTTGTTTTAGCTTGGTGTTTAGGGAATGCACTTCATCATGGCAGGATGGCTCAGCTGGTGGCAGGAGAATCGACTACTTCACATTGTGGCCTCCCAGGAGGCAGAGAGTGAAAAGGAGGAAAGATGACTTATATTCCTCTAGGACCAGGCCCCAGTGGCCTGCATCTGTCAGGTAGACCCCACCTTCTGAAGCTTCCACACCCTCTCAAAATGGTACCATGGTTGAACACCTGAGCCTATGGGTGACATTTCATATGCAAACCATAACACAACCCAGTGACCGACATATGAATAGAAAAATAAAGTGTGGTTGAGCATAAAATAAAGTGTCACTCAGTTTCTAAGAGGGACAGCGTTAGGCACATGTCCGAATGCAGATGAGCCTGAGAGACATTATGTGAAGTGGAACAGGCCAATCACAAGGGACACTGTTGTACTATTTCTTATTTACGAAGTTCCATGGGTAGAAAAATTCATGCGCACAGAAAGTAGAGCCATGGTGTTCTGAGGCTAGCAAGAGAGGCCAAGGGGGAGCTGGTGTATAATGGTTAGGGAGGTTAAAAAAATTCTGAGGTTGATGGGGGAGGGGTTGTACACAGTTGTAAATATACTTAATGAAACTGAACCATACACCTAAAAATGGCTAAATAGCATTGTACATATATATATATATATATATATATATGTACATACATATATATATGCATACATGCATATGTTTGTGGTATATGTGTAAGTTACATGTTCATGTGTGTGTATCCATATAGGTGCACACATATGTGGAGATCTTCTATTACCTCTTCTCCTTCAATCACTTTCACTTTATTATTTAAGACAGAGCCTCTCAGTGACCCTGGTGCTCACTGATTGGAGTAGACTGGTTGGCAGAATGCTCCAGGTCCATCCCTCTCTGCCTTCTTTCAGAGCTGGAGTCACAGGTGGACACTATCGCACCAGTTTTTTACAAGAGGTCTGGATTCAGGTGCTCATGTTTCTACAACAAGCACTTATCTCCCCAGCCTGAGATATGTACATCTATCAATGTATGCAGACATGCCTTATGAAGAAGTCAGGAGACATGTTGCATCAAGGAGTACAGTTTCCTCAAGTCATAAAATCTATACTTTTCAAGCCTTCAATGTATGTTGAACATTTAAGTAAGAAGGGTGTGTGTGTGTGTGTGTGTATGTGTGTGTACACATGCCCTATTTTATACTCTCAGGATACCTGGAGTAGATATTGCTTTTATTTTCACTGTGAAAAACTGGAAACAAAGAAGTGAGATAGTCTCCAGTCATCACGTGCCATCAAGACTGGTCCAGGAGGTAACACCAGAGTGTGTTCTTTAGCCCTCTTGCTGTGTCCTATCTGGAAAACAAGAACTCCACTGGCCAAACCAACCAATGATTCTCAGTGAGAAGCTGCTACGGTTTGAGTCTGAAATGCCCCTCACAGTCCTGATAAAGGCTGGGTCTCCAACCTGTGCAGCTATTGGGGGGAAGCTGTAGAATCTGGAGAAGGATATTCACTATTGGGGACCTACCCTGAAGGGGTTGCTGGGATGCTGGAAGCTGCTCAGTAGCTCAGGCTAGCCTGGAACTTGGCACGTGGCAATGGAGAACCTCAACTTTCTGATCCTCTGACTTTATCTCTCAAGTATGCGTATTCCAGACCTGTGCCACCATCCCTGGCTTATGTGGTACTGGGGATGGAACCTGTGGCCCTGGCATGCTTGGCCAACACTCTGCCAGCAGAACCACCTGCCCAGACATCCTTTTCTCTTTTAAACTGTGGCTATCATAAAGGCCACAACCTTCTCTGCCATGTCCTCTGGCCACGAGGTAGCATGCCACCGTAGCACAAAGTAACAAGGCCCAGTAGCCACCCACTTGCGTGCTCTGGAATCAAAATCAGTCTTTCTGCTGGATGTTGTGGTGGTACACGCCTTTAATCGCAGCACTCAGAAGGCAGAGGCAGGCGGATCTCTGTGAGTTCGAGGCCAGCCTGATCTACAGCTCTAGTTCCAGAACAGCCAGGGCAACACTGAGAAACCCTGTCTTGAAAAACAACACAAAACAAAAAAATCAGCCTTTCCTCCTGAGCTGGGTTTGTGGAAGGAATGTTGACTGAAACAGAATTGACGCAGGTTCTGATAAACATAAGAGCCCCAAGCTTGCCTTCATGGACCTGCTGAGTCCTGTGTGTTCTCCCCTGCTCTGGATTCTAGCTCTCTCCACAGAGATATTTTCTTCAGGGACCCACAGTGTGTCCCAGTACTCATCACCACATGTTCTAACCCTGTCACCGTTCCCCTGTGATCCCGCTGCCTTTTGACATGAAAAATGAACTTTAATGAGTCTACTGGCTAATTAATTAAAATGGAAAAAAAATCCCAATTTTCAAATCTGAAGTGATTAATTACATAAGCATTGACGCCTCTGCAACCCAAGACTGCACGCCTGCCTTCAACCTCAGCTCTACTGACATATTTTCTGCTGGTGTGTGTGAGTGTGTGCGTGCGTGCGTGCGTGCGTGCGTGCCTGGTTGTGTTTTCTGCCTGTCTGAGGCACATTTCTCTCACACTTCCGGTCCATTCCACTGCTGATGACTCCAGCACTGCTTATCCTGCTCATTAGGAGCCTGTATCAGTGAAGCAGGCCTGGCTGAGCAGCTGTTCAAGGGCTGACAGCTTTGTCTGGGGTTCATTTTTAAATCCTCAGCTACTTTGCTTTGCTTTGTTTGTACAAGATCAGGACAGAGTTCTGATCTCAGAGGGCCGCTGTAGCAGATTTGCCTTTATGACTTTAAAAAGTTTCTTTTTTGTCTCAGTCATGTGGCTCCCAACCGTCAACATATAGCATCTTCCATGTTCGGGGGCGTGCGTGGCTTTTGCATACATACTCACACATGGGTGTCACTCCTCAGGTACTTTTCCAGCTTTCCATTTTTCAATACAGAGTGGCTTTGGTCCAGAGCTTGCCTGTGAGACAGGCTGCTCAGCAAGCAGAGGGACCCCACCAGCCTCTGGGAGTCCAGGTGTGCACCCCCACACATGCCGCCTTTTTCATTAGTTCTGGGAAGCAATCTCAGATTTTTTGTTTTTTGTTTTGTTTTGTTTTTTTGAGACAGGGTTTCTCTGTGTAGCCCTGGCTGTCCTGGAACTCACTCTGTAGACCAGCCTGGCCTACAAACTCAGAAATCTGCCTGCCTCTGCCTCCCAAGTGCTGGGATTAAAAGCGTGCGCCACCACCGCCCAGCTGCAATCTCAGATTCTTAAGCTTGTGAAGCAAACACATCTCTGACTCAGCCATCTCCCTAGGCCACAGTTTTACTATGTAGCTCCAGCCTGCCCGGTCCTTGCTATATCTACCAGGCTGAACCTGAACTCACAAGAGACCTTCACACCCCTAACTTCCTGATGACCTATTGTCCCCATCCTAGTTGTTATTCTGAATGGACAGGCCTTGCTTCCTGATAGCTGATCTGCTCCTGCCAACCCAAGTGATGTATGATACTTCTTTATTTCACTCATCCATGCCCCTTGCTTTGACCTTTGCTCCTTGCAAAGGTCAGGACTACAACTTTAGAGCAGTGGAATCCTAGGGGCTAGGGCAGCAGGAGAAGCCAGTGGTTCCCTTCCCCTGGGTGCCCATTCTCTGTGGGCAGAAGGCTACCTCAGTGTCAGGGATGTCCAGCAGCCCCAGGGCTGATGCTCGGATCTGCTATGCCGCTGGTTACCAAACAACTATTTGTAGTGCCTGTGGAGAAGAAAATGGCTATTTCCCAAACAGATCTGTTTGAAATCCAGTGAACTTCCAGATGGAGTGGCTGTCAAGAGCAGGGTGGGACATCAGGCCCTCCATGGGCAACAGAAGAATGGATGTGTTTATGCCTCTGGCTGTAGGAATCATAGTGCTATGTTAGAAGCCTAGAGAGGCAAAGCCCCCGGCGAGAAGATGCAGATATTAATGGTGGGCACACGCTGAAAATGACACTTTCATTCTCCAGAAGCAGAAAATAACATTTTTTCCCCTCACAGAAATTGTGAAAAAGAGAAGTTATTATGGTTCAACATTTAGACAGAAATTAAAGCACTTTCAATACAAACTAATTTTTTTTTTTTTTTTTTTTTTTTACTCTCATGGACTGGATTCATTAACAGATAAGTTGGATTTTCCTCTGTGAGGGTTTAGACAAACGGGGAAGTCTGTATTTCCCTCCTGCCGTGCTTTGGGTAAACCTGTGTAGCATTGGTTCCACAGCCATGGCCACCAACTGCATGTCAATACGTAAACTGAGTGGGCAGTGAAGTTCCTCAGTACACTTGCTGGCCTCTAAGTACTGAATAGCACATGTGCGCACTGCTTGCCACATAGACTAACACAGACACAGAATATTACCAATATTGGGTCCAAAAGAAATTCTGTCTATCCAAATTCCGGGCAAAAGCCAGCATTCCTCCGGAACTTGTGAAGCTGAGTCTCCTCTAACAAAGGAGCCATTTCCCTTATCACTGGCTGAAGGGACACATGACTGCTTGTGGTACCTATTAACCTACCAAAACACAGGCTGGTCTCCAAGCTCCCTCAGAATCACAAGTACCTGATACACATTTCAGAGTCTAAGCTGGCTAGCATCCTGGCTCTTCTCACAACCCCAAACCTAAACTTCCTCTACCTCAGGAGCTGCCTTCCCCCTCTTCTCCCCAGTTCCTCCTTTTCTTATAACCTTGCTATTTTGGCTATACTCCCTCCTTTGTGCTCTTTTGGTCTTCTCTTTTGCCCACACTCCCTATGCCTTTACCCCTCCCCCTCCCCTGCTCATGTTTCTCTCCTGTCCAGGCTCAGTCTGCTGGCCATGATCAGTCTACTACTTGCTCTCTCTGCTCTGGACTCTCCCAGATGCCTCTGTTTTTCCCCTCATATCTACAATAAAAACCTTCCCCTTAACCATATCACGGAGCGGTCATGTCATCAGTTTAGATAACCATCACTGCCAAATGTTCCATTGGATGGCCAGCAAATGGACCTTTATTATAGAGGCAAATTGCATTTTAGGGCTGTATTTATTGAACAAGCAATGTTTCAACTACATATTTACATGAATTTGTTTCTTTCTGTGTCTTAGAAATGACAAGTTTCCCATAATTTTCTAAACCAAAGGTCTGCAAACCTAAGACAGGACAGCAGCAAATCCCTGGCCCTTATTGCTAATACAAGAATGTGTTTTTCTCTACCTACACAACCTGCCAAAGTTACTTAAGACTCTTTCCTATCCTGTCTTAATAGATTTTTACTACTGCTATTAAATTCTATTAAGTTACAACCAATCCTTATGGCGCTCAATTTTGTCAGAAGTCTGCTAATACTATATTTAAGTTTATGGCCGACAGAATTCCCAAAGCCTGTAACAGTTGACCCAAGATGGTTTCAGAAGACTTGGACACCTAGAAGATACAGCCTGGATTGTATGCGATGATACAGTCACTAACAAATGCAGTGGACTAAACTGGATGTTCTGAGTCAAATGACTTGGCTAAATCAAGGTAAGTCATTTCTCATGTCACACGTATCCATTCCACAGAGAAAAAGCCCTGCGTCTTCTGCGCTTGGAAGCCAAACTGACTTCGCCCAAGAGACTATGGAGACCACGGGAACTGTTGGCTAGTGGACTCTGTCTTTTTTTTTTTTTTTTTTTTTTTTTTTTTTTTTGGTTTTTTCGAGACAGGGTTTCTCTGTGTAGCCCTGGCTGTCCTGGAACTCACTCTGTAGACCAGGCTGGCCTCGAACTCAGAAATCTGCCTGCCTCTGCCTCCCAAGTGCTGGGATTAAAGGCGTGCGCCACCACCGCCCGGCCGACTCTGTCATTTTTTAAAATAATATATAACTGGTAGATTATTGTTTACTCTTTCTCAGACTTCTGACTACATTGACAGCTAGGCTTTCACAGATATAATCTGTCACCTCATTGCCTAAACTCAGTTGCCATCAACTAAATGCTTCATATTTCCTCTTCTTGCTATGCCACTGTGCTAATATTATCTGAGTTCCTATAAACTTGCCTACCTCTAATAAAACATTCCACTATACGATCCAACAAAGGTTCATCTTAAAGACTGCTCGTGTTATTAACTCATGCTGTTCTCTCTTTTGTAAACTTATAAGCTACAGTAAACCCACTCAGATCTACCTCTCACGAACCAAATAGATGCCATCCAGATAAGTACATCTGCCTGAAGTTCCCACTTACTACCTATTCCAAAGGGTGGGATCCCTCTGGGTTTCAAATGTCCATCTTAGAAAAATTTTCTTTCCCCCAAATGTACTTAATCTTATTCCCTACATCTTGTCAAGTCTAGGCACATCCAGAACAGCTCCAGAGAAGTAACCTCCGGATACTCCATCTCCTGTCACATACACAGCTGCTTCTACTGGACCTGTTCCTTCTGACCTATCCTCAGATGGCTCCATAGACCCTGGGTAGCAGGAAACAGCCAACTCTCCTAAGACTGGACAAAAACCCCCTATACCCATTCTTCTAGGTTCCCCCTAGAGACACATTGCCCCCCAGTGCCAGCAGGAAGTAGCCAGATATCACAACGACCCTATTCCTGCTTCACCGTCACCTCTTTCTAATTTTTCTTTTTTAATTAAACCCAAATGGGGGAATGTTAGTATTCTGTCTAAACTCCACCTCCACAGTTACCTGGCAACAGCCAGGTATGCTCATCCCCACAGTTACCTGGCAACTACCTCCAGGTAGGCCTGGTCCACTATAAAAGGGGCTGCTTGCCCCCTCCTCACTCTCTTACCCTCTCTCTTAATCTCTTATTCTTACTCTCTTGCCTCTCTGTCTCCTTCCCCCCCCCCTTCCTCTCTCTCCATGTGGTCATGGGCAGCCTCTACTTCTCTACTCCTCTGCCTTTCTCTCTCTCTCTCTCTCTCTCTCTCTCTCTCTCTCTCTCTCTGCCTCTACTACCCTCCTGTCTCCCCTCCCCATTCCCTCAATAAACTCTATTCTTTACTATACAGGTGTGTGGCTGGTCCCTCAGGGGAAGAGATGCCTCTACATGGGCCCGCTGAGCCATCCCCTTCCCCATACCTCTCCACACACCCACAGAACATACTCTCTTTATCTCTTTATCTTTTTATAAACACTTCACTTATCCCACCACCCCACTCTGTTCCGAGGCCTCTGTAGAGGTCCCCATACTCCATCTAACCCACATCCTTCTCAGCCTGGCTCCATCCATTCTCCCTGAAGAGCAAGCATGTCCTTATCTTCAGGACACTGTTCAAATGGCTAACATAAGATGGCTGTGGGCAAGGCTCTTGCTACACAAGAGTAAGGACCCGACTTAGCATCCCCCAAACCCACATAAAACTGAACACCCATGCTTACACAAACCAGAACAAAGAGCTCTTGCGAAAACAAGGCAGAGGACATAGGCTAGCACATAAGGTTGTCCTTTGATAACATAAAACACACACAAACATACACACACACCACACACCAACCGGTCCAGAGAAGGCTATAGAGGCCCAGCTGCATACAGGCATAGTGGTGAAATTCTACTTGTACCCCTGGAGTGCTGCTAAAGTATCTCAAGCCTTGTCAGCTCAGGTTAAGTGTGGCTCTGTAAAGGAAATTTAATGAAAAGAGACTCGTTTGCTATAGTATTTGCAATCAATATAAAAATAGGTTTGGTTTCTTTGCTTTGTTTTTAATTCTGAGACACAAAATCCTCACCAAGAGTTGTTCTTCCTGCTTCATTTAACTTAGAGTCTTGTCAAGCGGCTCACCCTGCAGCGTGCAGGGTAAATGGTACTTTTACAGCCCACCGGAAATTAATGCCACTTGGCTGACAGCAACCCTGCTCTCTCGGAAAAGCGTGGCCACAGCTCCTAATCAAATTTCAAGTTTCCTAATTTGATCATAGACTTCTGTAGTGCCCTCAGCTAGGGACAATCCTGGGCAGTCCCAGCCCCTGGTGGCCTGCTGGCCTTGTTTACATTTCTAAGGTTCCAACCAGGAATGCTGGCTGGACAGGCTTTCAGATGAAAAAGCAGGTTACTTCTGTGAAGCCTCCTAGGGAAAGCAGGATGGCAACCCTCCTCGTTCTTCTCCCTGTTCTTCTCCCGGCCCAATTCCAGTCTCGATCAGGAGGGTTCCCTGGTACCTGTTTGTGTTGCAGATGGGGGCCACCAGTGGGTGAAGCCTTATGTAAATACAGCCTGAGTAGCCAACATTGCAGTAACAAGCAGTAGCATTGTGCTTCGTTGTTCAGAAAGAAGCTTGGGCAGTTAGAACAGCAGAGGAGAAATTATGGATCTAAGTTATTAGGTCTGCACCATGGAACATATCTTTAAAACCAACCTTATTTTACCAAGGGAAAATTATAATATTCCTCTCCCCCACCCCGACCCCCTGCACCTGATAGCACTCTGCTCCACTTCCAACTACAAGCAGATGCCAAAACATGGACATTGCTGGGATGTCACAGAGTAACTGGCTGGGGCCTGAGCCAGACATTGAGAGATGCTGAGAAGCCAAAAAAACAAACAGTAGGAGAGAAAACAATGGAGAGAGACCCGCCCAGACAGTGAGCAGCCGAGCTTCACACACCCCTTCTGGGGAGGATGGGAGGAAGGAGCAGCCAGGCCAGCCAAGAGAAGAAGCCGCTGGACCAGGAAACATGGGGCACTAACTGCGGTCAATTCTCCACAACGAAGCTAAGGGCCACCATTTTGTGGATGCAAAATGGCAAGGTTTGGGGTAGATCAGAGAAGAGAATTGATAGGATTTGGGGGAAAAAAAACCCACAACCAAACAATACAAAAAAAACAAAAAACCAAACCCTCCCCCAGCCATCTGCGCGGTCACTGCAACTGTTAATGCCAGCAGTGACAGTTTAATGAGTGCTTACTATGTCCAAGGCACATACTCATGTACATGAAGGACTTTCATTTCCACATTATAAAGAACCTAAGGCTCAATGAAGTGGACAGTCCTGTAGAGGAACACACCGCTGCTGAAAGCGGAAAGCTACTTTAATGATTTGGCAACGGTCTTTCCAGCTCTCCACACAATACACAATGTTCAATTGTTAGCCTGCATTACTCGTATTAGTAAATCACTTATTTTGACTGAATAAATGGAGGGAATTGGTTTAGAGAGACAATGTAACCACCTATTCTTTAAATGTGTAGAGATTTCTGTAATACTCAACTTTTTCTTTCTTTTTCAGTGGGTATGGGAGAACTGGGGGGGGGGCAGGAAGGAAGGTGGGATGTTACGGGAAACATAGAAAGGGTTCTTCATTTGAAAAAAAAAAAGAAAAAGAAGAAAGAAAAAGAGAGAGAACACATCTAGAGATGATTGCTCCATAAACAAAACATGAGCACACACAGCAATCCCATGTACTTTTCCACCCACTCACTTGTTCTTAATGATTCAAGAACAGAACTGCCTGGCAGATTTACAGGCTCCTGTTCCTGACATCTGTGCTGAAACAACACTATGTGTGCTCACAGAACCCTTGCTTTTGCTCGAGAGGCGCGGGCACCTTGGGTTGGTTCTCACCTTCCCTGTGACTTAAGATAAATTAGGTTGTTCTTCTACATCTGTGAACTCATAGGATGGAGAGCAGGCAAGAGGACAGGCTGGTGTTGATGTTTGAGATTGAATGACAGGTGATGCTCACACAAGGAAATGACTAGAATCATGTCTTCATTCAGCTCTCTAAAAATTAGAAAGCTGAGCTCTGGCTGGGTGGCGAAGGCTTGTGTGGAATCAAAGTAGCAGATTTCCCTCCTGTGTTAAAGTATCGATAAAGAGTCAGGGTCTGGGTGTGACTGGGGCTTCCAGTTCCAGGGCCAGCCTCTCTTAGCTGGGCTTTCCAAGGTCCTCAGCTGTGCTTTTGTGAATGCCCTATGTCCTCCAATTGCCTAAAGGGGAGACATGCTTTCCATTAGTCATTGTCTACAGATCTGTAATTTCCTCCCAGGCTGGTTTCCATAGCCTTTCATTTATTTACTTATTTTTCATATTTTTATTGATTATTTGGGAATTTCATATCATGAACCTTGAGCATCTTCACTTCCCAGTCTTTCCAGGTACCCTGCTTCCACCCTTGAGATGACCCCCACCCAATAAAAAGAAAAAGGGGAAAAAAAGTCCAATTTGTGTTGCCTATATACTCACTGGAGCATGGTCGAACTCACAGTGGCCAGCTCCTTAAAGAGACCTGAGTTCTTCCCCTTCCGGATCCCCACCAGAAGCTGTCAACTGTGGAGAGCTACACTTACCACATCCTTATCAGCATCCTTACCACAGTTTTTAAGAGTTCTCTTTGTCCACAACCTTTCTTTACCGGACTCAAGGCCCATTCCTCCCTTCACCCACCATTTTGGAAGCACTTGGCATAGTGAGCCAGAATAGACTGGACAGACAGGCCATCTTCTCTACCTGCCAACACCCAGCTAATCCTGTGGTTCACCTGGGAGGAAGAACTGGAAGGTGAGCGGCCCAAGGTAACCTAGCTGGCAGGAGGAGAGCTGGCATTCACATCCAGGTTGGCTAGGTGCAGCCTGTCTCCCTGCCACCTTTACATGGTTATTTCAGGACTGTCACTTTGGGTTTCTTTGTAGCAGAAAATTAAATGGAAGTTGCCAGAATTGGAGGTACAGCTCTCTGGCAGGACTCAAGTTCAACCCGTAGCACACAACACCCCAATTGTTAAATCCACCAGGTGAGACTAAGACCACCACCGCCACAGTTCTGAGCCAAACTTGAAGCAAGCTTTAATTAAGTATTGGCCAGGATGAAGGGCCCTGGCCAGATCCATTCTGAGATTCCTGAAAATGGCCACGAGCTGTGTTGGCCAGGTGCTTATGAAGGCAAATTCATAAACTTCCCACCATTGTCCAATAGGAGGCAAGATGCATCCTGACAGAGGCCCTGCCTGCGTACCTCCCATCTGTGTGTGGTGAAGCACATCTGGTACAGCTGGATCAACCAAACTCGTTTAGAAAAGCGGAAAACATGTGGCTTGTTATCTTAAATGAATACCCGTCAGCATTTGCTGTGTAGCCGGGGTCATATTTGCAATACAAAGCCAACTTGCTATAACCTTGACCTTCTAATCCTGCCTCCCCTCCTGAGTTCTGGGGTAGTGGTTATGGGCTTCGTGCCCATAACTAGGTCACCGTTGTACCAACTGAGCTTCCGTCCATGCTCTATGTCTCCCCTAATTTTATACCTAATTCTAGGGCTAGTAAGATAGCCCAGTGGGTAAAGGCACCTGCTGCCAAGCCTGACAACCCGAGTTCAATCCCACAACCACGCGGTAGAAGAGAAAACTGACTCCTGCAAGTGCCCCCTCAGCTACGTACAAATTAATGAATACTTACAAAAACAAAAAAAACAGAAGATGGAAAATCCTAATGCCTTACAGCATGATCAATTCATTTTTTAAAAAATTTATTTATTTGTTATTTATATGAGTACACTGTAGCTGTCTTCAGACACACCAGAAGAGGGCATCAGATCCCATTACAGATGGTTGTGAGCCATCATGTGGTTGCTGGGAATTGAACTCAGGACCTCTGGAAGAGCAGTCAGTGCTCTTAACCACTGAGCCATCCATTTTTGTTTTATAGCAGTAAGTACAAAGCAAATTTTGCTGTTTTTATTTATTTATTTTTTGTAACATTGTTTTCCATACAGGCCAGACCTCCTGCTGTGTGTGTGCATGAGTGCACTGTGTGTATGTGATATATGTAGTGTGTGCATGAGTGCACTGTGTGTATGTGATATATGTAGTGTGTGCATGTGTGTGTGGACTTGTCTATGTGCGCATGTGGGTGTGGGGACAGGCCAGAGAACAACCCCAATGTCATTCCTTGGTCATCATGTATTTTATCTTTTGAGACAGGGTCTCTCACTGAATCTCACACTCACAGGTGGGCTAAACTAGCTGGCCAGTGAGCCTCAGAGATCTGCTTGTCTCTGCCTCCCCTTGATAGGTATATGAACACATCACAGTCACAGTGCTTGGCTTTTTGTCTGGGTTAAGGATTAAACTCAGGTACTTAAAACTTGTGTGGTGAGCGCTTTACCAGCTAAGCTAAATCCTCCTCAGGGATTTTTTTCATATATGTATACAGTTTTATATATATGTGTGTGTATATATATGTATATATATGTATGTATACACACAATTAATTAAAGCTTTTTTTTTTTTAAGAATTTATTTATTTATTTTGTGTAAGTACACTGTAGCTGTCTTCCGACACCCATATGAGGGCATCAGATCTCATTATGGATGGTTGTGAGCCACCATGTGGTTGCTGGGATTTGAACTCATGACCTCTGGAAGAGCAGTCAGTGCTCTTAACCACTGAGCCATCTCACCAGCCCTAATTAAAGCTTTTAATTAAATATTTTCATATTTAATTCTATTAGCCTGTTGTAGTAGATTTTTTTTATTCTGTGGCTATGAGGGGCCAATGAAGTAGTTACAAGGGCACAAACCTGGTAGATTCAGAATCTACTGTGATCAGGATCTCCAGACTAGCACTGATATAGAACACTCCATGTTTTCATACTGGATAGGTTCAGGTGAGTTCTCACAAGAAATGCCTCTGAAGAGAATGGCCTGTCAATCATTCAAGTGAGATCCAGGAGTTGATTATTTATTATTTGATTACAACAGGGGTGGAACCCAGGGCCTCCTGCAGGCCAAGCATGCATGCTACCATGAAGCTTCAGTTCAAGCCCACGTGTCTTTTGTGCCTGTTTTTGTTCTATTGTGGTTGGCTTTGACACAGGGTGTCTGTAGTTCAGGCTGGTCTCAGATTTGCTATGTAGCTAAGGCTGCTTTTGAACCCTGATCCTCCTGTGTCTACCTTCTGAGTGCTCGAGTGCTGGGCTTAGAGATATGTGTCACTAAGCCTTGTTTCAAGGGTGTGATTCTTCGTCTCCTTTCCTCTCAGTCTCCAATCTTTACGGCTTTGGCACAGGGTGGAAGTGACTGTTCATTCTTATCATGATGTGTGGAGGTAGTGTTTGTCCATTTTCAAACTCATTTGCTGACTTACTCGTTCATTCAGTCACTCATTCAGTCACTCATTCATTCATTTCATCTACAAAAAGCAGCAGTATATTGTGTTAGCCCTAGAGTGCAAAATGGCCCTGGAGCCACTTCCCAAGTGCTTTAGCACTTGGCACTGTCACTCAGTAGTTCTCACATCTATTTAGGGTGGTTACAGAATGTCTGAAATTAACTGTAGTTTGGAATATAGATACAAAAGAAACATTTTCTAAATTCTAATGTATATGCCTTTTGGAGAGTTTTTGGTTTTTGTTTGTTTGGGATTTTTTTGTGACAGAATGTCACTGTGTAGTCTTGGCTGGCCTGGAATTCGTTATGTAGATCAAGCTAGCCTGAAATTCACAGTGATCCATCCAACTGCCTGTTTCCAGATGCTGCCACTAATGGTGTATATCACCACAGCAGGTCACCTCTTAGGGAATGTGTGTTATTGTATGTGTATACAATATATACATACTTATGAAGGTAATATATGCACATTGTAAAACATTTCAACCTGCAGACATATATGATGCAGAGAGTAAGGGTGGCCAGGGATAGGGAGCACCTCTCTGTCACCTCCAAACTTGAAAAGGCCACCGTCTCCCTTCCATTCTGTGGACAGAACATTATACATGCTGTATTTTTTTATAGATAATTTAATGTAAAAGTAGCATGAGCCTTGTTCTGGAACTCAGCTTTTTTCTGTGCATAATTAAGTGTATTTAAAATGATTTAAAATAAATTATGAGTCATACCTCAGCCTTTCTTTACCAGTGAAATGAAATGTGATGTGTCAAACTTGAGTTAAATCCATAATCTCCATGGATGTGCTTTTGACTTGCTTGTAAGGCAGGCAGCAGGCAGGCAACTCAGAGGCAGCCTCCTGCGCCATATTGACATTGAGCAATGCGGAGGTCAGAGTAGGGAGCTGTTGTCAATATGTTCACCTCAAACTGCAATAAAGCTGTCCTGGCACAGCTGCCATTTCCCTGTCCTTTGGACTAGAAATGGGGCATTAAGACCCTCCATTGTCTGCTACAAATAGGTCAGGCTTCCACAAAGGGCTGTTTTAAAGTAAAAATATAATCCTAGATTGTAGGTTTTAAAGACAAAAATCCACACACCAGTTAAGGGATTTCTTTGACAAAAACAGGAATAAAAGATAACAGCTGAGTTTTCTTCCACATGAAAATTATCAAATAAGCCGGGCAGTGGTGGCACACGCCTTTAATCCCAGCACTTGGGAGGCAGAGGCAGGAGGATTTCTGAGTTCGAGGCCAGCCTGGTCTACAGAGTGAGTTGTTCCAGAACAGCCAGGGCTACACAGAGAAACCCTGTCTCGGAAAAACAAAACAAAACAAAAAAAAAAAAAAAAAAAAAGAAAGAAAGAAAGAAAGAAAGAAAGAAAATTATCAAATAATTGCACAGCGTGTCACCATAAGCATCGGAAAGTAAGCTTGGCTTTCAGTTTGCCTTTCCAGCGCTTTGCCAGAGATGGTTTTCTTGAGGATGATCGGCAGCAGTTTTAAGTGTCAGATTTTGGGAAAATGGATTCCCTCCACCTCCCATTCATGGTTATTTACTTATTGCCAAGGATGGTAGATACAAGTCACAGAGAAGCATAATGTCACTGTGACACCACACCTGGCCTAGCCCATTTCCTACCAGGGACACAACCTCAGAACAGCCGCAACCCACCTGCACACATGCCCTTTCCCAGGGTCACTCAGTCCACACATTTGGCAATGAAGCAATCAATAAAGCAAGGGAAGGTGGGGCTTCTTCTTGGGAAATATCCGTAAGACAAATGCTTACCAACAAAACCTTGACTATGTACTTCTAATAGTAGACATCAAAGCAGGTAATTAATATATGAATCGTTCGGAAACAAGGAAAAGTGTAAGAAATCCAAAAGCGGGGGTCACGATCACCTTGACTGTTATGGGGCCTAAATGTTTTAACTCTGCCTTACCTACCATGTGTCAATCAAAAAAGAAAAAAAAAAAAAAGCCAATTCTAGGAAAAATTAAGAGAATTAAAAATTAAGAATTATCTCACAAGGCAGTTCCTATCTGTGTTGAACATAACTCAGTTTAAACTTTATATCGGCTTCCCATCCCTGGCCCAAATACTCTCACAGAGCTGCCTGCCAGAGGCCATTAGCACACAACCCTCTCAAAAGGAGAAGCAGCATTTTTTCTGGTCCACCAGTTGGTGTCTGCACTCAGTCGCACCACTCAGCATTTAGCAAGCTTTTTTACCCTGAGCTCTGGTCACTTCCCTTCAGGAGACCATCTGGAGAACAACTTGAAGGTACCGAGATTTAAAACAGTGAAGCTGTCTGAGGCGGGGTGGGATGTGCAAGTGCGGGTGAGGAGAGTGTGCCTTAGCGCTGTCAGCGTGTGCTGCATTTTATTTGGGAAATGAGACAAAAATCTCTCCACGATCAGCCACTCCATGTGACATCCCAACCCACACTCTGCTACTGACATTTTATCTCCCACTGAACAGCCCGGCTGGTGTAACATTTTCAGGATTCTTAATTTATGTCTTGCAGGATCTAAAATCAGAAGGCAGGGGTTTTAAGAAAATAAGCAGTGTTGAGAAGCACCTTTGTACTTCAAGACGCTGCTACACCTAATGCTGCCAGACACTGGGAACATTCTCTCCTACTTCTTCCAAAGTATGTCCAGAAGGCAGGCGAGAGATGGGAGCTATCCTAAACCATTCACTTTTCTTATTCCATATAAACCTAGGAAGAACCATTCCTTATACCTTCCTCTTCTTCCTCCTCTTCTTCTTCTGGAAGAAAAAATTTCAACATTTAATTAGTTTAAGATGAATTAGAACAGTGGTTCTCAACCTGTGGACCTGTGGGTTGAATGGGGTTCACATATCAGATAGCCCCACGTATCAGATATTTACATTTCAATTCATTACAGTTATGACGTAGCAATGAAAATAATTTTGTCACCACAGCATGAAGAAATGTATTAAAGGGCTGCGGCATTAGGGAGGTTGAGAACCACTGAATTAGAATAACCAAGATCTAACCGTGTTAATTAAGTAACCATGTTGTCTTAGGGTTTTACTGCTGTGAACAGACACTATAACCAAGGTAACTCTTATAAGGACAATATTTAATTGGGGCTGGCTTAGAGGTTCAAAGGTTCAGTCCATTATCAAGACAGGAGCATGGCAGCATCCAGGCAAGCATGGTGCAGGAGTTGCTGAGGGTTCCCTACATCTTCATCTGAAGACAGCTAGTGGAAGACTGACTTCCGGGCAGCTAGGATGAAGGTCTTAAGACCACACCCACATCGACACACCTACTCCAACAAGGCCACACCCCCTAATAGTGCCACTCCCTGGGCCAAGCAGATACAAACCATCACACGCTAATTAAGCTTTTTATCTATAGCCAAGTACTGCGGAAAGCTGAAAGGACAAAGCAGCTAGGTCAGAAGCTTAGCATAAGCTTTACAATTTCCTGAACGATTGAGTCTCTGACAGTAAAGCAGACAGGGTACAATGGCTACTCCCCCATTGAAGAGGTAATGTGGTTCCAAAAAGAGACATCATTAGGCTCAAATCATCCAGCTGTGGAGAAAACGGAACTCAAACAGAAATTGTGGTTATTTCTTTTCCTTTCTTTCTTCTTTCTTTCCCTTTCTTTCTTTCTTTCTTTCTTTCTTTCTTTCTTTCTTTCTTTCTTTCTTTCTTACATTATACCATGCTTTTGTAAAGGCATCATCCTGGCTAGACTTATGTGAACTTGACACACAAACTAGTGTTATCTGAAAGGAGGAAACCTCAACTGAGAAAAAGCCTCAATAAAATCTGGCTGTAAGGTATTTTCTTCTTCTTCTTCATTTTTTGTTTTTGTTTTTTTGTTTTGTTTTGTTTTGTTTTTCGAGACAGGGTTTCTCTGTGTAGTCCTGGCTGACCTGGAGCTCACTCTGTAGACCAGGCTGGCCTCGAACTCAGAAATCCACCTGCCTCTGCCTCCCAAGTGCTGGGATTAAAGGCGTGCGCCACCACTGCCCGGCTTGTAAGGTATTTTCTTAACTAGTGATTGATGTGGGAAGACCCAGCTGACTATGAGTGGTGCCATCCCTGGCCTGGTGGTCCTGGGTTCTATAAGAAAGCAAGCTGAGCAGTCCAGGGAAAGCAAGCCAGTAAGTCCTGCCCCTCTATGGCCTCTGAACCAGCTCGTGCCTCCAGGTTCCTGCCCTGTGTGAGTTCCTGTCCTGACTTCCTTTGGTGATGAACAGCCATGTGGAAGTGTAAGCTGAATAAACCCTTTCCTCCCCAACTTGCTTCTTGGTCATGGTGTTTGGTTGCAGTAACAGAATAAGTAAGAGTGGACAGTAACTTTAGATTACTTATTGGTAGAAACTGCTGGAACCTTTGCTGTCCAGGGTATTAGAGGTGCTGACTACAAAGGCAGGATGTCATATCCTTGCTCTAGAGTTCTCAGCTTTGATTCTTTTCTTCTTAGAATGGATTTATATCTACTTATCTGCAATACAGTGCTTAACCGGACAGACCCTTGAGCCTGCTAACTAACTCTGCCAGTAACTGCTGGCCTCAGCAAGTTGCTTCATTTTTCTGGGCCTCATTATTCTGTGCTGTAAAATAGAGATGGCCCTAGTACCTATTCTAGGGTTGTGGGGATTCAATACATTTAGAGAAAATACTATGTCAAGCTTAGCATCAGCTATCCATTACCAATTTACATTTAAAATATAGTATACATAAAATATAGTATACATAAACCTATAATGTGTTTGCAAAAACCTCTGGTTAAATGATAGGACTACAAACTTGTTCCTGGAGAGCAGGAAACCAGCGCACTCCTTTTCTGTAGTATTTGACTCAGAGTGGAAACTTAAACCACACTGCACGGTGCCGAGTACTGCTATAACCAGGAAGCTGTAACTGCGCATCATTCAAGCAGAAGGTAGTGATTTCACAAGTGTTCCCAGTCAACTCCCCTGCAGACGTTTATCTCAAAGAACAGAGGCCGGGAAGAGATGAGCAACCAATCCCCATAAATGACTGCAGAAGACAGTAAAATCACACTCTCAAAAGCAGCAAGATGCACACACAGGTGCTTTAAGTTTAGATTAAGTGTATGCCTTCTGCGCAAAGCCTACAGGTTCCTCCCCTTTCCCTCTCCCTTCCCCTCTTTCCTCTTTCCTTCCCTCTCTCTTTTCCTCCCTTCCCTCTCTCCCCTCCTTTCTTCCTTCTTCCTCTCTCCCTTCCCTCTTTTCTTCCTCTTTCCCTCCCTCTCCTCTTTTTCTCTTCCCTCTCTACCTCTTCTCTCTTGTCTTCCTCCCTCCCTCCCCTCTCTTCTCTTTTCTCCCTTTTCCTCTTCTTTCTCCTCTCTCCCCCTCCCTTTCTCCCTTTTCTCTCCTTTCCTGTCATTCCTCCGCATCACCCCACCCCGCCCCCCCCCGGCATTGAGACAGGATTTCGCTTACAGGCGAAGCACTCAATGCTCCAAAAAGCTGTTTTTAATAGAGGTGAAATTCCTAACATCCCTCAGTGCTTTAAGACCCTTCAAGAGATACTAAAAACCCTCAAATGGGCGGGACCTGAACCTGACGAGACCACACCCACGTGCCAGGCTCCGCCCCATTACAGGCCCCGCCCAGAACTCGCTCTGGCAGACTGTGGCGCTCTCAGTCTCCCTCTTTGGCCACAGGACGCTTGCGCGTCTGTCAAGGCGTCTTGGCACTGCCCACATCCAAATGAACGGCACAAAGAAGCCTGAGTTTTCGGGAAGCCTCAACACAGCCTCTTTTCTGTCTTTTAGAGCTTGTTTTCGTTCCTAGGTCTTGAGAGAGCGCGGCTTATTTCCCTGACGTTGCTTAAGAGGGTAAGTTTTAAGTCAGGAGCTCTCTAGACAGTCCGCATCTTGGATCAGGGTCCTTGCGCCGAGCTTTGGGCGGGCCAAAGGGGAAGCCGGGTCCTTTTCTAGGGCGGTCGCACTGACAGCGGCGGTGGGAAGCCGGCCTTAGCCAACATGTACTACAAGTTTAGCAGTTTCACGCAGAAGTTGTCTAGGGCTTGGGCTTCGGAAGCCTATACACCCCAGGTACGGTTGTGCCGCGTCGCCTTTGGCGGGAGAACGGCGGCCCGAGGCGAGCAGCCTGGAAGTCCGAGCCGGGAGGGGCTTCTGCCGGCCGGTCGGTTCGGCTTGCTTGAGTCTCCTGGTATCCTACCATTCAGGCTTAGAGCAGTCGCCGAGGTTACTCTGTGTGTAGTGCACCTTAGGCAAGGTTTGCATGGCATAGAACTTAGGTCTGATTCCTTGCGGGAGTCAAGGTGACCCCTGGGGTGGTTGCTTGTTTAAGATGGATTTCTTAACTGAGTTTGGTTTCTGCTCTCCCTCGTTGATGTGGCCTTTGTGACTTCCCCATGTTACTAACCCTGTCACAGCCCAGAAAGCTGCTTCACCCATCTATCAAATGGAAGACTGGGGAGGGCGGGATTGAGAAGCTTGTTCATAAGGCATGGTTTTTTTTTTTTTTTTTTTTTTTCCCTATACTGAGGAAAGCATGGGAAGTGACACCCAACAAGGTTTATGCTTTTGCTAATTTAAAAGTGGCAGACGGTGACCGTGACCACTGGGCGATCTGACATTATCCAAGTTCCAGTTAGATCCTACCAATGGCGTTTCTGTCTCCAGCCTCAGTGTTGTAAAAATGTGGTATTTTATAGTTCCATTCATACTGGGTTAGCACTGATTTTAGCAGCCTTAATCTAGTACTTGACTGTTACTTTTTGTTGTGAGCCCTTTCTGATTCAGGGCACATTAATTTGGGTTAAATGCGATGTGTCAAGTGAGCAGCTGTTTTGGCAGATGGTTGGTGCTGCATAAATGCTATATATTCTCCAGAAGCTGGAGCTGATTATTGCTCAGAGTATTGTGGGAACCCTTGGTGGAACACGAAGCCGAAAGTTTACTAGAATAGTAAGTGACCGTATGGGCTGAAGAGAGGCTGTTATTACTGCCTCTTTCTACCCCTATGGGACATTACATCTTAAGGGAGAGTGTTTGTTATGATTTCGATCCAAGATTAGATGTGCTTTCAGGATAGAGGAGGCCAAGGAGGGCTGAGTTTGATATTTTTGGGAGGCTGAGGAGGAAAAGTCTTAAGAGTTTTTAGGTGTTCAGTTTTTGAGGATATGCTGTGCCTGGTAGCTGCTGGGTTTTTACGATTATGGATTATGGTGTTTAACAGACATGGCTGGTAGTAGGCTCTTTGCTGATGGAGAGATCATTCTGGAAGTACATAAAGAAAGGAGACCATTGTTCTGTTAACGGAAATGTAAAAGGAAATGAGGAAAATTCACTCCAAGGACAGTCCAGGGTTAGAAAGGGAGTGAGTGTGGTGTCAGTAAAACCCAGAGTGATGAGTTGTAAGGAAAGACTTGCCGGTTACATTGTCTGATTTCTTGACAGAAGGTGTAGGGAAATGGCTGTTTACATTGTATCTTCTGTAGTGCATTTTCAGTGCATAGAGATAGTATGTTATTTTTTTGGCAAGGTTTGGCATGCATATGCCCTGTAATACAGTCCTTTATTAGTATGCAGGTCATTAATTACACCGCCTGTAGGAAGGTCTTTCAAACTCTCTTTAAAATACCTGCCTTCCTATTTTGACATTTATCAGTTATAAGTAGTTTTGCCTATTTTTGAACCCTGGTAAACCCCACAGAAAATACACTTTTGAGGTTCCTTCATGTTACAGTATAACATGAAGTTACATTGTGTGTTTCATCATATGTGTGTGTGTCACAATTTCTTTTGTGATGGTTGTAGATGTGCTTTTTAAATTTATTTTATTTTTTATGTATATGAGTGTTTTGTCTGCATGCACCACATGCATGCCTAGGGCCTGCAGAAGCCAGAGGAGGTTCCGAATCTCCTGGAACAGGAATTATAGAGAGTTGTGAGCCACTATGTGGATGCAGGGGATTAAACTTGGGTCCTCTCCCAAGAGCAGCCGGTGCTCTTAACTGCTGTGCCTTTCATTTCTCTAGTCCTACAGATACATTTTTAGTAGAGTTGAAGCAGAATCTAAACTTTGTTGCTTAGAAGAAAGTAAAAATTTGACTAAGTGACATTGAAATAAAATTGAGGGCTGGAGAGGTGGCTCAGGGGTTAAGAGCACTGACTGTTCTTCCAGAAGTCCTGAGTTCAATTCCCAGCAACCACATGGTGGCTCACAACCATCTGTAATGGCATCTGATGCCCTCTTCTGGTGTGTCTGAAGACAGCTATAATTGTACTCATATACATAAAATAAAGAAATCTTTAAAAAAAAATAAAATTGATATTCAGGGCAGAGATTGCCTAATGATGCCCTTGATATAGACAGGACTTTCAGGATGGGGTGTTTGTTTGGCTGGCTTCCCTTGAATTAGATTTCACCCTAGTACTAGAATTTCTAAGTTACTCAAAAGCATTTATTTTGTATGGCTGTAGGGATTGAACCCAAGACTTCATATATGCTAGACAAGTGCTTGCCGCTGAGCTACATCTCCAGTTCATTTCAGCTTTCCTCAGGCTATGTTGAAAGAAGCAGGTTTGGGGCTGAAGAGATGGCTCAGTGGTTAAGAGCACTGACTGCTCTTCCAGAGGTCCTGAGTTCAATTACCAGCAACCACTTGCTGGCTCATAACCATTTGCAATGGTGTCTGAAGCCCTCTTCTGGTGTCTCTGAAGAGAGCGATGGTGAATACATTAAATAAATCTTACCCAGAAAATGAAAAGAAGCAGGTTTGGCTGGGCATTATATAAATTGTAGATTCAGAGTGGCTTCCACAGTCCCTGTAGGCCCATGCCCACACACAGCACTAGGGAAACCAGGAAGGTTAAAACTGTCAGGCTTTTCTCTCAACAGAAGGAATTCACACCCATTTCCATCCAGCAAGCTGATCTCTTCAGTGACCTAGAGATCTTTTGCTATCTGTAGGTCCAGGCTTCACTCCAAACCCCACAGAATATTATATGTCTGTCCCAGACTTCTGAGCACTGTTTCTCAGTCACTAGAGCCCATTCTTATGGAAGAGGTCATAGAGTGTCTTAGTTTGGGTGTCTTTGTTTAATAGTGTCTTGGCTAGGGTGTTCATTGCTAAAGACTAAAAGCAACTTGGGGAGGAAAGGGTTTAGTTTGTCTGCAGTGCTCCCTGATCACTGAGTGATCAGAGTAGGAACTGAAGCAGAGGCCATAGCGCTTATTACTCACTGTTGACAGTGGGTTTATGCCTTAAGCTTTGTTGTGATGATTGTCAAGAGAAAACTTTTGCCCATACGTGTACTGTGTTTATTAAATACGTCAAAAATAAACTGCTCAGGGTCAGACTCTACAAGTTGAACCAGATTCCCTTGCCTCATGAGAATCACTCCTGCCTACTCTAGCATTTGCAGCCCCCCACCCCAAGATCACTCCCCCTACTCTGTGCTTTGATCTCATAATTAGTAGTATTTTGTCTTCCTCACTTGGACACCGTGCACTGTAATTGAAAGTGTTTATAGCATTCAGTAGTACATAAAGTGAATAGGTAGCATGCATTAAATAACCAAATAGGGAATGCTACTTCTGCAACAATAGCCGAGAGATTTGTAAATCAACTTGATGGCAACTAATTACTCGAAGAATACTTCATAGTGGCTGATTAAAAAGCATTTGTCTTTTTTGTGATGTGTGCCACAAATAAATTGAGGAACATGAAAAGGTACTTGACATTATTAGTCAATAGGGAAAAGCAAATCAAGACGATGGTGGTGAAATGCCACTTCATGTCTGCCAGAGTGCCTATGATCAAAAGACAGACAGTAGCTTGTGGAAATGAAGATGTAGGGAAACGAAAAGCCTACTGCATTGTTGGAGAGAACTTAAAATGGTACAGCCACTTTGAAATGGACTTTGGTAGTGTCTTGGCTAGGGTGTTTATTGCTGTGATAAAGACCATGACCAAAGGCAACTTGAGGAGGAAAGGGTTTATTTTGTCTTATTACTCTCAGCTTACTCGTGATCACTAAATGAAGTCAGAGTAGGAACTGAAGCAGAGGCCATAGAGGAACAATGCTTGCTCCTCTTGGCTTGCTCAGCCTGCTTATAGCACCAGGAACACCAACCCAGGAGTGGTACCATTTGCAGGCTAATCTACTGGGAACATTTTCTTAATTGAGAGTCCCACTTCCCTGATGATTCTAGCTTGTGTCCAGTTGGCAGTATCTTTTTTTTTTTTTTTTTTTTTTTTTTTGATATTTTATTTACATTTCAGATGTGATCCCCTTTCCCCACCCCCCCCCTCCAAGGAACCCCCATCTCATCCCCTCTCCTCCTGCTTCTATGAGGATGTACCCCCACCCACCTGCCCACTCCCACCTGTCCACTCTCGAATTCCCCTACACTGAGGCATCCAGTCTTCACAGGACCAAGGACTTCCTCTCCCACCTATGCCCTATAAGGCCCCCTTCCCCTACATATACAGCTGGAGCCATGGGTCCCTCCCTATGTGCTCCCAGGCTGGTAGTTTAGGCCCTGGGAGCTCTGGTTGGTTGGTATTGTTGGTCTTCCCATGGGGCTACAAACCCTTTCAGCTCCTTCAGTCTTCTCTCTCTGTCCTCCATTGGGAACCCCATGATCAGTTCAGTGGTTAGCTGTGAGCATCTGCCTTTGTATATGTCAGGCTCTGGCAGACTTCTAAGGAGACAGGTATATCAGGTTCCTGTCAGCATTCACTTTCTGGCATCCACATCAGCGTCTACCTTTGGTAACTGCACATGGAAAATGCTCCAGGTGGAGCAGTCTCCAGATGGCCCACCTTTAGTTTCTGTCCCACACTTTGTCTCCATATTTGCTCCCATGCAGTTGGCAGTGTCTTGAAAAGGGAAATACAGTTTTACTCTCTGATCCAGAAATTCTAAAGACACTGGAATGATCGTCTAGCTGTGGGGAACTGAGAGACGAGAGGAATGGAGAAGAGATTGAGTAAGTTTGGCTGTGGAGGTGAATCGTGAAGGGCCTATGATAAAATAACTAAATTTTGTAGGAAGTGAATAGGATATTGGATGCAGAAGGTTGGGGTAGATGTGCCATCTTGTTGATGAATGGCATACTGGCCATGCAGGAATATTCAAGATGACATGGGACTGGGAGGGTGGTGGTACTCTCCATACAGATATAGGGTTCCTGAGAAGTTGATAGTGAATTTGAGGCATTTGGAGTGAGGTGGCAGAGAGACATGGTGAGGGTGTCCAGCTTCACTTAGAAATGATTTGAGTCACTGAAGATTTAATCTGGTTTCCAGTCATAAATCAGAGGTGAACAGATTGATAGGTTAGCATTTAAAAACTGTATTTTGTTTTTTACTTCATGTGTTATTTATGAGTTTTATCTGCATGGATACACCACATGCATGTCCAGTGTCCACAGAGGTCAGAAGGAGGTGTTGAGTCCTCTGGAACTGCAGTTAAGGATGTTTGTGAGCTCCCACCTGAGTCCTCAGCAAGAACCAGTACTCGTAACAAGAGCCTTCACTCTAGCCCCCACCAGCTGTTAAAGAGCTGTTAAAGATGCTGAGCCAGTCAGCTCTAGGAGGAAAGTCAGCTTTGCTGTGTCTTTAAACACTTGAGCTGGAGGCTGGAGAGATGGTTATTCTATTAACTAGCACATACTGCTGTTTCAGGTCCATTGGCTTTCAACTACCTATAGCTGCAGCCTCAAGGGAGCTGATCTCTCCTGGGCTCCTCAGACACACCTGCATCCACATGTACACAGATGTGCCACTCTCCTCCCATAAACGCAATACAAAGAATTTTAAAAATAAATCTTTTTTTTTTTTTTTTTTAATTTGAGCTGGACAGGTGGTATGCCAGCACTGCCAAGCACTTAATGACCCGAATTGTCTCTTTAAAAATTGAGCTCAGTGTCCTGACTCAGCTGAGTAATGGAAGCATGGGGGTTAGAAGCTCGTCCTTGCCTTGAGAGGAAGTTGTAGGCCAGCCTGAGCTTCCCGAGGCCCTATCCTAAACCAAACAAAGCAGTTCCGAGCTGGAAGTGGTGCTGTAGAAACATTGTTTAGCATTCTTGTGAGCCTGCCTTCAGTCTCCGGGACACATTCCTTCCCTACTTTCTAGCAGTTAAACTAGAAGAATTTAAGAACTCTGAACTGTTTAGAGGTAGGGACTATGTACAGAATCAGCATTAAAAAGTATAGCCTGATATCAATTATTGACTCTTTCAGGACTTTCCCCTTGCCACAAGAGGGAGGCTCTGCCTGCAAGTGCCAGTTAGTAGACTTCAGAGTCTTTTGTGTGGTGAAGCTGTAGTTTCGTAGTGCAGTTACCTGTCTGGCAAGAGTGTATGGAATTGTTAGCCTTGGGAATATGATTAATGTAGGTGTGATATTTAGAACTCAGCAACTGGTTCGGCTTGTCCCCGGGCAGCCACCGTGTTCCTGCTGCTTCTCAGCTCTGACTGGGGCTCCAGCTAGCTAGATGCACAGGCCCTGGCACCCACGAGATGACAGCATGGGGGATGGCTCTGCCAATCCACCAGGCTGCATCCACCAAGCTCGGCTGAACCCCATCTTCGAGGATGGCAGATACTGCCCAGTAGAAATGAGATTCTTAAAGCCTAATGGTTATCTAAAGGATTTATATATTTAGAAATGCTCAATCAACAAGATGTCCACACAATTAGAGTTGTTACCCAATATCTAACCTTTTGATAGAAACTGCTACCCAGGACAGCTTTTGACCCATCCGTGGTTCTCCATGGCTGATAGCTTCGTTCTTCTCCCCTTCCTCTCTCCTTCTCCCAGCTCCACTTCCTTTTCTACTGCCTAATCACCGAGCTCCACTGAGAATACAATGTAGCAGAATAAATATCTTGCTGCAGATTAGTGACCAAACATAGCCAGCATCCTGCATCTGTGGGGCTTCTTTTGCATAAGGGAGACAGTAAATAAAGGGATGTAGCATGTCTGATGGTGGTTAAGTGCTGTGGGTAGCTTGTTTGCAGGGTCAGGAGGAAGACAGGCAGTTTTGCAAAGGGTAAGTAGGGCTGGTGTGATGATATAATGTTATCTCTCGGGAGGCAGAGGTAACAGGACCAGGAGTTCAAGGCCAGCCTGGGCTGCAAGTGAGTTCAAGGCCAGCTTAGGATACATACCTGTTTTAAACAAACAGAAACCAAAAAAAGGTTTTTTGGAAAGTTTCCCTAAGGCGATGTAAGGTGCTGGCCAAGTACAGGCTGTGTAGAGTCTGAAGAGCCCACGGGCAGTTTGGGAGGTGTCAGGTTTAAAGAGAGGGAAGGCTGACCTAGGTGAGTGCAGAGATGGGTGCCCGGACAGCACCACAGAGCTCTAAAGCTGGTAGAAGAACTTGAGTTTGGTTTTTGTTTGTTTGTTTTGGTCTTTTGAGACCAGGTTTCTCTGTAGCCCTGGCTGTCCTGGAAATCACTCTGCAGACCAGGCTGGCCTTGACCTCAGAAATCCACCTGCCTCTGCATGTGCCACTGCCACTGCCACCAGGTCTACAACTTGGGATTTTGTTCTGTAAGATAGGCATCTTGGGGAGCTTGAGTCTCCGGGGTGCCTGAAACATTGGGGCTGTTGACTTTACACTCATTGGCGAGTTATTGTGTTACAGGGAGGTGAAGCATCATGCCTGTTCTTCACCAAGGGCCAACAAGCTGCCCTGTGAGTGGGTAGTGAGTGTAAACAGCTGAGCCTCATTGGGGAGAATACAAAACTCATAATAAGTGATAGGATAAGATACTGAAATAAGATGGCTCAGTGGTTAAGAGCACTGGCTCCTCTTCATGAGGTCATGAGTTCAGTTCCCAGAACCACATGGTGGCTCACAACCATCTGTAATGGGATCCAGTGCCCTCTTCTGGTGTGTCAGCGATAGCCTACTCATATACATAAAATAAATAAACAAATCTTTTTAGAAAGAGAGAGAAGCCGGGGCGGTGGTGGCGCATGCCTTTAATCCCAGCACTTGGGAGGCAGAAGCAGGCGGCTTTCTGAGTTCGAAGGCCAGCCTGGTCTACAGAGTGAGTTCCAGGACAGCCAGGGCTATACAGAGAAACCCTGTCTCGAAAAACCAAAAAAAAAGAGAGAGAGAGAGAGAGAGAGAGAGAGAGAGAGAGAGAGAGAGAGAGATACTTTAAGATGTAATTTTAAAAGTGTGTTCTGACTTTTTATAGAGTATATGGAATTATTTAAGAACTGTTGAGGTAGCTGCTGTTGTGGGTATCTGGAATAGAGTAGGTCATATCTGCTGAGGGAGTGACCATGGCCCTATTTTTTTTTTTAAGGTTTATTTTTAGCCAGAAATGATGCCACATACCTAGTCCTACCTCTTGGGAGGCAGGAGAATGTGATCTTTTTAAGTTTGAGGCCATCAAATTCCAGACCACTCTCCAAACAAACAAAAAAGGTTAATTCTATTGTTTTTAAACTGTGTATGTCTGTGGTTGTGTACACCTGGGTTTGGGTACCTATAAAACCAAGAGCTCTTGGGTCCCCAGAAGCTAGTTTCAGGTGATTTCGAGTCATGGCATGTGGTTGCTGAGAACTGAACTTGTGTCCTCTGCAATAGCAGTGCAGGCTCTAACGACTGAGCCTTCTCTCCAGCCCCCACAGTTAATTGTAGAACACTTGCATAGCACCAAGAACGCTGTCCCCCTTGTCCAGCCCCTCTCACACTCTGGCCGGTGCTAGCCAGCAGTCGGCCACCTCTGTGCCTCACTGCTGTCAGTGAGATCATGTAATGAGTAGTCCTGTTGAGTTTTTGAGACAGGTTTCTCTGTATAGTCCTGGCTGTCCTGGAACGTGCTCTGTAGACCAGGCTGGCCTCGACCTGCCTGAAATCCTCCTGCCTCTGCCTCCTGAGTGCTTGGATTAAAGGTGTGCACCACCACAGCCAGTATAGTTGTTTTGCACCAGGATTCTGTGTGTGCGTGCGTGCATGGGTAATCCAGAGGTCAGCCTCGTTCTCAGGAACCTGATCCACTTTATTTATTAACAGTTTCTCACTGGGCCCTGGTGCTGAGTCCCAGGGATCTGCCTATTTCCACTCTGTCTCCAGTGCTGAGACTACAGGCTTATGCTGCTATCCCTCTTCCATGGTGTTGGGCGTGAGCTCAGGCCTCCTCACAAGCACAGGCACTTCACTGACTTACCTAGCCTTAGTGCATCAGTTCAGACAGGCGGGAAGAGGGGAGGGACATCAGGGTTCTTTGTAGACACAGTACCTCTTGAAGCTCACATGGGGCCTTTCTTGTCTTTCCCATCTCACTGGTAGAGTTCTTCTTGACAGTTTGCTTTGGAAAGCTGCTAAGGGCATTTTGTCAGAATTGAGAACCATTCAAAGGCCCCATAATACAAGTGACAGAGACCCTGTTCCGGCCCTTATACAGTTAGTGCTGCCTCGGAGATAGCTGCCCAGACACACTCATGACTTCTGTTGCCCTTTGCTGGCCTGCAGGGGTTAAAGCCGGTTTCCACAGAAGCACCGCCTATCATATTTGCTACACCGACCAAACTGACCTCCAATGTGACAGCATATGATTATGCTGGAAAGAACAAGGTTCCAGAGCTGCAGAAGTTCTTCCAGGTGAGTGAAGATGGTCAGAGAATTATGAAACGTACACATGTGTGTTGGCGTGGGAGCTTCAGAAACTGGGTGACTTTACTGTTCTCTCCACAGCCTCCTTTTCTTTAAATAGAACTCTTTACTTCAGTTTGGTCCATTGACTAATAGTGGAACTTCTGTACAGGTAGGTGCCGGTAACGGGCGTGGCTGCTGCCCCCATTGCACTAACACAGATTTTAGACCCTCATGCAGTGTGGTTCTCCATAATCACTGAGAACACAGGAGCATGCATAATGACATGGCACCAGTCAGCACCTGTTAATGCTTGCCATACATTCGGTGACTTCAAAAAAGTCTGTGTCTGTGTGTGTGTGTCTGTCTGTCTTCGTGCAGAGATCAGGAGAGGCTGTTGAATCTCCTGGAGCTGAAGTTTTAGGCGGTTGTAGGAACTGACCAGAGAGCAGCAATGGCTTGTAACCGCTGAGCCGTTTTGTCAGCTCTGTGCAGTGACTTGGCAGCCAGTTTTCTTCTATTTGGCTTGCCTGGTGCTACACTATTGGTGGAAGTTGGGAAGCCCTCTTAGGTAGGTCATCAGCAGAGAGAAGCCAGAATTGACACTTGAACATGATTAATCTATTTAGAGATAATCAGGCACATAGTGACCTGATTGTCAAGTGCTGGGGAGTGACAGTCCATCGTTACAGCTGTCCTTACAGGGTGGCCTCCCCACAAGAGTATGGCCAGGCTCAGGTCCATCCTGGCTATATAGAGCATTTTCATGTTGTTCAGTGGAAGTCTTTTAAAGCTAATGAGTAAGATTTAGGAGGCCTTTGGCACCTGCACAAAATGAGTTAAGGATCCTACAGAGTTGTTACCTTTCAAACATTTCCAGGGCTCTGCCCTTGTAGAGCGAGACTGGTAAAGGCCTTAGAAACACGGACTTGGCCCTTTGGTTGCCTCAGACTTGGCTGTAGATAATGACTGCAGACTTAGTCTTGAGCTGCGTTCATAAGGAAGTATACCCGTGTTTTGCCACACTGATGCATCCCAGTCCCCCGCTATAATGTGTTTATGGAGTGATTTTCATGATGGGCAGAATCTTCTTCTTCAGTCTGTAGTAACATCTGTTCTTTCTAGACAACTCATTTTCCCTTCTTGCTTTGCAGAAGGCCGACGGTGTACCCATTCACCTGAAACGAGGCCTTCCTGACCAAATGCTTTACCGGACCACCATGGCTCTGACAGTGGGAGGGACCATCTACTGCCTGATCGCCCTCTACATGGCCTCACAGCCCAAAAACAAATGAATTTGCCTGTGGAGGACTGGTTCACTTTGTGGCACAAACCCTTTGAATTCTCACATTTCATGTTTTTCCACTTGGATAGTCTACTTAGCATTTTGCAAACAAAGGAAAAGATACACTGTTTTGGTTTGTTTATGGTGTGCAGATGGCCTGTCAGATGTCAGAGCTTGTTTGACAGTTAAAACTGTTGTTTAAGAAAATGACACTGAGCCATCACTGAGCTGTGCTTCTGCTCCTGATTTCCCTGGAGATTCTGGATAAGGGTTGCTCATGGCAGGCAGTGCTCGGGGCCTCCGGGACACAGGCATGTCTAAGCAGGAAGCACAGAGCCTTTTTGGGTGTAGGTGCGTTGAGGAAGGAAGACAAAAGCCAGAGGACAGGCAGGTGAAATGAAGGCTTGTTAGCCACCTGGGGGATCTTCTACCGTGCAGAAAAATGTTAATAGATATTACTTGCATCCTGCCTCTATTTATTGGGCAGTTTGTTTCAAAGGGTTATTTGCCTCGCCCAGACCTTAGGGAAATACGTATTTGTTCCATCATGGGAAAGAACACCTGTCAGTGTTCCACTTTAGACAGCGGTACCAGGAATTCTCCTTTAATAATGCTGTGGCTTTAAGTTATGATTTACTTGACTGCGGAATAAATACATTAAAAAAGATGTGTAGTTTGGCTTTTTTTTCTTTTTCTTTCTTTTTTTTTTTTTTTTTTTTTTTTTTTTTTTTTTTTTTGAGCCAGTGTCTTGCACTGTTTCATTGATTCACCTGAAACTCAGTATGTAGACCAAGCTGGCCTCACACTCACAGAGATCTGCCCACCTCTGCCTGGGGAATGCTTGAATTAAAGATGTGCACCTCCATGCCCAGCAGGAAAGTTCTTTTCAATTGAGCAGTTTTTCAGGAGAATCACAGCACTGAGGTGCCCTAAACCTGAGCTTTGATTTCTTTTTAATTAGCCACCACACTTTTTAAAAAAGGTTTATTTATTTTATAAAAGTACGTATTTTTAATTCACACAATTGTCTGTGTATCGTATGTGTGCCTGGTGCCCATGAAGATCAGAAGAGGGTGTCAGATCCCCCGGGACCAGAGTTTTAGTGGGTTGTAACCTTCCTCTGGGAATTGAACCCTCTGTAAGAGCAAGTGAGCCATCTCTCCAGCCCCAGCTCCATCTTTACAAGACAGCTCCTGAGTCCAGCAATAAGATTCTAACAGCACACTGTTGGTTTCCATGTAATTTCTAAGACCCCCATTTGCTCCTTAGTGAAAAGTCCCTGTAAAATGCACAGCTCACTGAAGACACTGCTTATCCATTTGCTAGACTTGACTTGCTGTTTGTCAGTGCTGGAAGCAGACATAATGTATGTAAGCTGATGCCACAGCAGAGAACAGTGCCCTCTTCTTGAGAATAAATGTGGTACTGGCTCACACCTGTCCTCATACTCTGGAGGCTGAGACAGGATCAGAAGTTTGAGACCTGAGCTATAATAGACCCTGTCTCAAAAAAACATGCAATAGTGGAAGATTTTTAATTAACTACTAGGACTCAGTGATTAAAAGCTTGTGTGTTCTTCTAGAGGACCTGGGTTTGATTCCCAGAGCCCACGTACAGTTTGGCACCATCTGTAGCTCTTGCTCCTGGGAATCTGACACCCTCTTCTGGTCCCCTGCAGGCACCAGGCATGCTCACAGGCAAAATGAGTGGACGCATTGTCTGAGAAAGAGAGAGAGAGAGAGAGAGAGAGAGAGAGAGAGAGAGAGAGAGAGAGACCCTCTTACTAGATGACTCTAGCTTGTGTCAAGTTCACACGAAGCCAGCCAGGACAGTTGACATATCAGTGCAGCAATGACAATAACCTTTGCTAAACAATAACCTTTGCTTTTTGGTTCATCCTCAAGACCTTACTATGCCAGTATAAAGCATTCTGAATTTTAAAGTCCCACAGTCTTTACAAATTTAGTCTCTTGCAGGTGTAGCTCTGAGTTCAAGAGTGGATTTCAGAACAGCCAGATCAACAGAGAAACTTCATATCAACAAACAAATTTAATCTCATTAAAATATCCAGTTTCTCTAACATTCCAAAGTTTCTACTGTGAGCTCCTTTGGCACATCTAAATCCAGGCAAGACCAAAGTACAGCAGTGCAGATAATTCTGTCCAGTGTCTGGAATTCATTGACAACTCTTTGGACTCCAAAGGGTCTAGATATCTCCATTTCTCTAGCTCTGCCATTTAAAGCACACACAGCTTATTCCCAAGGCTCAGACTGGCTAGAGTACTTGGTAGTGGTCCCGAGGCACTGACATCTCCAAGGTGCTGAGGTCTCCACTGCACTGGGCTCCAGTGTCACAATCTCTTCTGGGTACTCTTCAGGGGCTCACCCTGCCGTGTGTTGTCAAGCCTTTCTCCATGATCTTCTATCCGGGGGTTTCCATTGCTCCTGATGCTGTGTCTACACCAGTGACATCTGTCCTCCCATAATGCCAAGCCTCAGTTGCTCTCCACAAGACCTTCATGCCTTCAAAACCAGTACCACCTAGAAACTTACATATTGCCAAGTTTGGCTGGCAGCACAAGGTGCAGCCCTGGCTGCCTTTGGAATACAGCTGTATGCTGACCCTGAAGAAACTTTCTAAAAAATTTTCCCTCAATGATGCTAGTTTCTTAATCACAGCCGTTTTTTCAGCCCCAACTGGCCAATATCAGTTGTCCCAGCAAAGCAAAAGTTTCACTGTGGTGGTTATTAAGGCAAAGTAGCACACGATTGGCCTTGGTAGGAAAGCCAGTCCTCTACTGTCCACATCGCTCTGAGCGTTATCTTCCTAGTTCTCCCAACAGCTCTTGTGAGAATAAATTGTAAAAATGAAATTTTAGGTCTCAACATGAAAGATTCTTAAGTTCAGAGTTTCAGTTTACACTCAAATGTTAGTTGCCCCTGGGGTGCATCCCAGGGACTTGAACTAACATTTCAAAAGAACAAAGGACCCAAGATAGAGGGAATAAAACACGTGGGGAAACAGTCACTTAAAAGAATTCTCCCAGAGCAAGATACAGATGTAAATGGGGAGTGAGATGCGGGGGGTGGGGGGGGGTGGGGGGGGGGTGGGGGGGGTGGTGGTGGCGCACACCTTTAATCCCAGCACCTGGGAGGCAGAGGCAGGTGGATTTCTGAGTTTGAGGCCAGCCTGGTCTACAGAGTGAGGTCCAGGACAGCCAGGGATACACAGAGAAACCCTGTCTCGAAAAACCAAAAAAAGAAAAAAAAAAAAAATGGGGAGTGAGATACAGACGTAAATAAGGACGGAGACTGGGAAGGAAACCAAGCTTGAGAACGGATGTTAAAACTGGCCTTTGTAGTTATTGAATAAGAGGTAAAACTGCCTTTATGAGCCTTGTGAATATTGGTATATAAATGACCCCAACTCTGATTCAGGACTCTCTTTGTCTGCATACAAGAGAGTCCTGGTGCACCAGTATCAATAAACCTCATGTTATTACAACGAGTCCTGCCTGTGGGTTCTCTGCGGGAGCGCGTCCCTTGGTTTTGGATACTTAAAGAGTCCAACACTCTGAACACTCAATAGCTTTTCCAGCCTGAAGTTCCAAAATCCTCAATCCTTTCCAAAACCATATGATTAGATCTGTCAGCTACATCAATACTCCACTCCTGATACCAATTTCTGTCTTTGTTAAGGTTTCTCTTGCCATGATAACTGCAGCATGGCCCAAAGACCTCAAAGAGGAGAGGGTTTATTTTATCTTAAAAATTTACAGTCCATCATCCAGGGAAGATAGGGCAGGAACCTGGAGGCAGGAGCTTGATGCAGGGCCCCTGCCCTGGAGGAGTGTTTCTCATGGACTTGCCTCTCATGGCTTGCTCAGCCTGCTTATAGCAGCCAGGACCACCTGCTCAGGGGACATGCTACCCATAGGTTGCTAGGTCTTCTCAGTCGATTATTAGCCCAGAAAATACGCCAGAGGCTGACAGACAAATCTTAAGGGGTCATTTTCTCAACCGAGAACTCTCTTCCCAGGTGTCTCTAGCTTGTGTCATGGAACTAGCCATGATGATATACCAGGACAGGAGCAAGAGAACATTCCTCTCCCAGGGGGACCAGAGCTATACCTGCAGTCAAAAGCCCAACTCTTTCTTGACTCCTGTGAACTTTTTTGATCCAAGGATCGTGGCATCAAAACCGAGATATAGTTTGTGTATAGTTCTAGTAATTCTAGTTCTTATGTGTTTTCCAGGGCATGAAATTCATAGGGCCCTCAGCCAGAGCTAGCCAAGTGTCTCTAATGACCTACATGTCTATCTGTGGCTGAATTCCCTTGAAGCATTTCCTTACATTAAACTGCCAATATATCCCCAGGGAGGGGACTCAGTCCCTTCTGGCCACTGTCGACTGTTTATAAATCACAAGGAAGGGGCAGAGCCTCCCGCGCACCCTGTCCTTGCAGAATGGAACATTAATTCATATGTCTAACTTTGGGGAGCTCAAGAGGCTGTGTTGTTTTATGCCTACCTCCTGAGCCACGCAACCACCATCTTGGGGGGTTCAGCTGCTCCCACTTACAAAAGGAGTATTCCAGCTGGGCTTGTTGCCTGTTTACATCTGTGGAAGGGCGTGGAGGGTCACAGACTATTACCTGAGTAGCCAGCTGCTCCCTACACCGGCTGTATGCAAATCTGCCTTAATTGTTCACAGCCTAGGGGAAGAGCTGGAGTATTTCTGTCCAAGATGGCTCAGGAGGGGAGGGGAAGTTCCATCTGTGTAACCATGGGAACGTTCTCATCCCTCGTAGGTAAAGGCTTTACAAATGCAGCAGTTTTGAGAAAGGAGTGTACCCACAACTCCCAAGCCCTGGGGTAACCCCTTCCCCGTGCTCTGTCTGGAAGCCCAGGAGGAGGAGGAGATAATAGCTCTTTCCCTCTGTGAAGGAATTTTAACAACAGAGCAACAGCCCTGTCATGCCTGGAAAACAGCATTGAGCAGCACTTGAACTCCTAGTTGGTGAGAAATTTCGTTTTTACAATTCAGGATCCAGTTACAAAGTGTAAGAATGTGTAATTTTCACGGCTCCATTTAGTCTCCTTTAATTCAAGCCAGCTCTCCAGTGTCCTTACTGACGGTGAGTTATCCAAGAGCCCAGGGAAGTTGTTTGTGGGATACCCATCCACTTGAATTTGGTCTCCCCGCATAAATGGCTGCTGTTTGTGGGACACCCGTCCACTTGAATTTGTTTGCTGGTCTCCCCTCATAAATGATGCAGTGTCCTATTAGGTTCTTATAGTTTTGGTCATAAGAAGCTGACATTTCCTAACAATGTTATTGGACAGATTTCTGCCCCCCAAAGATAACTTTTTCCTTTTGTAAGTTGTCTGTGGGGTACAATCCTGTGCTCAGCTGCTCAAGCAGCCGGGTTGGTAGTGCTCACTGGTGAGTTTTCATCGAATTGTTATTAAAGCAGTTGCAAAAAGTAGGGTTTTTTTTTGGGGGGGGGGGGAGGCTGGAGAGATGGCTTAGTGTTTAAAATGCTTATTGCTCTTTCGGAGGTCTCCGGTTTGGTTCCTATACCCTGTAGGGATAATCCCTTGTGCACTGTGTGGCAGCATCACCTGTCAATAAAACCTCAAGGCAGGAAGTAGAAGGTGGGAGTTCCGGTAGAGACGTTGGAACTCTGGGAGATAGTCAGAGGTGGGAGATTTGCCCTGATTCTGAGGAAGTTGGACGTATGAAACCGAGGAAGCCATAGAATCGTTTAAGTGGGTCACGTAAGTTACGAGCTGTCGGGGAATGAGCCAAAGCTATGGTTTAGGTGTTTATTCATAAATAGCCTCCAAGTCGTTCAGTATTTAGGCTTGGGTGAAAAACCCACAGTTACAACCCCCCCCCCCCCCCATGTGGCAGCTTACAAATAATTTTAATTCTAGTTCCAGGGATCTGATGCCCTCTTCTGGCTTCCACAGACATCAGGCAAAACATTCATTCATACAAATAAATCAGCTTTTCAGAAGTGTTTCTGAGAGCCGGCTCACTAATTGAGAGTGTTTACGACTCATGCAGAGGACCAAACTTGATTCCCAGCATCCAATCAGGTGGCTCACAAAAGCACCTATGATTTCAGTTCCCGTTGATCGGACGCCCTCTTCTGGCCTCTCCAGGCACTGTGCTCATGTGCGCACACACATAGGCATACTTAAAAAACAAAGTGAGTTCTATGCTGTCGCTCCTGCCATATTGTTCACAATGTACATCCTCTGTGAAAGTGAACATGTAGAGATTGAGATTTTACTGTGATTTCCTTTTCTCCTCTCCCCCACCCCCCCCTTCCCTTCTCCCTCTTGCTTCAGCCTGGCCCTACCTGCTCTGGCCCAAAGGTCACACCTACTCCAACAAGGCTAAAACCTCTTAATAGTGCCACTCCCTATGGGCCTCTGGGACCATTTTCTTTTAAACCAACCCATAGGTCATATTTTTGACATTGCCTCCTCCTTCCTTCCCCTTCTACTTCAGCTGGTTCTCTAGTTAGCACCCCCATACTCACTCACTCTTTCCCCCCCCCTCTCTTTCAAGAAACTATTAGTTTATGTGTATGAGTGTTTGCATGCATGTGTTTGTGCACTATGTATGAGCCTGGTGCTGGAAGAGGCCAGAGGAGGGCATCAAATCCCCTAGGACTGGAGTTGCAGAGGGTGGTGAGCCTCCATGTGGGTGCAGGGAACTGAGTCCAGATCCGATGAAGAGCAGCCAGTTGCAGCCCCTCCCACTGTGTGTTCTTCCTTACCTTCTTCTCACCTCCCTTAAGCTCTCTCCTTCCTCACTCACGATTCCTTGCTGTTTTTCATAACCTACAAACACACACATATAAATACCCATATACACATAACCTACGAGAACATATATAAATACCCACATGTATAGAATTTTAAATTTGCCTTCTGGATTATTTTGCTTGACACAGGAAGGAAATGATTTTGACTCCTCAGCTTCTATTACCCTGCCTACAGTTGAGCTCCTGGGAGCCTGGCTTAAGGGCTTCCTGCCGCTGTTCTATTTCGGCTGCTCTCCAGCCCGACCACGGTGGAGTCCTTTTCTCCCTGGTGCGCCCCCCAAAAGGCTCACTGGTCTATTCTTGCTCCTCTTCTGCTTCCCTGATCTAGTGAATGCTTGAGCCTCAGCAGTGAGCCAGATGGCAGGTAGCCTTAGATGAGCAAAACCAGAGACTGATGGAAGGAAATGTCCTTAGAAATCATCTGTTTTCAGCTGCAGGCTTCTGAGAACACATGGCCAGAACCCACCCTGTATGTGGGCCTCCCAGTGCTGTATCACATGTGTGGAGTATCACATGCCTGTTGGGGTTTGCTCACAGAAGGCTCATGGGGGGAAGCTTTGGGCTTGTGTTCTGGGGAACTCTATGTTAGGAAGGGATTGGATGAAATGTAGTCTCCTTTGCCACTGGCTGCTGTCATCCTGGCCTGTTTGTGGCTCGGAAGGTGGAGTTGCCTCCGGCTGTGTTCTGCTTGTTCTGTTCTGAAGTTTATTACAGGATTTCCAAGGGGACTGTTGCAAAGCAATAATGGGGCATGAGGACCATGCAGGGTGTCTAGGAGCAGCATTCCCCAGATAACATCTTTTTCCTCTTGTTCAGAACAGGCCACCCAGGACACCATGCCTTCCTTCCCCTCGCCCCCAACCTTTTCTGTGGTCACTGATATTTGTCATGATCACATGGCTTTGCTCCTGGGCCAAAGCACAGGCCTTCCACACAGCCCAACATGTACTTGCCAGATTGGAATCCCTGGTCACTGCACACGTCACCTTCTGATGGAAGGTCATGGGAAATGGTGGCCTTTCTTCCCATCAGTGGGAAAAAGCTAGGAAAAACCAGAGCTCAGCTAACCAGGCCCTGAGATGAAGAGAGAGAGAGAGAGCGAAGATGGGGGCTGGGGGAGGGCAGAAGAAATAAAGAAGGGGAGAGGGGGAAGGAGGAGAGGTATGGACTGAGTTGGGGAAGATAGATGTTGAAGGAAAGGAAGTGTGAGCACCGCAGGTCCAGGGGCCACAAACCTGATGGCACAGGTTAGCCCAGCCCCTGTCTTTGGGATGGTACAAGTGAGGGTTACAGAAGGATTTTGCCACTGGAGGCTGAAGCCAAGCATACCCCAGTGGTTCCAAGCTCATCTTCCTCCCCTCCCCTCCTTTCCCCTCTCCCACCCAGGCCACCAGCCCTCCAGGTTACACAGCAGATTAATTTGAAAATTGAGTTGCAGCTGAATGAGTTGATGTTGATTTCAAAGTTCACTGGCGTTTAATTAGAACCATCTTGAGACTAAACCAGCTCCAAGGAAATTATTCTGACCGAATAATTAAAGAGAATAAAGGTTAGATTTGTGTTTCTGGTTAAGTCCGTGTTGTATTCAACACTTCCAAAGCATGAATCTCATTAACCTTTCATGAACCAACATTAAATTGCTCTCAATGACTTGTCATTCTAATTAAGGCAGAATCATACAGAGGAACCCTTGTTTATACTTGGTGGCTGTGCCATCTCTTCCTTGAAGTAGTCCTTGGGAAATTTTTTTTTTTCTAACTTTATACATGCCCAGCTGCCAGCAGCTCCTATCCTTGGGATTTGCTCATGGACACTGGGGAGAACTGGGCCTCAGATGGAGGCCGCAGTGGCAGCTAAGGGCAAGTTAAGGGAGAGCTGAGGTGGCCTAGGCAAGCTTAGTGCTGTGCTAGGAAGGCCTGAGGTCAGATGGAGAGTATACTGTGCTTTTTGAGGCAGGCCCTGCTCACTTTATGTGTGCTCATTCTGGTGCTGGTGACCTTGTTTGGGGCTGGGGGGAGGGAAGCTTGGTGTAGTGAAGTCTATAGTGGCCGTAGCAGAAGACAGGTGCTTCTGTATACCTGCTGCTGGACTCCATAGTTCATTTCTGCCTCTTCCCCGTTGATTATTGATCCAATGAGTTATAACTCACGCCAACGTCTGTTGCCAACACAGGGTTCCTTAAAGTGATCTCCAGGCCCCAAGACCTTATGAGGCCCACGGCAACATCAGCCCTTCCCGGCTGCTGAAATCCTGAGTACCAGTGGCTCAGGAAGGCAGCTATATGGTAGACCTTTAAAGTGAATTATCATGTGTACATGGGTGGCACACAAGGTGAAGAACAAACGACAGCTTGCTGGTGTCCACTATTGCTCCCATCTGACCCTGGAAGGAACTGACATCAGGCTTGGTGGCAGCTACTTTCAGCCCTGAGCTATCTTGATAGTCCCCCCCCCCCCCCCCCCCGTCTTCTGGTGCTTTAGGTCCAGAGGAACCTCAGTGTGGTCTGAATGGGTAGTTGGTGGCCAGACCAAACAGGCAGCCTCACTCTGTCTCCATGCTCAGAAGCTCAAATGTACAAGTGTTAGCAGCTGACCCAGATGTTGGGTTATGAAGCCTTGGCTCAGTGTTCCTCCTCAATTCGCTGGCTCCCTGGGATGTCTTTCAGTCTCCGCAAGTCTTCTGTGCTTCTTTATGGGACCCCTATTTGTCTTTTTCTACAGGTCTTCCATAAGCAAGTCTGGGACTACCTGAAGATAGGCACCCCAACTCTCTGCTGAGGGACTTATCTCCATAGCTAGTGCCCTCCAAGCACACATTGGCTGCTATTGTTAATTCTGTTGTGGGGCACTGGAGACAGAATGGGGACCCTTTCTCTGCCTCGAGAGCTCATGGAGTGATGATCCAACCTGGTGACCCCCAGCTCTCCAGACAGGTGGGGCCAAGACCCCAGAATGTAAGAGGTGACACTGTTTAAATTGTCTATTTACAATTTAATTTGTAAATATACAAAGTTGTAAATATACAATTTAAACAGTGTCCGAGGGAAGAGTGTGCACTGACTCAGGAGAGCATCAGTATTTTGGGCAAGCAGTGGGGGGTAGAGGGGTGGGGAAGAGAAGATCTGTCCCAGAGAGCAGGAGTCAGGCTCTGGTCTGTTCTGGAGGACAGCCCCTACTCTGGCTGGCAGGCAGCAAGTGTGTAGACATCTGGGAGACAGTCAACAATTCCAGTGCTGAGCTGATGGTAGTAGGGGTAGAAGGGAGACAGAAAAGACTGAGGTGGCAGGGCTTGTACTGAGGTGAGGCCTGGGGACCACTGGGGCACTGGAGACACCCTAGCCATCTGTCCTCCCATGTGAATCTGTGGCAGAGACTCTGACACCGAGAACACAGAGGAACAGAGAGCAGCTGCTGAGACCCTTGGGGAGGTGGTGTATCATGACGTCTCCTGTGCTTTGTATCTGACTTCCTCTGCCTCCTTAGATCTTGGTGTTTACCTTCGTTAATGTTTAATGAAAAAAAGGAATCAACTGCTATGATTTAATAAAGAAAAACTGCTATCTTAACATGTTTCCCAGGGAAATGACTTCAGTTTTGTTGACAGTGAATGGCAGCTTCATCACCAGGCCAGCTGCGGGCTCTCCTGAAGTTCCTAACAACATGTCCCATTGCTTGTCCAGGACAGACACTGTGGTGCTCTCAAGGGGTCGGGTTTTCATGTACCATGAATCAAGATGGCTAATGTCATCCATTCATGTCCACAGAGGCCTGGCCTTGCCTGAACAGATAGAGGCAGGGCCCCAAACTCTCTTTATTGCTCCTTTCTCGTGGGGTCAGAAGCTGGGCCAGCACAGGCAGGCAGCACCTCTAGCCACCACAGGCGACACTTCAACAGGAGCCACGTACTTACTGCAGTTAAAACTGGGTCTTTTTCACTATGGCCAAAAGCCTCACTTGGTGTGATAGAGATCTAGTGATTTCTAGACAGCCATGTCACTAGATGAGATGACATTATGGTGGGACTGGCTAGGTTTTTTTGTTAGATTCCTTTATCTAACCCCGGCAGAGGGCTGGTCTACTAGCTGGGGGTGGAGGATTCTGGGATTGTGTGACTTTTCCTACCAAGGGGATTCTAGGCTCTGTTCAGAATTAATTCATCTTCTAAATGGAAAATGTCAAGGCCCAGAAAAACATTTTTGCCAATGATTCGGGTGCTGAGATACACAGGGGCCCCCAAACAGTCGGCCACATGAAAATGGCTTTTTTCCTGAAGTCACCTGGGAGAAAGCTGATGGTCTCTCTTCAGTGAGGCTGCTCATCCTTCATCCCCTTCATTTGATTAGTTCTGAACAAAGGAAGATGGCTCAGCCTAGGTACTCAGGAAAGCAGGCTCAGGGGTGGCCTTAGGAGAGGGTTCCAAGAACAGGAGTGGACAGTGGACAGTGCCTCCTGGAGCAAAACAGGAGAAGAGAAAGGATGTCCCCGGGGAAGAGAAAGGATGTCCCGCCTCAGCAGCGGCATGACACAGCCATGGCCCCTCATTTGCTGCAGGAAGTTGGAACAGCTACAGACTGGGCAAATCTGAAATGTCCCAAATCTTTCTAACTTCTTGAGTACCAAGATGATGCCATCAGTGGAAGAGGGCTCCATCTGTGCCTATCCTCACGTGACAGGCCACACTCAAGATGCAAAGTCAGTTAATGTGTAAAATTAACTTCTAGTTGTGTACATAGGTGTATATTGATTTTGTTTAGTTTTGAATCTCATCCATTGATACTTCATTGTGTATATGAATGTGTATGCCAACAATTTAAAAAACCAAGAGAAGCTGAACCTTGAAATAACTTCTGGCCCCAAGCATTTTGAATGAGAACAAGTCAACGGGTATCACTGGAAAGGACCAGATGAGATCAGAGGGCTTGGGTTACCCCAGTGACCCATGTCACACCTTGGAAGTTCACTCCAGATCCCTTTGTGATGCCACTACAGCAAGAAATTCTCAGATCCCTGTGTTGGCACAGCTAGGCAGGAGAGCAATGGATGCCACACAGCTTCCCCAAGTCATCTGCCCTGGGGTGGAGCACTGCAGTGTACAAGGTCAGAGATGCATGGAGGCTTTGCTGCCAGCGCAGTTCAGTTAGTTGGTAGAAAGTTTCCAAGTATGTAGTCGGCCTGTAGTTTGACTCTCAACATTGCATAAAACAGGTGTGGTGTTGCCTGCTGTGAGCGCGGCACCTGCTGAGCAGGTGGAGGTATGAGGGTCTTTCATACTATTTTTCCACTACAACCTGACTACATGTGCCAGTCTCCCAGGTTTTGTTATAAAACAGCCCCACTCATGTGTTGCAGGATACTGATCATACTATAAACTCCAAGACGATGTTATTTACTAAAAAAACCAAACCAAACCAACCCAAACCCCTTGTTTCTGGTTGTGGTGTAGCTCAGCCCTTAGCACACACCTTTAATTCCAAAGAGAGAAGGTAAAGTTAGCTTGTACAAGGACACACTCATTTTTGAGAGTGATGTCTAATTATCAGAAAAGTGACAAATCAAAGGAAGTTTTGACAGAATAGGATATAACCAACTCTCAAAAGGAGAGACAGGAAGGGGAAGCTACTTCAAGAGTAGTGCAGAGAGGAGACACTTTTATAAGGACAGTTATAACAGGTTGTAGAGAGAGAAGGAGCCAGAAGATTAGAACAGATTGCCAAAGTTAGTATGAGGCCAAGCAGAGCAATCAGGAGAGGCCGAGAGAGAAGCCAGACTCAATCAGTCAGCTTGGAGAGAAGTTTGAGTTGAACAGCTGGGCTGAACCAGCCAGCCAGAGCTCAGAAAGAACTAGAAAGGGTGAGCTTATTCAGCAGTAAGTCTCAATGCTGACAACACTCTAGGCCTAGATAAGGTTGTATGGAGGGTAGAAGCTTCCAGGACTAGGCCTAGGTTAGCAGACGAAGGCAGTGAACCTTGGAGAAGACAATTACTATGGGTGAATGCTGCGTGTACTCTTCAAAAATACAAAAGGGAGAATTTGTTATGTTTTGTTATAGTTGAAGTTCATTTTGAAATGATAGATTCAAGCTTAAAACTTGGATTCTAGTGACGTCTTTCCTCATCTTCCTCCATCGGTAAAACTTAAACTGTACGTTAACAGGAAATCAATAGTCACAATAACCCACAGATGTTAGCTTATTTTTACCAGTTCTACATTCGGGTTCAAGCAGCCACCCTGATGGCATAGTGGGGTGTGTGTGTTTTTTCTGAGGCAGGGTGTAGCCTTGGCTGTCCTGGAACTTGTTCTGTAGACCAGGCTGGCCTTGAACTCAAAGAGGTCTGTCTGCCTCTGCCTCTCCAATGCTGGGTTTAAAGGCGTGTGCTACCACCACCCAACTGGTAGCAACCCTTTGTAGTCCCAACTCCATTGTAGTCTTTGAAGAAACTCCATTTTGTGCGAGACCAGGGGCTAAACTCCAACTCCAGGAAAAAACCCACAAAGTCCACTTGAGCAAACATCCCAATAGCAGGGTCAAGGTATACATAGATAAGACCCTGCACAGAATAGGTAAATGTAGCCATCTTGTCGGGTGGTTCTGTCCTTATGTTCAGTTCCTACAGATTACGCCAGAAATGCAGTTTAAAAAAATATTAACTTGCTGACCTGTACAGAAATTCCCCATGCTTGCTGTAACTACCAATAAATACCCTGTACCCCTAGACTCAGGGTTCTGACTCTGACCCGCTGAGACAGGGATGATCAGAGACCTTGGTCGTGAACTTGTAATAAAGGCCCTTATTGTTTGTATGGTTGGCTTCTTGGTGGTTTTTGGGGTCCCTGTGACTTGGGCATCATACCAGCTGTCTTCATGGCCCCTGGCCGTCATTGGTCTGTCCTCTTTTACAGGGTCCTTCACTTTTTGACATTGAGTCTGAAGTCATCTCTAGCTGGCTAACCCATCTAGTGTCTCTCAGGAGCAACCGCCTATCATCTTAGTATAATCTGGAGCCAGGAGCAAAGGAGCTGGCTGCGTGGACAGAGCCTTTAAACATGATCATCTAAGTTACTGGGCTCTTCTGTTCCTTGTCTATCAAATGGTAACAATGAGACTTGGGACGATTGCAAGGGCTGATAAAGAATTCATGATGTACTCTGTGGCCGGCCATGGCCACTAAAGCATCTATGGCACTCCCATGATGGGATAGTTGCTCTGAAAGAGTCTGACGATTATGGGGACTGGTAGGTGACACTAGAAAAGAGCTCATAGTCTCTGTGAAAGGAATCCGGCAGCTCAGAGGGAAGGCTGCAGCCTCTGTTTTTGGAGAAGCACCTGGATCCCATGGTCCTTAGCTCTTGGGTGTGAGTTTGGGGCAATCCCAGATACAGACTTCTCCAGGAGAGCCTAGCAGTGGCAGCATGTATGTAATATGTCTGTGGGCAATGCATCCTCTTGGTTGAGGAGGCTGAAGGTGGCCCCCTTCTTGGTTCCTCTCATTTCCTTCGCAGTATCAGAGCCTGACCCTGTTAGAACCACCTTGTTCCTGTGTAGGCTTTCTCTGATGTCTTGAGTTTGTAAGCATGCAGTCCTGGCATGACCCTTGCTAAGTGAGTCTGGGCTGGTTACCCTGCCTTGATTTCTCAGCTAAGGCTCCACAGGAGCTGACGGCTGAGGTGGGTATGGCATACCTGGCCTGCAGCAGGTCTTTCTCCATAGCCTTCCCTCACTTGTATGCTGGTGCATGCCTGTAATCCAAGCACTCAGGAGGCCGAGACAATGTCAGCCTGGGCGGGCTCCATGAGACTGTCCAAAAGCAAAACAAACAAAACACATACATACCAAACTCAAAACTACTCCCCACCATTAAAAAACCCATACATGTAACTGCTGCTATAAACTACGCTGCTGAAGCAACCTCACTGGCCCTAAAACTCAATAGATTTCTCCTACAGTTTCTTTTCTACATTTATTTTTAAAACAATCACTTCAATTTATCCAATTTTGGTGCTTCAGGCATCCTGTCCAGCTTTTCCCCTTTCCTTTTCTGAGGCAGGATCTCACTAATGTAGCCCCTGCTGGCCTTGACCTTACAGGGACTGACTGGGACTGCCTCTGCTTCCCCAGCCCTGGGATTAAAGACATCTGTCACCACAGCTGATAAACATGGGAATCCTCTCATGGCCAAGTCTGTGTGGACGGCTGTGAATGAGCTTCATCAATGCTAGGAAGACAATCACGAGACACCCCCAACTTTCCATGATTATAAATGCTGCAGTCAACGTGTATGGAGGGTGTGTCTGGCTGAGCCACAGGGGAGACAACAAGGATGCCAGCCTGTTGAGTACAAGGCCTTCAAAAACCAACACGAGGTAGCCAAGTCAGGCAGGTAACCAGGATTACCAGGACCAGCCAATGTTAGACGTTAGCAACACCACAGAGAGGAAACAAGAGGAAGCTGCACTGTTCCCTGTTGACTGGGGGCATATATCAGAAGCAATTTCCTCTGCTGGCACAAGGTTTCTTGTTATCAGGAGTTTGTCCATAAAGCAGTTAACTGGTGTTTCCTTGTTCACTACCATACTTTCTTATATCTGGATAGTCATAGAAAGTACCAGAATAAACCAACTTAAGATACACGCAAAACCAAAAGAACCACTTATGGGGCATGCCTGTAATAACTTTCCAGGCCATTGCAGAGGACTGACACAAATTTAAGGCCAGCTTGGAATATATAGCAAGACTGTCTCTGATAACCACTACCAAACAAAGGCAAAGGAAACAAGTTTAATTATCTTATTTGTTTATCTTCAAAATTTTCTGCCATGACACCGGAATGCATGATAGAAATGGCTCATCTTCACATGAAACACTTGGGTTCATTTTCATTCACAAGTTTTCTAAAAAAACAAAACAAAACAAAACAAAAACACAGAACAAAACAAAACAATTTCATAATCCCACATCCGTCCAGCCATTATCACAGATCTGACTGACATGAAACAGTAGTCACCAGCACTGAGGCCGGACGCTCTCTGCACAGTAGTAGTGTCTTTGGAAACTACCACCCAAGAGTATCATATAAATCTCATTGTACATGGCAACCTCAAAAGTGACAGATGTCCCCAAATCAAGTCCCTGCTTGTGGAGAGCTGCATCCTCCAGGCACTGACAGAAGCACACTTTCTTCTCCTTCAATTGCTTGTTCATCTCCTAGTATCCATTTTGCAAGGACTTCATTTCCTCTCCACTGCTGGCTGGTGGACAGAGATGCCTGAAGCAGTGCTCTCTGACAACTGGGTAAGGGCTAAACTGAAGAAGTCAGGTGGCTTGAAATCTCCTCTTTGGAAGAGAGCTACGTTGAGGTGAAGTTTTTTTTTTTTTTTTTTTTTTTTACTTAATTAAAAAAAGTTGTAAACAAAAGGAGAGAGCTACATGGACATATACCCAGACCCAGACTTGCACTGAACGCGCTTGGATGTGTGCATCTTGTTTAGACACACTGCTCTCTGCTGTCCCTCCACACACCTTCTGCACAGCGTGTGAATAGTGTTGCGAGTGTCCTTGGCGGTCACGGTTCCAAGCGATGATGACATACCTGATATGTTACTCCTGAGAAGGTACTGGAAGAGAATGACAGTTCTGACGCACTCTGGAATGGCACAATCACGTAAACGCTTGCACACTTAAGACTTCTGAACTTAGGAAAAGTTACATAATCCAACAACAAAAAAGTATGAAAACAATATAGCAAGTTAAAAAAAAATAAACAGTTTTGTAATCAAAGTATAAACAAACATAGGAAATGCACACTTGTCAGTAATTTAAGTAGGAAACACATACTTAGGAAAACTAGTTATCTGACAAAACTTATCAAAGCCCGACTTACCCAGGTATACTAACACATGTACTGCCCAAACCAAAGCTAGCCATACCATCATTGCAAGGAAATGCCCACAGATAGTACATCTGCAACTTGTAAGTGGCACTGTGACTACTATTACACTTCTGTAAAAAAGACATCTTATCTCTTGGTGTAATTTGTATAAAAATTATAACTAAACCAATGAATTTCAAGCACCAATTCAACGACTGTGTTTCTATTTCTACTGAGGGAACAGACAGTGCTGAAGGCTAGCGACCATTAGTAGGTCGTCATTATTACAGTTTATCTGGTAAAGGCATGCGGTTTTTGTTTTTCTTCCATTCCCTTGAATGCCAAATATTAGAGAATGTTTAGGCCAGTGAAGGACTCCTTGGAGAATCACCTCCCTCAGAATCGCGGTCCACTAGACATTAAAAGCTCTTCAACAAACCAAGGCTTGCTTCTGGGATAATGCAATTTGTACACAAGCCATTGAGGACGGTTCCTTGTTATAACTTAGACAGGCGGCACCTAGGGAGTAGCCTACCAAGCACGTCTGGACATCTCGGGTAGTGTGAGAAAATGCAGTATCACACGGAAAGGTAACACCATCGTACTTGGCAATACTTAAATTCTTAGTTACAAAGTCCCCATTAGACAGCTGAGTGGGACAGTATCACAACAAGAGCAATTTTTCCTGCTGGTTTTTGCGTCAGGAAAAAATGGCAGCCTGAGCCAGCAGCCGAGCGATCGATCAATGGTGCCTGCGAGGTCTCCAGCTGTTGCAAGGAAATCGAGTTCAGATAACGGGTTTCTTCAAATGGGTACAAGCTGCAGTTTTGTTTCCAGTATCTGCACCACACACATTGATTTTTTTAGACACACTCACCTGCCAGTCTCCTGCTGTTTAAGTTTGGTTAAGTTGTCAACATCTACCAATCTCCTGGTTTGCTCTAGCTCACTGATGACTGTCAAAGAGCGTCTGACCTCATGGGAAACAAACCTCCATCCACAGTGACTGCCCGTCACTGGCCGTCCTGTTACCTGGCCCCATCACATCACAGGCAGCAGAGGAGTACTGGAGCCTGGGTCTTAGCACAGGGGTGTTGTGCCTTGCTCCTCCTCAGGCAGCTCAGTTGCTCCCAGCTTCTCACCTAATTCACTAGCAGGCTCTTCATCAATCACCATAGCAAGGTCTTCACTGCCCCACTCGCTCTGCTCCTCTCTGGGCTCTGCGATCTGCTCCAGGCTGTTCTCCACCAGCGTGGGGGAGCTGCTTATTCTGCTTTCTTCTTCAACCGTTCCAGTTAGTGGTTGGGAAGGAGGCAGTGGAGGAGGGTTAGTTGGCCTGGCATTTTCAGTGGAAGAGGCAGGGGCTTTGGTTAAACTGATGTCTGTTACGACCTCATTTTGAGGCAAAGGTAACTTTTCCACAAGTTTCCACTGAATGATGCTCATATCCTTCCCACCAGTTGAAATGAGGTGACTGTCATTATGAGTGAAACTGACGTTGGTCACGTGGCTGCTGTGGGCACTGTACTTGTGACTGGGAGCCTATAAATAAATCAGATGGGGAAATTAAACTCAATTTTACATGCCTGCTTACAACAATAGAAATGACCAGGGAGAGTAAGCCGGATTATGGAAACATGTTCATTTCCATCAATGCTACAAGACACCAGAGCTGAGGAATCAAACAGGGAAGAGTTTCCTTTTATTATTTCTTTAAAAGGAGTGAGTGCCTGGTAGTACACTCCTGTAAGGCAGTACCTGTGAGTCAAAGGCAGGAGACATGCCATGAATTCAAGGTCAAAAGGACCCTGACTCAGAAAAACAACAGTAACAGGGCACTAAGAATCACCCATCCTCTAGTGTGACAAAGGGGAAACTGGGCAAGGCTGTGCAGCATATCACCAAGAGAGCTGAGCGCCCACAGATACCCCCGTGCAGAAGGCATGACAACACTGGTTTCCGCCGAGCTGAGCTGACCTTTGCTTTGGAGCAGGGATACTGAAACAGATGGACTTTACAGAAGTCATCGGCCACGGCGATCACCCTTCTATTGTGGGATCGAACCAGTGCATTGATGTCTGTTCCATCGGATCCTTCTGGCCAGACACCTGGATAAACATGAGTAGACAATATTGGCCTGAAAACATTAACTGATGTTACATACACCCTCACACCTCACGCCAAGAAGCACAGAGCCAATCCTAGTCAGCCAGAAGCCACAGGTGGTGCCAAGAAACTAGCCTCACCTTGGGCTGCTTACACAAGCTCCTTAGGAAAGTCAGCAGCTACTTGTAGACAAGAGGAAAACAGAGCCAGTCACCCTGTCAGCAAAGGGGACTAAATGCTCCCTTTTCTGGGAGGTGGGTACCTTCAAAAATGTTGTCATGGAAGTGCCCAGGCTAGACATTGGTTTAGTATGCTATATCCCACAGAACTGTGTCCAGAGAGAAGACATACCAAATCTGTTTAGCAAGTTATTCTGAGGCGGGGCCATCATGGGCTAAGTGGAAAAGTTTCTTTTAGGCCAGGTAGAAATTATAGAAATTTAGAGCTAAGGTATTGACTTCCTATGGCTGAATCCTACTCAGGAGAACTTCTATTTTTTGTGTATATAAGTATTTGCTTACATATGGATAAGCTCACCACATGTGTGCCCGGTGATCAGAGATGTCACAAGAGGGCATTTGATCCCTTGGAACAGAATAACCGTTGCAAGCCACAGTGCTTTTAACTAGGGACCCACCTTTTCAGCACCCAAATCAAACTCATTTTGGGGGTGGTGGTGGTAAATTTGTGTGTGTATCACACATACACGAGTATGCAGGGGCAGGTATATGCAAAGCCAGAGGAAGATGCTGGGAGTTTTACTCTATTGCTCTCTGTCTTGTCCATTAAGACAGAGTCAGTCTTTGTGCTGAGGAGATAGTTGTTAAGCACTGACTGCTCTGGTCCTCCAGGGGAACTGGGTTTGGGCCCTATACTTGCATGGTGGCTCACAATCATCTCTAACTCCAGCTTCAGGTGAGTCAATCAATGTCTTCTGGCCCCCAGAGACACACACATGGCATATTTACACGCATGCAAGCAAAAATATTCTTTATACATAAAATAAATCGTAAAGGCGGGAAAGAGGGCAGTCCCTCATGGAACTGGAAGGCTCATTGTTTTTGCTAGAACAGCTTGCCAGCAAGCTCCTGGGATGTGCTGTGTGGGCTCCAGAAGGCTGGGGTTATAGGCATGTTCAGGACCACACCCAGCTTTCGGTGTGTGCACTGGAAACTCAAACTCAGGTCTTCTTACTTACACATAAAGTGTTTGTACCCACAAAGCATCTCCTTAGCTTCAGGGTCACTGCTGGCGGCCATTAACGTTCAGGAACTCTCTACCTCTCTGCTGACGGGATTACAGTTCATGCTACTATCTATATCTGTTCTTTACATGTTAGCTGGAAGTCTAAACTTGGGTCTCATGCTTGCACTGCAAACGCTTTGCCAAACAGGTCATACCCTCAGCCCTATAATCTCCAACTTTTATCCTTAAATAATAATCTGCTAAAAACCACCTTAATATTTTTAAAAATGGCACTATAACAACTGAATACCCATAAGCAAAAAAAAAAAAAAAAAATGTGCAAGGGCACTAAGAAGCAGTAATTCTCATATACACCGCCAGTGAATGCACATGGCGTATTTACACAGTAGTGGTCCCACAAAAGCCACAGGACGGCGACACCATGCTGTAGTGTAATAACTAAGAGATAGGAAACCTTGTCTGTAGAAACTGTTCACGTGTATAGCATCCTTGTTTACAACAGCTGAGTGGAAACAACCTACCTGATGACTAGGTGAACAAATTGTCTCTATGCCATTCATACAAAAGGGGACCAAGAGCCTTGCTATACCCCAGGGAGTCTTTTTAAAAGATCTATTTATTTTATATGAGTACACTGTTGCTGTCTTCAGACACACCAGATGTTGTGATGGTTGTGAGCCACCATGTGGTTGCTGGAAATTGAACTCAGGACCTCTGAAAGAGCAGTCAGTGCTTTTAACTGCTGAGCCGTCTCTCCAGCCCTCTGAGTGGTTCTTATATATATATTTTTTTAAGTGATTTATTTCATATGCATTGGAGTTTTGCCTGTGTGAGGGTATCAGGTGCCCTAGAACTGGAGTTATAGACAACTTTGAGCCACCAAGTGGGTGCTAAGAATCAAATCTGGATCTTCTGGAAGAGTAACCAGTGCTTTTAAGCACTGAGCCATCTCTCCAGCTCCCAGATGATTCTTAATTATTACGGCACTGAGCGTAGCCACTGTTGCCGGACCACAGTTGGATGTGAACATTTATATGAATGAACTCTGCAGAACAGGGGAACTGACAGCACGCAGATGTGGACTGGCTGCCGGGCGGGGATAGAGCAGTGGCTCTCAGCCTCCCTCATGCTGTGGCTCTCGACTACAGTTCCTCATGGCACGGTGACCCTCAACCATAAAACATTTCACTGCTACTTCAGAACTAATTCTGCTACTGTTATGAATGTAATATGAATATCTGATATTTATTATGAAAGGGTGGTGACTCCCCAAGGGGTCATGACCCACAGTGGAGAACACTGGGATAGAGGGCGCTCTGAGTCATGAGGATGGTGAAGGTTCCTCGGAGGGGAGGAAAATGCTGCAAGATCAAAGCACAGCAAGTCCATGACTGTGGCTTTAGGAAAACCACTGGTTTATATGCTTTAAGTAAGCTGCTCAATATGTGAGGAGAGCTCAATAACGCTGCTATTCTTTAAATTGTCTTTACTAATCTGAAAGCTTCACACCCACTTCTGGGAAATACTGGAAGGAGTGTTAACTCCTTTCCATTGAGATTGAAAGTTTAGGGTCTGCAGAGAACAAACCTCTTATTGGTTCAGTCAGTATCTTAATTAGGGTCTTACTGCTGTGAACAGACACCATGACCAACACAACTCTTATAAGGACAACATTTCATTGGGGCTGGCTTACAGGTTCAGAGGTTCAGTCCATTATCCTCATGGTGGGATGAATGGCAGCATCCAGGCAGGCACAGTGCTGGAGGAGCTGAGAGTTCTACATCTTCATCTGAAGGCTGCTTGGAGAAGACTAACTTCGTCTATAAGCCCACCCCCACAGTGACACACTTCCTCCAACAAGGCCACGCCTCCTAATGGTGCCACTCTCTGGGACAAGCATATTCAAACCACCACAGTCAGTACATTTAATTTCTCTGAATCTGAAAATAAAGGCCTTACTATAGTCTTGCTGGGCCTCAGACTCTCAGAGATACAACTGCCTTCTAAATGCTCAGGTTAAAGGAGTATGCCGTCAAGCCTGGCTAATATTTTCTTTTATCAAGTTACCCAGTAAACGTGTATAAAAAGCTCACACACTCTTCACATTAGCTGCAATGTTCTTACCAAAGACTTGGAAGCCTAGCACACAGGTGTATGTTGTCCAATCGATGTCCTTACAATCTGATCGGTTCCTGATTAGTTTGCAGCCATTTTCAATGTCCCCTTTAGAAAGTTAGAAACAGGAAGTACAGTATAAAAATGCTGTGTACAAATGTACATGAAAGTGCATCTTGATTCAAACTAGTCATGTTTACTTGTATTTATAATCCATACACTGAAAGACATTTAAGATTCATTTAAAAAGGAAAAGACTATGTTAGCAGGAAACTTTCAGAATTACAAAGTGTTTCCCATGGAAGTTTTAATCTTTTCTATGGAAGCATACAAGCTCACCCATAACGCTTGCCCTGCCTCCAGGAAAAGCTGCTAAATGAAACCATGCAGAGCTGCATCAGGTTCACAGAAAGGTCTCTCATGGCAACATCTGCTCAGTTCTACACCATTAAATTCATGCATTGCTTTCTTGGAGAGGAGGCTCACACGGGAGACTCATTACTTAGACCTGGGTAACAGATGCTGTAAGTTAGAGACCAGCTTGGACTCCTCAGTGTGCATTCCATGTAGCCTGTGCAGCAGTGCCTGACAAACACATCTGACCCAGGTATGATTACTTATACTTACAGTACAGTATCTCGTAGTCACCCGAGTTAGACATTATATGCTTATTGTCTGGGGACCAGTCAAGGTGTGTGATGTAGCTAGAATGTCCCTAAAGAAAGATTAAAAAAGAAAGCATTTAGAGTCCTGAATGACAATTTCATACTTTACTAACAGTGCTTAGTAATCATGTGCCAGGAATCCTAATTGATGAGAGCATCATAGCCCAAGGGACCAAAGGGTTGAGAGTGCTGATTCTTCAGTTCTTTTTACCCTGTCCTGTTAGAAGCTGAGGATGCAGCAGACACAGGTATTGTGAAGAGAACCAGTGACAGAAGAAGTGTTGGGCAGGACTGTGGTGCTCAAAGGGCTTCACCCAACAGTTCCTGGAACCTGGTGAAACCTGCCAGCATCTCTACCTACACACCAGAAACAAGTACCTACCACCTTTGCTAGGGAATCCCAAGAAAGACTCTTAGGCTTCCATCTCAGACAATGCTGTGCACTTCCAGGCCTGCTATTAACTCATTCATCCCATGTCCCTGTTAGAGTGATGCCAGTCTTGAGAATGATGCTTCTGACACAGGTCATGTACACAGAAGTTTCCCTGGGCTGTATGTGCTCCCTATAAATAGTCAGAATGGAACTCTGCTAGGAAAATTCCTGTCTCCAAAGAATGTTCTGGCCAGGGGCAAGTGACCCCACATCGCATCCCTGCAGAACAGCTGGACCCAAGTTAATCACCTGACTCTTCAGAGCTTTCCTTAAGTAGGAATATGTTAATATTTTGCTGCTTGGCTTTTATTAACACCAGAAATTAGAACAACAAAAACTACTAAATACTTAACTGTTAGCTTTACATGTAAGCGTTTGATGAATCCCAGTAAATCAGGCAGGTCATAGAGATCTTACAGTTTGTCAAAGCTGACAGACACAAGCTCACTTGTTTTATCTAGCCAAATTTTGTACTTTTGGAATTAAAAGCTTCCTGCTTACAGTGTTTTAGGTAAATAAATTCAATGTCTCAGATACAGTTTTTTTTTTTTTTTTTTTAAGGAATGGATAGCTAGACATAATGCCTGGTGTTTTAAGATGCTCAATTTCTTCACAAGCATTGTTTCACTTTATTTTCTAAAGATTTCTTTATTTTTTATTTATATGGTACACTGCAGCTTTCTTCAGACACACACATTAGAAGAGTGTATCAGGTCCCATTACAGATGGTTGTGGTGGCTGGGAATTGAACTCAAGACCTCTGGCAGAACAGTCAGTGCTCTTAACTGCTGAGCCATCTCTCCAGCCCTCAGATTTTAAATGATACATAAGCTTTAAAATTATTCCACTCTCCTCCTGAAGCCTGATTAAAAGTGTCCTAAACTCCTTCTGGACCCACAGCCTTCTTCAAAGCACTGCAAATACAAATGCCTATGTCTAAGTGAATTGTGGACATTTGGGAATTATGAATGAAGCTTTCTGAATAATAGAGACTGTAGGTATGTTAGAAAACAAGTTGGGGAATCACTTGCAATTGAGAGTATTAGCAACAAGAGATCCACGTTCAAAGCCAGGACGTGTTTCTGAGTAAGCATGAAGAGGACATGCTAACACATCACTTAAGACAAGTCTCAGGTCTACTTCTGCAGTCTGGGGATTAAGCAGATTAATCATGGCAATGCACACTCCTCTAAGTGTTTATCCTGATGTAGATGTTCTCTGCATTTTCCCTGTATCTCAGTGAAAAGCCTCTGATGCCCTACTGAGAACAGCATGGATAGCCCTATGTGCCTACACAACATTTAACTCCTCTAACAGTAGACACAGCGCGTCCACTGCAATGCAAAGTGCTCTGAAAGACTTATTTGGGGCAAGGTTTGACTCATGTTGGAAAACAGAATGATTATTTCTCCCTGATAGCAATGTCAACAATAAGCACAGAGATACAGTGCAGTTATTGGGAAGGGAGGGTCTGTAATGTCTCACACACCCAGATGTGACCACAGTGTCCTCTCCCGACTTACAGGTTCAGGGACAGAACCTCTAAGCCTGGAAACTAAATGCCAACAAGATTCAAAGCCGTTTGATTGTGGAGCATTTTATATTTTGGATTCGATGGTCAACTGGGTGATATCTATGCAGATATCCCCAAATCTAAAACCCTTCTGAGACAAAGCACTTCATGCAAGATATTCAACCTGTGCACACACAGAGTGGGAAATGGCATCAAACTTTGCCTCAAGGGGCAAGCATAATGGCACGGAAGTGGCTTTATCACCTTGAACATTTTAAAACAGTATTCTAAGCTAGCACTGCCATCACTGTCAGTTGGTAACCAGGTGGTACAACCACGTGCTAATCACAAGTAAACAGAAAGAACACAGCACCCGGAGAACAGCCATGACCATTCAAGTGTGGCACTGCATGGAACACTGACCCCTAAAGCCATCTCTAGCTGAGTCATCCTATAGAACTTTCTGTATCTTGTAGTCCATGGTCACCTACAGTTTCTAAGCAGCCATCCTGTCGCTAGTATTCCTAGGTCACTGAGCTGCATTTAACATTATGAACAGAAAGTTGTGGCCAGTAAGTACCATAATGGATTAGCGTGGGCCAAGAACTGTCAATTCTTTTTTTTTTTTTTTTTTTTTAAAGTATTTGAAAAGTCCTTCTCAGTATTTACTGCACTTAGAGTAAGATGTGGTTCTGTTTCTGGACTCTAGTCTGTCTACTCCCAAACAACTAAGATAATTTTACAGCACATGGGCAGTTTCAGATGAACATCAGATCTTTTCTCAAGCCCATAAACATCATAATGAATGTTTACAGCCACATCACATTTAGAGAAGAGTCTGAAAGGACCAAGGCTCCGCCCTGCCTGCTTCTGTCTAGACAGACCATGTCCACTTGGGCTTAGCTGGTCTTCCTGGGATTTCACTTGGCTACTTGTGCTTGTTCCGTTTATTCTCAACACAAGGTTTTGTTCCAGTAGTAGGGATTAAAGATGGGGTCTCCCAAACTTCTTACTTCTTGAAATATTCTCACCAAGTTACTTGGGCTGGGCTTCAACTAAGCATCATCCTCCTGCTTCAAGCCTCTAAAGCAGCTGGGATGACAGGCATTCATTATCATGCCCATCCTCATAGACAGTTTTGTTGCTATCCCCTCCTACCCTAATTAAAAAACAGTTCCTCCCTCATCCCCCCAAAAGAAGCTGGGCGGTGGTGGCGCACATCTTTAATCTCAGCACTTGGGAGGCAGAGGCAGGCAGATCTCTGAGTTCGAGGCCATCCTGTTTACATAGTGAGTTCCAGGATAGACAGGACTATACAGAAAAACCCTGTCTTGAAAAAACAAAGCCCCCAAACAAACAAACAAACAAACAGATACAGTTGTTTTAGGAAATGCCCATGTAATAGAGTATAACCATTCTGAGCAGTTGAAATTTTTCTCTCTGTGGTGTTATTGTGTGTGGAAATGTTATTTCAGAAGATAGGGCAACACAAGGACGCTAAGCTGGCTCTCTAGTACAAGGCATTAGGCTGGTCTAAGTGTCCCTACACACTGTTTGTCCCTCCAAAAACAAAATATGAGTGATGGTTCCACTGGGCAGCATTCAACAAGATACCTACCTTTTCTCTTTCCAAAAACATTTAAAAAAAAAAAAAAAAAGAATTACTGAATTGTTTATTTTGTGGACCAGACTCCCTTTCTTCTGCTACACTGTTCACTTAAATGTTGACTAGTATCAGTGTTAGGTCTCAGCAGTACGACAACCAATCCATATACCCAGAGCTCAAGGTGGGCTACAGAAGGATCTCTAGCAGCTGTGTGAAAGCCAGCATTCCTCAGGAGCTTGTGAAACTGGTTCCTACTTGCCAAAAGGCTTCATTTCCCCTAACTAAGCCCATGCCTGGCCTCCAGACTCCCTCAGTCCCTACTTAGAAGTAGGTTAGACATTTAAATCGAGCACCCTCAGATCCCCCACTGGCTATATTCTCTCACATGTTCCTCTCGTGCTATGCTGTCTGTCTCTCTTGCTTCCCTAGCTCTGGCCATATTCAGTCTGCTCCCCCTCACAGTAAAAACCTTTTCCTTAACCATACTATGGCGTGTTTCTTTACAGAAACCCTTGCTCACAATCAGGAAAATGACTGGAAGTAGGGAGCACCATCTACACTTGAATTCTGAGCTCTGGTTGTACCATTTTAAAGAAAGACCTAAGTTCCAGCAGTTCTATGAAGTAGAAATTATTAAAATCCAATTTTATGAAAGTAAGATTCAGAGAAGTTAATCAATTTGCCTGAAGTCACAAGTTAATAAGTGGCAGAGCCAGCCATGTCCAGTTTGTCCTCCCTAGTAGCAGACAACAGACAAAAGCAACAGTAGTATCTGAGCAGGTGGTGGAGATGGGAAGAGCAGGGACAGAAGCGTAGCCTGTCACAGCCCTAATGGTTAGCACTGTGCATGCACATAGGTCCTGAGAGTGTCTCATGCGAGTGATTAGACTGTCATTTCCTAACATTTCCAAGGTCCTTCTGATCATTAGCTGTTAGACGACACTGTATCTCTGCTGGGTAAGTTGCCTGGTAATACAACACATGATATAATAAAACACACAGTGACAACACTGAGGATTATAAGCACTGCACAGTCTGTCCTTGATGACAAATGAAGGAAACTTTATGTTCTAGATGTGCCATCATATCAAGACAACTGCAAAAGGAGGACTGAGTTAATAAGCAAGTACCACCCCCCACCCCCCCACCCCCCCACACTGCAGCCAACTATAAAGACAGATTTCCATTCTATCTCTTGAGGTGGTGCACACCCACAATCCTAGTATGCAGGAGGCTGAGGCCAGCCTGGGCCACATAGTAAGATCCCATCTCAAACAAAACAAACAAACAAACAAACAAACAAACCCCAAACAAAATACAGATTCTGTAAGATTAAATCATCTTTTCTACGTCCTATTCATTAAGCCTGTTTATTTCTGTCGAGAGGTTAAGAACTGAAGCATGATTTAAAGTCAGGCAGTGAGATGGTTCAGTGGTTATAAACACTTATAAAACTGCTTGCTATACAACTTGTGTTCCCGCACTTGGAAGCCATGCAGACTTGTCCTCTCACCTGCAATGTGCACTATACATATGCACTCTCACATACAAATTCTGTACGTAATAATCACACGATTTACAGCCTACCACGGTAAACAAAAAAAAAATCCTCATGGTGAAATATGGTTTCTCTTTTTTCATTTGTATGTGTGTATGCATATGTTCATGTGTGTGCACATACACAAAGGCCAGATGACAACCTTACATTTCTTCACTAGTCTGGAACTTATCAAATAGGCTAGGCTGGTCGGCTGTGAATTCTAGTCACCTGCCAGTTTCTGCTTCCCTGGTGCAGGGATTACAATTCAGCACTGCCAAGCCCAGCTTTTTACTTTTAAACAAAGGTTCTGGGCTCCACCCAAGGTCCTCCAGCCCTTTTCCAGCTGAGTTGTCTCCTATACCCTCAGTGGAATACTTTTTTTTTTAAAGTCTTTTTTATATACTACAGATATTAAGTTGATAAATTAAAAGAAACAAAATATTTTTGTTAAGTTCTACAAGTAACTCAGCTTGCTTGTAGACCAGTTTATAAATGAACTGGTTTTAGAGTACGGTACAAACCATACAGAGCAGCAATAAACACATCTCTTTTCTCACACACTAAGTCTTTGCTCATAGGAGTTCAACATCCTTGTTTTCTTTTCTGATACAGGCTCATTATGTAGACCTGCCTGGCCTTCAACTTGTGACCAATGTTCATGCCTCTGCCCCCAGAATGCTAAGAGCACAGGTCTGTGCCGCCAGGCTTAGCCAAACTGAAAACTCATAACGTGAATGTCCAAAATGCTTTAAAATCTAAGACTTTATAAGCTTGTGTGATAGGTGGGTCAAATCACAAGTGTACAAACACACTGTATAAAATTACCTCTGTGCTATGAGTGTAAGAAACAAATGAGTCAGTGTTTTTACTTCAATCTTGGCCCCAAGATCTCTTATAATGAATATATAAATATTCGCAAGCCAGAAACCTGAAATCTGAAACACTTCTGGTCCCAAGCATTTTGGATAAAGAATATTCAATCTGTATATGTTAAGTAAAATAATTTTCAGCCCCACACTACATGTATGTTTAGAAGAACTAATTCTTTTATTTATGTACCTGAGTGAATTGTTTTATCAAGACTATCAAAGACTTGGTGGCACCATGCCAATTCATCATGTCATTTGCTAATTCTGAATCATTTCCTAACACACATGCTGAAGTTACTTCACTTTGCACATTTAGTGAGTATTTATATGCTAAACATCAGCACGTGTGTGCTGCATGTACACAGGCCAGGAGGACAGCTAGTGTCTGCCTTGTCCCCAACAGGGTCTGTCATACAAGCTGGCTAGGCTGTAAGCCAGTGAACCCCAGTGATCCTCCAGTCTACTCCGCAGCGCTGGGTTACAGGCATGCATGTCCACGCCCAGCTTCTTACGGGAGTGCTGGTAATTCAAACTCAGTCTTCATGCTTGCACAGTGAACACTCTTACTTACTGAGCCATGTCCTCAGCCCTGCATTAGCTTCTTTTAATCCTGTGAAGCAGAAACTACTATTACCCTTACTTTACAGGCGAGAAGACTGAAACAGAGGGTTAGAGTAACCTGCTCATGGACACATCGGTGTACAAGTGAATGGAGAAGTTCAGGTCAGGAGTCTGAAGCAGTCTGTCCGTCCCCACAAGGCTCTATTACCTACCCTTTGTATCCCATGTGGGATTGAACCTAGGGCATCAGCTGTGCTGGCAACTCATCCACCACTGAGCTGCAGCTGCTCCTTCAGCTGCACTTCTTGGTGGTGGTACGTCTGTTCTCTTTTTCTTTCTTTGCTCCTGTCTGCTGCGTGTCCCAGCTGTTCTGGAACTTGCGATGGTCCTCGCACCTCTGTCTTGAGTGTTGGAATGACAGATGTCTGCTACCATGCCTGGCAACTGTACCTCTTGAGGACAAAGGAACATGTCTTCCAGTGCCCAGGCCATTTCTTTAGTTTGAGCGGAGTTCCTACCATACAGTAAGCATGCAGCCTATCTATAGAATTTAATTTTCATTTTATAAAGATGACCTATTACCTTCAGAATATGGAAATACATTTCTGCTAACTGTCTTAAATGCAGACTGGTCCACATAGTAAGCTCAAGGACAGCCAGGGCCACACAGAGAAACCCGTGTCAACGTTAAATAAACTTAATACTAGTTTGAGGGAGACAAATGCTGAACTCAAAATGTAAGGGAGAGATAGACTACCGTGTTCTACAGTTAGGTAATCATAATTTTATTTTTAAAAAAGACTGATTTAATTATGTGTATGTGTGTGCCCAGAGAGGTCAGAAACACCGAATTCCCTGGACTTGGAGTTATAGGTGATTGAAAACAGCTCAATGTCAGACTGGCAAGTACTCCTTACCACTGAGCCATCTCTCCAGGTCTCCCACTCCTCTTTGCTAAGACAGGGTCTCAGGTAGCCCACAGTGGTCCCAAATTTATTGTGTAGTTGGGGATAACTTTGAACACTGATTCTTCTGCCCCCCCCCCCCCCCAAACACACCTGGTTTACGATGCGCTGGGGACTGAGGCAAGGCACTCTCAGTTCTCACAGAAACAGAGTTTAAAGCAGCTACACCAATGTGGACAATTAATTCTCCTTATAATAGAATATAATCTTCTCAATCCCTGTGTAACTTAGGTCATTCTACTTTGCTACTTACAGTGCACTTTCCATATCTGCTGTACTTCCTTCCATTTTCTGAAACTGTGTAGAGGTAAATAAAGTTGTCATGAGATCCCACAGCCAGAAGAGTACCATCTAGAATTAAACAAGAAAAAGTGCTGGTTGGAAAATGCTTGTATGTATTGTTACCTTATTGGTTCTATATTAAATGATATATTAAAAATGTTCAATCACATCAATATAACTATTTGGCATTTTATAAACAAAGCTGATCATGTAGCATCTTCTAACATCAAATGGTGACCTAGTTTAAGGTAGCACCCCTCCTTGAAGATACTGTCTACTCTTAACCCCTTGTAGTCAGCTAAAGGCTGATTTGAGAGATTTCTCTACATGTATTGGTGGAAGAGCACAGTGTTTATGCAGTACAGTAAGCAGGTACAGCTCCGTACCTGGGCAAGCAAATCTGATCTCACCAATTACAGAGTAGGTTTCCTTAAGAAGGAACACATTACACTCTCTACTTCTGTGGTATCTTTGATTGTACCTACAACTATGCTAAGCACATAACAACTGGTCAGAGCCCACCAGTCTTTTGATTTTTAAATGCTACATTTTGTAGGGGTTGTTATGCCAGGATTAAAAACAAATTAAATCAAATGAAACAGAAAATATTGCTGTTTCAAAATGACTCTTTTGGGGCAGGCAAGATGGGACAGAAAAAAGGCACATGCTGCCAACCAAACCTCATGGCTGGCATTCCATCCAAGGGACCACGTGGCAGAGGGATAGAACCACCTAATAAATGTCCTCTGACAGACACATGTGCTCACACAATACATGTTTTAAAAAACACAAATTAAATTGACCCTAACTTTTGCATCTTGGTGCACCCCCCCCCCCATTCAAGACAATATTCTGTACTTCTTGTTAAATAATGAAGAAACAATCAAGTTTTTATTTTTATTCTTAATTCAGCAGCTATTGGAGTACACGCTCAGAGCCAAGGTTGCAGCTCAGTGATTACGTGGTTGCCGGCCATGTGCACAGAGGCCTGGTTTCAACCTGTAGCATTACACAAACAAAACCTACCAACACCAAATGCTCAAATGTAACTAAGTCCAGGTTTGGTCTTACATGCCTATAATCCAAGTTTTTCCAAGGGTGAGAAAAGAGAATTATAAATTTCAGGCCTGTTTGGGAAAGACTATGCCTCAAAAAGGCCAAATTCTAGAAAAGAATGATATAAATCAAACCATATATATAACAAAAACAAAGGTAACTGGAATACTGTGGAAATTTAACATTTTGAATAAAGTATACAAATAACTACTCAATGTTGAATGAAGTTATATAAAATTCTTACAACGAATTACTACGTGTTTTATTTAATAACAGTTATGATTATGTAACTCAAAACAGTGCTAATTAGAGTATAAAGGATTGTGCGTTTGGACCCTAGTGTGTACTCTGGCTCGCTCTTTCTTTCTTTCTTTGTTTTGTTTTGTTTTTGGTTTTTCAAGACAGGGTTTCTCTGTGTACTTCTGGCTGTCCTGGAACTCACTCTGTAGACCAGGCTGGCCTAGAACTCAGAAATCCGCCTGCCTCTGCCTCCCAAGTGCTGGGATTAAAGGTGTGTGTCACCACCACCCAGCCGGCTGTTTCTTTTACAGTGTTTGGGGAATGTCAAGGACTGAACTGAAGGAGAATGTGGTAGACCATGTTCTACCAGTAACTCTTTGTCCATTGCTTGTACTCTTTATACATACAGAGAAGGTTGCTAATTAGATGGATGGGACATTTAGCTTAATACATAAAAATCCTTCTGATGTAGTGTGATTTTACAGTTTGTAACTTTACAGTTTGTAACGGCAACTGCAATCCTGTCAGAGTTCATTCCAAATTTACACTCGCTCACTGCAGCTTGATTTTTGTAGATTTCATAGATCCAGCAGTGGAATTTAACCTGATATTCAGGGACACTCCACACTTGACAACTCTTGAACAGAGAGGAGTTCAGCAAGCACACACATGACTTCAGTGGGTGCAGTGCATATGAAAGGAGAGATCTGCTTACCTACTGAGTAGCGCATCACAGAGAGCTGCTCATTCCCATCAGTGTGGATTGAAACCAGATCTCTTGTTTCCGCATCCAGAACAAACCACCTGTTTAGGGAAGAAAAGGAAAACAAAACAAACCGCCTTCAGATGTTTACATTTACAGGCAACAATAGGTGACTTATTCTACATTTTTAATTCAAAAAAAAAATCAATCTTAACTTTATAACTATGATAGTGCTTCTTCTAATTAATGCTGAATTTATTTCTCAAAAAATGCTGCTAGACAGTATTTTCATTTCTACTGTACTTCTGCTAAATATTGTTTATAGACAGAAAGTAGCATGACCCTAGAGCCGACCCAGCACATACGGCAATGGAAAAGGAACAACTAAGCGGGACTGTCGGTGTTCACAGCACAGTTCACGGGGATGAAGGACAACAGTCACTAGGGAGCCTCTGAGGAGGAGACGGGAGGAGGAGGACGGAGGAGAACTGACAGCTGCAGAGGTAGGCAGGACACGGACAGACACACCCTCATGTTGGTAATTTTGTGAGAGGCTGCCACACTGAAGCCACATGGTCCACGCTCACTGAGCACACGCTGGTGCAGCTGACAGTACCCACACACTGCACAACTGTTTACATTTGTTACCAATCCTCAGCTACCAAAGAGGGAACAAGATGGTATCCCAACCAAGACTACAGAGCTACAGTGAATATCAGGCTTCAAGGTTTTGGTTTTTTTTTTATTGTTGTTGTTTTTAAAGATTTATTTATTTTATGTATATGAGTGCTCTATCTGCATGTATACATGCAGGCCAGAAGAGGACATCAGATCCCATTACAGATGGTTGTGAGCCACCATGTGGTTGCTGGGAATTGAATTTAAGACTTCTGGAAGAGAAGGCAGTGTTAACTGCTGAGTCATCTATCTAGCTCCAAAGCCTCAAGTTTTTAATGTGATTATCAAACACACACTGGTTATAGATAGCAGCTACTTAAGAATGAAAGACAAACTCTTGTGTTTCTTTAAATGCATAGAAGATTAGTTCCTCTATTTTTGGAATGGATTTGTCAGGTGGGACATGGTTGTGACTGCAACTGCATGACAGTTTCGGCCGCAGGTACACCATCAACCTGAATAATGCATCTCTGGCTTTCTAGTATACAGATGGCTTGCTCTTTCTTGTATGCTCGTCTGCTTTGCCTTTGTCTATACCATATTTGTCCTCTAATATAACTTTGGTAAACATTTCTGGGAAAGGGATTGAGGGCGTTACTAGAGAAGGAAATGGCTCTGATGTCTATTAGGAACCAACTGCTTTGGCCCTGGCCATGCAAGCAGCCAACCCAGGCATAATGGGACCAGGGCTTCTGGAGGTGGAGGTTGACGGCCTTAATTGTTCTCGGGGAAATCTTAGCCATCTCATGATGATTAAGTTGTACCAGAAAATATTTCAAGTAGGAAGTGGTTTTGAGAAATCTGAAGTTTTAATAGTTAAGAGAATTGAAGACCCCAAGGAAATGGAACACTGGACCTGGGTCACTAAAAACAGGGATGTCCATAGAAAATACAAGGGACAAGATGGAGGAAGAAATAGCTGGGTCTACTGGACCAGTGAACAATGGTGAGAGCCCCCTCGAGGGGAGAAGTTGGAGTTAGAGATATTATTGGGGAAAACTGGAATATATATGTATGATAAAAGAACCCTGTGAGGGGGCCGCTGGGTCCCCTGACTTTTCCTGGAAAGACTGGAAACATACTGATTTGACCCTCTGGTTCGCCTGCCCAAGGAAACTATGGTACAAGTTCTAAGAGACAGAACTTATGCTTGTGAAGGAGTCCTAAGGGAAGCTTCAAGAGGAATTAAAAGAGTTTGAAAAGCACTGTAGAAATAAATATTTGGATGACCTTAATAAAGAGACTTTGCAAATTTAAGACAAGTTAAAAATATTAACATTACCCTGACCTATTTAGCAACTTTCTAAGAAATGACAGAGAGAGAGAGAGAGAGAGAGAGAGAGAGAGAGAGAGAGAGAGAGAGAGAGAGAGAGAGAGAGAGAGAGAGAGAGAGAACGAGAGAGAATGAGAATGAACCTGAAAGCTGTGTTGGAGCTTCTGAACAGGAATGAGTCACCTGTCAGCTCGCACCTGCATTGTTACCTGAGACTGACTTTGTGCGGATCCAATCCCCCCCATTCTCATTGTTACCTGAGACTGAGTTTGTGCTGATCCAATCCCCCCATTCTCATTGTTACCTGAGACTGAGTTTGTGCGGATCCAATCCCCCCATTCTCACTGTTACCTGAGACTGAGTTTGTGCGGATCCAATCCCCCCATTCTCACTGTTACCTGAGACTGAGTTTGTGCGGATCCAATCCCCCCATTCTCACTGTTACCTGAGACTGAGTTTGTGCGGATCCAATCCCCCCCATTCTCATTGTTACCTGAGACTGAGTTTGTGCTGATCCAATCCCCCCATTCTCATTGTTACCTGAGACTGAGTTTGTGCGGATCCAATCCCCCCATTCTCATTGTTACCTGAGACCCTGAGGCTGGTCCTCAGCAGTATTTCTATTTCTCATTTTTATTTTCCAATGTGCCACTGTGTGAAAGCCGTAAGCTGATGCACCGTGCATCACTAAGACAGGGTCTGTCTCTCTGTATGTCTGTCTCTTTCTTCCTCCCTCCCCCGCCCCCTGGACCCAGGAGCTTGCAGACTCAGCTACTCTTGCTAGCCAGCTTCTGTGTCCATCCCAAGTGCTGACTGCCATTCCTAACTCCAGTCATGACCTGCTAAGTCAAGAGCACTACCCTCTGAGTCCCCTCCCCAGCCTGGCAAATGTTTTTTAACAGGAAGCCAATGAGGTTGTTAAAAAGTGTATCGTGGCCGGGCGGTGGTGGCGCACGCCTTTAATCCCAGCACTTGGGAGGCAGAGGCAGGCGGATTTCTGAGTTCGAGGCCAGCCTGGTCTACAGAGTGAGCTCCAGGACAGCCAGGGCTACACAGAGAAACCCTGTCTCAAAAAACCAAAAAAAAAAAAAAAGGTGTATCGTTTTCCTATAGATGTGCAGCAACACTGGGAGTCGTTCCCCAACCCCCCCGCCCTGTGTCACTGCATGACGATTTTCTTTCAGAAGTTGCCACTGTAGCCAGGATCTCAGTTCTTACTGAGTTCTAGCCAAGGGTATTTTCTACAAACAAAACTTGTGTTTTCGAATTGTATTTATCACATCTCACTCTGGAGTGTATACAGTGGAACAAAGCTTCTATTTGAGAGTAATGTGTCATTACTACGAGGCTCTCTATGGCTTGAAGGATCTAATGGACTTTGGATGTAACAGCCACCAGGGATGGGAACTCTTCTGTTATAGATTAAGCTGATTTGTGAGTCTAATACCAAATAACAAAAGATACACCATCCTTTATGACGACAACTTTTCTGTGTAGAGGTGGTAGGGATGAGGGTGATCACATCTCATGTAGCCCAGGATAGCTTTGAACTTATTATATGGTCAAGGCTGACCTTGAAGTCTTGATCCTCCTACCTTCACCCCACAAATGCTAGGATCACAGACATGTGCCATCATGCCTGGTATATGATTTTTAGTTTCTTTAGTGATCACACAAACATTCTAGAGCTAGAATTAACCTGAAGTACCTAAATAAATGCATCTCTTTTTCCTTTAGAAAAACACGCATCCATGATAGTATCTTTTGGATAGTTTATGGCTCTGGCTGTCCTGGAACTCACTCTGTAGACCAGGCTGGCCTCGAACTCAGAAATTCGCCTGCCTCTGCCTCCAAGTGCTGAGTCTTGCTTTTTAAAATGAACCTCTAGATACAAAAACAGGAGTGTTGGGGCTAGAAGACAGTTACATGGTGAAGAGTATATGTTACTTCCAAAGTTTGGTTCCTAGTGCCAATGCTGGGTAGTTAGGCTAGGCCTAAAAGCTACAGAGAGAAGACACCAGGGAGAGAAGCAGAGGACTCAACCTCAGGATCACTGTTGGTCAAATTCCTCCAGGAGAACTGTTCTGGTATGTTTCCTTAGCGTCACACTAATGCATACTGAATGAACTCTGTGGTAATCACCAATGTACTCACTACTTGGTAACTCAATGCAGAATCTATACATGGACATAGACACATCGCTCAACATTTTACCAGTCATTTTTCTGGTCACGTACTATTTGGACATGTTTCACAGCAAGCTAGTTCCTAGCCCTAAATGTGACTTAAAAGTGAAGTGAGTAATCTGAATAGCCAAAGAAGTAACTTTTCAGTTTCATACAGTAAAGTTAGGTGTTTACAGACCAAAGGGAAAATAAAAACGAATGAGATATCCATGAATCCAAGGCATGGAAGCAGGTGTGGAGCCCAACAGAGCTCTATCTAACCCAGCAGTGACAGCCGCATCTGCCAACAGGAGACAAGTCCACACCAGTGAGCACAGACTGGCTGTCAGCACTGCTACAGTGCTTACCGTCTGTCTCTCACGTTTTCTAATCACAACTCAGGAGGTAGTAATAGTTGCCTTACCTTTAGAGTACGTCACTAAGACTGAGGGACCTCATAGCCACACAGATGTTAGAAAGTAGTTTCAGTGGTTTTCAACCACATCATTTCAACTTTTTTACATTTATTTAGTGTGTGTGTGTGTGTGTGTGTGTGTGTGTGTGTGTGTGCGTGCGTGCATGTATCACGGCTGCATGTGGAGGTCCAAGGACAACTTTTAGGAGTTGGGTCTTCTGACTCCAGGGACTGAGCTGTCAGGGTTGACAGGCGCCTTTCTTGCTGAGCATTCTCTTAGCTAATCCATCAGAGCAATTGAATTCACACAGCCCACCACTTCAGACCACACGGCCGGCTCACTTACAGACCCTACCTGCCTGAGTGTGTTCCGATAGCTACCACCGCACCACTTGGATGAAAGTCTGCACAGTGTCCCGGTTCCTAGAAGAGAAAAGGACAGCCATTGGGGCGTAGGACAAAGGCTCCTAGATTTAAAGGAATAGTTAAATCTTTCAAAATAACTTGTTTCAAATAAACAAATTCTGGTCAGCTTTACTGTAAGCCAATGAGAATGCTACACTGACAGAACTGGCTGGCCAGGAGACACAAGTAATCGGCTTGTGACCAGGGAGTGGAACAATTCAGGTAAGACCAAATATGTTAAGAAATTCGCACAGAACTCATACACTTCTTTTGGGGTAGAAAAGGTAGTATCTATATACGGTAGTGAGAAAATACAAGGTTACCCACAAAGACAGTACAGTTTGTTACAGCATTTACTGAATCCAACTGTCACACCGCAGAGGCCCTAATATTTTAATCAATGTTCCGCAAATATACAAAATCTTTATAAGTTTACTACTGAAACTGAGAGGAAAGCATCCGACTCCCTTGCTTCTTAATGTGGATTCACATTAGAACGGAGACCAGACATGCCCTCCGACTCTCAGCCCTTTCACCAACCCACAAACACACTTTAGCTCAATGGTTCCTGAGTGCCAGTGGGAGGGGCCTGCGGGGGAAGCACTACACTCACGTCCACAAGCCTGGTCCACTCCAGCCTGTGCTCCACGGAGTTCCACATGCACACCTGCCTGTCTTGAGCACACGTCAGGAGCAAATCTTTGAAGGGATGTGTTGCGAGGCCCCAGAGTTCATCTGTATGACCCTGGAAATGAAAAACCTCCTTGTAAGAACCAAAGCATATTGTCGATAAATAATGTAGAAATTGTTGGCATCACACAGCTTACCTGTACTTCTATTTGGAAGCCATCATTAAATGTTCCCCGTAAAATAAAGTTGCGTGATGTGCCTACTAAGAACTGTTCTGCCTTTCCCTCTGCAACTGCTCTAATTGTGCCATACTGATCAGGAACCTGGAACAAATGTGTCAAGTTACCGTAAACAGTGACATGCAACAATTAGTACCTGAATAGTGTTATGCTCACAGTTGTATGCAGTTGGAGGGTAATAAAGACAAACTCTAAACCTGAAACAATATGGTGGTCTCATCACATTGTAATTTAATGTTCAATTACACAGAAGCTATAATGTACTATCAATATTCTTTGCCACATTTACTGTAATTATTTTTGTAGAACAGGGTCTCCCACATGCTATTCAAGATTGTCAGTGATCTAACTGCAGCCCGCTTCAGTAAAATTTAAACTTATATTCTATATGATACCGAGAGTTAGGAAAGTGTGGGGAGGAAGGAAGCTCTAGTCGAGCTCATACAAATACGGTCTGGGTTTTGTTTCATGTTCTTCTGGGCAAGTTACTTAGCTTAAGACAATTCATTTATTTGTGACGTGGAGATAACACATTCATGCCCTATTTATTCCTGACTGTTTCAGGGACCAAAAGATAAAAATTCCAGTAAATAAAACAGCTGACTTTTTAATCTACAGACTCTGCATTCAAGTACTAGATCATCCATGGACTGAAAACACTGGGGTGAAAAAACCCTCTGTGTGTACTGTTCCTATACAATTCAGTAAGACATTTCCAAAGCAGTCACACTGTATCAGGTATGGTAAGCAATACAAAGACAATTTAAAGTCTAAGTCCATAGAAATAGTTGACTACACTGGGTAAGGGACTTCAGTATCTACAGATTCTAGCATCTACGAGGAGACTGGAGACTACTCCTGTATAGATACGAAGGGATGGCTGAATCGTAAAATATTATAAAGGCCATTCATAGGTCTCCTTATGAGACCCATTTCATTCACACACTATGTGATGTCCACTTAATGTCCTTTACACTGAGAACATCAGTGACCCCACAGAATGACCCTGAAATGGTACATTTCTTCTTCCTGAAGGGTTGGTTCGAAAGTGCCTCTGCTTATCCATATCTGCCTAGCCTGCGTCAGACCCTGAGTTCCATTTCTTGCACTGCACAATAAACAATGAAGTCCTCAAACTCCACATTATTCTGTTTAGAGCAGAATCCTCTGGGCCATAACAAACGCTTTCCTATGGGGAGGGAGTGAACTTCAGGGAACTCGGATCAGTTCCCAGAAAAGCTGTCTCAAAGTGGGACAAAAATGCACGAGTAGAGGTTTACTTTTTTAAGGTTCATTTTTACATTTCCAGCCTTACCTCAATTTCTCTTTCAAGGTTCAGATCATGATCCCACAAAATGATTTTTCTGTCTTTCCCACCTCCAGTTAGTAGCATCCCATTTCTCCTCTGACAGAGCGTAAACACACTGCCATCGTGAGCTTTGATTTGTCTGCTGATCTGATATACACCTAATATGGTAAGAGAAAAATAAAAACACTAGAAATAACATGTTTTATTAGAGTCTAGAATCTTTCTAGAAAACAGCTTTAGCAAAACTACAGGGTGAATACTCAGAAAGTTCACATTTTCCTCATCAGAAACCTAGTCTCAGCAAGTTACAGAAACATGGCAGATACAGAGACTTAAGACTGAATATAATCCTTTACATTTATGTCAGTATATATCCTCTAAAAATATTTTCTAAAAAAAACAAAAGGTAAGCTGCTAAAACAGCTACTACTGTCCAGACAAGAGGGTATATAAAGTGTATCTCAGCATCAGCTTCACTGTCATCTCTTATGATAGATTGTGCACTATCCGAGTGGTGTCACTAGTGCAATGCACAACTAGGACAGAATTATGAGGCTCATATACACAATACCAGTTATTGATAAAGCCGTAGCCAGGATCCAAGTCTCCCACCTCAGTGTCCCTGGAGCTTTGTAGCTCAGTGCACAACAATCATTAATAAACATTAAATTATTCTTTTTAGTCTACTGAGAAACAAACAAACTGAGTCGGTTTCTTAGAGCAGGGCTCTAGCAAACAAGGGAGGCTGATGAGGCAAGAGGACAGATAGCCTTTGGGAAATAACGCCTTACAGAATTAGTTAGCAGGTTCACAATGGAAGTCAGAGCCATGTTTAAATATGGCTAAAGCCAACAAAATAGCCTTAGCTCTTATGGAAAAACTGAAAAAAAAAAAAAAAAGTTTTAAAAACCATCCATTTTCTAAAATTGTATACCAACTGATGGATGGATAAGCAGGACATGGCTGTGCCTAGACACTTGAACATTGTGTTGAGGAGAAGGTAAGGAAACCTTCAGAAATCTTACAGGAAACCTTAGGAAATCTAACAGGATGGGCCTTAAAAACACGCCACATTAAACATGTCAGTTATCGTCAGGCATGGTAGTCCACCTGTAATCCTAGGAAGCCAGTCTGGGCTACACAGTAAGTTCTAGACCAGCCTGGGCTATATAGTGAAAAGTGTTAGAGAACAAAAACCAAACCAATCAAATAAAAAACTAGTTATCTGGGCTGGAGAGATGGCTCAGTGGTTAAGAGCATTGACTGCTCTTCCAGAGCTCCTGAGTTCAATTCCCAGCAACCACATGGTGGCTCACAACCATCTGTAATGGGATCTGATGCCCTCTTCAGGTGTGTCTGAAGACAGCAATAGTGTACTTATATATATACACACACAGAAAAACCCAAAAAACTAAGTTATCTAAAGCCACACATTTTACTCTATTTTGATAAATTACCTAGAATAAAGAGACCCAGAGAGATGGGAGAAGCTAATTGGTGCAAGGTTTCTTCAAGAAGATGGCAGTGAAGTGTATATAGTGGATCTAGTAAACATTACTGACTGCACTCTTAAAGGAGCACCCTTCATGTCATGTGAACTATGTATCAGCAAGGCTCTTAAGGAGATTATTTTCAACTCACTTTTCTATGGGAGCTGTCATTAAGTTTGCAAAATTAGCTAAAATTAACAAGGTTTTGGCATCCTTAAAATGTTTTCAGCCATAGCTGACCTTGAGAGCTGCTCTCGAGCCGTGTGGATGCATGCCTGGTAGAAAGAGACAATGGATGGTACACTGGCAGGGAGCAAGGCAAGGACTCACTGCTCAGATCCGCGGCTTTCACCTAAGCACAATCCAACTTTTGAGCATCATGATGTGCTCAGCTGATGTCTGTCTACACAATTTATCTATTTTTGCTCTGGTTATACCTAAGTGCTTAGGAGAGAGAAAGGACATCTGAAAAATATGAATTTTCTGAGCACTGCTGAGTCCCTTTAGGTCAGGGACAGAGGGAGGAAGAAAGAGTGAACAATGAACATCTGCCTATCTTTGGTCTCCCTTCTTGTATGTGGTCAAAGTAACAAGTAAGTATGTGAAATTATAAAACTAGCCAGACGTGGTGGTGCGTGCTTTTAGCCCCAGTACTGGGGAGGCAGATCTCTGAGTTCAAGACAAACCTGGTCTACAGAGCTAGTTTCAGGACAGCTAGGGCTACACAGAGAAACCTTGTCTTGAAACATGACCCCACCCCACCCCCCAAAAGGAAAGAAATTGAAAAAATAGCTAGGCATGGCGGCACACACTTTTACTCCCCGGACGTGGGAGGCACAAACTGTGGATCTCTGTGAGTTCCAGGTCAGTCAGTTAGACCCTGTCTAACAAACACCCATTAAAAATCAATGTGGAACATCACGGTTCCCTGGGAAGAATGCACAAAGTAAAATCAAAGTTTTCTGTTCTTAATTCAGCTGCCCTGTTTTTAAACATATCAAAAAACCTTGTCAAACATGTATGGCCTTCCCAGAATGATTGATGTTAGAAAACAGAGAGTGAAATTAAAGAACTGTTTCATCAGGATAAAAACCTCCGTAGTGTGAGTGACTCAGTTCCACTCATTTCCTTTTGAGCTGGAATGTTGTCACAAAGCCCAAATAGTAACTAAGTTAAAAAAAAATTCTGTGTTTCACATTTAAGCAAATTCCAAGTTTCTTTTATAGGCTATAAATAAAACATTACAGTTTAAAAATCTTTCTCTCATGAACCTATATTTCTGTCAGTCTAGTTTAGGTTAAACATTTGAAATACTTGCTGAGAAAAATTACTGTCTTTGAGTTTAAAAACTTTATGTCTCGGTTTAATTATATGGCCAAGTCTAACCCAAGTTTAATAGCAAGTTCTTTCATTCGTCTCATTGCTAAGAGAAAGTCTCCATAAAAAGCAGGTTTACCTTGCCTGCCAAGTAAAGACATCTAGAAGGCTCTGTCTATTCAAACAAGACTCAAATGTTGGGAAATGCTAACATTAGGTAATGGTCTTACCACCTAGGTAAAGGGCTCATGCTGGTGACTTGGTAAGCAGGCCAAACAGTTGGACTTCTTGGTTCTAGAAAGGAGCCTGTCAAAGATTTAGAAGTGATAAACATTTTTAAAATGTCTTCATGTGTGCCTGGTTTGAGCCTTGCCAATGTGTGGAAAGAATGCCAAGGCCTACCACTAGGGTTGGGAAGAAGGTCTGCAGGTGGTTCACTTTTTCTCCATTTGTCTCCAAAAGCACGACCCTGAGTTCTGCTCAGATACCTGAGTACCAGCCCAGGAGAGTGAAACTTTATATATCTGAAATTAGTATGTATCTCTAAGTGTGCTCTCTCCTATTAAACTTCTGGAGGGAAAAAGCTTTATATGATCACATGTAGATTACATATCACAAGGACTACTTCCATTAGAAAGGCTCTTTCTGGAGCGCTCATGTTACTTCAGTGCAAACTGTCTCTCCAGGTCAGTAAGGGTGGGGCTGCAGCAGCACACGTGAGAGTCCTGCAGCACTGAACAAGAAGATACCTTTAGGCCCTTTCCCGGGCGGGGGCTCCACCGTAGTTTTGCTCCAGATAAGCATGACTCCCCCAGAGTCTCCAGTGAGAACATCTCCATTCCCCAAGAATGCCAAACACTGAACAAATTTTGGTTTTTCATATTTCTACAATAAAATGAGAATTTTTAGGTTTCTCTTTGGCATGGTAATTTTATGCTTACCGAATAATAGATTACACACCCACCCACCCACACACCCCAATGATATTACAACATTCTGATCCTTACCCCAAAAATTCCCTGTTTTCTTGTTAGTGAATTGCCACTCCAGGTCCAGAAAAAAATATGAGATTTACCACATGTTATTATTGTATTTGCATCTGTTGGGTGGAATTCTACAGCCAAAACAACTTCGTTTGTTGTCTGTCAAAAAAAAAAAAAAAAAAAAAAAAAAAAGTGATAGTTTTAGAAGAAAGTATATTCTGGTTTTTTTTTTTTTTTTTTTTCTTCTTCTTCTTCTTCGAGGCAGGGTTTCTCTGTGTAGCCCTGGCTGTCCTGGAACTCACTCTGTAGACCAGGCTGGCCTCAAACTCAGAAATCCGCCTGCCTCTGCCTCCCAAGTGCTGGGATTAAAGGCGTGCGCCACCACTGCCTGGCAAGAATGCATATTCTTACTATTACCAATATCCAATTAGAGTTCCTTATAAAGTCAGGGAAATTAGTTTAGGAAATTTGCCTTTTCTCCTAAGACTTCTTTTACTAATCATTTATAAGATATTTGTTAAGAATTATAGCGTACATCTTACATATTCAGCAAAGCACACTATGTAAGATGCAAGAGTGATGTGTTGTCTTAAAGCTCCAGACACCAGAGGTAGAAACGGAGCAGCTCCTTTCTAGTCATCCATCCGTGCCTGTCTCGGGAGTCAGAGCAGCGAGCTGTCTGCTTCACTTAAATGCAACTGCAAGCAGTGTACTCCTTTACATTTACAGTGTTTTCTCAACATTGTATGTGAGATCCATTCATGTTCATGCTAAATGCTATAAAATATTCCTTGGAAAAGGATCGAGGGGGAGGGAAGGGAAAGAATGAATCTACTGCTGACTGGAATTAGGGTAGTTCCACTTTTTTAGCTATTGTAAACTACATTCTAGTGAACAGATCACATCGATTGATTCTGTTGGGTTTATATACTCTGGAGAGCAACAGGCTGTGCCAGCAAGTAGGCACATGTTCAACCTTAGCAAGTAATACCAAATGGTTTTCCAAAATGGCCACACAGCAGCACTTCCATACTGACTTTTAAACTTACATAAAGTAGAAGTTATTTATCAGGCACTCAAATCTTTATGATGGAAGCAAAGAGAGTCCCCTGTTAGAATGCTGTAAGTTCCACAACACACTGGAGGAAGACGGGGAAGAGAAGGCCTAGACATCTAGCCCTAGAACCCAGTCCTTTGCAAAATGCTTGTTTTTCTTCCCCTACAAAAGGCTTTCATTTCTATCCTGAATAGGAACAAATAAATACTCTGAAGTTAAGCTTCAGTTGCTTTACAGTGGCCTATTCTGGCAATGAACATCTAGGAGAGTCTGGGGAATCTGGATGAGAAAAAAGAGGGGAAGAGACAAGCATGACTACAACATCCACACTGTGAGGCAACGCTGGGTGGGACTGTGAGACATCAGGAGACTGTGACACATTATCCTTGATTTGTGGCAGAGGACATTCATATCCCATGCCTGGTCTGAAACAAAGCTCTGTGCTAGCAACATATCCTGGGAAGGTGGTGAAGAATGGCCAGTGAGGAGCCAGCACCTCACCTGGAAGACCTAACTACAGAAGAGAAAACACTTATGTACTTTATTCTGCTGCAACTTCCCTACATGTCATTGGTGCAAACTAGACAGAAGGGTAGTTGCCAAAGGATCACCTGTCTTCATTTATGCTTTGTTTTGGTTTTTTTTTTTTTTTTTTTTTTTTTTTTTTTTTTTTTTAGACAGGGTTTCTCTGTGTAGCCCTGGCTGTTCTGGAACTCACTCTGTAGACCAGGCTGGCCTCAAACTCAGAAATCTGCCTGCCTCTGTCTCCCTAGTGCCGGGATTAAAGGCGTGAGCCACAACTGTCCTGCTTCACTTATATTTTTAAGGTGTGAGATTTTTCCGACAGCGAATTTCAAGTACAAACAAATGTACTTTGCTTGCTTTAGAAGTCACAACAACAAAAACCCATTTTTAAGCCAAAAAGTCAAAAACCTGCAATTTATCAAAAATAACCCTAAAAAAGAGACAAGGAGCTGAAGCAAAATATATTCCTTTCATTACTTTTTAATCATGTTTATGCGTGTGTCTCTGTGTGGATGCTTGCACCTAAGTTCAGGTGCCCATGGAGGCCTGATTTCCAGGGAGCTGGAGTCACAGGTGATACATGATGTGTAGGGAGCTGGTTCTCTGCAAGAGCAGGACCAGTTAGTTCTACTGCTAAGCCAACTGTCCAGCCTTGAAAACATATTCTTCTTATCAAAGGACTTATCAAAGCCCTTCCTTCTGTAGTCTTAACACTGCTGCCCCACATACACACAGCTTCGATGCTAACTCCCAAGCCAAGCTGAGCCACACCACAGTACTGCAATAGTCCACAGCCTCAGAAACTCTATAATCCCTCCCTCTACATGGTATGGCACTACCTATAATCATTATACAAAACATTACTTTTATATATGACCTTCAATTATGTCAAGCATATTTTTAAGGGTGAAACTTTCCTTTAGACTTATAAAGCTTTAAAGACCGACTGAAAAGTCAACTCATGAAACTGCAAAGCAGAGCACTCAGTGTGAGTAGGGACCGCACTCAGCGTTTTCTGAAATACCAAACTGGTCCATAACAGCACTTTCTGGTATATCCAACTGTCAATGTCACAGAATCTGATAAGTTGAAAGAAACTGATAGATATGAACTGTGCATTTACTCTTATAACCTGGATAGGCATATATTATAAATCCAAATACCTGTCCAATGATGAACTTTAGAATACAACATCCAAAGTTTATTTTGACTGACCTTTATTTCTGCTACTTTTGATTTCTTCTGCCAGTCCCATACCGTAAGCATATGCTCATTGGAGTCATCAATCACGCATAAATGAATACCTGAGTCCTAAATAAGTAAATTGGAAGGAAAAATGCCATTATTAAAACTAACAGTGAGATAATGAAAAATTGTTAAACTCCTTTGAGATACAACTGAATGTGCTATTTATAAAAACTGTGCTTTTTTAGAAATACAGAAACACATTAACTTTCTTCCTGTGTCCAGCGTTGCTCCTGAGCTGACTCCCAGCAGCCAGTGAGGCCCTGGCCGACATCTAGCACCGGCTCACCTCTGAGGCTCTCCTGGTCCCTTCACTGTCTTATGCTTCCTTCTTGCTGTTAGAATACTTAAGGCATTTCTCCATACAGGAGTTGCATAGATATAAATGCAATTCCATGCACATCTGTCTGATGAACTTACATGCTAAAATTAAATGATACTTTGAGATAAATGAAAATAGATATTTTTCTATCTTTTTTTCTCTGAAACAACCTCCATTCCCACAAATTATGTAAGTTTAAGAGAAGGAATTATGGATGATGTCAAACAATTTATTTCTAGTAGCATCGATGGTGTATTGCCTCAAAACGTCTTTGGAACAGACACTGAGGTGAAGCTGGGGACCAGCACTTGCCTCTCTTCACCTCCTTCAATTGAAATGATCATCAGAATTAAGGAACTCTACAGAGTACGGACTATGGTAGATAGTCCAAAACTCAACCATGGTACAGAGCCAGGCCACTAGCTCCTGCCACTGAAGTTCTACTGTGGCTCCTCCCCTTTTCTTGGCCTGCCAGACTCCTGTCATTCGGTGCCTGCAAACTAGCAAAGCTGCTAAACTCAACTAGATTTTCTGCTTTCAAAAAAAAAAAAAATCTCTCTTTTTTTTTTTTACATGATCCACAAAACTTTTGCAAGTCAGAAAATAGCTACTGACAGGTAAGAACTGAAGAAATATGAACAGCTAAACATATTCTGAAGTGTAAAATGAAATCCACTTGAAAATTTAATACAGTTCTCTTACATGGTTCATAAATATAATCACAAATTCAAGGACAAATAAAGCGTGATACGCAATATCTTACTTCCTCTCATAAACCCTGGAAGTTCTGAATGTTCAAAGGACATTGCTACACACGTTTTAAAAATGACTTTTTTTGCCTCCATGTATCTGTGTGCACCACATGAATGTCTAGTACCTGCTAAGTCGAGAAGAGGGTGTCAGATCTGTTGGAACTGGAGTTAGAGATGGTTGTTAGCCATCATGTGGATCTTAGTAATTGAACCCTGATCCTCTGCAAGAGCAGCAAGTGACCTTAACCATGAAGCCATTTCGCTAGATCACTATACACTATCATCAGGTCAGAACTAAAATAAAATAAATAAGATCAGGTCACGATCTTTAGGAAATACAAAGATCTGATTGGTTCCTTGCTCTATGTGACATTCAGAGAAGATTGTTTTATAGAAATGAAATGTCATGTCTGAATTATGTAATAAGATGGATGTCTCCTATGATACAAACTGAAGTTAAGCCATGTCTTATTGCTTATTTCAATTTCCTTCAACTACACTGGTACCCTATCTCAAGACAAAGACAATGTGCTGGTTCCAACTGAGTATGGCCCCCACAGACTCTGAGTTGAATGCTTGGTCATCAGGGAGTGATGCTATTTGAAAGGATTAGGGTGTGGCCTATGGAGGGAGTGTGTCACTGGGGGTGGGCTTTGAGGTTTCAGAAGGCCATGCCAAGCCCAAGTCTCTCTCAGTTGCCTGTGGAAGCAGAGGTAGAAACTCTCAGCTACCATGTTTGACTGCATGCCACCATGCTCCATGCCATGATGACAATGGATTAATCCTCTGAAACTGGAAGCCAGCCCTAATTAAATGCTTTCTTTTATAAGCTGTTGTGGTCATGGTGTTTCTATAACAACTCCAGGACAGCTATAGAACATTGACTAAAAGAGACAAAACTAAATATAAATATAATATCTTGATCCTAAATCATATCCTAAATCCTCAATCAAATTTAATACTTAGATTACAATCCTAGCTATTTAACAATAGCTATGTTGAAAATAACTTGCATCTCATTTTTGGATGGATACAAGATCCTACACATTCACCAAACAAACTCAGGCTTACATAGCTTACTTTAAAAATAACTGTGACTTACTGCTTTTGAAAAATCCAGGCATCCTACTCCACGCTCAAAAGTTCCAAGTCCAATAACGTGCAGTGTGGAAAGACTTACTGAATCCCACACCCTGACATGGGGTTGCAGAGGCTGTAAAACAGAAGATAGGTCCAGCATATATAGGTGGGTGCAGATACATACAAAAACTACCTCACACAGGTATGTACACCACTACCAACAGTAACTTGCCATATTTTTGTTTGCTTGTTTTTGTTTATTTTCGAGATGGAGTCTAACTATTATGTAGCTCTAGCTATCCTGGAACTCACCATATAGACCAGGTTGGCCTCAAACTCACAGATATCCACCTGCTTATGTCTCCAGAGTGCTGGGACTAAAGGCATGCACCATCAAGTCCAACCCAATTTCCCACCTTAGTAAGACAAAAACTAAATTTAGACATGCCTCCAAAAAATACACTTTTTAAAATATTTACTTATTATTTCATATGTGTGCTCTGTCTTCACACACACCAGAAGAGGGAATAAGATCCCATTACAGATGGCTATGACATGTGGGTGCCGGGAATTGAATTCAAGACCTCTTGAAGAGCAGTCAATTAAATAGGTATGCTTTCCCCTCATACTATGAAAATAAGGACATGTGATCATAAGCAAATATTTGCACATTTAATGTTTCACACATGATTAAATGTATGCCATATACAAAATCATCTAATCCTCATAATCTGTGATCTTTGGAGATAAGGAGACCAAGATACAGAGACTGTAACCAGCTTTACAGTCATTAAACAGTAGGTTTAGAATTCTAATTGTAATGTAGTCTATTAGCTGGCTTAATTAATTAGCCAGGACACTAGCTAATATTTTACTATTTTTGAGACAGGATCTTAAAATTTTATCCAGGATAATCTGATTCAAACAGCCCTCTGCTTAAGGCCACCAAGAAGCAGGTACTACAGGTATGAGTGACTCTATCCCTGATCCTTCACTTTTAGTATATTATCTTTATTCTTAACAAAATGTACTTTAAAAAAATAATTTATCTACTTACTAAGTTCTACGGAAACAATCCTCATAGGGAAAGAATATGGACCTGAAAAGGATCCTCAAAGCCTTTAATATAGAGCTCACTTGCAGCTTTCCTTTGTAGAAACTGAACCAGCAGAACATCATGTACATGTGCTAGTCATCAGTACTCACTGTATAAAACAACTGAGTCAAACCGAATGGTCATTGAAACTCTAAGTGTATCTAAGTGGTATCCTAATTCATGAAATCAGAGGTCTCATCAGCTAAGAAGAATTTAGTTTAAACAAGTTTAACCTTTAACAAGCATGAGTCCTTCCATTCTCATGTTCCTAGGGAATGTTTATTATTGAGATGAAACCGTAGTTTGAATACTGTATTCTAAGACCTTCTTATATTCTAATGTATTTCCCTGCTAATTCTAGAGAGCCTCTCCTATAACTTTCAGGGAGGGAGATAAGGAGCTGGCTAAAGAGGCAGCTGGTCCTTCTGACAGCAGGGCAGATACACGAACTGGCTGCTTACCCTTCCGTCCTTGTCCACTCCGGCTATTTGTCCAGTTGCGATCCTAATCTTGTCAGGATGTATAGCAAGGCTAAAAAGCAGTATTTATCATAACATGTGAAACAGCATAAAGGCACCTTTGTATCAACATTTTTTTAAGCAAATAGTTTCCAGTCTTAAATCCACACCCGACCTATTTGGGTTTTTTTAAGTAAATGAAGCAAGCCTCTAATTTTCTTATTAATTTATTAATAATTTATTAACTATTAATTAATTCCTTAGTAATTAATGGAAGACTGAATTCATGGAAAACATTTATTCATAATTTGGTAGAGTAAGAACAGAAACCATTTTCATCTGTTCAAATGATCCTTTTAGTTCGTATACTTAGGCATACATCTTTACATAACTGTATGAAGTTCAGTATGGTCTGGTGGACTTTCCATCTACTAAAATACAAACATAGCTTCATCTCACACAGTCTGATACACCTACTACCTTAACAATTCTTTATACTTCAGGCATTTCTACTTTTCTACTAAAAGCAGCAGTAAACATAATATAATTTCTAACATAATTTTACTAACCTATAACTATTTCTTAATGTTAAGCTTTTGTAAATCTAACGCAGGGCAACAAACTCTAAGTGAAACGGAAAATATTGTAGCAACTGCACTCTTACCAGGGTGCACACATACCCAACCACACAATGTGCGCGTGTGTGCACTTGTGAGGAGGTGTGCGAGCCTGCCTGTGCAGGCTAGGGGACAGCGTTGGATGTCTTCCTCTATCACTCATCACCTCACTTAATATTTGCAATTCCAATTTTCATTACATGTATTTATTGTATACAAGCCAATGAGTATGTGTGTAACTGCACGGTAGCCTGTGTGGGTTAGAGAACAACGTGTGGGAGTTGGTCTCCTCCTCCCACCATGTGAACCACATGGTCAGGTTCTTCGGCAAGTACCTGCTGAGCTATCTCAATAGCCTGTTACCTAGTTATTAAAAAAAATACTGGTTTATTTATATGTGGGAATGTGTGTGTTGTGTGCATCCTCCATAGAGTTTACCACATTCACCTTACTCACTGAACTAGTAGTTTACTGCCTATCCTGCCTTATTTTTTTGAGAAGGGTAGTCTGTCATTAACCCTAGAGCATGCTGTTTTGGCTCCACTGTCTGGCAGTCAGCCTGTGCACAGCCTGTCATCACAATGACAGACATGATTGTACCCAGTTTTCACATTGGTGCTACCAGGGATTATAGCTCAGGCCCCAGATTTGCACAGCAAGCCATTTCCCTAGCTCCTGATGACAAAAATTACTGTCGTTATGTCCCTTTCTAGAATCCTTCTGTATTATTAAAACAATTAACACTTATTTATGGAGAGAGGGCATGTGGAGACGAGAGGTAGACTGTATTAGGTAGTGCTCTCCTACCCTGCAGGTTCCAGGGACTGAGCTCAGCTTGTCAGTTTGGCTCCCGGCTGAGCCATTCTACAATCAGGGAGTCAGCTCACCAGGAAAGATTTTTTTTTTTTTGTTCTTGCTATATATTGCTAAGCATTTTCCAGAAAAATAGTATTAATTTGTCACATGAGAAAAAAATGTTCCAAATTTCTACAATTTCTCCATAAGAATTGTATCATCTGAAATATTTCAATAATCTGGCACAAATAATATCAAGTTTTATTTCTAAGGAGGCTAGTGTTTACCAATGCTTCTATTTTCTTCAACAATTTATATCCTGAATCAAGATTAAAAAAACAAACAAACAAAACAAAACAAAACAAAAAACCCTCCAAAACCTCTAGGGGCTAGAGGGGGCTAGAGAGATGGCTCAGAAGTTGAGAGCACTATGGCAGCTTACAACTCTCTGCAGTTCTATAGGATTTAACACCCTCACACATGCATACATACAGTCAAAACACCAATGCACAAAGATAAAAATAATTAATCATTGAGAAAACCCTCTAGCATATTAATATTTTTGCTGTATTTAACTCTACTCTTTCTTTTCAAACAAAAATTTTAAATTGTAATTTCTGCTCTAGGTAATGCATGTCTCCAATATCAAAAGCTACTTAACTATCGAAAACATCTTTTTCCTCCCTGTACCAACTGGAAAACTTCTCTAACTTTCCCTTAACCTTGACTTCTAACATGGTTTAAAGGTAACTGTGATAACTTCTTTTCATAGGAAACTGTTAGAAATACATCATACATGTGAAAGCCAAGACAAACACTTGCCTGCCTGCTCTTTACCATGTGCAGGGCTTCCTCCTTCCTGTTACTGCTGTTTCCTTCTGGTTTCTAAGATAGGACATCACCATCTGACTTCCACATTCTGACCTCCACACATACTATAACTAATACCCGGCTGAGACAGACATGAGATGCTTCCTTACTCTTGTTACATTGCATGGATTCTGTATATATAGTATTTTGAATATAAATGTATTTTTACCTTTTCTGAAGGTACTATCATATCTATGTACTATCCTAGCATTCATACATAAGAGAAATTCTTATCTAATTGTCAGAACAGTATAAAGAAGCTGATCTTTCAAATGCAAGAAAACAATGGATTCTAGTAACATAACTATCTAAAGAGTAGTAACCTGAAACCCAAACTTATCACAAAGAACAAACCCTTAATAAATACTAAGTAAATGTACAAAAATTTCAGAAATTTCATACTTTCAGAAATTCATAGCATTCAGTCTGTTCACATGGATCCCATACGACAGACCAGATGGAAAGGGATAAAGACCTGAGGCAGCAGGGTAGATTAACTGAGATTTAAAGCAGTGTATTCTATTGCTATTGATTCCACAGTGTTTTGAAGAACGTTAATGACTTTTTTACTTTAAAAACTATAGTGCATAGAATACCCATGACATTCTTCCTTATAGCCTAAGCTTCCAGCAGTGAACTTTCAGTACAACTCCAACAATGACGACGACTATGGTGAACTAGGCAAGTACAAGGCTGACAATGGCGTTGATACTCACCATTTCACACAGTCTGTATGACCCAGGTAGTGTCGCTGAGTCCTCTCCTCGTAATTGAACAGGACCACCACTGAGGCAATGAAATAGACTATCTCCCCCGTGGGGAGCAGGCAGACATTCGCTCGGCAGTCCTTACCTCGATAACCGTATCTTGAATGAAAAGTCAAGGTTTTAAAGAAAATAATCAAGTTGTTTAAGAAGTCATCAAGGCACAAAGGAGAGAAGACTGGACTAGAGCCAGGACACTCACATTTCCTCTCCTGCCCAAACCTAAGTCTTATTCTTAACCTAAGTATTTGTCTTATGTCCATGTTCCTTGGACAAATATCCTCTGAATTCCTAACGTACCAAGCATAGTGCTGACCACACAGTTCTGAACAAACCAGAAGTGAGGCCTGTGTGACAGTATGTGCGGAGGAAGGGTACTAGGAGACCCGACTGAGAAAGCAAACGGTGGGACCTAAGAAAAAACAAGAATGCTGGGCCTAGAATGAGAAGTGAGGGCTAGTTACCCTGTTTGCTGTACAGAACGGCAATAAAGCCTGTGCCAGATTACAGGATTGGTGAGCTTCTCCAAGCTAACTTGATCTTGTCCAACGTAAAGGATTTAAAGAGTGTGAGGAGGGAAGCACAGAACAGAGAACTGGGGCCACACAGCTAGTCTCTTTTTTGTTCTCTTGAGTTTTTAGCATCCCACACGAGACTTTCCAGGTGAAATCAGGAAGCCTCAGTATTAAACTATTGTGTGTATCTGAGCCTGGCAGAGAAGTAGCCAATTTCAAAATTACAATCCTCCTTGCCAATCTGAGCTCTTAAGATGATTTATAATAGTTACGTGGTGGTATGCTTGGGAAGCTAAGGCAGGAAGATTCTTGAGACGTAAGGCCACCCTAGGCTACATAGTGAGTACAAGGTTGCATAGGGAGACATGGCAAGACAAAGGATTTATCATCTATGATACATCATTTCATACGTTATAAACCACCAAGTCAGTGTTTTAAATTACAGTACAGTAATTTACAGTAGCTCTGAGGCAGGTGTTAACCCTTTCTAAATGACCGTTAAGGGTCAGAGGGCAGTGCAGAGCCAACACTCGGACACTGCCCTTCCAGTTCCAGTCTGGAGCCATCCCTGCTGCACCGCTGCTGCTTGCTGCAGAGCTCATGGGATGCTGCGGCTCCGTTTGTACTAATTCTGATGATTTTAAATTGCTATTAGTAAAAAATACCCCACACATTTTAGAGCTCCTGTCTCCTTTTTTTTTAATTTCTCAAGTGGTTCTTAAGTTTGTTGTGTTTTATTTCTGCTTTAAGGACAATTTGATTCATTAGAGAAGGAAATTTATATTAAACTAGGACAAAGCAAATAGATTTGTTTCCTGTCTGTGAAGGATACGCCCACTCCAGTTTGAGCTTCTCAGGAGGCAGCTCTGTTCTGATGTCATCATAGTTGTCAACATCCGAAGGAATGAACATTGTAATTGGCCGACCTCGCATAAACATTTTAATATACTCTCCTTCTGTTGAAACATAAGACAAAGATTAAACCACATGTATTTCCCATATAACTGTAGGAAAGTAGATTACTGACACAATGAAACCATGACAAGAGTAGCTGTTAATGTTCTCCATTGTATGTTTTTTTACATGTTACAGAGCATATGTAGAAAACAGTATCTAGTCCAAAAGAATGAAAGCAAAAATTAAAACAACAAATCTGTGTCCGTTTGTTTAACTGGGAATAACTTGTGCTCATCCAAATTTAATTTACTTGTCTACATATTTCTACAAGAAGCTAAAAAAGCTCAAGTAAAAAATGCAAAACTTCATGATCGAGGATTCTTAACTTGCAAGGGAAAGAAAAATTAGACAGACAACACTCCTATCTAACAGAGTACTTAATCAACCTCAACAACAACACCTTGCAAATTGAAGAATTTCTGCAGAAGGAAAAAATTGACAAAGTAAAAACAAATTATGGAACAGGAGATATATCTGCAAATCATGTATATAATAAGGTGGTTAATCTCTAACCATATAATGGATGCCAGCTCAATAGTAAAAAACAAACCAAGGCAACTCCCTCTCTAAATGCATTTTAAAATGGGGATGTACTTTGAAAATACTTCTCAAAAAAATAGTAAACAAGCAATTTGAAAAAACATGCAATATTAATAGTAAGTCAAGTATATATGATTGAAAACCGCACTGCATGTCATTCCAGACCTGTTAGAACGATTAACAGAACAGAAGAAGCATGAACTAGGGCATGGAAAGGAGAATGACTGCATATGCTGCCGCGATGGACAGGCAGGGAGGGGCCCTTCAGAGAACTCAAACACCATGACTGTGTCATCGGGCAGTCCTACTACTGGACACTTGCTAAAAGAATGTAAATCCAGACTACGAACAGATATCACCGCTAACTCTCACGTTCACAGCAGCACTACTCCTAACGGCCAACACCTGCAAACGGCGGAAAAAGATGCAGTATATACAAGTAAGTAAGCCAGTCACAGAGAAACAGCTACTGTTGTTTAAAACAGTCACACTCATGAATGGGAGGAGTGGTAGTTAACTAGGGGTTACAGGAAACGGGAAATGACTGACAATTTCAGCCAATTAAGTGGAATAAAAGCTTAAGTCTACCATACAACATGGCACTAGTCAATATTAACTAAACTGCATGATTTAAGGCAGCAGATCTCGTGTCAGATGTTCATATCAAAACCCACCATGGATCCACCATGAGCAAAGGACTCACACATCTCTTCAAGTTACGATGAGAGGAAGCTAGAGCTATGCAGGGACACTTCTCACCTCACAACTGTGCCTTCAATCAGCCCCGTTATCAATAACCAAATTCAACTATAACACAAACATTTCAAGACAGTGAGAAAACAGTCTTTTTCTTGTTACTAGCACCATAGGTTCTGAAACAGCTTTTGTTTACATAAACCAATAGTTGTTTATAAGATCTTCAATAGTCTCACACTAAAACATTTTTACAAGATGAGTCAGAACCAATTCAACACTGGTTGTGCATCTCTTACCAAGGAAAACAGATGACAACTGGACATGGTGGGCATGGCTACAATCCTAGCACTCAGGGGTGGACGCAAGAGGGTCATCCACAAATTCAAGGGGCAACCTGGTCTCTAAAACCAAGTTTCACACCTGTATACTGGGACCTTGTGTCGAAACACAAAACAACAACAGTGGGAAATAGCCACAGATGGAGCGTTCATTCCCGGAAAAAACAACCCCACCTGTCTCTGCCCCTAGCATCCTGATTACCAACATGCAAATACATCACCACATGAAATGGGTGCCAAAGCTAAAAGGGAAGGAGAAAGGAGGCTGGGCACAACAGGACAGGAACATCTAGTGCTTACCAACTTGTATGACACAAAATGGAAGTGTGTCATCACCAACTGGAGGCTGATGTGATCTTAGTAGCTCTATTACTGACTTAAGTTACCTAAGAAACACAGCATGGTAATCCAATATGCAAAAGTCAGTGCTTTATACAATGTAAACTATGAAGAGCAAGATCAATTCCTTTGGGGTGTCTGCCTACAACCGTTTCTTCAGATTAAAAAGTCGTGTTTATTGTGGGTGAGAAGTTCAAGTTATTTTTACTATGACCACTCACAGTGTGCCCAGCCTTAGGGTTTGTTCTAAGAGCAGGGTGAGACCTCCTACACTATGGTTTTAACAACACATGATGCATGTTATTATTACTTCTGAATCTGAAAGTGGGCCTTAACTTCCTGATGACTTTCAGCATAGCTGAACTTTGATGATAAGGAAACAATTACCAGCTGTAAATATCCCCTTCTAGAATCACCTTTACCCTTGAGAGTAGTTGGTAAATTTTTTAAAAAGAACATCAAATTGTTGAATCCATTTTAAAATTTCTTCTAGAATGTTTGATCTGATCAAAGGTGTCCATGATTGATGCATTCTGAATAATAAGTGACAGATAATAGGTACCTCCATTGCTCCAGAAGGGAAGAATAACTGCAAGAGCTGAGAACGTCATTCTTTCCTGAACTGTTAAGCAGTGAAACCAAATAGATAAGACAACAAAGGCACTACTGGTACTCGCTGTCTTTTCTGCTACGAAATAAACTGGCAGTGTATGACAAGTTTTGCCATCTGAACTGGTACCACACTGGAGACCATATATAATGTAGGAACATGAACACTTTTTGGCACTGAGAAGAAAGCAACACAATATGTGATCAAAGAAAGCCTGGCTGGTATCTGAATCCCAGTGTATTTTCTATTGGCCGTGAGACCTGGGCTCACTTTCCTAGCATATAAAAGGGTAACTACTACTTGGGAACATAATTTGAGGCCCTTGAGAATATTTATTTTTCTTCCTTTGAGAAGGATGCATAACTTTTATTCTGTTGTTCTGATGCAGGGCTTAGCTATGTAATCCAGGATAGTCTCAAACTTGAGAGGTCTACAAGTATGTGCCAGTGTATGTGGCAAGCAGTGACCATTTAAAATACTGTTTAGCCATTTGCTTATGTTTAATATTCCATTTAATTTCTGCATAATGGTCAATCACAGGATACCAAGTATAGGCAAACACACAACATTCTGATGATGCTACCACATATACTTTAAAAGCAAGGGCCATAAAGTCAAGCATCTTGTGTGGTCAGAGAATGAAAATGAGGGAAGCGGGAGGTGACAGGCTGACGGTGTGATGATGTACAGGCACAGTCCGAGTACCAGTTCAGGACGACTGCAACTAGAACCTCATTCTCCCAGAGAAATAGCAAACCAGGAATTTACTGTGTAATTGCTTACTTCTTTGAGAGTATGTGTGAGAGAGAGAATGAGAGAGACTGAATGCATGAATGAAAACGAGACACCTGCCTGGCCAGCATACAACTTTAGCAAACAGTCCTGCCTGTGGGAATTAACACAATATGAAGATGGAGCTCTTTTCTTCCTAGCAACTGGTGTTCCTGCTGCTAATGTTTTCTTGAGACTCTTAGGTTTGCTCCTTCTTTTCTTCTTCTCTTCTTTTCCTTTCTCTTCTCTTTTCTTTTCTGACAGGGTCTCACTGCATAGCTCTGGTTATCCCAGAACTCACTATGTAGACCACCAGACTAGCTCTGAACTCACAGAGATCTGCCAGGCTCTGTCCTCCAAGTGCGGGGATTAAAGGTGTGCACCACCATGCCCAGCTCTCCGGCTTCCTGATCTAGGGTCTTCTAATCACTGCTTGATCTATTCAAGCAGTACTTTCTGCTGTTATTACTGTGAACTCATAGGGAAGACAAGCTGAAAAGTGTGAGTCAAAGGGCTTGTCTAAGAAAAGTTTGAGATCAGTGACAATAATAAAGGTTTGTAGTCTAGGAAATGAAATTAACGAACACTTACCCTCATGCTAGTAAACAGAGCAGGGGATCAGTGCTCAGAAGGGACGCTCTCCACTGAGTGTAATGAGTCTCTATTATGCTGCCATAGCTAACATGTCTGGGATCCAGAGTGGACAGAATACAAACTTTGATGTGAACCTTGGTTTGAACCTCAGCTTTAGCCCTCCTTAGTGTTCACATTAAAATAATAAATATGTATTGGTAATTGAATCTGATCAGTGACAAAGTCATTTAACTACAAAGACAATTCTGTGGGACACTGTTGACTAAGATTCTGCTTCCTTTTTTTTTTTTTTTTTACTCCTGCACAGACTAGGAACTGAGAAAAAAAATCTAGAGTTCATCTAGTCCAACTCCTACTTTTCAGAAAAGGAAATATGGTTTAACCAATTTCAATAAATTTTAAGTCTGCATTCCAAAATTTTGTTATTTAAAACTTAGAAATATTTTTATTCTAAACCTAGGTTCCAAGCCTAGTGTGATGGAGCACACCTTTAATCCCAGCACTGCACTCAAGAGGCAGAGAAAGGTGGAACTATTAGAGTTCAAGGCTAGCCTGGTCTAAATAACAAGTTTCAGGCCAGCCAGAGAAGTACATAGTGAGACCTTGTTTTAAAAACAAATCAACATAGAAAACAAAGGTTCTAAATCTGCATCTAACAAAATCAGTCACCGATCCACCAAATGGCTGGTATGTGGCTAGCATTGATGAGAGATACTGGAAGTGTAAAATATACAAAATTGATTTTTTTTCCCAGCTTGATTTATTCCTAGACTTAAGGAGATTTAAAAACAGAAAAAGGCCTTTTGGAAACAGTAGAACTGCACAGGTTTAGACTGCAGTCACTTGTGCTATGGGTGCTATGGGTGCTACTGCTGAAGACCTCTGAATTTCCAGACTGCTGAAATTCTCCTGTAGATTTCTACTTTAAGAACCCTGAGCTGAAGAGATGGCTCAGTGGTTAAGAGCACTCACTGGTTACTCTTCCAGAGGATCTGAGTTCAATTCCCAGTACTTACATGGCACCTCACAACTGTCTCCAACTTCAAGATCTGACACCTTTATATATAGACATACATATATGAAAAAGGAAAAAACACCAATGCACATGAATAGAATAAGAATAAATTATGGAGACCCCTGAACATGGTGGTAGCTGCCTATAACCCCACATTTTGGAGGCTGAAACAGGAGGATAAGGAGTTCATGGCCACCTGGTTACATACTAACCTTGAGACCAGATAAGGTATATGAGATACCATTTCAAACAAATTTTTTTCTAGTTTGCAATTTTTAGAACCAATAGTTTCTTCTAAATTAGAATTTGAGTCTCAAACATAAACAAAATACAGAAAAGCATGATGACACTAACCTGCTACAAAACAGGAATCTTTACTCATTTTCAGCTGTTTCTTTACTAGCAATTCTGCCTACAAACCATACAGCTAAAACCAAAAGATAAATAAGATGATGAATAAGGGAACTCTAGTTTTATAGCAGAAATTGACAAAGACCCTTTTGTGAAGACTTCCTGGAAGCAGATACTGACCCAAGTGTCTACCTGTGCACCATGTGCATACAGTCCTGGGACTCAAAAGAGGGCACTGGAGGCCCTGGAACTGGAACTCTCATAACTTGCCATATGGGACAGGAACCAAACCCAGGTCCTCTGCGAGAGCAACAGGTGCTCTTAACCACGAAGCCATCTCGCCAGCTCTGACTAGGTTGTTTCATAGTAATGATATTTTAAGATTCAACAAACAGGGTTGGGTATATGGGCGCACATTTTAATCTCAACACTCAGGAGCCAGAGGCAGCCTGGTCTACAGAGAACTCCCAGCCAACCAGTTTACATCTTGTATTTAAAAAAACACAAAGAAGGAAAAAAATTCAACAAAATAATGTTATATATAAGAAATTTTTTAAAATGTGTGTGTGTGCGTGTGTGTGCGTGCGTGCACGCTCTATATAAGTTGTGGTGAATGACTTTAATCTCAAGCAGTCTAATCTAAATTTGTAAATCTTAAACCCTTAGGTTTAAAAAAAAAAAAAAGTCCTAGTTATAGTGCCTACCAAATACGAAGCACCTAGTTTTACCAACTAGGATAAAAGCTGAGTTTGAAAATTTGACTAGTATTAAAATGCTATTTTTCACCTTCTTTGTTATATTAGCAAAATTTCCTAATGTCTTGGGGGGGGGGAGATATAATGATAATATAAAAGACATGGTCCTAGCAATTTAGGAACTTACCTCAGAGATATAGATACATAGATATATAAGAAACTCAGATGTTAATTAAAACAATAAACCAACTTACAATTAATCTGTTTTGACTGCAAGCCACCCCTCATCTGCTTTGCTCTTCTTTTCTTTTTTTTTTACAACTCTGTCATAAAATTACTTGAAAACATCACATACAAGAGGTTACTTATATACTCTACATTTGTACTGCCCCAAAGGCTTTCTTTTTGAAAGGTTAGGAAATAATGGAATATTACTCCAGTGCTTGGAGCAACAGCTACAGTGAGTCTCTGCTGTGCAAAAGGAGGGACAGAGGGAGGGATTGCAGCTGCAACGCTCACATCACTCTGGCTCTGCTTTCTAATAACTAGGGCAGGAGAAGAAACACAAGGTCCAGGGGAACTATAGAAACCCAGCTGTACAAGAAACTCTGATTCAGCAGGACTAACAGACTTTGACTTTCATGCTCTGTGTTTTGCTTTGAGGTTTTGAGAAATTGGGTTTCATTCTTAAGCAACACAGTTCTTGAACTCCTGCCATATTCCTGCCTCAGCCTCTCAACTGCTGGGATTAGAGCTGTGAGCCCCCACACCTGGCTCTCAACTGCTGGGATTACAGGTGTGAACCCCCACACTTGGCTTTCAGCCTCTCAACTGCTGGGATTACAGGTGTGAGCCCCCACACCTGGCTCTCAACCTCTCAACTGCTGGGATTACAGGTGTGAGCCCCTACACCTGGCTTTCAACCTCTCAACTGCTGGGATTACAGGTGTGAGCCCCCACACCTGGCTCTCAACCTCTCAACTGCTGGGATTACAGGTGTGAGCCCCCACACTTGGCTCTCAGCCTCTCAACTGCTGGGATTACAGGTGTGAGCCCCCACACTTGGCTCTCATGCCTTATTTCTTTTTAAAAATATTTAGATAAAATCAAACAAAATGTGAAGATATGATAAATTTGGGTCAAATTATAGGTGCTTCTTATAGTATTTACACACATTTTTAGAAAGAAAAAATATTTCACAATCTTTAAACATTTAAAAGTGTTACCATAGGTGGGAAATGAGTATTTTGGTGGAGCTATTCCTTGGTGAACCAATGGGTGAGTAGTTTGGGGAGACAGCAGCTAAGTTCACTTGTAACTTTAGACACTACAGAATTGTAGTGTTTTAAGTCTTCTGTGATACAGGACACTTTGCTCCTACATCTCCTGCTTGTCTCACTTGCATTATTCACTTGTCTCTGATATGAGTGAGGTGTCTGGTGACGAAACACGTATGTTACAAATGTAGTGGTTAACAAGTACAACAGTGTGTGCATCCTGTGACCAGTGATTTACCTGTTATGTCTTACCATGATAAAAGTCACCTAGTTCACTCATTTCCTTTGGACAGCTTAAGTGTTACTGTATGAGAAATCCCTTCTCTACCACTCCACATAACAGCAACCTATCCCTACTCTTTCCAAACATGTATCGTCTCATTACATTAGGAAGTTGTTGTATTCTGTTTATATCATATATGTGTAGCATACTGTTCTTACCAAATCCCACATGGTTCAGACACAGTAACTGTGGTAACTGTAAGTGCTTATAGCACAGGGCCTGGTAAGGAAATACTCAAATTTTTGTTAAACAATTAAGTGTATTAAATGGTTATCTGATAAAAGGACAAGTCATAAGCATTTTAGAGCTATACGAGCTATTAGACTCTCAAGATTATTTATGGCATAATTTTTCTTTTCCCAATTCAATAAATGTTTATATTGGTTAAAGTTTATTTGAGGGGCTAAAGAGAAGGCCTGGCAGATAAAAGTGTGTGCTGTACAAGCATGAAGACCAGGGTGCCTATCTCCAGCACCCATGGAGATCAGGACAAGCATGGTGACCTGCCTAGAATCCCACAGCTCAGATGGCAGAGAGGTGATCCCTGGAGAAGTTAGCTACTTGGACCAGCTGAACTGGCCCGCTCTTAGTTATAATGACAGTTCATGGAATGGAGGAAGAACCCAGACATCAAACTTTTGGCCTCCATATGGCACACAGAACATACATGTGTACTACACAAATGTGAACAAACACATGAAAAAAGAAATGTTTGAGAGCAACCATTGAGCTACATGCAATTGCTGTAGGCTTTTAGTAACATTTGCTTCTCAATCCATCCTTTCTTCAAGTACACAGGTTTCTCTCCAGTCAGGGCTTTAGTCACTAAAGTTCTCAATGTAATCAGACAATTAACAAGTAAGTGTGCACTAATTTCAACTATCACTGGCAGGAGAGCAAGTGCTCTGGTACTGGATAGATCAGGAGAGTAGATACTAAATGCTCTCACTGTGAGGGCAACTGCGGGGATGCATTCATTAATTCCACAGTGTACATACACTTCGAAGGATCTGCACAATACATGTGTACACACCATTTTAAATGTTAATGAAAAAAGAACACGGATTTGAAACATTAAGTCAGAAAAATGGTAGTTATTCAGTTTTTAAAAAACAGCTAATAGTGTGAGACATTCAGTTACTGCTCCAGAAATGACAATGGAACACTTAATTTTTCGATATTAATACATATAAAGGATAGTTCAGGCAGACAACACTTGATTGGCATGTGCAAAGCCCTTGGCTTGGTCCACAACACCTCATAAAACAAAAGCCAGGCATGATGGCACACACCTTCAATCTCAGCACTTAGGAGACAGAGGCAGCAAGATAGATCTATGAAGTTGGGACCAGCCTGGTCTACATAGCAAGTTCCAGGCCAGCTAGGGTGACATGATGAGACCCTGGCTCAAAAAAAAATAAAAGATTCAATCAATAACTATTGTAAGGATAAGCTTATCTATCAGCTGCACTCATTTCATCTTTGTCAGACATCTATTTTCTCCAGCAGATAATTTTATGAAAGCTGCTTATTGTGTAAACTGACAACATGACTGTCCCATGGTATGCTTAAGGGAAAGGTTTTTACTGTACATATGAGAGAAAGAATAGCCAGAGGCATTGCAGCAGACAGAGAGGGAAGGGAGGCGAGGGGGGCAGAAGACGAGGGGAGAGAAGACTGGACACTGCCAGCAGACTGGACATGGCCAGGGCTGTCTGAGCGGGAAGTAGAGTGAGAGCACAGTAAGAATGCGAGGTTAGGCTAGAGGCGGAGAAGTAACTGTGGAGGAGGTCTAGGATGCTAGCTAGCATCAGCACTGTTACCAGTGCATACTCTGATATGCTGACAGGCACCACAGCTAGCTAGATGTCCCTTCTGCCAGAGTAAGGGAAATGACACCTGTTAGTGGATGGAAACCAGTTTCCCAGTTCCCGAGGAATGCCAGCTTTCCTCTAACTACCAGAAATCCTCCCATAGTCCAGGCTGAGCTCACTGGACTGCCTTTTGGAGTTTGAAGACGAGTTTCCTCTGGACTTAACACTTATAATGTCCCAGTGAGCTTAAAACATGTTCTTCAGGACTAGCAATGCAGGTCAGTGCATGCAGAGCTGTAGTCTACATTAGAGAATGTGCGGTATTTGCCTTAGCATGAGAGGCCTCAGGTATATTTCTCAGCATCACACAACAAACCACAGCTACAACTGGTTTTTAATCAGTAAGTTACAAACTGTAAGCACTGTAAAACCTAGCTGCTGTATCTACTAATAACCATCCCTACAGGAAAACCCACGCTCTAACTTCGAAGCATTTTACCTCTGCTATGACTAGCAAAATCCAGAACCAGGAAGAAAGCAAGTGAACATCCACGTCAGCAGGAGCTTCTTGCCTTTGCTCAAAGCTGCCCACTGCCAACTGCTTTCAACCAGGACACTGCTTTGTGTTGGGCTGTTGCTTGGAACACACAGCCTTTCCAGGCTTTCCTCCTACTTTGCTCTGCCTGAAGGCAGAAGACTTTAGGTAGTTTTTTCTGCTATCGCTCACCTACAAGTATCAAATGTAAATAGATTTCTTCCCAAGTCAAAGCAGATAGGTTAGAACCAGTAATAGTTGTCATTGGCCAAAATAAAATAAAATAAATAACAATTTTAAAAGAATGTCTAGCCGGGTGGTGGTGGCGCACGCCTTTAATCTCAGCGCTTGGGAGGTAGAGGCAGGTGGATTTCTGAGTTTGAGGCCATCCTGGTCTACAGAGTGAGTTCCAGGACAGCCAGGGCTATATAGAGAAATCCTGTCTCGAAAAACAAAAACAAAAACAAACAAACAAAAAAACAAAATAAAAAAGAATGTCTAAAAATGATTTTAGCACTAATAAATAAAATATTAGAAAATATGTTGTAATAATGCCATGCAAATGAAAATCAAACTTTAAACATGTATTTAGATCTTAAAGCAAAGACTATGTTTTCATTTTATTTCATGCATTTGAGTGCAGGGCTTTTAAAACACACACACACAGACACAGACACACACACACACAGACACAGACACACACACACACACACACACTGCTCAATGTCAGTTTCTAGACATCAGAAACCATGTGTTTGAATATCTACTGTCCACTTGTATGTGGGCTAAGGATTTTTCTTTTGTTTTGTTTTCTAAGTTTTAAAGCCAATCCACGTGTAATTGCTATAGCTCTTTTACACACATGCGTGCCTCTCCAGCGCTCCCCCCCTCCCTCGGCAGAGGTCACTAGTCCAGTTCTCCAGAGCTAGTCTCCCAATGCGCACTTCCTACTGCCCACACGTACACCTGCTCAACAATTTACAGTTTAGCAGCTTCTTTCCTCAAATTCAGTGGGATGGAACCAACTATGACTGAACAAGCGTGTTGATGGGGGGAAGGGGGAGGGGGAGGGAGGTAGAGGGTGGGATGGCTCCATGGTTAAGAGCACTTACACGTCTGAAGCTCCTGAGTTCAATTCCTAACACCTACATGGCAACTCACAATTGTCTGATGCCATCTTCTGGTGTGTAGACATGAATGTAGACAAAGCAACCAAAGACATAAAATACATAGATAAATAAATCTTTAAATTAAAAAGTCTTAACAGTTCTACTCTAGTGATTATTTTTCAGAAAACAATAAGCTAAAAAGCAAAGAAATTTACTCAATTTACTCAAATTTACTCAAATTACTAATCAGTGTGGTCAACATTTGAGGACACAGATTTCCATCCTTGAGGTAACTATTTTTAAAGTTAACGAGACAGGTTTTCTCTACATAATAGAGTTACAGAGAGTTGGCCCAGACTCACTTTGTAGACCAGGCTGGCCTGCTTGCCTCAACCCCTTAAATCTCAAATGATGGGATTAAAGGTGTGTGCCACCAAACCTGCCTTAAAATCCTTCTAACAAAGCTCAGCGTCTTTTTTTCCTACACCTTTCTCTGCCTCCTCCCAAGCACCTGCCACCTGCCAGCTCCGCTCCTCTGCAGGGCTCCCAACACAAACACTCTACAGACTAATGTTAAATCCCCCATTCCAGACACACTGCAGACAGACAACCCTTTCTCAATTACCCTATGAGGACTCAGTAGAACACAAACAGGACACATCTCTGGCACGAGGCTTCTTAGTCTTAAAGGACTTTTGTATGTAGTATTTAACCCTTAAGAGGAAGCTTTGCTGTGATTACTATTCTCAGGCCAGAGCACTATTCAAGGACACTGTCGGAGGCTACCAAACAGAAGAGTTTGGACAAGAGACTCTTCACATTTGCTGCTCTTTTTACAATTGGTGCCTCTACTTAACAAAGTTCAGCTAGAGTCAAATGTGTTTGTAAATAAGTTCAGTATTTCCCTTGAGTATGTCAGCGTTATGTAATCTACTCTATTGTACTACAAAAAGTTCAGATCTAACTAAAGAATATCATTATATTTAACTTTTTTTGTAATTGGTATAAAAACTTATAAAGATAATAGCCAGTAAGTATATTTTTCATTCTAGAATAAAAGACAGTAAAAATCCACAGAAATTAAGTTAAACTGTTAACAAAAAATGTAAGCACATTTTAGCCAATTAATAGTCCAGATAACAAAGACAGTTATGACACAAGAGATGAGCTGCAAAAAACATGCATAGAAAAGGCAAGGTTTCGCTTAAAACAGCATGCTTCAATTTGCAAGCAATCTGAGAAACTAAAATTGACATATAAAACTTACTTACTTTGTAATTATAGATAGAGTTATTCTGTTTTGGTCAGAACAGGGTGACAGCAAGTAGCCAGAAATAAAAATTAATAAAAGGGAAAAATTTAAGAGGAAATGCTAGACTCATTCTACGACTCTCTTCAGCAAGAAATAATGATTATTTGCAACCAAATTGGCAAGACAGAAAACTGAGTTAAAATTTACCAATCTTTTAAATGGCTTTTCTAAGTATAGTTCCTGGAGGAAATATATTTTTTGATTTCTTATGTTGTTATATTTATTTTTTACTATTCACCTTAATTGTTCAGATCTCACAGATGATAGATTATCTTTTTTTAAACCATTTAACTCACTAGTTCAAATCACCACAGTATTTCCCCTGTTAAGAGGAAAGTCAGAGTAGAAATGCAGAAAAGCCAAATAAGAGATGGAGGCGAGGCTGGCTCGGGCTCGGGCTCAGGCTCAGGGCGGCCTGCGGAGCTTATTCTTACCTTGGCTGCTTTTTTCCCGGGTTGACATTTTTGCTGGTTGAGACAAAAATGACATATCTTACAATAAAAACCGAGCATTTTCTTAAATAAATGACTATAGTAATACGTCTTTTTGATTACTATGGATTAATAAATTACACTGAATAAAATTAAGTCATATTCTTATGAATCAACAATAGTTAAACTGTTTTTTAAAAAGCAAGTATTTTAAAAAAGAAATCTTAATTTACCTTGATTGACGATGACATCTTTATGTCTAAAAAAGAATACAAAGAATATATTTATTTTATAATGGCTCATTATTAGAATCACCTGAAAGAATTTAAAATTTTTGATGCCTAGCCCAAAACTTAGATAAATTTCTCCAAGTAAAATTCAGGAAATAGTATTTTTTTCAGTTTCTCAGTAGTCTCAACTGCTAATATATACTATTTTATAAAACAGTAAATATCACACAAGAGCATCAAAACACTGAAAGCACACACACACAAAAAAAAAAACTTAAATCTTACAAAATTGAGATACTGAAGAAAAATTAACAGAAGACAGCTTTTCTATGAAGACTTAAAAAAATACATTGACAAAAAAATAAGTCAACTGAAATAGATTAAAAATTCAAATCAGGGGGCTGGAGAGATGGCTCAGTGGTTAAGAGCACTGACTGCTCTTCCAGAGGTCCTGAGTTCAATTCCTAGCACCCACATGGTGGCTCACAACCATCTGTAATGGGATATGATGCCCTCTTCCAGTGTGTCTAAAGACAGCTACTCATATAAATAAAAAGTAACATAAATAAATTGAAAAAAAAAAATCAAATCAGGCACGTTGTTATTTACAACAGGCATGTTGTTACATACAACAGTGTAGAAACACAATTATTGATTTTAGTATATGATAAAGTATAACTTAACTTACTTGTCTGTATTTTTTATAACCTTTGATATTAGTTTTGATGTTGAAACCGTTTTCAATAATTTATTACGACTATCATCTGAATTTTCCCATGAGTTATGTGATTTTTCAGCTGTTGGTGGACGTTTTATGCTAGAAAAAACACATTAATTTCTTAGAGAAACATTCTGAGAAGCAATGACATGTAATTGACAATTTCAATAGAGAATGACGGAAGTGGTTAACAGTCTCTTAAAGCGAATCCAGGGGTGAGAAGGGTTAGTTGAGAGGATCTGGCTAGATGAGCAGAGGAGGTCAGCAAGGCAGTCAGGACGGCTGCATTATGCTGTCATTCAGGAAATCCACTAGAAAAAAACATTATCTGAAAAAAGAAATTGCTACAATCTGCTGTTAATAGAGGAAAATACTTAAATCTGTATGTAATATTTCTCATATTTTGTATAGTTTGTAGCTATAAAAATATGAATTATAAACCACTGAAATATGAGACTGCATGTTTCATTCTATCTGTAATTATGTTCATGTAGTTAATGTATACATGGCACAAATTTCTAAGTACCGTGATGCTAAAACTAAAACTCTTGCTTACAGTTTTAAAAACTTTTACCCAGGATCAGAAATAAACGATATGTGATACAATAAAGTCACTGACATTGTCAGTGAGGAATCCCTGCATTTATAACTGAGATGTTATGGTCTGTAACTGACTTCCTGGCTGCAGTTGCTAACCCCCGTGAAACTCATCCAGTCTTTGATACTCCCGCAATAGTGCATCCACAGAGCAATTTAGAAGGGCAAGCACATTTCCAGGAGACCTTAAGCTGAAAAGGAGACTCCGGGACAAAGAAGACACCAAGTCAATCAGAACCTTAAAGAGATCACGAACTTTCCCGCACACAATAAAAGGTGATAACGTTAATAAGCTACATTCAAGAAGCGCCACAGGAGAGCCGGCAGAAGAGCCACAAACCCTTAGACAGAAAAGAACTTGCATGAGGCGCAGAGGCAAAGCGGTCTGTAAATGGTAAACATGCGTTAGTTAAGTGAAGGACACTTTTGGTTTTTCAAACCTCCATCAGACTTGAATCAAAACATTAAAATAGCAAAAGAAAAATACACCCCAAGTCTTTTAGGAATGACTGTCATTTACTTTACTGAAATTCTAACCAGTTCTGGAGGTGGTTTAATAGTTCCTCCAAATTCCTCAGCAGAACTATGATAACCAAATACCCAAGGAATGCTAAAGCTTGAGTCCACATTTCTAAATAGGCCAATTTAATTCAACTGGTATCAGTATTGATACAGATAGCTGCGGCAGTGAGCCCCAGCATGCATGTCTATAACCCAATTTAGGCTCCCACACATCTGCTCTTCCCTTCTCGTCCTCTCGCACTGTCAAACACTGATTACTGTGGAAGCAGAGAAAAGCTCTCAAACAAGCCTGGAGCAGAGAAAAGAGCAGGTAAAATGATTTCATATCCACACTCAAGCGAGAACTCATCCTCCCCAAACCCAAAGCTGAACTGAGATGCAGCCACAAGAGCTGTAGGTTTAAAGGGGCCTTACACAGTGAGGTTGTAATGATGCCAAAATGTGGTGACAATAATTAATATGGCAATTTCTATCCATGGCTATAAATGTATACACAACTACATTAAAACTTTAAAATATTTTATAATTTTATTATAAAAATATTGTTTAGGTTGTTTATACTTATTTTCCTTTTACGAAATTGTTTGTAACTTAGTTTCTTTGCCAATTTTAACTGAAAAGTTGTGGTTTTAAACCTTTATTCCCCAACGTCCTAAAACACAGATTATAGCAATGAAGAAGTTTCCTCTTGAAATCCATGGATAGCCAACTCTTCCCAAATCACAGAATCTAGGTATCTTTACAACCATTCCCTAGCTCTGTACTTGGGGACGGTTAAAACCTTTTGGTGGGAGCAGAACTCTTGCTCTCTGGAGTTTGTCTGCTTATTTGGAGAGGCTGTGAAGAGGGCTGGGGAGAAGGTGATGCTCGGATTTGTGGGCTCTGATCATTAGAATGAGACTCCTCTTTTTTTTCTCTCTGTCCTTGTGGCTTTTCTTTCTTTTTTTCTGTACCACTGTAAAATAAAGTATAACACGGAACAACACATATTTAAACAAACTTGAAAATCAAAATAATAAAGTGAGTATAATTCAAGACCCTAAATCATATAACTAATATATTATTTTTATTCGATAAGAAAAAGTCTTAAGACTTAAGTTTTAAAAAAATCTAAGGTAATAATACATCCTATGAAGAATGCCCTTTGGACAGAAGTGGCCTCTAATGAATTCTGTAATTTTGGCAGGGTATATAGAAGCTCTCTTAACTGACTTCAACATATCCAAATCAGAGCATTAGTGGAATTTTGCATTACTTGTAGAAACAAACTGGCTGGTGCCACACTGAGTGCTCATATTTAACCCAGACTGGTCCTGAGTCCCTCTCCCCTGTCAATTGAGGGTTGTCTCTGTCTGGAGAAGGGGAGGATGGGCTATGGTGTTGAGCATCAATTCAGGGTCTCACATATGTTAGCTAAGCACATTCTTGATGAGCTATTCCCTGAACCGCCGCCATCAAAAGCTTTAATCATACTAAAAGTGGATGGTTTATTTCAAATCTGTTAATGCTACATTATTTAATTATAAAAAGCATAAAAATATCATACACACAAAAAATTGTAAATTTGTAAAAACCAAGTTTAATGCTTTAGAATGACTATTAAAAAGTTACTAAAAGGCTATGGGGGGCTGGAGAGCTGGCTCAGCAGTTAAGAGCGTGTGCTATTCTTCCACAGGGCCAGAGTTCAGTTCTGAGCACTCAGATCAGGTGGTTCAAACCACCACTCTGGCTCTAGTGGAATCCAATGACCCTCAACACAAATGGACATACTAACCACATATACACATAAATAAAAATTACGTTAAAACTACTTTTAAAAAGGTTATTAAATGAAGGTGAAACAATTTTTAAAGTCATTTTAATATATTGTTTTAGCTGAGTTTTACATTTCTTACTCTGCCTTTAAACTAAGAATTATGAGCCTATAGGTGTATTTTCTGTAAGAGAGTCTACAAATTTGACCAGAGATGCATCCTTTGAAAAGGAGAAGGCTTGTCCTGACAAATGACTAAATACTAATACATTTCAAGCTAAAATGTCTAATGTACCTATGTGTGATTTTTATTACCTTGCACTTGGACTTTTAATTGACTTCAATTCCATTGTACAGTTGCTGAGTGTAGTGGCAACGCCTTTAATCCTAGCACTTGGGAAGCAGAGGTGGGCAGACCTCTGTTAGTTTGAGGCCAACCTGGTCTACAAAGCAAGTTCCAGGACAGCCAATACTGTTAAACAAAAAAAAACCCTGACTCGGAAAAACCAGGAATAAAAAGCAAACCCCCACGCCATACAGTCTCAGCTGCATCACACACTGAGCAGTCATGCAGAGGATGAACTCAAGACTTGTGTTCCAATATTAAAGGGCAGAAAACTGCAAGTGTCTATAGTCCTTACTCAAAGGGCATGTTCAAGAATATGTCACAAATATATACATAAACATGTGCACACACGCGCGTACACACACTATTATGTAACTCCTCTATCACACTGTAAAAATTAAAAATGTAGTAACTCATTTTGACTTTAACATTTCTGATATCTTTGCACCGACCAGACTGTGGATTCTTATGTTCAGTTTTTAAAGAAGTGTGTGCTAACAAACACATTTCTCACAGGCAAAATATCAGATTAAACCTTAAAATTAAAAAACTGGGCCTGGAGACTGTAAGCAGATGAAGTGCCTGCTGTGTAAGTGTGAGGGTCTAAGTTTGGGGTCCTCAGCTCCCGTGTAAAAGCCAAGCATGGTAGTGTTCACTGTAACCAGCACTGAAGGTGGATCCCAAGGGTTTGGTGACCATCCAATTTAGGCAAAATTGCAAACTACAGGGTCAGTAAGAAGCCCTGTCTCAAAAATTAAGGTAAGGCATGATAAACATCCAACATCAACCTATGACCTCCACATATGCAGATAAATGTGTGTATACATGTACATACACATTCACATACCACACGGAAAGGTGGGAGGAAGGGAAGGTCTCAATTAGATGTTACTTCTTTTGTAACATCAGTCTTCAAACTATCCTTTATGCTTAAATTAGATTTTCCTTTTGAGCTCCTTAAAAGCAGAATCTAGTGCTCCTGCACAAGGAGGAACAAAACCTGGTGGTTCTAGATCATTCTTTACTACTGTGCTGATCACTATGATAAATCAGCACTGCAGCTATTTAAGAAAACCAGAGGGTTGGAGAAATGGCTCGCAGTTAAGAGCCCTAGCTACACTTGCACGTATCATGGGTTTGGTTCCCACACTCACATGGTGGTGGTAGCTCACAATCACCAGTAACTCCAGTAACGGGGGTTTCAAAATCCTTTGTTAGTGGGTACAGCATGACGTGCTCACCCAAAGAAAAAAACAATGATGAAATAAGAATTAAACAACGTTGAAAAAAATAGTATTATAAATTTCTACTATAAATGTTTTATTATAATGTTTTCTCCTGAAAAATAAACCAGAGACAGTTTAGCATTCTTTGAAAAGAAGGAAGAATGTAGCGTCTGTAATGGCATGAGGTTCTGGAGGGAACTTACAAAGCCCCGAAGACCTTGCTATCTCCTTACCATCCGTGTAGCCACCTGTCGGGACACACTTGTGTAAGCCCGCAGTGTGGACCATTCCATCGCTGGCACTTTCCAGCAGCACACATCAGCTGCTTTTAGACTCTTTCCCCTCGTTCCCCTCACGTGTTACCAAACAAGATGACACACCCTGTTCTGTACAGCCGGGAAGGTTCTATAACCTTTCCAAACTCCATGTACCAACAACTAAAACCCAAAAAAAGGTGGGCAAATGTCATTTAAGCACTATCATCAGAACAGTAAAGTCTACTGAATTAGTTGATGAGCACATGGAACTCAAGTCTGTAATACACTGGAACATTTGTAATGCAGCATCCTCCTGCCCTTAACGGCCCAAACATGCAGACAAATGCACACCACTACAGAATACTTTGATGTAAGCCTGAGTTCTGATATTTGTTAATGAAAAGGTTGTAGTAGCCTTTATCTCCAAAGTAGATATATATTAAAGAGTCTATTTTGCTCTTAAATGTTATGTCTCAAATATGTCAACTGCTAAGAAAAATGTACTTATATATCAATAAATTTCATTAACTGTATCAATAAATTCTTGCTGAAAAACAAAAGCAACATTAACAACAAAATTCTAGGAAATGAAATGGCTCTCTTCAGTACGAAGCAAAAGCTTTTGGAATAAAAATTGATTTTTTAAATTAATATAAGTAAGCACAGTGTCCTCAGGCTAGGTGTCTCATTCACAATTAAAGAATTCAAGACATGCTCACTTGACTCTCACAAGAGCTCTACTTGGAATTCTTTTCACGAGTACCTAGATTATCACGCACAGTTGTGCAGTCAGTGCCCTCGCCCCACGACGATCAGGTACCTTTTAGCAGCCGAAGAAAGAGTTTCTTTTCTTGCTATTGATATAGAGCTGGTGTGATTCTGTTTCCTGTTTATACCACTTCCATTGGTTATACAGGACATAGAAATAGCTTCTCGAAGGCTTGGTTGGCCTAAAATAGTTAAAAAAAAAGAAATTGTAACAAATGTCAAAATATTCCTTAAGAAGTAGAGTTTTAAAAATTAAGTCTGTAGTGTTTAGAAATAGTGAGTAGACGGCCACACCCACAGTGTTCATCAAATAGCACTACTGTCCTGAGATTTAATACCATCCACATAGACCAACAGAAAACTACACTGAGCTGCTGGGATGCTAAGCCCACTCACTCAGCTACACAGTTGCTTTAATATGGCAGCTCTGAAGCTTATGGCCCAACCATATACTTTAAATTCCCAATATTTTACATGTCAAACTTGTGCAAACTTTTACAGTAAAAAGCTTGATATAAATATCTGGTGGGTAGGCACTGTGGTCAGAAGAGTCAGAGATACAGATTAAAGAGGCCTATTTACTAGGAGTCAGGTCTATTTAAAGATTGGGAATAGAGTACTGTTATGGACTCAAGCATTTTCAGACAGACTTAAGCAAAATTGAACTGTTCAACTAAGACAATCTCATGGTGTTTTTTTCTTTTACGAACAATATAAAATTAAAGTTTTCCATGTATAGACTGTCATTTAGCATTCCAGAGTATTTCAAACCTGGTGGTTTAACTGCATTTTTGACAGGTCTTGGGACTAACTAGTACCATAACTACCTAAAGAACATCCTTAACACAGTGCCCCAGATCCTACCACAGATGGATAAGGCAGACAAGAGGAAAGGGGGGAAAGCAGCTACATTTATTTGTCAAAACTTCTAGAGAAGGTAATTACATAAGAGCACCCCCCCTCCCCAAATTACAGTAACCTTTGCTATAAAACCCAGCACTAGTATGCCACACAGGTGACTTCTCATATTGATAACTTTTAAAATTATTATGGTGAAATAATTTCAGTAACTTAAAAATGTTCAAGTTAGTAGCATTTGCCATATTTGCAAATGTTGTGCTGGGCAAAATTTTAAAAACAATGCACAGGTAAAAATGGTCTAAGGAAAAAGGAAGAACTCTGATGCTCAAAACCTCTTCCACTTTCTTACTCTCCTCCTTGTCACGCTGCTGACAAGCTTTCTCAGTCTAATGACTTCACTCTTTAGGAGGGCAGCAATACCCCTCCCCACCAGATTCTGTCTTCTCTATTTGCAATTATTTTGGAATAGTTCCCCTTTCCACTTGTCTCAAAGCAAGATATACCACTGGTCCCTTTAATTTGTAGCCTATTTTTCAAAAGTAGAAAAAAAGAAGGCATGGCATTCATGTGTAGGAACAGCCCCTGCTGCCTGGTCTGAGACAATAGTCACCAACACTTCTGGACTCTCAAGTCTCAGAGGTGCTGTCTGGATGAGGAGGAATCTTTCATCTTCTGGAACAAGTATCACTGAGTTTAATTTAGTGCTCTCATTAAAGAAATTCACACCGTACAACCCGACTGACATAATTTACCTATTATCAACCTGTAACAACCCTTGCCATCTCCCACATTATATGGTATACAAACTAAATGACATGACATGTCTATGCCTTTACAACATCACATTTTATATCTTTGCTTTATCAAGTTTCCTTGGTTTGGGAAAAAAAACTGACTCTTACCTTTAGATGAATTTGGTTTTTACTTTTAACACATTCTGTACTAATAGCTTGTCTTTTATAAATGCCACTGAGATACACTCTCAAATTATATTCTCTTGGTCAACCCCTCCCCAAGAGCTCCTCATGGGTTCCCAGGTACCAGCTTTGGGATAATTTGTCTTCCTATCAGTTAAAATTGCCCCTGTGTTCTCTGGACTTTGCTCTGTGCTCTCAAGTGCAGGTAATTTTCTTTTGGCAAGGATTCAGTTGTACTGTGCATATATTATGAGAATGTGCCATCAAAAGGAAAGAACTCTCTGATCTAAGAAACTTAAATGACTGGCCACCTTTAAAACAACTCTGGGGAAGGAGGGAGGCCTCTCTGAGTTCAAGGCCAGCCTGGTGTAGAGAATTCCAGGACAGCGAGAACTGTTACAGAGAGAAACCCTGTCTTGAAAAAACAAATTTTATTATATAGTTGGAAGTATTATGGTGGAGAAGCCCGTGAGTGAAGTCAGTGCTGTTACAGAGAGGGGTTAAACGAACCTACTATAATCACAAGGACCTCAAACAAGAACTATGTTTGTATCCCCAACTTTTCAAAGCACGAAGACTCTTCTTTACAGCTCACTAATTACCTTTACTCGGCACGGATTTTTTCACTGAGGCTACATGATCTTCAGAGATTGCAAGACGCCTCAAAACATCAGCCAACGCTGCCTTTAGCACGGTGATTTCATCTTCTTGTTGTTGAACTCGTGACTCAAGAGCTGAGAGGCGATCTTGAACGTCAGAGGTGCTTGCAGCAGAAATACTATCATCTAAAAAAAGAAAGTATTGACTATTTTAAAACCAGACTGCTCAAGAAAGAAATTTCCTTCTGGTGAGAAAATTTTACCAACCAACAAACAAACCAACAAACAAACATTATGCCTTGTTTATAAGAGCAACTTCTAGAAAAATGTTTCCCATGATTGAGTCCCTGGACAGTGACACCACTTCAGTTTTCTGATGAAGTGTTCTCTATACACATCACATTGTAGGCATAATAGTTTTCAAGAGCACACTATCCAAGCTCTCCCTATCAATGAATCATGATCTTGTATCTCTAGGAAAACAAGATGGCGACCCATCCGACTCACACTCCACCCCAGACTGGAAGGCCCTCTCCCTTGTCTTTGCTATCACACCCTTGCACCACTAATACAAAACCAGCACTGTCAGGAACTTGAGGAAGGATCTTTTGCTGTTCTTCCTTTCTCCCAACAGTCTAATCTCTGTTTTAAAAGAGTAATGGCTGGGTGTGGTGGCACATCCCTGCCATCTCTGCGCTCTAGAGAAGGTAGGACTGGCTCAAGCAAGTCTGGGATGTACTATAAAAGACATCAAAGGAGAGTGGTGGCCAACAGGATGGTGCGACAGGTAAAGATGCTGCTGGCCTCAGACCTATCACTGGGACCCACACAAGAGGAGAGAAAAACCAACTTCCACAAACTTCCTCTGACCTCCACACATATACTGTTGCACATGTATACTTCTGCCACAAATAGATAAATGTAAAAATAAAAATAAACAAAGCGCTACCAACAATGGTAATAAAAGTAAATCAAAACCAATAAAGAAGAACAAAAGATGGCATTTCTATAACGTTCCTATCTAACATATTAGGTATACAACAACAAAGACTGTTTTAAGTAAGTTTTAACTATAACAACATTATTAAATGCTTTCAAAGCTACTTAAGTTTAGAGCCCACTATTTGCTGGGTCAATTAGAATAAAAATGTACAGCTATATACAAAGATCAAATGCTATTGGCTAATTCAATATAAGAGAAATGCCGGGAGAAGCACTGATTCGGCAGACACATTTGGCTTACTCTTTGGATTAAGAGTATGATAAACTAAGGAAGTCATACACACTATGGCTGAGTGCCATTCTCCTCAAGCTCAAACAATACAAATGCATTTCCTTCAACAGCTAATTCTAAGTCTGAGTTAACACACTGACATGACCCCCTCCGCATTTTCAAGCCAAACCTATACAGCAGGCAATATTCACACTGAGACCATATGTACTGACTGAACTCCCAAGGGGCACATGCTCTCCCTCTGCCTTTAGCGAGATTTCAGTGAATCTTGAAGCAACAGTATCGAAAAAAGCTGTGTTTTTGTCTTTAACTTGGAGTTCAAGTTCTGGTTCTATATTAATTAACTACATTATCTTAGATAAGTTATTGTAGTTCTTTGAACCTGAATTCCTTATCTTTAAAGAACTAAAGTACATAAAGTATAGAAAGTACAAACAATGAAAACTGAGGGCCTTGGCACATCTGTAACATGGAAAAGCGGGTGTGTCAAAATCTGAGGTGGCTTAACAAAGAACTGGTAAGGATAATCATTCTCTAATTTTGATGTATTTTTAAACATTTTTACTAACACATTAATTATATGTAATGGGTTTCGTTCTGAATTAAATATACATAATGGGTTTAAATATACAGGTACAGAATGCATTTTGACCAATTTGTACCCCCGTTATCCTTATACCCCTCCTCCAGCCGCTGTCGATCCTCTTTGTGTGTGTGTGTGTGTCTCTAGCACTGGGCTTATACAAGTGCACTGCTGTGCCTGGCTTTCAATGTGGATACTTGGGATCCAAACTCAGGTCCTCAGCCTTATGCTATGGAGCCATCTTTGCAGCTCCAAGCATCTTCATACTCCCTTTTCCTTTGTCACCTAGCTAACTTCTGGCCTGCCCACGCTATCCTCAACTGTGAGAGTCCAGTCACTATCTCTCCTCCTTACAGGGAAAGCAGCAGCAGCAGCTCTTCTTTCCTGGGACTCTGACTGCAGGTTCTGCTAGTTCTGGCGCCTTGCCCTTCTACCTTAAGAGGCTGAACCGTATGAGGAGGCTTTTTTAGTCTGCATAAAGACAACTTACAGCATTTTCATACGGTTCAGTTTACATTGAACACTACAGAAATGGTCATTAGATACTAGGCCAGATAGACACCTTCCAGGTTTTCCAGAGACAGAGGTATGCAGCATGCTTTCTCTCTTGGTTCATCAACACTCTAAGGATTTTCTTAGGATTGTCAATAATAAAGCAACTCCTGATAACTCTGAATCTCAAGGCTTGAACTACTAGGAACAAGTCTTACATTTGTGCAAATTAATTGTGTGGCCTAATAAATCCAGTTTTTGCAAGCCACTGCTTGTAAGTCAAGCATTGTAATTAAATTAGTAAACTATATGGCTATGACCTTCTAAACCGCTCTCAAATTATGAGGGATAAACTATAATTTTAAGTCATCCACACAGAGTCTGGCTGAAGCCTCTGGGAAAGCAGTGAGCCTAGTGAGAAGTTTCTCAGACTGTCATTCCAACACAGCAACACTGTCTGGGGCTTCATGCCAAGTTGGTATTGGTACTTTTATATTGGAAGTCGCTTCTTTTATCCATTCCTTTTTTCCCCTCCTTTTTAATGACTAAGGTTTTTACTTTGTGAATAAAATGTAATTCTGCCTGTCAAGAGTTCACCAAACCTGATAAGTCCTATAACAAGCATAAGGAGTTTTTCAAAGGCACAATAACCACAAAGTTAGCAATTAACATCCCTCATTGGTACTGTATTTTTTCACATTAACTACTTCATTGCTTTCCTGTGCTATGTACATTTTATATTGGAGGACGAGCCTCAAGATATTCTTAAATAGCTTAAATAGCTTGTCCAAGGTCACCAAGCTTAAAACATAAGCCCAACTCCCAAATTAAATGCCCTTTATTTTATTTCACATGTCATTCTAATAATAATCACACGAAGAGCAAATAAATAGATCCTTTTACAAAGCTAGAAGGGTTTAAAACTGTTGGTCTTTATCGGCTAGTTACTAATGGGCCCCTGTCTCACTCCAGTCTCTAGTGTGGATGAGCAGTGAAAGGGCCAATGCGCTGACAGACACAATGAGGATTGAAACAAAGAAGCTGCACAGGTCCCTCCTCCGGAGGTAAAAGGAGAACAGATTCCTATAAGCTGTCCTTTGACCACCACAAGAACTCAGAAGGATATTTTCCATTGCCAGCGCACATGCACGCATACACGCGTACACGAATACACGCATACACACACACACACACACACACACACACACACACACACACACACGTATAATACAATCTCATTCAGAATAAGCTTTTTAAGGATACATCTGTTTGACAAACACATTGTTGAGTTCTTTTATACCCCCTCTCCCTATAACATGGTAGTCCTTTGTTTTGTGTTTTCTTCTTTCAAAAAATAGTTTCCAGGCTTAAGGGTTATAAAGTAGAATGAAAAGAAAATTCTCAGGAATTCTTAAACCAGTGGAAAAAAGAAAAGAAAGGCAGACAGGGAGCCTGCTTCCTGGTGCAGGTGAGTCTCCTTAGTTAGGAACTGCAACCAGTCTACAGGACCAGTGGACATCTGCTCAGTTTGCTTCTATTACAACCAATCACAGGTTGTATTTCCTGAACTTGAAGAAACATGTCATCTTTGCAGAAATACACTGTATTCTAAATATCCTCAAGCTGGCAACACACAATTGTATTAAAATGAGACATGGCTATATTGTTTAGCACTTTCAGAATTTTAATAGTTTATATAAATCTTTTGAAAATGAACACTGTAATTTCTTGTTTTCTATTGGTAGGGTCACAACTGTAATTTATGATGAGACTCTCCATTTAGAATAATAACTGAAAGGAAAAGTGGCCAGAATATCTAGTGTACATATGAAGAACTAAATTTACTAATTTAAAAAGTTAACTACTATGCTAAAAGCTATGACCAAAAGGTGCCTCTGAAGATGTATGTATGTGAATATATGAACATAATACATACCCCTACCTAATTCAATTCTAGTATTTCCTTTGGGGGTAGTGCAGTTTCATTATGTAGAACAGACTGGTCTCAAACTCGAAACTCCTGCTGCCTCTGCCTGGGTGTCCTTGGGACTGAGGTGAGCACCGACATGCTCAGCCTTCATGTCTCTTCCTAGTGTTTCTGTAGACCATCTCACAGCTACAAGTAACTATGCTTCCTGTAACAGTAACTTCCAGTTTAATAATCTATACTATGGGATATTAAACAAGTCTTTGTATTCTTTAGATAAGAAGAAAAGTCTTGGGAATGAGAACGTGAACATGCTTACAGATTCACTGATGTATATATGCAAACTGCAAATGTGTATTCAAGTACACACACACACACACACACACAATGTAAATAAGGACAAACTTTTAAAACTAGGAAAGGGTAAAGGAAGAAGCCAACATTTACTTGTGTCTACTCAGTTCTAGGCATTGAGAGACTTAAGTCAATCAGAAACCCCATAAAACAGGTCGCAGCACTCCCACTTTAAAGAAAGTGCACTGAAGCTACAAGAAGTAACCTGTCCAATGTTGTGCATGTCTTCAGAGTGCAGTACATCAGGGCCACAGAACTATAAGCACCACACATTTTGCCACTGTATAATGACATGAGAATCATGTCCAAATCATGACCAAATGGAGCTGTCTCCAAAAAAAGTTTTAAAATGTTTAATATATGTATATGGGTGTTTTGTCTCCATGCATGTCTATGTACCTACCACATGTGTGCCTGATGCTCTTGAAGGACAGAAGAGGACATACAGATGCTATGAGCTACCATGTCTACCATGTAGGTGCTGGGAACCCACACCTCCAACCCAGGTCCTCCAGAAAAGCAGCCAGCGCTCTTAACCACTGAGCCATCTCTCCAGCTCCCTGTAGTTTATTTCTTACTTTAATTTTTTATGTTTTTTATTTTTCCAAACAAGGTTTCTCTGTGTAGCCATGACTGATCTGGAACTACTTTTGCTGGCCTTGAATTCACAGAGATTCCCCTGCCTCTGTCTCCCAAGTGCTGGGACTAAAGGCATGAACTACTAATGCCTGGCTGAAGATATATTTATTTATGTATTGTATGTACATGGGTATTTTGTCTGCATGTCTACATCTGCAAACTAAAGGGCAGTATCAGACAGCTGTGAGCTGCCATGTAGGTGCTAGGAATTGAACTCAGGACTGTTGGAAGAACATTAAATGCTCTTAACCACTAAGCCACCTGTTCAGCCCTGCATCTTTATTTTTAATGATGAAACAATTACTTCAACTCTCTCATGTACAGTATTAGTCGGTGAAGTGGAAAGGGAAATCAAACTGAAGAAGTACCCATAAGGCAACAAGTTTCCACAAGCTCTCTACTGCACACTATTACTGCAGGGAACCCAAACCCTCGAACCATATGTAAAACAAAACGCTCTCTCTGGCCAAAGCCTGAGAAGAATGAGTGCTGCAGGCCGGAACTCGTTTAGTCCACCCAGGCAGCCAGCAGTGCTGGGGTAGGAAGGGCTTGCCTGCATGTTCTTTTCCTTCCACCAGTGCTTCACCTGGGTGTGGGAGGCAACAAAAGGGAAGAACTCATCATCCTAGCAAAAAAGCAGAGAAGGGGTCTTCAGAGCCCAAGAGTACCAGGACAACAGAGGACATTTGTAAGCCTGCACATGAAACCCTTCAAGCTGCACAGGCATGAATCAACTGGCATCAACAAAGCAAAGGCTTTCCAAAATGAAAGGATACAGATCAATGCCCAGTTCCCATATTGGTCCATGCATGTGTGCACGTGCAAGCAAGCACATAAACGAAGCTGTTGAAACATTCTTTCTCTCTCTTTTCTTGCTTTGAACACTTGAAACCATCTTTCTGGGACTGTGTGAGTATCTCTAGAGCAGAGACTAGGAAACTGCTCTTTTCCACAAAGGGAAAACATTTTTTAAATAAGTGAAGAACGGGAGTCTCAGCAAAAAGCAGAAATTTTTTAAATGGAAATTTTAGAAATAAAAAATTTTTTTAGTATCACAAGTTCAAAAAAAGAGAATGACGACTATAAAGAAAAGAGAGTAAACTTATCAGTGGGTAAACTTAATCTCAGCACAAAGGGGAAAAAGTAAACATAACACCAGGCCTAATATTTGTGCCCCTGGTGTCTCCCTTGATGAAGATAAGAGTCTGGGGTGCAGAGGTGGATCTAAATAGTGGCTAGACTTCCTAAACTGTTAAGTTAAAATTTACAAATTAATTTAAATTGGGTGGACTGAAACCCTGCAATCATATGCAAAACTATGTAAGTAAAGCAGACTAAAATATAAAGGCAAAATTATAAAATGTCAGTTAAATAGGGTATGTTCATATGCTCTAAGTGGGAAGAAACTCATAAACAAGATACAGAAAAGAACAACTACTTACACCAGTAAAGACTGGTACTTAACTACATTAGAATTCAGAACACACACACACACACACACACACACACACACACACACACACACACACACACACACACATCCACCCACCAGACAGGGCAATCTACAAACAGGAAACAGGCAGGTGTAGCACACAACACTACTAAAGGAACAGCATCCCAGCTAAACAATTCCTATAAATCAGTTTTTAAAGACCCTACAGAAAAACTGGCAAAAAGCCTGAACCCAGAAAAGGAAATATTACAAATGACCAGTGGGAAAATGAGATGAGGCTTGAGCACATCAGTAATCTTGGCAAGGAAACTGCAACAATACAAAATACTGTTTTATGCATACCTGTACAGTGTGGGAGAGATTTTTCTCTTCTATAGAAGATACTATTTTATGCATATATATGCAGGGTGGGAGTGATTTTTCTCTTGTATAGAAGATAGAGTAAGATGAACAGAATATATTCACTTTTTTTTGTAGGTGACAATGAAAATACTTTTGCAAATTAAATTCCAAAAAGATAAAAATGAAGTCGTATTTATTCCCAAAGAGCCCTGAGGATAACCTCAATCTATTTTTTTTTTTTTTAAAAGAAATCCATCTATAAAAAGATAGACAATATAAATTGCCAGGATAACTTCAAATTCAGGGACCTACCAGTTTCTACCTCCTTAGAGCTGAGATTAAAGGCGTGTGCCATCACTCCTGGCTAAAATGCCAGGCAGTTACCAGACAGAACAGTAATGGCAGATTATACAGGTACACTAGAAATGTCCCCAGTAAGAACTCGGAGAAACCATTACAACAGCACATACTATTTAACAACTGTACTAGCCCAAATGACAGTCAGTAGGAGTTAATCAAATAAGTCACTATATTCTGGCATTTTACAGATCATAAAAAGGACAGTGCACATTTATAATCACAAACATATGCTGACTACAGAGTGAACATACTATAAAGGACAAGCTGCAGCTCAGCATCGACGCTGTAGTGTCTGTGCAGAGCTGTTTCAATTCAATTCAACAGAAATAAATGCTGGAACAATTCTCTGGGAAATAGGATTTCAGAAAATTTTCAGATGATTTTTCTATAAAAAAGACTTGTTAGTTTTTGTTTGTGGTTTTAGGAGACAGGGTTTCTCTCTATGTATGTAGCCTTGACTGTCCTGGAACTTTGTAGATCAGGCTAGCCTCAAACTCACAAAGATCCACCTGCCTCTGTGGCCCAAGTTCTGGGATTAAAGGAGTGTGTAAGCACCACCCAGCCACCAAAAAAAAAAAAAAATTTTTTTTTTTTTGGTAGAGAGCACTGTTGAGGTCCTCCTGCTCATAGATAAGGACTGGAGAAACCAGGCATGTTAAGCACTCAAGCTTGTCTCTTCAAAAGAAGGGATATATATGCCTGTTTTCCACCCAGAAGGCTGGGAATGAATGATGTTACGAGCCTGCTGCTAGCTGTCGGGCCAGACACAGCTGTACCCCCCAGATTAGTAATGTCCCCTCTTCTGGTACATAGGTATACTAGCGTACATATATAAAACAAATAAAACTCTTTTAAAAAAGAAAGAAAATGAAAAAAAAAGGTCATTTTACTACTGTAATCTAAGGATACCTAGTTTCAAAATGTAATATTCTATTATTAATCCAATATAAAATTTAAAATGTACAGACAATTCTGTTTCTGAGGGGTTATGGTTGGACTTGACTGAAGTATGAAATATACAATCAGATTATTTAGGAAGCACTATTTTAAATTACTGTCCACTAAAAGCCACTTTAATCTTTTTCTCAAGAATAATATATTACATGTGTAACCATGTTTCTTAGGAAAAGAAAACCATGTACCACAAAATCTACTCTGCCCTCTCCACACATTTGTTCTAAGGTGAGCAGATTTAAGCACCCAGAGTACTTGGGCAAATATTTATGCCATTATTTTCGGGCACACTTAAGAGCGCGGGGAACAGGACCTTGATTAGTTCCGTCTCCAGCCTCTTTTGTTCTAGCAGTTAAATCTGACAAACAGGTCTCCTCTCCACACAGGAACCACACACTGAAGCCACCCTGCAAGCTGTCTTCCGCTCTTAGCACTTCTGCCTGTTTCCTGCTGCCTTTCTGGACACTCCAAGCAAATCCCAGCTCAAAATCTCACGACATACTTGACATTCTGAGGAAATCCTCTCCATCCAGATGGCCTACCACAAAGCACATCTATTTTGGAATAAAAAAAAAAAAAAAAAAAAGAAAAAGAGAGAGAGAGAGAGAGAGAGAGAGAGAGAGAGAAAGAAAAAAGGTTTAAGACAGCCCCTCTACTGTCCCTTTGCTCTCACGCGCTGAAAGTTTCCAACTCATTTATAAAGTGAGACAAAGAAGCTGAAGGGGAGCAGGCAAACAGGAAACAGACAAAGCCTGGGCTGCCTGGGGCAGCAGAGAGGAGCTCACATCCACCCATCCACCAGTGATGTGGCTGTCCTGAGGCTCTGTGCCTCAGCTGCTCTTCAACCACTGCTTCAGATCCAAACCCTCGATTTTCTCCTTCTGAAACTGCAACACAATACCATTTCTATAAATACCATTTTAGAAGCACGAAAGTGCGCAATTTTTTTTCTTGGAGGAAATAAAAGTAAACACTGTGCAGAGTGGCAAGTCACACTTCCTTTTCCTTTTGCTTTTGTTTAAAATGAAACCCACTTAAAGCATAAAGAATGATCACTTTTCATTAATTTTAAAACTTAAATAATTTAGACTATATATGATATAACCATTTCACTAATAAACATAATTAATAAGTCATTTCAAAATTATTTAAAAATATTAAAGCTATAATTGCATCAATTAATCTATAAGATGAAACAATTCATAACTGGTTACATACTCTCATTTTAAACCATTGATGCTTCAAGTAATGTAAAATCATCAATATTTCAGTCTGTCTCACATCATATAAAGCCAGGTGACAATGAATGTAATATATTTGTGTGAGTACTTCTAAAGTCAACTAAAGAAAAAAAATCACAAAAAGTGTTTAAAATGCCAGAGGATTTTCTTCAATTTGTTACCTTAAAACTTCATATTTATGAAAAATCTATACTAAGCCAAAATAAACACAAGCAATAGGACTGCTGTAAACACGTTCACACACCAGGCGAACAGTTAATAGGCAAACTGTAACCCAAACTGAACACGCAAAGCTGTGAACACAGGAGACTACACAAGAATAAAGGAATCAGTAAGCTGATAGAAGTGGAATGCGGAAAACCACCACCATTTATTTCCAACAACCTTTGTGGGAAAATGGGAGCCTTTAAAAGAGTGTTCTACAATACAACTTCAGAAAACAACTGTTCTGATTAACAACTGGTACAGATCAAACAACAGAGGAAGCAAGCGGAGAGGCTAACAGTACTTAAGTGAGCTGTGGAATGTGTCTGAATCATCATAGACTAGGAAGCCTTGAAATTCTTGATAATGATTCAAGAGAAGCCAGTAGTTGTATGTTAACTCCAATCTCCCAATCTCTTCAGCCTGGTTCTATGTTCTTTACATACTACATGGTGACAGCCTCCTGAGGTTAGGGCTGCTGCCACATTTTGTTAAGAAGTGTTTTCTACCCAGGACTAACAAAAACACTTCTTTCTCTTCTGCAGTATGGCACAACCAGCCTTTTTCTCCACATCAATCTGAATAGATAAGAGTACTAATAATTTACTTATAGATTATATTAGATAGGCAATTCTTTCTTCTCAAATAAATCTGAGTTTGGGCCAGAAAGCTATGGCTCCTGCTCTTAGCTCGGGTTCTATATAGTTTAAGAACTATCTACTTTGTTATTATAGTTGGACACCCCCCCCCCCAAAAAAAAAAAACCTATTCAAAATCTTTCAAGTATTTGAATGCTGTATCTAAAAATTGTTCAAGATGCCAAAGAAAGGGGCTGGAGATATGGTCCAGTGGCAGAGTACTTGCCTAGCACTGATTGTAGACCAAAAAGAAAAGAAGAGAGCTGTGTAAGGGAGGGAGAGGGGAGGGGAAAGAGGGGAAGGGAAACAAACGGAGAAAGGATGGAGAGCTGGAAACAGTGGGAAGGAAGAGAAAGCAGGAGAAGAGGAAGAGAAGGGACAGAGGAAAGGGAGGAAGAGAGGGAAGGAAAGAGGAGATGGGGAGAAGATGCTGAAAGGAATTGTGACAGTTAACTTCATTGTCATCGTCACTGGAGACAAAAACCTCTGGCTGAGGGCATTTCTAAACTGAGTTGACATAAGAAGACCCTCCCCGAGTATAGGTGGTGCTACATTTCATGGGTTGGGGTTCAAGACTAAATAAAATGGAGAAAGTGGACTTAGGTATCAACACTTTCCTCTGCTTCCTGGCTGTAGATGCAATATGACCAGCTACTTCAAGATACTGTCATCATGTCTACCATAACTTCACATCAGGAACCCAGACAAACCCTTATTTTCACAAACTGCTTTGGTACAAGAACCTAAAACATCTTAATACCCAGCAATCTATTCACTAGAAATTAGAAATGAAAGCGTAGTGCTAGTAGTTCACTACTATGACGTGAGAGACGGGGCAGTCAGACTTTCTCCCTGTCACAACAGCCATGGCTGATACTCTTGACAGAGTCAGCTAAGGAAAGACCAGCAAAAGAAAAGAATAACACACTTCCATATTGAAGATCCAAAGGTCCAAGGAAAATTATTTTTTAATAAAGAATATATCACTATGCTATTATAAAAAGGGTATGAGTTGAATGCAGCAAAGCCCATCCTTCAGACCCTTCTTAGTGTTGTGGATAGCCCTGGGGTTGCTTGTATTTTGATGCTAATTCCACTCTTCTGGGAGGGGCTACAAAGGAGGAATGAGTCAGAAGTAGGAGTCAATCAGGTGACTTCCTGTGAACCATCCCCTAATGAATAAAGGAGCCAATCACTGGCGAGTAGGAGGGACTTCCGGGTTGGATGGGGGAAGAGAATAGGCAGGAGAGAGATGGGGCCTTTGGACAGGGATAGCAAGAGGACAAGATGTAGCTACTAGTGTCTCCTGGTTTCGATGGCGGAACCGTCAGTATTTAATAATGCTTACAAGATTAGGATTCTAGTTGTGCCCAGCGATTGAGTTACCACTGTTTCTGAACTAAGTTTATGTTGTGTTTTCCTTCATGCGGCAGCTCATCTGGGTTCCAGAGAGAAAGGTATAGCGACAAAACAACAAAGCGTGGGTTGCCTGATGTGCACCACAAAAGGCCGTGAGAGTTTTAAAGCATGGGGCTGGCGTGGTAGCGACCCACCAGTGGGAACTTAGTGAGCTGGGTGGAGAGATTTGGGAGCTCTGAGTCAGAGAGTCTCCATGAGATAAGAACAGGCCGGCCACTGCCAGTCAGTACATGGCCAGCCCACCCACCAGGGCTGAGAGTAGCTGGGCGCAGAGCAGAAACTTTTTGTTCTTTTTAATATTTCCTGCAACATCTTGGTTTCTGGCATTCCTTCCTTCCAGGTGTATGACAAGATCCCTTCTGGAATAATCTTATTGTCTACTATGAAGTAAGATTGGTGGGAATTTCTCAATGGCCAGATCTTATACAGAAAGATGGGGAGAAAGTTACAGGTAATTATAAGCATTATGGGCTGCTTTGGAAGAAAGGGAGTTAGTTTAAGTTTCCCTTTTGGGAGAGGAAGAAAGAATTTTTTTTCCCTCAGCTCACAAGTTATGGTCCATTATTAGGGGAAACCAAGGCAAGAACTCATGCAGAGAGCAGAGGAGAGCCCTGTTTACCCTTTCCCTGGCTTGCTCAGCTAACTTTACTATACAGCCCGCACCCATCTGCCTAGAGATGGTGCTACCCACAGTAGGCTGGGCCTCCTTCATCTCTTAGTGATTAAGAAGTGACAGATATACAAGCCAATCTGACAGGGGCAATTCCCTCCCCTCAAAGCTGTCAAGTTGACAACTGAAGCTTAACTATAACAAGAGTTTGATTTCCATGACCCACTTTGAAGAAGAGAAAATCTTATTTCTTGTACTCATATTCTTATATGAGGGGCAAGAAAAGAGGATAGGAGAAAGATAGATGTTGGTTGTGGCCCCCTGAACGTCCTTTAGTCCAGTGTTTTTAACATGACAAAATACCTGAGGATATTTTCTGAGCCTCAACACCACCCATGCTCACGTGTATAAGTGTGTGCATGCATACACATACACACATACACACACACACACTTTCAGTATTTTCAGTTTGCAGTTGGTTTTTTTGTTTGTTTGTTTTATAAGGCAGGGATTCTCTGTATAGCCCTGGCTGTCCAGAAACTTGCTTTGTAGACCAGGCTGGCCTTGAACTCACAGAGATCCACCTGCCTCTGTCTCCAGAGTACTAGGGTTACAGATTTGTGCCACCACATCAGCTCAGTCTACAGTGGTTTCAATCTACAGATATGGAACCCACCCACCTTTATCTGTGCTTCCATTATCTTTCCTGTATTCTTAGATAAAAGTCTCTTTATGGGCCTCAGCTGCCTGCCCTTTCCTAGGAGCACAAATCACTGTTAGTTCCTTCTCTAAGCCTGTGAATAGGCTTTTCTCCATCTGAACTGACCTATCAGCAGCCTTTCTCAGCACCCTCCTCACTTCCTTTCCTGTCCTCAAGCAAACTCTGTTCATTCTGCCTTAGTCTCCTGGTCCTCCCGGAGGTGTCCTTTCTCCTTTCCTGTATCTATATTACCTGCTAGGTTTCCTATCTTCTCTATGGTATAAACTTAGCCCTATTCTATTCTCATTTAAAGCCATCAACTCTCACAACTCCAGTTATCAGCTAGATACTATTCCCAAATACAAGTCTTCAGGTGTTTATCTTTTTTGTTTGTTTGTTTTTTGTTTGTTTGTTTTTCGAGACAGGGTTTCTCTGTGTAGCCCTGGCTGTCCTGGAGCTCACTCTGTAGACCAGGCTGGCCTCGAACTCAGAAATCCACCTGCCTCTGCCTCCCAAGTGCTGGGATTAAAGGCGTGCGCCACCACTGCCTGGCCAGGTGTTTATCTTAAGGCGAAGACCTAAGGGTACTTGTATTGCAGTGACCTCAAATTCCTCAGGTCCAGACAGCCCATCATTCTTACTCTATCCTGTTTCTTTTCCTTTCTTTCTCACCCTGGTACATGTTACATTTACTTAGCCAACCAGGAAGAAACATGGAAAGTCCTCTACATTTTTCTCTTTTATCTACCCAGTGACCACATTCAAACATATATACATATGCATATATACACAAACGTACTTCTTCCGTTGTTATTCCCTAAACAAGGAAATATAATAGCTATTTATGTACCACTCACATTGTAGTAAGTAACATAATTGAACTAGAGGTTAAGACACCATCTTATTTAAGGGACTAAAGATTTTTATCTTTAAGAGTTCATTGGACTGGAAAGATGGATCAGTGGTTAAGAGCACTGACTGCTCTTCCGGGTCTTGAGTTCAATTCCCAGCAACCACATGGTGCCTCATAACCATCTGTAATGGAATCCAATGCCACCTTCTGGTGTGTCTGAAGACAGCTACAGTGTACTCATATAAATTAAATAAACATTTTTTTTTAAAAAAAAAAGGAGTTCATATGGGTAAACCATGAGAGATGACCACATTTGTCTTTGTACCCACACTGTATCTGTGAAGGTCACCTGCTGAAAAGTATCACTTAAAGAGCTTTGGTCTAAGTTTTAATTATGGAAATGGCTATCCCATCTAATTCATTCTACTTTAAAGTGCAGTTAATTAGTTTTTAATGAAGCCATGTTTCAAATTTCCCACTAGTTCATAAAGCCCTACAGAGAAAAACTGTTTTGTTTTGTTTTTAGTTTTCCAATATGCCTGGGAAAAGGTCACATGAAGAAGTCACTGTACAGTGCTTGATGTCTATATTCTGATGTCAGCAGCAAAAGCAGGATAAAGTGAGGGGTGGAGGTTACCTTGGTAATATGCTAGAGGTGGAGGTTACTTTAAAAGCAAGCAAACAAACAAACAACATAGCAAAAGACCTGCATGACAGCTAGGTTAGCCGGTTCCATCCTTGAACTCACATAAAGGTGAGAATAGAGAAGGGACCTCATACAAGCCTTCGTGAGATTTCACTATGCTGGAAAGAGTTCTGGAAACAATCCTTTTAGAACTGTATGACAGACAGTAAACAAAACAGGGACCTTCCACCACTCCCTCAAGACGTAAATACACCTTTCCTTTGATTTCTTTCTCTCATAAGTAGTTCTCAAGACAAACGGTCAGTCCTTCTCCCAGTCTGCCCTGTCCTTCTTCAATCTCTGCCTAGATGCTAAAAATGAAGTGAGAATGTTTACTGCTGCTAGCATCAGAGATTTAGCCAAGAGGCTAGATTTAAAACAAACACACACAAAAAATACAGAGCTCTAGGCTTATTTTACTATGTTTTTTTTCTTTCCTTTTCTTTTTTAATGACAGGATCTCACTTTGTAGCCCTTATATAGTGTGTAGCTAAGACCAGCTAAACACCGGCAATGGCAAAGGCGGTCTTGCCAACTCCCATGGGCGCTTGCTGCCAAGGGGCTCGAACTTCCCAGGCCATCTACCCCCTGTGGCTGCCCTGCAGAAAGCCAGCTACTGCCCACTCAGATTCCCTTGGTCCCGTAAATAGGTAACACTAGAGACTTGTAATATACCAACCAGATTTATAACAGTAAATCTCCAACCCTTTGGCCGGCGAAAAGAACACAAAACCCTATTGATATAAATAAAAGCTGCACACCTAGGTTGGGCAAATGTACCCTGCACTACTTTACTGCCCATCCATGAAATTCCTAGCTACCTGTGGCTCCTTCAGGCCATGTGGCCCCAGCTCATCCTTTTCCCTCCGTTTTCTCTCCTCCTCAGTCCCTCCATCTCGTCTGTCTCTGTCTCTCTTTCCTATCTCTAACCTTTCAGTCCCGCCCCTCCCTTCCACTGCCGCTTCACCTGACCTCCCCTGAGTAGTGCAACCCTCCTGATGGAACAGAAAGTACAGACAGCAATCCACAGCAAGTCCTAGTTGATCTGTTACTTGAAATGAAAACCAGGCTGCCCTCAAACTCAGAGCTCCACCTGCTTCTGCCTCCCGAAGTTGAGATGAAAGGGCACTACTACACCCAGCTGTTTAATTTTATATACCTCTTATGAAAATTCAAGTGCTTTATTTCTCAGCTTTAATTTGTTCAGTGATATGATTGGGAGAGGGAAAGGGGAAAGACTCCTATGGAGAGGTGAGGGGTGGGGCTGAGGAGAAGAGGAGGGGAAGAATAATTAGCACTTAAAGATGTTCGAAAAGGCCATATAGAAACTACTATTTGCCAGGCATGATGGTTCATATCTTTAGTTCAGGAGGCAGGGCCAGGTGGATCTACAGGGGTTCAAGGCCAGCCTGGTCTACAGAGCTAGGTTCAAGGCCAGCCAGGGCTACACAGAAAAACCCTGTCTCAAAAACAAAACAACAAACAAAACTATTCATAATGTTAAGCTCACTCGAGTTTATACACTTGTTTAATGATTCTACATAGGGGATAGATAATGCTCCTCTCCGAAGCTGTAGGTTGTCAAATAAAATCTCTAGTGCAGGTGTAAGGTACTTCCCTTCCAATTATTGGTAAAAGGTATCCTGGACACCCACCAAATAATACAAGCTGCCACCACTGCCCTTGGTTGCCATCAGAACTTGATGGTAAGAACTTACTGAAGACACCACACACTTTGGTCACAGGACACAGAAAAGCTGGTACTGACAAGAAAGTAGCTGAACAGCTTTTCACAGTAGAGCACAGTGCTATGCAGGTTGCCAGTGGAAAGTCATCAAGTCTCACCCAGCTTCAAAGGCTGTGTCCAACAGTAAAGACCAGAGTGTGACATGTAAGCGTGGGGACACTCCCAGCTCAAACGTTCTACGGTGGGTCTGGTGGGGTAGATGACCAACCATTTTCTGACTGGCTTTAAGGCCAGCTCCATAGGAGGAATACTTTAAATCTAACTGAGAACTGCCCCCGGCTGAGGAACTCACTAGTTTTAAAAGTAAATCGACTACCATCATTGCTACACAAACACAGGCAGGTTTCTTACAATCTGTCTGCCTAGGCTGTCCACCTTTATACTTTTTTCAAATGAAGTATTTATTTTTACTTCATGTGTATGGTGTTTTGCCTGCCTCTATGTGTGTAACATGTGCCTGTAGTCCCTGGCAAAAGCCAGAAGAAGGTGTGAGATCTCCTGGAACTTAAGTTATAGACAGTTGCAAGCAACCATGTGGGTGCTGGGAGCTGAACCTGGATCTTCTGGAAGAGCAACTTGCATGTTTAACTGCTGAGCCATTTTCCTAGGCCTAGGTGGTCCATCTTTAAAATGAGGCTAAGAGCTTCTAAGACACAAAATTGTGGCAAACCATGTGAAACAAGTCACTGACAAACATGTAAAGCATGCCTATAATCCCAGCATTCCATCAGCAGGCAGGAGAATTAAGATTAAAGCCAGTTTAGGGTGTTTCACAAAAAGCAAATCAAGACTAATAAACAAGCATGTAAAAAAATGAAAAAAAAAAGTACATAGATACTCACCATTCCATAATAAAAGCCTGCTAAGCCTATATCTAGACTGTCTTAAATGATGTGATACTTCTACAGTCAAAAGATTTATTAAAACCTGGGTTTAGAAGCAATCACCACAGAAACACTGCATATTTCACCAATTGTTATTTAAATTCCACTAAATAATTAGACATTGTAAAATGAATTAAATTGGAATTTATGGAAAAGACAAAACAACACATAGCTACATGTTACTTATATGACCATCATTTTAAACAATGAACTGATCATACACTGAGTATTGTTAGGGTTTAGATAAGATGTATTCAACCCTAGAAGAAGACATCAATTGGGAGAGAGAAATGTAAAACAAAATACAATAAGGTTCAGAACAAATGTTACCTTAATAAATTTGTCAACCAACAACAACTTGTGCCAACAAAACATCAATTTCATCCCTAAGACAGGTACCCTGTATGTGAAAGGCAAAACACCTCACACAGAACTGATGTTTAAGAAGTGGGTTAGGGCTCTTCTTTGTGGGGTAGAACAGAATAGCCTGAAGAGGCTCATAGCACTTTTTTTTTTCCTCCCCAAGGGGGAGGAGGTTTATTCAGGAGATAGGGCAAAGGTGGGGAGAAGAAGGTGGAAGGATAAGAGAGAAGAGAAGTAGAGGCCGGCCATGACCACGGAGAGAGAGGAGGCGGGGAAGGGACAGAGAGGCAAGAGAGTAAGAGAGACAGAGATTAAGAGTAAGAGCTCATAGCACTTTTCAAAACAGGTAAGATACTCTAGCTCTTTCAATCATCACCACCACCAAACACACACACACACACACAGAGCAGCTGGGGTGACAGCTCAGTTGGCGGGGTGCTCACTGTGTGAGAAGACGACTTTATTTTGGATCCCCAAACACATGTGAAAAAGCAGGACATGGCGTAATGACACCTATAACACCAATGTTGGAAAAGTAGAGGCAGGAGGATTTCTGGGACTTTCTGGGCAGTCAATATACAAAATGAGCAAGCTCCAGGTTCAATGAGAGGAGACCTGTCTCAACTTAAACCAAGTAGAGAGGTGGTGAGAGACGGCTCAGTGGTCAAGAGGGCTGGCTGCTCTTGCAGAGGACCAAGGAAGGGTCAATTCCTAGCACCCATGTGGTAGCTCACACCTGTCCTTTTAACTTCGGTCTCAGAGGATATGACCCCCCTTTTCTGGCCTCCATGGGCAAAGCACACAAATGGTGCACAGACATACATGAAGGCAAAATCTATATACATCAAACAAAAATAAAAGGTTAAAACAATAAAATGTTTTAAGAAGCTGGCAGAGAATGACAGAAGCCCCTAAAATCAACAAGATCATGTGCCCATACATATACCATGCATGTAGTACATACTTATATGAACATAAAACTGACAGGAAAAGACTAGACTGTTCAATCACTTTAACACAAGACTCAAGAAAACCTTGCTTTCTTTTAAATAGATTCCTTTTCTTGAATTCCATGGAAAAATTTTGGCAATCTGCTAAAAGAATCAGAATTTTTATTTTTTTAAGGAACTAAATATTAATGGTCACATACTTTCCTCACCCTCTCATTTAAATATTATTTTAAATTTACCAACAAGTTTGTGTGTATAGTGTATAACAAGATATTTTGATATGCATATACATTTTAAAAAGGCTAAATCAAGGCATGTATATCACTTCACAAACATTCTTTGATAAAGACTCTTAAATATATTCTCAGGGCTGGTGAAATGGCTCAGCAGATAAGGGTGTTTCTCACACAAACCAGGCAACCTGACTTCAATCCCCAGAACGTACATTAAGATGAAATAAGAAAATCAACTTCAGTTGCACTCACACAAAATTGGGGGGAAGGAGGGGAAAACAGAAACATTCTCAGTAATTTTGCAAATATATAATACTTTATTACTAGTTGTACAAACCATGATATAAATAAAGCACATTAAGTCTTCCTTGGAATTATTTCTTTTTAATTGAAATTGTGACCTCTAACCTCTCTCTCCTCAGTCTCTACCACCATAGCCCTATTTCCAGGCCATTACTGTTGATGAGTTCAGTGACGTTTAGGTTCCATATGAAATAGGATCATACAGAACTGTCTTAACGTGTCTGGCTTTTTTCATTTAACAAAATGCCCTCTCTAGGCTGACCTGTGTTACTGAAAATGGCAATCTTTCTATTCTAAAAAGGAGTAAAGCATTCCAGCTCTCGTTAAATTCCAGTCATCTGCTTGTATGCACTTAAACTGATCACATATCTTGTCTGCTGCTAAAACAAACATACAAGTGCAACAATCTTTGACACACTGAATTTCATCTTTTAAATGTGTACCTAGGGGGACTGTTAGACTAGATGGTAATACTGTTTTAAAACTTTTAAGGAACGTCCATACTTTTGTCCATAATGGCTTTAAAAGCTATTGGTTTTGTTTTTAATATGTATGCTTTAAATATATAACGATCATCCATCACAGGTCAAGAATTATAAATATACATATATACACACATATAATAAAGATGCAGAACTTACAAATATACAGAAGATTCAGTAAATAAATTTTACTTTAATTTTGGTACAACTATCAGACAAAGCAAACAAAACTGGCAAGCCATTTCCAGTCCACCCACAAATGTCTCAAAATGGCACTACTGCCACACGAGATTGAATGCACTACAGCACCACAAATACACAATTAACACATAACTGTACAGTTATAGCTCATTTGTTAATTGTAGGACTATTCTTTAAAAACAAAACAAAATTTTAGACTTCTGCATACGATTTATATATCCTATATTAGGTGGCTAATTTGCCTGTCATCGTGTTAAACCTTAGGCTACAAGATATCACACATACAGGAAACATATAAATATTGCCTATAAACCTACAAAAAGGTATTAGCCCAATTTTAAAAAAAAAGCAAGAAAAAGACATAAGCTGGCCAACTTCTGTTTACAGGAAGGGAGCATGGGTCAGTCAGCTCACTGTTAACTAGGCACATAAAATTAAAACAAGATTATAATGAAGCACACATAAAAGGCCCATCAACACCCAACACTGCTCAGATTCACTGTTCCTGCACTTCTCTATCTCCTGAGGGGAAGTATATATTTAATAACCACTGCAGAGAGGAACCTAGCAAGATTTACTCAATTTCAAGTTATGTTCATTCTATAATCCAGCAATCCTACTCACAGAAATGGACAAAAGAATTTTAACATGCATCCTCTAAATCAGATAAACAAATTATAATTAACTCGGGAGATGTAGTCCTTATGAACTGGTATATGACTGTAGAAACTGGCCGGCAGGTACTCAGTAGCAGACACATTCAAAAGCCCTATTAAATCCTGACCATTTTCTCTAGTGAGGAGGTTAGTTATAATGTGTTAATAGATCTTGTATATTTTAAATATATCCCCAGCAACCAAAGCAATATAGTTCAAATTAACTGCTCATTTGGGCTGCAGAGAGAACTCAGCAGTTAAGAATACATGTTGGGTTTTTTTTTTTTGTGTAGGACCCAGGTTCAATTCCCAAACCCACATAATGGATGGATCACAACCACTTGCAATTTAGGTTCCAGGGAATACAATGCCCTCTTCTGGCCTCCATGGGCCACTGCATTTGTATGTATGACACATGCATCATGACACAAGCACACACACAATTTTTAAAAATTAAAGTTAAAAAGAATTAAAGTTAATTGCTTATTAGGACAAATAAAATATGCATTCACAACATGACCAAACATAAGGCAGAACATGCTTTAACAATTCCTAGGGAGCATCCTTTTCATGGGGGACAACCCTGTTTAGGTATGTAGTGTGTCAACAGCTTCATTCAAGCACAGCAAGGCCTAAGGACAAATGCTGATAGGCTCAAGCATCTAGTTACTAAATGAAACACAGTCACTATCTGGTTCTATCAGGACCAGGCAGTAAGAAATATGCTTAGTTTAGAATGTGAAGAACAGAGGTTAAAAGAACTTTCTTTTAAACTAAAGGGCAGTTGGAGAAAGCATAAACCCTGATAAAGAACTACTTCCTTCCTTCCCTCCGTCCCTCCCTCCCCTCCCCTCCCTCCCTCCCTTTTTTAAAAAGTTCTTTTAATGAAACAAAAGACTGGGGCTGAAGAGATGGCTCAGAAGCCAAGAGTGCTTGCTGAATAATCAGAGGACCAGAGTTCAAATCTCAGTACCCACATCAGATCAGGATGCTCCAAAAACACTCTAGTTCAAAAAATTACAAACCTCTGGTTCCACTAAAACCAGAACACATACTTACAAAGACACATCAGACAGACAGACACCCCCGCCCTGCAACACAAACACATACATGCATAACTGCCTAACAAGTCTAGTATAATCCTGTCCAAATTAGGAAAATATGCTCATCAGACTATATTCCTAAGATTATTAAATTCAGTGTATGAATAATCCTCTTGATTTTTTTTTACATTTACTTGGTGTGTGTTTTGTGTGTGTGCATGCACACATTTGCACCATAGCATATATGTGGGAGACAGAGGTCAGAGGACAAGTTGAAGGAATTGGTTCTCTCCTTTCACCAAGTAGGTTCCAAGATCAAATTCAGTCACCAGGTTTGGCAGCAAGAGCCTTTACTTTCTGAGCCATCTTGCCATCCCTGAATAACCCTGCCTAATTAGATATTATGTTTGGGCCAGAGGAAAAATTAGAAACTACCACTTATTCAAGTGTCCGGGGTTTGCTTTCTACTGCTGTAATAAACATCACATTCAAAACCAACATGGGGAGGAAGGGGATTGTTCCATTTTATAGCTTACAGTCCCCTTATGAATGAAGTCAGAGCAGGAATCTCCTGGCAGGGGACATAGAGGAACCCTGAATACTGGCTTGCATTTCATTGCTTGCTCAGCTACCTTTTCACACAACCCAGGAGGACCACAAGTGGCACTCCCACAGTGGGCCGGGACTTCTCACATCAATCATTAAACCCCCCCCCAAGACGTCCCTACAGGTCAGCCTGATGAAGGTAACTCCTTATCTGAGGTTCCCTCTTCTAAGATGACTTTAGCTTGTGGCTAGCTGACAAGCATACTATGCAGCACAGCAAGGGAACACTAGCAGGTACAGATGAGTGGGAGTGGGTCACAGGAAATAAAGCACACCTACATAGACACCAAAGGGTTTCTTTTCTTTTTTTTCTTTTTCTTTTTCTTTTTTCTTTTTTGGTTTTTTGAGACAGGGTTTCTCTGTGTAGCCCTGGCTGTCCTGGAACTCACTCTGTAGACCAGGCTGGCCTCGAACCCAGAAATTCACCTGCCTCTGCCTCCCAAGTGCTGGGACTAAAGGCATGTGCCACCACTGCCGAGCTGACACCAAAAGTTTCTAATATGCTCAAACTCGCAAGTAAACTGAAACTCATGGTGATCCTCCTGCTCCAGCCTCCCAAAGGCTGCAATTACAGGTGTACACCCAGCCTCAAATCTTTACAATACTTTTCAACTTCATTACCTTCACCTCATACTTAGAATGTGTCCTTACTCCCTCCTCTTTGAAAAGGAAAAATAGAAGTCAGGTAAAAGTCCCATTTTACAAATCAGCCCCCTTACCAACATCTTTGACAATTTATTGAAACAAAAGTTTACTGGTTAAATGTTGATCCTTTCCCCAGTGTTCTTTGGTGTATCCCAACTGCCACAATACCAGTAAAATGAAAACATTAACAAATTTCATCAGCTGAGAATAAAACTTTTTCTACTCTCTTATTTGCTATGACAGAGTTTCAGATTCAGTGAGGAACAAAGTTGGTCTTCATTCCTGTCGACTTACTTTGTTTCTCTGCCACTTCAACAGTCTTAAAATCTGCAAGACTTACTCATAGTCCTGGAGGCTAGACAAGTAATGTTGGTCTGTTGGGATTATTTTGGGGTGTTGTTTGGTATGGTCACCTCTGGAGACCAGTTATGCTACAGTATCCAGAATACCTTATAAGCAAGCTTGTTTTCAAACTTCAACTCTGGTTTCCTGAAATACTTTCTACAGGAGCAGTAAATTTTCACTAAAGAAGCCCAACTACCTTGAACCACCTTGAACCACACAGTGCCATAGGGGACACGTGTATACATATCTGCTGGCTGGGCAGTTACAGCAGCCTAGACTGCCAGGCATTCTGGCCAATGCATCGGATAATAAAGCAATCACCAGGACTCTCTAGTTGAATGTCAGCCAATAAGCCTAGCCTGCCCAAACTGCTGCCCCACAAGTGATATGAGGTTTAACAACAAGATTGCTTTAAAACCTTGAGTTTTTAAGTGTCATTTTCTTTCAAACAGATTTGGGCAATGATGTTGTATAACACAATAAGGATTAAGCCTTAACTTCCAGCTTTGTACAGTGTCAGTCTCAAGTTGCTGCTTTAAAAATATCCAGATAAACTTTTCATTTCTGTAGTATGTATGTTACATGTTTGTACGTAAGCATATGTATGTGTGTAGTGTGCAGCCATGTGTGTACATGTTCATGTAGACACCAGGGGTTGACTTTGGGTGTCTTGCTCAATTGCTTTCCACCTATGCTTTGAGATAGGGTCTCTGACTGGGCTGGTAGTACACTAACTTGGCTAGCTTGATAGGCCTCAGGGCTTGTCCTGTCTCTACCCTGTCAGTGCTGGGATAATTGGTTCATAGGTTCTGGAGATCAAACTCAGGAACCCCAGGCCCTCAGACAGTTTTATTCTATAAATAAAACTGCTGTCCTAAGACAAATACTGAAAAATGTTATTAAGGTGCAGAAATACTGGGGGCTATCTGAGACTGAACCACCAACCAAAGAGCATACACAGGCTGGACCTAGCCACCACCCCCCATGCAGCTCCCTGCACAAATGAAGTGGGGGCTATCCCTAAAGCTGTTGCCTATCTAGAATAGGCTCCCATCCTTGGCTGGCTTCAGAAAGAGGATGCACCTAGCCCTACAGAGATTTGATGTACCAGGGGAGGGTAGTGGGGGGGGGTGGGGGGGGTCGCGCAGCAATCAGGATGTAAAGTAGATAGACAAACAGACAGACAGACAACAAAAATACACAAAATAATAGCCTGACTAGGGCACTGAATAAAATACACTATTAATTGCTTTTTTTTTAAAACCACTTATGTGAAAAATCAGTCATATACGATATTACATTATTTCAGAGGGTGTATATATACAGAGAAATTTCATTGTATATATTTATTAAAAAAATTGGTCATGTCTGAAAATTACTATATAAATTAACACCAGAGAGAAGGTATTATCCATCCAATTAAAAAAAAAAAAATGGGGCATCTCTGAGTACAAAGACAGCCTGGTCTACAGAGCGAGTTTTAGAACAGCCAGGGCTATACAGAAAAAAAACTGTCAAAAACAAAGGGATCTTATAAAATGCAACCAGAAATCATGCTGTTGCATGTTTCTACTATTCTTAAACAATTATACTGAAAACCAAAAACTATGTAGTAAACAAGTATTCAATGATCCCATTTCACTTCACAAATGTGGGATAGTACACAGAATCATATGAAACTGCCAGCATGCAACTAGTTTCAATCTTGGGAATAAAAGACATTTAATTGCAGGCGTGAACACTACTTAAAGGTTGGTTGGATAGTACACTTCTATAATACTACTCTTGAGGCTAAAACGGGGTGTGGCCGAGGAAGGAGGGCAGGGCGGAACTTCCAGAGGGTTAAATCCAAGAGGATTTAGCTGTGTGGTAGAGTAAGAAACTGATCACAGGCCTGTTTTGATCACGATACTATCCAAACTCACAAGTAGCCATTACAATCTGCTTTTAAGTTTTAAATATTACTATTTACCAAATTAATATTTATTACAAACCAAAGACACATCACTTATATAGTATACTTGCTAAAAACTGCACATCCTAAATCTAGCTGTGATGAAATACCAAGCAACCTCAAATTCATCCTACAAAATAAATGGCTGGTAACTTAAGTGCTGGTGTCATGAGGTGGGGAAGTACTCTAAGGAACAATTTTGTTTCAGATTAAGAGAAGAACCCAAAGGGTAATTTTTAAGTGCAATGCTTAATCTTAGACTAGGCAAGGAAAAAATTACTGTATGATGTATGTATATACATGCAAAGTATATAAACTACAACTTGCTGCATCTATTTTTGTTGTTGAAACTACATATATGTAGTTTCAGGGCTGACCACTTTGCATTGTATTATACTGTATGTAACAACAATAATAAAAGGAGACTATTAATTTGAGAGTTATGGGTAGAAAGAGTTGAAGAAAGGGCACTACTACTGAGGGGATGGAGGGAGGAAAGCGATATAATTTTATTTTAATTAAAAATATATTAAGGGGAAAGGAGAGAGGAGGGTGTGGAGGTTTGTGGAAGAGTAACCCAGAAGTGGGATATCAGCTGAGATGTAAACAAATCAATTAAATACTGGGCTGGAGAGACAGTTAAGCTGTTAAAAACACTGCTCTTACAGAAGACTCATGTTCAATTCTCAGCTAAAACTACATAATGTCTCACAACCATCTGGAACTCCAGTTCCAAGTGATCTCTCTTTCTGGCCTCTGTGGGCACTGGGAATGAATGTGGTGCACAGACATGTAAAATGTATGCAGGCAAAAACGCCTATACATACAAAATCTAAAAAACCAAAAAATTAATGTATTAGAAAATAGAATAAAATTACTCTATGGTGAGAAAGTAGCTGTACACTTGTTTATTTTCTGACTGTGGTCATGATACTGTGGTTGTTTAACTCAGGATCTTTATTAGGAAGAAGTATCTGTTGACTAGTTAACCTTTTACTTACTTGACTGTACTTGCAGCTTTGTTAAATGGTTCAGTAGAGAAAATGTTACACAGAGACACAATATATAACAAACAACAAAATACTATGAAATATGAATCTGAGTTAGGATATTCAGAAATTATTTGTAGCATTTTAACTTCTCTATATATTTCTCTATCTTATTACTTGTTAGAACAGGAGTAATAACCTTTTCTAGATATTTTTCCATACACAAAATACAGAATTCATGAAATTTAAGATTTTCTCTCAAGTTCTAGGACCTATCAAATGCTTACCAATACCTAATAAAAATACTAAGCCTGATATAAACAAGTGTATGGTACTGCATCCATGCTCAAGGAGTCTCCAGTCTGGTTGGACTGTATTCTGATGAGGTTCGTTGCTGAAGCACTCCAAGAGTGACTGCCGAGTAAGTGTCGGGAAGCTGAAGGGACCACAGTATGAAAAGAACGATCTCCCTAAAAAAAAAATCTGTCCTTAGTCTTGAAGGCTAGAAATTGACTAGTCAAAAAGGATAAGGAAATTCCAAAGTGGTAGGATAACTAACTAAATCAATGAATAATAAAGACTAAATATACAATCTGCTAACACTTGGCTAAAAAGAGGGTTGGGGCTAAAGTACAGAATGCTGTGCCTGACTTCTACCTTCCTGGACACTGGAAACAGACCAATTTCATTCTAGTCATTAGCCAACTGATAAATGACACTGAAAGAGTATTATACAAACCAGCTCTGTATCTACAATCTGACTAGTTCAATCATTCTGACAATTCCTTAGAAAACTGGTTGCTCCATTTGAGCCTCCCTGACTCAGCATACCCTGTGTACAAAGCTAGGTTAGGCAAGCAGGAAGCTGGGGTAGCACCAACTGTGTACACAGTCCGTCCCTACAAAGGATCGCTCTACGCCTAAAATTATTATTATCAAACTGAAACTGGTTCGCTTTTAATTCTATCTTTGCCATACCAAATACAAAAGTGTAAACTCTCACTGATTAATTCCAATTACATAAGGACAGATTGATTGTATTACTGTTGATTTGTTAACACTAACATTTTAATTCACAGTCATATATCAGTGATCACATCTGGAAGTGATTTCTCGTTGCTCATAGGCCAAACTTTAACTAACTGCATTCTACAAGGTCAAATTGATGAATGTCAAACGTAATTTAAGAAGCCAACTTTGTAAATTTAGGATGGATCATCTTCTGAAAGCTTTTTATTTAATTTTCAATGTCTCTTTCACTTAACTGAAGAATCAAATTACTTCGGCACCCAATAAACAAAAAGAAAACTGGCAACTGGAAGCTCATCTGACAACCAGGCATGGTGGGAGACCTGCAATCCCACAGTAACTGGGGGCTGAAACAAGAGGAGCATAACTTTGACGCCAACAGGAGCTCACAATGAGAGCCTGTCCTCCTGCTTTAGACAGGGGTCAGAGTTGAGTGATGACACTCACTCAGGGTGGCTCATAACCACTTGTAATTCAGCTCCAGTCTCCATGGGCACCTAGTACAGATACACAGTCAAAAAATAAAATAGAGAACAAACTGGCAACTCTGCTCTCTGAGTATTTATGATTTCTAAAAACGTGTGCTGTGTCTGGTGGTACACACCTGTAATCCCAGCACTTGAAATTATGGCAAGAAGACTGAGTCAAAGAGCAGCCTAAGCTACACAGTGAGAGAATCTCTCAATGCATGTCTCTCCTTGTGTATATATGTGAACACACATGCACAACCCAAAACATGTGAGATTGTAAGAAGAGGTATAAAATCAAAGTCCTATAATCTTAGGCTTTTATACATTTCTGATAAAAATAACATTTATCTACATTAGTTTCTAATTTGTAACTACAGCAAATATAACTAGTTTATTCTTTAAAACTATTACAAGAATTCTCCAAGTTTATTACCCGACAGAGAATGATTATAGTCAGCATGTAAGTTACTACCCACTTGTCAACTCTAACCCTATCACTTGTTTATATGAACTAAGAATATTTTTGTTTTTAAGTAGATGAAAAATATTCAAGGGCTGGGCAATGGTGGCACACACCTTTAATCCCAGCACTTGGGAAGCAGAGGCAGGCAGATTTCTGAGTTCGAGGCCAGCCTGGTCTACAGAGTGAGTTCCAGGACAGCCAGGGTTACACAGAGAAACCCTGTCTCGAAAAACCAAAAAAAAAAAAAAAAAAAAAAAAAGAATCTAATTGGCACTGTGTGGTCACCACAGCCCAATCCTCTCTCTCCTTTGACGGCATCTGTCCTCTTTCCCCACTCCTCCAACAGCCTCTGGCCATTCTCATCCTCACTACTGCCCCGACTCAGACTTTCTCCAATTCCACATGTAAGGTCACCCAGTTCTTCTCTGAGCCTGGCTTAGGGCGCTTAGTCTAACAGCCTAGCCTCTAAGGCCAGCCATGTTACCCCAAACTACAGAACTCCCCCACTCCTTTGAAGTGAAATGGTGGTACTTTATTATATATACACATGCCATATTTTAAATCCATCCATTAATGGAAACCTGACTGATTTCTATGCTTCAACTACTGTGAATAATGCTTTAGCGATTTCAATTCTTTTGAACATATACATTACAAGAGTGTGGTATCACACATACAACTTGTATTTCAAATTTTTTCTAAAGGTTTCAGTTTTAAGTTCAACTCCATAGACTGAATGCTGGTGAGATGGTGGTAGGTGAAGGTGCTTACCACCAAGCCTGACAATCTGAGTTCAATTCTCAGAGCCCATGTGTGGAAAGAGAACCAGCTCCAGAAACTGTCCTTGCACATGCAAATACACACAATTAATAAATATAAAAAGTGGACTGCACTGCCATGCTGCTGCTCTAGGTAACACCAGAGGCTGTGACTTGTTTCGTTTACCAAATCATCCCCAGGAGAGCAGAGGAGGCAGGCCACAGTGCTTAGAAGCCACAACAGAAATCCTGAATAAATTATGCTTGTCATTTTCCTGTCTTCCCTCTTGGAAATTTTAGTTCTTTATGTACTATTTTTTTTCCCACCAAAGATTCAATGAAAGACATGCCAATGTTATCATATGAGTGTCTGCAAAACAAGCCAAAAAAAAATTAAAACATTCCTTCAGATATGAATTCAGAATTGTTATGAGATTTAGAGCCAAACGACTAAACTTGAGGATTACTGTCTCTACAAAGAAAGTTCATGAGTCTGCAATAGTACCAAGCTTTCTGAAACTCTCTCTTTAACTACAGGAGGGAAATGAGAGTGGGAGGGGAGACTTCTTTTGATCACAATCACCAATGAATAAGAATGTTGTATTTGTTGCATTCAAAGTCAACACATGCAGCATCTATAGCTTATCAGTCACATGTATTGCAAAGGTCAGAAATGATAATCCTTGAACCTTCCCCAAGTCTACACATTAGTGAGATAGATCTCGTCTAAATTTCAGCAACCTAATTTACTTAGAGGTTGTTCACTAAAAACTAATACCCTGTTTCAGTGAAGTCTTTTTGAAGCTTGCACAAATGAATTCATGTGGTATCACCAGAAAACCAATTGCGTCCGTCTGTCTGATGCTTCGTCACATATCCACCATCTGGCTGGTAAATGACAGAAGAAGGATTTCCTTAAGCATTCATTCCTAACCTTTCCTACTTGTCCTCTCTCCCAACAGGATGGCCACTTTTCAAACCTTCACTATGGATGTCCTTGGCAATGCTCTTTTACAAATAAACTTCTTGACTGAACCACATATCAGAGCAAAGAGGTTGTTCTAAAAGATTATTTCCACTCTTGCAGAGTAAAAATGGCAGCTGCTCACTGGCTACCTTTTGAACAGTAGATCTATCTTTCTACTGTGACACACATGGCTACTCTAAGTGTCCTGTTACATCTTTCCTCCTTGTAATTAGATCCTGACTGACTTAATCATTCATCATTATCCACAACCCCATTTCCCATTTCCCACTATCCAAATTACAGACAAGATTTAATGCTAGACTGACTACCTAACTAGCTGTCTAGCACGGCCAGTGTGAGCGGCTTCAGGGTCCCTGTGATCATCTAACTGTTCTACTTAAGGAGCAGCCACCTGGCTCTGATTTGTTCCATTCACTCCTCTCCTGAATAATTCGCCTCTCTGACCACTCTACCTTACCACTCACATACTTCTCATCTGAAGTTTTTAGCCTTAGGCTTAGAAAACTAATAGCTTTCATGTTTTTAATTCCCCCTACCCTCATCACACTTTACTTTTTTCCGTTTGCTCCAGAAACCTTCAACCCACCCACACCCCATAAAAGACAGGCTTTCTAGCTCTAGTTTTGCCCCAGGGTCTCTGTTACATTGCAGAAGACAGATCTAAATTCTCTTGCCACTGCCTGCCAGACTAAGAGGAATGCATTCAGAGTGGGCGTGGCTAATTAAACTTCCTCATAGAAAAGTCTCGTGGTCTAGACTTGTTGGTGACTGCAGTGGACTCTCCACCTGTCCTTTGGATTCGCCAATTCTATTATCAATCTGAACTTCAGAAAGAGAAGGGGGCATCTGCTTTATGCTATGTCCACTGCTTGTTAGAGCCTAGTTAGAAGCTAAAATGGCTGACACTCCACATTTTCAATATTCACTATGAATGTCAGCAGATAATGACCATCAATACAAAATTACAGTGAATTAAGTGAAAATCACATTAAGCATTACTCTTTTTATGTCCTTCAGAAACTTAGGTTCTGAGACTAGGTCTCGTAGTTTTGAACTTGCTACATCATAGAAAATGGGCTTGAAGCAGAGTCTAAGCAGGGCCTTGTGGTGCTACTAGAAAAGCACCCTACCAACTATGCTATAGCCCAGTCCCAAGGTAAGTGTCCTTTATGTAGATTCATTAGAATTCAAACATTCACTTACATGAATGCCACAGCTCAGAGACAGATTTGTCCAATCTTCCAAAGTAGTAAATTCTAGAAACAAGGAACAACCCTCAGATCTGATTCCAATATTGTTAGCTAACTGTAATATGCACCTCAACTCCATGAAAATATGATATTAAGTTTAAGGTATGCTGTTGTAGTATAACCAAATTTAAAGAGCTATCAAAGATAAACTTTCATATGCCAAGAAATAAATGATGTAACATTTGGTTAATGAAGTACTAAGTTTTACAAAGAAAACGGTTATTGAAAAATGATTAACTTTAATAACACCTGGTACAATAAAGACTGGAGAAATACAATCTCCAATAACCTGATGCTCCCTTTCCGTCCAGGCTTCCTGTAGTAAATATGTTATGTTGCAATAAAGCTCCTTGAAAAATGAGTCATCTGGAACCAAACGTAATCAACAAGATAATGATTAACCAAAAGCTGGCACAAATCCTAAGAGTAATAAAATTAAAAGTCAGCCCTTTGAGAGATCGCTCATGTTTCAATGTTGCTATCTCAAAAATGCAAGACAACTGAGTTTATGTAATATGTTTACATGTTTATATAATGGTTCTGGCATAAGATTTCAAACATAAGAACTATGTTTGAAAATCTTGTCTTAAATTTTATATTTTAATCACATCACCACAAAATTTAACAATGAAAGAATTTTGTTCTCAGCTGTATAGTTCTGAGTCTAGGGAGGAGATGGCTTAGAGGTTAAGAGCACGCACTGCTTTTGCCTGAGGATATAGATTCAGTTCCTAGCACCCACATGGTGGAGTAGAATCACCCATAATTCCAATCCCAGGGCATCTAGTTCTTTCTTCTAGTCTTCTCAGGCACTAGGCATACACACAGTACACTTACATACATGCACACAAAACACTCATACAAATAAAATAAATCGTAAAAGTTTACTAAAATTAATGCATTTATGTAATTTTAGCATGTTATAACTCAGCATTCTACCCTAAGCACCATGTGAGATTCTATATCCTTTAAATATATAAAGGAGGAATATTATATCTTTAAAAATATAATACATCATCTTTCACACAATACATTAGTGATTACTATACAAGGCATATATGCTAATGTTTTGTCTAATAGCACAACAGAGAGATAATAAACCCTCTTCAGAACAGAAAGAAATATATTATTCCAAGGCCACAAAACCAGTTCTATAAATCTTTCATCAAAAGCACAATTACTGTAACCAGTCATCTAGCTAATCATGTAACTACCTGGGACAAAGTAGGGGTGAAGACTTAGCTCAGAGGCAGAATGCTTATCTAGCATGTGCAAGTTCAGAGGGGAAAGAGAGAGGGAAGGAGGACGATTTTATAACAGACTGTTTAAAATTTAATAGGAAATACAGTAATCTTTAATATGTTGGTAAGGGGAAAAAAAAACCAACTTTGGCTCTTATCCTATACCAAATAAAAACAATCTGAAGTAAATCATAGATCCAATGAACAAATACTACTAGCCCTAATGAATAAATAATAACTTTTACTTCATCAACCAGGCATGCTGATGCACATCTGTAATCCTAGCCCTTCAGGGACTGAGGCAGGAGGATTGCATGTTTCAGATCAACCTGGGTTTCATATCAAGATTGTATCTCGAAAGAATAAAAAACTTTTTAAAATTAGATTTCATCAAAATTAAAAGTCCCTACTCAATCAAAAGTTATCAGTGAGAAATAATCAGGAAAGTCCCAAGCACAGGAAATCAGCCACAGCACACAGCATACCGAAGGATTTGTATGTACCCTCAAGCACTTATGTTCAGTAAGTCATTATAGCGATCCAGTGAAAAGAAACGTGAAGTAAAAGATAAGAAATGTACTTTTTAAAAAATTTTATTACATTTAGTTATTTAGCTTGTGTGCCTTAATATGTCACCCTAACCCCCACCAAAACACACACACACACACACACACACACACACACACGGATGAGGGTGGAGATCAGAGGATACCAGGTAGAATAGTTCTCTTTCCCCCCATGTAGTATCTTAAGATCAAACTCAGGTCATCAGGTTTGGCACCAGGTCCCTTTACCCACTGAACCATCTCACTAGCCAAAGCAAGCAAGCAAGCAAACAAGCAAGCAAGCAAGCAAGCAAGCAAGCAAGCAAGCAAGCAATCTATCTATTTATCTATCTATCTATCTATCTATCTATCTATCTATCTATCTAGTTTTCTAGGACAAGGTTTCTCTGTGTAATCCTCTATCTATCTATCTATCTATCTATCTATCTATCTATCTATCTATCTATCTAGTTTTCTAGGACAAGGTTTCTCTGTGTAATCCTAGGGGTCCTGGATTTGTTTTGTGGCTATGCTGGCCTTGACTCACAGAGACCTGCCTGCCTCTGCCTACTAAGTGCTGGGACTAAAGGTGTGTACCACCTCACACACTTGACCGAAATTACAAAAACTACAAACGGCATTTGCCTAATTTAAAAGGACTTGATTTACTTTACTAAATATTACAACATAATTCCAGTTTTAAGCAAATCAGTAACATCATAAATGAAAAGTTTAGCAATGACTATTTTTGTATATATTTACAAGTATAAAAGCATAAAAGTATAAATATAATTTGAAGTAAACATCACATTAAAACAGAAATTCTACATCTGACAACACCAATATAATTTATAAGAAAGCATAATGATTCAACAAATAACCAAAGTAAAAATATTTAAAAGAAAATGTTTAAGAAGTTAAAAATTTTTTAAAATGTGATTAAAGTAATTTAAATCATTTACTTATAATATTACATAGGTCCTAAGAAATAAAATTACAACAGCAATTTCTTTCCTAAGAAAATTTTCCAATCTGTCTAAATAATTACACAGCAGATATAATTGCTATTTCTCCTTTTATTCTTCTCTAAAACCTATTACATACTTTCCTTCAGTAGAATATATTTATTTTTATTTTATGTAATGTATAAATTAGAATATAGGGTAATAGGTTTCATTATGACATTCATATATATGTTAATATATTTTGTTTCTGATTCATCTCCCTCCTAAATATCCTCCCCTGCCTCTCGCACACCTTCTTGGTATCACAATAGTCCCCACCTTCTATTTGAGTAGAATTAACTGTACATGTTATATAATATTTATTATAAGGCACATTGTGCTCTACACAAGTAACTGACTAAATGTAATCAGCCCACCTGACATGGCCATCCCCACAGCCACCAACTGAGTGCTGCAGAGCACCTGAGACTCTCCATGGCCGCTTTGCATCGGCATCTCTCCTCCAGGTTTAGCAAAAACCATGGTGCACCAAGAATATCAGAGTTTCTAGATAGGGCTGGGAAAAAGCTGAAAATAACAGTAGAATCATTTTTTTTTTTTTTTTTTTTTTTTCATTTCTGGCAGCCTTTCTGGGTTTCTTGGTTCTAGTAGAAGCCATTTATTTTTATTTCAGTTTTTTTTTTAAAGCCTTCAATTTTGTTTTATCTTTTTGAGACAAAGTTTCCTGAAGCCCAGATTCGTCTTGAACTTGCATGCAGCCAAGAGTAACCTTGAACTCATGACTGTCTTGCTTCCATCGATCAAGTCTGAGATTACACATGTGCACCCACCACAGCTGGAGTTACAGACACCACTAACAGGCCTGGCTTTCTTGTGCTGATCTTGGGATCCAAACTCTGGTCCTCGTGTGTGGTGAGGACTGTACCCACTACCATCTCCCCAGCCTCTGTCTCCAATTCCTAAAATAGTTTAGGTTTGGGGATTTTGTATGTTTACTTGATTGGTTGATTGATTTTGGCTTTCGTTCACAATTCTCTCTCATCTTTCCTGAAATTCAAATTATAAAATGAAACTACAAACACTTATTTTGGCTTGTTACAGTTTGACACTGAAATGTTCCCAAGGCTCATGTGTTTTAAAGGTTGGTCTGAGCTATTTGGGGAGGTTATGAAAAGGGTCAGTAGGACAGGGCAGGAAGGAAGGAATGATCTTAGGTCTGGGGTGTATAACTCCTCCTTCCTCCCACACCACAAGGCAAACAACTTCAGTACACATTCTGCTGCCATGATTCTCTGCCCTAGCACACAGGGCCAACAGGGTCCTGGACTGAACTCTAAAACTGTGAGTCAAAACAAATCTTTTCTGCTTCTGTCAAGTATTTTACTGACAGTAATGAAAAGCTAACCTATAAATGGTTGTAAACACAAATAGACCCCAAACTATCTCATTTGTATCACATGATGTTTGTAATCAAGAAAAATAAACTAGGGCTGGAGAGATGGCTCAGCAGTTAAGAACACTACACTGACTGCTCTTCCAGAGGTCCTGAGTTCAATTCCCAGCAACCACATGGTGGCTCACAACCATCTGTAATGGGATCTGATGCCCTCTTCTGGTGTGTCTGAAGAGAGCAATAGTGAATAAATAAAATAAATGGAAAAAAAAGAAAAATAAACTAACTTCTCCTACAGCTCTGAATTGTTTTGTGGTGTGAGGAATATAGTCCAGGGCTCATTTATGTTAGGTAAAAACTATGATTAAACTACAGATCATCTATACTTTAACTATATAAAATTTAGTAGTTGAACTATCAATAAAACACTCATTTTCCAAAATTCAACTTTTTAAAAGCATTAAGTAAATGGGGCACAGCAAAAACTACTAGGTTTTATAGGCTTCTTCACACTGACTCAAACCAGCATCCTAAACCTAATCTCGTAAGATTTCCCCTTTATATTAATCCGTGCTTGGTCTAACTACTAAAATTTTAGTGAATCAAAGGGATCATGTTCTTGAAAGTAATTTTAAAATCAATCTATAGAATATGAGTTAATATAAAAAAATCATTAAAATAATATTTTCTCTTGGTCTAAAATTTACATTTTTCTCCAAATTATTTTTCAAATTTGTAGTTTCACAAACATAATGGAGCTGAATGGTGGTGCACACACCTTTAATTGTGCATTCAGGAGGCAGAGGCAGGCAGATCTCTGAGTATGAGGCCAGCCTGGTCTATAGAGTAGGTTTCAGGATAGCCAGGGCTACACAAAGAAACCCTGTCTTGAAACAAACAAATAAATAAACAAACCACCAAACCAAACCAAAAACACCCACATAACTGAAACCTACAAAACAGCTCTAATATAAGATAGAACTGCCACTGCTTAAAGATAAACACAGAAGTCAAGGGAATAGAATATAAATTCAAAATTAGCTATACATATATGTAGTCTACTGGCAAAACAAAGTGCCAGGCCATCTCAATTGGGGGCGCAGTGGGGACACTTAATCTTTTCAACAAATGGTGCTGGATCAAAGGTGTATTTGTTGGCAAATAAATGAACCTTGACCCTTAGTTCACATACATACAAAAATTTACTAAAAGAAACTGCAGCCTTAAAAATAAGAGCTAAAACGTTATCCTTTCTAGGCGGAAAAAGAAGAAAGCCAACTAGAGGATAACCCGGTAGGTACAGTCACTCTGTGAAGGCAGAGAGCCGGAGCCAGGTGAGCCTCTTTGCAGAGGACCTCTTTGCAGAGGACCCACAGGTAGGTGCCTAATAAAGGAAAGCAAATACTTCTGGCCTCCTAGGATAACCACACTCAAGTGTACATGCCTAAATACAGACACAATACATATAACTATAAACAAACAAACAAGGGACAAAACAGAGACAGCTGCTGAAGTGGTTACAGCTTTATTCATAACAGTCCCAAACTGGTAACTAAATGCACTTGACAGGAGCCCTGTGTGCAAGCATACACAAAGTAAGTGGGGAAAGTAACACTGTTATTTTTGTATGTATTCATATTCCTTTACAAGGGTTCCAGGGTTGAACTCAGGTCGCCAGGCTTGCATGCTTTTACCTGCCAGTCCATCTTGCCAGCCATGACCTTAAACATCTGAGAGTCAGAGTACTCTGCAGTGCTGCGTTTCTTACTAAAATCAAACACGAGAAAGCAATGCCCACGGTGCTCTGAAACAAAGGACATAAGGACTCACTGTGAAGACAGCACCTTATCAAAAACAAAAATACCAAATCCCCAAAGGAGCAGAATATATCCAATTTTAAGTAAAACAAATAAAATCTGACAGAAATATATGATTGCCTTTTGCAGGTTTACACAAAATGTCATAATGAGAGGGAAAACAGCTTAAAATGCAGACAAAGAAAAAAAGCCTTAAAGATACTGTCTCAAGCACTGGGCCTGATGGTGTTACCCCAAACCTTTGGGAAGCAGAAGACAGGAGTATCTTAAGTTCAAGGGCAACCTGGGCCAAAAAGAAGTCTCAAACAAAAGTTAAGAATGTCTCTTCCCAGGGCTGGAGATGGCTCAGCAGTTAAGAACACTGTTTTTCCAGAGGACCCATATTCAATTCCTAGCACCCAGAAAGCAGCTCCTAACTGTCTGTTACTTCAGTTCCGGGGGATCAGACACTCACATAGACACAAATGCAGGCAAAACACCAATGCACATAAAAATAAAACCATTTTAAAAATTACTAAAAAAAAAAAGAATGTCACAATCTCCTCTGGTAGTTTTCAAACTTGTTACACTTAAGGCATCGTAACTGTTTCCTACACAGAAAAAAGTTCACAACAGCCAGTACATCCTTAGCATTACTTTGGGGAATATAAAGTATTTAAAAACCAGAAGCACAAAAAATATGAAAAATCAAGGCAACATGTGTAGCATGTAGTTTTTGCTATCCCGCTTTATGCTCTGGGGGGGACCAGCCCCACACAGGTTCTCTCAGATCAAAGGCAGGCAGACAGACAGACAGACAGACATAGACACACACACACACACACACACACACACACACACACACACGCTTATTTTTCAACCTGCCTTACTGTCTCAATTGCTGGACACCTCTCATCTCCCGAGGCTAGCACGCCCTTCCCAATACTCAGCACCCTAAATCTGCCTTCAGCTTTAGTTGTTCAGTTACCTTCTCCTTGTTCAGCAACCCAAAACTGCCCTCTATTTTGTTGTGTTTCTAATTTCCAACCCAGGGAAGCAGCCTACGGCCACTCTGCCCGAAATCTCACATGGCTGGTCACCTTTTCTCCCTCTGAAGAATGGAGAAAACTCCTTTTCTTCTTGCGTCTCTTAGCCAGCCTGTGGGGAACACCTTAGTCCCATCTCTCTCCTTCCACCCAGCAACTAGCCACTGGCACCTTTATTGATCAATCAAGAACCAACTGGAGAACAGGACCTTAGCATCAGAACCACCCCCTACAAACATGATTCCACCAAAGTTAGTAACTCTGGAAACTTTCTTGAAAGATAGCAATGTATATGGAATTCTTGACAAAGAACACAAAAGAATGAACTCAAAAGAATTAAACGAGAGGCTATAAATAAGCAGCTGTGTGAACTACAAATGGAAAGATAATGAAAGCTACGAATGAGAAATTAAACAAAGGTTCTGAAAACAACCAAAAAGGTTCAGTAAGTCACATAAATGAACAACACTACTAGTGTGGATGACAAAGATGATGGAGAATGTGGTTTGTACAAGCAGGAACCCTGCAAGGTCTATAACTTCACAGGCTTCGAATGCCCCATCTCCCAACCTTGAAACCCCAGGATGCCAACGTATCAGTAAGCAAATGAACATCTCCTGCTTCTTCCTACAAGGTCCCCACTCTGTGGTTAAAATTGCTAGACACAACATGAGTGCCCAAAATCTCCAACTACCTCCCCAAGGAGATCTCTCTGCTCACCCTCTCCTTTCTGCCAGCTTGGTAGGTCTTCATTTGAGCTTCAGAATCCACCTATTACAAGTAAATGACAGAGGCTAGAGAAGGCTGAAAACTAACTGAAGACCGAGGCTAGACACACTAGAAAATAAGAGACAGCGCAGGTGTTGGAACTCAATGGAGGAAATCAAACCCTAAATTGGAACTTACTATTAATAGTTCTCTGTGTTAGTACAAGTCATGTGATTTTTCCTGAAAAGGGAGTAAAAGTACCAGCCTTCTGGGATTGGGGTCTCTTAAATTCTCCAGAGAATTGAAAGAAAGAAAGAAAGAGAGAGAGAAAGAGAGAGAGAGAGAGAGAGAGAGAGAGAGAGAGAGAGAGAGAGAGAGAGGAAAAATGAGGGCGGGGGGAGGCCACCTCAGTGGAACTGAGCATGACAGGCCAGGTTTCAGGGCCCACATAACCTGTGTTACACAGAAAGACCTGTCTCAAACAACAAGACATGTCAGTAAAAAGACCACCAATATAGTCACAAAAAGAAGAGGCTCAAGATGTGAAGACAGTGTTAATGAATCAGCACATTCCTGCAGTAATAAAGAAAAAGCAATAAGGACATAAGGCTATGGCTTAGTGACAAAGCACTAGCCAGAAGAGGGTGTTGGACCCCTAGAACTAGGAATGCTGAGCTCACAGATCGTGAGCTATGGATATTGCCGATCCAACTATAGAAAGGCAGTGCTCTTAATCAATGAGGCATTGCTCCAGTAAAACAGTAAAGTTTTTCTTAAAAGACTGAGCTACAGCTCTCGCTCGCGCTCTCTCTCTTTCTCTCTCTCTCTCTCTCTCTTACACACACACACACACACACACACACACACACACACACACACGAATTTAATAGATATCTACCGAGTATTTCAACAAACAGCTACAGAATATACACTCCCTTTATCAAACTGTGGTGTTTGAGAATGTCCCCTTAGGCTCGGGTACATGAATACTTGGTCCACAACTGGTGACACTGTTTGGGAAGGCTTATGAGGTGTGGCCTTCCTAGAGGAAGTAAGTCACTGGACGCAGGCTTTGAGATTTGTAAGCCACACACCAGTACCAGTTCACCTTCTCTGCTTTCTGCTTGAGTTTGAAGATGTGGAAGTCTTCAGGTGCGCCAGCCACTTGTTTGCCTGGTACCACCCTTCCCTGTGACACTGATGACTTCTTATCCCTCCAGAACCATTAGCCCAAATAAACCCTTCTATAAACGGCCTTGGTCATAGCAATAAAAAGAAACAATTGTCATAGATGTCTTATGGAATGAATCAAATTGGGTTGGGGGAGTTATTCTATCTTACTACCACATCGTAATAGAATAAAACTGGAAACCAAGAGCAGAAATAACTATGAAAATGGGAAACTGAACAGAATAGTCTTAAATGAACAGTGAGTCACTGAAGAAAAATGGGGGAAATTTTTTAAATTATGGATTCAAATTATAGAAACAATACAAATAGATCTGTGGGATACCAAAAATGCAATCTAAAATGAAAGTTTGTAGCTCTGAGTACCCAAAAGGGATGAAGGAGGTGATATCTAACAAAGGCATCTCCAGGTCTTAAACGGCAAGAACAAACTAAATCCCAAATCAGCACAAGAAAATAAAGATCAAAGCAGTAATGAGTCAGAGACCAAAAAATAACAAGTAACAAAAATAACAAAGAAACAGTTGGGTCTTTGAGAAGATAAACACAAGCTGCAGACCCTTAGCCAAAGTAAAGTGGAAGAGGGAAGGCACACAGTTAGAGAAGATGGGGTAATTACAACAGATATAACTGAAATCCAGATAACATTAGGGAATATTTTTTAAATTATATTACAATAAACAGAAACTTTTAGAAGAAACAGGGAAATTTCCAGATACATATGACCTACGAAATTTACCTAAATACAAAACAGACCAGCAGCAGCCAGTGAGACTGCAGCAGTGATTACCAGTTCCCCAACAAAGAAAAGCTTGGGCTTGACAGACTGCTGAACTCTGCTGAACTGCTAAAGGCAAGAGATCAGAGGGAAGCAGAAGGGAACCCATCCCTGCTGGCAGACCAAAGTCCTAAGAGAAACTACAGCCTCTGAGAACTGAAAACAAAGTCAGCAATGTGGCAGGACAAAGAACAACACACAAAACCTCATAGCTTGTCTTTATACTAGCCAGGAGCTCATCAAGAAAGGAGTCATAAGAAAAATCTCATTCACCGTAACTTAAAATATGTATTCATTCCAAGAAATCACCTAACCAAGGTGGAAGATCACTAAAATAAAAACTACTGAGTGCCAGGGAAAAAAGTGAGGATAACACAAGAAGACAGAAGGATATGCCATGAGAACACTGAAAATGGCCATATTACCAAAATTGGTATGGATTCTATGTAATACCATCAAAATGTCAACAACCTTCCTCACAGAGAGTAAGCAAGAAAGATTTTTATCTGGAAACAACAGACCCAAAAAGCCAACAAAGAGTACTCACTCAGTCATGCAGAGTACTCCAGTTTGCTCTCACATGTGGCATCCTAAAGGCAAAATAAAATACTCTGAAAGTAGAAAAGGAACTAATGAAGAAAGGAAAGGGGCTGGAGAAAGGGAGAAGCCAGAGACTACATTTACTAGATCTGAATAAATATATGTACATATGGAAACAATACAGAAAAAATGATTATTCTGTAAAATTCATGAGTTAATAAAGAATTACCCAAAATAAAAACAAATCTCAGTAAATGTGGTCCTTGCTAATCTCTCTCGCTTCGTCTATTAAAGAACGAAGTTGTTAGCACTTCCTCGGCAGTTCTGAAGATCCCATGCTAGTTCAGTACAAAAACAGCACCCACTGTATTTTTTTTTAATTACTCGAGACATCTCTCTATATAGTGCTGCCTGGCCTCAAATTTGCCATGTAGACCAGACTAGCCTTGAACTCAGAGATCCACCTGATTGCTGGGATTAAAGGTATGTACCATCATGCCCTGATTGTAAATTTAAAGAATTGGGTTACAAACCTATGAAGAACACAAAGATTTCAAGGCATTCCATTCCTGTCCTAACTACTTCACTTTACAAATACATGAAAGCAACTATAAACAACCCCTAAATAGATGAGCATACCTGTGTTCCAATAATAAAATGCTATATATCTATGTTAAGTCTGAATTTCACATATTTTTTATGTCACAAAAATACTATTCTTTTGATTTCTACTTTCAGCCATTTAAAAGCATAGAAACCATTCTTGACGCTAAACAAAAAGGCTGGGAATGTAGCTAACTGGTACAGTACCTGTCTAGCAAACACCAAGTTTTGGGTTCCATCTAGCACCACAACACACACACACACACACACACACACACACACACACACCTGTCTCTCTCTCTCTCTCTCTCTCTCTCTCTCTCTCTCTCTCTCTAAAAGTAATGAAAATAAATGGGGTCTAAAGCTTTGGCTCAGTGATTAAGAGTGTTTCTGCAGTGAACTTGACTTCATTTCTAGTACCCATGCGGCTCATAACTCCCTGTAACTCCAGCTCCAGGGGATCTATCGATTCTTCCTTCTGGCCTCCTCAGGCACCTGAATGTACTTATGCATACTTCTACACATACATACATACATACATACATACATACATACAAATTATTAAAAACAAACATAGCTTCAATAAATAAATGTAATTAAAAGAAACAATTCTACCAAACACAAGACGCACTTCGATTTTTATGGAAGGCACTACCTAGTGAAGACCAGGCTACGTACAGCAAGAAACTAAATGACAGACAGATGGATGACACGTGCTGAACAATCTGAGGCGCAGACTGATTTCCGTAATACCAAATGCATATAGACCCAGCAGAGATGAAAATTCCCTAAAGGTTGAAGTAATGAACGAAGGGGTGGTATTTTAACACCAGTTCTTGATGAACAGGGGTTAGCAAGACAAACAGAAACTATAAATGACTGATGGATCAGAAACAAGATGGCAAGGAAAGGTGAAGGGGATAAAGAGAACCTGTAAGAGTGGGCACTGCATTACTGAGAAAAACGAGAGCACTCTGTGAGCACCGTGTGAGAAGGAACAAGGGGGCAAGAGAGAAAGAGAGCAGTCAGGAGGGAGGATAAAGGACAGGCCTGACCAGAGTGCAGGCCAGCTGAAGACCTAGCTAAAGTCCATGTCCTAACACCACTGTGGCAAACACGCTCTTACACTGGGAGCAACACTGCTCAGGACACAGTAAGAAAGAAAAAGCTAATGGCCCAATGTGGGTTTAGTGAAAACATAAGAGGGTCAAATTCAGAGCAGACGTGACACCACTTCCTACTGTTTCCAGTCTACTGAAACAACTCCATTCAGTTGCTAACAGAAATTACACCCTTGAGTCTCATCCACAAACAAACAACCAACAACAAATAACATCATTATATGGATGAACTATTAAACAACTCTCATTGGAGCAATTGCCTGCTTTCAGTACCAAAGCAGGTGTTAAAATCCGGAAAGAAAGAGCCAGAAGGTGGAAATGATGACCTCATCCTGGTCACACAACCCACTGTTTGCTCTAACATCACCACCACCCACAAACAGCTGTTTCAAGATCTGGGCAGCATCACAGGAATTCTGAGTAACTGGATAGGGGTCCTGAATCCAGATTGATCAACAATATACAATAATCCACCTGAAACAAGAATTAGTTATCAAAACAGAAAGGAAAAACATGTTCAAATACATAACGGTAGTTTAGCAAACAGCAAGGCTTTTTTAAAAGCCCCAAACCCTCCTAACATCAGATACCTGCAAAGCTCTAGCACACCTATCAGTGTGACACCCGCCTCGCCCCAGCTGGTCTAGAGCGCCTGCTTGTGCTCCAGCGGTCGCCATTAGCTGGTACTATAGAAACGTCAGAGCTCCACATGTCCCAAGTGACTTTTCCGTAAGCTCATCTGCCACAAACTCTAACATCTAAAAAACCATTTACAGATACATTATAATTGATAATTTAGCCATCAACATATATACGCCACTCCTATGTCCTCCTAACAGTGAACTTAATGAAAATGGTTTATTATTTAATTCCCTCTAGTATAAGCTTCATAAGAACAAGAGTTTATTTTATTCATGGATATAGGCCCAGTAATAAAATAATGCCTAAAATGAAGCATACTAAGTTATTAGGTAGGTAAATTGAACTATTCAATTTCTCATGCTAGGACTATAGTTAATATTAATTATCAAAAAGCTAGCAACAGATATACATGTTGAACATTCCTTACCCAAAATGCTTGGTACTGGAAGGGCTTCTGATTGATGTGGTAGTTTGGGGGGAGAGGGGAGGGGTGTTGGATTTTTGTTTTGTTTTCAGACTTTGAGTATTTCATAGGCTAGACTGAGCACCTATAATCTAAAAATCCAGTGTTCCTACATCTGCGGAGTTTGTGTATTGTTCAAAGTTTTGGTTTTGGAACATTTAAGTCTTTTGTAGTATAGATGCTTCATTTCTACAATGATCATCATCCCAAATGAAGGCGTTAATGTGGATACAGTTTTATGCAAGCTACTGAACTGTTAATAAGGATTTAAGCTTTAATGTATGTTTTAGGCTGAAATTAAGATGTTCTGGGCCCCTTAGAAAGTTATTACAGCTATCAATAAAGTTCCTGAACTCCTGATGAGGCCCTGGTCTAAGCTCCTACCTTACCCACCTCAGTGTTGAGATTAGAGGGGCTCAAACACCATATCCTGCAATGATAATTGCTTAAAGCAAATATACTACACAAATCATAAGACTCATAATCAAAAACAAAGCAGCAGCAAGTATCTGAGAAAGTTATCACTGATGTAAGTAACACAGACGACAGAGCCCCAGAACTCAGTAACAACCGAGAATGCCAGCAGCCAGGCACAGCTGACAACAGCTACACTGCACCGAAAACTGCGACTAAACATGGGCTTCTCTGTCCTTTTCTTGGGTGTTTGTTGCAGAGTGGGAGCAGACGTGGCAAGTAAACATTCCTTTGCACTCCGAGCTCGGGAAGAGTCTATGTCCTGACCTGTTTTCCTGCTAAAACAAAGATCTGAAATTGAGGGAAATTCCTGACAACAGAGGCCTAAGGTAAACCTTCAGGTGCCCAAAGCTTTCTATACCTCACCAAACTGATCCCTGCCATTCTGTCGTAAAAGGCTACACTGTAAACCCATAAGGACTTTGTTTATAGCTGGAAGAGTGCTGAGCACATACCAAGCATTCAATAAATATTTCCTGACTAAATATTGCCTGAATCCTCCACAGAATTACACCCTTATGAGAGCAGGGGTTTCCAGCGGCTCACTCACTGGCTCCCACCACACTCGGTGAGAAACCCCTCTTTACTCGGCAGAAAGCAAGTTTTAGAATAATCATTAAATCCCATTCACGGTCATCATTAAGATTTTAAAGTAAATACTATCTTTCTAATAATCTGTTCTAAATGTTGCTTCCTAGTATCTGATCTCAATCCACATTATTAGATTCTGCAGTGGGAAGTCACTCATTGTCTGCACACAAACGTATCTGTATCAATTGTTAACTGAAGACTGAAACTTAAGCTGCCAATGGACACCAAGGAGTATGAACAGCACTCACAGCTACGCCCCACCTAAACTGCAAACAGGATGTCCTTCAAAGTGATTTTCTTCAAACAGACCTCCCACTCACTCATCAATAGAAGTCAGTTGTGATACTTTTTGGAACAAATGACTCAATGAAAAACACAGACAAATTTTGTCATTTGCTCTCAAGTATCACTCAGAAAACCAGTACAGAATGAATAGCCACTTCAAAAGCAACATGCAAAAATAAATACTACAGACAAAAATACTTGAATGTAATATTGAATACGTCTGTCTTTTAAAAGAGTCATCTTAACTTTAGGGAGTCAAAAAAAAGCAAACTCTCCCAGCTGTTTCTCAACTGTGAGTTGCAACCTCAATATCCTACATATCAGATATTTACATTACAATTCATAACTGTAGCAAAATTACAGTTATTAAGTAGCAATGAAACTTCCTAATGCTTCGACCCTTTCATAAAGTCTCTCATGTTGTGGTGACCCCTAACCATAAAAGTATTTCATTGCTACTTCATAACTGTATCTGAATCTGATATGCAGGATATCAGATATATGACCCCTGAGAGTCATTAGACCCCCTAAAGAGATAGCAAACCACAGTTGAGAACCAATGATCTGAAAAAAAAAAAAAAGTGCTCTTACAGAGTATATAACAGAATAATCTGACCTTTGATATACAAACAGCTAACTCACAAAGAGCCAACTGATAATATTCAAATAAAATACAGAACCTCCAATTTGATCCACATATACAACATGGAATGGTGTATTCACACTCTTCCATATACTCAAAATTGTAACACACACAATAATAAGTTTAAAGAAAAAGAACAGTATAAATGGTCTGTAAATTTTTATTGTGTATATATAAATACACATATTAACAAATCTATGAACTTAAAACCTCACACATTGCTGGGCGGCGGTGGCGCACGCCTTTAATCCCAGCACTTGGGAGGCAGAGGCAGGTGTAGTTCTGAGTTCCAGGACAGCCTGGTCTACAGAGTGAGTTCCAGGACAGCCAAGGCTATACAGAGAAACCCTGTCTCAGAAAAAACAAAAACAAACAAACAAACAAACAAAAAAACCCTCACACATTTTACTAAAGCTCTCACTCAGATTATTCTTAACAGCATTTGATGTCCTGTTATTGATATTTTTACAAATATAAGTTGTGATTATTTTGTTGGACATACAGTTTAAAGTGATAAACCATCAATCTTGAGGTTCAAAAACAATCACTTTTGCTACCTGTTTCCCAGCCTACAACAGGTTAAAATTGGAAAAAAGAAAAAAGGAGCTGATGAGATGGTTCAGTGGGTAAAGCTGACCAGGCGGATTCCGGCAGAAGAGACTCCTACAAAGTGTGCGTATGGAGAGAGGGGAGGGAGGGGGGCAGACTCCTGCAAAGTGTACATATGGGGGGGGGGGGGGGAAGGGGGCAGACTCCTGCAAAGTGTACATATGGGGGGGGCAGACTCCTGCAAAGTGTACATGTGGGGGGGGGGGGAAGAAGAGAGATGAGAATAAATAAGTAAATAAATTGATTTTTAAAAATTAAGTCTAAATAAAAGGGGAAAAATCAGAAACAGTGATCCAATAGCAATACACACCTCTAGATTCAAGTATACCATGTCTGTACTTTAAAAAGAACATTCAACTTACTGAAGAAATAGCTGATTCCAGAAGTAGACTGGAACATATAAAAGAGATACTGGGAAATGTATTCGGTGCTTTTCTGTTACTAAGATAAAATACCACGACCAAAGAACCTAACAGAAGAAAGGGTGCAGTTCCAGAGAGAATGTGAGGGATGCAGCAGGCGGAAGGAAGCAGGAAGCTGAGAACTTACATCCTTAAATGCAAGCAGGAAGCAGAAAGCTGGAAATATCACGAGGCTTTTAACTCTCAAAGTCTGAGGGGACAACCTCCTCCAACAAGGCCATACCTCCTAAATCTTCCCAAACAGAGCTATCAACTGGGAACCAAATGTTCAAGTATTTGACCTCTCAGGGACATTCACATTCAAACCACTGCAAGAACATTCTATCATATCCGAAAGTAAGGGAAAACATTATGGTCAAAATTTAGGAGGCAGTTTGAGGATGTTTCCATAATTTGTTGGGGTTTGTTTTTGTTTGGTTGGGTTTTTTTTTTTTTTTTTTTTTTTTTTGGTTTTGTTTTGTTTAAAAAGAAAAGAAAATTAGATTAAAATATGACAAATACATAAAAATCTGTGAGTTTTTATTCTAAGATATATAGCAAACAAAGAGACATGTTACAAACCACCAAAAGGTAGCATCAACACTTGTGCGTTAAAGTCTACAGAAGAAAAGACAACTTCTTTAACAAACTATGGAGGGAAACATACAATAAAGAGAGCTGCCAATAAAATGCAATGTGTGGATCTTAAATATAAACCACTGTAAAATGATATTCAAGAGAATCACAGTCTGAAGTGGTGGTACAGGCCTATAATCCGAGCATCTGAGGAGATCCTTGAATTTGAGTCTAACCTAGAATACACAGCTGTTCCAGACCAGCCAGGAAAGGAACCTGTCTCAACAAAACAGAAAACAAACCCAAGGCCTGGCAGTGGTGGCGAACGCCTTTAATCCCAGCACTTGGGAGGCAGAAGCAGGCAGATTTCTGAGTTCGAGGCCAGCCTGGTTTACAGAGTGAGTTCCAGGAGAGCAAGGACTACAGAGAAGCCCTATCTCAAAAAACCAAAAAGAAAAAAAGAAAAAAAAAAAACAAAAACAAAATGCCAACAGACAGGCAATCACAGATCTGTATATATCCAAAGAAATTATCATTAAATTTTAGGTCTGATAAAAAAAAACTATTTTTAAAGACATGTAAACACAAATAAGATTTTCAAATAAAAGGAGTGGGACAGAACACTAGCATTAAATGACAAGCAATAAAACCATGAGTAATAATTTAACCATCTTAATACATTTATTGTATGAAGGACACAAGCCACACAAACAACTCCAGAAGGAACCACTGTATTATAACAAGAATTATGCCTAGCACTGATAACATATATATATGCATATATATGTTATTATATATATATATATGCATATATATATGCATGTTGTTGTTAACTGAATTATGTCCCCAACTAAGTCCTTTAAACTTCCACAGAAATTTAAAGACTGTATTTGAAGATTAAGACTCTTAAAGATATAATTAAGTCTATAAAGATGGAACCTTATCCAGCATACTGAATATCCTTATAAGAAACTAATTTGAAGACACATGTAGAGATACCAGGGATATGCAGGCATGATGAAAAGATCAAATGCAGCGAGCTATCTGTTACTGGAGACAGAGGTCACAGAAAAAAAGTAAACCTACTAATGCCTTGATCTTGGCTGGACCTCTAATTTCCAAAACACAGAAAAAAACTAATTTCTGTTAAGCCACACAGTGTTGTGGATAGCCCTGGGGTTGCTTGTATTTTGATGCTAATTCCACTCTTCTGGGAGGGGCTGCAAAGGAGGAATGAGTCAGAAGTAGGAGTCAATCAGGTGACTTCCTGTGAACCATCCCCTAATGAATAAAGGAGCCAATCACTGGCGAGTAGGAGGGACTTCCGGGTTGGATGGGGGAAGAGAATAGGCAGGAGAGAGATGGGGCCTTTGGACAGGGATAGCAAGAGGACAAGATGTAGCTACTAGTGTCTCCTGGTTTCGATGGCGGAACCGTCAGTATTTAATAATGCTTACAAGATTAGGATTCTAGTTGTGCCCAGCGATTGAGTTACCACTGTTTCTGAACTAAGTTTATGTTGTGTTTTCCTTCATGCGGCAGCTCATCTGGGTTCCAGAGAGAAAGGTATAGCGACAAAACAACAAAGCGTGGGTTGCCTGATGTGCACCACAAAAGGCCGTGAGAGTTTTAAAGCATGGGGCTGGCGTGGTAGCGACCCACCAGTGGGAACTTAGTGAGCTGGGTGGAGAGATTTGGGAGCTCTGAGTCAGAGAGTCTCCATGAGATAAGAACAGGCCGGCCACTGCCAGTCAGTACATGGCCAGCCCACCCACCAGGGCTGAGAGTAGCTGGGCGCAGAGCAGAAACTTTTTGTTCTGTTTAATATTTCCTGCAACAACACAGTACACAGTATGCAAAACTTTATTATGGTAGCTCAAACAGATTAATATGCATGTACACAGAACTGGGAAAACAGAAATGAAATGGTATTATTTGGTAAGAGTGCTGGTTTACCTTTTTTTTTTTTTTTTTTTTTTTTAAATTAAAGGCAGGCAGGCAGGCAGGCAGGCAGGCAAGCATCACCAGCAGCAATCCTAGCACGCGTGTAAAACTTAGACATGCTGTACACATCTGCAAGCAAAACACTGGTCGGGTCGGGAAAGACTACAGAGATCCCTGAAGTTTACTGGCCAGCCTAGTTGAATCAATGAGCTACCAAACCAAAAAGTCCTGGGTTCAGTGAGACCCTACCTCAAAAAATGATGCAAGAAAGTTGGTTTGGTGAATAAAGTGCCTGCCACTAAGCCTGAAAACCTGAGTTTGATTTCTGAAACCTACATAGTGAAAGGAGAGAATAAACTTCCATAAGATGTGCTCTGACCTTCACATGTGCACAATGACGTGTGTGTGTGTGTGTGTGTGTGTGTGTGTGTGTGTGTCTGTGCGCGCGCACGTGCACACTCGCAGGTAAACATGAAAAGGTAAAAGCAAGGTGGAGAATAGAGGAACACACCCAATGTTGATCTCTAGCTGCCACATGCATGTAACACAGATATAAGCACGCATGCAAACACACACACACACACACACACAAAAGAGTTGTTGATCACCGGGTCCCTGAGGTGCCCTAAAATAACATTGTCAACTGCCACTTGTTGATCTCCCCCTAGAACTAGATAGCAAACCCCTACTGCTAAAGATCCCACACATCTTAGTTTCAGGACATAAAGAGAATACGGTGACTAGGCTGGACACCTTGTGGTGCTGGCTAGCCTTCACATTGCAAACCTGTGACACAAGCTGCTGGGAACTGTCACCAACAGTCTCACTTATCTGTGGACCTTGTGTGCTTCAGAACCACCACCAGGCAGGATGGGCCCACTGGGACTAGAATGTAGAGTCTATGGGGACAACTAAGTGCTTTCTTACTGGACTTGGCACTACCCCACAGGAGGGAACTCACATGTATTTGGTCATGGCTGGGAAGGTCATAGACCCTAGGAGAAGCTGCTGATATTGTTTCCCTAAACAACCATGATGTGCCCATCAAATTGCCTTCTAAATAACTATGTTTATGCCCACAGATCACTTTAGTCAGAACAGTTTTTTGTAGTCATCAGCAGACTGAGGATGAATGACTGCTGAATATCCAGCCATGAACAAAACATCTACCTTCTCTAAGGTACAAGGAACACTGCACAAGGGGCAGAGAGAATGGAAGATATGGGTGAGACAGGAGAGTGATGTGGAATGCTGACCCCTAGGCATGGTGTGGCTGTCTAACTCTTGAACTCACAGAAACTGGTTTCCCGAACAAGCTTGGGCCCACCAATACCCTCCCTGAGGGTTTATATGCAGCTCAAGGTTGACAGGGGAGCAACATTTTCTTCAGTTGTGTAGCTACTAGTAAAGTGTCTATGCTCCTATAAATTCTACTGAATTCATTAGGTACCCCTACACACACACACACACACACACACACACACACACACACACAAATAAAGATAGAAGGAAGACTACTTGGGAAGAGGAAGTGGAAAGAGTGGGGGAGATCTGTGAATGTGATAAAAATATATTGTACAATGTGTAAACAAGTCATAATGAAACCCATTATGTGTTATTTAACACGGGTTAGTAAAAAAAACATTTTGAGCCAGGTGGTGGTGGCGCACACCTTTAATCCCAGCACATGGGAGGCAGAGGCAGGCGGATTTCTAAGTAGGAGGCCAGCCTGGTCTACAGAGTGAGTTCCAGGACAGCCAGGGCTACACAGAGAAACCCTGTCTCGAAGAAAAACAAAACAAACAAAATGCAATCCCAGGTGTAAATTCATCTTCCCTCCACAAGCACACTCTTTATCCCTGACTATTCTGTGGTGATAGCTATTCGTACAGCTAAAACAACACTGGCCTCTAAATACCATTCTACACAAAAATTACTAAGTCTCCTTGAAATGATGGTCACTCCAAGACTGGAGCAGGAAGAGCACAAGGCAAACTGGATCACTGAGACTGGTCCCCAATATTGTTGGGTGTACTATGGCTAAAGAGCAATGACCTTGGCTCACAGGAAATAACAAATGTTCGGAGGGTGACGGGCACCAGCTCAGACACTTGCCTGGTGCCTGCAGTGGTCAAAAGAGTGTGTCAGGACCCCTGGGACTGGAGCTATAGACAATTGTAAACTGCCATTTGGTACTGGGAATCAAATCCAGGTCCTCTGCAAGAGGTAACAGTGTTCTTAATGGCTAAACAGTCTTTCCAGTCCCAATTTCTCAATTTTTGAAACACCCAAAGGGCTGAACAAAACATAAAATGTCTGTCTGCTAAGTCTGAACTGCAACAGCCTCTGACCCAGAGGCATAGTTCTCAAAGTGAGGCCTAGGGATACAAAGAAACCACATGATATACACACAGACAACATTCTTATAGGCAGTTTTATCTCAAGGGTTTGCCCTGGAATTTTCTGAGAGACAGTTCCATATTTTTTAAATGCTACACATTGTGGAATATAGTGCAATGTTTATACAATTTTTTAAAACTCTATATTGGAAAATGCCAGGGTCACAGAAAACCTGCAAGAGCAGTAGTAATAAAAAATGAAACAGAACACACTCACATGGCGATTACCAAATTTACTCACAGCTAACGCTGTCTGAGTATCTGTATGTTTGATTTTTTACACATGTATATGTGTATATATTCACTTATAAAACATGTAAATTTTTAAGTGAACCATTTAAAAGTTAGACACAGTAGGTGTGGTAGTGCATACCTGTTCCCAGCACTCCGAGGCTGAGACAGGACTATGGCAGTGTGGGCTTTACAGTGAGTTTCAGCTCAGCCTAAGATACACAGTGAGCCCTGCCACAAACAAGAGCAAGTTACAGACGACATGGTCCTTTCTCCCTACCAACTATAGAGTCTATTTCCTAAGAATAAAAATATCTCAAAAAAAAAAAAAAAACTCCACATACAATGTTAGTAAGTTAAACACTGATATAATAATACTTTACTTCCTTCTACCACATAAACTCCAGTATTGAATCAATAATATTCTTCATTGTATTTTTCTCTCAAAAACATAGTCCAGGGAATGGAGAGATGGCTCAGTGGTTAAGAGGTCCAGAGGTTCTGAGTTCAATTCCCATCAACCACATGGTGGCTCACAACCATCTGTAATGGGCATCCAATGCCCTCTTTTGGTGTGTCTGAAGACAGTGACAGGGTATTCACATACATGAAATAAATAAATAAATCTTAAAAAAAAAATATATAGTCCATTGTTTCTTTAGTCTCCTTTAACACAGACCATCCATTTCCAAAAACTATAAAGTGTGTGTGTGTGTGTGTGTGTGTGTGTGTGTGTGTGTACACATACACTTTCCAAGTTTTTTCTAATTAGATTCAGACTATTCACTCATGGTGGAGGCAAAAAAGCTAAGGCATACAATGTCTACTGGCAGCATTTGTTCTTACTGTGCGATTATGGTCAATCTGACTTTATGCAGTTACTAGCTTCCCCCTTGCCACTCCTAAACACACAGTAGGAGAAATGGGAGGCCATCAGACACCCTGCTTTGCACCACATCCCTTCTAGATTGGTGAGCTATTGGTTCCTGTCTTATTTGGTCTCACTGTTTCTTGTTACGGTCTCAAAATAATCACATGAAATTATTCATGGGGAGAAAATTTTAAATTAAACAGACTTCAGCTTTTGAGTGCAGCCCCATATGCTTTAGGTATTAAGTACAAATTCACCACTTTAGGAAGACAAACTAGAGAACCAGGAGCAGACTCCTGGATAAAGACAAAGAAACTTGAGTTGTGCCCGGCAGTGGTGGCGCGCGCCTTTAATCCCAGCACTTGGGAGGCAGAGGCAGGTGGATTTCTGAGTTCGAGGCCAGCCTGGTGTACAGCGTGAGTTCCAGGACAGCCAGGACTACACAGAGAAACCCTGTCTCAAAAAACCAAAAGAAAGACAGAAAGAAAGAAAGAAAGAAAGAAAGAAAGAAAGAAAGAAAGGATAACAAACACTGAGCACTGTGGTGAACTCCTTTAATCCAAGCACTCACAAGGCAGAGGGATTTCTGGGTTTGAGGCCCACCTGTTCTACAACATGAGTTTCAGGAATACACAAAGAAACCCTGTCTTGGAGAAAAAAAAAAAAAAAAAAAAAAAAAAAAAAAAAAAAAAAACAGATGAAAAAAGAAGCACACAAAAGAAGAGGAGGAGGAGGAAGAAGAGGAAGAGACAGCTAGAGACAGCTGAAGACCTAGCTCAGTGGTAGGTCACCTGCCTACTATGCATGTGACCCTAGGTCCAATCCCCGAGAACTAAGAAAAAAACTAATTGGCAAAAACAAAGAAGTTGGATATAGTGGCACACACCTATAATCCCAGCATCTAGGAAGTAGAAGCAAGTACATTAGGAGTTCGAGGCCAGCCTCAGTTATATTGCAAGTTTGAGGCTAGCCTGGGCTACATGAGCCCCTATCTCTTTTTAAAAAGGGACTGGGGGTGAGGAGGTGAGATAAGAAGTAATGATACAAATTGTATGCCTTCAAAGACATTTTTAACTTGGCAGGAGACGGGGAATGGCAAGGAATCAAACATTCTGTGACTGAAAGTCTGGGTGATTAATATTTCATGTAAAAACACACACATATAATTCATAACTTCAATGTAGCATTTATAAAATGGCCAGTGACTTAGCATCCTTGTCTATGATTTCAAAAGCCACTGCAGAGCCTTAATTGCTATTCTATGTAAAATGCAAATACGGTGTTTTCCTTATCTAAACACTCATCAACCAAGAGCAAAGTCTAAATTTCAAGTGTTTAACTTTATAAAACTGCCATTTTATAAGAAACAAAGCAGAGTGCTTTAACAGTATGAGTCTACAAAAACTGATTAAGAGGCTTCAAAAGTCAATCATTTTGAAAGGAAAACCTGATTTTAAAGAGAAAGATTCCAGATTTGATGTGTCTATGAGGTTTGAGGAGCCACCGATGGGGCAGGTGGAGTGGCACGGCGCATGCCCATAGTGCCCATACTAGGAAGGCTAAGGAGAGAGCCAGTTCGTGGACAGTCTAGGCTACCCAGCAAGACCCTGTCTCAAAAAGAAGCCACTAAGGAGAGGGAAAGAACCCTGGACTCCATCAGATGAAGCAAGCTCAGGGTTCTCTTCGGTTTGGTTAGTTTGGTTTGTTGTTGTTCTTTTGTTTTTATTTTTAAAAGGCTGTGTGGCAGTGAAGAAAAAAAAAAGATGTAATTTCAATGTTAAAATTCTGGGCATAGGAAAAGACTTACAAATATACATACAGGATATATGATTATAACTTATCTTTCTTTTCTACTAATGTTTTACTGTTTAGCATGAATTCTCTGAGCTAACCCTTTCTCAAAATAAAGAACTTCTATTCATATAGCTTTCTTCATACAGCTTTAGAAATAACCAGACTCTCCGAGCCTCAACTCCACCTACAAAGGGGTAACAATTTAGACCTTAAGACCACCATACAGATTTTAAAGAATAAAGGGTCATTGTAAACTACAAAACAATATGTTAAGTTAAGGTGTTATCTTAACCTAAGGCACTCAGAACTACAGAATGAGAGGTAACATAACAGGCACGAAGACTCACACCCTGGGAATCTGCCACACTGAGACAACAGCAGAGACAATAGCTGTGAGTAGCTTCAACTATTACAAGGTCTTATGATCCACCTATTTAAATATCAAAATGTTTTCAAACTTCCTATGAACAAATGGTGAGGTTTTACATAATATAGATACGAGCTCTCATTAAGATAGTTTTTCTATATCTGAATTAGATATTACAAAAATTAAGACAGATGAAGACCTAGTCATATAATCCCTGGAATTTGGACTGCCAAATAAATTCTGTTATAACTTTAAAAAGCCAGGCTTTATAGACAAATATCTAGCAATCTCCAGACGCTCACTCTCCGCAATCACTTGCTTTGATCCACAGTGCAGCATTCTATGTGGTGCTGCCCTCCTTTGTCTCCATCCCTGGTATTTTCCTACACTTAATAAACATTTATAGATGCCTAAAGTCAGCAGTTAGCTCTTAAAAGACAAAAGCATGTGCCATTCTCGTCCTTTCTTTAAGGGTAAAAAGCATAGAGCTGGTGGTCCACCTATGGCATTACCCATACACACTTAGTAATATTCTAGAACACTCATGCTGTAGACACTGTACCTACATTTGAGTTACTATTCACATCATGTTACATATAACTATCCTCTTGCATATGCCAGTATGTGTGGTATGTTTGCATGCCCAAGTATATATAGGTGTAAGTGTGTGTGCAGGTACATATGAGGGCCTGATGTTCACATCAGGATCTTTCTTCATCACTTGCCGCTGTACCAAAAACTGGATAGTATGTATGGTAGGATTACAGGCTCGCTGCCACACCCATACATTTAGATGAGTACTGGAGAGCTGAACTCCTACCCAGCAAGCCATTTATCTACAGAACCATCACCCCAGGCCCACCTACTGCCATCTTGAGCCCTTCAAGACAACCAATAAGAGACTGAATTGTTTAGGAAAAAACCCAAATGGTTACATGAAAGGAAAAAAAGGCTTACTGAATATTTAAAGGATGTTTGAAGCTAGATTAGTATTGAAAATCAGGCAGGCATGGTGACATGTGCCAGTGGTCCTAGTTACTGAAGCAGCAGCTTAGGCAGAAGGGTGGCTAGAGTTCAAGACAACATAGCATGAGTTTGTCTTACAATATTTTAAAATATATTTTAAAAACTTTAGCCAGGCAGTGGTGGCACACGTCTTTAATCCCAACACTTGGGAGGCAGAGGTAGGCGGATTTCAGAACTCAGAAATCCGCCTGAGTTCCAGGACAGCCTGGTCTACAGAGTGAGTTCCAGGACAGCCAGGGTTACACAGAGAAACCCTGGGGGGGGGGGGGGGGGGGGGGGAAGAACACAACAAACAAACAAACACCAAAAAAAAAAAAAAAAAAAAAAAACTTTAAAAGGGCTTGGTGTAGTGGAATACTCCTATAATTCCAAAACTCTGGAGGTAAAGACAGAGGATCAACAGTTCAAGGACAACCTCAGCAATGAAGTGAGTTCAAGCCCAGCCTGGGCTATGTTAGAACCTGTTCAGAAACATAAAAATGAAGTCCTGCATGGTTCCTTTAAAGAAAGCAAAATTTAAGCTAAGAATATAGTTCAGTTGGTAGAGCGCTTGCCTACCATTTACAAAGCCATGGTTCAGCCTTCAGTACTCCATAAATCAAGGAGCACCTATAGACATTATAGTGACACATGCTCAGGAGGTAGGCGCAGACCAGCCAGGCCAGGATTCGAGAGAAAATGTTATTTCTTACACATAATAACCTTCATGTATTATAACTTGAATTTTATATTGTAAACTGGCATGGTTACGTTTATTCTTTCTTCAAAATGCAAACATTCACATTTAGGCTAATCCCAAGATAAATATATTAAAATTAAAACTCTTATTACAAAAAAAGATATTATCCCAGGGTGTGTAATCTAGCACTTGGGATGCTGACAGGCTACATAGCTAAGATCCTGTCTCAAGGGTAGGGTTTTAAAACCAACAACCACTACCACCAAACAACACAACACAAAACAACAACAAAAACTGGCTTAAAACCTGAACTAAGAAAAGGATGTAAAAAAAGACTAAGCATAAAATGTATCCAACCCCTGCTTTGAAAGTCAGTAAGATCAGGGGGAAAGGCTTTATTTATAGGTAGTTTTCTGCTTTTGCAAACACACCTGAAGTTTAAGATACATACTCTTGAGACATGTTGTGTGTATGCTCATACTGAGATGTGGTGACAACACACCAAAGTAGCGTGAAAGCCTGTTTCCCAAGTGCTGCCTTTCAAATGACACTAAAGTACAGACTGAACGACAGCAGGAGATACTATGTAACTAGGAGAAACTGCATACATAGTACAAGCATGAGCCGGCCACACTACCTGGAATTCATCAGGTGCAGAAGGATCCTTTAGCTGCTTTTATTGTAAAACAAGGATAACACAAGAAATATGTAACTTCAATGTGGCATCAAAATGGCTACTCATCTAAAACTCCTATCTCTGGTTCCCAAATCTCCTGTATAGGTATCTTATACAATGCATGCTTTTCTTATCTAATCACTCTGACCACAGACAAGGTTTGGGTTTGGATTCCCTTAAATAATCAGCTTTTACAGAATCATTCTGCTGATACAACCACTGAATTTTTTTTTTTTGCTTATGAAAATGTAGTCTATTCACAATTTTCCAAGAACCTCTCTAGTATGAGAGATGTAAGCATCCACTTCCTTGAGAAAAAACGCTTTCAATATGTTACCCCAGAAGAATTTCACATGTTTTGAATTCTTTAGTTAAAAAAAGAAGTCTTTACACATAAGTGCTTTCTTTTACACTAATAGCTCTCTTGATGATAAAATAAAGATCAATGTAACTCTAAGCTCCAGGCTAATGAACTGCAGGGAACAGAAACAAGCAATTTGGCAAGAACTGAGCAGAGCTCTGCTTAAAGGCTACTAGTAAAATATACAGGCTCCCCTCCCCCACTCCCAACCCTTTAAGGTTTCAATTAAGATGGGGCCTAGTTTTACTCATAGAAAGCAACAGAAAGAGAAAGCACAACTCCTGCTACAAAGTCTCTTCATGAAGGCAACTCCAGAAAGGAGACAAAAACCATCCCTGTCCTTCAGCTGACACAGGCACATATCAGAGCCTGCTCAACACCAAATCTTAAGAAGGGCAAACTTTCACCACATACCAGTCAAAAGACAGCAATTCAATGTTAGGATCACAAACGATGGCCTGAAATAACTGTTTAAAGTCCGTCATTATGCATCTTTAATACGACATAAAAATGGCATTTGTTCTCCTGATTGTAACTCTTTCTGTTGTCTCTACTGGATTAGTTAAGGGATAAACTTGATTAACAAGGCATATACACTTTCAAATTTAAGTGCTTCAATTGGTGAAAAAGCACTTTCAACACATAGGGGCTTCTGCAAGCCCTCCAGAATTCCTCAGAACTAACAAGCTAAAGATCCCATTACATACAGAGATTATGACAGGGCCACCAAAGATACCCAATCTGCATGGTAGCAGACACGCAGGCCACTCTTCCAGCCAACAGGAACTGAGGAATGAACCCAGGCACAAAACTAAAAAGAACAAACGAAGATTTAAGGCCTCGCTAAAAGGAGACCAAGAAGGAAGTAACTTCAGTATGTAAGTAATCACAAGCCATCAAAGGTTAGATAATGAACAACAGGTGTCTTTGTAGAGAAAAGAACCACATGCATTGCTCCTATTTTAGGATTTCTATTCTCAAAGCAGTATAACCATGATTTTTTTTCCTCAAGAAAGTCAAAACCAAAACTGTGCCTTTACTATTTAACAACTGTAAGAGCCTGATGCTCTTCTATTTACTTTTTAACTTTACTTTAAAAAAAAAAATCCATCTAATTCCAACCTTGTGTAGGCATATTAAAATCTGGCTTAATGCCAGATGGTTTGCTGATCAGTGAACATTAACTAAATAGAGATTTATTATCAAGAAATGGAAAAGAAAAGCGTCTGACTACAGGCTACTACCACATAAAATAGTCAAATGTACAAATCAAATCCAGCCGCAGGTATCACATAGCGGCAGTATCAGCCAAAGCAGAATCGCTTCTCTCACAATAACACTTAAAGCTCAATGGATTCCAGTGGCCTCAAAGAATAATAATTCTAGACACAGGTACTGGTTACCCTGGAGTTCTCCTGTTCCTCAGGCCAGTCACAAAATTTACCACCTGTACTCAGGTTAACACTGAGAAGACACTTCAGCCAACTGAATAACCTATCCCTTTCTCTCCACTCCACAAAGACAGCATATTCCAAAAATGGAGAATCCTTTCTTTCCCGATTGAGGTCCCCTCTTACGAGTTCATTGGACAGGATTACTTCTCTCCAGCGTGCATGGAGACCATACTTCTGCTTTCACTCTTATAGAGGGTCCCCCCCAGCACGGATGCACCTCTCCCTTTCCTGTATTGAGCAAATGATATGCACTCCACCACTGCAAAACGTTCAGAGAAGTGGAGGGAAGTTGTCAGTTACTGAGAGCTACTTAATAAATCTCCAAATATAAAGACTGAGAGGGGTGAATCCAATCCTGAAATGGGACTGGAGATTCCTACTCTCTGCGGAAAAGGCTGCCCCAATCTTGCCTACAATTCGTTTAAGTAGAGAGATGTACTCTGAGAGTCTGTATTTGATGAAGGGGTGCCCCGACTTTAACGGGGGTCGGAGGAAGGTGCTAAGTGTACCGGGAGGGACGTAGCAGTGGCTGGAGGGTCGCTGAGGGGAAGGAGGGCCCCCGCACTGAAGGGGGCTCTGGGAAGAAAGGAGGGTCTGGAGGAGAGTGCTGCATGGGGGAGGGGCCGCCCGTCCCGGAGGCGGCGACGGGGCTGCAGCCTCCCGGGAACCATGTGCCGGGAGCGGCGGCCACCCGCAGGAGCGCCGGGGAGCAGGGCCCGCGGCGCGCACGCAGGAAGCCGGGGTCCCAGGTTACGCACGAGGGGCGCGAGCCCGCTGCCGGACTCACCGAGGCTGCCGGCGAAACCGTCCATCTTGCGGGGAACGCGCCGGACTCGGGGCTCAGCGGGGCGGGCGCTTCATTCAGCACACCGACCAAGCGGCGGCCGCGGAACCTGACGCGATCGTTCTCAGCGTCGCCCGGCGCGGCTTCTGACTCCCGCCTCCGCCGTCCGCCGGTCAGCCCGTCAGCTCGAGGGTCAGTCGGTCAATCAGGTTGAGAGCGGCGCCTCGCACCGCCCGCCGCCTGCCCGGCCTCTCTCTCCCAAGCCGCAGCAGTGAGCGCCGCGCCCCGCCCCCGCGCCCGCGCGCAGCCACGGCTCCGCCCCCGCGCACGCCGTCACGCTTCCGATCCCGCCCCCTACGTGATGAACGGGGCGGGGCTTCTCGCGACCCGCCCCTCCCTCTGCCCGGCCTCCGCAGCCGCAGTGAACAGTTGAGTGAAGAGACTTCTGGCTGCTGTTCTTGGCCCGGCTCGCAGCCAGTGTTCTCCAGCCCGAAACTGGGTCTGAGTGGATGGTGCTCGTGGGGATTCTCTTCCTCTGGGGACCCCGCAGAGTACAGTTCTAGAGTTCTTCTGAAGGGAGATGTTAATCCGAGACAGTAAGGAGGCAAACTAGTGAGAACAGGGATTCCCCTTCCTGGGGTTCCCCTCTCCTCTAGTCAGGTGAGGAATTAGAAGTAGAGACAAGACTTTTTGACCAGCTTGTGACCACGTATGCCACAACCGCAGGTTCTAGGACATAGCACAAGCAAGCAATGTTAATGCTGGGTGAAAAGACTTCATCTTACACAATTCTTAGGAGGAAAGACACTGGGCCTTGAGTATCTAGTCTGCCCAAAGTCATGGAACCTGGTGGAAGTGCACCTAAAAGGCTGGCTTGCTTGCCTTACTCTCTTTTTGTTCTTCCCATCAGGGTGCAAAGCCACCGGATAGCCTATCAGGAAACTATAGCACAGACTATTATTAGTTTTTAAATCAACGAGTTCTAGGCTCAAATCTATGAAGTCACCTAACTAATTTAGGCCTTGCTTTAATTTATTTGCAAATTCAAGTGCTAGACTTGTAGCCAAAACGCATCCCATCTTCTTCAATCCTCTAATCCTTCCCTCTTTCCTTACAAAGACATTTGAATAGTTTCGGTCCCTTCTAGGTCGAAGGTTGTGCAGATTAGAGTAACAAAAAACTGTAAGGTGTCTCAGAGACTAAATTGAATATACATTTTAAAATAGCTGGGTTAGGAAAAAATAAGAATGTCTGTTGATAGAGTCGTGGGTCACAGGGACCAACTGAAGGGAGGAGAGAAGAAATGGGAGGCAGCAACTGTCATGATGAACAATTTACAGAATTAAATAGTTGAAAGGATTATTAAACATTCTTGAAGTACAGCTCATTTTGATGCCTCTTTAAACATCTTTCCTAAGGGCCTGGGGGTGTACCTCCGTGACAGCTTGTGCTTAGTAAATGTGAGGCACTGGGTTTGATTCCCAGCTCTGGAAATAGCAAACAAACCAAATCTAATTGAAAAACTTAAACACAGCAAACCTAGGAGGTCAGTGCTGTGAATAGGACATAGCAAGGCTGAGAGCTGGCAGTCAGTAAAGTGTTTTCCATGCGAGTATGGGAAGTGTACTGATGTACACTTATAATCCCGGGTCTGGGATGGCAGAGACAAACTGAACCTCGGGGCTTCCTGGCCAGCCAGCCTCCACAGAGAGCTCCACAGAGAGGTTCTATCTCATAAACAAATTCATGAGGAACTGTACCTAACGCTGACCTCTGGCACACACACACACACACACACACACACACATGCACAACAAAGGAAAACCTAACATTGGCTTTTAAGAAGATGTTTAACTAAAAGGAGAGGAAAATAAGTCAGGTTTTCCTCTAGCATGGTGAACTAATTTTTAAGTTTTCGATAATTGAAGTGAACTTGACTTCGCACTTGTAGTAAGGAGATTATATATATAATTGCTAGAGGCATTCTGATTAATTTCATGTGATTCACATTTGAAAAAAGAAAAACACAATGTATCATATGTTTAAATTTTTACAGCACTGCATTACTGAGTATATTCCTGACAGGAGACAAATGTCTATTTGGCTTGACATCAATGAAAGCCAAATTCTCCACTTACAATGTACTTATCTGATGACCAAGGACCTTCCCCTTCTGGCTTTGTGTGTTGCAATCCTTGTTCCTCCCATACTCCTCACATATGGCCAGAGCCATCCATATGTCCATATAGTGTTCTAACCTCTAGCCCTGATACTCTATCACAGGATGCCAGGTGACCCTGCAGTGGCCCACAGGAGCATTCCCAGAATCTATTGCTAAATAGAAGTAGCCAGCAGTGATTCAATGCAAATGGCCATGGTCTGTGTGGAATATATCACTAAGCCTAAACTTAAATGTATCCCCAACTCTATGTGAAGCTAGTTGCTCCAGATATCTAGTTATTCCAATAGTTCCTGCCGGAGTGGAATACATGACTAAGGGAAGCCTGTGATAGAAAGACACTCCTTCCTACACACTCAGTACAGACTCACGCTGCAGGGCATGCTGTGCTCACCTCAGCACCCAGGAGGCTGAGTCAGGAAAATCTGAAGGTCAAGGTCATCTTCACATATATAGCAAGTCTAATGCTAGCCTGAACAAAAAGGAACCCTGTAATCAATCCTATCTTCAAAACCAAGACAAACAGGATAATTGGAGGCAAGGGGTGAAGAAATCTGAAGCTTAAGCATTGTGAATTTCATGATAAATCTGCCTGCGTTGGTTCTTTTTACCTAAGTAATCCAGATTTATTCTAACCATTGAAACCAACCAAAGGAGTTTAAAAAAAAAAAAAAGTTGAGACAGAAAAAATGAATAAAAACTCAGAACGATGACAAATAAAGGCTCAGGAGATAGGTAGGGTAGTCTCAACAGGTAGGGTAGTCTCGGTGGGTAGGGTAGTCTCAATGGGTAGGGTAGTCTCGGTGGGTAGGGTAGTCTCAATGGGTAGGATAGTCTCAATGGGTAGGGTAGTCTCAATGGGTAGGGTAGTCTCAATGGGTAGAGTAGTCTCAGTGGGTAGGGTAGTCTCAATGGGTAGAGTAGTCTCAGTGGGTAGGGTAGTCTCAGTGGGTAGGGTAGTCTCAGTGGGTAGGGTAGTCTCAGTGGGTAGGGTAGTCTCAGTGGGTAGGGTAGTCTCAGTGAGTAGGGTAGTCTCAGTGGGTAGGGTAGTCTTATGGGGGCAGTAGACCTTAACAGGAAACTTGGTAAGACTGAGCAGGTTGGAAGCCCCAGAACCTCATATCAGAGGATTTTAAGAGCTTTGCCTGCTTCTGACCAGGCCCCTGTCACATGACCACACTCCCTACATAGAAACATGACCTGTGGTCACTTAGATCAGAACAGAGTTCTCCATGCTAATGAGGTATCTAAAGATCCTGAGAGTTAGTCAATAAGCTTCCCTTCCTGGACATTCCTTCCTGCAAAAGGTATTTAATCTCTGGTCTATCCTAAGGAGGTGGTATGTATCCATTTTCCATGATGAACAATCAATAAATACTTCGGAACCAAGGACTGGCTCTCTCATCAAGAACCACCTTACAGAGGGAGCATAGAGAAAGCCTTTGTCTTCAGAGCCTCACCATCTAAGTCTCCGCAGAAGGCCCCTCCACACTCCCAGACAATCACTGTTAAGCTACCCCACCCCCTGCTCCAGGCTCCTCATTGTAGGCCTGTGGACTCCCCACTCTCTGTTCCTGATTCCTCTGCAAGGTTTCCAGCAGTGCCTGGATGCCCAGGAGTCAAGGAACCCCAACTTTGGTCTTCCACATCTTAGGCTGTGTTTTCCCATCCCCTTGAGCCGTGAGTGTATCTGCACTTCCTGAGAGCCCATCACCCTACAGTAGGTGTAGAGTACCCATTGAGACTGAGGTTCTGTATTTACTGAGTAGGTTCAGTGGGTAAGGTAGGCTCAATGGGTAGGGTACAGTGTTTGCTGTGTGAGCCTGGGGACTTGAGTTCAAGTCTCAGAACCCACATAAAAAACTAGCACTACCTCCCACCCCACCCCCACCCCCACCCCCGCCCTGCCAAGCAATGGCATGTGCCTTTAGCCCCAGAACTCAGAAGGCAGAGACAGATGGATCTTAGAGTAAGAGAGTAAGAAATGCTTGAGAAAGCAGACTTTGCCAGGCGCTCTACACATACCTTTGATCCCAGCACTTGAGTGTTGTCTTTCACCTAAGACTTCCCAAAGGGAGAGATTAACGGTGTAGTAAGGTCTTGGTGAGCACTGAAATCTATCCTGTGGCTTGCCAGCCATGCTTCACACGGGGTTGGGGGTTGTTTCAGGGATTCGTGAATAAATAAATGACACCAACTAAACCTAATTTTGGCAATCCCAGTGGTACCATCTCTGACTAGCTCAAGGAAGAGAATCTCCTGGGGCTATGGAGCTTTCTCCCAGTGCTGACTTTACAGTGATGCTGAGGAGTGGGGTCTGAACGTGTTGAACCAATAACCAAACTTGTCCATTAGGGAATCAACTTTTGAGCTTCACCATTTTAATAGACATTGGGCAAGCCTTAGAGATAATAGCTAATAATTTTCAGGTGTCCGTCAGACACACTAACTCTTTGGCCCTTAGGGAAATCACAAGCAGCCATTTACAAAATTAAAATTCTACAAGGAAATACTTTCAAACAGCAATGTTAGGATGGAAAGCAGCCAATTAGGGGGATTTAATTCTCAAAGATAATAACACAGGAAGCTCTCTACTTGCAAATAAAATATTTTCAAAAGGTCATTTGTAAGTCAGTTGTTTGAAATTAGGAACCGTGCTATAAATGATGGTTAGGTTGCTGCTTTGCGCCCCCCCCCCCAAAAAAAAAAAAGTGTAGCATGCTGATCCTAACCTGCCTGTGCTGAAACCACAGTGATGACAACCTTACTTAACCATCTTGAACTAGACAGATCTGAAGTTGAATATTGTCCATTGTAAGCATCTGTGTGGTGATGTTGCAACCTAAATACAATGTGTAACGCTATTTAAACTTTCAAAGTGATGACTTACAGATGCCCCGTGAGATGGATCTTATTATCCGGACTCTTCCGACCCAGAAAAGGAACCTGAAAGAGTATGAACTAGAAAGCAGGGTGGAGGGATCAAGATTTGAACCCATATCAGTTCGCTTCTGGAGGCCAAGTTCTTCCCAAGGCACCTGTTTGCCCTTTTTTGTGTCTTTGGGGTTTTCTGGAAACCTGTGGACACCCAGGTGAGGCAATACAGTTTGAGAAACAGTGTATGATCAAAGAACTGCTTTGTGGAGATTAACCTGTGGGTGGATACGCGAGAGCAGGCGGTGGAAGTGTGGAAGCCAATTAGGATTGAGTAGGGCTTGTCAAGATGTTGCAGGACGGACAGCAGTTGCAGAAACATCCAGAAGAAAATAGGCTAGAGGGAAACAATCCACAAAACCCTTGCTGGCCCGCATGGCTGGTGGCCTCCAGAACTGAAGTCAAGGAAGGAGTAAAGGAGGGTCCCCAGGTTCCTGGCTATGGAAAGAATGGTGGTAGCATTTACTGAAAATGGGAAGTTGGGGACAGGGGAAAATGGAGACAAAAATATACAGTGATTAATTTCCTTCTGTGGGAAGCTGAGGGGAGTCAGGGTTATCTTTGGCAGCTGAGGCCCAAGCATGTGACCTAAGCCATTTGGATAGTATAAAGGAGGTCTTTTAGCCTGGAGAGAGTGGCATGGTGCTTTAAAAGGGACTGAGAACGTGAGGAGTCTCCATGATAATGTTGGAGGGCGGCAGTGGCAGCAAATGCCAGGGCAGCGTCCTCACCCACTTCTGTCTGTAGGTGAAGTTGGCCATGCTCTCTGTGCCCTAGACTTCCTGGGTTTTTTGCCAGCTTCCTGTGGCTGTTCTTCCAACTTTCCTGCCAATGAGCAGGCCACTTGATACCCTCTCAGTGAGTTTATTCTCTGCCTGAGTTAGCCAGAGTGGGTTTCTGTTGTTTGCAGTGGAGAACGCTTGAGTGGTACAAGTGCTGCCTTTAGTTTTAAACAGACTGCACTTGGTTCATAACCAGATACCCAAATTGAAGTCTCCAGTGCACCGCTTCAAATGTGGGATTCAAATTTAGGGTGGGAGTTGGGGCTAAATCAAAGAAATCATTACAAGAAAAACTTTTCAAGGGCCTGGAAACAGGCTGGGCACAGAAGCTGGAGGCGCTCCTATATTGGGCAATCAAGAGCGGGCATGAGGAAAGACACAAGGATAGGAGGGAGGCGAGAGGGTGTGGAGGGAGCCTGCCACCGGGCCACAGGCTCCTGCAAGTATCTCTCCTTTACTTTTTAAATTGTTTGTTTTTATTTTATGTTCATTGGGATTTTGCCTGCATGTATGTCTGTGTGATGGTTACGGATCCCTGGAACTGGAGTTACAGACAATTGTGAGCTGCCATGTGGGTGCTGGGAATTGAACCCAAGTCCTCTGGAAGAGCAGCCAGTGCTATTAACTGCTGAGCCAGCTCTCCAGTTCCCTGTTAGATTTCTCAATTGAGAATCTTTGGATATCCAGTATTCATAAAGCCAAATTATTTTCTTCCTTCCTTCCTTCCTTCCTTCCTTCCTTCCTTCCTTCCTCTCTCCTTTTTCTTTCCCTCCCTTCCTTTCTTCCCTCCCTCTCTCTTCTTTCTTTCTCTCCCTCTTTCTTTCTTTCTTTCTTTCTTTCTTTCTTTCTTTCTTTCTTTCTTTCCTTGTGCATGTGTGTATGTATAGATGCATGTTCTTGGGGCTAAGCCTGCATGTAAATGTTGAGGTCAAACTTGGGTGTCTGGCTTTCTTACATGGGGTTCTGGAATCCTCTTGTGGGGTGAGCAGTTACTCTCTGAGCTGTCTCCTCAGCCCCAAACACCAAATTTTAAATTCAAGAACTAAAAAATCGAATACAGTATCAAATTATTATAACAAACTCTTACCAAAAAAAAAAAAAAAACAACAGAAATTGACCGTGTCATAAATAATAACAACCATAATTTGCTTTTTATTCTTTGAAATTGTTCTCCAAGTATCTGAAGCCTATGAGTAAATATCTCAGCTTTGAGAACAAATCTCAACTGAACTGTAAGAAGGAATAACTGGTTTCCAGAGCGCAGACCTGACCTGCACTAAGATTGAAGAGGTTTCCACTCTCACCTCATGTCTTTCCTAGGTGTAAGTCAAGTTCCCGACAGCTTCCCTAGTGTGTGCAGGGTGCCGTTCTCTTGGAGTACAAACCTGAGAGGCAATCTCCCCCCACCCAGCATGGTGTTGTTAGAGCAGTTAGCTCTACTTTGGGGTCCTTGTGGGTATAATAAAGCAACATGTTTGCCATTAGGAATAAAATGGCTGCAAGCATCCTTGCACAGATACTGTGGGGTGTACTAAGTTTTAAATCTTCCTATTTTCACATGCAGTTATAGAGTTATATTTCTGCCTATAGAGTTATTATTTTCTGTAAGAGTTTGTTATAAAAATCGTTCCTAAGCAGCCCAGAAATACTTTTATTAAAAATCAAGATATAAAATGAATCATTTGCGCTGGATCAGTTCATCCCCTTTAATGGTAGTTGTATGGTGTGTGCATGCAAACGCAATGCACATGTGTCATGTCTGCAGATACACAGTCTCAAAGGTTTTCACACTTCCCTCCTCAGCATACAGTGTTGCTTGTCCCATTTAGCGTGTTTGATAAGGCTGAGAATAGTCTATAACAGCTGATCGTGAGCATCAGGGAAGTCCTCCCAGTTAGAAGGGGACTTTTCACTTTTCTTATTTTCAAAATTTTTATTTTACTTGTTTGTTTGCTTGGTTGGTTTCTTCAAGATAGGGTTTCTTTGTATAGTCTTGGCTATTTTAGAGCTAACTCTGTAGATCAGGCTGGCCTTGCACTCAGAGAAATCCACCTGCCTTTGCCTTCCAAGTCCTGGAATTAAAGGCGTATGTCACCACCATCCTGCTATTTTTATTATTTGAAAGTGATGTGTGGGGCTGGAGAGATGGCTCAGCAGTTAAGAGCACTGACTGCTCTTCCATAGGTCCTGAGTTCAATTCCCAGCAACCACATGGTGGCTCGAAACCATCTGTAATGGGATCTGATGCCCTCTTCTGGTGTGTTTAAAGACAATGATGTACTCACATAAAGTAAATAAATAAATCTTAAAAAACAAAAAAAAAGAAAGTGATGTGTGTGTATGTGTGTGCATATGTGTATGTGTATGTGTTTGCATCTAAGTAAACGAACATTTCAAATAAGGCATTTCTATAATTTAAACTGTGGTACTTGAAGTGTTGAAGGATCTATGAGTTGTATGTTATTCTACAAGCTGGATGTATAGATTATTTTGAAACTGAAAGCTTCATTCCACAACAGCAGCCTATGAACCAGCCTATTAAATGTGGTGTGTGTATGGGTACACACACGGTTCATGGTGAAGAGGACTTTACCTAATCAAGAATGAGAAGCTGTCCCTACAGAAGAGTCCTTCAGGGTTAACATCGTAGCACATGTTGCTGTCAGTGGGAAGGGCTTCTGATTTCATTTATCCACATGATACAGTGCAAAACTGGGGGCTTTATGGTGGCCATACCATAGGTTTAGAAACGTTGGCATAAAAAAACCATGGCAGGCATTTCCCAAAGGCAGAGCTGTAAGTCTATAACTGCATGTGAGACTAGGAATGTTTAAAACTTAGTACACCCCACAGTGTCTGTGCAAAAATGCTTGCAGCCGTTTTGTTCCTAATTTCTCCAGTCTTGGCAACATCTCAGATCTCCTTCAGTAGATGAACGGACAGACTAAATACCATTGCCAACAAAGGAGTGAGCTACAGAGTCATGAGAAGACATGGGGGCTGGCAGGCACAGGGCATAGAGGATGTGGCTCACTTAATAGCTTGCCTAGCAAGCCTAGAGTAATAGGTTCAATCCCTAGTACTACAGAGGCTGGGTGTGGCACTGCACACCTGTAATCCCAACATTAGAGAGGTAGAGAGGAGCAGAGATCCATACTCAACCTCAGCTACATGGTGAATTGGAAGCCAGGCTGGACCACTTGAAATTCTGTTTCAAAAAAGTGTATAGACAAGTGTCAAGAAAGTCACGGGCAAGATGGTGTCTCCAGTTCAGGTCTCTCCCCTCCTCAAGCTTGGCCAGTACTCTGCTCTGGTTCTCTGGTCCTTTACAGTTAGCTAAAGCCCTCCAGGCAGCAGAATTGAGGAGGGTAGCATCACAGGAAAAGATGAACTGAAATGGACTGAGAGAGAACTGGCAGAAGCTCAAGACAGCATCCTCAAGTGAGGCACCATTGAGCTTGCCTTTCTCTAGTTGCTGAGGATGAATAAAAAAGCCTTGTTGTATAGAAAAGATGCATGTGCGCACACACGTTAGTGAAACCATATGGAGGAGACTTAAGTACATATTAATATGAAAAAATCCTACTATATTAGATACGGTATGATTCTAAGTGTCTAACACTGTATCTGGTTGAAAGTAGAACTATAGAGACAATAAGATCATGCCAAAGATTGGTGGGAGAGAACAATGAATATACAGAATGTGAAAGATTTATTTACTTATCCTGTAAGGTGACAACTACTCTGTGTCATAAAGATGGGTACATGTCATCATTCATTGCTCAAAGCCAGAGAATGTACAGCACCAAGAATGATGCCCTCAAGGACATACCTCGGGACTTTATGGGTGAGAGTAGCAAGTAGATTGTAAAAAATAAATGTAGCACTCTAGGGAGGAAAGGTTGGTACCAGGCAGGGTATGCTCTGTTGGAACTGGGCCCAAACACAATAATCAAAGAAAACTGTAACTCCTGTTCTAGGGTTCTAACGCCCTCTTCTGGCCCTGTGGGCACTGCATGCATGCAGACAAAACATACCAATAAAAAATATATTTTTAAAATGAGGTAGTGTTTAATAATTCACTCAAGAGGCTGAGGCAAGAGGATCACTAATCTGAAGCCAGTTTGAGGTGTGTATATGTACACTGCCTCAAAAAAACAACAATAAATTGGCCAACAGAATTCAAATAGAAAAAAATTGTGGTTTTTTTCAAAGATTTGTTTTTATTTTATCTGTGTTCATATGTGTATGTGTGTGGGGGTGCATGCGCACACACACCCACACACACCCACCCCACCTGTGTGCTTAGCACCTGTAGAGACTATAAGAAGGTGTCATAGCCCCTGGAACTGGAGTTGCAGGTGTATAAACCATCAGGCAGGTGCTAGGAACTGAACCAGGTCCTCTTCAAAAAGAGCCAGTGCTCTTAACACCCTGAGCCATCACTCCAGCCCACAGGAAAAAAAAATATTTAGAAATAAACAATGTAGACCAGAAAGGCATATAAACAGGGCTCCTGGAAACAACTGTCAGATACCCAAGCTGCTCAGCACTTCTGACACGGTAACAATTTACAAGATCCCTAACCTGGGACTACGTTTACCTCAGAAACTTCACTTTGAGTAATAAGCCCAGAAGAAATCATCTGAGTTTTACCTGCAGGGCAGTTACCTGAAAATAGTTTTTAATATCACAAAACCAGATTTCAAAAAAAAAAAAAAAAAAAAACCCATATGTGCAATTAAAGGATCATGATTATACAAGTTCTAGCTGGAAGCTGAACTACCATTCAGTTATAAAAGTCATAATGTAAGAAACTGTTTAAATATGCAAAAATGGTGCCATTTTATTAAATTTTTAAAAATTACAAAATTTTTGTACTGTTGAATACTCTTGAGATTTCAAGGAGACCGTAATCTGTATGTGAATCTAAATATGAAAAAGCAAAAAATATTTGTTGATATGTTTGTAGTGGTCTGGATTCTGGGATTATAGAGGGTATATTATTCTTACAGTGTTTCCTACTTTAATACGGTGTACATGTGACTTTGGATCTGTGTTTGAAACAAGCAAAAGGGGCCAGGTGTGGTGGCAAATGCCTTTAATCCCAGCACTTGGGAGGCAGAAACAGGTGGATCTTTGCTAATTTGAGGCCAGCCTGGTGTACAAAGTGAGTTCCAAGACAGCCAGGGCTACATAGAGAAACCCTGTCTTGAAAAACAAAACAAAACAAAACAAAACAACAAAACAACAAAACAAAAGGAAATGCCCAACACTAGTTTGTGTTCTATCTTGATTCAGTTATGAACCAGGTAACTAGGCACGCTAGCACACGCTTGCTATCCCAGCATTTGGAAAGTAGAGGCAGGAGGATCAGGAATTCAAGGTCATCCCCAGCTGTGTAGTAGCCCGAATTCACCTGGTAAGAGTTAAGACTTCATCTTAAAACAAAACACCATCAACAACAAAAATTATGACCCAACAGCTTTTCTGTTGGAGCAGGTGTGGGGTGTGGGGGCTGTGGGGGTGGGGTGGGAGGTGGGCTGTGGAGGGGGTGGGGTGGGAGGTGAGGGGAATTGGATACAGAGGGCTTAAATTGCAAAACTTAGCTCTAATGTCCTTCCAGGGGATTAGTTCTGCTGAGTTGGAGAATTCAGAGAAAAGCGGCTTTCTCTCAACTATGGTCATTAAACGCTTGCAATGATTTTTGGCTAACACGCCCCAGTTTGGGAGCAGCTCGGGCTGTAAGCCTTCTTATCCTAGCGCCGTCATTGAGTACTGCAGATAGTCCTAGAAAAGGTCTGCTACCACTTCCGGTTTTCCCCTTAATCCTCTCCCATGATGATATTTATTCTTTTTGAAACTATGTTTTTTTTTATTATTATTTTCATATCATTTTTAAATCATGCATGTCTGTGAATAGGTTTGTGCATATGAATGCAGGTGCCTATGGAGTCCAGAAGAGAGGGTTAGATCTGGAGATAGAGTTAGAGGTGGTTGAGAGCCACCTGACATGGGTGCTAGGAACCAAGTTCGAGTCTTCTGCTAGAGCACTGGTTCTCAACCTGTGGGTCACAACTCCTGGGGTGGAGGTGTCAAACAATCTTTCATAGAGGTCACATATCAGATATCCTGCATACCAGGTATTTACATTGTGATTCGTAACAATAGCAAATTTACAGTTATGAAGTAGCAATAAAGATAGTTTTATGTCTGGGGGTCCACGACCTGAGGAACTGTATTAGAGGGTCACAGCATTAGGAGGATTGAGAACCACTGCGCATGCTTTTAATGGTTGAGCTGTCTCTTTAACCCTAACATTTATTCTTTACAGAAACAATTAGCAACAATACTGGTCCTGTCTTCGTATTCCACTGGCATTTAGTGTAAGGCTCATGGCAACTGTGCCTATTTTGTATAAAACCCAGTAACATTAGTCTAGAGCCAGGATATGTACTTTTAGAAGTAAATGTCTCAGGCTGTGTGTGGTGGCATATGTTCTGAGCCTCAGCACTCAGGATACAGAGGCAGGTAGATCTATGGTAAGTCTGAGACTAGCCAGAACTACGTAGTAAGACCCTGTCTCTAAAACTACAAAAAAGGGAACTTCTTCATTTGGGGGATAGGGTCTCATGTAGCCCAGGCTGGCTTGGAACTTTATATGTAGCTGAGGATGACCTTGAACTTCTGGCCCTCCTTCCTCTAATTCCAAAATGCTGGGATGGCAGGGATGCAGCACAACTCACCCTGGGGTGCTAGGGGGTCAAACCCAGGACTGGTTTGCACATGCTGGCAAGCACAGTCTACCAACTGAGCTAAACCCTCAGCCCCCTAGGGCATAAACTTGAAAGAGCTGGAGAGTTTTCTATGCTTCCAAAGGATGGGTTCTTCTCCCCTCCTCACTAAGTAGAAAGGGGAGAGTTAAGAAGCACCGTATAACTACACAGAGAAACCCTGTCTCGAAAAAACCAAAAAAAAAAAAAAAAAAAAAAAAAAAAAAAAAAAAAAAAGCACCGTATAGACAAAAACGCCCTCTGAAGACAATACTATAGCATTTCTCAAAAGTATAAGGGCCACTGTGCAAATCTTTTTCATGACGAAATTGAGATTGGGGGAGGGGGTCTCAGTTACTGATCAATGCCTTCCTGTGTCTATCATGTTCCCCCTCTAAAAATCAGCACAGCTCACCCCCCAGGTGAGCAGACTGTTCCATGAAGAGGTGAGGAGGTGTGTCCCTGTATAATTCTTAGTAGAACCTTGTAAAGTGTACAACCGGATGGCTTTTTACTACCTTCAGAATTGTACATCACCACTATCTAACTGCAAAGTGTTCTCATCTCTCTCCGTTACCCAAAGAAACGGTGTGCCCATCTGCGGTCCTTCCTCAACCCGCATTGTGCCTAGACAGGCAGCCACTGCTCCATCTCTGTCTATGGGTTTGCTCTGGATATTTCATACAAATAGACTCAATTCTACACACCACTGTATAGATGGGGCAGCAGCACATTTGAGTTATTTCCAATGTTTTCTTTCCCATTATGAACAATGCAGCTAGGAACACTAAGTCTTGCATGTACATGTCCCTACAGTTGTGGGGCTGCTGGGTCATCAGGTAACAATCCTGATTAACCGTTTGAGGAACACTCTGGCATTAGCTTTTAAGGGTCCTAGTTGCTAATTCACATGAACACACAAGTTTATTCTTCCTCTGTCTTTTCTTTCTTTTTTTTTTTTTTTTTTCTTTCTTTTTTCCTGACAAGGTTTCTTTTGTTTTTTTGTTGGGGGTCGACTTTAGCAGAAAGCGGCTATCAGCTTTGCAGCCATCTTGAGCCATATACCCTGACATGAGACTTGGATTACAATAGCCTACAACAGCTGAGCACACTCTGATAATCTTGGTTTAGATACCTTGGGTGCGTGAGATTAAAGGCGTGTGAGATTAAAGGTGTGTAATTTAAGAGTGTGATTTAGAAGTGTAGAGATCAGATTTAGAGACAAGACCTAAGGGCATGATTAAAGGTGTGACCAAAAGGCATGGCTTTTTTTTTTTTTTTTTTTTTTTATAAAAGACAGAGGCAGACGGGAGAGAATCAGACACAGCAGAGAGAAGACAGAGAAGCAGGCACTTGGGAGAGAACTTGGAAGAAGTAACTTGGAACTTGGAGGCACTAGGAACTAGAAACTCAAGACTTGGGACTTGGACTAAGAAGAGAGACTGAAGAATAAACGGGACTGAAATGCACTCTGTCTGGTCTCCATTCTTCGAGTCTGTCCTCACTCTCTCTCTTGCTGAACCCCGACCCTAGGACTGGAGCAGCAGCTTGGGCCGGAATACAGTGGTCGCCCAAACTCGGGGAACCCCGGGCCTCAACATTTTGCTGGGGCCGAGACATTTTTTGGCACCTGAACGTGGGGCTAGTGCGGTTCTCAACAGTTTTTTTTTTTTTTTTTTTTTTTTTTCAGAGCTGAGGCCCGAACTCAGGGCCTTGCGCTTGCAAGGCAAGTGCTCTATCACTGAGCTAAATCCCAAACCCCTTGACAAGGATTCTTTATGTAGCCCTTCGATATCCTGGAGCTTGCTATGTAGACCAGGATGTCCTCAAACTCATAGAGATCCTCCTGCCTCTACCTTCCCCGTGCTAGGATTAAAGGTATGAGCCACTGTGCCTGGTAGTCTTTTTCTTCTTCTTCTTCTTTTTTTTTTTTTTAAATCAACTTAATCTGGTTTCAGGAACATTATTTGTACAATAATCAAAATCATCTAGTTTTTTTTCTTTTCTTTAGAGCCCAGGCTGACCTTGAACTTGTCACATAGTGAAGAAGACCTTGAGTTACTTATCTGTGGCTTCCTCCTTCTGAGTACTGGAGCACAAGTATGCACCCTGGTGCTGGACTCTTGACCTGCCTTCATCATTTCTGCTTTAGACTTTCCTGGCCCCTCGGTCCCCTTTATTTTGGCTCCACTTTTGTAGCCTACTAGACAATCATACTCTGACTTTATTTTAGCTGCAAATCTCTATCTCCTCACACCAGTTAGCTCAGGCATAAGAATGTTAAGAAAGACACACGATAAGGTCATGGGAGTGTTTAAGAGGGCACAGGCTCAATGGTAGAGGGCTTGTCCAGGATGTTCAGGGCTCTGCAAACAGAGAGCAGATAACAGAAGCATCTTCGAAAAGTCCACCATGGGCTAGCTTCAGAAAACACTAGTACTGAAAGCTAGTTCTCAGGTGAGAGCCACTCAGAGGTGCTTCTGCAGAATCCTTCAGTTAAAATAGACAAAGCTTCACTGATTTCGTCGAGAAAATAGAGTTGGGCCACTCCCCCTCCTGCTTTCCTAGCACTAGCTGGTTAGGTTTCTCTTGGTTTCATGGCTCTTCTGTAAGGATAGAGTGGCTGTGCCAGCGCCTGTCACCAATAGAATGACTGACTGTTCCAGTACAGCCATTCCCGAGTTCTCATCCACCTCGTCATCTTCCCCTTCCTGTTCCTCCTTCCTTTTCTTAGGGGAAAACAAACTGTAAAACAAAACAACAAACTTTAACAAGTTAACGGGCCAACGAGATGGCTTGGTGGGTAACGGTTCTTGCTGCCAATCCTACCAACCTGAGTTTTGTCCACAGATCCACAACATGGAGGAAGAAAGAGAACTCCTGAAAACTGCCCTGTGACCTTTATACACATGCTACGGTATAGCACCCTTACATGCCCACCCTCTTCCTACACACGATACACAATAAATAAACATTAAAAAGTGTACTTAGTACAACACATTCAAAATATATGTATAAAGAGCACAGAGGGCAAGATAGCAGCAGAACTGTCTCTGCCCCAGTGTGCTTTTAGACCAACTCACAGTCCAGAACAGGCGGTCGGTGGACCAGCTGCCCTAGAATCGGGTCATGCCTCTAGTCCTCTCAGCCATGAAATCAGACTGGGATCACATGATATAAAACATGGCTCTGGGTCTACTACTTTAGCGAAAGCAATAGCTGTGCCCACTAGATGACATTACAGAAAGAGACTGGGACAGGAGGTGATGGTGGCCGATTGACTTTGTTGTTCTGGTAGTCTCACATAGCCCAGGCTAGCCTCAGACTCTCTCTGTAGATGAAGATGATAGTGAACTCCTTCAGCTTCCTGCTTCCACTTTCCAAGTGCTAGGACCACAGGTCTGCCCTACTCTGCTAGGCTTGAGCTTCTTCTTAATTAATATTTAAGTGAGAATGAATCACCACTTTTGCAACAATCCACTTCTGAGTTAGGTTGTAGCAGTTCTGCTAGGACATTGCTTCTTGTAATCAGTTTTCAGTTTTATGCACTGTGATCAAAGGCAAGGCAAGCCCTTCATCCACACATTGCTCAACCATCTCCTTGTGACCCAGGTTGGATCAAGCATCCATAGGAAAGGCAATTTGCCTGCTTCACTATTGTGAACAAAGGATAGACTCCGGAACTAGTCCTTCAGAAGCCCCGTCTCTGCCCCTATTCCTAAGATTCACCCACCCTATTTCCTAAGATCCAAAGGTCAGACTGACAGCAAAGGCTCCCAGAGTACAGCAAAGTCCACAGTTTTCATGTCTACTTTCAACATGTCACAGCTGGAACAGGACAGGAAGTTCCATGAGCCAAAGTCAAACTTCAGGATGGGTGGAAGCCTGGCCTGCAGTCCTGTCTCTCTGTAAGAACATAATCCAGAGATACAAGGCTATTTTTAGGGGGGAAATGCAGGCTTTAGAATGTTAGAGTGGGAAGTGGCTCTTATCATTAATAAAACAACTTTCCAGAACTTTATACTAGCATACTAGCAATATATGTTTATATATTTTTTCCGTTGAGCTTCATGAAAATCTTCCACATGGAGGGCTGTCCTGATTTCTAAAGATCACAATTCATACTTTGCCTTACATTCTTTCTTTCTTTCTTTCTTTCTTTCTTTCTCTCTCTCTTTCTTCTCTCCCTCTCTCTTTCTTTTTTTTTTTGTTCCTTTGAGTTGTAAAACATACTTCCCTGTGGCTCTTGTCAAGTTTGCGTTTCCCAGATTGTTTGGACACACTCCAAAAAAAAATATCTCAGTCATATCTTTAAAGAAAAAGGCATTTAGTACGTACATTTAAAAGCTAAAATGCTGCCTGGGGGGAGGGATGGGACCTGTGAGAGAGGACAGAGACAAGCTTCACGTTCCACTAGCAAACTCCTGAGCAGACTTCTGGGCCTTGGCGTTTCGTGAATATGAGTTGGCTGAGTTCAGTTGTGAGAGACTCAGACCCAGAATAAGTCAGAAAAAAGCAACGTTATTTTTGTGGGTTTTGTACTACCTAATTGGAAATGCATTGTTCCCAGACCAGCTGCAACACAATCATTTGTTTGCTCTATGGCTGCCCACCGCCCTGCATTGTGAGTTTGCCCCACAGCAGTCCAGTGTTGCACAAAGACAGAACTGAGAGGCTAGCCTCAGAGCCAGCACTCTGAAGACAGCAAGCTCGCAGTATCATAGGGGGGCTTTCTCAGTGTGTGTGTGGCAGGGAGGGGAGGGGAGGCTAGCCTTAGCAGCATTTCCTGGACAGGCTGGCTTTTGGCTATCTGAGGAGACACGTTGATTTTGCAGTCACAGGGCCCTTTGGGCTACTTACTATTTAGATTCCTAAATATATTCCAAAGAAGCTCAGTTCTCATCCATAAGATAGGTGTGGAAGGTGACAGAATGAGAGTCTGGGGTTTCAATGAAGTGAAAGCCACAGGTTTTGAAGTAGTACAATGTGCTGAGTTGGTGGAACACATCATCATTGGGAGATAGACAGGCAGGCTTCATAACAAGTTCTAGACCAACCAGAGCTACATAATGAGAGCCTGTTTTGTTTTGTTTTGTTCTGTTCTGGTTTTTTTGTTGTTTGTTTTAAAAAGAGGGAGGGACACTTGGGAGGCAGAGGCAGGTGGATTTCTGAGTTCAAGGCCATCCTGGTCTACAGAGTGAGTCCAGGACAGCCAGGACTACACAGAGAAACCCTGTCTCGAAAAACAAAACAAAACAAAACAAAACAAAAACAAACAAACAAACAAAAAAGAGGGAGGGAAGTTATGGACTCAGTAAAGTGTGGTAGTTGGTCCATGCCTATAACCCTGCATTTGGGAAGATGAAATTGGTGCATCCAAGATCACGTTGGGCTATACAGTGAGACACTATCTCAAAACAAAACAACAAAATCAGGAAGTGTGTGAGCTCAGGAAGGGGACTGCTGGATTCCGAGTCTCAGTTCTCTTCCTTCTAGCCATGTAATGTTGACAAGTCAATCAACTGCTAGAGTTGACTAGAATTGACTGCCTCAGTTTCCCTATCTGTAATGATAGTGACAAAATAGTCCTTAGTTCAGTGCTGTTACTCTATCAGTTACATTTTCTCACTTAGACTGGGGAATATGAGCTCAGATTAGACCGGACCAGGCTTGTTTTACCCAGCTGCTCACGTGCATGTGTGGCTGCCATGGTAAAGGGTTATTATCTACGTAAGATACATGATGTGTGTATTTGTTAGATAAGTAAAGTAGAAAACAAATTAGGGCTGGTGATCAATCCTAAAATTCTATATCATCCTCAGATAAGAAAATATCCAAACGCTAGGAACAGCATCAAATTGGGGTGTATTTAAATAAAGCAGAGTGGTTGTGATATGAAGTACTGTAGCCGTTTTAAAATGAGACATCTGGGCTGGAGAGGTGGCTTAGTGGTTAAGAGTACCTGCTACTCTTCCAGAGGATCCAGATGCATTCCCATCACTCACATGGTTGCTCAAAAACATCTGTAACTCCAGTTCTAAGGGATCAGATGTTCTATTCTAACCTCATCACCAGGTGTGCATGTAGTATCACATACATACATACATACATGTAAGCAGACCATTCACACGCATAAAGTTAAATAACTAAATATGTAAAGGCTTTAAAGAAATAAGCAAATATATATGTATGTATATGTATACACACACACACATATATATATATATGTGTGTGTGTATATATATTTCTATATTATATTAAGAGGAAGCAAATCCCTAACTAATCCTAACTAAGCATGTGTCTTAGTCAGGGTTTCTATTGCTACAAAGAGACACCATCACCAAGACAACTCTTTTTTTGTTTTGTTTTGTTTTATTTGGGGGGGTTTTGGGGGGGGGATTTTGAGACAGGCTTTCTCTGTATAGCCCTGGCTGTTCTGGAACTCACTCTGTAGACAAGGCTGGCCTTGAACTCAGAAATCCGCCTACCTCTGCCTCCCAAGTGCTGAGATTAAAGGCGTGCGCCACCACTGCCCGGCTCAAGACAACTCTTATAAAAGGAATAAGTTAGTTAGGGGCTTACTTACAGTTTTAGTGCTTAGTCCATTATCACCATGGTGTGGCGCATGGCAGCATCCAGGCAGGTATGGTGCAGGGCAGTAGCTGAGAGCTTTACATCCAGATCCACAGGCAGCAGGCAGAGAGCCACCGGACCTAGCATGAACTTTTGAAATCTCAAATCGCACTCTGAGTGATAGACACACTTCCTCCAACAAGGCCACACCTCCTAACCCTTCCAATCCTTTCAAACAGTTCACCAACTCTGGAGTAATACTGCATGCAAATACGTGAGCCTGTGGGGGCCATTTTTATTCAAATCACCACACCACGTGTGCAGATTGCTATGAGTACTAACATCTGCTAACTATTTTCTGTGCATTGGGTAACATTTTAAGAGCTTTACATACACATTAATACCTACTCTCCATATTAAGGAAGAATTCCCCCCCTTTTTTTTTCATTATGGAAATGCAGAAAACTGAGCTTCTGGGACTTAGTTTACTTGTTAGAAGTCACACAGTAGTGGGTTGATGAACTGGAACCTGTACTGGATCAGTCTTGTTCCAGTATCCATTTGTTAATTACTACACAGAGCTGGTCTCCTAGTGGGATGCTTGAATTATATACAGATACAGCTGTGTGCATGGGCTAGGAGTATGGATCAGTTGGTAGAACGCTCACCTCCTGTGCACAAAGCCCTGGCTTCTGGGTTCAGTCACAGCACCCTGTCACTCAGTGAGGAAAAGCAGTGCACATCTGCAATGTCACCACGAGGAGGGGAAGGCAGGAGGATCAGAAGTACTGCTGCTAGGTATCAAGTTCAAAACTAGCCTGGGATACACGAGACACCTCTCTCAAAAGTAAGCCAACAAAACAAAACAACACAAAACAAAAACATCCAACAACCTATATATACAGAGAAGAAAGGAAGGAGGGAAGGAGGGAAGGAGGGAAGGGAGGGAGGGAGGGAGGGAGGGAGGGAGGGAGGGAAGGAGCCTGAAAACTCATGGAAACAAAAGGAAGACTCCCACTTTTTGCCCTCTTGGTACTGAGCCTTAGCGTTTAACTGCTGAACCTAACTGCTCTCCAGCCTAAAACGTTCTCTTTTTGCGACATACACTTGTATATGCTTTAAATTGTTTTATGACAATACAAATATAAATTCACACAGCTGCCTTTGGAATAAAAAAAAAAAAAAACATTGTAAAGCAAATTAACTCATTTGATTCAATGAGTACTCACTTGCCAGGCAGAATTATTTCGTGCTTTACAAATATTAATGACCTCATCAAAAGCAGCCCTGTTTTGCTGATGAGAAGACTGAGGTAACTTATCTCCTGGCTAGCATGATGTACGGTTTGGACAGAGTATGACTGCAGATGCCCTGTGAGCCATGCATATCTCATACATGCACATGTGTGTACACTGAGCCCCCAAAAGTTGCCACACATTTTCAAATACCAGATCAAACCGTAGGAATACCCTGTGGTGGGTGGTTAAAACCAGTTTTTGGAATCACACGAATGAAGACACTACCTCAACATCTACTAATCACAGTGGTCTGAGGTTAGTTTATTAACAATTTTCATTTGAGGACCCTCGATATAAAAATTGAAGGTAATACTGATCTCCATCTCATAAGGGTATAATGAAGATGAAAAAATTAGTACAGACAGCATGCTTAACATAGAACGTATCTTTTTTTTTTTTTTTTTTTTTTTTTTTTTTTTTTTGAGTCAGAATCTGTTATGAAGCTCTAGCTGTCTTAGAATTCACTATGTAGACTAGTTTGGTCTCAAACTCACAGAGACCCATCTGCTTCTGCTTCTGCTTCCCAAGAGCTGGGACTAAAGGCATGCACCACCACACTCAGCCAGAAGCCATCTTATTAGAAGGAGTAGATCAATGTTAGTTTTTGCCTTTTGTGTGGGCTGGGATTGTACCTCAGTGGTAGAGCCCATACTTGGTACATGCAAGGTCCTGGACTTGATCCTAGAACTGAAAGAAAAAGTAGATCTCTTTATTATAGAGGTGTTCCCTTCCCAAACCCTCCCCCCCCCATCTCTGGATGTGTGTGTGTGTGTGTGCATATGTATGTGTGTGCATGTGTGTGTTCATAGACTGGAAGTAGCTGTTTCGTATCTTCCTCATTGACTGTCCACCTTATTTTTGTTTTTTTTTTTTTCTACCAGTGTTGAGGATTGAACCCTGGGCCTCACACATGATAGGCAACACTCTACCACCATGCAGCAGTTCCAGTCCTTAACCTTAGTTTTTGAGACACTGCCTCTGGATAAACCTAGACCGCACCGGTTTAGATAGACTGACAAGCCCGAAGCACCCTTCTGTCTTCTACCACCCAGAGCTTAGGCACCCAGCGGCTTTGGGGGATTAAACTTAAGTTTTTACATAAAGTGAAGAGTCAGACCTTTATGCTAACTGAGTCACCCCCCTACGTCCCTTCACAATTTCTATCAATGTTGGGGGTTTATTATTATTTTTTCTTCCATTTTGATTTAGACATAAAAGCTCATGTCTTTTGTCTAGTAATTCTACGGTAAACAATTTGCCTGTCCTTGTATTTTTTTTTAAGGCACCCAGGTATTTGTCTGAAATGATCATTGGGGTGTTCTTAATCAAACAGTGAACATCCATCATTACAAACTAGAGTTTCATACATCTCTGTGGTAACATTTGGGGAACCCTAAAGTGCCCAAGAGCAGCCTTCTTTCTTTTTTGTTTGTTTTTCTTTTTCAAAACAGGGTTTCTCTGAGTAGCCCTGGCTGTCCTGGAACTCACTCTGTAGACCAGGCTGGCCTTCGAACTCAGAAATCCGCCTGCCTCTGCCTCCCAAGTGCTGGGATTAAAGGCGTGTGCCACCACCACCCAGCCAGCCTTCTTTCTTGCTGAGACTCTGAACAAAGCGAGACAAAATGAACTTCAGATGAGGCTCAGTCCACCCCCACCCCCCAGCTTCAGTTAGCTGCTGCACTGGGAGAAATAGACTTCCTCCTGTTGAAACCCAGAGGTGCATTGGTGTCAGCAGTCCAGGCACTTCTTGGGGAGCAGAGGGACCCTTCCTCCAAGACTGGATCTTAAGAGCAGAGTTATCCTAAGGCACACAGTGTGTCCTCCTGAACTTGGTAATCAGATAGATGATGCTCAGCCCAGGGAAGTAAATGGCCAGCCGGGGCCCCGGAACGATGCTGAGTGCTTCTCACTCGGAAAGCTCACTCTCCTCTAAGAAAGACAGCACGGACATTAAAAGAAGGGAGGAGATCTTTGATGCTTGTAAGTGGGATTTTGGATGGAAAGTGCAATGCAGAAGATAAATATAGCAAGATCTCCTGCAAAGTTTTGAAAAGACATAAACTATATTAATATATAAAAACCAGTCACCACAGCTATACTTTTGGAATATATTGAAGAAGAGAGAACTTTTATTTTTCCTTTACCTACCCCCTTTTTGTCTATTGTTTTAGTCTTTACCCGATGTATATATTACTTTTATTTCTAAAAATACTGCTGAGAGTTATTGAGACCAAGAGACTGAGAACCACTACTAAGGGTTTTTTTTTTTTAAATGGCTCCCTGCAAAAAAAAAAAAAAAAAGTATAATAAATGTTATTTTAAAAATACAAACAAGATAGCGTTAAAAAGTTCTCTCTCTAGCTTTGGGAGTCCTAATGAACTATAATCACAGAGACGCCAGACTAGTCGAAATTGGAAGAAAGAGCTATAATCACAGGAAAAGAACTCTCTCCACAGTTTGAAGGATCCCAGAAAAGGCAACTGTAATGACAGCGGGGCTGACTTCAGGAAAAGCAGAAACAGGAGCAGCTGCGGTGGCGCCTAGAGTGGGTGGGATGCGTGGCAAAGCAAAGTGACACGAAGTGACACCAGAGAACACTAACTGCCTGCCACCCAGGACCCTAGGCCCCTTGGGAAGGGAGGATGAAAAACCTAAAGTGTAAAATCTAGGACTCAAATCTAGGAGAAAAACGCTGAAGTGGTTATGACTCATGACCCTGCTGGTCCTCTAGGCTAGAGTGACCTGCAAGACACACGGTCATGGACCGAAGCATGGTGTTGGAGAAGCTGGAGGCATGATGGAGCAGCTTCCTGCAGCCCCAGGTGGTCAAGAGGTCAGTGTGACTGAGCCTGGAAGGAGTTCAGGCCACTTACTGCCTTGGACATCTCTTTGTATTTGCTGAAGCTCCAGTAGCGGAACTCATTACAAGGCGTGCATGTGGCCTAATTACTTGTTCCACACTGTCACCAGAACAGACCCTGTAAGAGAATTCCAAAGGACAGTGAACTCATGTTGCAATCTTGCCCAGATCACAGACTAGGTACTTTGAACCCAAATTCCTTAAACAGCTCTGTTTTACTACAGACTTCAGATTCTAGCCCGTTGTTTGAAGTGCTCGCAGCTGCCCATGCCTTTCTGACTGTTCTCAGCCGCCAAGGGCCCAAGAACAAAGATGTTTCTTAAACTTCCCTACTCACAAAAACGAAAGCAGCCATTATATAATGAAGCTCGGAGCTCCGGGGCTGAGCGGCCCCCAAGATCGCCCTGCCCGAGGTCACTCGGGCAGACACAGAGAAAATAGAGGGGAAAAAAATTTCTCAGGCAGGAAAATGAGTTTGAGGATTAGTCAGCAGTTAGACGGGCTCCTACGTCCATGAGGTTGTAACTTTATCTTGACAACATGGACTTTCCTGGAAGAGACTTGAGCCTCGAATTTATCATTTTATAATTTGTGGCTTAAATTTGAGCCATACACCAAGCAGCTGTGTTGGTCTGAGGCACTTTGGACTCCTTCTAAGCCCAGAAGAGACCACTTCAAACTTGAGGCCCCCAAAGTCCTTGGGGTGTAACTGTGGGCGCATAAAGGGTAGGGTTTCTGCATTGGTTTCCTTAAGAAATGTATGGAACCTGGACCGCACGTCTTTGTCTTTGTTTGTTTTAGATTTGGGGAGGGAACAGACTGTGATAGTTGGAGCCTGGAAGGGGGGGAGGGGCCGCTCCTATCTGGTGACAGCGGGTTTTCATATATTCCAGGGTCCCCCTGGGAAATGAGAAGTTGGAAGCGGAGAGGGGGGAAATGGGTGGAGAAATGGGAAGCCAAGGGAAGGGAGGAGTGCCAGAGATAACTGCTGACTTCACAGTTTTCCACCCGGGCCTGCCCTGCCTACCTCTGTTGACATCAAAGCTTTCCCAGCGCCTTTGCGTGCCTGCTCAGTCGGCCCTGCCTGCTGCCACCCCGGGGAAGAATTGGCGGCTAGCCCTGCAACAAAGCGGAGGACAATTTTTCTGCAATCGCTCATCAAAAACACCCGCCCCCTTTCAGTTCTGTGCATCTCCAGGCCGGGGGTTCAATAGTCCGCCTTGTACAAAGACAGCTTTTTACAGGGAGGTCTCCAGGAACGTGGGCAGCTTCCCAAGGTGTCTCACGGGTTCTGGGCAGCGCTGTCTGTCTGTGGGCCGATGGGTGTGTCTTTTGCAATCCTGTTGGGGCGCCTGGATTTGGGAAGTCTTGGCTCCTCTCCCCAGAGCGATGCAGGGCATCGGATTATTGCTGGCAGCTGAACTCCAGCGCCTGCTGCCATTCCATCTCCGTTCTCGGCTCCCCCTGCTAGGATTTACATGTTTTCACCCCCTTCTCTAGTTTTCCCTACCCTGGGACTGGCTGATCTCTCCCCAGGGAAGAAGCAAAGGAAATAAGTTGACCTTACTTTTCTACTCTTCCTATAGCATCCCCCGCCCCCCGCCCCCCGCCCCGCGCGCCACAAATCTACTTGGAGCTCTAAACCCGGGGCCGAAAGAAGTAACAGAACCCTCACTGAGGAATAGCAGTCGCCACTGGGTCTACATGTTAAAAGTAAGAGGACAGCTTTGAAACATAGAAGATGCTTCACAGACAATGTGGGGGGAAAAGGTTACATTAATCACCTCCTCCAGCTCATCGGTGTGAATTTGAAGACAAACCCAGGATGGGTGCAGGTTCCTCGGAAAGCAGTTGGAAGTGTCTCTAATTTGAGCTCAGTGGAGACAGACTGCATGCTCAGGGTCCCTTTCTCAGCAGCCAACAATTAAGAAGAGGCGGGGGGGGGGGGGGGGGGGGGAGGTTCTGTAATGGGCTATATGGTTAGCGCTTAAAGGCTGCCGACATTTTCTGCCTTTTGGGCTCACTGTGAGCTCTCACAGGCCTTGAGAAAGTTTCTAGGAGGATAAAGGCTGGACTCTTCTCAAACATGGCCTCACTGAGGGTTGTTTGTTATCTGCAGTGGCCAAATGCAAACTTGGAAAACAATATAATTCTAGAAATGTCACATTTCAGACAAGAAACTGGTGTGTGGGGTGCTATAAACTCTACCTGTAATTCCAGAGGTGTGAAAAACAAAATTAGAACTTATAAAATGCTGGTTGCAGGATGGTGAAATGGCTCAATGGGTAAAGGCTTTTGCCACCAAGCTGAGAGCCTGGGTTGGTTCCCTAGAACGAAGAGAGAATTAACTCCAACAAGTTGTCCTCCACACATGCACACATACAAGTAAATGTAATAAAAAAATAAAATTTTCACTACCCAACCCCTTAAACAAGAATTAGCACCTGAGTTGGGTATGGTGGCACATGTTTTTACTTCCAGCACTCAGGAAACAGAGGCAGGCAGATCTCTGTGAGTTCCAGGACAGCCAGGGCTACACAGAGAAACCTTATCTTGACACCCCCCCCCCCCAAGGAATTAGTACCTGTCTCAGTTTGTAACAAATAAATGCTTGAGGACCCAGAGTTAAGCACTCAGGAGGGAGAGGCAGGATGGGGTGTCTGACCCAGCTTGGGCTCTATAGCAAGATACTGTGTCCATATTTAAAAAGGAAAGAAAAGAAAAAAAGAAAAAGAAAAGCAAATTCCAACTAAGAGTGTTCCACTAAGCCAGGCTTACTAGAAGTGATGGGTTACACTCCAGTGGTCGGGGTAGTGAAACTGTGCCTGGCTCTCTACATGCACATGGTCTCTTCCCAGTCTGTCAACACCTTTGAAACAGATTCAAATGCTTTTTGGAGAGCCATCTCAATTCAGCTTGCAGGCATTCTCGGGGCCCCCTTCCAAGAAGAAATGGATTGGCATGTTGTCTGGGCTGGACCCAAATCAGCTCTGCCTGCTCGGGTATGTGGACTCTCTCCCGCTGCCTGTCTGACGGCTAAAGCTTCAGGCTTTCCCTCCTCAGTCAACACCTGTAAATCCCTGCAGCGCTGGTTCTGCGGGGGGTGGGGGGGGTGGGGGGGGGTGGGGGGGTGGGGGGGGTGGGGGGGTGGGGGGGGGTGGGGGGTGTCTTAATCTTTAGCTCTCAAGTAGCTGAGACAATTCTTTTTATAAGGAGACATTAAGGCTATATTAACTTTCTCTTCCCCAGATTCTCTTTCTCTGGCTTCCATCAACATCCTTGTATTTTATTTACTACATCTCTTAAATGACCTAGGTGCTCAGGGACACAAGGGAAACTTGGTCCTGGCCTTTATGATCTTTAAAGGCTGTGGACAATCATTATCATTATAACCATGTTAGAGTTAGTGTCTCAGTTAGGGTTCTATTACTGTGAGGAAAGACTATGACCAAGGCAACTCTTACAAAGGAAAACATTTAATCGGGGCTGGCTTATAGATTCAGAGGTTCAGTCCAGTGTCATCATGGGGGAAAACATGGCAGTGTGCAGGCAGACATGATGGTGAAGGAGCTGAGGGTTCTATATCTTTTTCCAAAGGCAAACAGGAGAAGTCTGGCTTCTAGGCAGGTAAGAGAAAGGTCTCAAAGCCTACTGCCACACCTTCTAATAGTGCCACTCCCTGGGCCAAGGATATTTAAACCACATTTAATAATAGTAATAATAAATAATAATAGTAATAATAATAATATAGTTTTTTAAAGACAGGGTTTCTCTGTGTAGCCTTGGCTGTTCTAGAACTCACTCTATAGACCAGTCTGGCCTCAAACTCAGAGATCCACCTGTTTCTGCCTCCCAAGTGCCAAGATTAAAGGCATGTGCTACCACCGCCCAGCTTCTATGTTAGAGATGTTTTAAAAGAGATGACATATGCCTTACAGTCTTCTGTCCCCTTCACCTCAACCTAACAAAATAAAAGACCTGATGTCTGAGTTCTTGGCTGTTCTGGCTTATATCCTAGTTGTGGTCAAATTTTCCGACTGTTCCTTCCCTCTTTTCTAGATGATCATAGGATTGCCAGGAGGGCAAAGGCACACAGAGTGGAGGGCCTGAGCAGAATGACCGGCCGGACCATGACTGACTTGTAGATGCTCAGAGTCAGAGGTATTGGCTGCAAGCAACGGAAACCAACCTGACTGTAAGCAATCTGTTGGGACACTATTGAACAACTCAAAATTACAAGAAGGGTAGAACTGATCCAGAAAACATGAGATGGTGGGGCTATGGAGGTAGCTCAGCTGGCTCAGCACTTACCTAACATGAACAAAATCCCCCCCCGCCCCCTTCAACCCCCAGTGTTACATAAACTGGGCCCGGTGCTGCTCCAGCGTAGTAATCCCAGCACTCTGGAGGTGGAGGGAGGAGTAGAAATACAAGGTCAAATTGGAGATGTGACTCAGTGGGTAGAACGTTTGTGTAACATGCATCAGGTTCTGGGTTCAAACCTCAGGTCAGAATAAACTGCATGTGGCGATTTATACCTATAATCCCAACTACCCTTAGCTATACAGAGTTCAAGGCTAGCCTGAGTACATGAGACCCTGTAAAAATAAAAAACGAACAGCAGCAGCAGCAACAACAACAAATCTGCAAGCAAGCAAGCGAGCAAGTACAGGAACCAGAAATGGAGGATCACAGCCAAGGCCCTGGAGTACAGTCACAGGATAGAGAGGTGTGGGGGTGGGGCATGCACACTATGACACATGTGTGGAAGTTGGAGAACAATTATGTGGGAATCGGTTCTTTCAGTCCCCTGTGTGGATCCCGGGAATAGAACCCAGGTCATCAGGCTTAGCAGCGAATGCTGAGCTGTCTTACCTGCCCCTCACTGCACAGTTTTTCATCCATTCTGTCATCTAGTCTGATTCCGTGTCTTGGCTGGGATTCTCTCTTAGATTATTAAGATTCATAAACCAGCAGATATTCTAATGAGGGCTTGAAGGGAGTTCAGAGCCAAGAAGCCAACACGCTCCTCATAAATCCCCTTCCCCTAATTCCATGAAAGCAAAGGGTCTGGGTCAGTGATGTTGGCTTGCCAGAGAACAGGAAATGAGTCCATTACACATATTTTGGTCCTGAGCCCAGTTCCTGCTGACCCAGAAGCAACCTTGCTAGGCAACAAGGGCATAGAGACTTCCTAGAGGAGGGGAAGACAAACCCCTCCCTGCTTTTCTCCTTTCTCCCACAAGAATCCCTTCCCAGGCCTTGTGAAGCAAGGACAGGGAACCCAGGAGGCTTTGATGCCCTGGCCTGCTCAGGAACTAGCCCTGCCTTCAGTAGCTATCCTTCCCACACCGGGAGGAAGGATATCAAAGCTGCTACTATCTGTATCTGTATACCGCCCCCCCCCCCAAAAAAAAAAAGCCTGTGTCAGAGGCTCTACCCCTTCTTTGGCCTTGGTCTCTCACCTCAGACCTGCTGTTAAGACTTTGATAATCTATGGATCTTGGTATGTGGTAGAAGGCACAAGGGAACTTTGCTGAGTCGACACTAGGGACTGAGGTAGGGACAGATGGACAGAAAGAGGGACTTATTCCTTAGCCTCAGAGCCCCAGACCACCACAGTTTCCTCAACAATATTGTCTAGAAGGGATTAAAACAACAACAACAATCTGGAAGCTGGAGAGATGGCTCAGTGGTTAAAAGCACTGACTGCTCTTTCCAGAAGTCCAGAGTTCAATTCCTAGCAACCACACAGTGGCTCACAACTATCTGTAATGAGAGTCAATGCCCCCTGCTGGTGTGTCTGAAGAGAGTAACAGTGTGCTCACATACATAAAATGAACAGATGAATTAAAAATCCCAACAATCTGTGACTTATTATTTGTTTGTTTGGATCTTTTGTCCATGAAAAGTTTTTTTTTTTTTTTTAAACGGCCCCAAATAAAACCAAAGATGGAAAATCTTTTTTTTGAGTCATCTAACTATTTGTTACTTGGTTTTTGGAAGCCAGGCTAACCGAAAGTGTAGCACTCATTAAAGGATGATCCACAGGGCCAGGCAGTCATCCAGTCATTCTCAAGACCCTACTCTGGGGTGGGCCCGTGGTGACACACTCTTTCCCTTTATCCCTTTCCTGGGGATGAGACCTACAGGCAGAGTGGGTAATTCTGTCTGGGGCCTAAGGAGAAAAGGCCAGGCCATCAAGGACAATGGTCTGTTTCCGTTTCTTCCCTCTCTCTTCTCCATAAACAGAGCCCCCACTCCAGCCTACCCTTTTCTTATTCCAAAAGAGGCACACCCAGGCTTTCCTTAAACTCTGGGCAGTTAACAGGCTGGCAAGATGCTTCAGTGGGTAAAGCACCAGAGCTGAGTCCCATCTCTGGGCCTCTCATGGTGGAAGGAGAGAACTGACTCCCACAACTTGTTCTCTGGTCTCAACATGCAAATGCACACAGGCATGTAAAGTAAATAAATACACATGTAATTTAAAAGAAAAAAAAAAAAAAAAAAAAAAAAAAAAAAAAGCTCTGGGGCGCCGGGCAGTGATGGCACACACCTTTAATCCCAGCACTTGGGAGGCAGAGGCAGGCAGATTTCTGAGTTCGAGGCCAGCCTGGTCTACAGAGTGAGTTCCAGGACAGCCAGAACTACACAGAGAAACCCTGTCTCAAAAACAAACAAACAAACAAACAAACAAACAAAAGCTCTGGGGCAATTACATTTTGAACAAACCTTTAAAAAACAATATTCTTAGAAACTGATATCCAGGAGGCGGTAGAGCACACCATTAATCCTAGTACTCTGGAGGCAGAGTCAGCTGTATCTCTGAGTCTACAGACTAGCCTGGTCTATAAAGCAAGTGCCAAGGTTACATAGAAAAACCTTGCCTTGAAAAACAAACAAACAAACAAAAAAAAGAAATAGATACATTTATAATATATTAGCTTAATTCACTTTAGAAATATCTTAAACCAAACCAAACCAAACCAAAACTTAGCCTGTTGCAAAAGGCCTGTAATCAACTTGGAAAGTAGAGGTAGGAGGGTCAGCCTGCCTTGTCAACATAGTAGATTGGAGGCCAGTTTTAGATACAAGAGACCAAGACACAGCAAATGAACAGAAAATGCCCCAGTGAGTGAATCGAAGTTCAAGGCTGTCAGTCTGAGTTTCTTAGAAGGTACACAGAAATAACTAGGAAAAAGCAAACCCCACCTTTTATTTTACATTTGTTTATCACAATGTGTGCATGTACACCAGTGCCACAGGTTGTTCAGGGGGGTCAGAGGGCTTGGTCCCCCCATCATGTGAGTGCTGAACTCAAAGGATCAGGCTTGATGGCCAAGCACCTCTTAGGCCATCTTGCCCGTCTTGCCACCCCAACCATTCCATGTCGTTTAAAACTCCCCTGAAGGCAATCTGCTGTTATTCAGTCCTGACTTTGAGGAGTTGATAAATTTCAATAAGAGCTGAACCAGAGGGAAAAGATTACATTTCCTCAGGAGCTGATCTTGCTTCCTCCCTTCAGACAGCAAGGATGATATAACCGCCGGTGTTTCCGTTTTTTTTATTTAACTGTCAAGAAACCCAGACTTAGAATCCATTCACAAAATCATCTTCTTGCTCGGCCTCTGGCCTCTGTGCCTTCCTTTACACGGTTCCTCATCCTGCCTTTCATCTTTCATTGTCTTACCATTGCATAGTTCATCTGCACCAGCTTCTTGTTGTCTTAGAAACAAGCAGTAAGTCATCGAGATGACTCAGTGTGCAGAGGTGCTTGCTTCTTGCTTTGAATACTTGAGGACCAGAGTTCAATCTCTAGAACATGTTCCAAGGAGGAAGGAGAATGCTGACAGTATGAAGTTGTTTTCTGACCTCACATAGGTCTTGGCATGCGTAACACACACACACACACACACACACACACACACACACACACACACATTTTGGGAGACTCTCAAAAGCCTACATGTTTTTCCTAGGGCCCTAGGGGGTGTGGGTGGGTGCATGGCCACACAGATGACATCTGCCATTCCATCAACTACCCAAGAGCCTCCTCTCTAGCATGCCCCTCTCCCAGCTTCACCTCATTTACCACTGGAACCATCAGATTTTTACGGCTTTTTTTTTTTTTTTTTTTCAAGACAGGGTTTCTCTGTATAGCCCTGGCTGTCCTGGAACTCACTCTGTAGACCAGGCTGGCCTCGAACTCAGAAATCCGCCTGTCTCTGTCTCCCAAGTGCTGGGATTAAAGGCATGCGACATCACTGCCCAGCGATTGTTATGGTTTTAATGTGTCCTCTCAAAGTTAACGTGTGGGAATTTAATCCCTGGAGCAACAGTGTTGAGAAATAGTCCTTTAAGAGACGGTTGCTTTATGTGAATGAAGTCAGTGTAGGGAGGGCTTCCTTTCTTGGGAGTTTCTTACTAAAAAGAATGAGGTCTTGATCTCCCTCCCTCCCTCCCTCCCTCCCTCCCCTCTCTTCCCTTTCCTCCCTCCATGTCTTACATTCTATCCCTTCATGATAGAGCAGGAAGGCCCTGATCAGATGCACTACTTAGCCTCATAACTATGAGACTGAAAGGGTTAAAATTTTTCAAAAACTCCTAACAGGCAGAGCAGAACCAAGAATGCAGGTCAGCTTGGTCGTGAGCTCTGTGTTTCAGGAACTTGGCTGACCACAAGATAGATGGTTGGTTACGAAAAGGCTCTTAGAGAATAGCCTATACACGATGTTCCCCGTGACTGTTCCTTGGACTCTGTCACAAACTGAATAATGGGCTGGGACTTTCCACAGGTGCTCTCCAATAACCCTCCTTTACTCCCCCTGGGTTGTGGTTTCTCCCCTGAGTTGTGGTTTTTGGCTTTAAATTCTCTCTGTCTCTAAAGCCCTGGCATCAGACCCCATTGCCCCTGCGTGGGCTACAGGTCTTGACCTCAACATGTTGATCGAAATATACCTCTTGCTGATTGCATCAAGTTCGGTGTCTTGTGAGTTATTGGGTGGCCTCAAATTCCTGAGGCTTGGGTGAGGTCCTCCCTTCATGGGGGCCTTACAAGACAAATGAAGTTTTGTTTTGAGACAGGGCTTCAGATAACCTAGGCTAGTCTCAAATTCGATGTAGCTAAGGATGCCATTGAACTCTTGACCCTGCTGCTAATACCTCCACCTGATCTTAGACAGCCTTAAATATGTTTGCATTGCAAGCACCATACCTGGCTGATGCATGCTATCTTTATTCTTTGGGTGTGAGTTTGTGGGGGTACAGAAGATTGAACCCAGAGCTTTGTACATGCCCCCCCCTCCATGCCTCCTGCCAACTGAGTTATACACTTGGTGCAGTAAATACTTCTCATTAGATGGACCAGTTACCTTTCTCATCGTTGAGACAATACTTGATGGAGCCAGCCTGTGGGAGATGTTTCACATTCCAACCTTAGGTAAACAAATTTCTAAAACCTACCTAGACACTATTTTACCTTAGCTTGGCTAGAGTATTTTTCCCCACACACAGAATAGAGGTAAGTGGGTAAACAGGGGATATGAGATAAGAACCGTTCTTTAGGCAGACGACCGAAGCCACGTGACCTTAGATATCCGTGCTTCCCACCCTCGACTGCACAAAGGGATTTGAGACAATATGGAGGCCAGATTCTTCTGGGGTGGAGTTTGGGCACGGGGATTTTTTAAAGACCACACCCCTTCCCAGGGAGGTTCTAGCATACTGCCTGAGTTATAGATTCACTGTCCTGCTGGCTGAGAAGAGAGAGGAAGGAGAAATGAGCCCTGTGAGGGAGTTGGGGGGGAGGGGGGGAGGTTGAGGCGAGGGGGGTGGGAGTGGAGAAAGTCCACACCCTGATGTCAGGTGCTCCATTTGGCAGTGTAAATTGAGGGGATTTAAAAGAATGGAGAGGTAAGCACATTCCAATCAAGCCGGGAAAGCACGGTTCCAGAAAGTAATATACTCCGAATGTGTTTGGTCTTGAGCAAAACAGATGTGAAATGGTATTTCTAAAGAACCCAGCGAGAGCTTCCTTTTTGTGCCAGATGCTGGAGATGTCCCAGCTTTAAAAAAAAAAAAAAAGTGACTTTCTTTTTTTATTACCTAGGGATCTTAACCAATGCCAGCAGCAGGTTAGGTTCAGAGCCCAGGCTGCCTAAACCCAAGGCTTTGCTAGTGTTGGCCAAGGAGCCAGCTTCTGATGTCACCTCAGCGAGAGAGGCTCTCCTCTCTGCTCTGGGCGGGATATGAGCCCAGGATGTCATCCCTGTGCCATGAACACATGCCTGCTTGGCCTCTGACAAGTAGGTCAGTATAGACGCAGCTCGAGCCTCCACTGAAAGCTGTTTGCCGCTGGCAGGAAGTTTCTTCTGCAGAATTAAAACCCATCAGAGCTGATCAAAGGAAGTGCAGGGCAGGCTGGCGGGCGGGCGGGCCAGATCCTAATCTCTGCTTGCTAGCCCCACACATCAGCGCACATGAGTCACGCCGCTGAGCTCAGCGGACATGATGTTTGGATTAGACTTTTACGGGGGTGGGGGGGGGGTGGGGGGGGAGGGACTTTGCCAGACTCGCCTTTGCTGTCTCCCAGCTGAGAAGTAAGAAAGGTGGCCATTTGTGTTAGATGTAGCTCCTCAGGTGCCAGGGAAGAAGCGGGTTGCTCTCTAGACTCCCGGGAGTGGCTATAAGACCCAGTATCCCAGGCTCATCTTGTCAGCTCTGGCTGGTACCAGAAGCAACAGGGCTCACAGCAGGCCCACACATCCTTCCTTCTGAGCCAGCTATCCAATTAAGATGTACTATTAAAGACACACATTTTGCCTTCGCTCAACCGGTTGCCTCTCAACCAGCAGGAATTCCTTTTCTCAAAAGTAGGCAACACTTCACCACTCAGGCATCTTGCCTCAAAAGCAGCGCAGTCCATCGAAAAAAAAAAAAAAAAAAAGAGGGAGGAAAGTCAGAAAATAAAAATTCCTAAATTAAGAGCCAACCCATAAAAGCAGGGCTTCCCTTAGCGCCTGGCTGGTGTGACATCACCATGGATTACTCAATGAAGATGGTGTCAGGGCAGCAGCTGGGTTATATGTGGAAATTCTCCCCCAGAAATAGAACTGCAGAAAATAAGGAGGGGTAGAAATCTCCTGCTCTCTGCACGTGGGTATTTGGGGCTGAGTTCCTTGGGCAGAGAGCTGGGTGGGATTCTCACCCAGTACAGGTCCTCATGCTCGGACTTGTTAGTAGAAATAACCACCAAGTTTTGCTTCATTTGTTTTGCTCCCCTTCCCTGGAAGCCCTGGTAGGAACAGAATCAAAATCTTCTGTTTCAGATTCTGCCAAGTTTTGCTTCTGTGCATGGTAACTTCGGAAGAAGCAGCCCCCATTATTTTGTAAGCCAGGCCTTCTTGGCTTGTAGTGTCTGCTGGGATTCTACTTAGAGTATTTTAGACTCTCATTTATTAAAGGCTTATAAATGGAGGTGGCAGTCCTTGACTCTTTCAGAATAAATGTTGCCACCAGTCTCTCCACTGCTCTTAACTATAAACCTTCAAATTTACCATTTTGACCAATTAGATGCAATTAACATACATATACACACACACTGGTTACTAGCTTTTTTTATTATTATTATCTGTTAGCTGGGTGGTAGTGGCACAAGCCTTTAATCCCAGCACTTGGGAGGCAGAGGCAGGTAGATCTCTGAGTTTGAGGCCAGCCTGGTCTTCAGAGTGAGTTCTAGGACAACCAGGGCTACACAGAAACCCTGTATCAGAAAAAAAAAATCATCTATATTACCCACAAATTGGTCATGAACCTTTAAACTTGGAATGGAAACCCAGTGTACACTCGGAAGCCCTTTATCAAGTGGGAGGAGCTGGCAAGCAGAGGTAGAGAGAGAGCATGGCTGCCAGGCAACCCTGTTACAGCCCTGACTTTACCCATTAGCAGTCTGAGCTTTAATAGTGTCCTTAATCCCATCACCACAATCTCTTCATCTGTGAAACACAGATAATGACAGTCCCAGTCTGGGAAAAGCTTCAATGAACTAAGGTAGGTAAAAAATTTTGTGAGGTTCCTGGCACCCAGTTATCAGGTACAAAAAGTATCATTACATATATTACAATAATTACGGTGCAACCGGCATTGTGTGGTGAATGGTGGTAAGCTTGGTTGGAGCCTACAGCCAACAATTCTTCCTTGTGAAATCTTCAATGCCCAGAGTTGGAGTCTGTTTTAATTGAAGTAATTAGCTCAAGGTGCCTGTGCTTGATCAGGATTGCCCTCTTTCTTGGTTAAGAACAAACCATGATGAGGAGGGAAAGGTCCTGTGTAACTGATAGCTAAGAGGCATTTGGGCCAGTGAGATGGCTCAGCAGATAAAGGAAGGGCCTTGCCTCCAAGTCTAACTGAATTCTATCCCTGGGACTTACCTGGCAGGAAAGACCTGACTCTTTGGCCTTTGACCTTTGACCTCTACATTCATGCCACTTCCTGGCAAATAAATAAATAAATAAGTGGTGCTGTTTGTTTTAAAAAGATACTGGCATGCTAGGCAGTGGTGGAATATGCCTTTAATCCCAGCACTTGGGAGGCAGAGGCAGGCGGATTTCTGAGTTCGAGGCCAGCCTGGTCTACAGAGTGAGTTCCAGGACAGCCAGAACTACACAGAGAAACCCTGTCTCGAAAAACCAAAACAAAAAACAAAAAAAAAAAAAAAAAGACTCTGGCTGACTTTGGTAGCATATACTATGAGTCTAGAACTTAGAAGGATCATGAGTTTAAGGCCAGCCTCTTTATGTAGTGAGTTCTAGGCCAGAAAGATCCACTTAGCCTGTCTGAAAAAAGCAAATAAACAAACACTACACAACACAACAGAAAACAAACACAAAGCAGATACCCCCTCCCAAACAAAACAAAAACCCACAAACAAACAGAAATAAACAAGGGGCTAAGGATACAGTTCAGTTGGAAGTGTGCTTGTTCAGCATAAGACCCCATCTCGAAAACAAGGGCTGGAGACTGGGCTTAGTGGTGGGCTTAGTGGTTAAGAGCGCTTGCTGTTCTTAAAGAGGACCAGAGCTTGGTCCCCAGCACTCAAGTCAGGAAGCTCACAACTGCCCATAACACCAGTGCCAAGAGACCCATCACATTCTCCTGGCCTTCATGGGCACTTGGACCCATGTGCACATACTCTCCCCCAACACACACACTCACAATTTTAAAACAATGAAACCCAAAATGAGTAACAGCAACAAGAAGTACCGAGATAGGCAGTTGAGATGGCCTGTGGGCAGTTACTTGCTGCACCCTGATGACCTGAGTTGGATCCCAGGACCCACAAGGTGGAAGAGAGAACTGACCCCTGCAAGTTGTCCTCTGACCTCCACACAGGCTGTGCCATTTATCTGAACACACTCTTGCACAAATAAACAGATAAATGGAATACAAATTTAAGAAAGAGATTCTGGCTGAAGGTATAATGTGGATTTAGCATGCAATGGTCCCTGGGTTAAATTGCCAGAACCAAAAAAAAAAAAAAAAAAAAAAAGGTAGTATATGCACTTGGGTGTTCCTTCCTAGAACTAGAAGAAGAAAAAGCCCACAATTCTCAGCAGCTTGTTTTGGGAGGGTAGACTATACTTTGCCTTTAACAAGAGCCGATTATTAACAGAGATTTAGACTAAGGCTGTTTTTCCCCACACCCTCGTCTAAGAACTGCTCGAAGGTGATAAAACCCTTAGAGGAGAGAGGAGGGGAGGGCATTTCTTGACTTCACACTGGCAGAGAAACTCTGGAAAGAACAGGGAGTAGAGACTTGAAGTTTGCTGTGTCTCAGCCTGAGGGTAGCTAAGTTCATCTTTCTTCAGGAAAGATGAGTTGTGGACTGGTGAACACCAGCTGAGACGTACAGATTATCTCCCTGTAGCAGGATACAAGGGAGCAGGGACAAGCTGAAACCTATGTTGTGAGAACATGGTGAAGATGGCCGGCCCACTAGAGAGCAGTCAGACTTGGAGTTTTGTCTTTTGCGTTCATTGCTCTGTTTGCTGCACTTAGAATAGCAGCCATGGCTTCTCACCGCGCCCTTTGTATTGCATGTGTGTATTACCCCACACTTGGCGACTGAAACACTGCACATAGATTAGTTTGCGGATCTAGAAGTCTTAAAACCTGAAATGGAAGCACCAGTGGGGACAGCGTTTTTTTCAGGAGGTTTGAATCCAGAGGGGAGTATTCTCTGGGCCTTTTCAGATTGTGAAGGCTGCCTGCATTCCTTGGCCCCTCCAACCTCACTGCAGTCCTCGCTCCTCTGGTTCTCCTGCTTAGCTCCTTTCCTTATAAGGACCTTTGTGATTACAGCGTGCTTTCCAGGCTAATCCAGGGTAATCTCTCCATCTCAAGGTCCTTAGCTTAATCATATCTGCAAAGACCATTTAAGGAAACAGACTCACAGGTTCCAAGATGTAGGCATTCTTGGGGATCATTATTCTGCCTACTATAGCCCTAAGGCCACCATCAGTGTCACATCTAGGGAAGGTGGCAGCCCTGAGTCATAGGCCAGAGTCCATGGTACCTAGTGAACAGATTAGGAGCATGTGAAAGCAGAAGAACCAGATAGCAAGGCCTGGCTCTGTGAATGGCAAACCAACTCCCTTTCTGCAAATACACTTGTGAAAGTCTATGAGCAACAGCAGAGGCAGAAAGGCAGACTCTTCCCTGAGTACAGTGGCTGTCCAGGCAGCAGATACACCGGTTAAAAACTCAAGCCAAGGGCCAGCCAGATGATTTGGTGGCTTGCCACACAACCCTAATGACCTGAGTTCAATGCCCAGAAAACACGTGAAAGCAGGAGAGAACAAACTCCGCTGATTTCCATATGAACGCAATACACAAAAAATTAAAAACAGCCACCACAACAAAACACTCCAGCCAGTTTGTAAATTGCCATGCCTGGTTGCTGGCAGGTGTGCAATTCAATAAGAACCATCCATTATTAATAGTGAGAGGGATGCAGAGCCCCAGCTGCCTGGGGAGGCAGCTACAAAGCCCTGACCCTTAGGAAATAGAAGAGCCATCTGAAGAGGGGAGAGCTATGAGGCAGGTGTGCAGAGGTAAAGTTTCAAACACTATCGTAAAGTCTTCCCACACCACCAAAGAGGAAGTATCTGGCCGGTTCTTTAATGAAACTTGGAATTCATTTCGGCAGTCAAGAAGTCAAGAAGGAAATATTCCTGTGGTTTTTCTGTGGGGGAAGAAAGTCATAAATCTTTGTGTTGTTGAAGGAACACCTTTCTGTGGTGCGGCTCCAGAGGGATGGGTTACTGTAAAAAGCCTACGTGCCTGAACGTTTTGTTAAACGCCAAGCAGTTGGGAAGGGTCAGGTAGATCCCTGCAGGGCAAGGACAAAGTTCAGGAACAAATGACACAAGTTCTGTTGACTTCCTTAGGGGACAGAGGTTTAGAAAACAGCAGGGCTCTGGGATGAACAGGCTCTGGAAGCCTTGCCTCATGAACTCACTGATAGGTTCCTAATCCCCAAAGGAGCATTCTGTGATCAGTGTGACCTTGTTTGATAGAAGAAAAGAAGAAGCCACCTTTGTTCTGAAAGAGACCTTCCATGCTACGCAAGAATCCTTAGTGCGTGCACACTGCTCTGGGTGTGTGTTGGATGGGTGGGGTCCGGTGGTGACAACTGATAATTAACTATGATAAGAGGGACAGAGACAGACAAGGCAGAATAAGGGGCTCTGCAGTGGCAGTAACTGTCTGCTCATGCCAGAGTCAGGGAAGCCAGACCTAATAATTGAGTACACGTGCAGAAACCGGAGAAGAGCAAAGTGGGCAGAGAGAGAAATCATGAAGACATCCCCAACACATTTCCAGTGGGGGAGCTAAAGTATATGGAAACTGAGCTTGTTTTAGCAAGGGCTGGGTGTAGCAAGGGCTGAGTCTGCTTATCAGCCTCTGTCAATCTTGTTAGGCATAGCCCTCACCCACAGCTCCAGCTCCTGGCGGCTCCTCTGTGTAAGTGACCTAACCCCTGGCACACTCTTGCATAAAGTGAAGAAAAGCCGGAAGAAGGTGATAGCAAGAAAGAACAGGAGTTAGGTGAAGGGAAAGTTCACAGTACCTTGTGCTTGTCAAGTGGCTGATGATCTGGGTCAGAGGCCTGGCCACACACAAGTAGTGACCTAAAGTCTATATGGGATTTTGGTGACTTGGGCTAGGTTTATCGGCTTGTCCTTGAGGCAAAGGCTCTCCACAAGCTGTGCTTGTGACCTCCCATTAAAAAACAAAAACAACTGCATTATCATTTTTGTGCATGTATGCATGTGTGACCTCCCTTTCCCTTCCCTTTCCCCCCTCCCCCCAGTGTTTGTGTGTGCGAGCGCATGTAGGCGCATGTGCGCATGCACCACTATACTAATATGGCGATCAGAAGACAACTTTATGGAGTCAGTTATTGCTTCCTACCATGTCAGTTCTAGGGGTTGAATTCAGGTCTTGAGGCTGTGTGACAAGCAGCTTTACCAGCTGAGTTACCCCTCCAGCCCTTATTTACTTTTACTGAGGTAAATCTGCCCTGCTTTAAGTTTTCCTTGGTCTAGATGTGCAGAGTAAGTGTGAGACTGCAAAGGAAGAGTACCCAGAAAAAAATAAAATAAAAATAAAGACCCTTCACTGCAATTACTGTATGTGAAGATCAGTTCCTGTCTGCTCTACACACATACCATCTGATTAGTAGACCCAGACACCGGATTTTCCAAAATGTTTCTGCAGAATAGTGCCTATTTTTAAGGTACCTGGAACTTGACAATAGTCCTGTAAATAATGAAGTAGCTAAGAAGAAAAATAGATGTGCACAAGGAAGTGATGCCACAGCCCTTTTAAAGTATCCTGAGTATCCAAAAGAGAGAGAAGAAAACCCAGCCCCTCCCATGCCTGCCCTTCACTTATCCCTCCAAGCTCTGCAGGCTTCTAGCCTACTGCTTCCTCTGGATTGTCCAAGCCCCTTTTCATTAAAAAAAAAAAAAAAAAAAAAAAAATAGAAATAGCAGCATTCTTAGGGGCATGGCATTTCTGATCTTTTCCTAGGAGAGTTTATGATCTAAAGTATTGCTCTGTTGACTGGAATTTCATGAAATAAAAAGTATAGTTTCCATGGTTTATTGAATGAGTAGCGATAACTACTAACTAGTTGCTACTAAGTAACTAGTAGTTCCTTGATGAGGTTGTTAGAGAAAAAAAGCCAGTGTTTGCTGGAGATGGATACTGAAGTACTGATGAATGAAACAATGTTGCATTCGTGTTGTGCTTTTCCAAAGCTCAGGCAAGAGATGGAGAGATGGCTCAGTGGGTAAAGGTTGTTGCTAACAAGCCTAATCACCTAAGTTAGATTCCCTGGGACCCACAGAATAGAAGAAGCCAACTGACTCTTGCATGTATCTTTCTCTCCCGATGAATGGGTCTGAAGTTTTTCATGATTTAAAAAGGTAAGAGAGCCAGGCAGTGGTGGTACACTCTAATCGAAGCACTTGGGAGGCAGAGGCAGGTGGAGCTTTATGAGTTTGAGGCTAGCCTGGTCTACAGAGCGAGTTCCAGGACACCTGGATCACACAGAGATACCATGTCTTAAAACAACAACAACAACAACAACAACAACAACAACAAAAACAAAATCAAACAAACAAAAAACAAACCCCTGTCCCCCCAAAAAAAAATTCAGTATGTGATCCATTCTTGAGTCTGTTGTTACATATGAAGCAGTGAGCCCAGCATGAGGAATTTGATGACAGGAGTTTTTGCAGGATGACTTCAGCAAAGAAATGTTTGATGGATTCTTCCTGGAGAATGGAGCCATCAGGGTTTCCAAGAAAAGGGATGGTGAATTGAGTAATGACGGTCGTCCCCTCCATGGTCCTGTCCACAGGGCTCCTAGGAAGTTGTGGAAGGGAACAGAGATGCTGGTGGAGTTCACTCCTGACTTGCACAATATAGGAAAGACCCATGCAAGCCCTTCAGTGCCATTTGGCCCCTCAACACCGAGAGTGGCATTGACTCATGCCTTATACTCTTAGCCATGGGCAGAACTACGTGGCTACTGCAGGTCTGTCCTGAGTCTTGGCTGTCTGGATGTGGTATTCTCAGAAGCTTAGTGTCTTCAGGGAGACATTGTGGAAAGGGGACTGTGCAATGCTGTCATGTAGCTTGCAGTCAGTCTCCAGCATGATCGCGAAGCCAGCAGGGAGGGATGGAATGCAATTCGGGAAGATCTCTCCCCAGCCTCGTCACTGGCTCCTAGGGTGGGGTTGGAAATTGGCTTCTGGGTGACCACACCCAGCTCTCTGTCTACAGAGACATCCTCAACAGCTGTTGTCTGTGTTTGGCTTTCAACTTGGCTCCCTTAACCTGGTTTGCAGAAGCCATTTGAGAAGACAACTGACACATTGGTGTTTTGGTCTTATCTTGCTTGGATCCCCGCCCCCCCTTAAAGCCCTGAAGCTGCACATGTATCTTAGGCTCAAGGAGTAGGCCTTTGGTTTGCACCAGGGTTTGGAGGACTTCTTCACAGGCTCACTATATAAGATGTGAGAGGAATTGGCGTGTGTGTGTGTGTGTGTGTGTGTGTTTGTGTTTGGTGGGCTTTAGAAGAATAGGACAATCTTACATTTGGATTATTCCAGGTTATGAGAACAGTGAGTGATGTTTTAGGAACTATTTTCCTGTGGACCTTGCTTTTTTTTTTTTTTTTTTTTTTTTTTTTTTTTTGACAGGGTTCCATAGCCCAGGCTAGCTTCAAACTCCCTACATTCTTGCTTCTAAATACTGAGGTTATAGGAGGTAGTACTTGTATGGTTGGCTGAAATGTCTTTGCTTTCTACATCATAATTAATCTTACCAATCAAGATATGATCTACGGGGCTGGAAAGATCGTCCAGTGCTTGCTGAACAAGTACGAGGCTCTGAGTCTGAAGATCCTGGCATCCCTTTAAAATTTTGAATACAGTCATATTTGTGCCTGCAAATTTAGTATTGTGAGGTGTGTGTGTGTGTGTGTGTTTGTGTGTGTGGCAGAGACAGGAGAGAGGCTGGAACTTGCCTTTGTCAAAAAGTGACTTATTCATAATGAGGTGACCAGGGTAGACAAATATGAGGAGAACAAATAGAAAATACATCATAGATCAAAGAAAGCAGTTTGGGGGTGGGGTGTTGTGATGGTTAAACTCAGTTGTCAATGTGATAAAATACAGAATCATCTAGGAAGTTGGGCCTCTGGGTATGTCTGTAGGAAGTTGTCTTGGTTAGATTAATTAAGGTAGAAAGATCTGTCCATAATGGGTGGCATCATCCCCTAGCTGGGATGCTACACTCTACAAAAAGGAAAAAGAGAGCTGAACACAAAGCCTTCCTCTCTCTGCCTTTTGCCTGCAGATGCAATATGAGCAGCTGCCTGAAGCTCCTGCCACCACGATAAACTATGAGCCAAAATAACACTTCCTTCCTTAAATGACTTTGTTAGGGTACTTCACCACAACAGGAAACAACTGAAAAAGGTTTAGTGCTGAATATTTACAAAGAGGAACAAACTCATAGGTTCATAGTCTAATTGAGTTAGATGTCAGGGGGGGAGAGCAAGAGAGAAAACACAAAAGGTACCTCAGTCATCTTTCCCTGTACCTCTCCTCACGTGAACATGAACATTGTCTCTGAAGTTATTCTTTTATTTACATCCTATCCTCTCCCTGGAGGCAGCTGAACAATTCACCCAGAGGAAAGACTAAAATTACTACTGACTTAATGATAAACTGATTGATTGAGACAAGGTCTGGTTATCATTCAGATTGGCCTCAGACTCATAACTGTTCTGCCTCATCCTCTCAGGCATGTGCATCCCTGATTTAAAATTAATTAAATAAAATTAATTCTTAGCTAAATTAATTGATCACAGCATGCTATTATTTAGAAACATATACATGCATGCATGTACACACGAATGCACCAAAACAAAGAAACCCAAAAAACAAAGCAGGCTGGAGAGATGGTTCATTGCCCGAGGACCTAATTTCAGATCTCTACCATCCACGTACACATCCTGAGCATCTGTAATCCTAGGTCTGGGGAGGCAGAAGCAGGAGGATCCCCGGGGCTTGCTGGCCAGCTAGCCTAGCCAAATTGATGACCTTGCCCCAAAAGATAAGGTAGAGAGTTATAGAGGAAGACACCCAATATCAACTTCTGTCTTCCACATGTGTACCTGCATGCTCATATACACTCAGAAACACATACACATATATAAACAGGTACACACCTATATAACACATATGTACAAAAAAACCCCAATGTAACACAAAACACACAATGCATATATATGAACAAAAGACAATGTAACACCAAACAACTTTTACACACAGGAAGTACATCTTCCTTCGCCCCAGAGTAAGTCTTTTCTCATCATCTTGTCTTTCAGGGTAGCTCCCAGCCAAATCTGGATCATGGCAGCCAGTATTTAATTGAGTGAGGCAGACTTGTCTGCAGCCTGGAAGGGTTTTCTGGAAAAGAGTCCATGTGTCAGGGTTACTCACAACATGACTTAAACCTTAGATGGTGGATGGAACACGAAGAAGGCAGGTTGACAATTACTATGTGGTCAGCTGAACCACAAGCCTTAGATCTTCGAAGGGAAAAATGAAAATCTTTGCAATCATCTTCAGTGTACAGAATCTGTGGTAGGTCTGGTGAAAATTAGTGTTTGGGTTAGATGCAGCTCTTGCCCACAACCCCAAATTGTGTATCAGCAGGTCAGGATAGAAATGTAAATGAACTTGGGAGTCCATCAACACACCTCCTAGGAAAAACAAAACAACCAACCAAACCTGATAGGCTCTGAGTTAGGAGACTTAGATTTCCACCCCAGCTCAATGGCATTCATACATCTCTTTCGTTTTCAGCACAGTGGGAGCTGATAGTTCTTACCTCAACGGCAGGTCCACAGAATAGATGAGACAGTGTGGTTAGAAGAGCCCAGCTTAGTTTCCAGCTTTAAGTAGATTTCACTGTTTACTTCCTGAATCTCTTAAACCTACGATGGGGACTATGTAAGACAATGGCTCACAAGCCTGCCTGCACACTTAAATCCCTAGGTGAATTAATAAAAAGACATCCTGATGTCTGATTTATGCCTGCAGGGAGCCTGGATTAACTGGGCAGGTATGTGACCTGATTTCGAGGATGCTAAGAACATGAAGGAGAAGTGAACAGAGCTACAACCCACCCACGAGTGTGTGTGTGTGTGTGTGTGTGTGTATGTTGATGTGCATGAGTGTGCAAGCTGGTGGAGGTTAGAGAACAACCTCTGGTGTTGGTTTCCACTTTCTGTCTTGCTCAAGGCAGCATTTGCCAGGCTAGCTGGCCTCTGAGGGCCTCCGGACAGTACTGTCTCTGCCTCCCATCTCAATGTAGGCTTCTTAGATTACTGGTGCACATTACTGCCTCTGACTCTGTCTTCCAGCCCCAAAGCCACAAATTTGTTGAGAGATTTCAGTAGGTTTCTCTCAGCCCTCTTCTCTCAATCATAGTAGAGCAAGTAGCAGACAATCTGTCAGGAAGTGCGACAGTACTGTGCTATAGTGATTGACAGTGTCAGCCTATTGACTGACCTGACATTGGAACACACTTCACACAACACCAGCAATATACTCTTCTAAGACAGAACATTTTGTAGGTTGTAAAGTCAGTTTTATGAATTTAAAAAGATTCCAGAAACTGCTCCACCTGGGTATCCATCCCTTGTGCATTCACCAAAGGTAGACACTGATGTGGATGTCAGGAAGTGCATGCTGACAGGAGCCGGATATAGCTGTCTCCTTAGAGGTCTGCCAGAGCCTGACATATTTATTTAGAGGTGGATGCTCACAGCTAACCATTGAGCTGATCAAGGGTTTCCCAATGGAGGAGGGAGAGAGAAGACTGAAGGAGCAGAAAGGGTTTGCGGCCCCATGAGGAGAGCAACAATACCAACCAACCAGAGCTCCCAGGGCTTAAACCACCAGCCTGGGACCACTTAGGGAGGGGCTCATGGCTCCAGCTGTATATGTAGGGGAGGATGACAGTGTCAGGCATAGGTGGGTGAGGAAGTCCTTGATCCAGTGAAGGCTGGATGCCCCAGTGTGGGGAAATTGTGGGTGGGGAGGTGAGAGTGGGAGGGTGGGTGGGGGCACATCCTCATAGAAGCAGGAAGGGGGATGGGATAGGGGGCTCCTGGGTGGGGGGAAAGGGGATTACATTTGAAATGTAAATAAAATATCCAATAAAAATTTTTTTTAAAAAAAAGAACAGAGAAAAAAAAAAGAATTTAAAAAGACTAGTTGGGCAGTGGTGGTGCACGCCTTTAATCCTAGCACTTGGGAGGCAGAGGCAGGCGGATTTCTGAGTTCCAGGCCAGCCTGGTCTACAGAGTGAGTTCCAGGACAGCCAAGGCTATACAGAGAAACCCTGTCTCAAAAAACCAAAAAAAAAAAAAAAAAAAAAAAAAAAAAAATTAATTATAAAAATTATGAAAAACCATATGCCGATACATTTCAGCAATCTAGACAGAATTCCCTCACATATTGAATTATCAAAGCTGGTTGAATAAAATCCAGACAAACGTTTCTTTCATGTGGTGTATGTATGTGTGTCGTGGCCAGAGCAAAATGTTGAGGCCTGGGCTGCCCCGAGTTTGGTGGCCACTGTATCCCGGCCCAAGCTGCTGCTCCAGTCCTCGGGTCCGGGTTCAGCAAGAGAGAGAGTGAGGAAGGACTCAAAGAGTGGAGACCAGAGTGTGATTCAATCCCGTTTATTCTTCAGTCTCTCTTCCTAGTCCAAGTCCCAAGTCTAGCTGTACTCTCTAAAGAGTCTCCCTAAAGAGTATATCTCTCTGCCGTCTGCCTCTGCCTTTTATATGTCTCACTTCTAAGCCATGCCTCTAAGTTACACCTTTAATCATGCCCTTAGGTCTTGTCTCTAAATCTGATCTCTAGGTCACACTCTTAAATCACACACCTTTAATCTCACACACCTTTAATCTCACACACCCAAGGAAAGATCCTGGGTATCCAAAGCAAGATGTTATCAGAGTGTGCTCAGCTGTTCTAGGCTATTGTAATCCAAGTCTCATGTCAGGGTATATGGCTCAAGATGGCTGCAAAGCTGATAGCCGCTTTCTGCTAAAAGTCTGCCCCCAACATATGTGTTTGTGCATAAGTGGCCATCAGGGAAATGTAAATGAATGAGTAGAGTGATGTGCTGGCTGGTCTTATGTCACCTTGACTAGAGTCCTCTGAAAGGAGGGAAACTTAATTGAGACAATGCCTCCTTAAGATTCAACTGTAAGGCATTTTTTTTTTCTTTTTTTTTTCTTTTTATCCTGGAACTCACTCTGTAGACCAGGCTGGCCTGGAACTCAGCCTGCCTCTGCCTCCCAAGTGCTGGGATTAAAGGCGTGCGCCACCACCGCCCGGCATAAGGCATTTTCTTAATTAGTTACTGATGGGGGAAGACTCAGTCTATTGTGGTTGGTGCTACCTCTAGGCTGGTGGTCCTGGGCCCTATAAGAAGGCAGGGTGAGCAAGCCATGACGAGCAAGCCAGTAAGCAACCTCCTCCATGGCCTCTGCATCAGCTCCTGCCTCCAGGTTCCTGCCCTGCCTAAGTTCCTTTCCTGACTTTATTTGATGATGAGCAGTGATACAGAAGTATATGCCGAATAAACCCTTTCCTCCTTGTTTTTTTTTTTTTTTTTTTTTTTTGTTGTTGTTGTTCATGGGGTTTTGTTGCAGCAATAAAAACTTTAACTAATCGGGGCAGTGGTGGCGCATGCCTTTAATCCCAGCACTTGAGAGGCAGAGGCAGGCGGATTTCTGAGTTCAAGGCCAGCCTGGTCTACAGAGTGAGTTCCAGGACAGCCAGGGCTACACAGAGAAACCCTGTCTTGAAAGCAAAAAAAAAAAAAAAAAAAAAAAAAAAAAAAAAAAAAAAAAAGAAAGAAAGAAAGAAAGAAACAAGTGGCTAATAGAAATACCAAACTATTAGGCTGGAGAGATGGCTCAGCAGTTAAGAGCACTATTCTCCCTGCAGACCAGGATTCAATTCCCAGCACCCACATAGTGGCTCACAACTGTCTGTAACTCTAGTTGCAAGGATCTGACATCCTCACACAGACATACATTCAGGCAAAGCATCAATGCACATGAAATTTAAAAATGGGGGGTTGGGGGGGTTGGAGAGATGGCTCAGCAGTTAAGAGCACTGACTGCTCTTCCAGAGGTCCCGAGTTCAATTCCCAGCAACCACATGGTGTCTCACAAGCATCTGTAATGGGATCTGACGCCCTCTTTTGTCATTCAGGCATACATCTAAATAAATAACCCATATACATAAATAAATACACCTTAAAATAAAAGAAATATTAAAATATCCCCATCTAGAGAGCTCATGGAGTGACTGGCAGTCATTCACATCTGCCAGACAAGTGAAATGGTACAACTACGTTGAAAAACAGTTTGGCAGTTTCTCTAAAAAAGCAAACTTATGACTGGATGGTGGTGGTGGACACTATTAATCTCAGCACTTGGGAGGCAGAGGCAGGCAGATTTCTAAGTTCAAGGTTAGCCTGGTCTACAGTGCAAGTTCCAGACAGTCAGGGCTACACAGAGAAAATGCCTGTCTCAAACAAACAAACAAACAAACAAACAAACTTATCATTGCCACACCTTCTTATTTACTTGGAACCTTAATTTTTTTCAAGGTCTACTTTTAGTGATGGTTCCTAAACGCTTTCACTTCCTTTCCAGCTCACCACTCACCAGAGGTAGTGGAAAGGAAAGAATATGGGGAAGTGGACCTGTTTAGAAAGGAGCAATTCCCATCTGGGTTGTCTGGAAATCTGTAGTTCAGTTCACAGGTTGACAGCAGCATCGCGACACTTGCAAACGCGTCACAAATACGCCAGCAGTCCAGTTCTGTAGAGTTGGGAAAGCAAACACGAAGCAGCAGCAGTGGCACTACTTAACAGAGACAGCCAGGCCTCAGCCAAATCAGCACAAGTCGGCAGGAGGAACCAAGACCTACAGGAACGCCAGAAAGCAAAGATCAGCTAAGATGGAAGAACAAGAAGCTTTGCACAGCTAGCTCAATAAGCAAGACAAGCCCCTCTCACTGTCCGTTGAGTCCTATTTGTTCTCCTTCCAAACATCACTGTGTCCTTCACGTGTCTTACCTCAGCACATCAGGCTGTCTTAGCAAACTCTGAGCGAGTCTATCTCAGCTGAGATCACTCTGCCGAACAGCCACAGTCTGCAGAATCGGCAAGAAGCTGCAGCACACCACCAAAAGTTTTTTGGCGTGTTTCTCTTTATGGAGTCCAGACAATAGGAGCTCAACTACACAGTGAAAGGCGGACCAATACCTGCGTGTTGTTATGGAAGAACCCTTCATCATGTGTCCTTCCACATGCTTGCTTTAGCAGAACATACTTTCACCTGTGTCCACTTCAGAAAAACACTCCTTCACGTGTTTGCCCCAGCAAAACACCACCCAATACAACTGACTTTCCAAAGAACCCTTAAGCTTCCACTTCATTCATTCATTCAAATATTAGAAAATGTATACATCTTTATCTGTACATGAAGGCTTTTAGTGCACCATTCATAATCGACCCAAACCAGAAACATTTCAAATGTGTTTTAGCAGCAGATGGTCACACTTACTGTAGTGCTGTGCAATGAAATGTTTCTTAGCTACTAAAGGACATGCAGTTAATACCTGCAACATGGGTAAACCCCAGAAAAATTGCACAGATGGAAAGAAGTTAGTAAGGTACCCCTTTCCTCCGCCCCCCAAAATGTACACCAACAAGATGGTTCCATTTCTATAGAATCCTAGCAAATGAAAGGAATCTCCAGTGAAGTAAAGCAGGTCTGTGGTTGTGGATGGGTTAGGGAGGGATGGCAATGAAGTGTGAGAAAACCTGGAGCATGGTTAGCTTGACTGTGGTAATAGTTTCATATATGTCAACTACAGCATAGGAAAGCAGTTTTGAAAAAAAAAAAAAAAGCCTACCTGGAGCTAGGGTTATAGCTCAGTGAGAAAAGTGCTGCCTGCTGAACTCAAGACTCAGAACCTATTTTTACACAAAGCAGGCTAGCGGAGAACTCATAGAACCTTCCAGCTGCTGAGATGAGAGGCATGGGCCACTATGCGGGCAGAATTTAATAAAAAGCTGGGGGTTGGGGTGGGAGCTGGAGAGATGGCTCAGTGGTTATGAGCACTGACTGCTTTTCCAGAGGTCCTGAGTTCAATTCCCAGCAACCACATGGTAGGTAGCTCACAACCATCTGTAATGGGATCTGATACCCTCTTCTGGTGTGTCTGAAGAGAGCAATAGTGTACTCATATACATAAAATAAATTAATTAATTTTAAAAAAGCTGGGTGTGGGAGTAGGTACTTATGATCCTGATTCTGGGGATGCAGAGATGGATGCAGAGATGGATGGGTCTCTGAGGCTCAATGGCCTGTCAGTCTAGCCTAATTAGCAAGGCTCTAGGCCAATGAAAAGACCTTGTCTCATAAAATAAGGTAGATGGCACCCAAGGACTAACAGCTGGCTCTGACATATACACAAAGACAGAGACAGACAGACAGACGGACAGACAGACAGACAGACAGAAGTTAGGTAAGTGATTCCACAATGCAGCTAAATTGGAGGATCCCTAGAACATGCTCACATCACTCTCCAAAGTCCTTTAGCTTCTGCTCAAAATCTGAGCTGCCATTAACCCTCGGAGAGTCTTCTTCTGTAAGAGCCCAGTCCTGCTGCGAGCATGAAGCACACAGGATGGCTACAGAATGAACGTTCAAATCCTCTGGCCATGTCACTATGGTAATTCCAAGGCATTTGTTTCAGGCCACAGGGAAGCACTAGATAAAAGTTACTACTCGGAAATGGAAATGAAATATAGCCAGAATCTCAAGCCTTTAAGCTTCTAGAGTCATAAATCATCCACAGTGCCGAGACAATTTTGGATCTGATAATTTGTTGAAACTCCTCCTCCCTTTCAGGGGATAAGCTTCTGTATGGCTCTTGCCCTGTCTGTGCCTGTTATTTGAACCCATTGTGGGCTTCCTTTCCTTTGACTCGATCTTCAGTGCTTCCAAGAATAGATACTTGAACAGATTGACAAGGTTGTTCCCTTTGTGAGCGAAGTGAGACTTCCTTAAATAAGCTTATCTCCTCTTTCCTCTCAAGGACTCAAAAAGGTTACTATAAAACACTCTGACATTGGACAAGTGAAGCTGGCCTATCCATGTGTCCAGTTTTGCTTAGAGGCAGGGGGATGACTTAGAATGGCATACTTTAACCCTCTGTGTGATATGAATCACCCAGAGATCCTGGCCGTGAGGCACACCAAAGGGTAACGTGGACCCAAGACTGCACCTGGACTGCTTTTCCCAGGAGGCACCGATGCAGTTAGTTGAATTTTAAAGCAAGTGACCTTCCAGAGTCCCCTAATTCCCAGGGACCCTGTTAAGCAACATTATGACCCCAACTGAGAAAAGATCATTCAAACCAAAGTGAGGCAACCTCTTAGCATTGCCCTCAATTACCCAGTCAAGAAGTTTCTTTCTGGCCGGGCGGTGGTGGTGCACGCCTTTAGTCCCAGCACTTGGGAGGCAGAGGCAGGCGGATTTCTGAGTTCGAGGCCAGCCTGGTCTACAGAGTGAGTTCCAGGACTACACAGAGAAACTCTGTCTGGAAAAACAAAAAACAAAAAACAACAACAACAAAAAAAGTTTCCTTCTTATGTAAATGTTCATGCTGGGCATTGTTCAGAATTATAAAATACATAGTTTAGCAGGTAAAATGTGGGCAACACCAGCATGAGGATCTGAGTTCGTATCCCCAGGACCCACATAACAGCCCAGGACATACATTGACATCTACAACTTAACTCCAGAGCTGGTGGGAATGGAGCCAGGTGGATCCTTCGGGGTTTGCTGACCAGACAGTCTGGCCGAGCTGGCTGGAGCTCCAGGTTCTGTGAGAGACCCTCCCTCAAAAAATGAGATGGAGAACAATAGAAAAGACGCCAGACACTGACCTCTGTCTCTCACACACACAAGCCTGTGCACCTGCACACATACGTGTGCACACACAGACGCACAGAATTATTGTTGACTGGATTCTTATCCTTTTCTGGACAGACTTTGTAACAGCATTTTTTTTTTTGCAGGTTCTATTCAGTTACCCCAACCCAAGCCACCTTACTCTTGCTGCATCCAGTGACTTCTTGTGTGTATTCAATTTCATTCACTTTCAAAAGGCATGCGATATTGAGACAGGAGCCGATTAGTACATCACGTGGTTATTGTTTTCTTTCAGTCCCTGTGACAAATGGGTTGATCTCTTTCCCAGATAGTGACAGGATCAGGTTGGACGTCTTGAATTTTCCTCTTTTTGAGGCAAAAATAAGTACTGGAAACAGTTGCTTCCAATGATTTAGAGTCACAGTGAAATATGTTGGAATGAGTTGCAGGACAGTCTTGAGACATGGTCATGAATCTTCCAGGGGAAGCTGCCTGTAGCCCTGGCTGGGTTTTCTTCTACTCCTGACAATGCCTTCTACTTTGATAGTCAAATTGCATGGAAAGGAATGAAATAGCTTAGCTCTTCCTAAAACTGATGAAGCTAAGCAAACACAATACAGACACACTCATAAACACATGTGATACGTATGTGTTTATACATAAACACATATGATACATATGTGTTTATACATAAACACATATGATACATATGTGAATTTGTAAATTTAACAGTGTCCCTATATTTCAATCAAAAATATTTTTTAAAAATTATTTATCTTTTTTTATATACATTGGTGTTTTGCCTACATGTGTCTGTTGGATCCCCTGGAACTGGAGTTACAGATAGGTGTGAACTGCCATGTGGGTGCTGGGAATTGGACTTGAATCCTTTGGAGGAGCAACCAGTGTCCTTGACCACTGAGCCATCTTGTAGGGGCTAGAGAGATGGCTCAGTGGTTAAGAGCACTGGCTGCTCTTCCAGAGGACCTGAGTTCAGTTCCCAGCACCTACATGGCAGTTCACAACAATCTATAGCTCCAGTTCTCAGGGATCCAATGCCCCCCCTTCAGTCTTGAAAGACACCAGGCATGTGTGTGGTGCACAGACATACATGCAGGCAAACATCCACACACAAAAAATAAATTAAATAAAGAGAATTCCCTCTGTTTTTGTGTTAAAAAAAAAAAAAAAAAGCCGGGCAGTGGTGGCACACTGCTTTAATCCCAGCACTTGGGAGGCAGAGGCAGGCAGATTTCTGAGTTCGAGGCCAGCCTGGTCTACAGAGTGAGTTCCAGGACAGCCAGGACTACACAGAGAAACCCTGTCTTGAAAAAACAACAACAACAAAACAACAACAACAACAAAAAGTCAAAAAAAAAAAAAAACCAACCCCCCCAAAAAAAAACAGAGAAAAGAAAGAAAACATAAAAAAAAGAAAAAGAAAAAATTCTTACTGTAGGTGACTTCCTGTTCCCATTCACCTTGCTAGTTAAATGAACATAGGATTTTTAGTGAAAATAACTGAGGAAAAGGAACTTGTAATGGCCAAGCATTAAATCCATGTCAATAGCTCCATACCACAGTCCAGGAATCCTTACGAAGTGATTACAAGAACAATTTTCTGTCTTTCAAGTGTATATATTTTTTCTTCCAGAAGAACATGAATCACCACTGTAATGACTGTGCTAACAAAAGTGGCTCTGTCACATTGCTTCGGGAAAGAGAGCTGGAGCCCGCTGTCTGCACTATGGCTGGATGAGGTTTGGGATATTTTGGTTGTTGTTGTTTATTGGCAGAAAACTTAAAGGTCAAAGGGTGTGAGATATTGATTAGGTCTGGATTGACAGACACCCGCTGTTAGCTAATGTTTTACACATGGTCTCCTTGGTGCCTAAGAAGCATCATAGCCCTGGTTATCTGAAGCCCATGGCCAGCTGCTCCCTATTCTTTTCTTGGTCTGTGTGTCTGTGTGTCTGTGTGTCTGTGTGTCTGTGTGTCTGTGTGTCTGTGTGTCTGTGTGTCTGTGTGTCTGTGTGTCTGTGTGTCTGTCTGTCTGTGTGTCTGTGTGTCTGTGTGTCTGTGTGTCTGTCTTCTTCCCTCCCTCCCTCTCTCCCTCCTTCCCTCCCTCCTGTTTTCCCTCCTTCCTTTCTTCCCTTTCTTTCTTTTTTCAAATCATGACCATCTATTAAGTGGTAGGTATTAAATCTCTAGGAATAGAAGGAAACATGAGTGTCTCAAGTGTCCCCTGATCTCTCAAGTCCCACTGGTGCCAGCAGACCTTCATGGCTTTTGTTTCCCCTAACCCTCCTGCTCCAGTGACTTGTTCACAAGGGAGAGCTGGCAGAGGCAAGCTGATCTCAGGCCCTTGTGCCTATCTGTCTTTCTATTGTCAAGTTTATCCAGTATATTAAGATCTGCTAATAGATGTTGCTTCCTGTTATTTTAATTGCCATTAAGAATTATATAACTACATTGGGTGTGGTGGCACACATCTTTAATCCCAGCACTCAGGAGGCAGAGGCAGGCAGACTCTTGTGTGTTCCATACCAGCCTGGTCTGCATAGCAAGTTCCAGGCCAGCCAGGGCTACATGGTGAGATCTCACCTTAAAAAATAAACAAACAAACAGAAAAAAAAAGCTGGGCTGTGGTGGCACAAGCCTTTAATCCCAGCACTCAGGAGGCAGAGGCAGAGGCAGAGGCAGAGGCAGAGGCAGAGGCAGAGGCAGAGGCAGAGGCAGAGGCAGAGGCAGAGGCAGAGGAGGATGAAGAGGCAGAGGCAGAGGAGGCAGAGGCAGAGGCAGAGGAGGCAGAGGCAGAGGAGGCAGAGGCAGAGGCAGAGGCAGAGGCAGAGGCAGAGGCAGAGGCAGAGGCAGAGGCAGAGGCAGAGGCAGAGGCAGAGGCAGAGGCAGAGGCAGAGGCAGAGGCAGAGGCAGAGGCAGAGGCAGAGGCAGAGGCAGAGGCAGAGGCAGAGGCAGAGGCAGAGGCAGAGGCAGAGGCAGAGGCAGAGGCAGAGGCAGAGGCAGAGGCAGAGGCAGAGGCAGAGGCAGAGGCAGAGGCAGAGGCAGAGGCAGAGGCAGAGGCAGAGGCAGAGGCAGAGGCAGAGGCAGAGGCAGAGGCAGAGGCAGAGGCAGAGGCAGAGGCAGAGGCAGAGGCAGAGGCAGAGGCAGAGGCAGAAGAATATCTGTGAGTTAAAGGCTAGCCTGGTTTGCAGAGCTAGTTCCAGGACAACCAGAGCTACACATAGAAACCTGTTGAAAAACCAAAAACCAACCAACCAAATAAATAAGTAAACAAGCAAACACAAAACAAAATAACAAAGTCACCCCAAACAATAATATGATGCTAATTTGCTGAGTGCATTGTATACGCATTTTACATATGTTCTCTTATTCAGTCCTCACAATACCCATAATACAGATGAGGAATAGAGAGGCAAGACGGTTATATAATATGCCCACATCTCACTGTGTAGTATATATAAAACCTATAACAAGACACAGTAATGTCACTGGTTTTTGGGATAACTTTAGAGAGTGCTTTGGCTTATAAGAATGCATGTGTCACTTTGATGACAGCAGCTTCATCTATGGGATGTTTACTGTACCATTGTTCAGTCAAGAGACCAGGTTGTGGGGGAACAGAGCAGATACTTACACAGAGGTGGAATTGCCTAACAACACATTTCTCAGAAAGCTTCTATCGTTAAGGGGCACGTGACTGCACTGTATAGGAATCCTATGATCAGGGCTCAGGTCCCAATAACTATGGGAGCCTGCTTCCCTTTGCCATGGATTCTTTTAGGATCCGGGAATTACAGGAGTGTGGGAAAGAGACAAAGATACGGACGACTAATAAAGCTACTTTAGATCTTCCAAGACAGGCATATCTTCTCCCACTCAAATTTTTCAGAGTATCATCTCAACTTATCAAAGAATCCCATCTCTAACCAAGAAGCTGTTTACAATGCTCTTAACAGAGAGAAAATCAGTTTTCTTTAATGAAGTGACACTGGGTATATCAGTCACACTCTGGGGCAGGCCTCCTGTTTGGGAGTAGCTGGCCAACACAAAACAGACTCCATGTTTTTTGGTGTGTGTGTGTGTGTGTGTTTAAATCGAATGAGAAAGAACATGAAATTAGTGGGGAGATAGATTTGAGAAACAAATTATCAAAATATATGATTTTTAAATTAAAAGTTTAAAAAGAACAAAAAGTTAATAAAGTCAAAGTATCATACTTTATATCATATGTAGTGATCTACCCCACGCTGACCCCAAAGTTCCAGGGTAAATCTCCCATATGCATGCTTGTGTTTTAAAACTGTCTTCCTGGTAACTTGATGTTACTTAGAAGGTCTCTTGCTAGTTAGCAAGATCCTGAAACCTGACTTTCAGGAGAAGAAGCAGAGTTTCTCATGTGTCTAGAACTATAACATGTAAAATCTGTGTGATGTGGAAGCCATGGCAGGGATGGGAGAGGAGGACAGACAGACAGACTAGGAAGTAGATGTCCAGAGACACAGTTTCCACATCACTCTAGTCCTCTGTAAAGCATCTTTGTTTCCTTAAATACACTCTCCTAAGCCAGGCACAGGGTTCTGTGCCTGTAATCCCAGCATTTGAGAGGTAGAGACTGGAGGACCAGGTGTTCAAAGTCATAGGGTGAGAGGCTAGCCTGGACTATGTGAGACCCTGTCTCAAAAACAAGACAAAACAAAACAAAACAAAGACCCTATGTTCAGCCAGTACTTACAACAGAGGCTCTCAACCTGTGGGTCTCGACCTCTTTAGGGATCAAACTACCCTTTTACAGGGGTTTCATATCAGATATCCTGTATAGAAGATATTCATATTAAGATTAATAAATGTAGCAAAATTACAGTTATGAAGTATCGACAAAGTAATTTTATGGTTGGGGGTCACTACAGCATGAGGGACCGTATCAATCATTAGGAGGCTTGAGAACTGGCGACTACAACCTCCATCCTCCGTCTGTACAGTCCGCACGCCGAGCCCTGTTTGAGCCTCTAATTGTAGTTTCTGAAGCTAGGCCATTTTCTCTTCTGTTCGGTTTCCGTCTTCCCGTGAGGCCAGTCTTCTAAAGCTTTGTTTTCTCACGTGCTGTTTTTCAAACCATCTGTGGCTCACTCACATCCGGTGTTTCACAGATCACCAGAGGAGATGCTTCATGATTCAAAACGAAACGAAACAAACAAACAAACAAAACTGCTGTGGTCAAAGATGCTGGGAAATCCAATATTCCCCTTTCAGCAAACATACGAAAGGCTGAAGTTATGAGCTATTCCTCCCAACACCGCCCCACCCAAAGCCAAACCTAGCTTGAATTTGTTTTTCCTCTTGGTGTACTGCCTACAGCCTAAGGGAAGATGTCTATAGCATTATGGGAAATCAAACCTTTCTGTGGGGGAGGGGTCCTTTGCTCCCATGCATCACGTATGGGTTAGTTGATTTGATTTCCCTTTTTGTCTTTATTATCTCCCAACCACCACCCCATGTTTCTGTCTTTACCAGGCTACTGCCTTCACGCTGAATGCTTCAATTCAAATCCCAAGGCCCAGAGGGTTCCCTTGAGTTTGACTCTGTGCATCAGCCTCTTGTGGGCTGTAGTCAGCTTTTTTGTTTTGTTTTTGTTTGTTTGTTTGTTTGTTTGTTTTTGACTAGGCATTGGACTGATCTGAGAATGTCCCCAGAACTCACTGATAATATCGGTACTGTTCTATGCAGACATCTGTGATGGGATCAAAATAGCCACTGCCTCCTTCCTTTCTCAGTCCAGCTGATTCCTCTCATTCCCCTCCCTCCACATCACTCCCTTCTTCTCCCTTAGGGAGAAAATGCTGATGACTTTCTATCAGAACTTCCTGCAGAAGACTAAGGAGGAGAGGATCAAACGGCAGCTGTGCAGGAGTCATGTGCAGCTTACCCGGCTGCACGAGAAGCCGTCCAGGCCAGCTGTGCTACTGATGTGGGGAAAGAAGAAGAGAGGAAATTTGAAAGCAGCCAGAAACACAGCAGGAATCCTCCTGTTGGAAGCATAAAGGAGAGGGAAGGGGCATTTAAAAAAATTTCTTTGAGGCAAGGTGATACGTGGCTGTAATCCCAGCACTCCAGAGCCAGAGACAGGATTGTCACAAATCTGAAGCTAATGTGGTCTAAATAAAAAGTTCTGAGACAACATAGCAAGACCCTTTAAAAAAAAAACAAAAAAACAAAAACAAAACCCCACCAAACCAAAAAACATACACTGTGTTTGTGTGTGTGGTGTGTATGGTGGATGGGGGGGGATGGAGGGGAGGTGTGGGGCATCAACGGAGAACTTCTGGAACATCTTGGTGCCCCATGGAGACACATGATTCTCCCTAGTCTGTGGGACTCAGATTCTAGCCAGACTACCTTTGGCTGGTTGCCACAGTCCTGGGTCATGAGCCCACCTCTGCAGCAGGAGTCCCTAACAGTATGGTCCTTGTTCTCTCCCTGTGCTGTACGGTGCCCAGGGTATGACATAGCTCTGTGGCACTGGACTGCCCTCTGCATTCATGGTTTGACCTGATTTGTGCTGAATACGAAGAGGCTGCTGACATAACAGTGGCATCTTAGAGAAAGTGGATGGTGGTCTACAACCTTGAGTCTGAAATCCATGTGGGAAAAGAAAGACATGGCCTCCAGTGAACTTCTGTTAGAGCTAGCGTGGTGGGGTCAGGCAAGCAGACCAGTTAGCCTGTCTTCACCCACGTGATCCTGGGACTCTGATGAACTGGTCTGCAGGTTGCCAGGTGTGCCCAGAGTAGGCACAGACGGAAATGGCAAAAGGGTTTCTTATTCGAAGATGTAACTCATGGGGTAAGAAAGATGGCTCAGTGTTTAAGAGCACTGCTGCTCTTCCAGAGGACATGTGTTCAAACCCCAGCACCTACACAGTGGCTCATAACCATCTGTGATTCTAGTTTTGGAGAATCTGATGCACTTCTGGTCATCCAGGGCACCATGCCAAGGACTGTTGAATAGTGTTTCGGGGGTGGGGGGGGTTCAATCCTCATAAATTTATTTACTTGTTTTATTTTGAGACAGGGTTTCGTGTATTCCAGGCTGACTTCAAACTTCCTATGTAGCCAAATTGAGTTTTTGGCCCTCCTGCCTCTACTTTCAGAGTCCTGAGATTACAGGCATGGTCGGTCTATCATGCTAGGTTTAGGCAGTGCTGAGGATGGAGCCTGGCACTTTGTGCCGGCCCTCTATCAACTGAGCTACACTCCAGTGTCTTAGTTAGGATCTCTACTGCTGTGATGAAGCAACTTGGTGAGGAAAGGGTTTATTCTGCTCATGGTTCCACATCACAGTTCATCATCAAAAGCAGCGGGGGCAGGAACTCACACAGAGCAGGAACCCGGAGGCAGGAGCTGATGTAGAGGCCATGGATGAGGGCTGCTTGCTGGCTTGCTCAGCCTGCTTTCTTATAGAACCAAGGACCACCAGCCCAGGGATGTCACCACACACAATGGGCTGGGCCCTCCCCCAACAATCACTAATTGAGAAAATACCCTGCAGGCTTGTGTACAGCCTGATCTTATGGAGCCATTTTCTTAATTGAGGTTCCCTCCTTTCAGATGACTAGCTTGTGTCAAGTGGATGTAAAAACAACCATGACACCCTGCTCAGGAGACAGCAGTAGTGGTTTATATAACCGTTGCTTTTGAAGCAGGCCTCTGTTTTCTCTCTAGCTGTATTCACTTGCAGGTATCGAGGCATGAGGTAGACAGAGCTAGACAATGACTGAGCCTACTCTCACGCCAGCTGGGTATGACAAAGAAGAGAACAAATGGTTGAGGGTACCCAGAGGGCCAGGCTGGTATAATGACTGACTGATTCTGGGTCAGGAAGGGAGTGGGGACATCCAAAGGGTAGGCAACAACAGTTAAGGGGGGGGGGGTCTGAGAAGTGTTGATGGCATCAAAGGTTGGTCAGTGAGGAGGTGAAACAGAGAGCTAGGGTGCAGTAAGACTAGGGGACACAGGGGAGAGATTAGGAAGAAGGTGCTGTTGTCAGTAATCGCAGCTGTGGGAAGATCCCCGGAGAAGAGGAGTTCAATGGGTTTGGAGGTTGGGCATGAGCAGGGTCATCTACATGTACGTACTGAAGACACCACTGGAGTAAAATGGTGTGGAAAAGCAGATAATAGAGGAGAACCAGGCTGTAATATACTAGAAAAATGATCTCTGGGGGCTAGGAGGCCTAGTGGTTTACATAACTGGATGACATAAACCCAATATCGGACACGAGGGTTATGGAGAAACAGAGAGAGACAGCGGAGAAACGAGGACTCCTGACTCATCTCCAGGTCTAGCCATGGGTTGCAAGAGGAAAGCCGCACCTTGCTGGAAAAGACAGTGAAGACAGAGCAGGAGGGGTATGCTGGGAAGCATGTGGACAGGCTTTGAGAACAGATGAAGGAGCAGGGACATTTTGCCCACTATACATTAGGAACTCCAATAGGGCAAGGAGGAAGGGATTCAGGGTTGGCCACAGGGGTGAGGTATGGTGGGGGAGAGGACACAACAGTGGAAAGCCAAAGCATTATGGGAATTAGCAAGCTGGGGGCAGGGTGATTTTAGGACCCATAAGCTGGACAAGGCAGATGGCAATGATGAGGCTGAATGTTGGGGTTTAGGAGCCTCAGGGGGAACTTGTCTCCATTTGTTTTGTTTTTGTTTTTTGTTTTTTGTTGTTTTTTTTTTTTGGAAGATAATTTTGTAATATTTATGTACAGAAAACTTAGTGTACATTTAACCCAGTTTAGTGGCGAGTTCTTTAGCCTTTGCCTTTTCCAGCTTGGCAATGCGAGCCACAGACTTAGGACCCAGGACGTTGCCTCCCCAGTGGCGGCGGATCTCGTCATATCCGTCATTATAATTGGTCCTAATGGCTTCCACCAGCTTAGCCAGAGCACCCTTGTCTTCCGAGTTAACCTCAATGGGGTCTACATCACGGGCAATCACCACCAGCTGAGCCTCTTGTTCTCCACCAAGGTGGTGACTGTACTAACTCCTGCTCGGAGGACAGGTGGTCTCTTAGTTGGGACGTCCCCTTTGTCAGCAGCTTTCTTCTCAGCCCGGGCCAGTAGCTTTTGCTTCTTCTCTTGCTTTGTCTCTGGCCTGCACTTGCGGGCAAGCTTAAGCAGCTGGGTAGCTGTTTGCCTGTTCAGGGCCTGGGTGAACTGGTTAATGGCAGGAGGTACTTTGAGCCGCTAAAAGAGGATGGCTTTTTGCCGCTGCAGCCTGATGTAGCGGGGCCATTTGGCGAAGTGTGTTAGATCTCTTTTGGGCTGGATATCCTGCTCAATGCCGAAGTTCTTGGGCCTTTTCTCAAACAAAGGATTGACCACCTTTGTGGCCTCCTGTTTCTTGACCACTGGGGGTGGGGGGCACCTTCTTCCCCTTGACCTTCTTTCCTTTGGGCATCTTGCTCGGCTGGAGTAACTCATCTCATTTGTTAATGGGGGAAATGTTAGGAAGAGCCCCTTACCTAACATGGAAACTCTGCCAGGGTCTCCAGGCCTCTGGTCCTGCTGTCTGTTTCATTGTCTCAACGTCTGTGACCATCCTGACTCTGGCACGTTAACCACTGGCTCTAAACAAGGTTGGATGGGCATGTTTTCCTCCCTGACTAATGAGTTTCCGATTTTGTTAGAATCACATCTACTCCTCTCTCCCTGACGCACTGTGCACATCCGGGGATCTGTGGATACACTTGTCGCATGAACCATTGCTAGAAAGTGTCTGCATTCAAATAGTCAGGGCTGAAACCCTCCCAGATATTAGGGCAGACCAAGGCAGCCAGAAGCCCCAGCCCAGCTGAAAGCCCTGTTCCCACACCTCCATGCCAAACCTTTACTCACAGTGGACCCACTGGCTCGGTCCTAACTGAGCAGATATGGACAGCTAGCTGATGGCTCCTGGGGGAGGAAGTCAGTTTTCTTTACCGACATGACCCCTTGTAGGTCAACCATACTCTGATGAATGGCCTTACTCTCACAGGGAGCCCAGACTGGGGCTAGGTGGGTTGTTCTTAAAAACAAAAATCTTTCCTCACTCTTTCCCGTTCTGCGTGCACAATAAACTGCTTTGGCAGGAAAACATTTGACTTAGGGGGAAGATGTTTTTTGATCCATGGTCTGTGCTTCCGAGAGCACAGCTGCTCACCATCTTGGTAAATGAGGGTGCAGGCTTCAGTTCCTGGCTGCCCAGATCCGTTAATCACTAGGGCCTTGCCTTCATTTAGCTCCTCTCCTGGGCTTGGCTTGGTCCTGATTGGAAGCTAAGCCCATTCCTTTGGGCTCACTCAGAGCCAGAGTCCAAGCAGTCATCACCTCCAGGCCTTTTTCTGTCCATTACCCAGGGCACTTCCAGAAGATGGACAGAGGGAAGGACCTGGGGAGAGTCGTTCGTGTTTTCTTTCCTTAACATTTCTCCATTAATTTTCCTCGTTCGGCTCTCAGGAAGAGCCCTGCACCCTGGGATGAAGCTGGTAGACTCTGGAGAAACTTGCTAGTGGTCTTTATGGTTCTGAGCCAGGTGGGAGTGGCCCTGCAACCCAGAGGTGGGAAGAGGGAGAATGGGACACCGAATCCAAGTAGCCTGTAGAGGATGTGGCATTGCCACAGGATCTTCAGATCTGGGAGGGAGAAGATAAAAAACCAAAAAACCAAAAACTGCTGTCTCCTAATTTTAAACTTTCAGTCACTGATTTAACTTTATTATCTTTTCCATTTGTGTGCGTGTGTGCATGCATACCTGTGGACAAGTGTGTGTGTGTGCATGTGTGTGGCACACTCCACAGTGCATGTGTGGAGCCTGGGGGAGCCGGTGCTCTCCTTCCACCGTGTGAGCTCTGGAAACTGAACTCAGGCTGTTACCTTAAGTACTCCCTTAATCCTACTTTGAGAAGGGAAAAGAGAGCTGGGCGGTGGTGGCGCACGCCTTTAAACCCAGCATTTGGGAGGCAGAGGCAGGCGGATTTCTGAGTTTGAGGCCAGCCTGATCTACAGAGTGAGTTCCAGGACAGCCAGTGCTACACAGAGAAACCCTGTCTCGAAAAACCAAAAAAGAAAAAAAAGAAGAAGAAGAAGAAGGAGAAGGAGAAGAAGAAGAAGGCAAAAGAGAAAATGCATCTTCATAGCCTATGGACCAAGAAGGCAGGGAATAAGTGACTTAAGGGACTTTCTTTTTTCTTTTCTTTTTTAAAGATTTATTTATTTTATGTATATAAATACACTGTGTCGCTTTTTTTCAGACACACCAGAAGAGGGCATCAGATCACATTATAGATGGTTGTGAGCCATCATGTGGTTGCTGGGAATTGAACTCAGAACCTCTGGAAGAGCAGTCAGTGCTCTTAACCACTGAGCCATCTTTTCAGCCTACTTTATTTTTTCTTTATTGAGATTGTAATTATAACATTTCTCCCTTTCTTTCCTTCTTCCAAATACTCCCATATACCATATACCTCCCTGCTCTCCTTCAAATTCATGGCCTCTTTTTCATCAACTATTATTTTGTGTGTGTGTGTGTATACACATATATATGTATATATTACGTATATTATATATGTAATATATGCATATATATGTATGTATACCTATGTTGAGTCCATATATTACTTGTATGTGTGTTCTCAGGGCTGACCATTTGGCACTGGACAACCGACTGATGTGTTCTTTCCTTGTGTCTTTGTTTGGGTTACTACTGCTAGGATAAAACACCATGGTGAAAAACAACTTAGGGGAAGGGGTTTATTTCATTCACAGATCCATATGCTAGTTTATCATCTAAAGCAATGAGAGCAGGAACTCAAGCTGGGCATGGACCTGGAGGCAGAAGCTGATGCAGAAGCATGGTGGGATGGTGTTTACCAGCTTGCTCAGTCTGCATTCTTATAGAACCCAGGACCACCAGGTCAAGGGCAAAGATGGTACCACCCACGATGAGCAGGGCCCTCCCCCATTGAGCATGAATTAAGAGATGCCTGACAGCTGGATCTCATGGAGGCATTTTCTCAATTCAGGTTCCTGCTTTCAGGTAACTCTAGTTTGTGTCAAGTTGACATAAAACTAGCCAGGACAATGGACCCCTTGTCAGCTTGACATATTAAACACACCAATGTTAAATTATAACCTTTCCTCTCTTGTTCTTTCTCAAGATCACACATTAATATCAACATTATTATATACACATTACAAATTTTAAAATTCTCAGTCATTAAAAATTCAAACACAAAAGTTTAGTTTCTTAGGCCAGAAATGATGGCACACACCTTTAATCCCAGCACTCAGGAGACAAAGGCAGAGAGAGAGAGAGAGAGAGAGAGAGAGAGAGAGAGAGAGAGAGAGAGACAGATCTCTGTAAGTTTGAGGCTAGCCTGGTCCAATAAATGAATTCAGGACAGCCAGGGCTACACAGAGAAACTCTGTCTCAAAAATCAAAAATCAAAACCAAACAAACAAAGAAACAAAAAAATTCAGTCTCTTTAAAATAGCCAACCTCTTTTAAATTGAAAGTATTTTAAAATTCAAAGTCTCTCAACTGTGGGCTCCTGTAAAGTCAAAAATAAATTAAATACCTTCATACTTCAAGAGGGAAGAACCAGGGCACAGTCATGATCTGAACAAAGAAAAACCAAACTCCAATAGTGTAAATAACTCAATGTCCAATGTCTAGGATTCAGTCACAATCTTCTGGTGTCCTCTAAAGGGCTTGGGTCACTTTCTGGCTCTGCTCTCTACAACACACAGCTTGTCTTCTAGCCTCCAGCTGGCCCCACTCCTTTGTTGCTGTTCTTGGTGGTTATCCATGGTATGGGCATCTCCAAAAATGCTGGGTTCCCTTGCTACAATGCTGCACCTTCCCCAAGAGCTTCTCTTGTGCTCTCTTCAGAGACTCCAACCCTGCCACACAGTGCCAAAGCTCAGCTATTCTCCATGACCCTTCATGTTTTCAAAACCCAGTATCACTTGGGTAACTCTTACATTACCAAGTTTGGCTACTAACACGAGTACACCACTTCTGACCCTAAGGAAACATTTCCCAGAAGACTTCATCTCAATGATGCTGGTCTCTTCTTAATCGCAGCAGATTCCTCAGCCCCAGCTGACCAGCACCCATTGTCCCAGCATAGCAAAGGTTTTATGTTAGTGGTCTGGTCTCTTGTTAATCACAGCTGATTCTTCAGCTCCAGCTGACCAGAACCACAGAGTCTTCACATGAAAGGCCTCATAGAGTCTTTGCTTTCCTCTGAAACTCCACAGGCCAGGCCTCCATCATTTGCACGGCTCACAACATCTTCTTTCCTGTAGAAAATCCACTCCGATTTCAACACTCAGTGGCTTTTCTAGTCCAAAGTTCTTCCATCATCCTCCCCCAAAGGACATGGTCAGGTCTATCACATCAATGCCCCACCATGCTGGCACCAACCCTGGGGTGGGGCACCTCTCTCAATCCCAGCTTTACTCAGCCGCCTCTTGTTTTGTTGTGTAGGGTTGAAGTCTTGAGTGGGCTTTTCCGTGCAGTGTGGTAGTTTGTGGGTGTCTTCCTCGTTCAGCTCACCTTTGGGCAGTCATCTTGGTGAGACTTTCTGGATGTAGCTTCTGATGCTACTAAGAGAGACAATCTCACAGCAAAGTCCCTGATCTCTGGTTTTTTTTTTTTTTTTTTTTTTTTTTTTTGGTTTTTTTTTTTTTTCGAGACAGGGTTTCTCTGTGTAGCCCTGGCTGTCCTGGAACTCACTCTGTAGACCAGGCTGGCCTCGAACTCAGAAATCCACCTGCCTCTGCCTCCCAAGTGCTGGGATTAAAGGCGTGCGCCACCACTGCCCGGCTCTGATCTCTGGTTCTTACTCTTTCCCCACCGCCTCTCGCCTGAGTATGGGAGTGTTTTGTGGTGTATCCACTGGGACTAGGTTCTGCAAATCTGAATGCTGATTGGTTATCGTTTTCTATAGTGGGCTCTGTCTGCTGCAAAGAGAAGTCTCCTTGATGAGGGGTGAAGTCTACCCTTAGCTGTGGATATAAGGACAAATGTTTACAGACTGTTGTTAGGGATTGTGTTGGTTTAGTAGGTTAGTGGTTACAGACTCCCCTTTAATAATCATGGCTTCACTAACTAACACTGATTAGTTGTCTATCATGGTTTCACTAGCACTGGTTAGTTATCTGAATGTCCAGTATCAGGCTTAGTATCTCTCATGCAAATCTAATAAGAGAGCCGTTGGTTACTGCCAGGTCTGTGTGCCACTGCTGCCCCTGGAGGGTTATTGTGCCATCCTGGGTGTTGCTGTAGTTCATAAACATTGTAGATGGGTGGGGCTATTGCTTGCCTCTCCTTTCAAAGCTTGCCTGAACCTTCTAATACCATGGAAGCTAGTCTTGGGGTTGGGGGGGTGCCATTCAGGTCAGTTCCAGCTCAGGGTCCTGGGGGCCCTGTTTCTGAAGGGCATGGTGTCTTCAGCAATAGAGATTTACCAACCGTAAAAAGGTATTTTGTTGTTCTTGTTTACTTGGTTTTGTGTGTGTGTGTGGGGGGTGAGGCAACGTATCATTGTACAGTCCTGGTTAGGTCTATAGAACTAGTTACGTAGACCAGGCTAGCCATAAAATTATAGCAATCCACCTGCCTCTGTCTCTTGAGTGCTGGGATCAAAGACATCTGCCACCATGCCCAGTAGTTAAGACAATTTTATTATTTATTTATTTATTATTATTTTTTGGTTTTTCGAGACAGGGTTTCTCTGTGTAGTCCTGGCTGTCCTAGAACTCACGCTGTAGATCAGGCTGACCTCGAACTCAGAAATCCGCCTGTCTTTGCCTCCCAAGTGCTGGGATTAAAGGTGTGCGCCATCACTGCCCGGCCTTAAGACAATTTTAAAATGAACTTACAAAGTAGTAAGCTTCCACATGGGGCTTTCATGCATATTTAATCTTGGTTGATCTGTCCCAAGTTCCTCCTCCTCCTTGCTTCCCCTGCTCCCTTTTACTCACCAGCACTCCCTTTCCTGTTCTCTTCTCTCCCCCATTTCCCTCCCTGATGACCCCCCCCCCAGTTCCCTTCTGAGTTTCCTGGCCTTATTATGTCAGTTTTAGTAAATGTACCATTTGTAGGCTCTGTGCACACAGGAAAGGCTGGCCTGGCTTTGACTCTGACCTTGATGGTCCATCTGGAATTATGTTACCAGGGATGTTTCCTTTTACACACCATGGCTGTGGGACAGGTTTTCCGGGTTCTTCCGGAAGGCCATCAAGGTGAGTATTGGGAGCATATCTCCTAACAGTGGTGTTGGGAGCACAGCTTGAAGACTCCAGAGAAACCAGGAAGGTTAAGCACACAGGGTTGCCTTTCCAATGGAAAAGATGATAAACCCGTTCTTCCCTCAAAAAGCTGAGAGTTGGAAGTGTCTGACAGCCTGGTGATCTGTCTTATCTGTCAGGCCAGACCATAGCAAGCTCCTACAACCAGGACTGGAGGTGACTAGTGATCTGACTTACAGCCCCAAGCTCCCACAAGCAGGACAGACCAGAGGTGGCTAATAACAGCTCAAATGGCCTTTAAGCTCTCTGTGTGACGGAGACCAGGCCAGACTCTTAGGCCCTCAAGCTAGTACAGACTGCATATCTCTAGAACACATCTTCTTGGAAGAAATGACATGTAGGGTTTCAATGTAATTACGGTTCCTTGTGCAACAGGGATTGCGTTATACCAGGAGACTTTTTTTCCCCTAAATTATACTGTGCTTAAATACACTGGGAATAAACCACCTGTTATTAGACTCCCCCGAGTCTGAGGAAGCCAGTCTGCCCTGGGTTTCCATTCTTACTCTTCAGTGGTTCTTCCCTGTCTGACACCTGCAGGGATCCCCTCACAGCTGGGTCTCCTAGAGGCAGGTGAGCACAATGAGAAGGTCACCCACGCCCACGTGAAAGATAGCCAAAGACTTCAGAGAAGTCATTTCCAGCTTAAGAGAACAGTGGGGTCTACTATCCCACAACACAGATTAACATACGGCCCTGGGAACAAGTTGCTGGGGTTCAGGTTTCCTTGTTAGATGAGTGTCCAGGGGAAGTTACTTAGCCTGTGGTTCCTCAGTAGCCCACCACCCCAAGTTCCCCACCCCACCCCTCTCCTAGGCTGGCCTAGAACACATTGCCTTTCTCTCTCTCTCAGCCTCCCAAGTGCTGGAATTTCAGGCATGTTTATGCTCCATGTTAAAGTGTGTAAAACAGAGTGTTATCGGTACCTTACACACAGGATTCAGGGCTTGCCATGTCTAAGTGCCTTTTCAGCCATGTCTAGAGTCAGCTCTCACACTGGAAGAGCGATGAGACTATATTTTTAGAAGACTTACCCACTCTACTTTAAATAGGGATTTACTTTAAAGTTTATTTTTGCAGCCCCATTTGAAGAATGGTGCATTAGGTTGTTCCATTGCACTTCAAACATACCAACCTCCTTCTACCCTTTCTCTTAGCCAGCAGGTCGCTCAACACCCTACAGAAAAACTGTGTCTGAGTCCCTGGGCCTCTGTCGTGGGACCTTCTCAACCCTTTTTCTCTCAGTTGAATCTACTCTAGACTGCCACCAGCTTGCTGGGGCAGCAGCCCTCACTTTCTGGAAGCGTCACCTCCCCTCTTTGTGTATACTTTCTGATTTTTTTTAGCCCTAGCAGGTCTACTGCTAGCAGACTGGACTAGGAGGTCCAATCAAAAATTAAGCGTCATATTTTCTCTGTTGGATACAGGGGCTCGTGTATCTCAGACTGGCTTTGAGTTTGCTTTGTAGCATAGGATGGTCTGAAATTTCTGAGGCTCCTGCTCCTACCTTCTGTTTATAGAAATGTGCACCACACCTGGTTTATGTGGCACTGGGACTTGAAGCCAGAGCTTAGGCATGGGAGGAAAGCGCTCTAGCAACTGAGCTACACCCCTGTCCTCCTCTCCCTTTTAAACTAAAGGCACTTCTCACCAATTCAAAGAATGACCTGCATTTCTTAGAGACTGGCCACCTCCAGCATACCTTGGTGGTCAGAAAATGAGGAGAGAAGATAAAGTCCAGGGGCTTCTAAGTTAGGAAGTTGGGCCCAAGGCAGGAGACAAAGGCTCAGGTTGGGCCCATAGAGGCTCTTAGGGGAGAGCGGAAACCCAGGCCTCCTATACTGATGAAGTCTGCTCCTCCCACCCTGATGGCCGGAAGTGCCTTGCTCAGGCGCAGGCGGGCGGGGAGCTGCTGCCTACAAGCTCAGGCTGCGCGCTGCTGCCCCGGGATATTTATAGTACCTAGCTCTGCCTCCACCTGGACATATGAGGCCGGTGGCTGCCGCATGGGTAGAAACTGCGCTGGGGGGGGGATACATGATCCATTTAAGTGGCTGGTGCTTGGCCGTGGGTGCAAGCCGGGGGTGGAAGTTACAAAGTCTAAGCAGAGGGCGGGCAGGGGAAACGCCAGACTGCAGCTCCTTCTTTGTGCAAAGAGCTTGGTGGTTAGGCCTGGTGAAACCCGGGGCTTTCCAGCTCCCTGGTGTCCCCGCGTGGCTGCGGCTGTGGGCGTGGTGAGGCCAGGTGTAGGTGGCCCGGGATCTGTCTCAGTCTCCTCCCTGTCCTGGTTGCCACGGTTGTCTCTGCAGCCACTCAGAAGGGTTAAAGGCAAAAACTGACAACAAGAACTCTTCTTGTTGTAGTAGGAAAAGAGGGTCCCAGAGAGTTCGTTGTGGCAATCCTCTTTTCAGACACTAAACTACCGACTCCATGTTTGCAGACCTGTTAGCGCCATGTGCACCCATCTTCCCTAACCACCAACCACCTTGCTGGTTGCTCTCAGACAGCAATGACATCATTTTAAAATATATAAATAACTGACCTCTCTGCCTTCCAACCAACCAGTGACTGCAGTTCAGAGCACAATGGTTAGAAGCAGTGAGGATTCCACTATTGGACCTTTTAAAGCTACAAACAAACAAACAAACAAACACAAAAATCCAAAAAACAAACCACTGAGAGCACAGGCTGGGCATAGTGGCTCACAGGTTGTCATTCCAGCACGAGGGGAATTGAGGCAGGAGGGTTGCCCACGAGTTTAAGGCCAGCCTAGGAAACTTTGACAAATGGTGATAGATAGATAGATAGATAGATGGATGGATGCAAAAGTGAGAAACCCAGTCTAGACCAGGCCCAACAGGAGTTAGCCACCCCCAGGTCTCTGAGTAAAGCCTGCCCTGACTACTTCTTGACAAGCCAGTCTGGAAAGAGGCCAGCACAGGATCTTAGGACGGAAAGTAAAATAAAGAACAGTAGCAATGACCTAGAGAAACGAAAACACAATCGACACTTTGTCCACGTCTTTCTTTTTCACATTTAACGTTGTCGCAACGCTGATGAGTAGGCCAGGGTCACCATTGCACAACAGGGAAACTGAGGTTTGGGAACTAGGTTAAGGAACTTGTAGCTTCAGACCCAGATGCATGGCACTCGCGTGGGCGCTATGTCCGCCCGGCTTTTCCACGCGGGCCCGGAACAGGTTCTGGCTGGCACAGCGGTACAGGTCTCAGGCTGCTGGAAAGGCCGGTTTCGTGGGCCTGGGACGAGGGAGCGGCTGGCCGGGATCCGGAGCTGCACGGCGTGGCCGGGGCAGATGGCACTCAGCTGGTGCCGGGGCCGCGCTCGCATGGAGGGAGGCGAGCCGGCCGCATACCGCGGGGCGCAGAGGAAATAGCTGGGATTCCTCCCGCGGCGCCGCGCTCCCACTCCCGCGGCGCGGGCACCCGCAGCTCGCAGGAAGGGTCGGGGGCGCGCGCCAGCGCTCCGCAGGCTCCTTCCCGGCAGTGCCCGGGGAATCCTCCCCCAACCCCACCATCAGCGCCCTGGCCACTCCCGGCCAGCGTCGCTGTGCCCAGAGGCACCGCGTGTTCTGTTCCTGCAGACTTCCCAGACCAGCCAGGCCTCCTGCCTGTTGGTCTCTGGCTCGGGCCGTGCGAATCGACAGCGCCCCTGGGAAGGCTAGCGCCTGCACAGTGGTCCCCCATCCCTGCAGAAGCTGCACCGGACCGGATCTGCCTTCTTCCACCCCTTCCCCAAAGGCTGAGGGTCTGGAGCAAGCTTCAGACAGTGGGCTCCTAGAGGTGCCAGCTTTAGCTTTTGAAAAGCTGTGGCCAGTGATGTGACCAACCGTATAGGCTCTTTCTGGGCTTCGAAGTCTTTGAGACAGGGACTTCCCGCTTGGGATGGCAGGGATGAGGCTAGCCCCTCAGGAACTGCTGCCAGATGGTGAGGACTGGGTGGTGGAGAAGGGAGCGCTATAAGGGCCTGAAGTTAGTACTGGGACCCTCTCTGACTGTACTGAGGCACACGAAAGGGATGGAGAGCCTTCTTGAAGAGTTAGTTGAGACAGCTCCCCTCTCCTGAACAGAACCAACAGTTTGATCTGGTTGGGGATTAGGAGGTGGGAAGATAGATGGAGGATCCAAAATGGGACCCACATAACCTTTCCTAGGAGCTTGGCCCCTATTGCTCGGAACAGGGGTGGACAGATCCAGGCAGTCTTTCTGCTTTCCCTTGAGATGATTGATTGCTTCCATCTGTAGTAGCATTTGGGCTGGTGAGATGACCCAGCAAGTAAAGGTGCTTGAGGCCAGGCCCGATGATCTGAGTTCAAACTCCAGGACCCCCCATGATGGAAGTGGAGACCATACACAGAATGTTCAGCCAGGTCGAAAGTCTATGGATTCGTCCCTGAATCTTGCACTCTGTCAGTTTCTATGACCTATACATATGATTGTACTTTCACACTAGATTGTGAACAAATGTTTTTCAGTTTATCTTTCTAGTTAGATGTTAGCTTTACGATGTCAGGGCCCTCTTGACTCTCATATTCCTTTGGGGACCTACTATCTAGTAGTGTATTAACCTTACAGCAAAGACTGTTTAACTGTTGAATGATTAGAAGGATGAGCAGAAAACTGGGCAGGCCCAATATCAACAGCAACATAGACCAGAGGCAGAGCTGGCACATTAGGAGCCAGCACATACCTGCTACCTGCTACCCAGATCCAGGATGGGAAGGCCTGGTCCTCAGGGCTTGACTGTGTCTCCCGAGGCCACACTGACTTACACACACACTCCTGACCCAGCTCTAGGTCTAACTTGGGCATATTGATAGAGCCCTGTTTCCCGATCTCCTTAACTTCCACACTCCCACACTTCTGGACAGCCTAGAAGGTTCTGGTTTCATACAAATTGGTTCTATTTGGTTATTCTTCTGGGGCTTGTAAGTGATCTAGTCTGAGACTGAGGACAGAAATGGCTTTTGCTAAGCCGTCTGCCCTCAGGGCAGAGTGGCTTTAAGCTCAAAGCAGAACCTGGGAGGTTCCCCCCCCCCAATCCCATCCACTGGGTCCAAGTGAGCATTTTATGTTTCACCCTTTCAGGCTGTCCAAGTAGCCAAAGGTCTGGAGAGGGGACTCTCCTCTGAGTAAGTTCCCCCTGAGCCCTGGGAGAAAGGAGAGGCTGGGGTCAGGCCTGTCCTAATGCATCTGCCCCTCAATGGGGAGATCCAGACATCATTTCCAGAACTGCCCCTAGACACTCACCCATGAGGAGTGGCCCAGAAAGCCTTGGCAGACCCTTCTGACATGGCCAGCTCACAGCATCAACAATGGTTCTGGGAATTTGGACTCTCAAAACTCCTACATTTTTTTTTCATAAGAAAAAGGAACAGATTTTGGCATCTTTGTTTCTGAAACAGGAAATGACCAAGACAGTGACCTCCAGCAGCCACTTCCTCATCCAGTGTTCATAAGGGGGTTGTCTCCCTCAGTCCCCTGCTTCCTCCCAGGGATCAGTGGGCACAGGAACCCCAACAGGGGACAGTAGGGACTTACAGAAAATGTAGGGTTAGGGGACGGGAGGAGAGAGTTCTGAGGACTGAGGAATCCGAAAGCCTAGTGGGCTGGAGTCGGGGGTCAGTGGGGACTTGGCATCTAAGGGTTTACTCAGTCGGGTTGTTACTTTTATCTCTTCATGGAAAGAGCATCACCACTGTGACCTCTTGGGGGTTCGAGGTTTTTGGGACCTGGGCTGTGTGTGAATTCTAGACTGGGGAGGAGGAAAAGAGTGATCTCAGCCAGAGTGGGAGAGTAAGATGAGCCCCCCTGGAGTGCTGAGGGGGGTGGGTGTGAGTGGGGATGGAGGCCTGGAGGGAGGAACGGCCCAAGCAGAGGGCCCTCAGAGTTGTGAGAAATTCCTAAGAGCCCCCTTCCCCCATTCCCCCAACCCAGGACCACTGGTATAACAGACTCAGCTCAGAGGAAGGCATGATGCAATGGAGTAGCGCTGGAGGGTGGGGGTGGGGAAGGGCATGCAGCCCTGGGACCATTAACGCGTTTGACATTCCTGGCACCTCACCAGGAGCAGCTGGCTGGCCTGGTCACTGTGAATAGGTCTTTGCTGGCCCAAGTTCTTGCAGTAAAGCTGGACTTTTGTGAACCCAAGGGAGCTAATGGCTTGGCGGGTTTGCAGTAAAGTGAGAACATGGGTATGAATCTGTGTTGCCAGGTGAAACGAACAGAACAGTCTATAGGCAAGGGGAGGCTTCCTCCTTTCTGGACTGGCTAGTAAAAGGGCACATGTGGTGGTGGACAGGGTGAGCAGGGGGTCACAGGTTTGGCTCTGAAACAGGTAAAAGATGCTTATGATGAAGACCATGGTCAGAAGGGCTGGGAAGATGCTGGGGGTCTGAGGTCCTATAGGTCAGTAGGGTGTTCCTCAGACTCTGATTCTGGGGAACCAGAATCCTTGCTTAAGTGAACACTCCTCAAACTGGGGAGAGGAATGCAGAAGGGGAAGGAAAGGTCTGGGGATCCCTTCAAAGCCCAAGGTGCTATGGAGATGCTATCCCTCAGCAAAGGACAGTGAAGGTGGTGTTGGCTGCCACATTATGTAAGTGTCCAGAGATGGTATTTCTCACAGGTCCTAGCACACACCAGATATCAAATAAAAGTCAGCTGGAAGAATAGATCAGGGTCAGAGGCCCACTGTGAGCAGGTGGAGCCTGCTGGGTGCTGGCAAAGGCTGAGTTTGTTCTATCGTCTTGCAAACTGCTCAGTGACTTCTGTCAGTGTGACTGTGAAATCCACTTCCCGGGCCAGCCTTTCTACTTCTCATTTCCTCTGGTTCCTTTTGTCTCCTGTGTCTCCCATAGAGACTGGCTATACATCTGTCCATCTATCTGTCTGTCTGTCTATCTATCTATCTATCTATAGTGTATGTATGTGTGTGCTCATACACACGTATGCACATATTCATGTGTGCATGCTGTACCTGTATGTGTGTGCATGTTGAGGCCAGAGGCTGATATTAGGTGTGTCTTTATTTATCACTTTCCACTTTAGTTTTTAAAAAAGATTTACTCATTTTTAATATATATATATATTAAAACTCATATATATATATATGAGTGTTTTGCCTGCATACATATGTATATATATGTGTGTGTGTATGTGAATGTGTATGAATGTGTATGTAAATGTGTATGTGAGTGTGTATGTGAATGTGTATGTGGATGTGTATGCATGTATGCGTGTATGTATCATGTACATGCCCGGTACCCTCAAAGGGCTCTGAAGAGGGCAATGGCACCCCTGGAACTGGAGTGACAAACCATTGTGAACGTCTCTGTGAGTGACAGGAACCCAATCTGGATCATCTGTACGAGCCTAATTGGGATTTTAACCACGGAGCCTTTGCCTCAGCCCTTCCACCTTAGATTTTGAGACAGGGTCTCACTAAACCCAGACCATGCCACTTTGGCAGCACTGGGTGCCCAGAGAGCACGGGGGGTGGGGGAGTCTGCTTGTCTCGGCACTGAATTATCCAAGTGTGCTCCACACCTAGCCTTTTACTAGGGTGTTGTGTATTTGCTTACATGACACACTTTACTGATTTAAACCATCTCCACGGCCACTACATTTTCCTATCTTTAATTTGTTAGGGATCCTGTTGGGCAAGATGACACAGTGGTAAGCAATGCTTATACCTGAGATAGATGATACCCCTCCCCGCCCCTGTAAGGTCTGTGGATTATTCTCCAAAGCCTAGAAAGGTCTACGACGCTGCTTCCTTGGAAGAGGGTAGCATTTTCCTTGCTAGGTGTGATTTTGTGGCGCCACCTGCTGGCAATGGACAGATATATCACACTGAGTTTTGCACGACTGTTCCCATAGAGAAGAAACCAAATATTGGGTCTGAAGAACACTGACTACTCTTGCAAAGGACTCAGACCTACATGACAGCTCATTAGATGTCTGTAACTCCAGTTCTGGGAGGGATCAAGATTCTTATCTAACTTCATGGACACTAAACCTACATGCGGCGGGGTGTATATATACATTCATGCAGGCAACACACACACACACAGAGAAAGATTAGAGATAAAGAAATCTTAAAAAGAAATAAATAATTAAAGCATATAGGACTTGGAAATACCACCATGGCAGAGTGCTTGCCTGAGGCCTTGGCTTCAACCACTGGCTGACACACCAAAGAAGCAAGCAGTAAATTCTTACAGTGTAGCAAAAGAAAGCCCATTTCTTTGTAACAGTTCCCTCCCCTGTCCCAGAGTTCTAGCCAACAGCCGACACACCTGCTGATTCTTTGAGACTACATTCACAGGCTAGGGCTGTAGCTCAGTTGGGAGAGTGCCTGTCTCCAGTGCACAACCCCCTTTGTTTGATCCCTGGAATCATATAAAGGAGAGATAGCTGGAATCCAACTCCTTAAGAGGTGGAGGCAGAAGAATCACAAGGTCAGGGCTGGACCATCGAGATGGCAGGGTGGGTAAAGATGCTTGCCTGACAACCGGAACTAGATTCCCGGAACCCACATGGTGGAGGGAGGGACTTAACTCTCTCTGACCACCGTGTACAGCGTGGCATGCCCCCTCCACCTATACATATACATGTGCAAGCTACACACACACACACACACACACACACACACACACACACACACACACGAAAGTTTTTTTAAAACTACAAAAATGACCAGTGCCACCTTCTGGGGAAGCCATTCTGTGCCTCTGAACGTTATAACTTTATGGCGCTTTAGTAACTTGCATCTTTGCTGTTTGAGGATACATGTTTTCTTCCTTTCTAGTCTGAAAGTTTCCTGAGGGTAAGCCTTGTGTTTTATTTATATATGTTATGTTATGTATGTCTGGGAGCACCTGACACTTCATTGTACATTGTTAGCAAGTGCTTGCTGGCGTAGGATGACCATGGGCACATGGGAAAGTGAAGGCAGTATACAGAAGTCAGCATCTGCTCGCACACACTTCTCCAGCCTTGCAAACGAACTCACGGATTTTATAAAAGCACCGGGATGCACCTCTGCACCCATAGTGCTGTGTAGAGAGTCCCGGGACACCAATGGTTCTCAGCCTTCCTAACACTGTGACACTTTAATACAGTTCCTTATGTTGTGCTGACCCCAACCATAAAATTATTTTTGTTGTTATTTCATAACTATAATGTTGCTACTGTTATGACTTATTATGTAAACATCTGATATGCAGGATATCTGATATGAAACCCTTGTGAAAAGCTTGTTTGATCCCCAAAGGGATCGTGGGACCCACAGGTTGTGAACCACTGTCCTAAACCAAACCTTTTATTGATTCCTTTATCTAGTTTCCCCCTTTCTATTTGTCCTGTTAACTCCATGCCGTACTTTAAATTACTTCATTTTTAGTGTGTGGCGGTGTGCATGTGAAGGTCAGAGGATGACTTCCTGGTATGGTTTCTTTCCTTCCACTGTGGGATCCGGAGCTTCAAGCAGGGGCGAACAGCAAACAGTTCAGCTCACTGAGCTGAGTCTGCAGGCCGGGCTGTACCTTCTTAAAGCACCGTCTGAGGGCGCCATTCCCTACCCAAAAGTCTCAGCGGTTCTTGTTTTGTATGAGAAAGCCTGGTAAAAGTTAAATCCTTTCTTATCTACTCTCTCTTTGGGGAAGAAGTTATCATTTTAGCCTGTCAAAAAGAAGCAATAATCTCTGTAAATGTTACCATCAGGCACAAGTGTGGGCACGGGCACAGCCACAGATATGCGCTCTCTCGCTCTCTCCTTCCTTTCTACTGTGAATGCCATCGAAAAGGAGCTGTAGCAGTCCCTTGTCACCATGAGGGAACGATTAGGATGCATACTCTTATTTCTAGATTCTCTGTTTGTGTGAGGAAAACCAAGCCACCATGTCCCTGGCGCTGTGAGTTTCTCTGTCATGTACAGCTGGATGCAGTCCTTACTCATGGTTTTAAATACCTCATCTTCTCAATGTCCACGAGAGCAAGGATGAACGGCGATTACCATGATCTTCAGGAGCCCCTATGCTCTGATCTCACCAGACTCTCCGTCTTGCTTCTCGGTGTTTTCCACGAGGCTACCCACCCCTTACTCCAAGCCTAGTCCAGCTTGCACAATCTCTTGTCTCTACAATTTCTGTGAGTTCCTAACTCATTTCCACGCCATTGACTTCCTCTAATCCTTTCTTCTCATGGAAGCCAGAGGGGTTTGGTGAGAGCCTTAACATAGCCCAGGAGAGCCTTGACTTCACCATACAAGTTTACAGCTCCTGTCACCATGTCTGGTTTGTATGGTGTTGGATGCCAGACCCAGGGCTCCCTGCTTTGCTGACCGAGTTGCATCCTCAGCCCTTGGGGGAGTTCTTTGTTTTTATTTCTAGAGGTTTTTTTTTTTTTTTTTTTAGATTTATTTATTTTTATTTTCTGTGTTTGTCTGCATACATGTCCGCACACCAGGTACATATCTGGTGCCCAAGGAGGTCAAAAGATTTCTGATCCATTAGAACTGGAATTACAGATGGTTGTGAATGACCACGTGGATGCTGGGTATTAAACCTGGTTCCTCTGCAAGAGCAAGTGTTCTTAACAACTGATCCTTCTCTCCAGCCCCTGGGGATCTTTTAAAACTCAAATCTAATCAAGTGTCTTTTCCATGCTTAAATACCTTCAGTGGCCTTTAACCTCTGTCTAACTCCAATCCAAATGCCTTAGTAAAACCTAAGTCATATGAAGATATGCAGGGTCAAGACTGCCGGCCAGACTCAGTGCTGACTATGCAATGGAGTCTTCTAGAAATATTTTTTTAAAAAACTCATCAATGGTTCAGCCCTGCTTCCTTTTCTGTGGTGCTGGTGAGTGTACCCAGTGTGCACTAGGCAAAAGCCCCGTCAGTGAGCACCATCATCCCCAGTTCCTGCTCATTCTGAGACAGTCTCCCTATGCAGCCCAGGTTAGACTCAATTTTGAAGTCCCTCTGCCCCAGTCTCCTAAGTGTTAGGATTAAAGGTGTGTGTCACTTTTTAAAAGAAAAAATTTAAATGCATTTTAATTTTAGACGACCTACATGGCATTTTTTTCTTAAAAAACAAACAAACAAACAAACAAACAAAAAACCAACCTAAAACAAACAATCCCCCGCCCCAAACAATGCCTCCACTTTAAATACTTAATAGTCAAAATAAAAGCTCAAGATGACATCAGTCCCATTTGTCCTAGGTCCTGGTGTTGTATGGATGGTAAGCAGCAGCCAGTTATGGTGACAGGTGATAGATCCGATTGGTTACTGCACAACAAAGAGACTGCTTTCCTGAGCAGCCCAGCTTGAGTGGGTAACTTTCAAAGCATATAGATGTGCTACCCAGTTCAACCTGGACTGCCACAAAGACAGGCACAGGGAGAGCGTTTCCTTTTGCATCCTAGGCAACCCAGAAGTGTGTGACTTTTAAGTGTTATGGTTTAGTTGATCTGAGATGCTCTGGAACACTGATTTATTTAACAAGCTCCTGGGTAGATTTTATATTTATTTGTTTTGGTTGTTCAAGATAGGATTTCTCTGTTGTAGCCTGGCTGCCTTGGAACTTTCTCTGTAGACCAGGCTGGCCTTGAACTCAGAGATCTTCCTGCCTCTTGAATGGAGTGCTGGGACCAAAGGCATGTGCTACCACTGCCAGGCTATCTTGGGTAGATTTTAAAAGACAAGAGTTGAGAACCTCTGCATTAGATCTGGCTAATCATCCTCCCTCACCAAATATCAGCCTGCCTGATCTCTTCAAAGGTCCGAGCTCTTCCACTCTCAGGGCTTTGCAGATGCTGTTTCTTCTGCCAGGAAGGTGCTTTCCCTTGTTTGCCATGTGTCACCTCCTCCCCTGGCCCCAGATTCAGTTTAAATGTCTCCTGTTCACAGAGGCCTCCCCTAAGTACTCAATGTAAAATGATTTCTCTTGTTACTATTGATTGTTAATTGAAATTTTTTCCTAATTCTATTGCCACCAAAAGTTCTGTGTTTATTTGTTTCTTAAAATTATTGCCTTCACAATAGATGATAGCCAGAAGAAGAAGGGTGTGTGTGTATGTGTGTGCGTCACACCATTTACAAGGAAAGCGTGTGATAGAAGGCGTTCTAAGAATAGAAAGGGAACACACTTACAAGTTAATAACTTAGTTCGTTCTTATTTTATGGATGCTGGCAGAAGACAAAAGACTCCGAGGCCGGAGACAGACTTTATTACTCACAGAAATAGCGCTGGTCAGTGTGTAAGCAGCGACTCTGGTTCTTTAATATCCAGTTTCCACCGGGTGATGTGCAGAGGTCCAGGTGTGTGTCGTGAGCTGTGTTACGGAAGCAGAGCTGGAGCATAGGGAATCAGCAGTGCTCCTTGCACTTTCATTCTTTTGGCCTTTATCCCAGAAGAAGACATAGTCTTTACAACGCTGAGCAGGAGACAAAGCTTCCCTATGTTCCACAGGGAGATGTGATCTTGGCCTTTCAAGGCTGCATTCTATGCAGGCATCTTTTGAGAGAGTCAGAAAACAGAGGCAGGTAGTCCTCTGGGTGGTAGGTCCATAAGTATGGGACAAGGCTTTGGGAGCCCCATGTTTAGCTGAGGTTTCTGCCTAGAGGTGCTTTGCAGAACAAGCACAGGATTCTGACAGACCAGGGCGGGGGGCTCATCAGTTAAAACTGTGAGGCAGCTGGAATTTGTGAACACAACACTGGAGAGGAAGGAACCATGCAGATATGACTGCAGTTCACATGGAGTTTCCTTGATGCTTGTACAAACAGGCAAGGACCAGCTATTGGGAAAACAACAACCAGGAGGCTGGAGGCCAAGCAGCTTCCAGAGTTCACATGGATGGAGGAGATGTTCCAGTTCTAACTAGAAGAGGCATATGGGCTCTGTGGTGCAGTGAGTATTGGTCTTAGGCATAAGATGTCTTGGTTTGGGATGCTATCCTCAAGTACTTGTCCTAAACGATAGGAATGTGTTACAGAGGCCACACCTATGAGGTTAGGTGCCAGCATGGGTGGGCTCTGGTGAGAGGCTGCACATCGTCTTCTTGAATTTTCATCTGGTAGAAGAGATCCAGGGAGCTCCCTAGGTAATAATGACATCCGAGAATGTCATTCACGAGGGCCCTAGCTTCAAGACCAACTTATCTTCTAAATGCCCCATCTTTGGGCACCATCACGTCATATCAGGGTTTAGAATTCCCACATGTGATACTTTTGCAGTTCTGGGGATTGAACTATTGAACTCAGGGTTGTGGAGATTGAATGCATGCACGTGTGTGTGTGTGTGTGTGTGTGTGTGTTGAGCAGGAGTGTGCCATGTGTAAGGATAGTTAACAGTATCCTTGGCTTTTACTCAGTAATTGGCAGAAACAACCTCCTAGTTGCGACACCCAAAATATCTACAGACATTGCCAATGTTCCTTCAGTGGAGATGAATGCGTATGGCCCCCGATTTAGAACCAGCATTCTGGAGCTATCATAATAAAGCAAGAGAACAAAGCTTGCAAGTATTTAACCTCTCTATAAAGAACTCAACCATGCGATTCCTCACTTCAAAAAAAAAGATTCAGCTACTCAACAGTGCCAACATCAACATTCACAATGTCCAGCTGTACCCAATCAAAAACTTCCAGGCATGCTCCAGAGCACCAGTCCAGACCCTGTACCAGGAGGCTGCCAGTGACAGTGACAGATTCACACATACCTCGAGCTGGCATACATGAAGATCTTCCTTTATGGCTGGAGAGATACCTCTGTGGTTAAGAACACATGCTACTCTTGCAGAGGATCCAGGTTTGGTTCCCAGCACCTACATGATGGCTCACAAGGGTGTAAACTCCAGTTCCAAGGGATTCCATGCCCTCTCCTGTCCCCCTGGCATCACAAGCATGTGATTCACTCACATGTGTATGTGCAGGCAAAATACACACATAGAAACTAAAATAAGTATTTTTCTCCTTATTTTTAGTGTGTGTGTGTGTGTATGTATGTATGTATGTATGTATGAGCACACGAGTGCAAGTAACTACAGAGGCCAGATAATAGTGTCAGATTCTTTGAAGCTGGAGTTATTGGTGATTGCAAGCTGCCTGCTGTGTGTCCTGGGGACTGACTTTTAACCCTCTGGGAAAACAACAATTGCTCTAACCACTGAGCTCTCTCCAGTCCCATGAAAGCTTCTTCTTTTTCTTTTTAAAATTTTTTTTTTCATGAAAGCTTCTTATAAAGATGTTCAGAGACTTAAGGGAAAAAAACAGAAACAGAATGAGAAGAGAAATATAATTAAAATCTCCCCCCACATAGCCTCTTGCCACTCTGCACCCCAGATTGGCCTTGAACTCCTGTCTCTGCCTCAGTCTTCAGAAGGCTGTGATTAGTTTGGCTCAAGGTACTACATTCCCAGCCCCCCAGAACTAACTACAGAATATAATATCTAAAGTGAAATAGTTACCAGATGGGCTTACAGCACATTGCATAGATATCGCAGAAGAAAATGTCTGTGAACATGCACACACAACAAAATCCCAAACCCACACCCAACCAACTCTCCTGGATTTTTTTCAGACTGAAGCCCCAGACACAGTGACTTACCAGGTAATTTCAGCAATCTCATGAGTGTGTAGTTAGAGCTCTAGATGGAAAACCCAGAGTGAGGGTAGGAAAAACTAAAATCTGAAATATACTCAAATACGGTATAAGCTCAATTATCAAAAAATCTGAAGTTGTATAAATACAAAGAAAACCACTCAAGAATATTATATAACATTTCTAAAACCTAACGAAGAAAAGAAAAACAATAAAATCAGGCAGAATGGTGTGGGGGAACCACACTGCTTACAGAAAAGGAAGAAGGAGTGCACACCATCTCCTCATTGGAACCATGGAACACAGGAGGCCCTTTCTGCTTGCTGCCCGGCCAAGGTGAGCAGCCTTCCTCTACCATGGTCCCCCCCCCATGATGCTCAGTCTTATGTCAGGCCCACAGCCAGGCACGGCCCAAACCCTCTGAAACAATCAACAACCAACAGATTTCTAAAAGAATCAGGTTGTAGGCCTGGCACATGTTTTTAATCCTAGCACTCGGGAGGCAGAGGCAGGCAGATCCCTGAGTTCGAGGCCAGCCTGGTTGACAGAGTAAATTTCAGGACAGCCAGGGATACACAGAGAAACTCTGTCTCAAAAACAAACAAACAAACAAACAAACAAACACCACCCAAAGGAAAGAATCAGTTTTCTTTCTAGGTTCAAATGCAGAGGAAGAAATCATACCTTCTGTGGCCAGCTGTGGGAGAGCCTTCACAAATGTGTCTGTTTCAATGATGATGACTGACCAAATCCTTCTGGAACAACCTGAACTGGGAGGAAATGCAGTAGCCAGGAAGCCTCACGCGGTGAATGGGGGTGGGGCTGGGAGCAACCTGGCAGGTCATTCCTGTTCAGATTAATCCAGGTGAGAGTGAGACCTTTTATAGTTTTACAGTAGGGATGAGACACTTTGGCGTGTTGAGAGACACGGAGGAGGCCCCATGATGTCACAGAATGGATCTATTCTTCCTATCCGCGTGCCTCCTGGTTACAGCTCACAGGTGCTGAAGACAGTAGAACAATCCCCTGGCCAGTGGTCACACACACTCCAGTGTTCTGAGTGTTGTCCCTCAATTACCCGGTGAGTCCAATTTGTGCTTCCCATATTCTTGGATGTGTGGCCACCACCATGGGTCACACCCTTAAAGAAAACTGACTCCCTTTTCCAGCAGCTATCAGGTGCCAATGGGTCCCCAGCTAAGGTAGAACCTTGTGCCTACTTTCTTCTCTGTGCTGGGATTCAGTCTGGCTTGAGCCCATACTCCCCTACTGCTGGCACTGGAGATTTGCTATTTCAGTTTTTGCCTGTGCATCACATCACCCCACAATATAGAGCAAGCAAGGAATGATGCCACTCTATGGAATGCCAAGCTACACTATCCAAGGACTGGCGAAGGAGACCTTCACACAAAAGCCTGGAAGGCCAGCAGGTTGACTGCCATAGCTGCCTCAGTTGCTCTCTTCCCATCTATAGAAGCAATTGTTTGCAAGCGCACATGGGCCATGGGAAGGGTCATCCCAAGGAAGTGAACGAGGGGAGATGTGTGTCAGCCGAGGTGGGTCTCCCTCAAGAAAGCACTGAGCAGGAAGCTGTCCGGAGCAGAATGATCCAGACTTACATGGTGATGCTCGAGACACTCGCCACAAGGGTGAATTATTGAGGTGGAAGGCCTAAAAGAACCATCCTTCACATGAGAATATTATTCAATGGTGGTTCGTTTTTCTTCTAGGAACGCTTGGGTAGGCAAACCTCTGGGGTCTGTTTCTTAGCTAGGAAAGACTATTCTATCTCTCAGGTTTTGTTAAGGCTTCATGGTGGAAATGTTACATTTTCATCACAAGGCTTCTGCGGAATCTTGGTAAAAAGTATCTAGAAGTGTCAGTGTTTCTCAGTAGCCTGTCTCTGCTCTTTCGCTTTAAATAGACGGAAAGTAGAACAAGTTTTACCAACAAGTTTGGGTTACTCGAAGTCTCATGAAGTGAGATGCAATTAACTGTGCTGAGATGCTGTCGTGCAATCTGTCACTGCACAACAGGGATGGATTTCCATTGCTTCAGTCATTAGGTGCTGTTCAACACCACTGTTAGCTTCCTGAGTGAGGTACTCACAGACTGAGGCAGATGGAAGAGTCAGGCATGACACACACACACACACCACACACACGCACACCACACACACACACATGCACACACCACACATATGCACCCCCCACACACATCACGCACACACACACACATACACACACCACACATACACATGCATACCACACATACATGCACACCACACACATACGCACACACCACACACACACACACATGCACACACCACACATACGCACCCCCCACACACACATCACACACACACCACACACACACACACATGCACACACCACACATATGCACCCCCCACACACACATCACACGCACACCACACACACACACATGCACACACCACACATATGCACCCCCCACACACATCACGCACACACACACACATACACACACCACACATACACATGCATACCACACATACATGCACACCACACACATACGCACACACCACACACACACACACATGCACACACCACACATATGCATCCCCCCACACACATCACACGCACACACACACATACACACACCACACATACACATGCACACCATACACACACATGCACCACACATACACACCACAGGCACACGCATGCACACGCGCACGCACACACATACACGTACACACCACATACACATGCACACACATGTACACATGCACACCATACACACACATGCACACATGCACACACACGCACACCACACACATGCACACCATACACACACACACCACACATACACATGCATACCACATATACATGCACATCACACACATGCACACCACACACACACACACACACACGCCCGCGCCACAGTAAAACGAGAGAGTGGAAGACAGTGGTGAATGCCTGCAATCCTAGCACTTGGGAAATGGAAGAAACAGCATTTAAAAACACCTTTGGCTATAGATAGTGTGTTCTAGGCTAACTTAGGCTACTTGGAACCTTGTCTCAAATGACAATGATAACAACAACAACAACAACAGCAAGGACAACCAAATTATAACTCACAAACCACCAAAACAAAACAAAGGACAGCATAATAGCCTCCTGCCCGGCCCCGCCCCACCCTACCCGGCCCCGCCCCGCCCGCCCGGCCCCGCCCCCAGTGCTGGACTACACTCTACCACTGAGTCCAATGTGTATGTTTTTACTAAAGTTGTTAGAGGCAATCTATTCTGACGTCACAGGAGGAGAATGCAGGCTTTTATACAGGCCTATAGAAACCCACTTAAGCAAAGCGAAGGGGAGCAATGCTTCGTCTGACCCAGTACACGCGCCTATGGTTGCAGGTACCCGGGAAACAAAGCACTCAGCATCAAAGACAAGAAGTGACTGAGCGTCACACGTCACAGAGTCTTCATTTCTCCTCATCCCAGTGGGAGGCTGGACTGTGTGGGAGAATGAGTTTGTGCACGGAAAAAATAAAAGCTGTATGTGGTTTTCTTTGGGGGGGGGGGATGATTTTCTAATAGGGAGAGGAAACAGGCGCTGGTGGCGGCAGCTCCTCCACCAGCTGGTGGTTTCTGTTCTGTATTGTATTCATTATACACTATTTTTATAATTATTAAACAAGACATAAGCAAGCATCACATAAAAGACACTCGAGGTTAAAAGGTCTGCTTACTTATTTATGTGTGTGTGTGCCACAGTGTGTGTGTGTCTGTGTGTGTCAGATGACAACTTGTTAGAATCAGTTCTCTCCTTTTACCTTGTGGATCCCAGGGACTGAACTCAGGTTGCCAGGCTTGGTAGTACATTTACCTACTGAGCCACCCCATTTACCCAGAACTAATTCATTCTCTCTCTCTCTCTCTCTCTCTCTCTCTCTCTCTCTCTCTCTTTCTGTCTCTCTTCAGATGGGTTTCTCTGTGTAGCTCTGGTTAGTCTGTAGCTTGATCTACAGACCAGGCTGTCCTTGAACTCAGAAATCCACCTGCCTCTGCCTCCCAAGTGCTGGGACTAAAGTGAATTGCTCTTCTTGGTGCAGGAATTTCACTGTATTGCCTAGGCTGGTCTTGAACTTGTGGTGGGCTCAAGTGATCTTTCTGTCTGGTGCCCTGAGCTTGTGGGTTTCCAATTTAGCTACTAAGCTATACTTGCAGCCTAGTACACAGGAATGACATCAACTGGATTACAACATAGTTCCATGTGAACATCATAAATGTTTTAACTGAAAGAATATGGGAACCAATATCATAATCATAAATGCTAAAGTCCAAACACAGAATACATGACAGACAGACAGGCAGACCCCCCTCACACACACACGACAGACACACACACACTGGTAGGGGGAATACACACTCATGTGCCTCATGGACATGGATGTGCACATGCACACATACATGCATACACATACATGTAAACAAAGGAAGCAAAACTGTTAAAATAACAGACCCAGAACAGTTAAAGCAATCCTTAGCAGAAAAAAGCAATGTTGGAGGAATCTCCAAACCTGATTTCAAGGTATCCTACAGAGCCTTAGTAACAAAACAAGCAGAAGTAAACCCACACAGCCAAGCCTTAGGTTGTTTCTATCCTTTGGATTTAATTTGGCAGTTGATCATATGTGTCTAGAAATTCATCCGTTTCTATTAATACCATTTATTATCATTTGTTTTTTGAGACAGTTGCTCTATATAACAGCTGTTTTGGAACCCACTATGTAGGTTGGCTTTCAACTCACAGATATCCATCCTCCTGCCTCTGCCACCCAAGTTCTGCCTTCCAAGCACACATCACCATGTCTGGGCATCCATTTCTTTTAGATGTTTCAATTTATTGGAATAATGGTTTTCAAAATATTTTCTGATGATCCTCTAGATTTCATTAGTATCTGTTCAATGTCTTCCTTTTTATCTTGAATTTAATTTTTTATTAACATCTTTTAAATTTTATTTATTTGGGGTCATGCTGTTTTTTCCTCACATGTATAATCTGTGCAGCACTCACATGCCTGTGGCCAGGTCAGGCATCAGACCTCTGGAAGCGGAGGGAGCCGCTGTGTGCAGCTTGGAGATCACAGCCAGGTCTTCTGCCAGTACAAGAGCTCTTAACCATGATGCCCCTCTCCAACCCAATCTAATTTTATTAACTCGAGTCTTCTATCTTTTCTTTTTGTTCGTCTAAGAATTTGATAATCTGATTTATTTTTCTGCCCTGATCTTTTGACAAAGATGCTAAACCATCCATTAGCAAAAAAAAAAAAAAAAAAAAAAAAAAAAAAAAAGGCCTGGACACACAAACACAGAATGAAACTCTCTCTCTCTCTCTCTCTCTCATCCTGTACACAAACCAATTACAAACAGATAAAAGGCTACTTCATGTTAGACCTGAAACTCTAAATGGGTAGAGGAAAACAGACATGCGAAACCACTGCCCGAAAATATTCCAATGGCCCAAGAAGTAAAACCCAAGGAGACAAAGGAATGCTCTAAAGCTAAAAAGCATCTGTGCAGCAAGGGATGCAGACAGAGTCCAAGAGATAAACCGGGCAGTGGTGGCTCACATCTTTAATCCCAGCACTTGGGAGGCAGAGGCAGGTGGATTTCTGAGTTTGAGGCCAGCCTGGTCTACAGAGTGAGTTCCAGGACAGCCAGGGCTACACAGAGAAACCCTGTCTCAAAAACACAAAACAAAGCAAAGCAAAGCAAAACAAGTCAAGAGATAGCCCACAGAGAGGGTCAGAATCTTTGCTAGCTAGACATCTGACAGAGTATCTAGAATATATAAAGAACTTGGAAAAGAAAATTCAAAACCCCTCAGACAACCCAATCAATTAATGGGCTAATAAAACAGATATACAGTTCTTAAAAGATGAGGCACAATGAGATATATGGAAAGAACATTATCATCCTGAGCCGTCAGGAGAAAAGCAAGTTAAAATTGCACTGAGGTCCCATCTCAACTGGTCAGAATGGCTCTCATCAAGAGATAACAAATGTTGGTGGGGATGCCGTGTGGGGGAGGACCTTAGACGGCTGGAGAGAATGGAAACTGGTCTCGTCACCATGGAGATCATCTTTGGAGGTCTCTCAAGACACTAAATGTAGATCTATCATATAACACGGTTCTACAACTAGACACCCACCCAAAGGACTCTAAATAAAGGAGCACAGGGTCTCTTAGTTACTGTCCTAGTGCTGTGAAGAGACACCAGGACCACGGCAACTCTTATAAAGGAAAACATTTAACTGGGGCTGGCTGACAGATTCAGAGGATACATCCATTATCATCATGGTGGGAAACATGGTGACAGGCAGGCATGGAGGTGAGAGTTTACATCTTGATCCATAGGCAGGGGTGGAGGGGTGCTTTTGAAACTCAAAGCCCAGCCCCAGTTACACACTTCCTCTAACAAGTCCAGACCTCCTAATCCTTTTTTGCACAGTTCATTAACTGGGGACTAAGCTTGCAAATCTGTGAGCCTGAGAATGGGGGCCATTCTCATCCAAACCCCCTTACAAAGATACTTATGTTGGGGTTGAGGATTAACCGCACAAAACGCTCAGCCACCAGTCTCAGACAGGATTGGTAGTTTATTGAACACACCTCCCCTGATTGATTCATCAGGGACACAGCCAGGAGCTGGGAGCCAAGCCACCACCCCAGGCGGTTCTCAGGGTCAGTTTGTGGGAAAAACCACCAACAGGTGCATTTGCAACACTTAGGCTGTCTAGACAAAGCAGCGCTGTCTGACTTCTAAGCTGATTGGCTGGGTTTAGAGGCAGAGAGGCTGGGGAACTTAGAGTCCAGTCCCCCCCCAGACAAAGCACGGGACAACAAGACTGGTCAGGTTAAGGTCATGAGCGACAAGATGAAGGCAATGTGGCAGAACTACATGTTTAACACTGTCACCATGGTTTATCAGAGCATTCGTCACAACAGGCCAAGTGTGCGAAGGTGTCTGTCAACAGGCAGGTGAGTGAAGTGTGGAATGGACACACAGTGGAGTTTTTAGTTCCTCACAGCAGAGTTTCATTGCCACAGATAAGAATGAGACTCTGTCATTTGCAGGGAAATGGATGCGGCCGGAGATCACTGCGTTAAGTGAAATTAGTAAAGCTCACAAAGACAAATGTATCTTCTTTCAGTTGTAGAGTCTAGATTTTACTTAAGCATATACCAATTTCTAGATAATGAACATAGAAGTAAAAATGTCTGAAGGAAGGAGGTTATGAGAGGAGCAGGGAGGAAAGGAAGGGTATTGGGGTAAGTATAGTCAATGGTCTCTTTGTAAGAAAATGTCGTTTCTTTTTCCAGCAAAGGGGATTGAACCCAGTACTTAGTCCATGCTACACAGCTGCCCTACCACTTAGTCACACCCTCTAAAAATGTTTTTATAAGACCCATTACTGAGTGTAATGAATACATGCCAATAAAAATGAAACCGTACTTACAATTTAAAACTTCCCCACTCAGAAAACCCAAGTCTTCTGTGATGAATTTTGTTAAACATTTATTTATTATGTGTACACACCACTCCTTACCCAGTCATAATGGTGGGACCATTGCATGTGCTACACCCTCTCTTAGTGTCCCCCTCTCCTTCATTCTCCTCTGAGCCAAGATGTAACCTGTGTAAACCTCCATGATGGTGTCTTACAGAGTTCTGTATCCTTCAGACACACCTTTCCTGTGGTTGTGATACATAGGATGGTTGACTGTTGACATCTGTCTTCCCCATGAAGAAGGGAGGACCCAGAAGAGCTTCCTCTGTTTGTGTCTTCACCAGCACTAGACCCTGTCCAGTAAGTATTTCCCTCTCCTGGGTTTCTGGGTTTCTCCTGGGTTTTTCCTCTACTGGTTTCTTTCTAGTGATGACCAGACGTTGCAGTTTCTCAGGGGTCCACCTCAGGCCCCCCTCTCATTTCACACTTCCTCAGTGACCATGCTCATGCCCAGATGCCTCCTCTTCCAGGATGATGAGAGCACCCAGGACTCTTGAAGGTATACCTCAAGCATGTGTTCCACTGTGACCGTGGCTCTGTCTCGGAGGCCCCTGACACATCTCCCTGGGTCCCTTAAGGTGTCTCGGCTCAGCAGAGCCTATAGTTAGCCCCAAATTGCTTCCCCAAACCAAAGTCAGGGCAGAGCTGCACACACAGGAGAAGCTGCCCACCATCTGTCTGGTTACACAGACCAGTCAACCTTGCTGTTTCCCCAGCCGCACTCCTCCCTCCATCCAGCACTGGGTACCCCACAACCCTCCCTTAAATATAATCCAACTGCCTTGACTTCCCACCCCTCATCTCCCATCTCTGCCTCTGCTCCCACTCTTATGCCTGGTCCAGTATGTTCTTCAAACACCAGGGACCGGTATTTATAGATACAGATCAGATCCCTGAAGGAGGGGCTTCTCATTACTCTCAGACAAGCATTATTCCTCTTAGAGCGCTGCCACCTCTTACCTCTCCTTCAGTCCTTCCTGGGGCCCAGGAATTGTGGAAGAAGGAAGACCCACTCCAAGGTCTGCTGCATAGTGACCAGAGGGACATAGAAGGTGACCCTTTTTCTGAAATTGGGCTAGCTGGGGCCTGAAAATTATTTCAATGTTTGTTTTTGTTTTTTGAGACCAAGTTTCTTGGAGTTGTCCTGGCTGTCCTGGAACAAACTCACTTTGTAGACCAGGCTACCTTAACTCAGTGAGATCTGCCTGCTTCTGTCTCCCAAGTGGAGGGTTGAGTTAAAAAGAGTTGAGGAGCTGAGCCCAGGTTATGGCTGGCAGGGACTGTGGCCATGATTTCCAGGAACTAGAGGATTGGATGAAGAGAACCATGACTGGGTGGGGCAGTCCAGTTCAGGACTTTGCCATCTTCATCTTTCAGTGAGTACTTGCTCTATTCCAGGGCTGCGGAGCTGAAGGCTGGCTGTCCATTGTTGGCCTCTTAGGCAGTTGAGGCTAACAATGGATCAGTTAGTTCTCCATTTTAGCCACTAGATGGCAACACCTCCCTTTAGACAATTAAAATTGCCTGCCAGGTTTACAAAATGTATACTTGAGGTCACAGAGATGTTCCTGCAGTTTCTGGGTCTTCATTTGGAGATTTGGAGTGAGAGACTTTTATGTTCTGCTAGACAGGCCACCTTGATAGGGGAGCTAAACTGGTGTTAGAGCTTGCTTTTGGGTGTTTTGTTTTATTTTGTTTTGTTTTGTTTTGCTTTGTTTTTCGAGACAGGGTCTCTCTGTGTAGCCCTGGCTGTCCTGGAACTCACTCAGTAGACCAGGCTAGCCTCAAACTCAGAAATCTGCCTGCCTCTGCCTTCCAAGTGCTGGGATTAAAGGCATGCGCCACCACTGCCTGGCCTAGACCATGTTAGCTGGAAGGCTGTGGCTTGTCTGAGCTTCCAGGAAAGGCTGCTCTGTCAATAATATCACCCTGGCAACTCCCTTGCTTCACATACCCTATTACACCTACCCAAACATGTCTGATTATAATCCCATATTACCCCAATGAGTCCCCAACATTCCATTATATTCCTGCCCCCAACACACACAGACGTAAAATCCCAGCCTAGACTTCTGCAGACCTTAATTATAGATGCTATCTTGCATCCCTTCCCTCTGTAACTCTAGCAAGTCTTTTAAGAGACCTATCGTCCTTTCTCCATGTTCCTCACAATCCAGCCAATCTACTGACACACGTATCAGAAAACCTCATCAAACCAGGCGCTCCGTCTAATCTTCCCCAGTGACATTCCACATGACATCATGCTGTACCTTACAGGTATTAGATTTGCAAAAGCATTTGGCAAACCCCAAGCCTCACATCTCATGTCCTATCACAACACTGTCTATGGTAGCCAGCACAGGGGCAGGGTCACAGCTCCCACCCAGAAAGGCACAGACCTCTGTTATCTTCCTTGCTTTAGGGAGGAGAGGAAGAGGAGGAGGAGGCAGAAGAAGAGGAGCAGGAGCAGGCGCGGGACAGGGAGTGGGAGGCTTGCCTCTGGTGCTCTCTTGCCTGCATCCAGCCTTACCAGTCCCAACAGTTCCCAGGAAGGCAGGTGGCTCCTGAGCACAGGCTCCAGGTCTGAGGGCTGGTTTGGTCCATATCCATCTCGAGAGCAGTGTCCACTCACTGCCTCCTCCTCAGAATGCACCAGGTCCTTGTTGCAGTTCTGCTAAGAGATCACTTAGCCAGCGGCTTTCTTTTCTATACCTGGAAGGGGCAAGGCACTTGGAAGAAAACATGGAAGGCTGAAAGAAACAGACCTGAAGTTCAACATCTAGTTCACCATCCCATGATTCCCTCTCTCCCCCTCTTTTCCTGGCTCCCTCCTGCTTATCTAGTTTTCCCTGTCCTGACTGTAAATGCATAGCAAACTTTCCCGGCATGCAAGAGCCGAAAGGAAACACAGGCCCACTCTAATCCCCTCACACACGAGAGGAAACTGAGGTGCAGAGGTTGAAGACTATCTGCACACACGTTCCAGTTGGTTGGGGTAGAGCCGGCTTCCCTGACACGCCTCCTGAAGCAGTCCTCCAGCAGCTGCCCCTCATGTGCCTCCTTGTTCATGTTAGTCAAGAAACGCTACTTGCATTCAAAAGGCACGTCCAATGTGAACCACTCCGGAGATTATATTTCAAAGATTGATAGACATGGCTTTCGCATTATCTGCTGGTTTGGATTAGCCATGCTGTGGCTTCATTCTTTGGGGGCTGATATTGGGGGTGGGGAGCCAATTGTGAGTCCCTCTTCGAAGCCCTGAGCTCTAGCCTGTGAGACTGGTCCTAGGAGGGGACAGGGAGATCCATTCAATATTTTCAGTCTGTCAGGAGATTTCATTGTTTAAACAAACATTTCAATGAAGCCATCCAGCTGGGCAGTGATTTATGGCTCTGGCTACAGTTTTTCCCCAACAAAGATAAACAAATCCTGCAACTCTCGGGACTGGGACTCCTGATTCTAATAACTTGGGGTTGGCTGGACCACGCCAGCCATCGCCTGGTCTGGGGTTTGGTTAAGATCTGTTCACACTGGTCCTGCGGCTGAGCCGCAAACCTTGGGGGACCATGTTGTGCTTGGAAGCTGGAACTACCTCTAGGGCAAAGAAGAATGGCAGAAAGGAGAGAAATAGCTCATGGGTGGGGGTTTCCGGCCCACTCCTCTCTTCTGGTAGGGCAGTAATGTTCCGGGTTCTGCCGCGTATTACCAAATATCTATTTGGTATTCAGTAAAACAGCTTCTACTGTTGTTGTTGTTGTTACAATATTTATTTATTTTGTATATGTAGGCACGGAAGTCAGAGGACAGCTTGTGCTAGTCAGTTCTCTGCTTCCACCATGTGGGTCCTGGGGATCAAATTCAGGTCATTGGGCATGGAAGCAAGTACCTTTCCCACCCGGCCATTGTGCCAACCCTAAGCTTCTGGCCTTGCCTATATTGGTAGTGGCACATGGTTTCCTTCCGTGGGGGTTATGCCAGGTTACACACTGGCCTATAAGCTCAGGTCTGACCAATCAGAGTAACACATTTTTGTGATCATAGCTGTTGGTCAAGGGGATAGAGGTTCATCTTATCCTATGAAGAACAGAAAAGGCAACTGGGGCTGCCGGGAGAGAGCCAGTTTCTCCCCTCCCCCTCCTGGACTTGAAATGGGATGATACATGAGTCTGATGGACCTCAAGAGCTATTGCTGCCTTTTAACGTCCAAGGGAGACATTATGGTATGACATCATACATACACTTAGGATGGAGAACTGAGGGGCGGAGAGCATCTACTCCCGTGGGCTTTTGAGTGACATAGGCTTTGATTTGCAGCTACACAAGGGAATGCATATTTACTATTAGGCACCCAAGAGACCAGCTGGGAGTTCCAGACCAGCATCTGGCTTGCATGGCTTACCAAATGAGCAGTAGCTGCCCCCTGACTACTTGTGTGTATGGTTTACCTCAGCAGAAGGTGTGGAGCTGAGGCAGAAGCGCATGCAGCTCACATTCACCCTTCCCTGTAGCTTGTGAAGTTGAGGGAGACACACCACTGATGATGATTTAAGGAAATTCAGATGCATGCATGCCCCAAGAGAAGAAAAACAAACTGCTTTCAAGAACACCGTGATTTGGTGGAGACATTACGGAAAAGGGTGTCTGGTGGGTGAATCTTGAAAAATTAGGTTACTTTTGACAGGTAGAGATGGGCAGATGGTTTGGCCAGAGGATGAAAGGGTGTGGCGTAATGGGGAGGTAGGAGGGGTTACTTAGGGGATATTGAGAAGTGGAGTTGAACAGAGGTTAGAGCACAGAGATCCAGCAATGGATGAAGTAAGTTGGTGGTATCCTCAGATACCTGTATTAGGAAGCTTGCTCAGGTCAGTGGGCAATGAGGAGCTACTGAACCTGTTGACTAGGGAAGCACCTTCTCAGAGTTCCTTCCCATGGAGAGAGAGAGAGAGAGAGAGAGAGAGAGAGAGAGAGAGAGAGAGAGAGAGACACTATGGAAAGAACCCACTGAAGCAGTGTGAGGGGCATTTTGAGTAGTTCACAGGGCAGGGAGCAGCAGGTTCTATCTATTCACCTCTGGGTGTATGAGCTGATGCAGAACTTAAGTCCAAAGGCCACACAACAGAAGCTGATGTGTTCAAATAAATAAAAATTCAGGAGTGCTACATGCTCCAAATTCCCTAAACAAAGTCAAAACACAAGGGCATGCTGGCAAAATGCTTGCCACACCAACGCTACATGGCTACTTCCTAAACGCATAGACAGCTTACTTTGCAGAAAGACCAATGCATATGTGTGTTGCAGCCACATATATGTATGTATTCAAGGGCATATATATATATATGTATATATACATATATGTATATATACATATATGTATATATACATACATATATGTGTATATATGTGTATATATATATACCTATAGGCATATATATATATACCTATATATGTATACATATAGGTATGTACATATAGGTATATAGGTATATATACCTATATATGTATACATATAGGTATATATATACCTATATGTATACCTATAGGTATATATATACCTATAGGTATATATATATATATATATATATATGTATATACATATAGGTATATGCAATATATATATATGCAATATATATATTGCATATACCTATATGTATATATTGCAATATATACATATGCAATATATACATATATATATTGCATATACCTATATGTATATACATATATGTATATATATACCTATAGGTATACCTATAGGTATATATATACCTATAGGTATATATATATATATATATATATATATATATATATACATACATATATGTATATATTGCAATATATACATATGCAATATATACATATATATATATTGCATATACCTATATGTATATACATATATGTATATATATACCTATAGGTATATATATATATACATATATATGTATATATATATACCTGGTGGAGGTATATATATATAGGTATATATATATTGCATATACCTATATGTATATGTGTATATACATAGACATAGACATACACATATACAATGCAAAGGGCATGAATAGAAAGTTCACAGAAGGGCCAGGGTGAGAGTTCAGTGGGTAAAAACCTTCCTGCCAAGCCTGAGGACCCAAGTTTGATTTCTGACTCCTGCAATTCTGTCAGAATGTCAGACAGTTGGTCTCTGACTTTCACATATGTGCACACACAGAGGTACATAACACATACACAAACATTAAATAACAAAATGCAGCAGCCATCAACTTTCTATAAGGATCATTATCATCTCTGTGATTTAACCTCTGTTCACACATTTAATATTCACAATAACCATGTGAAGAAGGTTGTCATCATTGTGACTCATTTTACTGATAAGAAACAGAAGACATTGAGAAATTAAGGAAATGGCCTGGTCACTCCAACTGCTCCCCCAACCCCAGCTTTTTTTGACATAGAATTTCCCTGTGTAGTCCTGGCCGTCTTGGAATTTGCGCTGTCAACTAGGCTGGACTTGAACTCAGAGATCCATCTGCTTCTGCCTCCTAAGCGCTGGAATTAAAGCATTAACCACCATACCTGGTGTCAACTAATGTCTTAATTAGCTTTTTATTGCTATGATAAAGCAGCAAGATCAAAAGCAACCTGGATGGGGGGGCAGGGTAAAGGGTTTATCTCAGCTTACAATTCTGTCACAGTCCATCACTAAGAGAAGTTAGGGCAGGAACTTGGGCAGGACAGGAACCTGGAGGCAGGAACTGAAGCAGATGGAGGAGCACTGCTTGCCGACTTTCTCCTTATGGCTTGCTCAGCCCAGTTTCCTATATAACCATCAGATGGCACTGCCCATGTGCTCTAGAACCTCCCAGTCATCACTTGAGAAAATACACCTCAGGCCAATTGAGTGGAAGCATTTTCTCAATTGCCGTTTCCTCTTTCCAGATGACTCTATCTTATGTCCAGTTGACTAGCTAGCACAGTTTATAAGCAGCTGGAACTGGAATTTGGAGTTGGGCATTCGGGGAACAATTTGTTCTTTCAAGCACATCTTGCATGACTTTATACCTTTATACATTCTAAAAGAAATCCAAATTAAACATCATACTTTGTAAGTCATTATATATATATATATATATATATATATATATATATATATATATATATATATAACAAAACACTACAGCTCTTGGTAGAAGATATGGACCTGAGTGAAAGCACACTCACACATCACTGGTGGAGGTGTGAATCAGCTATTTTGGATGACAATCTGGCAGTGTCCACCAACATTTTACACACATGTTTGCTTTGAGAGAGAAAGTCTGTTAGGCGCCATAAGAACCTCGCCCCAAGATGGCGATGGCCACCCGAGGGCCGAGTGATAAACAAGTCCTTATTAGGTGTGAAGGCTGTGCTTCAAGGTGGCCTGATCTTACATGAGCGTCACGAGCCTATGGAGAGATGATACGTGGCATGAATTCATGGGCTCCTGGCAGGGTTTATAAGATGCGCCCGGGGAAGGGATTGCGGGCTCGCCATCTTGACTACCAACTACTAAGCATCCTGAGTAAACTTCTTTGAGAAGGAACCGGTTGTTCTGTGTCTTAATTCCTGCTGGTCAGGGTTGGCGCGGCACAAAAGTCCATTTCAGGCATCCTCCTAACATTCTGGTCATGGGAAATGTGGAGACTTATTATAGTATGTTTGTGATAGCAAATGTCTAGAAAGAAGCCAAGTATCCACCAACAGGGGCTTGCATATGGACTATGGTTCATGAAGCTGGTAGATGAAGGTTATGTGACAATCTCTAAGATATTGTGGTGAAGTGACCAGGAAGATAGACAGGACAAAGTGCGACCCATACACATACATTCCTATGTGCTGGTGCACAGACAGTCTCTGGCTCTAGGGAAGAAGGCTTGGTGCTTGGGTGAAGGGCAAGAGAGAATGGTTTTGTTTTGCTTTGCTTTTTTTAAAAATTTAATTTGTGGGGCTGGAGAGATGGCTTAAGAGCACTGACTGCTCTTCCAGAGGTCCCGAATTCAATACCCAGCAACCACATGGTGGCTCATAGCCATTTGTAATGGGATCTGATGCCCTTTTCTAGTGTGTCTGAAGACAGCTACAGAGTACTCATATACATATAATAAATAAATAAATTTAAAAATTTTAATTTGTATGGTTTGGTATTGTTGAGAAACACATGTTAACAGGTATAAAGATCAACTTGTAAAAAAAAAAAATAAAAATTCACAGAGAAATAAAACTCTGCTATGGGGTTGCTCGTGAAACTGCAGGGTGAGAAACCAAAGCTGGGGTTTCCATTGTATGTCATAAGTGAAGGGGTATCTTCACTTATGACATACAGTGAATGTGGTACCATGTGGTAATTAGTTACAGATAGAAACACATAACCTTATTTGTTTCTATTTTAAATTGATTTTTACTTGATAAGTATGTGTATGTGTTTATGTGTACCTGCATGTGTGTGTGTTTGTTTGTTTGTGTGTGCGTGATATAGTCGTGATATGTGGCTAGTTTCTGCTGGCATTGGGGGCAATGTGTCTCTAGGGAACCCAGAAAAATAGGTAGGGGGGTGTTTGTCCAGTCTTAGGAGAGTTGGCTGTTTCCTGCTGTCCAGGGTCTGTGGAGCCATCTGAGGATAGGTGAGAAGAAACAGGTCCAGTAGAAGCAGCTGTGTATGTGACAGGAGATGGAGCATCTGGAGGTTGCTTCTCTGGAGCTATTCTGGATGTACCTGGACTTGACAAGATGTAGGGAATAAGATTAAGTACATTTAGGGGAAAGAAAATTTTTCTAAGATGTACATTTGAAACCCAGAGGGATCCCATTCTTTGGAATAGGTACTAAGTGGGAACTTTAGGCTGATGTACTTATCTGGATGGAGTCTATTTGGTCCATGAGAGGCAGATCTGAATGGGTTTCCTATAGCTTATAAGTTTGCAAAAGAGCATGAGTTAACAACATGAGCAGTTTTTAAGATGAACATTTGCTGGATCGTATAGTGGAATGTTTTATTAGAGGTAGGCAAATTTATAGGAACTCAGATAATATTAGGACAGTGGCATAGCAAGAAGAGGAAATATGAGGCATTTAATTGATGGAAATTGAGTTTAGGTAATGAGGTAACAGATTACATCTGTGAAAGCTTAGCTGTCAATGTAGTCAGAAGTCTGAGAAGATTGGTAAGTAACAATCTACCAGTTATATATTTTAAAAAATGACAGAGTTCACTAGCCAACAGTTTCTGTGGTCTCTATGGTCTCTTGGGTGGAGTCAGTCTAGCTTCCAAGGGCAGAAGACGCAGGGCTTTTTCCTCTGTGGAATGGATATGCGTGACATGAGAAATGACTTACTTTGGTTTAGCCAAGTCATTTGTCTCAGGGCATCCAGTTTTGTCCATTGCATTTTTTCAGTGATCACATCATCATATACAATCCAGGCAGTATCTTCTAGGTGTGTGCACATCTTCTGAAATCATCTTGGGTCAACTGTTAGAGGCTTTGGGAATTCTGTCGGTGGTCATAATCTTAAATATATTATTAGCAGACTTTTGACAAGATTGAGGGCTATGTGGATTGGTTGTAGCTGAATAGAATTTAATAGCAGTAGTAAAAATCTATCAAGACAGGATAGGAAAGAAAATCTTAAGTAACTTTGACAAGTTGTGTAGGTAGAGAGAAGCACATTTTTGTATTAGCAAACAAACATTTGGCTAGAACCAGAATAAGAAAGCTGACAGTGGTGGCATAAGATTGCGGGCTTGGCGCCTGTTGCACAGCACAGACAGCGCAAACGGTGGGTCGGGGCAGAACCGTGCTATGGGCCAGCAGCAGATGAGGCAGAGGCGTTGTGTGTTGGGTCCGCACCACTGCAGGGCAGGACTTCCTTTTAGCAGCGGGAAGTCAAGGCCTAGTGTGTACTAGCTACTCTTGTGACAGATGGCACCACGAGCACACTTATTTTATAGGTCCAGGGCCGAGAGGGATAGAGAAAGCCTCCCTTGCATGTGTGGGTGGTTACGCACATGGGAAAGCAAGTCTCAGAGAGGGTTCATGGCAGGACTCAAAGAGTAGACCCAGAGCAGAACTAAGGAACACAGGGGGGAAGGGAGCAAACAGGGTCCCAGAGCTGCTTTTCAGGCAAACTGGCTGAATTAAGTGGCTGCAGCCAGTCGCAAATGAGGGAGGAGGAGAAGGAAGAGGAGGAAGAGAAGGAGAAGGGAGAGGAGGAGGAGAAGAAGGAGGAAGAGGAGGAAGAGGAGGAGGAGGAGGAGGAGGAGGAGGAAGAAGAGGAGAAGCCTACTCTATCAGTCGATAGTGCTAAGACTGACCCATGGGTGAGACACGTTGGGGCTGGGAACTAGTGCTTGGACCCAGCTTTCCTGAGAGAGAACAGTTTGTCCAGGCCCGGCCTGGGGTTATCAGCCACGGGAAAGAAACTATCTCAAAAGGAAAAGGGAAAGTCTCACCCAAGGGAAGGAGTCCTAGAATGAGGGTCAGGATTAGCTCCAAGCTCAAGAAATCTTCCCTAGGACCATGTGGACGGTTACTCTGACCAGTGGGGGATGGGGGCTTACCAGTTTTAGGCTAGGCTAGCAAGCGTAGATCTCTTTTGGTAGCTGGTGTGACTCAAACCTGCAGTTTTCTAAGTCCAAGTCTCGGCACCAATGAAGTGTTTATAAAAAAAAAATAAAGAGATAAAGAGAATATGTTCTTTGGGTGTGTGTGGTGAGGTATGGGGAAAGGGGATGTCTCAGTGGGCCCAGGCTGAGGCATCTCTTCCCCCTGAGGGACCAGTCACACACTGATGTAATATAGAATAGAGTTTATTCAGGGCATGGGGAGGGGAGTTAAGAGGGTAGTAGAGGGAGGGGGAGGGGGAGGGGGAGGGGGAGGGGGAGGGGGAGGGGGAGGGGGAGGGGGAGGGGGAGGGGGAGGGGGAGGGGGAGAGGGAGGAGAGGGAGAGGGAGAGGGAGAGGGGGAGAGGGAGAGGGAGAGGGAGAGGGAGAGGGAGAGGGAGAGGGAGGAGAGGGAGAGGGAGAGGGAGAGGGAGGAGAGGGAGAGGGAGAGGGAGAGGGAGAGGGAGAGGGAGAGGGAGAGGGAGAGGGAGAGGGAGAGGGAGAGGGAGAGGGAGAGGGAGAGGGAGAGGGAGAGGGAGAGGGAGAGGGAGAGGGAGAGGGAGGGAGAGGGAGAGGGAGAGGGAGGAGAGGGAGGAGAGGGAGGAGAGGGAGAGGGAGAGGGAGAGGGAGAGAGGGAGGAGAGGGAGAGGGAGGAGAGGGAGAGGGAGAGGGAGAGGGAGGGAGGCTGGCCATGAGCATATGGAGAGGTGGTAAGGGAATGGGGAAGGGGCGAGGGGACAGAGGGATTAAGAGATCAAGTAAGCGAGAGAGAGAGAGAGAGAGAGAGAGAGAGAGAGAGAGAGAGAGAGAGAGAGAGAGAGAGAGAGGAGGGGGCAAGCATCCCCTTTTAGAGTGGGCCAGGCCTACTTGGCTGTTGCCAGGTAAATGAGGGGTTTAGACAGAATGCTAACACATGGAATGCATAGGTTGGTATTAAATGGCTTCTCAATTGATCATCTGTCTTTCCTTCATGTGCAACATGTTTATGCATGTTTGCATATATGTAGGCACATACATATGTGCAGGTCATATGTGCACATGCTTATCTGGAGGTTAACATTGAGAGTCTTCCTCAATTTCCCTCTACCATATTCACTGATTCAGAGTCTCTCTGTGGAATCCAGAGCTTACCAATAAGGACTAACTAGTCTGGTTAGCCAGCTTGTTCAGGGACTCCCCTGCCTCTTTTCTGAGTTCTAGAATTAGAGGCAGACCACTATGCCCTTGCAGTGTTTGCATGAGTTTTGGGAATCCAAACTCTGGTCCAGCAAGCATTTTATCCATCTCCCTATCCTGTCTCTTTTAAAATTATTTCTCTTGCCCTTAACACACACATGCACACACACACACACACACACACACACACACACACATACACAAACACACACACAAGCACAAGAGACACAGAAAGAGAGAGAGACACAGAGGGAGAGAGAATGCACAATCTATCTACAGTTCTTTTTGAAAAACTCCAACATATTTTGGTGAAGCTCAGGACACAAAGGCTGTGCTCACACAGTGGTTGGGCTCACACAGTAGCTGTGCTCACACAGTAGTACACCAGTGTGGCAGAGCTGGAGGAAGGCATCTGATATGCTGCTCTTTCTCCCCTTCAACGGTTCCCCTCAAGTCCTGCTTCAATATGCTCTTCAAAGTGTGTTCTTTAGTCTCCAGGTGACTTGAGGAAGGTTTAAATGAGGTGGACAAATTACACTGGGGAGGGGACTTTAGGATGAGAATTTGGGGACTTGAAGAATATTAAAGAGACAAGAGAAACTGAAGGATGGTTGATATCCAGACAATAGAAATGTGTGTGACAGTGCACATGTGGAGGTCTGAGTACAACTTGTAAGAGTCAGTTCTCTTCCTCTGTCACATGAGTTCCCAGAATTGAATTCAGGTCATCAGGCTTGGGGGGGGGGACAAGTTTAACTGCTGAGCCATCTCAGGGCTGACTATTAAGATTTTATTGATCTGACACAGGAAGTGTGAAAAGTTCCCTATTCACGCCTCCCCAACCTTAATCCAGCCATTTCAGGTAGGTTTTTAGGCAGAACAATGGGAATTTGAGGATGTTTGGATGAGACAACCTTAAGTTTTCTTTAAATGACGAAGAACAGAATGGGGCCTCTGGAGTTTGGGACAGGAAGTCAAGCAGAGCTGGGAGGTAAGAGCTGAGAGGGTCAGAGCCAAGGCTTACGGAGAAATGAAGGCCAGGCCAGGAGCTTGTAGGAATTGATGGGTGATTGACTGACCTGGTCCTCTCAGGCGCTCTGCTCTCTGTGACTGGGCTCCTTGCCCTGCACCAGTTTCAGGTGAGTGATTCTAGTTTCAGTTGAGAAAGAGAATGGATGCCCAATTCAACTTAACTGCACAAACACGAGTTTAGTGCTTGCTCTGCTTGTGATGAGGGCTGTGAGCACAACATCCTCCTCTCCAGTCACAGACACAAACCCATCAGTAGTCATTAGAACGCAATGCGATGAGTAGAACAGAAGAAAAGGCTACGGGGGGTGGGGGGGCGACGCCAAGGAGAGGAGAGTACCTGGCACTCTAACCAAGGACAGGCTTGGTGAGAAGGCTAAGTCCAAAGCTGGGTTGTAAGGAAGTAGGAGGAACGTGTACAGAAACCCAAGGTAGCTGCCTGTCTTCCCGCTCAAGTAGGGGTATGTTATAACTGAGATAAGTCCACTCCTCATTCAGCCGGTGGTCTTTGTACGGCTTGGAGCTTCTTTTCAGGAGGGTGCATGGGAGTTGGTGATGGTGCTGTGGGGTTGAGGGTCTTGTCTATCTTCTTTTAAATAAGGATTTTGGTATCTTGCAACATTATGGGGTGGGTCATGAGGTGGTTGTGAATGAAAGAGGTGCTAATGAATCCACCAGGAAAGACAGCTGGTGGGGCTGCTGCTGAGAGATGGAGCCTGGGTACCATGGCCTTCTCAGAGGCTCATGGCCAGCATGTTCTCCATGCCCGATGTGTGAACCTCTCACATCCAGGACTATGCCTGGACCCACGAGTTCTCTGCTCCCGTCTTCCCTTCTTTTTCTACCTGTATCATTTTGGAAGACTTATTGTTGTTTATTGTCAGGTTTATCAAGGATGGGTGGAGAGAAGCCCTATACACCCCCACCCCCACAAAATGCTTCTCATAAATACTTTAGTCTTGTCCAGACATCAAAGCTTGTCTTCTCTTTCTCACTATCACATCTCTCCCTTGAGGCAGAGAACATCCAGCAGTCTGACTGCCTGAATAGGGGGTGGAGTGGGGATCAGGAAGACATATGCAAACCCCTGGGGGGAAAAAGTCAGTCATTATCTCAAAAATGCTTCCTGTGGCATTATAGTCATTGGCCGTGAGACTGCTGAGGCCCACACTGCCCGGCTTGGGAGCCACTGTGTCCCACCCGAGCTGCTGTTTTGGTCCCTCGGGTCAGGATCTAGCAAGAGAGAGAGTGGGGATGAAGGGGAAGAGACACGAAGAATGGAGAGAAGACAGAGAATCTGATCAAGTCTCAATCTCGCTTATTGAAGGGAAGTCCGGGGTATTATATGCTTTGCCATGTGCCTTGTAGGCATGGATAGCACGTGTGCCTTACAGGCATGTACGGTGTGGATAGTACGTGCACCGTGTGCCTTGCAGGTGGGGGCACTAAACAGCAAAACAAGATATGTGGGAAAACCAAAATATTTATCAGAGTGTGCTCAGCTGTTGTAGGCTGTTGACAAACAAGTCTCTTGTCAGGGTATATGGCTCGAGATGGCTGCAAAGACGATAGCCGCTTTCTGCTACAAGTCGGCTCCCAACATGAGACCACTGTCCAATGCCTGTGAGACTTGGACGAGATGTGCTAAGTGTGAGCAGCTTGGGGACTTCTTAAAACCAGGCTCTTGAAATTGATGTGTATATTCAAGAGATGAAAGTAAGAGCCAACCTGTGCAGACTCATGGCTTGGGTCTCTCTGGATCCTGTTGCTTTCTCAAGAAACACAGGACACAACTGGTGGGACATGCAGCTTAGAAACTGCCTAGCAAATTGTGTCTCTGGTCGCCAACCACTTCAGAGAAAGGTAAATTTGGGGGAGGGGTGAGTTTTCTGGGTGGGGCCACGTGTCAGTAGCTTCTTGGGAGGGAATGCTAGTCTGGGATCACACTCTGTAATTTGTTTCTTTATTTGTTAGTCAGTGTGGGTGTGTGCTGCATATGCAAATGTGCGTGTGTCTGAGCATGCTCTCGGAGGCCTTTGGGTGTTGTCTTCTGTCATTCTCTGCCTATTGCTTTGAGGCAGGGTTTCTCACTAAGACCCAAGGCTCATGTTTTCTCATCTAAGCTGGAAGTCAACAAGCCCCAGTGATCCTTCTGTCTCTGCCCCTCTTAGAACTAGAGTTACATGCGTGTGAGGGATGTCCAGCTTGTTGTATGGGCTCTTGAATCCAAATTCTAGTCCTCATGGTTGTTCAAAAAATACTCAACCATCTCTCTAGCTTCCTTCTTCCTTGTTCTTGTCCTTTCCCTCCTCTTTCTCTTTTTCCTCTTCTTCCTTCTTCTTGGAGATCTTTCATAGCCCAGTCTGACCTGGACCTTGCTCTGTAACTGAGATGACCTTGAATTTTCGGATCCTTCTGGTCCCCAAGTGCTAGTGTTCTAGGCATGTGCCACTATGCCTGGTTTTATGTGGTGTCTTTAATTGAACTCAGCGCTTTATGCATATAAGGCAAGTATTTTATCAGCTGAGCTACATCCCAAGCCCTCAGGCCCATATTTGCTCACTGAAACCTATCTGGAGTCCCAGATGCTCTCAACTCTTGCCATCCTCCTGCCATGTACCCACATGGATTCTTTTTCATTGGGGCTTTCCATGCCATGTGTGTCAGGGGTGTGCTGTAGACAGGAGAGAGGTGAGTACGGTCAGCATGGTGAAATGGAATTCACCAGATGCCGCACAAGGACTTTTGGGAGGTAGAGGGTGAGAAGAGACGCCGGGGCTGTGAATGCTGCCAAACAGAGACAAGAGCTGATGAAAGTCTGGTAATCTTTCATCTTCAGAACTTCTCATCTGAAGCATGAAATTTAATCAGATGTTTAAAGATCCTGCAGAAACACACGAGCAGTACAAGCCCAGAGGACGAGCTCTGTGGGCAGGTGCGGTGTCTGTCTTATTACTGCAGTGAAGACAGATATTGGAACTGGCTGTGAGATGGGGTTTGGAACCCTGTTAGGTTGCTGTGGGTGAACAGGCCCCGGGGGGAAATTGCTTTTCATTTCCTGAGATAGGAAGAGAAGGAACGGGGTGGGAGGAAGTGGTCATGAATCTCTGGAGACAGGAGTATCCACATCCTCATTAGCTAGGGAGACGTCAGGTTGAAACCAGATGGCAAATATTTAATCACAAAGAGCATCTGTCAGAGAGAGAGAGAGAGAGAGAGAGAGAGAGAGAGAGAGAGAGAGAGAGAGAGAGAGAGAGAGAGAGAACACGGCCTGGGTCATAGGGGAGCCCATGTGTCTGGTACCAGAACTGTCAGCCCAGCTATCAGCTTCCCTGAGCTCCTACTGTGTGCATGGCCAGCACTCTCATAATGTGGATGCCAGAGCATTCACATGATAGGCTAAGGGAATGTCACTTCTTAGAGCATGTCCCAGGAAACTATTGCACAGGAAACTCACAAAAGCTCGAGATTCAAGACAAACTCCTTTCTCGTTATGCTTCTGTGGGATGACTGTCTCAGTCAGGTGTCTTTTTTCTTTTTCTTTCCTGGTGTTCTTTATCTGGTTGCAGCCCCATGTCATAGGGGCACAAGGATATGAGGACTCCCAGGGGCTAGCTGATCACTGTGGCTCATCACAAGACCAGAAGATGATGCTGGCTGTTCATCTGGGGCTCCTCTCGGGCTATTCATCACTTTTCCAAGTTTTTTTTTTTCCCAAGATTTTTCACAGTGGGTTGGCTGTGTTCTTGGAAAAACTGTTCTAAAAGCAAGCACTCCACCAGGTCCAGGTACAACGTGTAAGGCTTCTTGTGGACTAGCCTTGGAGGTACAAGGACATCATTTCTAGCACGTGAAGGGAAAGGGGTGAAGCATTGCCTTTTAATGTGGGAATGTCATGTTGGCACGGGGGTAAGGGATGGATAGTGGCATTTTGAAGCCAAAATAATATTCATTTCTTGGGTCCATGGCAGGTTCCGTGGGTAGGTGGTCTACTGAGTTGCATGGGGTTTCAGACTTAGCGAGGTCTTGTGCTTCTTAGTTTAATGCTCTACTGCTACTGTCTTTAAATTGCTAACAAATTTCAGGGGTAGGAAATGTAGCTTAGTTGGTAGAGTGCTTGGCTAGCGTGCATGGGGCTCTGGATTTGATCCCCAGCACTGTATAAACCCCATGGTGGCACAGGCCTATAGTTCAAGCACAGAGGGCAGAGGCAGGAGGACCAAAGGTGAAGGCTTTGGTTACATAGCAAGTTTGAACATCAGCTTCCTCCCTCTGTCCCTTCCTCCTTCCCTCCCTTCCTTCTGCTTCCTTCCTTCTCCTTCCTTCCTCCCTCCCTTCCTTCCTTCTTTCCTTCCTTCCTTCTCCTTCCTTCTTTCCTCCCTCCCTTCCTCCCTCCCTCCCTTCCTCCCTTCCTTTCTTCCCCCTTCCTCCCTCCCTTCCTTCCTTCCTTCCTTCCTCCCTCCTTCTCTCCCTCCCTCCCTCCCTCCCTCCCTTCCTTCCTTCCTTCCTCCCTCCCTCCCTCCCTTCCTTCCTTTCTTCCTCCCTCCTTCTCTCCCTTCCTTCCTTCCTTCCTTCCTCCCTCCTTCTCCCTCTCCCTTCCTTCCTTCCTTCCTTCCTTCCTTCCTTCCTTCCTCCCTCCCTCCCTCCTTCTCCCCTCCCTCCCTCCCTCCCTTCCTTCCTTCCTTCCTTCCTTCCTTTCTTCCTTCCTTCCTTCCTTCCTTCCTCCCTCCTTCTCCCCTCCCTCCCTTCCTTCCTTCCTTCCTCCCTCCCTCCTTCTCCCCCCTCCCTTCCTTCCTTCCTTCCTTCCTTCCTTCCTTCCTTCCTCCCTCCTTCTCCCCCTCCCTTCCTTCCTTCCTTCCTTCCTTCCTTCCTTCCTTCCCTCCTCCCTCCTTCTCCCCCTCCCTCCCTCCCTTCCTTCCTTCCTCCCTCCCTCCCTCCTTCTCCTCCCTCCCTTCCTTCCTTCCTTCCTTCCTTCCTTCCTTCCTTCCTCCCTCCTTCTCCCCCTCCCTTCCTTCCTTCCTTCCTTCCTTCCTTCCTTCCTTCCTTCCTTCCTTCCGTCCTTCTTCCCTCCTTCTCCCCCTCCCTCCCTCCCTTCCTTCCTTCCTTCCTTCCTTCCTTCCTTCCTTCCTTCCTTCTGTAGTATTGGGGATGGAACTGCAGGCACCAGGGTCTTAACACATCCTCGGTAAGTGCTCTATCCTGAGCTACAGTCCAGCCTTTCTCAACAGTTGTCAACATTCATATGGAACAGCAGACACAGCCTGTACTGCACTCCAGAACCGTAGGTGTCATCCATTGTGGAGGGCCTTCCTGGATTTGTGTGCTGTGGTGAGGGTGCGGCACGTGCTGAACTCTGTGCTTTGCCCATCTGGCTCCTGCTCATGGGAGCTTACACAACACCCAGAAGCCAGTAAACAGCAGCATTTGAGCAGTTAGGCTGTAGTTGCTGAAGGATAGATAGTCTAGATAGATCACAGAGAATATTTATGTGTTGTGTGCTCTTTTAGGCTCGTAGTCCAGCTCTCAAAACATGCTAGAAATGGCTAAAAAAGCTTCCATCTTAGAAAACTTCTTCCCCTCTCCCCACTCTCCTTCGTCTCCATTCCCAGGACCCTGTGGTGTGGGCCTTGAAGGGAAGGGCTTCCTACATCAGGGCTGGCTCATGGGATGGATGCATGTTATGTCTGGGAAGAATGATGAGCTTTGGAACCTGTAGAGTGTCAGCTCAGGGTTAAGTTCTAACGGGAGGCACTTAAAAAAAAACCTGGGGAAGTTGGATCAAATGGGTCTGGGTTTGGGGAAGAAGTAGAGGACTAGGAGAAGGAGGAAGAGTGAGAGAAGGAAGAAGAGGAGAAGGAGGGTGAAGAGGAGAAGGAGAAGGAAGAAGAGGGAGAGAAGGAGGAAGAGGAGGAGAAAGAGAAGGAGGAGGAGCAGGAGAAGGAGGAGGAGGAAGAGAAGGCAGCTCTCTGGTTTTCTAAAGGAGTATACTGAGAGTTTTGGTGCCCTGGGTAATCATACCTCCCTTCTAGTTGATAAACACCTGGTAATTCCCCAGGATACAGAAAATGTCTTCTATCAAGGAAGGAAACAGTTCCAAGAGCCTCTAGAACAGACCCTAATATAGACAACCTCTAATAAAGACAGAAGGCTTCTGGGAAGTACGCCTCTTGCTTATGGGCGATGCTTAGTACTTTTCTGTTGCTTTGATAAACATCATAACCAAAAGCAATTTACAGAAAAAAGGGTTTATTTCAGTTTACAACTCTTAGGTCACAGTCCATCACTGAGGAAAGGCAGGGCAAGAACAGAAGCAGCAACCTGGAGGCAGGAGTTGAATCAGAAACCATGGTGGGACACTGCTTACTGGGTTGCTTCCCATGACTTGCTCAGACTGCTTTCTTATATAACACAGGACCACCTGCCTAGGGTTGGTACCACCCACAGTGGGCTGGGCCATCTCCCATCAACCATCTGTCAAGAAATTGCTCCACAGACTTGCCTTTAAGCCAATCTTATGGAAGCATTTTCTCAGTTCAGGGCCCCTCTTCCCAAATGATTATAGCTTGTATCAAGCTGACATAAATCTAGCCAGAGCAATGATGAGTCTGCAGAGTTGCATCTGACTGTCCATGTGGAAGACTCCTTTTCAGTTCAGAAGTGACTGTCCTGTGCCCATCTGGATGAGTCTTCTAGAAGAACTAAGGGGGATGCTTCCCCTGGGAACTAGTTCTAGATTTCTGTAGGAAACAGACACTTACAAAGGCCCATCCCAGGCCTAGCAGCCGCCAATCTTCTCTAGCGATTGTCAGTTGCCTGATTCTTTGACCTTCAGGGATTTTGTGTTAAATACTTTTCTATTGCTGTGATAAAACACCAGGCCCAAGGCCACTTACAAAAGAAAGCCTTTAATTAGGCTTGTGGTCCTAGGGTTAGAATCCATGATGGTGGCAGGAACAGCTGAGAGCTCACATTTCCAGCCACAAGCAGGAGACAGGAGCCTTGAAATGGCCCTAGTCTTTTGAAACCCCAAAGCCTGCTCTCCCCCCCCCCCCCCCCCCCGTGAGATACTTCTTCAAACAAGGCCAAACCTCCCAATCATCCCCAGAGACCTACCAAGTGGAGATCAAGTATTTAAATGTCTGAGACTATTAGAAATGCCATTTAAACTACCACAGACTTTATCTGCAGGGACTTCATCTTCCAGGCTCCATGTCTTGTTCTTACAAATGAACTTAACAAATGGGACCCTAGAAGAAGATTAAAAGAAGGTAGATGTTCTGGATAGCCCTGGCCTTGTATTTTGATACTAATTCCCCTTTCTTGTGAAGAACTGCAGAGGAGGTGTGAGTCATTACACAGGTGAGTTCTAGTGAACCTTCTGCTCATCTTAACTCATAGCTGGGGAACAGAGTAGTGTAGGGGTATCTGCCCAATCTAGGCTCACAAAATATATTCATAATTACTGAGTTGTGTTTTCATTGACCAGTCCTGATTGGATTGGAGATTTAAATATCTCCCACTACAGGTAGAAAAGGGGAAGAATGGGGACTTCTCGTTGCTTCCTATGGGGTCTCTTCATGGCCCCAGTTCAAGTCAGGTGTCACTCCCCCAGGGCTGTGGTTGCCACTGGACAGCCTGGCTTCTTAGTACTCTGTCAACTGGGCATTCCCCACCCCTCCAGCCCATGAAATTTATTGGAAAGCATACTGCCCACAACTAACCTATAAGCCCCACCTGTCCAGGAATGAGGTAACTTCCTGGAATGCTGGGAGTTGTAGTTCTTAAAAGATAACAATGTCTCATGGGAAAGTACTGTGGTCTATAGTTCAAGCCTTTGGATGTATGAGTTTTTATGTACCCAGGAGGCCTGGAAGCCAAGGAGGACCAGGTTTTTCTATTCCATAACTACAATCCTAACTCCAGAGGTACACCAGAGGCTCAGCTCTGGGAGGAGGCCCCATCTTACCTATTTATTTAGGTTCCTTTTAAAACAGGGTCTCAGTGTAGGGTCCTGACTGGCCTGGCATTTGCTATGTAGACCAGGCTTGCCTTGATCTCACTGAGATCCATTTACCTCTGCCTCCCAGATGCTGGGACTAGAGATATTTGCCACCATGCCTGCGAGTTCCATGTCTTTACATCAGCAAGTATACTTGAGCACACAGTTCCTAAAACTGACCCACACGCAATCATGTGATTGGATGTGAAGGTCACAAAAACTTAGGACACAATAAAAGGTTTCTAAGCACAAAACAACAAAAATGTATTAAAATGTGATGATGGCGATGATGATGATGACGGTGGTGGTGGTGATGATGATGATGATATAGCAATAACAACAGGCAAGACCACTCGGTGAGTAAAGGCACTTGCTGCCAAGCCTGATGGCTTGAGTTCAATCCCTGGAACACACAGGAGTAGAAGGAGAACGCTGACTCCTGAAAGTTGTTCTCTCACGTCCACACACATTACGTCCACACAAATAAGCTAACACATAAATAGAATAAAATATTTTAATTTAAACAAAAATTTTCAAAATCAAATGTGTGATGATTCCCAGGTGTTTCTGCCGGTGCCAGTCAATGCCGTGTCACAGGATTCCACTACAGCCTTAGCTCTGGACAAACGCCACATATTCATTGCTCTGTGTACACTCCACAGCTCCACGCAGAACCAACGAACACTGTCTGAGCCCCTCCCCCGGCTCCGATCCAAGGCTGCCGAGTGTTATGAATTACAGTGTGTTTTACTGTACATACAGTTTTCCATTCTTAGAGAAACATAATGATTTAATTAAGGAAAACGAAGACTTCTTACATTTTTCCTTCTATCTTCACTCAGAATGCAAGCATCAAATTAGTATATCTTTGGGCCGAATTGTTTCAGAATGTTTGATTTTTAAAAGCTGCTATTTGAGTTACTGACTCAAGTTTCACAGTAATTATTAAGCTTCAGCTTGGGATCAGACAGAATTTCCAACAATTTATGAAATGGCCCTAAACACATCTCTGCCATTTTGTGCTATATGTGTATGCCAAGTGCATATATGTAAAATTAAAATATCAATCAATTCTGAAAAATGCTCTGTGCCCGGCAGGATCAACTAACTATTCAGCTAAGATTCAATTCTTTATGGAAGAAAAAAACCCCTATTACCCAGCTCATTAAAATGCAAATTAACTTTTATCTTTAATAAATGATAAAATTATATGTATATCAAAGTATTGCCTTAAACTTAATTTCTTTATGATTTTTTCATGAGTGAATTCAGTTAATGTTTGATTAGTATACCTATTTTACTTATATATACAGAGTAAGTTTTTCTTTCTTTTTAAAAAAATTACTTTCTAGATTGTGTGTGTGTATGTGTGTGTGTGTATGTGTGTGTGTGTATGTGTGTGTGTGTGTATGTGTGTGTGTGTGTATGTGTGTGTGTGTGTGTGTATGTGTGTGTGTGTATGTGGTATGTGCACATGAGTGCAGACGCCTGTAGAAGCCACAGTTAGATCCCCAGAGCTTGAGCTCCAGGCACTGGTGACCCACCTGACATAGGTGCTTATGAGCAGAACATAGGGCCTCTGCAAGAGCAGTGTGTGCTTCTAGCTGCCGAGCCAGCTCTCCAGCCCCTAGAGTAAAAGTTTCTAAAGTGAAAAAGGGGTTGTGGAAGGAAAAAAAAAACTTCAAAAAGATTTAGTTTATTATTATTTTGTCTGTCTGTTTGTTTTGAGACAGGGTCTCACTATGTAGCCCTGGCTGTCCTAGAACTCACTACATGTATAGACCAGGTTGGCCTTCAGCTCACAGAGCTCGGCCTGCCTCTGCCTCCTGAGAGTTGGGATGCAGGGCGTGCACCACCACAGCTGGCTCAGTTTATTATTTTTAGTTATGTGTAAATGTCTGCAAGTGCCCATGAAGGGTGGAAGGGGCGTTAGATCCTTAGAGCTGGAGTTACAGGCTCCCTGATGCGGGCGTTAGGAACCAAGAGCGGTACAGATTCTCAGTCACAAAGCCATCTCTCCAGCCTCTCGGTGAGGGTTAAGACTTGCTGAGGAGGCATCCTGGCTGCTCCTACTAAAGTCACTAGCAAGCCAGACCACCATGCCAGGGAGGAAACGGGGGTTCCATCCCGAACTGAAGGAGTTAGCACAGTGTGGCAGATGTGCCCAGAGGCTGGGGCGAAGGTGGGTTAGTGACTATTTCCTGTCACCTTATGTACTGCCCTTGTTCACTGTAAAGGCCAATACTTAAGAGAAAGAGCCAGTATCAATGTGTGCATGTGTGTGTGCATGTGTGTGTGCATGTGTGTGTGTGCATGTGTGTGTGCATGTGTGTGTGCATGTGTGTGTGCATGTGTGTGTGTGCATGTGTGTGTGTGCCTGTGTGTGTGCATGTGTGTGTGTGTGTGTGCATGTGTGTGTGTGTGCCTGTGTGTGTGCATGTGTGCATGTGTGTGTGTGTGTGCGTGTGCATGTGTGTGTGTGCATGTGTGTGTGTGTGTGCCTGTGTGTGTGTGTGTGTGTGCCTGTGTGTGTGTGCGTGTGCATGTGTGTGTGTGCATGTGTGTGTGTGTGCATGTGTGCATGTGTGTGTGTGTGTGTGTGCCTGTGTGTGTGTGTGTGTGTGTGCCTGTGTGTGTGTGTGCATGTGTGTGTGTGTGTGCATGTGTGCATGTGTGTGTGTGTGCATGTGTGTGTGTGTGTGTGCCTGTGTGTGTGTGCATGTGTGTGTGTGCATGTGTGTGTGTCTTAGAGGCTCATGTCAATATATAAATGTGGGCTAATCTACCTATACAGACAAATGTGAATTAATTTCCACTCTGAGGGTGCAGGTCTAGCTTGGATAAACTTAAGGCTGATTCCAATAAGCATTTGGTCCTTAAGATAGTCTTCTACAGCAGAATGCTGTTTGTGGGGTGATTGTTGAGTCTAAGAACAGGCCATGTGGGCAATGACCGCACATTGGAGGCTGTGGGGAGGCCTCGCCCCCCTCCCTAATGAGGATCCCAGCCCCAACCCCAAGCTGTGGTCACTGCAGCAGGACCCTGTCTCCACTGTGGCAGAGAACACGTTACATGCCACTTAGTAGGTCACTATCAGAAGGACTGCATAGGCCACCATGGTGGACTGTATTTCTCATATTTAAGAAAAGTTGAGATAACTTATTTTGGTTCTTCTTTATCAGTGAGTAGCTTCTAGGGGTAAGAAACTATGCAAAGGGTCAAGAGATGGGAAAACAGGGTGTGTGTGTGTGGGGGGGGGAGAATGAGAGACAGAGACAGAGACAGAGATAGAAACAGAGAGACAGAGAGAGAGATTTAGGCCCTAGTTTCCTTCTCTTGCACCCTCATCATGGAGACACTTCAGTGTCAGACTTGCCCTGGTGACTAAGGTAGGCCTAGGTCCTCACTGCCATGCTTCCAGCCAATGGCATTCTGCTCCCCGCTTCTGCCTGGATGTGCGTGTTCTAGCGATGCCTCTGCTACCTGATGTGCCCCACCTCTGCACCCTGATGTTGTTCCATCTTTCTAGGCTACAGACCCTGTTCACTAGGCTCTCCTCCCTGCCTTGTGCCCACACCCCTTTTGTCCATTGCAGTCTGTAATCTAGAGACAGATGTTCCTGCTGTTGCCTGACTGCCTAGATCGCAGAAGACTCCTCTCCATTTGCCCATGGCTTTGATCCACCTGCTGTCTGGGACGCACTGCTACCAAATGCTAGATGCTCTGCTACACCACTCCCAGCCTCACACTGTCGCTGGGCCTCCACCTGTTGTCTGCTTCTACACCCTTGTACACTGCCTCGTGCCTGTCACCCTGGATGGCTGCCCAGCAGCTGCAGCTGAGGCCTTTCTGCCAGCACCATCCCCAGCCTGATGGGTGGTCTTGTTGGGTTCCCAGCCCTTCCAGCCTGCCTCATCTGCTGCAGTTGCTGGGCCACATCTGGCTAAATACAGATCTGGGAGAGCCTGGATTCACCCCTCAGAACCATTAGGGGAGGACCAGGTCTTGAAAGCCGGAATGATAATGACAGTGTTTACAAAGGACTTACAGTGTGGCAGGCACTGTGATTTGTAAGCTTGCTCTGTATTTTATGACCCCTGCCCTCACCACAGGGCATATACTATGACATTCCCTTTCCACAGATGCAACAACTGAGTGTAAACTCATCTGAATGGATTTAAGTAAGTCTCTGGAAGCTCAAGTTACGCAGCTGAGATTTAGGCCTCAGAGGCTTAGTTTCAAGCTCATGACCACTGGACCAGATACTCCAGCGGTGTTCTCTACTGTTTCCAATGACTTATTCTTGGTCTCAGATCAACTGACCAGATGAGAAGGCCACAGTGAAGACTTTGGACCCTTCCATCTTGCTTTAGAGACAAAAGTAGAAATAAGATGCTCTTGGGAATCTTTAGGAGAAGACTGAAACCACACATCTGCTATGTACTTGCTTTGAACCCTGTATCTTCTCAGGTCTGAGGAAGTTTCTCAGAAGCAGTCACTTGGTGGTAACATTGTAAAAATGGGAGGATGGGACTTGTGTGTATGTGTAGCTAAATTATTAGAGAGCCTTTGAAGGGAGGGGAAGGAAGGATGCTTTGAGGATGACAGAAGTCATGGAGCAGAGAGCGGAGGAGCTGGTCATCCAGACCACCTTGACACAGCTCTCAGAGGAGACAAGGAGAGAGAGAGAAAAAAGGAGGGATAAGCCCCAATCTGGGTTCCCTGCTGTGGTGTGGTGACTGGGAGGACAGGACACAGGGTGGTGGATGCAGGTGACCGGGGGTAGGCTCATTCCTTCCATATTGAGTCTGCATTGTGATTCCTGCACCACACTTATTCTTGGGGAAACAAGCATGGAAGAAAAATGTTGAGGGGAGTTCTCCTTTCTCCTACTGGTTCTCAATCACTGCTGAATTTAGGATGGATGGCTTAGGTATGGGGATTGGAGATATATATTTTCTAGGCATTCCTAGAAGAATCCAGCATGTGGCCCGAAGCCAACTCAGAAATACTCATAAGTCCTCTGTCAGTATGCATGGATCTGTCCCCAGGTCCCTAGCTGGGCTGGGCTGCTGGAGAGCCTCTTGCTACTCCTGTCTTGGAGGTGACTGGGATCATATTCTGGTTCTGTCTTGAAGGTGATTTGTAGCGCACAGCCTCGCTGATAAGGAGAACGCCACACTCAGGATTCTTCTGACAGCATTTATTGAACAGCTCGCATGATGGTGAGGTGGAGGGAAGGACGCCGAGCTCAGAAAGCCCGCTGCTTAAATAGAGCTTTGGGAGACGTGCAGATCCCTCATTGGCTCAAATCTTTCATCCAATTGTCATACTCGGTTTTCGCACCATGCGCAGGCGCATTCTCAAGTAAAGCTTCCTTGAAGAACCAGGAAGCAGAAGCCTGCGCCATCTTTTAATGGCGAATTCGGCTCCTCACAGTGATTGGGATTGTGTTCTGGGTAGGACCTTTCTTTTTTGGGTCCTTCTTCCTGGCACCAAGAAAGAAAAAAACAAAGAGAGAAGATGTTCCAGGTTATTAGAGTCCATGATGGTAAGGATAGACCAACACAGACAGACTCACGGGTGGACACATGAGTAGTAGCCCCCGCTATTGAGCAGCAGAGACAGATTCAAGGTGACACAGGATGTGGCAACTTTCTTCCAAAGGCTTGTTTAGATTGCAGATAGTTGCCTGCTGTATTTGGAAGGCTTTTTGCCCAGATGTAAGATCTGTGTTATACTGGCCCCTGCCTTTAGCTTTAGTCCCCCCATGGCAGAAAGTCCTGCAAGCATGACAGGACCAGAAGATGGGGCATGGCTGTGAGTGGACGAGGTTCTGCTGGGCTCTCCAGTCAGTCTTAGGATCTGCTGTGGAGAGCCTCTACAGTTATCTTTTACAGCTAATCCAAATTATTCAAAGGATTTTGTTTTCTTTTTCATCTTGTCAGGGAGGTGTTGTAAAGGTCAAGGCGAGAAAGGGGTTGTGCACTGAGTCTCCATCCCAGTGCCATGTGAGCTGGTAGAACCCAGGCATGACCTCGGTTACACACGTGTGCCCCACATGGTGGGCCATGTGTGCTGCGGCTGGGCTCTGGAGGCTGCAAGACCCTCCATGCTTGGAAGAGTGTGGATCTGCTGACTTAGCAGTATGGGTGGGGGCTGGGCCACAACCACAGGGGAGGGGGCAGGAGCCCCAGAGGCTGAGTTGTGGAGGGGCTTTTCAACCCCACAGCCCTGAACTCCCCCTTCTTTCCCCCAACCACAAGGGTAGTGTAATTCTCCTCACGTTAAAAGTAAACATCTGGCAGCATTTGCAGAGCCCAAAATAAACTAAAAACTAATAGGAGGCGTTTGTGGCCACAGTGGATCCTGAATGGAGCAGAAAGGGGTAGTTCACTATGCAAAAGCTGAAGTGGCTACGCAAAGTCTCAACTCATTTGTTTATTGGTTGGTGATTAACTAATTGATTAATGCCCAAGATCCTAAAAGCCTGCTGATGTAATTTACCATGTTTCAGGACAGTGGGGACAGCACTGACTTAGTGGGGTCAGATAATGGATCGGGGACCAAGAATGATGGTTAATTCTGGGATGTCAACTGTAGTTGCAAGTCCAGGGTCAAACACCAAGGATCCAGGAAATCTGTGTAGCAAAGCCACTTGGGTCATTGAAAGGAAGTCACCTTCTGGAGGTAGAGAGCTTGCCTAGATCTTCTGAGATCAAAAGCAGACTCAGCTCAGAAGTCAGGATCCAGGGCACTGGGCTTGCTAGGCAAGTACTCCATCACTGAGCTACACTCCTACCCAAGGGCATCCTTGGACATTGGTCCTCTGAAGCTGCTCAGGAAAGGCAGTGGTGCTGGAGTGAACAGTGATAAATAAATACATTGGCTGCTGAAGTCTGATTGACAAGCTGGAAACAGGGCCCTGGACTGACTGGCACCATCTGACAACTGTGAAAAGGCGTACAGACGAAATTGAGCATATTTGAACAACATCAGATCCATTCTCAGAGCCACACTTAATATACGCGACAGACGGGGAAACAAATTAATACCAAAAAATGTCGCCAGCTTTTACATTCTGGCAGAACTGTTTCCAGCCACAGACAGAATCACAAGCCTTTTTGAATCTGAGGACTTCCACGTTTCATCACCCTCATCAAGCAGGTGGCAGCACTATAGGGCTAGCAGCAGAAGGGTGAGCCAAGAAACATAGACTATTTCATGGGAGAGGAGGTTGCTTGCCCAGGTACCTGGAAAGAAGGCAGCTGGCTGGAACTTCTGAGATGGTTTTCATCCTGGAGTTCATAAACGTGCTGTCAGCTGGCTAAATACAACTCATAGAGATGCCTTATTTAACCCACAAATGTCTTCATCTTATTTTAATTTTAAATTGCAATTAATGACTCAAAGCACACAGATTGGCAGTCACGGAAAGGGCCTGGAAATATTGTTCAGTGGTTAAGAGTATGTACTGCTTTTCAGAGGACCTGAGTTGAATCCCACCACTCACAGTTGGGCTCTGTTTGTAGTTACAGGTCTAGGGGGATCTAACATGTCTCAGTCGCTTGTACTTCTGTGTACACAGCCCATGACCCACATACATATAGCTAAAAAGAAAAGAAAGAAGACACACAGCATACATACAACAGTTACAACACACACACTCTCACACACACAACACACACACACACTTACATATATACACAATACATATACATACATACATAACATACATACACACACATATACACACAATACATACACACTCACATACATATACAAACACACATATACATACATGACATACACACACAGTGCATGCATACACACACAATATATACATATACACAATACATAAGCCCACATACTCTCTTACATACACACACACACACACACACACACACACACACACACACTGGCTCCTCTAATATGCCTGTGGAGTTCAGCTCTGCATCATTTAGGCAGCCTGACCTGCCGCCTCTGTGCCTGCTGGCCCCTATAGTTATGTGTGATTTCAACTCCTCTATTAAGCCATTAAGTGATTCTTATATACTAGATAATTAGCAGGACTGGCTTTCTAAAATTTTAATTTAAAGAAAGGTCATATACTAACTAGGATGAGAGATTTTGGTCCCACTTTTGGTACAAAGATCAAACTATTCCTTCAATATAGTGAAACTCTCATTTAAATACATTTTATTTCAGCATGGGAAGTCCATTTACGATTAGCAGTGCCCTGACATTCAAGTCAAACAGCGCTAAGTGTGCTCAGGAGGTGTCTACATTTAAAGAAGAAACTTGTTTTACTAACCGCACAATGCTGTGTGGTTCAAGGGTAGAGTCAGAAAATGAATGCCTCATGGCATCAAAGGTTGGTAGAAGAAGATGATACAGGAGACAGAGATAGGAGGCAAACTGTCCTTTTTAATTACAACACTTCTGAACCCTGAGTACGATAGTCATTTCTTAGACAAATACCTGCCTTTAAATTTTTTATTGACAGTAGAAAAAAAAATGACGAGACAAGACCAACTCCTTGAGGTCAATTTATGTCCTATATACAACCCAGGGAGTGGTGCAAACAAAGCAGGGTGCCACTAAATGAAATGAGATGCAGATAACCGTATGCTGCCTCCTGCACACGTTCAGATGAATGCAGCGATTTAAAGCCCCAGGCCATGGAGAGCCAGCCACATGGTGGATTTTATTTATTTGCCTTTCTTATACCCAACAACAACTCCCTATGACCAATAAACGAAGAGACTGTTCTCACAAAGACGCAGGACAAAGCAAGATGCTTTTCTTGCTGTTGAGTCCTTTGTGAAGAACCAGAGACACCAGAAGCCTGTCTGGGAAACCGCCCACCAGCATGAAAGCCAGGGAGTAGGCCAGGATCTCTAAGGGCAGGATTAGAGAGCACTTGAGCGAACCCCACCTCCTGTGGCAAGGCAGCCTGGCCATACTAAGGGGAAACCATGCCTACATAATCTACCAGAGCTCTTTGAAGGGTCAAATAAGAGTGTGGATAAGGGGAAGTGGTGGGCACAATCTATTTACACTTTCCGCAATCCTTAGAGAGCTCCACACTAAAAGCCTGTCCACAGAGCTGTCGCCATGGGGATGGGGAGAATGTCTGGTGACAAATAGGGAAACGACTCTGAGATAAGAACTAAAGAGCCGGGATAAGCAACTGTTTCCCTGGGTGTGGAAAAATGTTAACAGCCGGGCGGTTGCTGGGGAACTAATGTTTCTGCTGGTCCAGGTGAGCTAGAGATGTGACCACTGCCTCCCTTTGTTTGGTCAACCTCCCGCCACAGCCATGTCTTCTAAGTGTCTAAGTGGCTTTGTTGGACATGCCTGTTTTGGTGGCATCTCCAGTAAGCTCATGAAAGAGGAGGGGGTGTGTCCAACAGGGTGACTGGCATCTGCCAGTGACTAAGGGCTCTTCCAAGTAGGGGAATCTCAATAAGGGGCTGTGAGATGCCAAAGACGTAGGAGGCTCCTGAGGGGCCACAGATGCTCAACAGGGGCAAAGACGGGCGGGTAGTACAAAGGCTCTGTTCTCTGCCTTTGTATGAACTATGTGAAGAATGAAAACATCACTTTAGATAACAATAGCAAGTTATTCATTTTTAAGAATTGAGATTTCTACTTACACCTGTATTATGTTTTATTTAGCTATTTATTATTTAGGATGTGAGGGGTGCACCTCATGGCACATGTGTGGATATTTGAGCGCACCCATGGTATTTGGTTCTCTCCTTCTACCATGTGGATCTAAAGGACTGAACTCAGGTTGTCAGCCTTGGCAACAGGTGCCTTTATCTGCTGAGCCACCACACTGGCCTGAGGTGACAAATTCAAAACTCTCAACAACAGTTCCAGAAGCCATAATGGGTTTCTACAGTCTGAAGATTTTCAGCCTTTTTCCATCATTATCTTCACCACTGGTTTTTAAGACATGGAATAGTCAGGTGTGTTCATGTGGTGTATGTGTGTGATATACACATGTGTGTGTCCATGGAGGAGAGAGCCTGACGTTGGGTGTCTTCTAGCTCTCTTTGATTTGCTCTTGGAGGCAGGGTCTCTTCACTGAACCTGGAGCTTACTGGTTCTTCTAGCCTTGCCGGCCAGTAAGCTCTGGACATTTTGTTTTTGTCAATGTGATGTTGGGGCTACAGATACTTGTCACTATACCTAGATTTTATGTGATGCTGAGGATCCAGACTTAGGTCCTCATGCCTGTGCATCACAAGGCCCGATCCACTGAGCCATCTCCCCAGACACCTCCCATAGAATTGTAATAGCACAGATTAGCTGCATATCTACCTACATCTGGGGGGCCACAAAGCATTGTATACTCTAAGATTTTTCTTCTCAGGGCCAAATTTCACCAGAGACTAAGAGTCCTTTTAGGGAGGGGGACCCTCAATAAGGATGTACGGTACAGAGGACTCCCCTGAAAGTTTGAGCCAAAGCTGTAATTTTACCAACTTGGCTCCATAAGTAGTTGGATATATAGAAATGGAACTCGAGTTCCATCTTCTCTTCAGTCTCCTCAAGGCAAGCCAGTCCTCTAGTGTGAGGGGTGGTGGGCTCCTGGTCTGCAAGGCTCCCCTGCCATGCTGCTGCCTGTCTGGGAGAGCGAGCAACAATGCATCCACACCATCCTCCTTAGCCCTCTGATTGTAAGTTAGTCTTGTCCTTTTGAAAGGAGATTGAGGAGAGGGAGTGAGTGACAAGAGTGTTCCTCTGTGTGAAGTCGCCTGTGCAACTGTTTGCCCTGTCACTTCATTTTGTTTTTGTGGTCCCTTTCCACATAACTCCTTTGTGGGGAGGTGGATTCCAGGTTCTGGTAACTGTTCCCAATCCCTTCCTGTGGTAAGAGATGGTGACAACTCAGCTCCTACAGCTCCAGGTCGCGCTCTCAGGACTCCCCTATGCCCTACCCTTGTCACTGTGGCTTACATTCACTGTGCTGCTTCCTGTTGAGGCCCTGGAAGCTGGAGTTGGGGTGTCTTGCCACCACACTTTGAGAAGGATATAATGGAAGTGAAAGAAGGCCAGAGGAGAGCAGACAGGCAGATGTAGAATGCTTGAGAAAGAGTTTTAGGAAGGATTTCCATCTGTCAGCCTCATATACTTGGACTGATTGACAGTTTTTCCATGTGAGAGGCACAAACAGGTGGACAGAAGTTTGGGTTTCTGTGCAGCAGACCTCAAAAAGTTCCTTCAGGGATGACCCTTTGGCGACATCCTCATTGTGTGTGATGAGGCCAGCGAGAGAGATGGTCCTGCTTTTCCATCTATGGAGCAGCCCTTCAAAGGTGTGGTTTAGTGGTTTGAATACGTTTGGCCCCTATAAACTCACGTGTTTGAATGCTTGGACCATAGGGAGTGGCACTGTTAGGAGGTGTGGCCTTGGAGGAGGTGTGGCCTTGCTGGAGGAGGTGTGGCCTTGGAGGAGGTGTGTCACTGTAGAGGCAGGCTTTGAGACTATATGTATTCAAGCTAAGCTCAGTGAGATAGTCTCTCCTCTTTGCCACCTTCAGGTTAGGATGTAGAACTCTCGACTTGTCCAGCGCCATGCCTGCCTGGATGCTGCCATGGTTCCCCACCATGATGATAATGGACTGAGCCCCTGAAACTGTAAGCCAGCCCCAATTAAATGTTTCCCTTTATAAAAGTTGCCTTGGTCATGGCGTCTCTTCACACCAACGGAAACCTAAGTTGGTGCCAGCACACTGAGGTATTGCTATGATAGGCCTGACTAAGCTTGGGGAGGATTGTGGAAAGGCTCCGAAACTTTGGGCTAGAAAGGCCATTGAGTGTTGATGTTTTGTGGGTGCTTGGAAGAGAAGAATGTTGAGAACAGTGCAGAAGACGGAGGCCTTGTTTGTGACATTTCAGCAAGATTAAAGACTCCATCAGGGCTGTTGCTATTTTGATGTAAGATTCCGTGGTTCTGGTTAGCTGAGGCTAAAGACTCCACTGTGATTAACAAGATACCAGAACTACTACAGTGAAACTTTTGTGTTACTGGGACAATTGATGCTGGTTAGCTGGAGCCAAAAAAGTAGCAATGATTAAGAAGAGACCAGCATCACTAGGGGTGAAATCTTCTGGGAAATGTTTTCTGAGAGCACAGAGAAGCTGTGTTCCAGAGACAGCCATGGTTGTACCTTATGTTGGCAACTGGACTTGTGTTACTGGGACAATTGATGCTGGTTAGCTGGAGCCAAAAAAGTAGCAATGATTAAGAAGAGACCAGCATCACTAGGGGTGAAATCTTCTGGGAAATGTTTTCTGAGAGCACAGAGAAGCTGTGTTCCAGAGACAGCCATGGTTGTACCTTATGTTGGCAACTGGACTTGGTACTGTGTAAGAGTCACCCAGGTGGTAACCAGTTTTGAAGGCATGAAGGCATGGAGAGCAGCTGAGGGTTGGCACTGTGAGAAGCCAGGAGAGCCTTTGGGGAAGGTGCAGCCTCAGTGGCAGGTGGAAGGCCCAGGACTGAACAGGTCATGCAGAGAAACTGAGGCTTGGCACCATGAAGAGAGCCCATGAGAGGCTATTGGTGAAAGTGCAGCCCAGTTGCAGCAGAAGACCCCAGCATTTTGGAGATGCCAGTCCCATGGATGACCACCAAGAACAGCAGCAGCAGTGGAGTAGAGTCAACCAGAGCCTGGAGTGCTACAGAGGGCAGAGCTGAAGAAGTGACCCAAGCCCTTTGGTCGAGTCCAGAAGATTGTGGGTGGATCCCAGACATTGGATGGTTGGAGTTTGGCTTTGCTTTGGTTTGCTTTTGACTGTGCCCCGTTTCTTCCCTCTTGAATTAAGAAAGCATTTTACTGGAGCTCACAGTTAAGAGACTTTGGATTGTGAAAGACTTAGGATTTTAAAAGAGAGTAGAAGGGACTGAAATTTTAATGTGTTCAAATTTGTAAAGACTGTGGGACTTTTAAAGTTATTTAGATCTTGGGGATGAATGAGAAAATAAGGGTTATGATTTAATAGTGATGTGTTTGTGTGTCAAGTTGACACGGGGTCAATTGTACTAGCTGGTTTTGTGTGTCAACTTGACACAGACTGGAGCCATCACAGGGAAAAGAGCCTCAAGTTGAGGCTCCTTAAGAACTAGCTGTAAGGCATTTTCTCAATCAGTGATTGATGGGGCCCAGCCCATTGTGGATGGTGCCATCTTTGTGGCCGATGGTGCTGGGTTCTATAAGAATGCAGTCTGAGCAAGCCATAGGCAGTAAGCCAGTAAGCAGTGCTCCTCCATGGCCTCTGCATCAACTCCTGCCTCCAGGTTCCGGCCCTGCTTGAGTTCCCGTCCTCACTTCCCATTTCCTCCAGTGATGAACTGTGATCAAACAAAGGCTTTCCTTCTCAACTTCCTTTTGTTCGTGGTATTTCATCGCACGCAGCAATAAAACCCGAACTGAGACATATAGTGTAATCTGGGATCCCTTCCGTGTGGAGTGGCAGGTGTGAGTTTATCACCGGCCTGTGGGCGACCCCAGCCTTCAGAGACCAATATGCTGAGGGGAGGAGATCCCAGGCTTCTGAACACTGAAAACAGACTAGATCCTGGCTCCTCAACCTTCCAGGACAAACACCCATCTCATTGCCGTGAGGATTAAAGGAAAAGTGTGAAAAGTGCATGAAAGGGCAGCTGAGAACAATCCTAGTTAGTCAAGCAATGCTTGCCTCTTGATCCGGGAGCAGGGGGCAGCCATGTTTGACATGTTCTGGCCAAAGAATGAAAGCGCTGGACGCTGTTGTCATGGATAGGGGGTGGGTGGGCACATTATCCCAAAGTCTCCTAATCCCATTTTCTGCTTTCAAGTTAATCCTCTTCCTAGCTTTTTCTGTCTGCCGCACACTCCACCCCCCACCCACCCACATACACCCCCTGAACTCACTCTCATTCTTCCTAGCCAAAGGCAGTGCTTGCTTGGGAGTTGGGGGTACTTCAGGCAGGGGTGCTCAGACAGTGTGATACGCCTTGTTCCCTGAAGCAGCCCTGGGTGCTCTCTATGAACAGATTACAGGCAAACACTGAGTTCTCAGTTAACTAATACTACAAGGGCAAGCACTGAGAGCTCAGTTAGCTGATAACACAGTGGCAGTGTTTGCCAAGATGACTGCAGCACTGGCTGTGGACAGAATTTCATCCATTCCAAATTCTTCAGATAGTATTACCCTATAATTTACTGACATATAAATTCAGGGAAGTTATTTTAGCCAGATAAGACAGTAAACAAAGGTAGCACTCCCTAGGACTGCTGGCCATCCTGGTCTGGTTCTGGAGCCTCAAAGCTGCACTGTCTCTTCATGTTGTTTCTGTCTTCCTTGACTTTGAAACACCCAAACTACCCATCCCACCAGGCTTCTCTTCTCTGATGCCACCTAGGCTTCATAAGTGAATGTGTTTTCTTTCTTTCTTTCTTTCTTTGTTTCTTTCTTTCTTTCTTTCTCTCTCTCTCTTTCTCTTCTTTCTTTCTTTCTTTCTTTCTTTCTTTCTTCTTTCTTTCTTAAAGATTTATTTATTTTATATATGTGAGTACACTGTCGATGTCTTTAGACACACCAGAAGAGGGCATCAGATCTCATTACAGATGGTTGTGAGCCACCATGTGGTTGCTGGGAACTGAACTCAGGACCTCTGGAAGAGAAGACAGTGCACTTAACCACTGAGCTATCTCTCCAGCCTGTGAATGTATTTTCTTTGCCCACTGCTCCTAGAAATCATGGTTGCTACAGTGGGGTGGAACAGAACAAGTGTTGTGATCTTGGTTCTGGTGTCTGTAAGGAGAAAAATATGCAGCCAGGAACTGAGAGATAGGTAGACGTGTGTGTGTCATCTGGAGGGAAGAATGTCCCTTCTGGATAGTGGCATCCCTTTCTCGGCACGCCTTTGCCTTGCCACTCCAGGTTGTAAATGTGTTTCTCTCAAACATGCAGGAAGTATGGCTGTTTCTGTCCTCAGAAAGGGGTTGTAAGGTGAGGTGTACTAGTTTGAGGGGAAACTGTCTACTGTTCCTTCAGCTCCCTGGGTGAATCTTTTTAAAAAGATTCTATGCCTTGGCTTGTTGCAGTCTCAGAATAAGGATATGTTCTTTAACTCCAACCTGATTCCTCCCCCCCCACACCCCCTGCAACTCCCCGCCTCCCCAACCCCCTCAACCCCATCTTATCATTTTGCTTTGGTCTATGTGCCCCTGCTAGATTGTTCTTGCCAAATCCAGAAAACTGAAGCTTGTTCTGCCAAAGAGCCTTCTTTCTCTTCTCTCTCTGTATTTCTTGCTTAAGAAAGGATCTAAAAAAGAAACCTGCCTATGAACTTGTGCTGGACAGTGGTGATCACACCAGCAAAGCCTGTAGGTTGCTTGCCTAGCTCCTTCTTTCTTAATTATTTCTCCATCAAGTAACTGAGATGGCCAACATCCTACTATGGAGATGACACTCTTGGGTTAAGGCTTTGTGCACAGAAAGTCAAAATGTGCTAAAACGAGAACCTCTTTGAGGAAGAGCTCCACCCTTATATCTGCTCAGAATAAGCATCATGGGCAAAGAGCCTAGAAGCCTGCCGTCGAGTCTTCAGTGTTTGCCACTGAGATTTCGCTCCCCATAGGTTGCCATCCTCCATCAGACACATACTACCAGTCAAACGTTCCACAGGCATAACTGGGGCTGAGTAACAAGCTTCTCAAGAACTCATGACTGAGGGGAGTATTTGTCACAAAACATCATTTTATTAATTGATTATTATTTTTTTTTTTTTTTACAAAAATAAACAATTTAATGAACAAGAAGTACAAAAGCTTCTGGATATGCAAACTCCAGGAGGGGGAGAGCCTGGTTTCGGCTGCTTGGTGGCTTTCACTGAAAGCAAATGAGGCAGAAAGGCCTCGACCCTACCCCCACCCCAGGTCCTGGCTCAAATGCAATCTGTTCCTCCACTCTAGTCTTGGCTCATATGGACATGTCACTGCTGCCCATGACCCCCGGCCTAGGAGCAGCCTGTGGGAGAGGCCAGAGAGCCTTCCCAGTACTGGGTCACTTACATCTTGGCACATCCCTCGACTCTCCATTTGGAGCTGAGCTGAGAGAACACTCTGCGACTGGTTGTTCCCATGCAGCTCCTGCCCACGGTGGCTTATGCAGCAGCAGCAGCAGCAGCAGCACTGTTCTGGCTACATTCTCAAACCATGAATGCAGTAATGGGGCTGCCCATGGGACTGTCCCAGTTAAGACCAGCCTGAGCCCTGCTCACAGCCCACAGCTCCAGAGAGGCAATCGGATCCCAACCAGTGATTCCCAGGCTGGGAGCAAACGTCTCGGACTGAAAGCTGGCAAACTCACATTTTAACATGTCGCATATTGCACGTTTGTCCTGGTCACATCAGTTGCTCTGGGATGGTAGCTTTGTCTGCAGGGGTTCCCAGGTGGTATGCAAGCCACTCCAGCAGCAGTCAAGCCCAGCTGGTCAGCTGAGCCCGCAACCAGTCAACCAGGGGCCTTCACATATGTGGTCTTGCTGGCATCAGGGACCACTTGGTTCCATCCAGTCTTAAAAAAGACCAGCTTCCGACCTAGGGGCAGAGATAAGAGTTTACAGATCTGGGTAATTTTCTTCTTGGAGGTAAGGTTACTTTCTATAAAGTGACTGCCTTGAAGGACATGTGTATACTTCTCTCTCATCATCAATGCCTGCCCTCTGCCTTTTCGGAGGGGGCCCTTCACATCTTTTGGAGAAGTATAGCCACTCTTCTGAGATACCCCCTCCCTCTGGCTCACCTGTCCAGGTGGTCTGGTTGGTGACCACAAAGGCACGGCACTGGGCATGGCTCTCACAGACATCTACAGCCTCGGCCAGGCTGAACACAGACAGGAGGCAGCCACCATGGTGGTAGGATGGCCAGCAGCGATAGTCCTCCTGTGTGATGGTACTGTCCGGGATGCGTTGGTACTCTAAGAGTTGAAGGGAAGACAGTGAGAACTGTGTGGCCAGGTGAAGGCTGAGGACTGCTCTGTGAATACGGATTGCAAGACTCATTTGCTAGATGAAAGCTGACATCCGGGCCTGCACACCCACCCAGCCTGGAAAGGAAAGCAGCCAGAGCTGTTCGAGCTCACATGACAGCCAGGGAGACTTGGATTTGAGGGCATGCACATCTCTTAGACTCAAGGCCACGTAGCTAGTGTCAACAGCATAGGACAAATGGGACATATGTGAACCAGGCACGAACTCCGAGATACCAGCTGTCTGTGCTGGGCTCGGAGGTCAGGGCATTTTAGACATTTAGAACAGGGCTTCTCAAATATCGTGGTACGTGTGAATTTCCGTGCAGTATTATCACAATGCAGATACTGATTTGGGAAGGCCTGAGGTGGAGCCTGGGGATTCCTGACTCAATTCCAGTCCTGCTCATGTGTTGCAAGGGTTCAGAGCCCCTCAGACATACTTGGTCCTGACTTTGGGGACAGGCCAGCTAAGCTTCTAAGATAGACCTGGGACCCCAGTAAAGGAGTTTGAGGTTCAGAGACATATAGATTAACACAAAATGCCACAATTCAGGGTTCAAGGGTTTGAGAAGGGTTGAGACCTCCCTGTGGTTCAGAGCCCCAGAGACTCAATAAGTGCAGAGGCTCCTCAAGAGGCTGAGAGGTGGGCCTCAGGCTCACTGATCCTTCCCACTGCTCTAGGAACCCCAGTTGCTGACTGATAATGCAGAAGCCCTGGGCCTCTGGCCACCCCACCCTCCTGCCTCCTTCTCCTGCCAGGGACTAGACCAAAGTCCAGGCAGGGTTGCCTGTGATTTATGGCCCCATAAACAGAGTCCTCAGGGACAGAGCCGGCCATTGTTCACCTCGTTAAACTTTATTTACAGGGCTAACGAGGGCTCCCCCACCCCTAAGGCTGGTCAGGCCTCCTTGAAAACGGAGGCTGCCCACCCCTTGCCCCCCAACCATTGCTAAACCCTTAGGCTTCTGTAGAGGGACCATTGCCTGTAACCGTAGTTATAGTTTCCCCATCCTGGGGAAGTGGCTTCTTGGTTCATTTCAGAGTAGGCTAGCCCTCCTCTGGCTGCCCTTCATGCCCCAGGAGTTCAGAGGAAGGGAAGAGAATGTGTATTGTGATCCAGCTGTGCAACAGGACCTGCGTGCGCTAACTGCTTCCACACACCTTGTAGGCTAGTTAATGCCCATAAGACATTTGCTAGGTGAATTATTTTGAACCCAATTCACAGTTGAGGAAAATGAGGCCTCAGAGGTACTGGTGGGGTTTGAAGCCATTCTTAGAGAGGGTGTCAGCGCTCAGCCAACTGCTCAAGGCAAATTTAAGTCAGTCAGAGACAAGACCTTCAAAGAGAAGTGTGATCCCACGAGAGCTTGCAGTCTCAAAAGGGTAAGCCATAGCCCAGTGGGTGGAAGTCACTCACTCTTAAACCTGCTCCCACCTGCCCCATCCCCCATTCCCGCCCTGGTCACTCACCAGCCCCGCTGCTTGTAGAGTTCTGCAGGTACTGCCCGCTCCGGAACAGGTGCAGCACCGTCTCCAGCTGGGCCAGGGTCTCATCCACCCCCCAGGCAAGCTCCCCTGCAAAGTGCAGTATCGTGATCACCACTGATCACCATGTCCCTGCACCCTTCCTCCCATGGGAAGCCAGGGCTTGGTGGCTAAGGAGGGTCCTTACCACAATAATATCTTACAATATAATGGGTCCTAGATCTTGCACGTCCCAGGGTCATTCTTGTCCCCATTTCTGACAGGGCAGGGGCAGGTGCTGAGGAGCAGACGGGTCCTGAGGCTTACCTGTGGCATTGACGATGGCATCCAGGAGAGGCCGGAGGGAAGGTGGGGCACTATGTGGCAGGAGGTATGTGAAGAAGAACCTATGGCAGAAAGGAAGCAGGGGCTCAGGGGCCCAGCCTTTGGAACTACATCCTTTTCCTTTCACTTCCATTAGCCACATTGGACTTCCATGTGGCCTGGGAGAATCCTCACGCAGGGACCAGACATGCCTACACTACTCAGCTGTGAGTCATAGGGTTGGGCTCAGAAGTCCCATTCTCTACCCATCCTCATCTTCCAGGCTACACTGTCCTCTGCCTGACCCCGGCAGTGGAACAGCCCCATAGTTGGGGCTTCTCAGCCATGAGGAGCTCTGTTAAGGTCAAGAGCTAGGGTGGAGAAGGCACATGCCAGGCCTGGCAGCCCTAGGCCCTGAATATAACACTATTTTAAGAAGCCTCCAGCTGCCCCTGCAACCTAGCTCTTCTTAGCACTCTCTATTTTTAGCTCCATGGTCACACTCTCTCCTCACTGGGCCTCTGCAGTTCCACGGGTCAAGGTTATTCTCCCCGGTTGGTCTTCTGGCCCCAACGAGGCTCTTGCTCTGCCAGTCCCCTCTTTGGCTGGAGTCCCAACATTACCTGTAGGCATTGTAGAGGTTCCGTTTCTCATTCATGCCCTCGCACCAGCCCTGGGCAGAGCAGGGCAGGCTGAAGTTCCTGGCTGGAAACTCTAGTATGCAGTCGGCACCACTAGTGCACAATGTTTCTTCCACGCGGGCATCATCCAGGTCCGTCACCTTCAGCTCCCCATCCACTAACACAAACTGCCGAGGGCGGAAGTCAAGCAGAGTGACCGAGCCCAGAGGGGAGTGGGCTAGGTGGTGGAGGAGGCGGCCAAGGCTGAGGCAGATCTGCGGGAAGACACATAGGTTGGGTCAGGCCTGCTGGACTCACAGGCTCTGGCTTTAGCTTGGAGGTTGGCCTTTCTCTTTTCTGGTCCCAGGCCATTGGAAAGGTCATTGATCTCCATAACCTTTAGGAGTGAGATAACAACAGGAACGTAGGATAGTAAATCACTTTCCTTAAGCCACACCTTGAATGTGGCCTCGGTCAGTGTATGGAACTAACGCAGCAGTTCTCAACCTTCCTAATGCTGCGACCCTTTAATACAGTTCTCGTTGTACTGACCCCCGACCCAGAAAATTATTTTTGTTGCTACTTCGTAACTATGCTTTTGTTACTGTTAGGAATCGTAGTGTAAATCTGATAGGCAGGATATCTGATATGCAATCCTATGAAAAGGGTCTTCTGATCTCCAAAGGGGTTTCGACCTTCAGGTTGAGAGGAAGCGTCCAAATGTGCATAAGGTTATTTATTTGTGATCCCAGGAAACTGGTCTTCCTATACCAGCTGTGTAAAAGGTGTGTGTGTGTGTGAGCGTGTGTGGGCACACACGTGCCCTCATGAACACATGTGTACACTCACTCACAGGAATGTGCACATATGCTATGGACAGCAGGGACAACAGCAAGAACACAAAGGCCACGATCCTCAGTCCTGTTCTTTTTTTTTTTTTTTTTTTTTTTAACCCTTTGGCCCACGGCCGAGCCAGTGTATGCTCCTCCCTGTCCCTCCCTTCCCCGGCCGAGTTTAGGCTGCTCTGAGAGCTTGCCTTCTAAGGGAGAACCATCCCAACGAAAAGCCCAGGCCTGAGCCCTCCTCCCTGCTTACTCGGAATCGATCCTCCCAGGAAGTCTGCAACAGCTGGATCATCTCCACAGGGGCGCCCAGCTCTGTGATGGTGGTCAGTGTGTCCGGGATGTCCTCACTGTCCTGGTAGCAGTAGCCATAAAGCTGTGGATATCCAGGGCAGGTCATTAGGTCACAGGGTAGAGGCAGGGACGGAGAAAGACTGGACTATCGGATGCCCTGCCCTCTGCCCTTGACAATTTCCCTCTGCCTGTGCTTTAGCTCAAGACAGTGGAGAACGGTGTTGCCTGGGAAGTTTGGCTTCTGTTCCTGAGGCCTTAACTTCAACTGGCTTGGTGACATCAGTCCTTCACCTCTTGTTAATCAGTAAAATGGGTGGGCTTAGCCACCATGCACTTACTTGGCACTGTGCTAAATGTATTATGTGCTTAATTCAGTTCTTAATTTTAAACTTCATTTTAATGAATTATTATTGTGGTGTGTATGGTATGATTGAGTGTGTGCGTTGAGGTCAGAGGGCAACTCTCAGGAGTCAGTTTTCTCCTTTCACTGTGTGTTCTAGGGAGGGAATGCAGGCCATCAAGCTTGGTGGCACACACTTTTACCTACTGAGTTATCTTGTTAGACTTTCTGATTCTTTTTGTTGTTGTTGTTGTTTTGATTTTGATTTTTCGAGACAGGGTTTCTCTGTGTAGTCCTGGCTGTCCTGGAACTCACTCTGTAGACCAGGCTGGCCTCGAACTCAGAAATCCGCCTGCCTCTGCCTCCCAAGTGCTGGGATTAAAGGCGTGTGCCATCACTGCCCGGCTGACTTTCTGATTCTTATAATCACCCTGGTGGTGTGTGGCTACAGTCAACATGCCTGATTTGGGGTGAGGGACTGACTCAAGGGAGGTTAACTAGGTCATACAACTAACAAACACAGAGCTGAGATTCACATGGACGTCCCCAGAATTTCACAATCTAGTTCTTCTGCTAATACAGGGATCAGTAAATGATTGTCTGTTCCCTCCCCTCCCACAATCTGTGTGTGTTTCTCTGCCATCTCAACTCTCTAAAGCCGAGAGGCCCGTCTGGTGTTCCTTGCATACGTGTATAGGTGACATACACAGGAGATCCAGTGAGAGGTGGTTCTCAAGGAAGGTCTGTGTGAGAGAGTATAAGTTGCTATGTACTCTTTCCTCACCCTGGGGAGGGTCCCTGTACCACTCAGCTAGGCACGGCAGAGCACAGGAAGCCTTTAACCTTAACACCCACTTCAGCATCCTCCTAGGGTGGCCTGCTTCTCACTGTTTCTCCCAACACACTGCATAGTTCTGGCTTACAATGGGCTCCAAACAGCCAGCACCCTATGAAGCATGAGCACAAAGGCTGAGTTGTCCAAGCCCTACAAGGGAAAGTGAAGACCTCTGTGGTGGAGGGCTGAAAAGGGAGACAGGGAGCCCGTGGCCTAAATGTGCTGTATATAGCAGCTCCTCTTGCCAGCATCCTCCCCAGCTGCCCTGCTTGCCCCAAACGCCCACTCTCCTCCCAGGAGCCTCAATCCTGTCCCACCAGAAAAGCTGGACTCAGTGTTGGTCTACCAGATTACCTGGGCTGTGCCTTGAGGACCCAGGGGCTGCCCTGGGGACCCTCTTTCTCCTTCCATATCCTCAATCAGCCCAGGGAGGCCCCAGACTCAGGATGGGCTTTGGGGAAGGTAAAGAGAGCAGCCCTGGGGCCTGGTTCTCATTTTCTTGCTCCAGTATGAGCCTTTGTGGGAAACTTCTGAAGGTTATTAAACACCCGGAGGTCGTTAAATGCACTATTAACGAGGTATTAATCAACACCCCTCAGGAAAAAATAAAAAGACACCATTAACTCCCCTTAACCCACCCCCAGGAAGCATGAAGCTGAGGAGTGAAGTTGCATCTTTTGTTCTTTTGGGGAGAGAAATTCAGTCTAGCATGGTCAGAATCTGCAGCCCAGGCTGGCCTGGTTAGGTCCTAGGATGATGGGGTAGAGAGAGGGAAGGTCCTGTGCCCTTTAACCCTGGGCGACAGAGGCATCTATCCTGGGAGGAAGAGTACATGTGGAGGATAAAGAGGTTCAAAAGACAGAAAGATCCCCAGGCAGTCCCCTGTTGGCCGGAGGCTGTGCTGAAAGGGCACAGAGGGCCTCCATGGCTGTCTTGCCTTCACTAGTAGAGCCCACAGTGTAACTTCAGGCTGTGCAGAGATGGGGAAGGGGTCTCAGGAGCCTGGGATACTTTAGAAAGTCCTCTGACTCTTCCCCAGTCCAGCAAATAGTCAAACATTTTGAAATTTTAGATGATTTGGAGGTATTAAAGCAATGTGATGTCTAGTTCCTGGCACACACAGCTCTGAGGCCTTTTGAGCAGGAAGATCCACTGCAGGCTGTACTGGCCACAGAGGTAGCCTAACTGAAGAAGCCAGAGGGACATGGCCTGTAGTCAGAGACCATGAGAGGATCTCATCCTCAAAGCTGTCCCTAAGATATACTGGGGACTCCCACTTTCCCTAGGACCCTGAATACTTCTGTCCTAGGGGTGTTAGCTCCAGCCGCAGACTGGAAGTCTCACAAACAATTCTGAGAGATGCCATGCTGGAGAGGGCACGGGTGAGACATGTTCCCTTGTAATGTCTTGTCTTTCTCTGGTGCCCTCATTACGGGGGGGGGGGACAACATTTCAGACAAAGAACACTCTGTGGGTCTGGTTGTGGGTGTAGCTAGATACTTGTGGAAATATTTGGTGAGGCCATCGAGGTAGGATTCCCTATGGCTAGGAAGGCCCACTGAATGTCAAACCTGTTCTGAGAAATGGCCTTGAACAATTAACAAACACTTGAATGTCCCGCTAAGTCACTTGGTCAAGGCTCCTCCACCCCCTCAGAATCTGGCTAGCACCTCAGGTTTCCCAGAAAGTTCCCAAGATCCCAGAAGAGGAAAAGAGAACAAGATCCTCCCAGTTAGAATGGCCACGTAACCAGCCGTTCACTCCCTTAAGTTCCAGTCAGTGTTAGCCATGGAGCTAGACATAAACACACACAACGGGTGTTTGGGACCAATGCAAGGCCTAGGTCCTTGACAGAACTTGTCACAAGAGTGTGGGTAGGACTGGGGGTGGCGGGGATTAGTTCTAGGGATGCTTGCAGCCACTAGGAGTATAAGTAGTGTTCTGGCCTCTTTTATTCTCTGTGGCCCACAGATCCCTCCAGGCCTTGGGGCCCACTTCTCACTGCGGAGGAAAGAAAGGATGGACTGGTGCACTTCTGGTCAGCTCTTTGGGTATAGAAAAGTGAATCTGAGGGGCTGATGTGGGTGGTATGGACAGCTGGGGGGTCTGAACACACTTATGTCACCCGGCCAAGAACAGTCAGGAATCCCCTTTCAGTCACCTCACACACAAGCAGAGAGTAAGCAGTCTGTCTTATATCCAAGGCAGAGACCTCAGAGAGGGGAAGTGGTTGTGTTTGGATGGTGTTGGCACTGTGAAGGTCTGCTCTAAATGCAGCCTTGGATAGACGAGGTGTGGGGACATCCTTCCTGCCTGTGTCCCCAGTGAACAAGGACAGAGTTTCTCAGTGTGAAAGTATGCATCTGGCTTTTTGAACCGTCTAGTCTCTCGGCTAAGCACACTCAGAAGAGTGTGGTATTCATATTAGCAGACCTTGAGTCTTCAAGCCTAAGACCCTGAGGCTTCCCCTGTGGTTCAGCTGGACTCACTTGAAGTCCCAGGGAAGACCGTGGTCACTTCTGGGAAAGGCTGTGTATTTTCTGGCCTCTTTTATTTCTTCTAATGGCCTGTGAGCGGGGTGAGAAATGCGGATCTCCCTGAAGATCAAGCCAGATACATGGTCTCTTTTCAGCCCCTCCCATACCCACTGGGGCTTAACACCATCTCCAGAATAGTCGTTGTACTTTGAAAGAAGTGTGGTTCAGGCTCTACCAATATGGGGGATCCTATTTCTACATCTGGGAGCTGACTGAAGCTGAAAGTTGGAGTTGGACTCTAGGTCACTATGACTGGAGATAATACTCTGGTGTTCAACGGCCAGCTTTTAGCCAGTAGCAGGGTCCTCTGTGGTCACAATTCCTAATCACTGCCTTATCACCAGCTTGGGACCCTTCTTGTCCTTGTCTTTAACGGATGTGTGTGCTGGTACAGTGTCTTACCCAAAGGGTGAGAGACCGGCAGGGTGGTGCTGAGTGGTTCCCTAATCTGGATTCTGCACCTAGCTGCAACTGGGCACCTTTGACACCCTGAGACTTACTCTGTAAGACCAAGGAGTCTTTCAGAGTGGCCAGTCAGCCCCCACATCCCGGAACCCCACTGTCGTACCTGCAGCACGTTGGGGTGCCGCAGCCGCTCCAGCAGCACCATCTCCTTGAGCAGCTTGTGGGCCGCCAGGCGATAGCAGCCCCTTCGCGCCCCGAACTCGCGCACGCAGCTGCCCAGATCGTGGCCGCTGAAGTCCACAGCTTTAAGCGCCACCGCAGCGCCGCCGGGCAGGCGGACCCGGTACACAGCCTTAGTGTAGCCTGAGCCCACGTACTGCGCGCCGGACACGTTGCGGAGCGCGGCGCAGCCTAGGCGCGGGCCCGGGCCGGGAGCAGGGGGCCAGCTCGGAGCGCCGTATTGCGGGGGCCGGACCCGCGGGGGCCGGGGACGCTGCAGGCCCGGCCCGCCCGGAGCCAGGTCCATCAGGCGCCGCCGCTCCGGCCGGCCAGCTCCCGGTCCCGGACCCCCGCGGGAATAGCGCTGCACCTCCTCGTAGCGCTCCCGGATCTGCCGGGCCAGCTCCCCACGGCCCCCGCGACGGCCCGGGCCCGGGGCTGCCGAGGACCCCGGGGACTGGCCTGGCCGCGGAGGCTCCGAGCCCGGTGCGAAGAGCACGTTGAGTACGGAGCCCAGCAGGAAGGAGGCGCAGAAACCGGCGGCCACGGCCGCCCGCCGGCGCCGCATCGCTCCCCTCCCCCCGGCCGGCCGCGCGCGGCTCCCCGGCCCCGGCCCCGGCCCCGGGCGGCTCAGGCTCCGAGGCGACTCCGCTTCGCGCCGCGCCGGCCCCCTGCCCAGCCCGCGCGCATGGCCCGGGCAACCCCGACCCCGGCCCCCGGCGGGCGGCACATCGGCCTGACACTTGCCTCCCCCCGCCCTGCCCCCGCCGCTTATAAGGCCCCGAGCCACCCCCGCGCCCGCCCCTCCGCCAGCGCCTCCCCGCGCCCGGCCGAGCCAGTCCTCGGCGCCGCCCCCTCTGGCCGCCCGGGCCGGCCTTCCCCGCTGACTGACAGCGGGACCTCCTCCCGCGGCCAGCCGGGCCTGGGAAGCGGCGCGGAGGCGGCTCCGGCCCTGCCCGGCGCGCGGCCCCCGAGCTCAGGCCGGGGGAGCGGGGGAGGGGGCGGCGGCGCGCAGGGCTTCCAAGCCTGAGGCCAGGCTGGATAACGGGACGGGAGGCCGAAAGCGGAGAGGGCCGGCGGGGTGCGGGGAGTTGGAGGGGCGAGGCAGGCGGGTAACGGGCTCCGAGGGGCTAGCGGCCAGGGCCCGGGAGCGGGGATCCCAAGGGTGCACGCTGCCTCCCGGGGGGCTCGGGGCTGCGGGGTGGTGCGCAGGGGTCCCGCCGTCTGCGGGTGAGGCTGCTCTGGGCCAGCCCGAGTTCAGGGTGTGGTGAAGGGCGGCGGTCTGGGGAGGCTGCCCGGCACCTGCGAGAGCGCGAGGGGTGGGAACTGTGGTCTCAGAGTTAATCATGAGGTTTCTGAAGAGTTCTTTTCAACTGCCTTCTACCGGGACTTTCTGATTTTCCAGGTCCCCCGAATCCTCGCAGCTCGGCAGCCGAGCTCCACCCCAATCCCCGATCTTTGACCCGACGGTAGGGGGTCGAACCGTTTACAGCGAGTGCATTAGTGTCCACGCACGTCAGTCTGTGGAGTGTGTGCATCCTCAGGTCCTGAAGGGCTACTGTGTCCTAGGAAGGGAATGAGTGTGTGCCCTGTGTGTTAAGTTGGTGCTGACTCCATCAGAACTTCTGGCCCCTCCTCCTCCCTCCTTGATTGCATCATTAGTGCTAATTGAGGGGCTTTCACACGCCAGTGCATTAGCTGTTTGGAGTGAGCTCCCCCCTCCTGCGAGATAAGCCGCTACCCCTCCCCCTCGTGGCTCTCCACTTCCCTGGAGCCCTGAAACTGTCCACCGAGGTCGTCTCACTTCCTCCGGCTCCCTCCTGCTTTCCGCTGGGCAGGAAAAACAAAAACCCTAAAAAACAAAACTCTCTTCCTGCATTGTCATGGATTGGGCTGAGGAGACCGTGAAGGGGTAAAGTTTAAGGGTTGCGGGAAGAATCCGGAACCTTCTTTCTGAGGGGCTTTCTAGGGAGGAGAGGTTTTCTCTTAAGAGGTCTCCTATTCCTATCGAACGCAGGGCGGGTCTCTGCGATTAGAAAGGGAATAAAACTTGTGACTGGTTCTTTTGAAAGTGGAAGAGGAGGGCAGCAAATTTCTTAAGCTCAGCCTGTGATCGCACTGAGGTAGGCCTTCTGACTCTGACTTCTTGGTCCCCTAGGACTCTGAAAGTGGGGACCATGCTGACTTATTCGTCATGGGAAAGGCAGGTTGAAGGAAGCCATGATTCTCCCTGAGAGAGATTTGGGTGGGTTTGATGTAGTCTGCTCTATAGGTCTGTTCCTGTTTAAGCTGCCCCGCCCAGCTCTGGCCCATAGCTGCTGGGAGGTTGGGGGGGGGGGGTCTGAGCAGATGCCCTCCCCAGCCCTCCCCAGCCCTCACACCAGATGTCTTTGGTCTAATTAACTGTGCTGGGAAAACCAACCTGGGTTTGTAAACATAGCTACCGGCTAAAGTCAACAGGGAACAGCAGCAAACAGTCCCCTTACACTAAGCCTCATCTAGACCCAGCACCCCAGGGAAGACTGGGAGCTGAGTGGATCAGAAATGCCCTGGCCCACAGATGAGTCAAAAGAAAGACTGTCTGCCTGGGTGACCCCCAAATGACTGCCATTTCCTTGCCAGTTCTACAGTGTCTACTCAAGAAGTGTGAGGACCAGCTACCATGCCCAGGATAGGTCTGACTTCTGGCAGTTTTGCCTTAGAGGGCTGCACAACCAAACATTGTGTGTGTGTGTGTGTGTGTGTGTGTGTGGCATATTTCTTGAAAAGCTTTCTTCGGATCCTCTGTATGTTCATGTCTTGGAGAAGCTTCCACGGGGAGGGTTTGGCATTGTTGGTTGTACAGCTCAGAGCTGGTGACTATAACGTGAACACTGTTAACTTCATTACACATCATGTAGGTATTATAATAACATGTTCTGAAATTAGATAATTATTCCTATGATATCTCTGCCAAGCTTTGGTGTTTCTGTTATGGTTTGAAAGTTCAGTGCACAACAGGGCCAGAGAAATAGGCACAAATGTACAGATGTGTACCCAGGAACCCCGAAAGCAGGGGCCTCCCAGAGAGAAACAAAGACCCTTCAATTGCACTGGCTCACATCTACTGTCTCCCTCGACCCCAGTGAGACACACAGACATGCATGGTCAGAGGCAGAAATAGGACCTTTGCTCCTAAGAGAAAGAGATCGAAACTTTGAACCGATTAGAGTTTCTGAATTGACAGTCTTTAATTTTTGATTGTTTGCCTCTGTGTGTGTGTGTGTGTGTGTGTGTGTATAGTCCTTTTGTTTCAAAAGAATTGGAAAATAGGAACACTGTGCAACCCTACTGTTTCCTCATCTGTGTTTTCCCAGCCACTCAAAGAAAGGCTAGGCAAGGCCCATGCCACAGCCTGGGCCTCACAGGCCAGTGTCCAGCTCAGGGCCCACACCACAGCCTGGGCCTCACAGGCCAGTGTCCAGCTCAGGGCCCACACCACAGCCTGGGCCTTACAGGCCAGTGTCCAGCTCAGGGCCCACACCACAGCCTGGGCCTCACAGGCCAGTGTCCAGCTCAGGGCCCACACCACAGCCTGGGCCTCACAGGCCAGTGTCTAGCTCAGGGCCCACACCACAGCCTGGGCCTCACAGGCCAGTGTCCAGCTCAGGGCCCACACCACAGCCTGGGTCTCACAGGCCAGTGTCCAGCTCAGCACTGGTGCTGGTTTCTCAACACAGCTCAGACAGAAGCATCTTCTTGTTCTTTACCAGACTCCTCACCACACAGAGGAGGCTTCAGATGAGCATTAAGTCAACAAGGCTTCGTGCTTTAGACTGGCTATGTTTTCTCTCGTTTCCCTTCTTCCTAGTTCCACACACTAGTCAGGACACCAGTGCCTGGGAAGCTGGTCTAGACTCTAAAAGGTCACCTTTTCTGGGAAATGTTTCATAGGTACTTTCAAGACATCAGATCCTCCTGGCTTGCCCGTATCGCAGAACTCGGTTCCTTCCAGCCCAAGTCCCTATCACCTCTGTTGGAGTATTGCTTTCCTCCTGAAACAACTGGGGGATGAACTGAACTGCTAATTCAGGCTTCCATGAGCTTCCACTAGCCCTCCATGCAGCCCGGCACCCCAACTTCCCATCCCCTAGAAGAAAGCCACACTCCCCAGCCTGAGGCAGGTGCTGCCACCTTGCTGTCCTTTACCTTCCTGAAGTGCCTTCTCTCAAGCCTTCAGTCCCCTTTTTCTCAGCTGCGTGTGCAAGATTTACCAGAAAGTAGTGATCTGGAGACAATACTTCCCTCCCTAACCAGGGTACACAGGACCCTGGAGGGGAGAGTATTGGAGTACTGTGGCTTTATTTCCTTTAAGAAAATGTAAAGAACTCTGGATTTGGAGTAAAATACTCAATCCCAGTTGACATTCCGTAGGCAAAGTAGTCAAGCCTTCTCTGTAGTAGGGTGAGTCCTTGGTGTGTATAACTCATTATAGCAAATAGACAAATAGTTTGCCGTGTTAGACGGCGTGGTTGGCCGTGATTCTTCCTCAAAGCTTTACCCCTGGTTTCACTGGAGAAATCCCTCAGCCTTCCAGGCTCCTTTTGAATCTGGACCATCGTCCTTCCCCAGAATCAGTAGAGCAGCAAGCAGTTCATCAGAAAGACCCTTCTCCACACTGCGATGAGTTACCAGAGAAAGCCCAGACTCAACCTTCTCAGCACAGTAACCAAGAGCCCCAGCCTCAGCTCTGTCCCCCTTGGAGCCAGGTCCTCAGGGAGGGGAACTGATTTTAAAAGAATGGAGGGTGAGGTGGCACAGCCTGCTTCCTTCACCCAACATTCACCTCCCTCAGGTAGGAAGTGAAGCTGACCTTTCCAAGTGACAAAACAGACAGACAGACAGACAGACAAACAAACAACCCAAAACAAAAAAGACCAACAAACCAAAAAACAAAGGTTGGATTTCTGACATACAGGTCATACAGGATCTCCACATCAGAGTCCCCAAGATTATAGGAGATGGGTATGGGGAAATGAGATGGACTGAACAGAGGTGATTAAGAGGCAGAAACATGGGCAGATAAAAGCCTGGAATTTCAAGGGAGGTACTGAGACAAAGATGGAGAAGGCTGTGCTCAGGAGACTCCAGCTTTCTGGAACAAGCTTTGCTTCCTTGCATGGGGCTTTGCCTGGAAACCTGAGCCCCTTCAGCTCTCTAACTACATCAGAGAACAGGTCTCCCTCTCAAGCCAGGAACCAAACTGTTCTGAAGGCTCCCGGAGCTCCCACACTCGCTCGCTCGCTCAGGCTGCTTATGTTGTTTCCCCAGCACCAGACCCTGTATTGGGGTGGCTTCCCACTACAGCTCCTGACTAGGCCTGGTCTTGCAGCTGCCTCCTTCCAGTTCAGCTGCAGCCACGGCTCAGGATGCCTGGTCACGGTGATCTCTCTTTCCTCCATTTTTGGCTTTCTAAGACTGTACTTGCTGTGACTGAACTCTGTCTGGTACATGTCACCTGAGAAAGGGTGTGAGGGACTTACTTTGGGGCTGGGACCCTGAACTGAACAGAGAAACAGGAAGCTGAGAAGGGAAATCAGTAAGGACCAAGCTCCAGGGTTTCTGCTTATCCTGGGTTGATGGAGTGGTAAGAGGAGAGGCAGAGAGTTGGCCATCCACAAGTGGTGATGGCTTGAGCCTGGCAGAGGCTGGTAAAATAGAGTGTTCCACTTGACATACAGGAGCTAGGGCTGGAGGCGTGCAGGTAATGGCTCCATGATAACATGTCACAGCTTCTATACCCAAAGCTCCCAGAGTTAGATGGAGGAATGCTTCTTCTTGTCTACCATCAAGAAGGAACCCCCCCCCCCCGTGTCTATCTGTCTTTCCCCCTCGCCCTTGCCCTCCCCCTCCCCCTTCTCCCTTCCTCTTTCTATTTTTTTTGGGGGGGGGGAGGTTATTTTGTGTGTGTGTGTGTGTGTGTGTGTTGCCTTGGCTGTCCTACAGCTAGCTCTGTAGACCAGGCTGGCCTCAAACTCACAAAGATCTCCCCGTCTCTGCCTCCTGAATGGTAGGATTAAAGGTGTGTGCCACCACTTCCCTGATCTATGAATCTATTCTCTTTGCTGCAGCTTGGGAAGTGGAGTGGGGAATCAAGAGGGGGCCACTGAGTGTGTCATCTGGCTCTAAACTCAGAGAGGGTAAGCAAGTATCTCTCATCTGTCATCCTCTTTGTCCTGGGGCACACAGGAGGAAGGCACTACTGCTTGTCAAGAGAGTCTTGGCTCTGTGGGTGCTCTCAGGACTTTACAGTGTAATTGGGAAGATTCATTTCAAATTACTAGGCCCCCAGTAAAGAAGAATGTGGGGATTCAGGCAAAGGACAGAGGTGGGAAGAGCTATGCTGGCTGACACTGATGGAAGATTGGCATGTTGGGAGAGCATGCTCAGAAGCAGGAAAAGCTCCGTCTCCCTGACATCCTTTGAGGTCAGAATGACTGTCCGTTTTGTAGACAAAGGCACTGGAGCTTGTGGGAATCTGTTGAATGATTCAGCCTTTGTAAGCAGCTGTGTAGACTACCATGAAACACAGGGACTCTGGTCCTGATTCTGGGTCTTTCCTCAGCTTTTCATTAGTTTTTTTTTTTTGGTGGGGGTGGTTTAGATGGGGGGGAATCTAGTCAAAAAGCCTGGCAGAGTCAAAGGCAGCAATGGAAGCCAAGGCAGAAGAAGTTCATTAAAGTTACTTTTTGCCTCCAGGTAACAAGGCTTGGTCATAAAGATTTATTATTTTATTGTTCTTATTAATCCTAATGATAGAGCACACTTATTAAATGCTTTTCATTATTATATAATCTACTTAACAACTGGAGGAGATAAATGCTATCATTACCTCCAATTTTCATGATGAGAAAATTGACATAAGAAAGCCGAGGTGAGGTGTCTGAAGATAGCTGTCAGGAGGTGGAGCCGAGCAGAGTCAGGGTGCCCAGGCCTCTTGCTGCAGAGAATCTGCCAGGGATTCTTTCTTTTGGCCTGTATTTTAGCTCACTGTCTGGCTGGGTTGAGCGGATTTCTGTAACAAAAATCACAGGGATTGTCTTTCCGAGTCTAATGCTGCCACACTATTTGGTTAAGAAATAGTATGTGGTGCTGTTAAAACCTTTAAAGGGCAGAGCTGAGTCCTGCCGAGAGTAGCTATGGGACAAAAGGAAGGAAACCAAGGCATGTTGAAGAGGTAGAAAATCAGGCTCCCTCAATTTCTATGCAGAGTACTTCAGAAACCCCAGAGGGTTCTGCAATCACTCCTACTTTCCCCCACCCCTTTTCTGAAAACAAAAAGAGAACAAACTAATCAGAAGTGATAGTTTACAAAGGGTTAACTTGAATCTGGGAGGCTGTGTGGAATTAAAATAATTATTTGAAAAATTCAGAAATGTGTGCATACTCACACAAAAAGGAAGTAAAAATTGCACAAAATCCCTCCATTAAAGGAGATTACCTGTAGTAAGATGTGAGCGGCATCTTGACTGCTCTTCCAGCCCCATCTGCAGAGGTGACTGCTGTGACCCATGAGGAGGGTGAAGGCTGTACACCTCTTAACCCCTCCCCCACCAGCTTTCTCTGCTCTTTGGAGCCAGACTCTAAGGTTAGACTCAGGACCCTTGATGTTTCCAAGCTTAAATCCAAGATCTGGGCTATTCAAACGAAAACCAAAACAAAACCTGTTGGTTGGAATTCTTTCTTCTCCTTCTCCTCCTCCTCCTCCTCCCCCTCCCCCTCCTCCTCCTCTTCCTCCTCCTCCTCCTCCTCCTCCCCCTCTTCCTCCTCTTCCTCCTCCTCCTCTTCCTCCTCTTCCTCCTCCTCCTCTTCCTCCTCCTCTTCTTCCTCTTCCTCCTCTTCCTCCTCCTCTTCCTCCTCTTCCTCCTCTTCCTCCTCCTCCTCCTCCGCTTCCACTGCTTCTGCTTCTTTTTCTTCTCTCTGGCTCTCCAGAGTCTGGACCCTACTCTCACTGTGCCCTCAGGACTGGGTCTCCTCTCACTTCAAAGCATGCATGGGCATCAGATTCATCTGCCAAGGATACTGCTTCTAATATGTCGTTTTCCTTCTGGAAAAGCTTTGATGATTCCTTGTCATTTGGTGAGTAATTTAGGTAGCTGGTGCTTACAGGCAGGCATGACCTACCTCTTAGATTGTCATATGCACAAACACTTCCTGACTCCAAGTGACAGCCCATCTTTGGAGTTTGTCTATCTTCTTCCTCCCCATTCTCTGCCAGGAATGATCCAGGGCCAGAACAAAACTTTGTTTCCTCTTTCTAGTTTAACTCTGTAGAATTTAAGAACAGTGGGAATTAAAGTTCCTTGCTATGTTCACCTGCCCCCTCCCTCCACCCACTCCCCCAGTCCTGCAACTTGAACACCTGCTTGGAATAATGGAGTCTCTGACCAGTGGCAGTTCTTGTTGTTTTGTTTTCTTTTGAGACAGGTCTTGTTTAGTAGCCCAGACTTGCCTGGAACTTGCTGTATAGCCAAGATTGGCCTTGAATTTACCATCCCCTTGCCTCTGCCTTCCAAGTGATGGGAGTACTGGTGTGTGCCACCACACATTTAGCCAGGCTTTTGTTGTTGTTGTTGTTTGTTTTTTGTTTTTTTCGAGACAGGGTTTCTCTGTGTAGCCCTGGCTGTCCTGGAACTCACTCTGTAGACCAGGCTGGCCTTGAACTCAGAAATTTGCCTGCCTCTGCCTCTCAAGTGCTGGGATTAAAGGCATGCGCCACCACCACCCGGCTAGCCAGGCTTGACATATGCTTTTTAAGACATCTTTTTATATGTGGGGCTATGGTGATGGTGTGTGTGTGGGGGGGTATATTGCCACAGTGCATGTGTAAATGTCAGAGGATGTTGGTCCTTGTCTGTCTTGTTTGAGACAGGGTCTGTGTGTACTGCAAGCTACCTGGCCAGTGAGCTCCCTGGCATTCTCCTGGCCCAGCCTCCCATCTCCTGGTTGGAGCTCTGGCATTACAGAAGCACTTCTCTGTCAGACTATACATGGGTCCTGGGAACTTAAACTCAGCTTCTCATACTTGCTCTATAAGAGTGTTACTCCCAGAGTCATCTCTGCAGCCTCAAATATTCTCGATGAAAGAGAAGACCTCGGGGCCTCCCCCTGTGTTGGAGCCTTCTCATTACTTTGTAGTTTAGAAAGAGTCCTCTCAAAACTGGGCCTTGGGACCTAGTACTTCTTAGGCCCTTTGCCCACAGAACTCTGCTGAGACCTCAGAGCTTCCCAGGCAGGGTGGGCTCCTTCTCTGTACCCCACCTCCAGGGTCATCTCATCAGACAGGCCTCCTCTGGCTCCTGGCTATCATACTACCCTAATTTTATGTTCTCAAGATGCCAGTTTTTGAAACAGTCTTGCTCTGTCATAGTTTGCTTTTCTCCCTTCCGTCTCCCCTCAAAGGAGTAGAAGCAACGTGAAGGTGGATTTTATCTTCTTCTCTATTGAGTGTTTCGAGCTTCAAGCAGTGCTGAGATAGGTCTTTTGCTAGTGAACGCTTCTCCTCCTATGGTTCGGACACCATACATTTAGTAATGTGCTCTCATCTTAATAATAAATAAATAAATAAATAAATAAATAAATATGTCTCCTTGCCGTTAGGAAAACAACCACCAAACCTCCAACCGGCCTCCTTATTGACCAAGACTGTATTCCTGCAACTGTTCTGAGTTCAGCTGAGTGGTGCCCCATTCCCTCAGGGCTCCACTCTGACTTTAAGGTGACAATCAGTTAATCCAATAACAGAATCCTGCTAACGTGCTAATGGGAAAGGGTGGGGGGGGGGAGGCTTCCAGCTCCCTCCCTTCTGACTCAGGTAACATCTGTGCATTTAACAGGGTCCTTCTGGAGACAATTAAATAAATGCTTTATTGAAACAATAAAGTTAATAGGGGCCTCATGGAACTCAAGGAAAGGTTTTTAAAAATTAACTTCATTGTATTTTAAGCTCTAAAACAAGCTTTGTGGGGTGGGGGTTGGTAGAGGGTGGGTTAAGGGCCAAATTTTTGTTAAATAGATCCCTGAGCAAACAATGACTGCTTGGAAGATTGGAGATAATTGTTCACTTTCCCTGTGGAAGGGCTATGTTGTTCTGGTGCTTGTCTCTGATAGAATCTTTGAGCAACAGGTAACGTTTTGTTCTTGGGACTATGTCACCTTATACATTGATTAATTTCTGTCTTCATGGGGTTTTTGCAGCCTAGGTTAAGTGTCTCAGGAAAGGAAATGTCACAATGACACGTGCCGTGAGTGAAATAGTGAACATGGGGATAAGCAGGGTGTGGTAGCTTATGGTGTCTGTAATCCCAGCACCCTAGAGGCTGAAGTGGGGGGATTTGGTGAGTTTGAGGCTAGTCTGGGATATGTAGTGAGTTTTAGGCCAGCCTGGGCTACTGTGTGAGACTGTCTCAAAAACAAAACAAAACAAACAAACAAAAAAACCTAACCCAAACAGCAGTAACAAAAACTCACAAGACACTCATCACTCCAGGAAATAGGTGGAACACCTGGTTGCCTGGTCTTCATTTGTTTGTATCCGGCTCTATCTGCCCCTCTTGGCTGTCCCATTGGTCCCACCCTAGCCCATAATTATTCCATTTCCCTAGGAAGCATGTTTGTCCTCAATAAAGGTCAGAGTTTGTCAAACCAGAACCCGAAGCCAGAGGTTTCTGGCAACCTGTGGGTGGTTCTTCTGGTGGGGAAAGGAATAGGTGTTCTCTGGGGCAGGAGATTTTCTTATGAAAGACCTGCTAGGCCTGGAGGGGAGAGGGGTGAGACCCCAGACAGGGAAGTTCTAGAAGATGTAGCTCTCTTCCCAGATGGATAGAGCTGGCATGAGATTGTCTTCAGGATTCCCCATTATTCCTATCAAGGTAGCACGCTGATTCAAACCATCTGTGGTTTGTGAAGTCTGATTAGACTTGGCGTTTCCAACCCTGAGCTCCTGGCTTACGCCCTATATGAGTGTGAGCAGGAGGCTGAGAGTGTGGTTCAAATCCTAGTGGATCTTTCCATTGAGCCCCAGACTTCTTGCTCCCCAGGCATGTGTAGCCCCATCCCTCTCCCTTCTCTTCCCTGAGCTGCCAACAGTCTGTGGGAGGGCTTCTGAGCTAGAGGTCTGAAGGTTTCTGCTTCCAGCTGTGCCCCAAAGTGTTCCCGTGTGACTTGGAGCAAATGTTTTGGCCTTCTGAGTCTCAGTTTTTTCATCTACAAAATGGGGATACTGACACCTGCTGCGGTTCTTTTGAGGATCAAATGAAGCACAGGTGTGAGTCACTTTGAAGTGCATGAAAGCGGGAAGAGGCTGCTTTTTTTTTTTTTTTCTGGGACAGACCTCAGGAAATCGACCTTCCTCCCACCCCACTCGGTTCAGAACATCTTTTGGCGCTGTAGAGGAGAATAGGGATTTGGAAGGGTTTTCTCTAATTTCTTTACCCCCCATCCTCATCCTCCCCAAAAAGGCAGCCTCAGCTTACTTTCCCATCATCTGCCCTTCTGTCTCTCAGACTGGAGATCTTGGAGGTGCCTGACTCTTGTCATCCCTTATCCTCTCTTATCTATGCTGTCAACATGGCTTGTTTCCTTCTTTGAAGTCTATCCCAGACTCACCTTCTCTTCCTGGCCTTACCACCGCCACCTCTATCTAAACCATCATTATCCTGGCTTCTGTGTGAGCACCCAAGCCTTTCTCTCTGGTTTCACCCTCCCTTTGCTCTGTGCTTTCCTGCACAAGGCTGCCAGCTCCCACCGGGGTGCAGCGGTGGGGGAGGATAGCCTCTTATCAAGTCACTCTCTCCCTATTGGATCCTCCTCAAGGCCATGTTCTCTGCTTGAAGTGTCCCATGCTCCTGGTCCTCTGATCTTTCTCCTGACTTTCCTCCAGGTTCCCTGCTAAGTGTCTTCAGTTCATTCTGACCTCTGAGTCTCTGCAAAGGTCACTTATCTGCAGGGTCTGGGGACACCTTCTTCTAGTCTGTCTGCCAACTCTCCAGACTGTAGGACAAGCTTGTCCCCTTGTCTCTCCATTTTTTGTTTTGTTTTTGTTTTTTTGAGACAGGATTTCTCTGTATAGCCCTGGCTGTCTTGGAACTCACTCTGTAGACCAGGCTGGCCTACAGAAATCCGCCTGCCTCTGCCTCCTAAGTGCTGGGATTAAAGGCGTGCGCCACCACTGTCTGTACCATATTCTTACTGCTTTATCAACAGGACTGATTAAGTATCTGCTCCCATATCTTCCTTCCCTGTCATTCGGAGTCAAAAGCCGGAGAGTCCTGCAGAATCTTTGTTATGAAGGTGGACAAGGAGTTCTGGCATGGAACGGGCCTGGGAGATTCTGTATTCAAGATTTCTTCACCCCTCCTTACCCTCCCCCTATCAAACTGTGCTCTTCTGAGTCGTCCCCCCCCCACTATGTCTTCATCTATCAGTAATAAAGTAGGAACAATAGGGGGTTTCTTTCTAATTAAAGGGAGCAGTTAGTGTTTCCACTTCAAAGCCCTGAGAGAGAAGACTTTTGTTCTTCAGGCCGGGAGTCTGGGAGCCCAGTTGGGTTGGGAAGCGAGCTATGGGCCCAGCCAAGCATTAAACTCCTGAACCTGAGATCCCCCCATTTGCAGGCAGAGGAGCTCAAATTTAAAACAACAGCGTAATTTGGTAACTTGGGCTCTGATAAAACAGTTGGGGGATTTCTTTTCTTTTAGCGTCTGAAGCCAATGTTATTACAGGTGTGTGCTTGTCTCTCCCACACCCTGCCCCTGTTGCCCCAACACACATAGCACACACATGTGCCGTGTCCTGCCCTTTCATGTATGTGGGATTCACAAATCAGACTCAGTGCATACTTAGGAGGTTCCAAGCCTTGCCCCCATTCCCAGGCACCCGAGCCCAAACTCTCCCTCTCAGTTGCTCTGATCCATCATCCCTCACCCTAAATGCTGAAGGACCGTAATTGAAAACTGTCCATATTCTGTTTAGCTGAAAGTCAGCTTGCCAGGACCGTGGTCTCCTCCTCCGGCTTCTACTGGTTGTAGCTGATCATTAACACAGGCCCACACTGATAGTAAACTGGCTCATGCTTCTGGCTACAAACTGCAATCCCCAAGTGGCTGGGCTAATCGCTTTCTGTTGTGACAAAACTGCAGAGCAGATCAGCTTGCAGCAACGAAGATTTATTTGGCTCATAGTCCAGTGGTTTCAGGCAGTGGGCAGTCGGCTCCATTGCTTTGGGCCTGAGGCAAGGCAAAAGAGTCATCATGGCAACGGGGTGTGCGGGGTGTGCGGTAGGGAGGCTGCTTACCTTAGAGTGGCTAGGAACAGAGAGAAGAAGGGAGGGAGGCAGGAAAGGAGGAAGAAGGAGAAGAGGAGGAAGAGGAAGAGAGAGAGAGAGAGAGAGAGAGAGAGAGAGAGAGAGAGAGAGAGAGAAGCTTGTAGGCCATACCCCCAGTAACCTACTCCCTCTAAGTCAGCTCCACTTTCCAATAATTTGCCATCAAATTATGACTCCACCAATGGCTTAATCCATTGATCAGATTAGAGCCCTCATGATTCAACTTCCTAAAGCTTATCACCTGGCAACCAACCTTGAACATAGGGACCTTTGTATGTGTGTGTGTGTGTGGTGGGGGGATGTTTCCTATCCAAATCATGACAGTGGCCCCCAACACAGCCTGAAGCTCCGAATGGCCACACGTTCGTTATCTTAAGCATAGTCATGATCTGAGAGCCAGTGAAAGCATTGAATGGGTCTGTGGGCGAACAAAGCATCTCACAAGTTTAACCCATTGGTCATAATGGAGATGGGAAAACAGGCTTTTGTTTTCTTAGCTCTGTGGTTGAAACTGTGGAACTCATATCAATCTTCTTTTTGTTTTTCCATCTGTCAGTCTATCTGTCCATCCATCTATCCAACTTATACTGAGCATTTTTTATTTTTTTATTTTTCTGTCATGCAGAGGGAAGCTTGGCAGGCTCCCTCCTTAAATGTCTTAGTGTCAGGTTCACAGCACAAACTTTGATAGTTGAACTCTGATGGTATGTTAAGACTCCACTTTCTTGATTTACTAGCAGGGTCATTTTGGACCCAGAAACACAATCTTTCTGAGCCTCAACTCGATTATGGGTAAACTGCAGATAAGAATAGCACTAGTCTCTGGATGCTTAAAAGATTAAATGAAGTCTTTGATATGGTGTTAGCAAGGTACCTGAACACAGAAGAGGCCCATCCACTTCCCAGTCCCGGAGAAGATACAGAAATACACACTTAAGATAACAAAGTCACATACTAAGAGCTGTGCTAGTTTCATGTGGCAGATGAAGGAGATGAGAGACAGACCCTGGGCAGGTGGACTGTCGGGGAAGGCTCTGGAGGCGGGAGGCAGTCTTGAACTTGGGAGGGATTTGTTGGGCCGACCAGGCCATGGAAGAAAAAATAAAAAAATGCATGTCCCACGGAAGCCACAAATGACAGCATCCCTTTGCCGACTTGAAACTGGCTTGACAACCACAGACATCATTCCCGTGGCCCCTAGTGGAGGTGAGGTGGCACCTCAGGAGGCCTCCAGGGACATGTGACTGTAGTGAAGCAGCAACAAGGTTAGGAGAGTACAGCTGGGGCCTTCCTTCTGCCTCTCCGTATCTCTGACCTTGCCTCTTTTCCTCCCTTTCTCTCCTGAGTCCTCATCCTCTGTCTTTACTACCTTCTGTCTTGTGGAGAGCAGAGGGACACCAGGCCCTGGATGCTTGCTTGCTTCTTCCTGCTTACCCTTCTGGTCTGAGGTCTTCCTGCCTGGCTCTCTGGAGGACTGTTTCTGCACATGTGATCCTGGTGGTGTGGGGCATGGCTGTCTGCTGTGGCCTTGCTTGCTCCCCTGATTATTTCTCCTTAATTGAGCGTAAAGAATGTGCGGAATGTGGAGAGACCACAGGATGAGGGCTGGGCAGCCCCTCAGGGATGCAGACTCTGGACTTTGAGATGGGAAGAGTTGCAGATAGCCAGCTGAACCCACATAATATGTGCCCATTCTGGGTTCCCCATCTCTTCTACAGAGCATGGCGGTGAGCCCACTTCTCCAAGTTTTGGTCTGGAAGCCAGGAACCTTCTTTGTTCCTCTCTCTCCTATTGCCAGAATGTTCTACATTTATGTCAGATTGGCTGTGATCTAAACCCATCTCCTTTTTTTTTTTTTTTCTTATTTTGGTTTTTTGTTTTTTTTTTTCCCTTTCTTTCTTTCTTTCTTTCTTTCTTTCTTTCTTTCTTTTTTTTTTTTTTTTTTAGACAGGGTTTCTCTGTGTAGCCCTGGCTGTCCTGGAACTCTGTGGACCAGGCTGGCCTCGAACTCAGAAATCTGCCTGCCTTTGCCTCCCAAGTGCTGGGATTAAAGGCGTGCACCACCACCGCCTGGCTGGTTTTTCGTTTTTCAAGATGGGGGATTTTTTCTATGTAGCCCAGGCTATCCTGCAACTACTAGTTTTCTAGACCAGGTTGGCCTTGAACTCACAGAGATCCATCTGCCTCTATTGGGATTGAAGACATGCATCGCCGCTGCCTGCTTGTCTTTGTTTTTCCATTTAAGCACATCTGATATGAATAATTTTTATAAATCTGTAATTCTAGATGGGACTCTAAAAACTATCCATTCTCCTCTGGTGGGGGAGAATGTTCTTGGCTGCTGAGACCCCTGGGAATGGGCTGTGCAAAGATGCAAGTAAGTGCAGGTTTGTCCTTAGAGCCTGTTTGTCAGCCAAGAAGTCACCTCAGAGAGGCTCAGTGCTTCATGTGCTCCTCCAGCCACCAAGTGTCTGTTGGATTGTGCTGTCTTCTCAGCGCAGGTGGCTCCTGCTCAGTCCTGACATGGTCAGCGTCAGTGGGAGCCACGTAGCCAGGGGCAAAGTTTTAATTCTTCGCACTGACTGTGCTGGTGGCTTCCCCAAAGGTGTCAGGGTGGAATTAGATTTGATGAAGCAGGTGGCACTTGCAGCAGGTGCTCATATGAATGTTTGGATGGCTCTTTGTAGGAGACTAGAGGAAAAGAGTCAACTGAGTGTGTGTTCCTGGAGAGCCCGATGAAGGGACAGGATGACACTGAAGACTGCACCCAGAGCTGGGTAGATCACAGAGCTGGTGTGTGCAGGAGAAAGGTCTGTGTGGAAGGCAAGAGAGATGGACAGGTTGGGGCATGATAGCTTCAGAACCGCCTCTCTGGCTCTCACTAAAAGAAGTGACAACTGTCTGTCTCCATATCTCCTTTCCTAGGGAGGAAGTGGTTGATTTGGTGAAAGGTGAGGCTCAGGCTATATTTAAAGAACTTTGTGCCCAGGAGACATTCTGTGGAGGTAGCCAGTCCTCCTGTAACACTGGCGCGTGGGCTGTTGTCTATATTTTTATAAACAGGATGGGGTCAGGTTAAGTGCAGTGGGGGCTGGGCAGACAGCCCTCCTGGCTTTTTCCACCTTAGGCAATGCCAGCCGCCTTCAGACTCCACTTTCCTCTGCTTCTTCAGGTGACACTCTCTGGGAAAGATATGCCTGAAAGTTGCAAGGCTGAGAATACACCGAGTATATTCTGCAGCTTCTGGAAAGTTCCTGCTGCTAGTGATTTGCAAATTTCTCCCAAGATGAAAATTCAGAACAGAGTGGGAAGTAAACGGGCCTCGTGAGCATGAGCGATAGGACAGGAGGCTTCATCATCTGGGTGTTTATGTGCTGGGGTAGCCCGAGGAACTGAGCAGGGCCCCTTCTTCATCTCAATGGTGCCTGGAATGCTGGCTAGCTGTGAAGCTCAGGAAAGATGCTGACCTGCCAGGCTAAAATGACATTACTCTCTGTGTTCCACAGACAGAAGCAGCTGCCACTGCTCTATGTGGCAGGAGGGACCCAAAGGCAAGACTATCAATGAGGCAGAGGTCGGGCTGAGGATCAGGACTTGCACAAGTGTTAGAATGGCGTACCGAGGCACGGGACTCAGGAGGGTGGTATGTTTATTTGTACAAATCTTTTCCCCCAAGGAACAGGCTGAACGTTCTTTGAGAAGCCAAACACTAAACCTCTTTCTTTCTTCGAGCTGCTCCCTGCCTGGAGCCCAGAAGCAGATCTGTCCCTTCTTCTAGTCTCCATCTCCATCCTGGTCCACATCTGGGTCCACATTCCTGTCTAGAGGCACAACAGCCCTGGCAGCAGCCATGGCTGAGCCACATCTGGGGCTCTGATGGCCACATCTGTTCTTCTCCTCTCAGTCCTGCTCATTTCTATTCTGACTTTTATCTTCAGCTGTGGCGTCTAAAGCAATCTGGAGATGGTGGCCTCTAATCTCAGGTGCTGTCAGTGTCTAGGGGAGGGCTGGGTGGGGGGTGGGGGGGTCTTCATGTCACCAAGCTCTTACCTCTGTTCTCATGGTAGGTGGCTCTAAAGTCCCATGTCAGAGACAGCTAGGGTCAGATTGTGCCAGGGGTCTCACGCCGCCCTAGTGCTACTCTGCCTATGGCCCTCGGCTTTTCTGTTCCAGGAGCTGTGCCACTGTCCATTGTCACTCACTCTGAGCATATGGCTCTGTAAGACAAATACAGACCATGGTGGAAGAGTACTCCAATGGGATACTAGAGGGGGCTGGATATGGAGGTGGATGGGGAAGGAGGGTGGGTGGACAAGATGAGACCAGCACAGGGGGCTGAGGGAGGTCTCTTCAGGCTGTCTTAGGAGTGAATTCCTAAACTTGCCTAAGTAAGGAAGGCTATTGGTAATGTCAACATGTCACTCAAGGACCAATGACCAAGGCTTGGGGTGTGCTGAGTGAGCATTTCTTGATGTGGTCTTTCCTGGTTGGATAGACATGCTGGCAAAAGCATCCCCAACACAAAGGCTGACCAAGGACAAACAAAGGGCTCTAGAGAGGGGGCAACTTTCTTCCAGTATGTTTCAGGACTGTGGATCTCTGTGGAACTTTGCAAGCCAGGGTCCCTCCAATTAAGGCCTTCTGGGATGGGGAGGCAGACCTGCTGTTAGCTTTCCTCACTGCAGGCCTGGAGCAGAAAGAAAAACAAAACAAAACAAAACAAAACAAAACAAAACAACAACAACAAAAAAAATACTACCCTGGTCTTGACTGGGACCTTGTGGATAGATGAAACATAGATGAGAGAAACCACTGTTTAGGTTTTTGTCCCTGTCTTGAGGTATCCCCTCCTGCTGTTCTGGAAGGCTCTGGCACCATGTGGATTTAGAAGGCCCCTTTATCTAGCTTGTTCCCTGAGATGAATCAGAACTCTGGCTGGGCCCAATTAAAACTCAGTGATCAGGAAAACCACCTTGAAACAGGCAGAGCCAGGGTGGCGTTGGTGAGGTTTCCAGTGATTTTTGACACTGGAGATTACTCAGGAGTAGGTGGTTCTCATAAACAGTTTCTTCTCAACCATGCTGAAATCTCTGACAGTCTACAGTGTTTCTACTGTAGAAGCTCTGAGAGAGTCCACAGAAAGGCTGAGGATTTGAATGCAGATAAAGGCAGGTGGATACATTCAACCGTTGGGGGGTCTGGGTTGACATCATTTGAGTTTTCTCAAGACCATAAGGCGTGGCTGTGTTAGGATTGGATCTGAGGCTTGGGTGACATTTTGTGTGGCCGTCAATGGAAGAATTGGTTTTCAGGACGAGAAACCATGTCCAGCTATGTTTTAGCAAAGACTCAGGAGACACTGGTATGCTGATGGTCCAGCTTCCTGAGCGGTGCCCTTCCTTGTGTGCCTAAGCCTGGCAGTTTTCTCAGGGTGTCCCTCCTACCTATTTGGTGTTATTAAGAACAGCACACTAGATTAAGGCCTCCCTTGAGCGGAGCAGGCTGGGAGAGAACACCAGGTCAAGATCTGAGGAATTATCAGGAACTCACCACCCAGTGTGCTTGAATTTTAGGGTAATTCCAGTCCTCCCACACCTGGCCTGCCTTGCCTCCCACCTCCTGCCCATCGCATGCCACACCATGCCACGCTCTCCCTTGTCTGGCCTCTGATTCTAGGACTTTGACTTCCCAGTTCCTGTCATGTCACAGGGAGCAGGAGGGAGGAAATCTTGGCCTGGGTGGCCCTCTCATCTCCCTGTCCCCCCCCCCCCCCCCAGTTCTCTTCCAAGTCTTGTCTCCTGGGGGAGGGTAGGACACAAAAGCCGGATCTCTCCTCCTTGCAGCTTTCCCCCTCTCCCAGTTCCCTCCAGGGCTGAAGGAGGCCAAAGAAAACAGAGTGCTTCTCCAGCCCCTTTCTCTGGCTTTCCCTCACTTCCTGCTCCGGGAAGATGGTTTACTCCCTCCCCCACCCTGGCAGAACCTGGTCATGGTGTCAGGTTTCTGTAGAGCTCCCAGAGTCAAGAGATTGGGCTCTAACTGGACCCTTTATTTCTCTCCATCTCACCCTTCACCAACCCCTTCACAAAGCTATATATCCCAATTGCCCTTCTCCATGTTGAAATTTTGAAATTCAGATGGTAGAAAAATCCAATGGAAAGAATGTTCTCTCGGGGGGGTGCATGACAGATGGGAGGAAGTTGCACTGAGGAGACAGATAGGTGAGGGATGAGAACTAATTCTGTGTACACAGGAACCAGATACTGGTCCTTTGGGTGCTTGTGGCCCAGTGTAAGGAAGCTCCCGCTTATAAGAGGAGTGTGCCTGGGGCTGAGTGACATTTTGGCTGCCAAGGGCAGACTTGAAAGGCTATGTAACACAGTGACCAGAGGGCCAAATGGCCCCAAGTCTATTTGGGGCCAACCCAGCAGACATGTCTCTCTTAGAAACCTCTTGGCTTTTTTGTTTGTTTGTTTGTTTTTGTTTGTTTGTTTTTGGATTCTTGTCCAATCCAGTTCCAAGTGTAGCCACGTCCATCCTCCGAACTCTAAGACAATTAACTCTAAGGTATTTTCCTTTGCTTTGTTAAAAAGCCTCTGGATATCTGAGGTGGTGTAATGTCTCTAAAAGGATGGACCTCTCCAGACCCCTGTTACAAAACAACGGAAGGAGAAGCCAGAGGAACCAGAGGAGAAGCCGCTTAGAGAGATGGTTGTTCTTACTATCATAGCTTGTGATCACTTCTCTGAACCTGCAGACCACCTCACAGGAACTACCAGAGAATGGTGGAATGAGGGAGTCGCATTCCACAGGACTGGCCGCAGGAGCTCTGGGGTCTCAGGATTACAATTGTGAGGATTCTATTCTGGCCCAGCACTGCTGAGCACTGAACCTATGACAATGGATAAGAACAATACAGACTATTTGAAGCCTGTTCTTGGGGATGGGGACAAACTTATCAATCAGGAAACTCAGTGCTCTACCTCATATGCCTACATAGAAGCTCATCCAGATATGGGTGTTTGTAACAGGGCTGAGTTAGTGAGGGTCTCAGCCTGATGAGTCCCAGGCAGAAGGAAGGCTTGGAATAAAGACCCCGTGGTGAAATGCCACACTTTGTCGGGAAGCTCTTCTCTAGTTCTGAGTTGAGGACTAAGAGCATGTACTCGGGAATTGTAGAATATGTATTTTTCTTGAGGAAAATCCCAGAGGAGCAGCGTGTTTGCTGCTGTTAGGATTCACCATGGAAAGTTCTCTGAGTCACTCCCGGCCTCATTCTCCTTCCTTACTTTGAGTCTTTACTTAATTTCTATTTCTCCAGTGAGGTCTTCCTGGGCCTCCGCATTGCAAACCATCTCTCTTTCCACAGCTCTGGCTTTCAGTTTTCAACATGCTTTTCTCCACGGCTCTCCCTGGCATCAACATTTCCTCGCCAGTTGTTTAGGTAGTGTTCTGATCTGGCTCCGAAACCAAGGTGGTTTGGACTAATAAATACAAAGGCACTGGAGACAGAAAGAAGTGATGGTTCAGGTGGGAGCACAGATCTTAGAGATGCAATGCATACGAAAGGCAAGGAGAGAAGGGTTTGAGACTAACCCCTGGGTCCATGGATTGTCAGGTGCACGGGTAAGGAAGATGCCATTATTCAGATAAGAGTACCATGGAGGAAGATCTAGTTGGAGGGATACGATTATGAGTTTAATCTTAGGTCTATTGAACACAGAGAACCTCTGGAAATTGAAAAGGAAAATATGAAGCCCAGAACAGGAGATTTCCAATGCTCGTCATCTAAACCAGCATGGTCAGAATGGAAATGGTTGGTTTTCAGCTAAGCAAGGAGACTTCCATCAAAGGAAAAAGCAGAGACTAGCTCTTGTGGAGGGAAAAATGCAGACATATAGTTCCCATTGTGAGAGACAAAGTCATAGAGGCTGAAGTAAGATTACATATGGTCTGAGGGAACAAAACGAAAGGCAGGGCCCATGTGGGTAGATTGTTTGTGTCACTGTCACTGAAAGGGCTTGCCGACACAAATATGAAATGATAGGCGGTGACTCACAGGGAAGGCAATCCAATCTGTGCACTCGTCTCTGACCTTGGGTGCTTTAGCTGAGCTTGGAGAGTAGTTCTAATTGAATCAACACCAAACTGGGTGGGGATGCAGGGGGAGATATGATGTCGTCTACAAGGACTGTGGGAAAGCACTGCAGCTTAAACAGAAAGAGAGAAATGGGCTGAGGTGATTCACGCTGAGAAATTGACTCAGGGAAGCAAGATGGCAATGGCAAGCTTCTCCAGCTTGGCCCTAGGGGAGAGGAGAGAGGCTGTGAAATGCAGGAATCTCCTGGTAGCCAGGGAGGGAGAATTCATTGTTCTGGGAGGAGGGAGCTGTCTTCTCAAGGGCCATTTGCCTAAACTTGGCTTACCAAGTAGAGTTCAATAATAGAGAACGATTTCTAAGCACTTAGCAGTAACCAAGAACACTCTAAGTCCTTCACACATTATCTCATTTAATTAGCTCAGTCATCAATGGCACGGGTTACTTTATGGTTCGAATTGCGTAGATGATGGAATTGAGACATAGTGGTTAGTTAACTTGCCTAGGTCACACAGACAATTGAGAAAGCTGAGTGTGTCCCACAGAGACTGCCTGGCTTTCAGGCTCCTGCTCTAGTGTGTTCTTGTATTTGCAGGCTAGTTGGTTGTTTTCTTTGGGGACTTAAGTAAGAGACAGAGGGATCGATCCCACGTAACTTTAATTTGTTGGAGCTCCTGTTTCCATAGCTGCTTCTGTGAATTTGCAGCCCAAGTCTCTTGCCAAGGGTGTTATAAGAATGTTCAAGAGCTGGGGTGTAGGTTGGCAGATGTTGGGGATGTTCAGTTGTTAGAGCTCTTGACCATCAAACAGAAAGCCTGGAGTTTGGTCTCCAGCACCATGTAAACTGTGTGGTACCTCAGGCCTAGAATTTCACTTCTCAGCCTATAAAGGCTGAAGGATCAGAAGTTCACGTTCATCCTCAGTTATACAGAGTGTGGGGCCTTGCCGCAAACAAACAAAGGATGTTTAACCTGTTATGAAAGAAATAGACCAGTGCTTCTCAACCTGTGGGGATGATGTCATCATCCTTCCACAGGGGTCCCCTAGGACCGCTAGAAAACACAGATATTTGCATTATGATTCATAACAGTAGCAAAATCACAGTATGAAGTAGCAATGAAAATAATGTTGTGGTTGGGGGTCACAGCAACACAAGGACCTGTATTGAAGGGCCATAGTATCAGGAGGGTTGCGAGACACTGGACTGGACTCTAGCTACTGTTCTTAGCAGCCAGATCAGCATTAACATAGGGGCGCCTCGTGAGGATCTTTCCAGGAACGAACTGACACAAAGGCATCAGCTGAGGGACTTCAACCAAAATTTGGACACTACTTTTTTTTTTTTCCCAATTCTTTTTAACAAGGTCTCAGTGTTGAGATTTTCTTGAATGTTGGTTGCAAACTCAGGGCTGCTTAAACATATGTTTGCGAACACAACTCTGTACTTGTGTTTTAAACATTCTTGTGGGAAAAAAATTCTACTCCCAGATGTAAATGGAACCTAAAATGTGCAAAAGTATAGGGCAAGTTTAGATCTTTCAATGTAGTCCTTTTGTAGAGAGAAGTTTCCAGAAGCCTCTTGCCCACCCCTCAAAGGTTTCACATGGGAGAAAAGTACATCCTTTGTAAATTCTATGTCTTGACTGCCTGCAAATGCCTGTAATTTTGAGGCTGTTGTGGAAGCTATATTTCTATATTGCCCTGTGCAATAAAAACCATATGGGAGAGACTGGTTTTCCAGTTTCTTTGGTTTTATTTATTTATTTTTATTATTTAAATTATGTGGAAGTGTACCTATCTGCACAAAGGAGCTGGAGTTATGGAGAGTCGTGAGCCACCTCACGTGGACTCAGGAAACGGAACTCAGGTCTCTGAAAGAGCAGCAAGTGTTCTTAGCCACTGAGGCATCTCTCTGCCTACTCAGTTCCCTGGTTTTTAAAGCCTACATGGCATTGAATGAAAGCACCAGTGGATCAGACTGCCAGTTGGCAAGGCTGTCTACTATCTTAAAGCTACTAGTTCTAGATGCTTAAAATCAGAACCAGGTGGACACATAGGAAGTTGAAGAAAGACAGTCAAGAGCTCATGTGCTTTCTACCTGGTTCGGTATCAGCTTGGATGTTGCTACAGAAAAGTCAGCAACAACCCAGGTTCTTCTGTGAAAGACTTCAAGAAGAGCAGTTTAAATTTCCACTGGAAGTTCATGTTTGAGCAATGATTGGCAGAAGATGATTGTTTGATAACCTAATTTGAAGACTCCTTAAATGCATTTGGGGATTTTATGTGAGATCTCTTGAAAATGCAGAAATATATGTGGAGTCACAATTGCCCTCTTTTTCCTATTTCTCCCCCTCTTACCTCTCTTTTCCCTGCCTGCCTGTTGAGAACCGCTCTGTCAGTGTTGGAACCTGCACTGCCAAAAGCCTTGGGGGCTAAACTGTTAGAGCCCGCATTGCCCCGAGCTGCTCCAGTCTGCTGGTCGGGGTTCAGCAAGAGAGAGAGAGTGAGGATGGACACAAAGAATGGAGACCAGACAGAGTGTGATTCTATCCCATTTATTCTTCAGTCTCTCTTCTTAGTCCAAGTCCCAAGTCTTGAGTTCCTAGTCCCTAGTTCCTAGTCCCTAGTGCCTCCAAGTTCCAAGTCTGGAGTCTCAAGTGCCTACTCCAAGTGCCTAATACTTAATAATAATTTCTTCTGTCTGCCTCTCAACTTCTATATGTCTCACTTCTAAGCCACGCCTCTAATTCACACCCTTAAGTCACGCCCTTAGGTCTTATCTCTAAATCTGATCTCTAAATCACACCCTTAAGTCACACACCTTTAAGTCTCACACACCCAAGGGAAAATCCTGGGTATCTAAAACAAGATGTTATCAGAATGTGCTCAGTTGTTGTAGGCTATTGTAATCAAGTCTCTTGTCAGGGTATATGGTTCAAGATGGCTACAAGGATGACAGCCGCCTTCTGTCGGCTCCCCACACCCGCCCCCATCTACTCTCTTGTACCTGCATGTTCTAGCCACCAAGTGAGCCCCCTTTATTTCTTAGTTCCTTTTTTGATCCTGTCTATTTCTTTGGGGTCACTGTCCCTTCATTCTTAGCCCGGCAGAATCTTATTGTTTCATCTTAAATGTTATCTGCCGAGACTCTGCCAACATTTTTTTTTAAATTTACATTGGCCTCTATGTATGTCTGTGTGAGGGTGTCAGATCCCCTGGAACTGAAATTACAGGCAGTTGTGAACTGCCATGTTGGTGCTGGGATTTGAACCCTGGTTCTTTGGAAGAACAGCCAGTGCTCTTAACTGCTCAGCCATCTCTCTAGCTCTTGTGTCAGCAATTTTATCTAAAAGTTCTTTCCATTACACTCTCTTGTTGAACCTTGATTACTTTCTTCATAGAACCTGTTTAATTTGTTATATATGTAATTGTCTTTATTGCTTATTTTCTGGTTTACTGTCTTACAACATAACCAGACTGAGGTAAAGAACCTCTTGGGATACTTCATAGCTGATGTCCAGTGACGTTAGATGTACAGAAACTTAAGTGACCAACTCACTGGTGAGGTCATTTTTGACATCCATCCAATTTGATTTGATTTTTTAGATCTGATATGTGTATATGAGTATTTTGCCTATATATATGTATGTCTGTGTATCACTTGCATGCTTGGCACCTACTGAAGTCAGAAGAGGGCATTGGATTCCCTGGAACTGGAATTATGGATGTTTGTGAGATACCATGTGTGTGCTGGGAACCAAACCTGGGTCTTCTGCAAGAGCAGCAAGTGCTCTCAACCACTGAGCCATCCCTCCCGCTCCTCTATCCAACTTTTAATCCTTTCTGCCCAGAATGATTTCTAGAACTTTCTGAGACTGAGACCTCAGCAACACAGCAGATAATTGGGGACAATGGCATATGGTCGGTTCTATTTGATTGACTTTACTTATGTTCCGAGTGTAAATAGAGTCTCCCTCTTCCCTCTGCTGATGTTGTCCAGACCATCTGTAAAGTGGATGTCTGCTATGGCCTGGGCAACTGGCTAAAGGGATTCTCATATATATTAACTCATTTAATTAATATAAAATCCCAGAAGATGGTTGTTACTGCCCTCATTTTAGTGATGAGGAAACAACTGGAAGACATGATGTTGCTTAGGCAGAAATAACAAAGCTGGCAATACCCACCATTTTCTTCATCCCTGTAAGAACTAACTCCACAAGGAGAGCTTTTCCCACGTGTGGTCCCTGTGAGATCTGCGAGCATTGTTTTTAGTGCTCTCAGTGAGCCTTTAGTGCAGTTGAAAGGTGTTGGTGAAGGGTTAGTTTAGAAAAAGAAGAGAAGGGAAAAGAATGGGGCGACTATTGCAGCCTTGGTGATGCTCTGGGGTCAGATGAGTCCTCAGGCATTTTCTGTATCGTAAGTGCTTTCATTATGGTAACTGAGAAATTCAGGGGAAGGGAAATTACTAATTTACCATGGTTATGCGTGTCAGTCATCCTCTCCTCCCCCTCTTGTAACTGCAAGCTAGGAGAAGGAAGTGTTTTTAGCCATTTAAGACACGTATGTTCATATGTTCACGTCTCCAATTTTTAGGGAGGGAAGAAAATGGCAAGCATTTGTTAGAAGAAAGTATTTTCTTGTCTCTTTAGGACGAAGAAGGTTTTATGAAGCCTCTCCACTCTAAACCATGCTCTGGTGTCCCATGCTGTCGTAGTGGTTTGCTAGCAGGACAGGCAAGACCTATGCTTGGAACTGTGGCTGGTTCTAAGGGAAAAGACATAGGGGGAAAGTGTTGGATCTGAATTTCTAAGTCCTCACTTTCCCACCCAGATGTTGAAATAACTGAAGTGACTGTGTGAAGTGGTGGCATTTGGAATTGACTCATTCATAGAGGTAAAATCCAGGATGGGGTAAGTGTCCTAATGAAAAGGATTGCAGTGGGCAGCCACGCTTCCTTGTCCCCAAAGGACATAAGCAGAAGGCATTTCTGTGAACCAGAGCAAAAGCTCATATCACATACCAAAACAAACAGTGGTTTTAAAATTATTATTATGAATTTATTATTTATATAGACAGGGTCTCATTACATAGCCCTGGCTGGTCTGAAACTCCATAAGTAGACCAGGCTGTCCTCAAAGTCACAGAGATCCACCTGTCTCTGTCACCCGAGTCCTGGGGTTAAAGGCCTGCGCCACCATGCCCATGCCCAGCCCCTGCCAATGTTTGGATCTTGAACTTCTTAGCCTCTAGAACCATGAAGTTTAAATTTATGGTTACACATTACCAAGTTTGTGGCATTTTGTTGCAGTAGCTCAATCAGTGTAAGGGAGATGGAGAGCTCCCCCATGGATCTGTAAAGATAACTTCTTCATCTGACAGGCACAAGTATCACATTATCTCTTTACTCTATTGTAAACACACACACACGTGCACGCACACACACATGCACACACACTCTCGCAAACACAACTTATATATATATATATTTTTTGCTTTGCTTTCTTTCTTATTTTTTTTCCTTTTCTGTCTAAGGTTGGCTCGGGTTACCTATGTAACTGAGGATGAGGTTTAACTTCTGATTCCCCTGCCTCAGCCTCTCCTGTGCTGAAATTCTAAGTATTCCACCATATCCAATTTATGTAGTATTGGACCTTGAACCCAAGGCTTTATGTATGCCAGGCAAGCGTTCTTCAATTGAGCTGTATCCCTACCTCTGAAGTGATTTTTTTAAAAAAATGTGTTTTACTTTATGTACCTGTGTATGTACCTAAATGTACGCAAGTGTACCACACGTAGTGCCTGCAGAGGTTGGAAGAGAGCAGCAGATATCCTAGCACTGAATTTAACAGATGGTTGTGAGCTGCCATGTCTGTTCTGGCAATCAAAGCTGCCTCCACTGTAAGAGGAGCCAGCACTCTTAACCAGTAAGCCATCTTGTTTTGTTTTTTGTTGTTTGTTTCTTTTTTGTTTTTTGTTTTTGTTTTCAAGACAGAGTTTCTCTGTGTAGTTCTGGCTGTCCCGGAACTTACTCTGTAAATCAGGCTGGCCTCGAACTTACAGAGATCCACCTGGTGAAAGGTGAGTGCCACCACTGCCCGACTTCCATGGAAGATCTTAAATCTTCCTATATCTCCAGTGTAACCCTGGCTGGCCCAGAATTCACTGTGTAGAGCAGGTTGGTCTCAAATTGCCAAGATTCTTCTACCTCTGCTTTCCAGTGCTGGGATTCCAGTCCTGGGCCACTATAATCGACTTCTGGAAAAATAAAAAGCCTCCTTAGCATGTGTCACCACAGCCCAGTGCCCTGAGCCATCTGTCAACCCCTCCAAAGTGACTTTTTAAGTTCCTATCTCTCTAGGACTTCTACTTGAGGCACAAATATCACATTGATTGGATGTGATGCTTTAACTTAGGAAAAAAGACATCTCTGCCTTTGTTTAAAATGTCCATTTACAATGAATCACAATCTGAAGGTCAGCGAGAACTTTGGAGATCTTATTCTTTAGCTACTAAAAATCACAAAAGATTTTAAAAACCAGCAGTTATTGAAAACCATATACAGACCCAGATCACTAAACCGTGATGGGAAAGCCGTTCAGCCGTCTAAATGAACTGCTGCTCTTTACCTGGGCAAGCCTAGGTGGTTCTATCTAACACAGTGAGGATCGGACAAACAAAAAGCTAGACACAAGCACATACGGCTCAATCCTATTTATACACAGTTCCAAAGCAGGTTAAGACTGATCAGTGGTGTCGGAAGCCAGCCCTTTGTGGGGCTATGTAGTCTGGTTGCTCAAAAAGAAGCAGCAGAGAGACGTTTGGAATTCTGGGACCATTTTCTTCTTTGAACAGAACATGCTACATGGTGCGTTTGATTGCAAAAATTTATCAAGCTGCACATGTAACAAATTGAGTACTTTCAGTATGTTAATTATACTGCCAAAAGCATTGGAAAGAACTAAGTGCACGGGTTTGAGGGAGAGACTGGGTTGCTGGCAGCCATCCCAGCATCCTTCACTTCAGATGTGATGGCAACCTTCACTCTATTCTGTCTCACCCTGGGTGGTGGATGGTGGGAACCAGAGGCAGGCTCCACGGAGACATGGTGGTCTTTAATTACACTTTTTCTTTTAGAAAATGGAATCCCCCCTCAAAAGGACTTTAAATGATAGCCCATGAAAGAACCTCCTTGATGTCATTTACTGACAAATTCTTCCAGTCAAGTGAATAACCCTCCATCCCAGCATACCGCCACTCTGCCTGCCAGGCCTGAGCAGTAGCACCCAGAAGTTTGGATTACCACAGCCCTGCTTCTCTCCTGTCCTTGGCCAGAGTCCTTTCTCTGAGCCTCAATCTGTATGTGACAGAATGAAGCTGAGAGTTAAGTGATGCTCCCCAGAGATTGTGTCTGGTACCCAGACTGCAGATGCACTGAAGAGGTTGTACTTATAATATCTCTGACTTTTCTTCTGCACTATAAGGAGTATTTTAATTTTGAGAATGAGGAAACCAAAACTGTTTTTTGTTTTTTTTGTTTTTTTTTTTTCCTAAGCAACATCACGTACACCTATTGAGTGATAGGGCAGATCCTGAATTCTGACCATTCCTCCTTTGATATACTGCCTTGGGTCACCCAGGCTGCTATGCTGCTGTGATTCCAGGGACCTGGGGACAGGGTATATTTAGTGTGTCTTTTCTGGATCTATCACTGGGATTGTAAAGTTCTCTTGGCTGCAGCTCCTGGGAAGCAAGTGTTCTTCTCTCTCTCATGCATCTATAAACTATAGTCTTCATTTGTCTTCTTCCTCTGTTCCCAGATTGCCCCATGTTGATGACCAGACACCTATCTAGCTGTGGCCTTCCATGAACCATCTGTGACTTGCCTTTTAGGCCATCTGTGTTCAGCATAGGTTCATACATGCATGAGAACAGAAGGTAGCAAGCAACAAGGATCTCTGTCCATACCAACCTACCTAGTTCTGTTTCTGGTCCTGGGGTCCCAAGAAGCAAGTCCAGGTTGTAGCTACAGACAGACATCTTCTTGGGCAAGAGTGAGGATGCAATCTTCATGACTAATCATAAGAGACAAATACAGACTTCTTGTAAAACAAAAATAAGGATTTTAATGCTATGATTTAACATTTACTCAACTGTGGGCCTGTATTAATTATTTCTCTGTTGCTGTGACAAAACACCAGGACCAAGGCAGAAAGGTTCATTTGTTCCAGAGGGGTAACAGTCCTTTATGGGAACAAGTGACAGAAACAGAGCTGGGAATTCATACCTTGGGCTGTAAACAAGAAGCAGAAACGGTGAACTGGAAATGGCATGTGGCCTTTAAACCTAAAATCTTACCTTCAGAGACAACTCTGAAGTAGAAATTTCTGTTTTCGCCGGGCGGTGGTGGCTCACGCCTTTAATCCCAGCACTTGGGAGGCAGAGGCAGGCGGATTTCTGAGTTCGAGGCCAGCCTGGTCTACCGAGTGAGTTCCAGGTCAGCCAAGGCTATACAGAGAAACCCTGTCTCGAGAAAAAAAAAAAAAAAAAAAAAAAAAAAGAAATTTCTGTTTTCTCTGGAGACTCAGTGGTGTCCTGTGATGTTTTCTAGAAACTGTATCATGTTTTTGCTGATGCAGACGCATGGGAGGATGTTTTGCTTAGAACAGCCATGTGGTGTTTTTCTGGAAGCAGCCTGGAAAAGGGGCATGTGATGTTTTACTAGAGTGAATACTTGGGAAGATGTTTGGAAAGGATATTAGTGTAACCCAACAGACAGTAGACGGTGCTGTGCACTATTGGTATGTCTTACCATTCTTTGCTGGTCATGGTTGGGCCTTGCTGACATTGGTCTTTGCTGACAATGCTGTGTGGTATTGGTTTGCCTTGCCATTCTTTGCTGGTCATCATTTGTCATGAATTCATAGAGAGAAATGCCACCAAAGAACTTCTGGTGGTGTTCCTGCAGCTTTTTGCCACTTCAATGGACTCAGGCTGATTGGCAGAGCCTCAGGGTTTCTTCTGGATAGACCTGCCATTGCTAATTCATGAATGGTGTTTGCAAGTGGATCAAGCTACCACTGCTGATTTGTGTGAACCGAACAGCTGATATCTTGCCCATGCAGATTGGATTTGCCCCAAAGAACTATTTCTGACAGGTCCATATCCTCCTTTACTCTATTAACCCTTTCTTTCCACTACCTCTAGTGGGTGGTGGGCTAGAAACGAGGTTAAAGTATTTAAGAACCCTTATTAAAAGTACGTTTTGAATAATTTAATCCTACACAACTCCTCTGGTGAGACTACACCTTCTAATCCTCCCAAAACATTGCTAGCAACTGGTTACTATGTATCCAAACAACTGAGACTGGAGGGAGGAATTTTTATTCAAACTGTCACATTTGCCTCTGTGGCCCTCTTAGACCTATGACCATATCATAATGCAAAATGTATTTAGTCCAGAAGTGGACACTTTAAGGGTTCTTTGAAAAGTCAGTTGTGTTGGATGGTGTTTTGCTGGGGCAAACATGTGAAGGAGTGTTTTCCTGAAGTGGACACAGGTGAAAGACTAAGGCAGACTCCTGAGGGAACGTTTCACTGAAGCAGACACAGGAGAGAGGATGTCCTGCTAAAGCAAACATGTAAAGGACATGTGATGAAGGGTTCTTTGCTAACAACACACATGTATTGGTCCTCCTTACATTGTGTAGTTGATCTACATTTGTCAGGACTCTGGGGACTTGGGCTGATTACATGCACATGTTGAGGCAAGACTTGTACTGAGGCAAGGCACGTGGAGGACACGTGATCTTTGGAGGGTATAAACAGGTCTCCATGAAGTGATACAGACAAAGCTTGGCTTGCTGGTCTAGCTACCTATGCAACACTTGAGGGTCTCAAGTCTTTGCTGATCTCCTGATGTCCCTCCTGGTCCCTCCTGCTGATTCACCCTGAGGCTGAGGCCTGGCTGTCTCTGCTAGGTAGTGCTACCACTGCTGATGCTTGTGCTAACTTGACTCTACCAAACTAGACTGCTGGTGTATCTGTGAGGTATTTTCCAGTGGATCGCGCTGACACTGCTGACCTGTGAACTGAACTGCTGATTTCCAGATAACATAGATGGGATTTCCTCCAAAGAACCTTTCTAAACAGGCCCACTTCCCTGTATCCTTTCTTTCCCACTTCCTCTGGTGGGTGGTGGGTTACAAAGGAGGTTAAAATGTTTAAGAAGCATCATTAAAAATAAGGTTTAAAAAAAATTAAAGTTACAGAGTCCTAATTCAAAAGTCTCTTATTCTTTTACAGTCTCAACAGTATCTAAAAATCCAAAAGTCTTCTCAGACTCTAGGCAATCTCTTAATTGTAACCCCATATAAAATCGAAAGCAAATTACATACTTCCAACACACAGTTCACACAATATGCATTACCATTTAAAAGGGAAGGAATAGGGACATAGTCAGAAAATATTGGACCAAAGCAAGATTGAAACCCAGCAGGACAGACTCCACATTTTACAGTACAATGTCAAAAGACTTAGATGGCTGTACCCTTCCAGCTTTACTGTTAGAAACACGCATCTCTCTCCTGGGCTGACTCCACTCCCTGTGTGCAGAGATCTCATTGATCTGGCATCTCCAACATCCTGGGAGCTCTACTGAAACCAGGCTCCACTTCTATGGTTTCACCTTCTATGGAGGCTTTAGTAATGGCCTCTTGGGGCCTCCATGCAGGGACTTCGCAGACGTGTGTTCGCTGGCTTCTGTGGCTCTCTGAAATCGGAGAAGAGTCCATAACTTTGTTACTCCTGCATCTTTGCCCCTAGATGACACTTCCAAGTTCAGATGCCAGGCTGGGATGGACCCTGGCACCTCAAAGCACGCAGCTTTGGTTTGTTTTTGCTTTATTGGCATTTTTCTTTCACAATGTAAAGGTCTGGTCTTGCCCCCAGGGAACCCTTCCCTTTATTCCTGCAGATGATGTCTTTCCTAACCAGCACCAACCTCCTGGCCAATCACAGCCTCTCTCGAAGCACAGGTCTGGACTGGAACATCAAGCTTGTCCGTGTCCCTTTCCTCTTCAAATTGAACTTTACACATTTCTTTCTGTCCTGTTCACCCATCTCATTATAGGCATATGTCAGAGTGGTTACTAATAAACATGCCACAGTTAATATCAGGCTGTTTTGAAATCTTCAGCAAAGAAATTAGTCTGTTATAGCTATCTATCTATCTATCTTTCTATCTATCTATCTATCTATCTATCTATCTATCTATCTATCTATCTATCTTTCTATCTATCTATCTAATCTATCTATCTATCTATCTATCTATCTATCTATCTATCTATCTATCTATCTATTGGCTTTTTGAAACAGTGTTTCTTTGTGTGGCTTTGGCTGAACTAGAACTCACTCTGTAGACCAGGCTGGCCTTGAACTCAGAGATCCGACTGCCTCTTCCCTCCATGTGCTTGAGATTAAAGGCACACACTACCACCAGTTATTTGTCTTTTACTTTTAAATTTAGTCTTAGACAAGTTCTTAAGACAAGAACAGAAAGCAGCCACATTCTTTGCCAAAATATCATACAAGAAAGGTCTCTAGTTCAGTTCCTAATATTGTGTCCCCCCCCCACTCCCGAACCTCTTGATCTGCACCTCCTTGGTCTGCAAAACTTTCAGTAGGCTTTCAAATTCCTTCCAAGAGAGCTCATTATCTCTGCTGACAGCATGCAATGGATTTTCCAGTCCAAAGTTTTAAAGTCTGTTGGGTCTGACACAGCAATAGCCCATCCCTGTACCAACTTCTGTATTAGTTACATTTCTATTGCTGTAACAGAACACCATAATCAAGGTAAGTTGTAGAAGGAAAGGGGTCTTTGGACTTCCAGTTCCAGAGGGGTTAAAGGTCCATTACAGCAAGTCACAGGCATGGTGGCAGGAAATGGAACTGAGAGCTCACATCTTGATACAAGTAGGAGGCAGAAAATACAGCCTGAGAATGGCTTTGAAGCTTCAAAGACCACCCCTAGTGACATACCTCCTCCCAGAAGGCCACACCTTCCAGAAGGCCACGCCTCCCAGACATACCCAAACAGTGCTGAACCTGGGGCGGGTTGGGGGTGGGGGTAGGTATGGGAATGGGGGTGGGTGGGGATGGGAGGGTGGGGGGCTGGGAAGGGCAGTCTCAGTCACCACAGAGCCCCTTTGCATATGAGATCTTAAGTTTCTTGAATCTTACCTCATAATTTTGTTAGATGAAGGGCTGAGATTGGTGGCCATGGATCATAGTTCAGACCGCAGCACCCACACCTGCATGATTCCTTTGTTTCTTTAAGGGATTAGATTGTCACTGAAGCCAGAGGCTGATGTATTCAGGAGGCACTTGGCATGGCTGTGGCAACCTGAGGTCTGGCTCACCTCAGGTGCTGTGGTCTGATGGCTCAGTTCAATGGCAGTTTGTGGAGTTGTTGGAATAACTGAGGTGGAGGTGAGGAGACATGTGTCTGGGGAAGCCTAGAAAGCCGGGGACTGGGCTGTGGGAAACTTGGAGTCTGGGCTTTGAGACAGAAGGGCTATAGCCACAGACTAGAATTTTAGTATAGACTCAGCCTGACTTGTCAGTGGTTTCCAGTACTCTGGAGAGAAGGTCTGTTATCTGAGGAAGCTTTGGGGCCGTGCTAGCTCAGGAACTCCCCAACTTCTTTGGTCACTAGTGAAGCTGACATCTGTCTCTCTTCTTCAGTAAGTATGCTTACTTGCTTTGTGTTCCAGTCAAGTCCTGTGTGTGGGGCCACCATTCTCATTGCTCCCCTCTCACGTCCTTAGCCATTCTTCAGATTCTCTTAATCCAGGAAGAACACAGGGCTCAGCCTTAGAGAGATCAGGGCAGCAATTCTGGCTCAGAGTGGCTGTGTGACCAGAGCCAAGTTACTTCTCTGAATCTTGGTTTCCCACCTATAAAATGGAATAATAAAAATATCTGACTGTCAAAGAATGTGGCTGCTTTCTGTTCTTGTCTTAAGAACTTGTCTAAGACTAAATTTAAAAGTAGAGCAGTGGATATGAGGGTTAACAAAACAATATAGCCGGAATACCTGCCACGGAGCAAATGCTAAATCTAGTAAGTGGTGATGGCAGATGCAGCATAGGAATAAGGAAATGATTGATGCAAACAGAACCCGTGGTATGTAGGATGAAAGTTTCTGAAGTGTGGGTATGAGAGTCAACTGAACTAGTGTCTGAGCCACCACCACCATTTCCCTGCATCCCACTCCTGGCCTCTGTCCCTGGCCTCTGTCTGGCGTTGCCCTGACTGGAAAGTTTGCTTCCTGGATCATTCTCCCTACCAATTTACCCCCTCACCCCCACCCCCCACCCTCCGATGCTCAGACAGGGTCCTTACCTGGGCTGTGATCTCTAGACGACCTCACTGACCCTGGAGAACAGTCTACCCCTCTTCCCATTCTACAGCAGAAACCTAGGTCAGAGTGCCCCATCCCCTTGCCTCCTGACTGGAGTGCCCCGAAGTGTCTTCTTCCATCCCCACATGGCAGCAGCCTCCCGGGTTCAGCAAATCGGCCTCATCCGATGTTGTTTATGTAATCCTTCCCTGAAGTAACAAGGTGTTTACTGTTGCACAAACACATTTTGGTTTAACGGCTGACAGTAAAACTGTCTGATAAAGTTTGATTTAGCGAAAGAAAGCAAAATAAATCTAGGGACACAGAGAGCCGTAGGGAAGAGGGGCTGCTGGGTCTTTATAAAAGGGGCAAGAGAGCATTGGCCAGGAGCTGACCTGTATTAGCCTGGTTGTTCTTTCTGTCCCTCTTCCAAAAGTCCCTGGATGGTCCCCCTTTGAGCAAGTTCACCGAGACCCTGATCAGTCATGAACTCTGGATCCTTGAATCCCTTGCTGTGATACAGGTCTAGCTTTCTCCCTGGTCTGCTCTGGAGAAGGGCTCTATCCTCAAACATCCGGGGCAGTTTGCTGCTCCCTGCAAAAGCCTCCTCTGAACTCTCTGGAGCAAAGGTGGCCTGAACTAGCAGACCTGAGAACTGGCTCCAGCTCTGTCCTGTATGCTAGGGAGGCCTTGGGCAAGTCACCTTGCTTCTAGAGATGCCATGCCACTTAGCTACAAGAGGCGTGAGAGCAATAAAATCTGCAGCAGAACCTGTTTCGTAATTAGACCCTTGCTTCATTTAGGACACCCCTGCCTTGACAGCCATGAAGCTTCACACGGGACATGCTGGTTGTCCTCTCCGGCATGTTCTGCTTGCTAAGTAAAACAGACCAAGCATCTGTTCTTACAGGTAGGTCTTCCATGATTCAGGTTAGTTAAAGGGTACACCTTTCCTCCTCTGCTTCAAATCTGATTAGTGAACTCTAGAGAAGCCTGGAGCCTCCAAAGTGTATAAAGAGGTCTCTGCTTCCCAAATAAGCAGAAAAACATGTTAAGGAAATAAATTTACAGCTGTTGGACTGGGTGTCGATGACTGTAAATGCCTGCAGGCAGATCACTGCTTCGGGGAGCATCCTGCCGGGTAGAGGCAGAAGAAACTATGGGAGAAGTGTACCTATGACAGAAGGGACTATGGGAGAAGGAGTGTACCTATGACAGAAGGGACTATGGGAGAAGTGTACCTATGACAGAAGGGACTATGGGAGAAGGAGTGTACCTATGACAGAAGGGACTATGGGAGAAGTGTACCTATGACAGAAGGGACTATGGGAGTAGGAGTGTACCTATGACATAGTTTTCCTCTTTACACAAGGGGACACGACCTGGCTTGTGTGTCAGAGTCTCATGCTGGTGTTGATTAGTGGGTGACTGCAGCTGAGTGCCATCCTGGAGCATAAAGGGAGGATGTGGTAGCAAGAGTTGGAGGCAGGAGACTCTGTAACACGTCTCTGTCTTTGAAATAGTGCTCAGATTCAAAGGGAAGACAGAGATATACCATGTGCCATTATTTATATCAGTTAAAAATACGATTTTTTTAAAAAGCATACAAACATGAGTGGGTAGATGATGGAGAGGAGATTTGAGGATAGGAAGGGAATTTCTCAAAGCTCTGCCCGAAATGGTAGCCTCCTTTCCACTTCATGTTTCCATGTTCCATCCTCACTTGCTCACCTTCCTTGACCTTCCTTGCCCATGCCTGGCTGTCAGCAGTTATCATGGATGAGTATCTCAGGGAGAATGGGGATCCAGAGAACTTGAGGGGACCACACCCTCTTAGTAATGGAGTCTGGATGCTGCCCAGCAAATGTCTCCTGAATGCTTTGAAGAAATGCTGATTCTTCCGTCTCCAGCAAATGTCCTTCTCTCCCTGAGCTTGGATTCCCATAGCTGCCAAGACAGAGACGATAATCACAATTCTTTTCTAGGGTCATTGTGAAGACCAGCTGGTACCGCTGTGTTGGATGAGGCATCCAGGTCAGGAGAGAAAGGACAGAACAGGGTAGCTCAAATCCCAGCTCTGCCTGTGTTAGGTGCCGGCTTTGAGTAGCGGAGTTCTTACTCCTCGTCAGTCAGGTTTACATTCTGTAAAATGAGCATTGCTCATGCCGGCTATGAAGAGCTGTTCTGAGGGTTATCGACAGCGCCAACAAAGTACTTGCTGTCTAAAAGTAAATGTTCAGAAAGCCAATCTCTATTTTCATTCACCAGCTTATTTAATGAATCATTGGTGGGTACTGTTGTGACTTGAATGCCTTTGCTCCCCCCACACCCAGACTCAGACATTGAAATCCTAATCCCCTCGAGGCCATGGTGTTGGGAGGGAATCGATGGAGTCAATGAGGTGCCTCCCCCACTAAGAGGCTCGTCTGTTAAGAGGCTCTAGGGAGCTGCTATGTATCTTTTGCCATGTTATGACACCGATAGAATGTTCCATCTATGAAGCAGAGAGTAAGTCCTTACCAGATACAGAATCTACTGGTGCCTTGTTCTTGGATTTTGCAGTACACTGTGAGACCTGTGTCTCAGAACGGCTAAGAGAGCATCAATGTTGTGCTAGACAGAGGAGAAGACTAAAGAACCATGACTTCTTGCTGTGGAAGAGGAGCCAGGTAAGCACCTTAGTTATCTATGGCTGCCAAACAAACAATTTACCCCAAATTTAGCAGTGAAAACAGCATTCTGGTTACCCCAGTGTTCAGGCACAGCTTAGGTTTGAGAAGGCTGCTACCATAACGTCACCTCGGGCTGTACTCACAGTATGATTTAGATTGGAGAGGGAGGTGAAGGCTGTTGGAGTGGTTTAGTGGAGTCGCTTGGGTTTCTTTGCCTTGTGGACATACTGTGCTTCAGTTCGTCATGTGGCATCTGGCTCCCTTCAGCACCAGAACACATGTCCTGGTCCTGGTGATGCAATGTGACATCATCTCTGCTTCATTTTATTCACTAGAAATAAGTCACTAAATCCAGTCCTGGCCCAAGGCGGGAGGAAATGGCACATGGATACAAGAGAATCAAACATTAGATGGATCCAGTCAGTCTATGTAGGAGTTGTCATTTTCAAGTGCAGTGAAGTTGCCCATAACCAGAGGTGACTGAGGAATTCATCTCTCACACACAGCAAAGTCAGTGGGCTTCATTTTGGGAGCACAGTCCAGCTGTGCTTTCTATAAGGACTACGCATGATTGAGTAACTAGGAATTATTTATTTATCCATATAGTGATGTGGGCCGAGCCATCCTGACTAATTAGGCCCTCTGGCTGCATGCAGGGGTTGTTTCAACTCTCAGGGAAACAACATTCATTTATGTGGATGTCATTTATGTCCCTGTCAGTCCATGTAAAGCAGTGTGTGTGTGCGCGTGTGTGTGCATTTCTATCATCTCTGCCTCTTGTGTCCTGCCCCTCCCTGAGCCTACAGACCCCTAGGCTCACCTTTCCTCTGTCCCCCCATGCCCTGTGTCGGGAGGTCACGTGTGGGGAAGCAAGCACCACATGGTTTTAATCATTTTGCTATAAAAGCCGAGCTGCTCTCTGCTTTGATCAGGGTTGAGCTGGTGGAGGAAGGGCTGGGGGCCGGGCTGGCCTGTCCGTGAAGCCCTCCGAGTGCAGCTCCCACATCAGACCGCGGCCATAAAATGGAGCACAGCTCATTAATTCTCCCTCTTAACCAGGGCACCTGACAAGAACTGACTTTGAAAACCAGGAGGACGGATGGGTGGGCGGGTGGGCAGCTCTTGGTCTAGGGGGGAAACATCTGTTTCCAGGTCCCTGGCTGTTAAATTGACATCTTTTTATTTGAAAAAATTTCTTTTATTTCGCAACTTCCTGCAGTTGGCAAGGTCTCCAGTGCCAGGGGATAGACTGTGTGGCTTTGTGGGTTATGTGAACTGAGTGGCCTGGCTGTTCAGCTGAACAACAGACCTCCAGGTGCCACAGTGGACAGCTTGGCCCTCTGTCAATTATTAAACCTGCATTAGTGCAGAGAACATCAAACTCCATAAAAAAGCAAAATGGCCTTTAAATTGAAAACCTTGTGAATGTCCTTGAGCCTCCAGACGAGAAATATTAGTGAAGAGTTAGAAAATTCACCTCAAGCCTAGTATGTTTCATCACATCTCCTCTCTCTCCACGTAGCAATCAAGTTTCCTTAACAAGAACAACCCAGGCCCTTGTGGGTCTACAGCCTTCATCCTGCAAGCTGAGGTAACCATTGGTAACCAAAGACCAAGATTTGACCTTTAACTTTGAACTGTTAAAGGTCACTGACAGAGGCTGAGTTGGTCATCCTTTCATCCCGAGAAGGATGAGAGCCTGGGCTTCTTAGGACAGGCAGATGGAAGTGATGACCTGTTTATGTCTTCTTTGTCTTAGGGCCTTGGCATTATTTTTACCGTGACCACATGGACCATTGTCAACAGGACACACAGCAGACAGCCAGGGCCATTGGTTAACCTCTGAGGAACAAGAGCGTAAGTTCTAAAGGATTGTGGAGAGGTAACTGCATTCGATGTGCCTCTGTCTGTGCTTGAGTGTGTACGTGTTCATGGGAGTGTGGAGGGTACTAGAAGATGTGTGTCTCAGTGAATCTGTGTGAAAGTTGATTCCGAAGTGTGTTTCTGAAGCTGCGTGCCTGTGGAATGTGTAACTGCCTTTGTCAGGGTGTGATTTGTGTGTTCAGGTACACAGAGAAGGGCTGCATGAAGCAGTGCCCTGCATTTGCGGACAGCATGATTTCCTAAAAGTGACAAACTTAGTGGTTTGACTTTGCCAGTGACTCAGTGATCTCAGGCATGCCCACTGTATCCCCTGGAAGCCCTCAGTGAGACTGTAGGTTGCCCAGTCACTTTGTCTGGGTCCCTCTCTTTCAAAACTTATCAAGCTGCCTAATTTTGTGCACTGCATTTCAGTCTCCCCCATTTTAAACACGATGATTTTACTTTGTGTATATGAGTCATTGACTTGCATGCATGATATTACCTTGTACATGATGTCTGTTGGAACTGAGATTATAGATGGTTGTGACCTATCAAGTGGGTTCAAGGAATTGAACCTAGGTCCTCTGCAAGAGCAACAAGTGCAAAGCAACTAGTACCAAATCAAGTCCATGTAAAGCAACTTGAAGCAATGTGGCGCAGAGCAAGCATGGGGTTAAGCATCAGAGCAACGCCTTTTCTTATTTCCACTATTTCCAAGTCTTTTCTCAAACCCATGTCTTAGTCAGGGTCACATTGTTGTGACGAAACACCGTGACCCAAAGCACCTTAGGGAGGAAAGGGTTTATTTAGCTTGCATTTCTACACTGTAGCCTATCACTGAAGGAAGTCAGGACAGGAACTCAAACAGGATAAGAACCTGGAGGCAGGAGCTGATGCAGAGGCCATGGAGGGGTGCTGCTTACTAGCTTGTCCCCCATGACTTGTTCAGCCTGCTTTCTTATAAAACCCAGGACCACCAGCCCAAGAGTGGCACTACCCACGACAGACTGGGCCTCTCCTTTCAGTCACTAATTTAAAAGCCTACTCTTATGGAGGCATTTTCTTCATTGAGGTTCCCTCCTCCTTTCAGATGACTCTAGTTTGTGTCAAGTTGACATGAAACTGTCCAGCACATCCTGTTCTTCTGTTGATGTCTCTTATTCTCCTTACACCACATGGTCAGTTAATCATGTGCAGTCCCATGGGCAGTGTTGCTGTAAACCACCTTTCCAGACCAGACCACTCACCCAGGCAGGAATGATCCAGACAGGGTGACCCCTGAGGAGACAGCCACCTAAGCACGATTTAATTTCTCAGCATCCTTGGGGGGAAGCAGGTGGAGACCTGAGTTAGCCTCCTGGCAGTGTGCTTCCTCTTCCCTCTCTGCACTTAGCTTGGGGTGAGGAGGAAAGCCCAGATGCAAGGAAGGATCTGGTACCAGCTTCCTATCAGTTTGGGGTCAAGCAAACAAGAAAGTCAACATCCTGGTCACTCTGGCTTTTCTGTTGCAATGTGAATATATTAAAAGGCAACATTCCAGCTGTGCAAATCACTAGGCCATTGAAATAAAAGGCCTTTTAACTTTAACCATTAAAGATTTAACTAGTCAATAAATCCAAGTGTGTGGGGGGTTGTTACCTAATGTTTATTACATTTCGCTTGCTTTTAATTCAGCAGCAAATGCCATGCTTGCACTTCCATGGGAAAGACCTTCCTTTACAGCTGAGATCCACTATGTCCCAACCAAACCCAAGCAAGAAGTCGCTATCTCCAGGAGGGCTGACTCACTTTCTTCTCAAATCTCCTTGGAAGTTAAGATGGCTCTGTTAGTTTTATACACTAGTTTGCCTGCCGGACAAAAGACCTGGAAGACCCTCTTGTTGCCATAGTTGGAACATGACTGATTAATTAGAAATTTGACATTCAGCGTGACTTTTCCAGATTCAGATTTCACAGAGGCACAGAGGCCTGTAGCATTGGTGAAGAAAAATCTCAATGTCTTTTCTCTTAGTAGTTTCTGAGTGAGTTGGGTAATCAGGTTTTAGACGCTGGCAATTTGTTCACCCCACCCACCCCACCCCACCCCACCCCACCCCACCCACCCCACCCCACCCCACCCCACCCCCAGGCAGGGTTTCATTGTGTAACAGTACTGATTGTCCTGGAACTTGTTCTGTAGACCAGGCTCGCTTCTAACTCACAGAGATTCTCTTGACTCTGCCTCACAACTGGGATTAAAGGTGTGCCGCTGCCACCACCACCATCCAGAGGCCCTGACAATTTTAAAAAAGAAATAAAGAAAAGGATGTTATTGTGATTATTCTTATTATTACTGTTTTTTTTTTTTTTTACATTTACAGCAGGCACAACATCTGTTCAGTAATGAAATATGGGTTTTAATCTGCACAAATGTGAGAGCACAGAACTTAACCATCATAGCCACCATAAAGGTTTTAACCCGAATAGAAGCTGGATAAATCTTGGCCATCAAAACAAAAGGCCGACAGAAAGCAGAAGAGGGCCTGACATACTTGTTGAGTTACACCAGCCAGCTCCAGGACACAGCCACAGTCCAGATGTGCGACTTTTCCTGCCCACTGACAGCTACAACCCACTCCAGCAGCGAAGTCTAAACTCTTTTTTTTTTCTTTTTTGGCCCCTGAGGGCTGGCTGTAGGGTGTATACCCTGGGTTCCTGTCTCTCAGAACAAACCAGCGATGTGGGAAATATTCTCTGGATTCTCCCTCTATTTGGGATACTTCCCTCTGAAGCATTTTTAAATCTAAATAGGAGGTAAGTAGAATTGATAAGCTGTCATGATTTTTTTTTAAGTGGTTTTACTTTGAGCCCGAAGATGTTTGACTTGACTGTGTCCCAGAGTAGAATTCCGTAGTGGAGCAGTCACAGATACTAGTTCAAATGGCAGGGGGCACAGGAGGTGGCAACAGATCCCATACTTTCTTAGCTTTGGCCAAGGACGCATTGATTCATGGTTGTCCTTTCTGCCCTCAGGATCTTGATCTGTGACTCCTACCTTTCCATTGAGAAGGAAGTATACCTCCCAGGGACAGGAAGTTCCTGCCCCCAGAGGTCCCTAGCATGATGTGGCAAGGAAGGGCTAAATTTGCTAAATTTCAAAGCCTCCTCAATGAGCTATGAGGGGAAGGCATGACAATTTGGGGGGAGGGGATCACTTTAGTTTTCTGTAATCCTCAAATCTCAATTAAGAGACAAAAAGCAAGAGAGAGACTTCTCAACTGTTATTAGAAAGATCTGCTTCCCCAGGACGTGCCATTTTGGAAGCAAAGATGTTACCTGGATCCCTTATACCCATGCAGCTGCACTGCAGGCAGCCCTGACTGCTGGGCGTTGCATGTCCTTGGCATTCGTGGGGACAAGGCACCTAACTTCCCGAAGGACCACAGAGGTTTAGGAGTGATCTCCAGTCACTCATATGTCCGTTCATATATTACCTCATTCACCCATCCATTTACTCACTGAGCAGATTCCACTCTGTATTTCCATGTAGCTCTGTGCTGGGTGTTTGGTTCAAAGCTGAAGGCAGAATGAAGCCAACGCCTGAGCAGATGATCCACCAAAGCCCTCTGGGGGAGAAGACAGGGACATTGACTTCACCCTAGGAGTTACTTGATGGAACCCCTGCTCCATGCAGACACCCCAGACCACCAGTGATTGGGTCGGTCCTGTCTTTTATTGGTCCCCCTAGAGTCATTCGTGGCACCCTTTAAGCTCTCCCAACCGTCTAGAACTCCCAGCTCCACGTTTACCTCCGTATTCAGTTCATGCTTACAAAGAAGGCAGCCGAGGCTGATGCTGTGTCCCCAGAGGGTCCCCACTCTCTGCTATTCCTCTTATTTTCCCAGCTGTGGGGTCAGAACCCAATCCCTCCCATTTCCTTTTGATCCCTGTATTCTCACCTCCTCCGGAACCTACCCCTCCCGCTGTAGTCCGCTCAGTTTCTCCTTCCCACCTGGGCTTCCAGGGCCCCAGATCGGGGTCTTCTTCCTTTGGGTTCTTGACTGAGACCTTGGAGCTTGGACCTTGGTAGGGGGAAGGGTAGAGTCATTCTCCCCAATCTTCTCTTTACCGCAGTGAACCGGCCTCAGACGCTCTCACTGCCTCTTCTTTTTCCTTTTCTCTTCAGAAACATTTTAAAAGGTTGAACCGGGCTCATGAACTTTAAGGGGTTTATTAGTTTCAAAAGCTGCGTTCTCTGTTTGGAAGGAGGGAAAACAGTCGCCTTCTTTTTGGATTACGTCAATCCACAGGCGTCTGTAATTTACATTTAAAAAAAACCTGAAATGTTCAGAAATAATGGGAAAGCTGCTTGAAAAAAGCAGATGAAATAAAAACGGATGGGAAATGTGTATTATACAAAAACCAGACCTGTGAGCCTGAGGCGAGACGGACCGATGACCCGGGAGCTGATTAATGAGGCAAGCCAAAGGAATCCCCAATGAGCCAAGATGCCACACTCTCCTCAGGACCACAGACGCCTAGGCGCTGGCATTTCATTTCCCACGCACGACCTCACGGATGGTTCTCATTCTGAAACTTTAGGACCCCTGCTGTTTCTGCCCTAGGAGAAAGGACTCCTGGATCCGATGGAGTTGGCAATGGGGGAGTGGAGGCGATAGGAACTAGGGGTCTTGCAGGAGGAGACCCTTCTGTGTCCCAGCCTCAGTTTCACTTACCCACAAATTATTCTTTTCTTATAAATCATTGTCTTATTTAGTCCCTTCTTTAATTTCTTCCCTTTCATCTTCCTCTGAGAAAAAAGGAGAGGAAAGTCAAATTTCAGGTCACGACAGGATGTATTCTGGCAGAATTTTATTTCTGATAATTGTCTAATAGAATCACTTCATTAAAACAGAGAAATCTGACTCTCAGTTACAAATCAAATATCTATTTACAAAGTAACTCTGTTTCGATGTGTACCTTTTCTGCACGTTATGTCTCTCAGTGCTGTGTAGTTTGACATACCTTTGGCAAATATATTAAGACCATATCATAACACAAGTTTGATGACATTAGATTTTGGAAATTCAAAGAGACTAAAAGCAATGTGATGCATGCCACCCTCTTTGTCAAGGCCAGAAGGGCAGACACACAAGTTGCCATGGTCTCTGTTAGCAGGGGTATCGGTGCAGGAGGTAGAATGAGCTGTCTCTCATAGGTCTCAGGCATTTGATGACTCAGTCCCTGGCTGGTGGCCCTTTACAAATTGTTTGGATGCATTACCTTGTAGCGGAAGGATGTCACTGGTAGACTTTGAAGTTTCAAAGACTGGTACTGCTTGTGAGACGTGGACTCTCGGTTGTTCCCACCACTGTGTGTTTTTTCTCCCGTCATGGACTCTTAACCCTCTGGACCCATAAGCCCAATCAAGCTCTTTCTCTCATACATTGCCTTGGTCACAGATCTTTATCACAGCGATAGAAAAGTAACTAGGACAGTCAAGTGTTACAGGAGTATCTGCCAGAGTGGAGAGGCAGGGGAAGGAACTTGGGTGGATTGCTAGAGAGACGGGTGCTTGGATGAAGAGTGGGATTTGATCCCATGAGACTGTGGGCCTGGTCTCAGAGGTAGAGCATTGTGCGGTATGAAAGCAGACTGAGTTAAGGTGATTGGCAGGAGGCGGGCCTTCAGGGGAAGGCAGGGACCCAGTCAGATGGACATTTTCCTGAGAGCCTAGATTTTGTTTTGTGGGCAACAAGAAGGGTCTTACATGTCTGAGTCACTTTTGTGGAGTGATGGAGGTGGCTTCAGAAACTATTCAGTCCTACCGTTTGTTTATTTTAGGTGGCGAAGATGAGCGTTACAGGGTAAATTCAACTCCCTGTCATGGCTGCTGGTATTAGCTGTATTAGTTTGTTTCTGTCACTGTACTAAGATTACTGAAGCTGGGTAACTTGATTAAGAAACTGAGGTCTGGAAAGAGGAGGTATATAGCCCTGTTGGACTAGGTGTGGCTTTGTTGAAGGAAATTTGTCACTAGGAGGTTGGCTTTGAGGTGTCCAAAGCTCAGGCCAGGTCTAGTGGTTCACAGTCAATTAAGACGTAGAACTCTCAGTTCCTGTCTCTCCCCCTCCCTCCTTCCCTCCTTCTCTTCCTTTCTTCCTTTTTTCTTTTTTGTTTTTCTGAGACAGGGTTTCTCTGTGTAGACCAGGCTGTCCTTGAATTCACAGAGATCAGCCTGCCTCTGCTTTCTGAGTGCTGAGATTATAGGCATGCACCACTGCCACCTGGTGTTTTGCTTTCTTAAAAAGTGGACAAAATCCTCATTTTACCTGTTCTGTTTCGCACGCTTGTGTGTGTGTGTGTGTGTGTGTAAGATCTTTTTGTGGGGACATGGGACTCAGCATTAGGGGTTTGACTCAGTTCGCTGGTCAGTGAACCCTACAGATCTTTCTGTCTCTCCCGTGCTGGGATTGCAAGTATGAGAAGCCACACTTGGGTTTTTTCATAGGCAATGGGGATGAAATGTAGGTCCTTACACTTGCATGACACGCACTTTACCTCCTGAGCCGTCTCCTTGTCACTCTCCTCAGTCCCTCCCTCATATGCTTTTACAAGTTGTTCTTACAGGCCAGAGAGATGCCTCTGTCTTTAATAGTGCTTGCTGCAGCTCCTGACTACCTGAGTTTGATTCCTGGGCTCCTCATGATGACCTTACGTCATTTTTGTTTTTAACCTTAGCATACCTGCCACACCATGCACCACCCTCACCCCACCCCCGCCTTGCACAAATAGACAAATAAGAACAGGGTAAGGAGCCAGGAGATGGTGGCCAGCACTTAGGAGGCAGAGGCAGGCAGATGTCTGTGAGTTTGACACCAGCCTGGTCTACAGAGCTCGTTCCAGGACAGCCAAGGGGCACACAGAGAAATTCTGCCTTGAAGAACTAAAAAGGAAAAAACAAAAACAAAAAACAAACAAAAAAAAAACCAGTAGAATAATGCTGCTTTTTATTCTCCCTCTGTCTCCTCATCTTAAACTGTTGGTGTAGTTGTTAGTATTCAGTCTAAACTCCACCTCCACAGTTACCTGGCAACAGCCAGGTATGCTCCGCCCCACAGTTACCTGGCAACCGCCAAGTAGGCCTGATCCACTATAAAAGGGGCTGCTTGCCCCTTCCTCGCTCTCTTCCTCTTCCTCTCACTCTCTTACTCTCTTACTCTCTCTCTTACCCTCTTGCCTCTCTGTCCCCTCCCCCACCTTCTTCTCTCTCCATGTGGTCATGGCCGGCCTCTACTTCTCTTTTCTCTTATCTCTTCCACCTTCCTCTCCCCACCTTTGCCCTATCTCCTGAATAAACCTCCTCCCCCTTGGAACCGCGTGGTCTGGAGTGGTCTGTTCTGAGCTGCGGTCGGATTTCTTAAAACAACTGGCAGTAGTGTCTTCCTGAAGAAGCTATGAACTGTATCCAAAGAGAGTTCTGAGCAATGGGTTAAACAGTTTGTTTGGTGATTTGCCCTTATCTGGTCAAAGACACTTCGTTCCTTGGTCACCACTTCCCATGGGTCAGCTGTCCACTCTGGGCCTATCACCTTCAGGTTCTTTGGGTACTCCCAGCTGTCAGGACTGGTGTAACCTCAACCACTTGTCATTCTTTCCCAGCTAATGACCTTCTAGCTTGGCCCCCAGTCTCAGCTAATTTCTCAGATGAGGGTGGCCAGGCTGGGGTGGAAGGAGGGTGAGGGCTTGTTTTTCAGAAGCCGAAACTGGAACTTTTCTGAATTAGCTTTTATGGTTCAGAGCTTTTAATTTGAGATTTTAAAAACACTATAGCGCACCAAAACCCAAATAAACTGCAGCTAATGAAATTCACAGAAGTTCTAGGAGAATGCTTCTTGCTGGCGCTCCTGGATGATTTATTGACAGCCGGTTGTAAAAACAATCTTATTAAAGGTCATAATGTTGGGTTAAAAAAAAGCGCCCTTTAATTTATAGCATAATTAGGCTTCCTCCAATGGCTCTGCTGCCAGGGCTGTCACTTAAGGCTCTGAGGAAGCACTTGGTGTTTTTCATTATATCACAGAGAGGGGGCTTGGTGCTTCTGGAGGCCCACTGACTTGCTCTTTATGGCCCTTTTATTGCTGCTAAAATAGTCAAAACAGGGGGTTGATTAGAGTCGACTGATGCCTACTGATTAGGGGGAACACCTCTGGGGGAGGGAGAAGGTGTGGGAAGGGGCTCCAGACATAAGGACGTGCCTCCGACAGGAAAAGACAGGCTGTGTCAGGGAAGTGTGACTGGGCTTCCAGTCTCTTCTCCGGGCACTTGTGGATTGAGGATTGACCTCAGGCCGAGAGGCTGGGGTGATAAAAGGCCTGTGGAAGGTGCTAATGCCTTAAGGAAGAGGACAATTCCAGCACAGGATGTGTATGAGAATAAGAACCTTAAAAATGCTAATGGGCCCCAGAGGGGGGTTGCAGATTCAAGCCTGGTGTGCTGTACCTAATGTTGCCCATCCAGTAAGAGGGAAGAGGGGAACCAGTATCTGTGAACAGGGAGTCGGGCTGGAGGGTGGGGCTTGTCACAGTCATTGCTTCAAGTTAAATTTGGAGTCAGCACCTGTGTGTGATAGTAGAATGTCATGTGGCCATCACGTAGATCTTGATGTCTCCACAAGCCTCTGGAGACCTGCTCCACGCCTGTGTTTATTGTGCAGTAAGATGCCTTGAGTGCTAAAACCCTGGTGCAGTCAAGGACACTGGTGGAGGTTGAGCTCTTGGAACAGGAAGAGAAGAGGGCATTTCTGAAGGTGTCAGTGCTGGGTCTGGCCATGTGACTTATCCCATGATAAGTCACATGTCATTTTAACAGCCCGACGGACTTCTGTCAGTTCTACAAATGTCAGAGCTTGGAATGAGTTCTCCAGGGTTCACCTGGGGGTCCAATTTTTCTACCCTGTTCCCTCCTTCCCTTCTCAGCAGCTGGAGGTTACCTGCATCCTTCACGATATTGCTGAGTGTGTCTTAGCCTCAGGGTATTTGGGCTGCCTTCCAGAACTAAGGAGTCCCATGCCTGGATCTAGAAACTGAGGGTCATTGTAGTCCTCCTGTTGGGCCCTCAGCAGTGGGCACACATGGTGCAGTGGCAGGCATCTGGACACCCATTTCTTTCATTGTTCCTCCTCCGCAGTCTCTGGAACTTAGTTATGTGAGAGTTTGTGGGGAATTAAAAGACAAGAGAGGAGCGTAAGCTAAGCCTTGAAGCTGCCATTCAGATCTGGTATGTCTTTTGAAAGTTCAGAGTGTTTCAGACAAATGGATATTTGACAATCAGGACAGACTGATGGATACAGTAAATGCCTCAGTGGGCTTTACACCAAGACCTGGGGGTGGGGGTGGGGATATGGTGGAAAACTGGTGTGTGTGTGTGTGTCTACCTGTGTGAGGCAGTATGATACAGGAGTGTACTGTAGTGAGTGCCAGTGGGATAACCTGGGTAGATGGTGGCAATGTGCCGTCTTTGCCAAAGGTGTGAGTGATCAGTCAAGAGTTGGCATCTGCAGAGCAGTGACCCAAATAACAAGAGGCCCGAGCCCTCTCCTGAAGCTCCTGATGCTTCTACTTAGGTGTGGGAAGCAGGATGTGTCAATCTGGACTGACTGTAGCCTTGGGTTCTTTCAAGGAGGCTGTGTCCTCTGAGGCAAAGGGCCGGAGCAAAAGTCCCCCCCACCCCCCATTAGGTGTTACTCAATGAACTCAGGAGGCAAAGGAATACATTCTTGAAATTATTATGTGCTGGTAATGCCCTGTCCATCAAGAGACCGTGACTTCTGGTCAAGGGTCAAAGCCTATTTTAATTTACTTATGTCAACTCTCATGCTTTTTAGGTTTCTATCCATTTTTTGTTGTTGTTTTTTGAAATTTGGAAAAAGATTATTCAAAAAGGAAACTGACTTCTCCACAAAAACTTGTGCATGTAAAAAACTGCTTGGGGTGTAGGCATCTAGACACTAAGATTAATTCAGGGTACCTGACTCCCCTGCAGCCCCCATCCCTCACTCCCTTGCTACAACTGGCTGTTTCTCCTCCTGACCCTCCCTGCTCTCCATTCCTCTCTGCCTCCAGGCTTTGTGTCTAGGCCTGTTATTTGTCTTGATTTCTTTGACTGACAACCCGTTTTAGAGTCACATTCCCAGACTGACCTCACTAGCTTCGAAGGAGCCCATCTCTGGGGCTTCCCCTAAGGCCTCTTGTTCTGAGTCAGGCATGGGAAACCCTGCTTGGTAACCTCACATTTGGTCCTTTGCTCCGTGGGTCACAGACCTGGCACCTGCAGTCAGCCTTGGAGGCTCTGGAGGAGGCTGGATAGTAAGTGTCAAACATGCTTAGGTTTCTTAAAAAACCTAGCACTCCCTCTGGATTCTTCTCTCTATAGCACTCTCTTTCTAGAGGCTGCAGGTCACTCACCATTTACAAATTGAGGATAATCCCACTCCCTGATGACTCCTGCAGACCACTGCCTGTAATGGAGTTTCTTAAGAACGTCTTTCCTATTCTGCTATGCATGGAGGAAATAACTAAGTGCTCCCGCTTCTTGGCCATGGCTTCCTAGTGTCTGGAGCTTTCCAAGGGTTCTGTCTACTAACTCTTTTGCTAATGGCATAGGTCCCCCCCCCAAAAAAAAATATCGGTTGAGGCACATTGCAAACTGCAAATTGCCAGCCAACTGTAGTAGCACACACTGTCATCCTAGCACTCAGCAGACACCAGAGGAGCCAGAGGACTGGGAGTTCAAAGCCAGCCTTGGATGCATAATGAGACCCTCTCTCACAACAAAGCAAAGGCGAATAAAAACAAACTACAAACAAACAGTGCCATACAAATTGCAGACAGCTGTTCCAGGAAAGGCTACCAGCTGTGGGATACGGGCGGGCGACCTCTTCCATATTTCCTTTGGAATTGGTATTGAAGTTGGAACTGAGAGCAGGGTAGGAAAGGAGTCTTTGGAGCTGCAATTGGTGTCTGAGTTATCTGAGCATTTATTCGGTGTTGGCCCTGGGAATGTGAATTCTGACTGCTCTGGCAAGGGCAAGGATTAAGCCATAGGTTGGATTGGGGCTCCATGTACGGCTAGGCTCTGTGTGTGGCTGCTGGGGGCATCGGTGTAAGGGCCGAGTCTGTCAGTCTTTCCTCTTGCCAAGCCTTCTGCATCCACTTCTGGTCTTATCAGTGCCATCCTACGCACTAGTCTAGGTGCCATGCAATTTAGATACACCAACCTCGTACACGAATTAACACAGGGACAGCGTGTTCTTTATAGCAGAGATCTCCAGCCTTGTTACAGGGAAGGAGAGAGAGTAGACCCAAAAATCAATTGTGAAGAAAAGGAAGTTGGCGGATGAAGGAAGTCCTTTTTTATTAAGCTTTTGTCTGATCAACCAGGACCCGAAACCCTGCTGGACTTTAAACCCTGCCATGGGCTTTATAATCCATCTCCTATTACCTTCATTTGTATTGACTTCCGGAAATCTACTGAGAAGTCTGGGTCTGCAGCATTTGACAGTATGGTGCAGTTGTGTAACAGAAGGTGAAAATACCCCACATCACAGACAAACAGAGCACACAGAGAGGAAATCATGTCTATCTCTCCCACTAGTACACTTTATTTTCAGGCAAAAACTGACTTCTATAAGGCTTCATTCATTCATTCATTCATTCATTGATAGGATCTTAAGTAGCCCAGGCTAGCTTTGAACTCACTAAGTAGCTAAAGATGACTTTGAACACTTGGTCCTGCCTCCACTTCCCAAGTTCTTCCATTACAGGTATGTACCACCATACCTTTGTTTGCAGTGCTGGGGGTTAAACCCAGGGTCCTGCACATGCTAGCAAGGACTCTATAGATCCATATCCCAGTCTGGTTGTGTTTATTTTTAAAGAACTAGAGGCCAGTGAGGTGACTCACCAGGCAAAAGTGTTCACTGTGAAGAGTCCGGCAAACACAAGACCACACTGGAAGAAACCTACTCTACAAGGGTATTCTCTGACCTCCACACAAGTGTTGTTGTGATATGTGTGTCACCTGCCCCACATCACCATACATACACACAATAACAACTAAATAATTATTTTTAAAAGTAAGTCATATTTATTGTGTCCTTGGTATCTCTGCAAACTGTTCTCAGCCTTTTGTTCTATGATGAACTCATCTGGTCCTCTCTCAGCACCTGGTGGAATAATCTTATTATCTCATTTTACACATAAGGAAACTGAATCCCAGAGAGGACACCTACATTTTACAGAATTCTCAGTGGGCATATGGCACAGGTTTGTGGCAACAGTCACAAGGGATATATCTATCAGCAAAGCATAGCCTGACTCCCAGGGGCTCACTGTAGGGTAATGTGACATTAGACACTAGATGCAGAGAAACATACCCCTTAAAATTTAAAATTGTCTTAGCAAAAAGCCATGAGAAGATGCTAACGAGTAATTGGGTAGATTTCCCAAGGGATTGATGCTCAGACTGGGATCTGAGGGGCTCGGTCGGGATAGAGGGTGAGGAAGAGCCCAGTGCTTATCTTCCTTGATGATTCTGAGGTACAGAAGAAACCAGCAGGGATGAGGCTGCGCCCCTGAGGGCTAGCCCCTTGGGAGACCAGGTGTAGCCAGGGCAGTATTGCACACAGATAGCAGGAGGGTGATCCCTAGGGGATTTCTCCTGCAGTTACACAGCAGTTTTGAATAAGACTGTCTGTCTCAGAGGACAGCATCACTCAGCAGAAGGACAGAGCAAGGTCCTAACCATGTCTGCTCAGCTACAGAATTCCAGCATCTTTCTCCACCTTTGTCAGCCTGCTCTCACTGACCCACTTCACCCACGAGTTTCTCTGAGCCCCTGTGTGGAAAGCATGTACCAAGAGACTCCTGTTTACTGTGAGCCTGAGGTGGGAGGGAGAGCTCTTTTCTTCCTAACTGGCTTCTAACTTGACTCATCAATATTTGTTCTTTCTGATGTGAAAGCCTTTCCTCTGACAGAGGAGAAGACTCTGATTGCTGCACTCACTTTTCTTCTGGATCTTTTCGCCACTCCTGCCCTAGATGGCCCTTGGGATGGGGCCACACTTTCCTACCTCCTGTGCTAAGGGAAACTAGAGGGCCCTCTGTGCTTGCTGAGGGTTTATTTTTCCTTGTTCCACCCTTCCCGTGCTCCTGTATCCTTGGAACTATTCCTACAGTCAGAGTTGATTCTCTTTTAGATCCAGGACTCATTGCAATGTCTTCTGGCTAGCCCCTTGTAGATCTCAGGAAAGGCAAGTGGAGACTGACCCAATGGCAAATTACATACAGGCCAAGAGCTTAAGCTCAGAGCCCCTGTGTTTGCACCTCCTTCCAAGGACTTGAGTTAGAAACTCTAGTAGCACACCTGGAGTGCTATTTGGCAAAACTGAAAACAGATCTTTTGAGACTAGCTCTTTTACCACTCTAATTTTGCTTCGACATGCCATGCTGAGTGGCTTTGGTGTGTGTGTGTGTGTGTGTGTGTGTGTGTGTGTGTGTGTATACACATGAACGTGAGGAGCAGAGGCTGACTTTGGGAGTCTTTTTCATTCCTTTCCGTGGAATTCACTGAGGCAAGGTCTTGCAGATGCAAACTAGTGTAGTTAGTTATCTTGCTCAGAGATCCTCTGTGGCTTTTAAGGATTGGACTTACCGGTGTGCCAGCACACCCTCTCAGGATTTATATGGGTGCAAAGCAGTGGTTCTTAACCTTTCTACAACCCACTGATACAGGTCCTCATGTTGTAGTGGGCCCCAACTGTAATGTTAAGTTATTGAATTGTTTCACAACTGTAATTTTACTACTGCTATGAATTGCAATGTAAATATCTCTGGTTTTGGTGGTCTTAGGTCTTTCAGAGCAAGTGCTTTATGCACAGAGCCACATCCCCAGTCCCCAGTAAGACATTTCATCCTTATGTCACTTTCAGGCCTTTTGTGTGTAGTTTGTTGCTGGCCATCTTGTTGGGAACAACTTCCAGAAACTTCTGTACACTCTGTGGCAAGATGAGACGCATGGCCAGAGGCTATTTCAAATTACATGTCCATTATAACCTTGTTTACTCAGAGTTTGGGCAGTGGAGGAGAAACTGTTTGTGGTATATAGTGTTAACTTCTTCCCTACAGCTACTGTACCAGATGGCCAGAAGCTGTGTGGTTAAAAATAACTTAAAGTTCTGGAGTCCACAAGTCTGAAACCAAGGTGTTGAGAGGACTCTTCATATGACTCTAAGGGAAAATCCTCTTGCTCTCTCCTCTCTAGTGGTGCTGGCTATTCCTTGGCCTGGGCCATGTAACTTTAGACTTAACTTTGTCTTTGTGTCTATGTTCTGCTTGCTTCCAGAACACTCATCATTGGGCTTTGGGCTAATCTGGATAATCCAGATAATCCTTTTGTTTTTGTTCTTTAAGACAGGGTCTCATTGTGCAGCTCTGGCTGGCATGAGCCTCATTATGCAGACCAGGCTGGCTTCAAACTCACAAAGGTCAGCCCTGTCTTTGCCTCCTGAGAGCTGAGATTAAAGGGCTGAGTCACCACCATGCCCAGCGAGACCGATGATATTAAAAATGGCTCTATCAGTAAAGATTCTATTTCCAAGTCTGGTCAGCTTGACAGGTTTGGGGTTTGGAACTCCACGTGCTGACTCATCCTGGCACCGCAAGCTAAAGTAAGAGTCATTGCTGTTATCAATACATTATAAATGAGAATTTGATTCTCATCAAAACCGTATCGAAAGACAGAGGTATGCACAATTATAAATAGATCACACATTTCTCCATTTTTGAGTGAAGTAAGTTTTAGTCAGAATTCCTCCAATTTTATGGTACGAATTGGCAGTAATTCTACACACAGATAAACTACTTGTCTGTAAAATCATATGTTTATGATTGTCAACTTATCATCAAGGCATAAAAAGGACATGGTTCTAGCTCTTTGGACACAAAATAGCGACATGCTTCAAAGCTCATAAGCCATGACAATGTCAACAGATTTCTTAATGGATATCATCAACACAAAGATGGCTTTAAGATGAGCCCCTGTGCTCACAAATCTCCCAAAGAAGCGCAGCTTATCCAAGAAAGGGCCTTAATGGTGGCTTCACCAAGAAATCCTCAACATTTGTGCTGTTACCAATGCAAATTAATGAAGCTGAAAGAAAATTTTCTGGGGACTGGCAAGATGGCTCAACTGGTAAGGGCTACTGCCAAGCCTGATGACCCGAGTTGGAATCCCAAGAACTACAAGATGGAAGGAGAAAACAGACTCTTATTAGTTGTCCTCTGACTTCCACGTGGTATGGTAAAGTCAGGAAAATTTAAAATGAAAAAAGAAAAAAAATGGTCAATATTAAAAAATAACTTTTTTTTTTTTTTTGATTCAGACTCACTATGTACCCCTGGCTGGCCTGGAACTCACAGAGATTTACCTGCCTCTGCCTCCCAGGTGCTGGGATTAAAGGTGTGCCCATCACAAAAATAACACTTTTTAACCAGGCGCATTGGAAGCATGGTTAGCTATTTTTTCTTTTCTTTTTCCTTCTCTTCTCTTTCCTTTCCCTTTCTTTCTTTAAAAAAAGATTTATTTACTTTATGTATATGAATACACTTAAACTGTCCAGTTACAGTGTCCAAACACACCAGAAGAGGGCATCAGAGCCCACTACAGATGGTTGTGAACCACCATGTAGTTCTGGGAATTGAACTCAGGACCTTTAGAAGAACAGTCAGTACTCTTAACCACTGAACCGTCTCTCTAGCACACCCATTTGTTTTGTATCATCATAGAAGATTGTCCCATTAAACCTTTGATGTAGAAGAAGCCAAGGGGAGCTTTGGAAAGCCCTGCAAAGCTGTGGCAGGCAGTTGATTCATTATGTATTTTTTTAAGCCTCTCATATGGTGTATCTTAAATCTGAAAGTTCTGCTGGTTCTATATCTGTGGGCTGATCCAGTCAAGGATCAAATATATTTAGTAGGAGGAGCCTGCATCGGTATGACTATGTGCAGAGTCCCTGTCCTTGTCATTATTCCCTAAACAGTGTATCTCACCAGTCTTACAGCACCTGCAACACAGAAGGTGGATACTCTACCCACAGCACACTAGAGGAAGTGTATACGTTACATGCAGATGCTGCACCGACTTACACATAAATCTTAAAATCTTCTGGTTTTCATATCTGTGGGGTCTTGAAATCAATCACTGCATATTTTGTACCTGATTTTTTATTTACAAATTTGGTTCTTTTTCACAAGACCCCTCTGTGTTGGTTTGAATAGGGATGACCCCCAATAGACTCACGTGTTTGAATGCTTGGCCCATAGGGAGTGGCACTATTAGGAGGTGTGGCCTTGTTGGAGTAGGTGTGGCCTTGCTGGGGGAATTATGTCACCATGGGGCCAGGCTTTGAGGTCTCAGAAGCTCAAGCCAGTTCTCTCCCTGCTGCCTGTGGGTCAAGATGTGGAACTCTCAGCTCCTCCAGCCCCATGTCCAGCTGCATGCTGCCATGCTTCCTGCCACGATGATAATGGACTAAACCTTTGAACTGTAAGCCAGCCCCAATTAAATATATTCCCTTGTAAGAGTTGCTGTGGTCATGATATCTTTTCACAGCAATAGAACCTTAACTAGGACACCCTCTTCCATTTCATACATAATTTGTATCAAATCAGGCCCCAGGCATGAAACCTGGCTCCTCTGAGTTGAAGCCCCTCCTTCTAGGACATTCTTGATTCCTTCTCTGCTTCATGGAACATCTTGTTTATCAGCTCATTTCTCTCCGTTCCTCAGACCCACACTCTCCTCTCTCAGCTTCTTTGGCCACATCCACATTAGGCTGCAACCTCCTTGGAGGGTTTCCTGGAGGCACCTGTAGCTTTTTTCTGTGCCACGATGGCTCTGCTCTCTCAGCTCATCCTGCTAAAACAGCCCTTCACAGGATCGCCACCATTTTCATATCTGTGGAAACATCTGGAACAGCTTTTTCAGGTTTTGTGCTTGACCAGAGATGGCCTGGTTCTCCCTCCAGGCTCCATGTATGGGAGCACCAGAGGATCGGTCCCATGTCATGGTATTCAATTAGCTCAGCATGTCCCCAAGTGCCAGAGCCTAGTATAGGGCCTGGCATACAGCTGCTGAGGGGGAAACATGGGAATAATAATGAAGTGCCTACGCTGGGAGGTTTCTTAATTTTTTTCCCATATTCCCTCAATTAATGCTCTTAGCAACTTGGAACATGGGACCATGTTGAATCCTTATTATTTATTTATTTACTTTTTTTTTTTTTTTTTGAGACAGGGTTTCTCTGTGTAGCTCTGGAACTCACTCTGTAAGACCAAACTGGCCTCTAACTCCAGAGATCTGCCTTGGCTCTGCTTCCCAAGTACTGGGGTTAAAGGCAGGCTGGGCCACCACCACCCGGCTGCTAAGCCCTTCTTAATCAATTAGAAAGCTAATTGATTCGGAAGTTGAAGTTTAAGCAATTTGCTTCAGACTTGCTGATTAAGATCAGCTAGGGAGATGGCTCAGCAGATATGAGCACTGGTGACACAAATGTGAAGGCCTGGGTTTGAGTTCCCATGGAAACGCCCAGCATCGCTGCTCAAGCCTGTAGCCTTGGGTACAGGTGGACTTCAGGAGCTCTCTGCCAGTCAGCTTAGCCTAAGGGCAAGCCTTAGGTTCAGTGAGAGACCGCATCTTAAGGCAGAGTTATAGAAGAGGTGACACACACAGATACTTCATGAGCAGACGGTAAGAGGGAGCTGGGGTTGTGGCTCAGTTGACAGAGTACTTACTTACTTAGCATGCTCAAAGCCCAGGATGCTGTCCCTAGCATGTGATAAACTAGGTAAGACCATGAGGGGGGACAGAACGGAGTGAGGATAGGTGGAGGGAGGGAAAGATGGGGGAGGAGGGACAGAGACGCAGAAGGAGAGACAGGGAGGTCTGTCTGTTCCTCTTCCCCACACTTTGTCTGCTGAGCATCTCTCTTGGCAGTGCCCCGGGAGCAGAGTGTGGTGAGCATTTTTCAGATAGATCTGAACTGAGAACTTGAGGCTTCATCCGCTGGCTGACTCGGATGACGCCTCACAGTCCCGATTCTTCTTGAATTTCCCACTTCAACCCCTCTAGTCTTGGCACTGGCTCCTCCATCACACCCCTCTTTTCTCCCTTGCTGTAGCATCTGCCCCACGCAGTAGCATTTACTTCTTGGAGGATGACTTCACATGGAGGAGACTGGCTGCCTGGCTTTTCTGGTCCAAGCCCTCATCTCAGTCTAGCCGGAGGCTTATTGGTTCCAGTTTAGCTGACCTCATAGATTTAAGGCAGAGTTTCATCAGACTGGCTTTGATTGCTCTACATACTGAGAATGACCTCGAACTCTGGTTGTTCTGCTTCTACCTTGTGTTGGGATTCAGATGTAGATCACCATTCTGGGTCTATGTTGAGCTAAGAATCGAACCCAGGACCTCACCTATGCTAGGCAAGCACTTAACCAATTGAGCTACAGCCCCTACTCCCATTACTTCTTTTTTCCTCTGAATTCTCATCTTGAGCTGCTTATAATTTTAAACCTGGTAGGCATTGTTGTTGGGTCACACAGAAGACAATTCTATGGGTTCAGTATGTGTTCTTCTCTATTCTAAGCACAAGAAATTCACCAAACAAGCAGACAGACACACTAGCCTTGGGAGTAAAAACCTCAGTCCTTCTGTTGGCACCATTCTACCATGTCCCATTCTTTGCTTGTTGGTGCTGTCTGCCCAGTTTGGGTCCTGATTGGCCCATACCTCAACTGTTGCCTTAGATCCCTAGATCCTCTTAGCTACAGTCTCCAATCTCTCCGCAGCTCCTACTCTATGTATTCTTTAAAGACAGGAGAGAGACGAATGTTTATATGTGAGGGAGGCAGAGGGAGAGGCTTGACCTGGCTCACCTTTTTCCAATAGGTTGTGAGCTTCATCCATGTTGCTATGTGTTATACACAGTTAGTTCATCCTTAGCATCATCATGCCGTGCTCCTCGGTGGAAACCCAGCCCGTGTTTATTCACGGTACTCTTGAGGGACGTTTGCGTTGTTTGCAATTTTCTACTATCAAAAATAAAACTGCTGTTTGATGTGGATATTCATTCGTCTGGTTCTTGGTAGACACATGCTGTATTAGAGTTCTCCAGAGAGAGAACAAATAACATATATATTTCTATATATGAAGTTGGACCCTGTAACTGTGGGGCTGGGTGGTGGGGAGAGAGGGGGAGAGCTGCTTATCTCTGCCCTCTGCAGCTGGTAGGCAGACCCAGGAACCCCATGCTTTCAGGTCAGAAAGAGACAGTATTTCAGTAGGGGTCCATGAGTAGGAAGGAACAGTGTTCCAGTCCAGGCTGGAGAAAGAGTGGCTGAAACTCCCAGAGATTCCCTTCCTCAGGTTCTTTGTACCATGCAGGCTTCAGCTGATCAGAGGAGTAGCATCCTCATCTGCTTGACTCAGTCCTGCCAATACAGATGTTAATGTGAAATCCCCTCAAAGACACACCCAGAACCCTGCTTGATCAAATGTGTAGGTACCCTGTGGCCCAGCTAATGCAGCGTTAGATCATACATGTGCTCATTTTCTCAGGGTACCTAGCACCGTGAGAACAGGGGTGTTTAGAATGCTGCTTTTCTGATCAGTACCAAATTACACTCCAAGCAGCATTTGCCTTCCCGCCAGCACTTGGCATGGTTGGCCTTTCATTTTAGCCCTTGTGGGTGTGTGGCAGTTTCTATGACACGCTGGAGCCAGATTGTGTGTCTCCTGAGTGTTAACTCTTGTACATTTATCCCCAAATTCTGCATTGAGTGGTGTCACATTGGTGTCAGGAAATACTGCCATGAATAAGTACCACAAATGAGGGCTTTAAAAACCATTTTTCCCGTGTACAGTCGCTTATTAAACTTTTACCAGTGTACTGCTGATCGATTCGTCCGTCCTTCCTTCCTTCCTTCCTTCCTTCCTTCCTTCCTTCCTTCCTTCCTTCTTTCCTTCCTTCCTTCCTTTTTTAATTATTGTGGTTTTACTTTGCCTTTTACTGAAAAGTTATGAAATACACATCTTTTCATATGGGTACCAGCCATTCATCTATCTTCGTCTGCTAACACCTCTTTATATTTTGGTTCTGTCTTTAAAAAAAAAATGAGGGTGCTAATGTTTTTTGTTGATGGGGAGGCACTCGCAGGGTGTTCCAGTTGTGTGTTCTTTGTACTTATAACCAAGTAAATTTCTTCTGCTGGGTTATTGCTTGTTTTCATACTCTTAGAGTGAGCGAACATGTGACTTTTTAATCAGAATACATTTTACCAGTTGTCTCCTTCACAGATTATGCACTTCATGGTTTTTGCTTCTGAAATGTTTATCTACCCCCAATGAATATTTTTAAAAGTACTAATCTGGGTGGGGTTGCCGAATCTTATTTTAAAGTTTAGGACCCAGAGATCTGTGTATTTTCACAGCTTCCTTCAGTATAAATGACCTTTAGCTACCTGAGAAGTTTCTCAATTGTGTTTGTGATACATGAAATACAACATATAACCATATGGAAGTACTGCTCTTCTCAGCTCAGTGTGGATTGAAACATTGTCTAGCACATTGTGTTAGCCAAGATGCAGGGGAGCTGCTCCTTTAATACAACGTTAGAGTCTGTGTCAATACACACAGTCTTTCCTATGAAGAGTAATTTATCAATATTTATCAGAGAAACTGTCTACATGCCTCTCAAACTGCTTGGCAGTCCTTATAGGAATGACTCTATTGACATTCACAAATATTCACAGAAGGGTAAGTTATATGATTACACATGCTGCCCTCTCAAAAACAATGAATTTTTGCTCCTATTGCCAGTCAGTAGCTGTCCAATGCAACAGTCAGTAGCAAGGTGAGTATTCTATGGTTACAATTTTGGGGTGATTTATACATTCCATGGCTAAGTTTAAGTAGATGGATGTGCTTAATCTCTTCCCAGATGTGTAAAAATAAAGATAGTTTATGTGTTTACATCTTTAGATATATAATCTTATGTATCCTTTATGTGTGCAGCTCTCAGTGTCTACACACATGCATATAAACATGCATGTACTGTTGCATATGTGCTTTCTGAAGCATCCACCAGTCATAAGATTGAGAAGCACCATGTACAGACAGGAAAGAAGAACCAAGGTTCCAGCTTATATAGGGTTTATACCAAGGTTTAACAAATTAAACCTTTTATAGCAAATTCAGCTACAGTGCTTGTGCTTGTCCAGGGATGATGGGTTTAGGATCTGTCTTTCCTGTATTGGTGACTTTGCATGCTTTCTTTGAAGCTCTCAGTGATACAGGTGGCCATCATGTATCCTGGGAGAAAACTGCACCTAGAGAGTCTGGGCCCAAGAAAGGTATTGCTCAGGGCTCCTGACTTGCCTTTGATGGTTCTTGCTTTCTGGGATTTAGCCATCTCCCATTTCTTGTTGCATCTTGGTGCCCAGCTTTTAGAATCAGTATGTTTCTGCCCTCTGTCTGGGGTCCCATCACAAGCCACAAGTCAGACACTGCCTCTGAGGGTCTGGGTGGGAAGAAGAAACAGGCCGCAGGCCCACGTGCTGAACCAGCTCCGCCTGCCCTCCCTGAGGGTGATCTATGGCTTGTCAGAGGTGTGGGTTCCTGCCACTTGCTGAATAGAAAGCGTCTTTGTTCTCTGGAGTGAAAATAACCCAAAGATAAATGTTGGGGCTGGAAGAGCAGAGGTAGTGTTTGATTCCAGCTGCCCAGAGGCCCCTTTCTGGAGCAGGTCTGAGGTTGGGGAAGACAGGAGTAGATCTCCCAAAGGAAGATCCTGAATGTGAGTTTTCTGGGAGTTGTGAGCTGGGTCTCCTGGCAGGTGGCTGTTATTCCTGTTCAAATGAAACCCAGCTTTTCTAACACCCTCCTGAACCCTAATTCTACAGTCAGTAAACTTTATCAACCCATGGACACTTCCTGTTTCCTGTCACTGACTGGTTATGACATGACCGCACTGGGTCTAACATCTTTTCTCATCTGGACCTGCTCCCTCTCCAGTCGCACTGGGTCTAACATCTTTTCTCATCTGGACCTGCTCCCTCTCCAGTGACCCCGCCCCCTTCTTTTCTTTTGTCTTTTAACAAGATGTTGAAAAAGGGTGGGACCAGCTCTGCACCTGGCCTTGCAAACCCCATAAAGCTCAGGGTTATGACTTCCATGGACCCCAACCTCCCTCCTTCCTAATCCAGTCTAGGCAGGACTGAGCTGGAGGATGTTCCTGCTGCTGGAAGAGGAGGGGATAAGGAAACCACCCAGTCAGGTGACTCCAGTTCTCAAAGGGAAACCACAGAGGTTTGAGGCTGGTTGCTTTCACCCTCCTTACAGCTGCAGGGAAAGTACTTTTGACACTGATACTGGGAGGTAGTGGGAGACTTCCAGAGACCCCAGACTATAGTCTCTTCCACTCAAACACCAACCTTGGTTTAGAGACAAGAAACTAGGAGGCCTCAGAAGTCAGAGATGCGGTGGGGGGACTTTAGAGAAACCTTACTGGCTCTTGCCAGAGTTTCCCTGTGCCAAGCATGGCTTCCCTTCGACACTTGGGAAAAGGAGCAAAGACAAAAGAGAAAGAATTTATAGGACCCCAGAGCTTGGGAGGCCCCTGTATAGCACCTGTCCAAGTCTCATCTGCTCTGGGTAACAAAAGGTAAGTGTGTCTGTCCTCAGCTTCTACATAACGTTCTGTCACTTTTACCTCTCTTGGTCTGTTGGAGCAAAGTGATGTTAAAAGTAGTAGAAGGTTGAATTGTGCTTCAGGGTTTATACAAAGGAAGAGCAGGAGGAGGGGGAGGAAGGGGATGAGGAAGAAAAAGAAGAGAAGGAAGAAGGGGAAGAAGGGAAGGAAGAGGAGGGGAAGGAAGAGGAGGAGAAGGAGAAGGAGGAAGAGGAGAAATGGAAAGAAAAGGATGGGGGAGGAGTAGAAGGAAGAGGAGGAGGAGGAAGAAGAGGAGAAGGAGGAAACTAGGGGAGGGAGAGGGAGGATGAATGGCCATTTATTGATTCCATATGTGCCAGGCCCTATAGTAGTCACTGAGCATAAACAGTCTTATATGAGGCTCACGAAGCCTCTGTGCCCTCAGTATAGATGAGGAAACATTCTTTGAGAGGCTCAGTGGCTTCCCAAAGTTTTCTAGCTGTGGGTGGTGGAGCAGAGAGGTGACTGTGCCCACATCTTTTGAGACCTGATGCCATCATAACTGCCTTGTGCTGGTTCTGATGGCTGCCTTGGTGTGCCAAGACTGAGATGTGATGACATGAATGGACCCCAACAAATTAGTCTCCAACGCCCATAGACATGTCACACCCACACATAGACTCTTGAGGGTCGCATGACACATGGCCTGAGTCCAACCTCTATCTTGTCTTTCTTTTTGCTCCTGAACTGTGTAGGGATCTCTTAGGACCCTTTGCTCTGGCCCTGGCTTGGTGAGAGGGAGCTGTGTGCTTAGCTGACCCATAGTCTATGCAGAAATTAGGGTCTTTCTGTTTCCTGTGACTGAACTGGCACTCACAGTACCAGTGAGCAGACAGGTGAGTGCCCCACAAGGGAGGAGTGTGTGGTCAGTGTTCCACAGTGGCTCAGCCGTTGCTGAAAGAGCAGACGCAAGCAGGGAGGAGGGTTTACCCAACTCCAGTCATGACTTTATGAACAAAATAGATGTTATTTGTGATCAAGCTAAGTCAGCAGGTTTTTGCAGCGTTCTGCTGTCTAACTCTAGATAAAACAAACAGGGCCGTGACAGTGATACTTGGCTTATGACAGCTCTGAGGGACGAATGGGGATATCCATGGGGTGGAGCTTGAGAGCCCCACAAGGCTCTCCACATGTCACCAACATGCCATTGTCATTATCCACACTACTGTTAGAGCACCTCAGTGTCCCAGACATCAATGCACATGAGTAATCGCAGCAGGAGCTGTATTAGATACACAATTCTTTTGTTTAGTGTTTTCAACTTTCCTCTACACCATAACCTCCGTCCATTTCTAATCCAGCTCAGGCAGGATTGAATTGTCTGATTAAAAAAATGAAATTAAAGTTAGCATTATTTTCTTCAATTTGCAAATAGGAAAAAAAAAAGAATCACAGGGAAGTTTAATACTGGTAGAACTGGGGTTTGAATCTGGACCTGAATTATAGGGGAAAACATGCAATTTCTGTCTACGGAATATCTGACAAACTGTGTTGGCTACTTTTATGTAAACTCAACACAAACTAGGGTCCTCTGAGAAGAGAGATGACTGCATAAGATCAGGTTGTAGGTCATTTTATTAATTAGTGATAGATGGGGTTGGGCCCAGCCCATTGTGGGTGGTTGTTGGGCTGTAGTGTGTGCATGGGCGTGGGTCTGGTGGGTTGAGTTGTGGGTCCTGCATGTATGCCGCTCCAAGGGGCTGGGGCCGAGGCTCAGGGAAGCAGAGGCGGGGGGTGGTGGTGGTGGGGGGGGATTCAACTGAGTTTACTCCATGCTGCATGGGGTGGATGTTGGGCTGTGGGAAGCCGCAGGGCTCCGCTCTGAGATGAGGCATACCGGCTGGATTGACCCCCAGCTGAAGGGGTGAAGGGGACAAGCTCTGGTGGTGTCCCGTGGGGAAGAGACTCTTGGTCAGGGCACCTTGCTTGGCTGAGTCATGGCTGGGTCTCTGTGGCTGGAAGGTAGAGATGTCAGAGGCGGCAGGTTAGACGGTGGCTTGGTAGTTGAAGACCTTCTCCATGGTTCCCCATGGCAGGCCTCAAAGAGGAGAGGTAGTAGTCCATGGTCTTAAAATGTTTATTGTCATGGTGGGAAATAGATGAATCTATACTCCGTGTTCTCAGGGCGGGCCTGAGGTTAAATACCTCTGTGAGGAGGAGGGTCTAGGAAAGAATGCTTAATTGGCTATGCCCTCTGGCCTTTGGGTATCCCATGAATATGGAGATGTCTTGAGGCTCTGCAGCCTGTGTCATGCCCTCTACCTGTGCTACATGACCGATGGCCACAAACCTCTCTTTGGGAGGGGCTGTGGAGGGCTGAATCTAAGTGAGAGCAGCCAGGGCACCCAGGAGCGAGACAAACTCCTACCATCCCTTTAGGGTCTCTGGGATTCCAAGCAAGCTTGACTAGGTACCCAGCTGCCTCTCACAGCCCACTACCCCACAGGTGGTACCACCCTTGGGCTGGTAGTCCTGGGTTCTATAAGAAAGCAGACTGAGCAAACCATGGGCAGCAAGCCAGTAAGCAGCACCTCTCCATGGCCTCTGCATCAGCTCCTGCCTCCAGGTTCCTGCCATGATTGAGTTCCTGTCCTGACTTCCCTCAGTGATGGACTATAATCTGCAAGCTGAAATAAAACCTTTCCTCCCAAGTTGCTTTTGGTCATGGTGTTTGTCTTAGTTAGGGTTTTACTGCCGCAAACAGACACTATGACAAAGGCAACTCTTATATGGGTATTTAAGTGGGGTTGGGTTACAGGTTCAGAGGTTCAATTGATTATCATTAAGGTAGGAGCATGGCAGCATCCAGGCAGGCATGGTGCAGGAGGAACTGAGAGTTCTACATCTTGTTCTAAAGGCAAACAGAAGATTGGCATCCTCAGGCAGCTAGGAAGTTCTTAAAGCCCCACCCTGACAGTGACACACTTCTTCCAACAAGGCCACACCTACTCCAATGAGGCCACATCTCCAAATAGTGCCACTCCATGGGCCAAGTGTATTCAAACCACCACAGTGTCTCATTACAGCAATAGAAACATCAATCAAGACATAAAACCATGCACCATCTGCAAGTCTCAGTTTTGCTCTTGTGGAATGGAAATAATTATATTTCTCACTTTAGAGGATTGTTGTGAGAACTGCATGTTATATGTTATGTAAAACACTGCACACAGAGAGAGCATGCAATAAATAATGCATGCAATAAATTTTTTTATACAAACAAGGATTTGCAATATAACGAGATGCACACGAAGTCGGTTTGACAAGAAGAGGAGTGTAGTCATTATGCAGGTTACCGGGTGACACATCCTCGTACTGCAAAGGCAAATAAAGGAGCAAAAGGTTTGGGGGAGAACTGTGTCTGGGATAGACAGCACTCCCATGTCTGTAGCACAGTTCTGGAGAACTCCAGACAGAGCTGAGCTGGATGGTATTGAAGCAAGCTGCAAAAGCTCTCTCTCTCTCTCTCTCTCTCTCTCTCTCTCTCTCTCTCTCTCTCTCTCTCTCTCAGTTTGAACTTGCAAGTGTCTACATGGAGAATCCCAGCTCCAAAGATCAATGCTTGGCCTGGTGTGAGAGATACTCCTATAATGAAGGAGGCAAGCCCAGAGACAACCAGATAATCTTCCCTATTTGCTCCCTTGAGGATTTTCAGGCCACATGATCAGAATCCAAAACCAGTCCCCCTGACTCAAAAGAACACTCAGAAATGTCATCAAGAAGTGGCTGGGTGCTGGGGACATTTACTCCAGAAGGATAAAGGCATGGAGTCAATGGTGGGCTTACTAGCTGGTGCATTTGGCCCTAGAGAAAAGTCACCATGGGAGCCTTGGGCAGGCTCTGGGCTCTAAGAGGGCTGAGCACAGCTGCTTTGGTTTAAATATTAATAATGCAAAATGAAACGTGTGGGGTGCCTGGCATCCTAGAGCCCAAGCCCGAGCATTGATCTAATGTCCTCCACACTTTGGTTTGGAAAAATGTGGTCAGTGGCAAGGAGGGGATGACAGTTAACTTCTTGCAAGTCTTGATGAAGTGGGGTTCTCCTTGGAAAGTGGAAGAGGGAGACTGTTTTCCCTTGATATGCCAGCATGCCTGCTGCCCCTATTCTGGCTCTCTGCTCTGCCCACCTGGACACCCAGCAGGAGATAAAGGCATCTCCAAGAAATAGCCAAGCTTGTTCTGCAGCCTGAGTGGGGCAGAAATCCATTCAGGATTCCGAAAGTTGTTTCTTGTTCTATGGCCCCTTCTTGGAGTCCCTTTCCCTACTAGAGACAACGGGGGTTTTATTGGGTTCAGCTGGCTCCTGAACTTAGGCAACTGACTCCAAGTCTCCAAAGCATATTAGCCCCTCGGCTTCCCTTACTGGCACTGCATTTTTTTAATCTGAGGAGGTTCTAACTGTTGCTTTTAGAGCATCTGGGGCCATCACATCTATCTATCTCTATCTATCTATCTATCTATCTATCTATCTATCTATCTATCTATCTATCTATCTATCTCTCCAGTCATGGCCAGAAACTTCATGGATTTGTTCTCTCTGCTCCAGCACAAGTCCTGGAATCCTTCTCACTATGTAACATGATCTCAACCAGCTTCTTGAAAAGTTAATAAATGCTTGATGACGTCACAGTCCCCACACCCACTCCCCTAAAGTGGGGTGGGAGGGTATCAGAGGCCCGAGTTAGAGGTTGTTTTGAGTAGGAGAAGGCAGAGGCTCTGGGTTTGCCCAACAAAAGAGCCCTGTGCAAGTGTGGCCACAGCGAGGCTGTGGCTGCCACAGAACTGGAATGAAGCGAGCCTGGGTTTCCCCAACGTCTCTCTCTGGTTTTATACAACCCAGTAATGTTCCCAGTTATAGGCGTGAGCAAATCAAGCTGCAGTGCTGGTTGCTTAGCCATAGCAGCACGGGGCGGGTGAGGAGGAGGGAGAGAGGTTATTAAGGCTGAAGAGGGGCATGGGCACCCCAGAACCTCTCAGAGGATCAGGAGTGGACACTCAACCTTGCCCGAGAAGGGTGGAGGCTGTGGTCACCGACTCTGGGCTCTGGCCCCTCCCACTCCGCCCCCTTTGGCATCTCTCCCCTGGGGAAGCTGAGAGAAAGTCTCGCCTGCTCTGGAGGCCACAGGCCCAATTGGCTACAGTGATCCCCTTTATGTGTCACTGCTGGCTGTAAGCGTTGTGTTTGGTTTGGCAAAACAGCTATTTAAATAGCAGTGAAATGTGTCACTGGAAAAAAAATTAGCTCATGTTTCCTTTGCCATTTCTTCATGATTTCCATTAAAAGTGTAACCACGGGTAATAAATTAACAAGATCTGTAAAAGCGACCATAGGAAACCACGGATCCAGAATCCCTATAAACTTCTAACCCACGGAGCTAAAAAGCTGGAGGACTCAGAGGAGGCAGATTGCTTCAGCTGTGCTTCAGCTCTGTGTCGGAATCCTATCTTTCTCTTCAAACCTCCAATCTGAAAGGAAATCTTCACTTCTGTCATGGGCTACTGTTTGTTCCAGGGGAGAAATTCCTCATGTGGAAAACACAGGGCCTTAAGGGCATTGCTTAACACTTCAAATTTCCTAAAAACGCAAGAAAAAATAATCCTAAAGTTTATACCAAAGAATAGATCCTTTTTATGTATGGTCATGGTTGCTTGTTTTTTGTTTGTTTGTTTATTTTTTGTTTTTTTTGTGTGTGTGTGTTCATACGTGTGTTTATATGTGTAGTGGTCAGAGGATAACCTTGGGCATCGTGACTCCCATGTACCATTCATTCCTCTGCCTTGCGCCTTTGGTTTGAGATGGTCTTTGGTTGGTCTGGAACTTTACCAAGCAGGCTAGACTAACTGGCCAGAGACCTTCCAGGGATCTGCCTGTCTCTGCTTCCCATCTTGCCATCCCTAGAATTACAAATGGGTGCCCACAAACTTAACTTTTTATGTGGATTCTGAGGAGGCACATTCAAGTCTGTATCAACTTACTGAGCCATCCCTTCAGTCGTAACCACAGCCCAGGTCTTGATTTCTCAATTGTCATTGAAATCAGACCTTTTCCCATGGGTATTTGATACCAGCTTGCAGTTTAGTTTCAGAGACAGAAGCACTGAGGTCAAAGCCCAGTACTTACTCTGGCCATCAGCTCCAGTGGTCAGTGGACGCCAACAGTTGCCACTCCCATCTTTCTTCCTTATCCGTTTCCCAGCCCACGCTTGTTTGTGCTGAGTTGGGACAAATGATCATCGTAGGAGGCCAAGAATCTTCTGAGACAGTACAGGGGAAAAGCCGCTCCAAAGGAAGGCAGCCTTGAGAAACATGTTTGTTATGACAGACATAGACTATGGGGGAGCCAACGGGGGAGGGCAGGTACTTCAGTGCCTCACCGGAAGGGTGGAAGAATGAACAGGGGCTGTGTGTGCAGGACCCTAGGGGTGTGCTGGTGATGCAGCCAGTACTGGGACAGACTTGTAAGTCAGGCAAACGAACCTGTGCAGCTCTGAGCTTGGGGTTTGAGGGGTCAGACAGAGGACTGTGCTGAGCAGTGTTTGTGTAGCTGGAGAGAGGAGTGGGTCTGTGTTTAGTGTTATACTTGGGGATGGAGGACTGAAGATCATTGAGAACTGGGGAAATCGAGGACAGGACTGGAATGCAAGTTTAGTATTATATCAGGGACTAGGGGCTGCTGGGTGCTTCAGGTTACTCTCAGGAAGCTGGGGGAGTTGACAATGGGACTGGGGAGTGTTGGGGCCAGCAAAATGGCCCCTTGGGGAAACTTGCCAACCTGAGTTTAATCCCCAAGGCCCCTAGGACCCTATGAAGTTGTCTTCTGACAATCAGGTATGTGCTGTGGTATGCCTTGGTGTGTGATCTACCCATCCCCAATAAACAAACAAATAAATGTAATTTTTAAAAAAGTATTGAGGAGTGTGTTTTACGTTACACACAGTGAGGAAAAAGTATTGAGGAGTGCATTTTACATTATACACAGAGTGCGGAAGTGGGAAGGAGACCTGGGTTTGTGTTAGCATCACATCAGGGACAAGGAAAGCTGGAGGCAGGATTGAGTATGTCTGTGTACTAGGGATGGAAGTGCAGAAGAGATCTGAAGGAGTGCACTGAATGTCACGTGGCAGGCTGCGGCAGTGTGTTCAGGCTTATGCCAAGGCACTGGGGAAAAATGTTAGTGGAACACAGAGTTTGTCTAGAGAGTGTGGAAGGACAAGGATGGTGGGTGGAGCTAATTAACTTCTCTTTGTCTTGTCTTTGAGGTTCCTGTCCCTCTTGGCCATCACAGTCTCTGTACGCCATAGCTTCTCTCATGAGGATTTCAGCCTTCCTCACTGATGGGATGGAACGTACTTCCTGTCTCCTGTCAGGTTGAAGATGGGGTGCAGGAGGGGAGTGGGGTGCTGATTTTAGAGTGCTAAGTAGTCACATACTCCTACAGCCCAGTTCCCCTTGGGTGTTAGGTCCGTGGCTGAGCAGTAGGCTGGCCTTCTTTCTTGGGACAGTCCCTTCCACTAGAAAGTGGTGGTGTGGAATGTGGTGACCTTTGTCACAATGAAATGAAAGGACTTGGGAGAATGTCTTTTCTAGGACCATAGAAAGAATCCTTCTCTCCTCTTCTAGCTTGAGCCCCAAGGTTCTGCCAAGGCACCTGCTGTCCTGAAGGAGAAACATCTGCTTATTCACTACACATTCCATGCAGATGTTTGGATGCCATGTAGATTCAGCCTGTTGTGTGGGTCTTCTGAGCACCCTGTCTGGAAACCAAGTTTTCTTCTTGGAGCTGGAAGGCAGAGAGGGAAGGACTTTGAACTGAGAACAAAGTGGGACTGGGTGGCCACCCTACTGCCTGGGGATGGGGGTGGAGGGAGCTTGGAAGGCTGGGAACTCTGGAAGGATTGTAGCCGTGGCAACAACTGGAACAAGATTTCTCATAAACATTTCGACTGTTTATGAAGCCACCAGGGTAGGCAAGCACTTGCCAAACCTTGGTCATGAAAAAGCTGCCCTTTGTAGTGCTTCACACCACTTCCCAGACGTGGATGAAAGCCCTACTGGGTGCTTTGGGGGCCCTCCTATGTCCCACACTAACTGCTTTTTTGTACACTGTGGCCTGTGGTTAAAGGGCAAAGAGAAGCAGTACTCAGGGCCGCTGGCTGAGAAGGCCAATTAACAATGCTGGGCAGTGAGCATAAATCACCAGGCTCCCCCTTTCCTGGGCTCAAGGCTGGAAAGTATCAGAACTGTGCAAATACTTGGGATGTTTCTCTTTATTAGTGATAAAATATTGGACGTCAGTGTGTGCTGTTTCATGCCCTGCCTCCGACAGTTGGAGCAGTAATTGTGATGAATAGGGGTCCAGGGGCAGGACTGCAGGCATTTAAGCAGGCTCTCTGGATTGAAAATATTAGGAATGATTAAAGGTCAAATACTTTATAAATGTATCAGTGCTAGATCTGCTCTCCTGAGGTAGGGGCTACCCTTCCAGGCAACAGAACAAAAGCCAACATTAGAGTATTCTTCCACACCCTCCCTTCGTTCCGTTGCATTTCAACTACCAAGCTGAATGGTGTTGTTCTCAGGGCACTGGCTCCAGAAGACTCCAGATACCAAAATCTACAGATGTGCAGCACCTTTTTGTAAAGCTCTCTCTCTCTCTCTCTCTCTCTCTCTCTCTCTCTCTCTCTGTGTGTGTGTGTGTGTGTGTATGAGAGAGAGAGAGACACAGAGAGACACAGAGAGACACAGAGAGACACAGAGAGAGACAGAGACAGAGACAGAGACAGAGAGGGAGGGAGAGAGAGAGAGGGAGGGAAGGGGAGAGAGAGAAAGAGAGGGAGGGAGGGGGAGAGAGAGAGGGAGGGAGGGAAGGGGAGAGAGAGAGGGAGGGAGGGAGGGAAGGAGGGAGAGATCTGTTCTGATCCTGGCATACACTTTAAATCAACTCTAGATTGCTTATAATTCCTGGCACAAAGTAAATACAGAATGAATAGTCGTCATACTACATTGTTTGAGACAAGAACAAAGGTCTGTACATGTTCAGCACTGACATCCCCCTCACCCCAAAGAGTTTTGACCCTGATCAGCTGAATCCATGTATGTAGACTCAATAGATTAGATGCAGGCTGCAAACAAACAGATATTTTCCTCTAACTTGTGTGGGCAGGAGTCTGCTGCTGTCTCCCTGGTGAGGAGACACTGGGCTGGGATCAGTGGGAGTGACCTCAGCCCAGAGTCTGGAACTATGCTCTTCATTTTTACCTCCATAACAGAGGCCTCCCAGGCATCACGGAGGAATCTGATCCTCCAGATGGAGTGTCTGATCCCTCACTATTGAATCAAGAGATCTTTGGGTCTCTGGCTTCTAGGAGGCTCACGGTGGATCTTGTGTTCCCTCATAGCAATGTTGCTCACGTGCCTTCTCACAGAAGTAAGGCTCAGGCCTTCCTATAGGAGGGAGCAGAGAGAAAACAAATATAGGAGTTTGGAAATAGCATGGGAGTCGCATGGTAATAAGCACGGAGGAGAAAAACAAAGCAGAGGAGGAAGCAGACATCTGGAGATGGTCAAGGAGGGCCCCGTGGGAACCAAGAGAAGTTACAGTACAAAGCCTTGAAGGTGCTGGAGCAGGGGCACAATCAGCACACTTTATTAACTGCACAAGCATCCAGGTATTGTAGTATTTCTTGTCCATCTTGCTTAGGAACTAAGCTGCGATATAAATAAGAAACCGCGAATGGGGTGCAAAAGAACTTGTTCACAGAAAGTGATGGCTAAGCCCTTATACAAATGGATTTTCGAGGGAGTCGATTGGCCCTACTCCCAGAGCATCCAATTCAGGAGGGGTCTGAGATTTTGTGGTTCTAGCAGGTCTGAGCTGCTGCTGCTGCTGCTAGAACCTGGACCCACTACCACCAACAGTAATTCTCTGCTTCTTGACTGGGGCCTTCTGAAGGCGAAGGGAAGTTTAGGGAGCAAGACACACAGCCACTTTCCCATCCTGGTCCTTAAAAATGAGAGAAGGGACAGTGCCCTAGTCAGGGTTTCTATTGCTGCTATGAAACACCATGACCAAAAGCAAGTTGGGGAAGAAAGGGTCTGTTTGGCCTATGCTTCCATGTCCCAGTTCACCATCAAATGAAGTCAAGACAGGAACTCAAGTGGGTAGGAACCTGAAAGCAGGAGCTGAGGCAGAGGCCATGGAGGGGTGCTGCTTACTTGTTTGTTCCCCTGGCTTGCTCATCCTGCTTTCTTACAGAGCCCTGGGCCATCAGCTCAGGGATGGCACCACACATAATGGGCTGGGCCCAACCCCATCAATCACTAATTTAAAAATGTTCTACAGGTTTGCCTACAGCCCAGTCTTACAGAGGCATTTTCTAAATGGAAGTTCCCTCCTCTCAGATGACTTTTAGTTTGACATGTTGAGTTGACATGAACTAGCCAGCACCGACAATAAGAATCAAAAGAGGCAGTGTTAGAGACGGAGAGGCCTAAACTCCAGGCAGGTGGAGGAGGCTCTGATGGTCAGTAGTAAAGATGGTGTTCCTTTCTTCTGCTGGCTTCCTGGGATGAAGCAGAGAAGGAAAGAGCCAGGAGACAGACAGACAGACAGACAGACAGACAGACACACACACACACACACACACACACACACACACAGAGAGAGAGGGGGGGGGAGAAGGCCCACTCCTAGGTTGTCCAGTACTTGAGCACTAGAAGGTATGTGTGTTGGGGAGACTTAGAGAAGTGCTCCCCCAACCCCCTGTGCTAAGTCAGGCCTCCTCCAGCAACACTGTGGAGATACACAGGATTCTAAAGTCAGCTTTGTCCAAATGTGTCCCATATAACACTCCTGCCAAGGGATGGTTGTAAATGTCACTAAAAAGGAGAAAACATGTTTTGAGAAAGCTGGGAACACAGTCTCTTCACTGTAGGACTGGAAGCCTTTGATATGCAAGTGTGAAGTTTGAATATCCCCAGAGGTTGGTCTGGGAGTCAGTGTTTTGCAAGTTTTTGGATCACAGACTCTCCTTCAATGTTTCATTGAAAATCGTACAAGATTGTCACACAAGAGATATGCTCTGGAAGATACTGCTTTGGGGATACAGTGGTCTTTACCAACCTATGAGGACGGGATGCTAAGAACTCTGAGGGTATCTTCAGCAGACACAAAGCCAAGATTGCTAGTCCTGAATTGAAGAGTATTTCAGAACTGTAGCATCTGATGCTGTGGGATACCCTGGATCTCTGAAGAGAAAGCCTATGAGCCTTGATTCCCGAATCTCCTGTCTATGACACGGACAGGACAGGAGGAAACCATCACTCTCTCTAGGGTATTTGAACCTTGCTCAAACACACTCTCAACACACTAAAGCATAGAAGTGTGTCATGCATAGGCTGATTGCATAGCTGGCAAGATTGGTCCTCATTGACTCAGAGTGCAGGGTTCTGCCCCTTAGCAAGAGCCTGCAGAGCCAGGAAGGGGAAGGGGAGGGGCCTTAGGCCAGCTGTGTCTGGAGAGCGGCAGGCCTGATATTTACGACTATGATGGTCCTTCTCTAGTGGACCTGCTTTGGAACATAAATAAACTTAATAGGCTTCAAATAATTGTGACAACTGAGTTTAAACCCTAGACTGTGGTCCAGGGCAATGGATGTCTTTCTTCCCAGGAAGCATCAGGCAGTCCACCTGACTCCATAGCATCTGTGCTCAGCGTTCAGCAGGAAGAGCAGCACTACTTGATGGGTCTTTGGCAAAAAATGGGTGGCCTGGGGAGTGAAGCCCGGTGGGGGGTGCTTGCTCTTGCAAGATGCCTCAAGCTGAGGCTGTGTATTCCTCACCTTGTCCGGCCTCCATCCTGATGGAGCAGATCGAAGGTCGAAGATCGGCAGCAATCCTGTTCCTTTCCTAGAGAGAAGCATGTGCCTTTCTCCTTTCCTGATTCTAGCCATCCCCAGAAGCCATTATTGAGACATGTAGGATTATAATTGGCTCAAGATGCAGGCATATTTGGAACAGTTTGTGTAAGACATCATGCCATCCTGTAGGAAAGAAAGGCACCTACTCTTCAGGCAGAGAAACCCAGGATAAAGAGCTGTGCATAACACACAGTTATAAAGAAAGCAGAGAGATAAGGGAGAGATTAGTTTCTGCTGATCAGGGACAGGACTTTCCAGGGGAGGGAGCGATCTAAACAAAGGCACAGAGACTGAGGGCGCAGAAGGAATGTTCAGAGAATGGTGTGGTCTGCTGGGAGAGCAGCAGGATAAACATGTTGGAGCCAGAATGTGGAGAGCCTTTCATTCTAAGGGATTTGGGTTTTATCGAGTAAGCACTAGGAAGCAGGGTTTTATTTTAATGTTTTAAAGTCATAACATGCATAGAGTGAAATCTTCAAACAATAGCTTTCTGATCCGTAGGCACCCACCTCCCTTCCCAAGAAGCATTTGCAGTTTCTTTTATATTCATTTGGAGAGTTAGTCTTTGCAAAAATGTACATGACTGTATGGACTCAATTAAAAAAAAAAAAAAAACTATTAGTGTGTTACATATGTTACTGTACCCCATCTAACTTACTTAACTGCAGATATTAGAGGTCTTAAATATAGTTCATTGATCTCCACAGTTTAATTAATAAAACTGTACCTCAGGATGTTTTATGTTTGTAGTCTTTTGCTATTGCGTATAATTGCTTTGCTCCAAAATCTATAAATTCATTGGCATAAAATTGCTTGTCAAGGGATATTAAATGTTTGCTGTTGGTAGACTTCCCGTGGAAACATCTAGTGGAGAGGATGCTGGCAGCAGGCTTATTTTAGGAAGGTGTGTTTGAAGGCGGTGGCATGGTAAATTTGGAAGGCATTATGAGAAAATCAGGCTTGATATAATGAAGCCCAGAACAGGACACTGGCTGAGGAAGAGAAGGTCAAAGGTGGAGACACTGGTCACTGTTTAGATGAGTCTACGTGAGAGACAACTTAGCCGCAGGGCCCTTTCTATCATGGGGGTGGATTAACCAAGGGATAGTATGCATAGCTTTTACCAGACTTCTTTAAAAAGCAGACACGGTAAAAAGCAGAGCTGGTTAAGAGAGCTGAGACAAACCGGAGCAAGGCAGAGTGCGGACTTGGAACCCAGCCTTCAGAAACAGCGTTTACGTTTTATCAGCTTAGCTTTCACTGGAGACAACAATCACACTTCAGGGCTTCACATAGTACAAGATTATTTTTGACACAAATCGCCATGGGATACTGGTTCACAAAGGAGCGCCCTGCTCACGAGGTTTAATGGAGGTTTTGTTTCCATCCATCTGTTGAGTAGTATTGAATCTCCTGGCTGCATAGACCAGTAAGGAAATGTCCTCTTGCCATGTGCCGGGAGGAAGAGTTACCTGATGTGCCAGTAGGGGACCATTGCCTAAAGAACAGTGACTTACAATCTCACAGGCTGTTCTCCCATGTGCAGAAAGGGAACAAGGGCACTGCCACCTCAAAGACTAGGTGAGGGTCAGTGTGCCGTCTGCCCAGCTGGGCGTTCGGAGCTGACTATCACGGCAGTGGTTATCTACGATGCGCTCTGTTTGCTGAGACCTGGTGAGAGCAGTTCCAGCAGCTTTCCATGTGTTTCTCTGTCCTCCCCAGGTCTACACGGAGGAAAAGCACAGTCCGTTTATGGCTAGCCTGGATTGTTCTGGCCCCAAAGTAGATTTATTTTCTTGAAATAAATCATTTAGTTTGGCCAACTGCACAGATCAAATTCATGAGATTATTTCCAAATCTCACTATGCCTGGTCCACCGGAGCTCCAGTCTCTTGCCAGACGGCTCTTTTACAGCATGTGTAGCCTGCAGAATGATTCCTACCCAGTCTTTCATGTCACTCCCACAGTTCTGAAGTCTGGAGGCAAGCTGAATGTTTGCTGTTCTGGGATCATTTGAAGCCGGGCATGCAAAGAGTTCCCAGTCACTTTCAAGTCAGCCTGTAGGAAGTCTTTCTTGGCAACCAGACAACTAGCATCAGTTATTAAAGGCATGTCAAATGAATACAGACACCTCTGTGAGGAAAACCGCAAGGGCAGTTACTTTTTCTAATATGAATGGGAGGCTAATATCAAATCACCTTTAATTTTCCACTCTTTCTTTGCTGTTTCGATGGGAGGTCAAATCTAATAATACAGATACAGGGGGAAACCGTTTTGTTTTCATTTCTCGGAGCATATATACCCTCTGCAGATGTGTGTCTTAAAACCAGGCTGCGGAATTTGAGCGAGTACCTGCACACTGACTGACAAGGCTGTTTCCTCCTAGAACATCCTACTGGACGCCAAGCTGGTGTTGCCCTCACAGGCAGCGAGCTGCTGATCCATGAAACACAATCAAGCACGGTCTTGTTGATAAGCCACACAGCCCACAAAGCCCAGGCCACAGTGCTTGCCCGAAGGCAAGGATGACCGTGCACACTCAGCTACTCCTCTCCCCAGGACCAGGGGAGACAAGCGGGGAAAGCATTTTGAAAAAGGCAGGCTGTTTTCCAGATGTGAGCCCCTGAAAACCTTGAGAAGGCGCCTTTTTCCATGTGGCCTCTGTCTAGAATCCCCATGGACAGGTTTGCGATCAGGGGAGCCAGTGACAACCAGGATGTGCCACATGGTGGGCAGGAGGCTCAAGTTGGGAGCATTGTCTGGGTTCTGCCTACACTGCTGCTTTTTTCTTATGGTCAGAATTGTGCTGGGATTCCCTGTCCTTTGTTTTCTCATCTTTATAATGGGAGCAACTCCTCGAATGGTGACTTTACAAATGAAATATGCAGTAATAGGGATTTCTCCTCCCTCCCTCTGTCTCCACAGGGTCTTACCATGTACCTCAGATTAGCCCAAAACTTGTGACTCATGGGTTTTGTCACCATGCTGGGCTATAAGTGCCTTATTCTTAAACCAACCTCTGGTTTCCTTTAGGTCTTTCTGTTCAGTTCCTTGGTGTCTTAGGCCAGCGTTTTTCTCACGCCACTTGCTTTTTTAGTGTCTCAGTTGAGGCTTTCTTCCCATCTCAGACCCACATTTGTGGTTGCTCTGGTTTTTGATTTGCTCTGAGATTAACCGAACGCCATGATGCCTCAATTTATAAAAGGTAAGGAGGAGCAAGAGTGAGCTCCGAAGAGATTGCCAGGGAACTTTTAATTCTTTTTCATATTTCTTATCCCCATCCCTGATAGTTTAAAAATGTGATCACTGCAGGGCTGGACAGATGGCTCAGTGGTTAGGAGCACTGAGTGCTCTTCCAGAGGTCCTGAGTTCATTTCCCAGCAATCACATGGTGGCTCATAGCCATCTGTAATGGGATGTGATGCCCTCTTCTGGTGTGTCTGAAGACAGTGAAAGTATACTCATATGAATAAATAAATAATCTCTTTTTAAAATGTGGTCATTGAAAACCGGCCTGGTTTACATTTATAAGTTCCTCGGTAGAGACTTTAGGATGTCTCAGGTAAACAAGGTAGAGTGAGACCAGGAGCCTGAAGATGACTGAGCAGGTAAAGAGCTTGCTACATAAGTATGAGGGTCTGCGCCAATCCCAATCCTCATATCTCATGTAAAGCTGTGTGTGGTAGCAAGTGCCTACAATCCCACTGCACCAGCTAGGTGGAGACAGGAGGATCACTGGAGCTTGCTGTCCAGTCAGCATCATGGAGTTGGTGAGCCAGGGATCCCAGGGAGAAACCCTGTCTCCGAATATACAGTAGAGGAGTAACTGAGGAAGACATCTCATGGCTATCTCTGTGTTCCATATGGACAGATGTGCACATGCACACATACATACACAAATAGACACACATATACACACGCACACATACACAAATACATACATGTACACAAATAGACACACACATATACACTCATATATACATACACATACATAAATAGACACACATATATACACATACATACACATACACAAGTAGATATACACACACAGAGTTACAGAAACCACACACACATGGAGACACACACAAAAGAAAAGTGACTCAGTCCTTCCCTCCCCTCTCTTTTTCTTCCTTTCTCCCTGTCCCCTTCATTCCTCATTTTCCTCCCATCTTTGTCTGCTTTGTATTCTTCCTTGTCACAAAACAAAGAATGTAGTCTAGGCACTAATTTACTGAAGTAGACGTAAAATGAAAATGGAAATAGAAAACTTTACTCAGATGCTCAGATCTGGCCACTTGATTGACGGTTTGCTTTTGCGAATCAAAACAAGCAATTGATTGGCCTTTCCCACCACTTGTTATTCACTTTAAATATAGCCTGATGCCTTCTAGAGAAGACGAGCCCCTTGTATGCATGTGGATGGATGTATGTATGTATGTGTACGAAGAGTGTGTGTGCACAAGTCCAGGTCCGACAGTAAAGGAGCTAGCAGAAGTGCCGTGGGCTGGATCTGTGCCACAGCTCGCTCTGCTCACTTTTTATGATCATCTGAGAGGCAAGTGTTACAATTATCATCCAAGCAAGGTCCAGTGGTTTGGAAAATGGCCCTCATATACCCATAGGGAGTAGCACTGTTAGGAGGTGTGGCCTTGTTGAATAGGTGTGGTGTTGTTGTTGAAGGAAGTGTGTCACTTTGAGGTCTTGTACGTTCAAGCCATGCCCAATGTGGTACTCCCTTCCTGCTGCCCGTGGATCCAGATGTAGTAGAACTCTCAGCTACCTCTCCAGCACCATGTCAGCTTGTGTCCTGCCTTTCTTTCTGCTTTGGAGACAATGGACTAAACATCTTAACTGCAAACCAGCCCCAGTTACATGCTTCTCTTTAGAAGAGTTGCCATGGTCATGGTGTCTCTTCACAGTAATAGAAATTCTAAGACAGAGAAACTGCAGCCTGGGAAGGCTGGAGGGTTTGTCCAACCTCCTTCTAAGGTGGAGGGAGACCTGTAACTCCAGACTTGTCTGTCTGACTTGGGAGGCTGGAAAGAGAAAACACTCTAGAGACAGGCCCTAAATATGCCTGGAAAAATCCGTAATGAAGCCTGAGCTCTGTGCTAGCTCTACATGCTCTCACACGAGTATACCACAATGTCCACAAGCCTGTAGTCTCTGTACCTCCCCTTCTCTCCTTTTTCATGGCTGCTGGAGGCCTGGCCTGCCATGATGACTGTCTTGATGCAGGAGTCTGGCTTTCTCTTATTGGGAGCTAAGGTCACCATGGTGTCCACTGAGAGGCCAGAGCCCTGCTTGGGAGCTATAGCCCAGGAAGAAGGCAACTCATTTAGAGCCTGTTAAGCTGGATGACTTGCGAGAGGATTCCAGGGCCCAGTGTAGAACAGGCTGGAGAGGTTTCTCTGCATGAAGCAGCTTGGTCCCAAAGCCACACTGAGACATTCTAGCAGCCTCCTCCTAGTGAGTGACAGCCCAGTCTCTGAGTGGCAGGAGGTCTACCGTCCTCAGTCACCAGGGTCATCCAGATGCAGAAGCTGCTGTAATGCAGTTTCCATGCTCATCAGAGGGGACTCTATGGGTGGGAAGCTGCATTCTTGCCTCGTCCCATGGCAGTGTCCCTCAGGGGAGTCATCATGCCTCTGCCCTCCGACCTCGTGTAGAATCTGTCCTCATGGAAGAGCCTAGTCAGGGTAAGCCTGTGCATATGAGGCCTCAATTTCAGATTAGATTCACAAATTTAATTTCCTATTCCTTAATTTAATTCTGCATTTTAGTTTTGTTTTTATTATTTACATGGGTTCCCTTTAATGATTCCAAATTGCTGCAACCCTCTAGCAGTATTTTGTCTTAGGTTAACTTCTTGAAAACCGATCGGCGTTGGAGTTTATTCCGTGCTGGGTTTAGTTATTTTCTGAAATGAAACACAATTAAATTAGAATAATGAGCACGCTTTTTAGAGGATTAATTCATAATAAGCAGGCCATGTGCTACAGCTCACAGAAAAAAGGGCACGGGGACCCAAAGCTGTTTTTTCTGCCTGAATATGAAAAGTGCACTCTCCGGAGCAGAACAAATCAGCTAATGACATCCAGAGTGCCGGCCAGCCCCAGAGCGGCACAGAGCTGGCATCTTGACTTAGTGCAGTCCCCGCCCACACTGTTGCCTACCTTCCCTCCCAGAGAGGGGCTGGCAGAACGCAGCTTGCCTGGCTCCTTTCTCTTTAGCCTAGTTGAGTGAAGCTACTGTGGGCTTTCTAAATTTCACCGGAGGAAGCCCTAAAACTCTGCCGCTCGGCTCGTAGCTTCTCAAGTTTTGTTCTCAGTACCTGTCAGCCTTTCTTTTTCATCCATGGGATTCCTGGGAAGCTCCTATGATGTGCCAGGCATCCATACACAGGCTTCAGATATATTTGAGAGGGAAGCAGACCTGGCTTTCTGCTCTCCGGGACTCATGCTCTAGCAGGCAGAGACAGAAAGGATGAGTCTGTTATACATTTGGAAGGTAGTAAGTGCTGAGAGTATGGTGTGTCCATGTGCCTGTGGCTGGCAATTTTAAATGTGGTGGGGCAAAGTGTCAATTGAACCAACACTTGAAGGCAAGAAAGCTAACCCTTTCTAGGAGCAGCCCAGGGGCCGAGTGCTCCAGTGAGAAGATCTCCTGTGTAAGCCCTAAAAGAAGGAGTGTATCTGGCTAGATAAGGGAGGACTATGCACGCCAGGGGAGCTGAGAGGAGAGAATGAACAGGGAGCAAAGGCAACCAGATCGAGTGGACCTTGGCTTCTGCTGTGAAGACATGAAAAGTTAGGGTAGGGTTTTGAAAGGGCAGCATGCACCTGACTTACATTCAAAGACTGCTGGCTGCCGGCTGGGAACCGACTGTTGTGGGTGATACTGCAAGGTGCATGCAAGCTGGGTGACTTTTCAGGAGACTAAGAGCATAGGTCCTCAGCCTCGGGCTCGACTGTAACCATGTTCTCTGGACTCAGGTCTCACATCCAGGCCTAGGAATTTAGAACCTTCTGCAGCCTCTTTCCTTACCAGCAGAACCAGAATGATGGTTTCTAAACAACCAGAGCTCACACACAATAAAGCGTGTCTCACCATTATTCCCATTGTGGCCCTGGGCTCTCCTCTACAGCCTCTCATCCTTCACACTGCCCCATATACTAGACTCTTAAATCTTGCAATGGAAAGGGTTTTGCTGGGAGGAGATAGCCCTTCATAGTCTCTTTGGTTGACTGGGACCCCACAGATGGAGGGAACCCCTTTCAGCCAGGTACCCTATAAGGCACCTCAGAAAGTTTCTCTGGTACAGCTGCCACAGGGATGAGGACAGATCAAAGCAAGAACAGATGGACATCTGTGGCAACCAAAGCAAGTGCAGGCTGAATGAATAAGTAAGCAGATAAATGATTGATGGGGGTGGGGGAGAATGAATGATTAATGAATAAATGAATGATTGATGAATATACAACAAATGTACAGCTGAGACCCAGCTCTTCCTCTCTCTGCTTTTGGGTTTATTCCTGCCTGGAACAGAGGACTAAAGCCCCTCCCATGGCTCTTGCCTGTGGAATTTCCTTGTGGAGTTGGGATGCAACCATCTGACCCCGGGCTGGGGAAGCCTTGTCTGAGGGACAAGATCTAGGGCTGCAGGGGGTACACAGGAGGAGGAAGACTGGACCTTGAGGACCTGGAAGGCTCCTGAGCAATTTGTAGCTTTTGAGGGAGGAAAGCTCATAGGGTTGGGGTTGGGGGTCAGAGAGGGATGTAGGAGAGACAGAGCGGGGGAGACATTTGGGTTTTGTTTTCTCAGTCTTTCATAGTTCATCTGTGGTGCTAGATCTTTGGTGAGTCCTTCTAGAGTCTTCTAGAGCCTGTTGGCACAGAGAAACCCACCTGAATCAAGTATCTGACTGTGTTATGTTAACAAGCAATAAGGTTTTGGTGACTAAAATTGCCAGAAATTTTCCTTCAGGGGACAATTGAAGATGGTTCAGATTCAGACCCAGACAACCTGTTCACTGTAGTGACATCATAGGGACCTTGCTGTGCCCTCATTTCTAGAAGTTTGTATCCCAGTGTGGCTAGATCTTTCTGTCTCTCAGGGTTGGAGGAGCATCCTACTTTGAAAAGGATTCAAGAAGCAGTGGGAATCTAGAGCCCCTGGGTCTCGTGGCTCTGAGCAATTTTGGGGGATTTTGTGTGGGGATTCTCATGGGATCTAGACCGATTTGGGGGTTGAAAGACTGCGTGAGAGTTTGGCGAGATGGTTCAGTTGGTAAAAGTGCTTTCTGTGTAAGCATGCAAACCTGGGTTTGATCCCCCACATCCAAGTGAAAACTGGGCACAGCATCCTGCTCCATCAGGCCAGTCCTGGAGAGGTGGAGACAGGATGATCCTAGGTGCTTGATAGCTCACCAGTTGTGAGCTCCAGGTTCCCTGAGGACTCCTGTCAAAAAATCAGATAAAGACTGAGTGAGGAAAATACATGGCATCCAGCCCTGGGCTCTACACAGGGGCGCATGTGCCCATGTACAACTGGAAGCGTATGCATCTGAATTCCGATTTATTTTCAAGAAACTGAGCTGATAACTGCTATCAACCTGGTTCCCATTTATGGAAAGTTTAGCTGTTGGACTAAGTGCTTTGTGGGTTTGCCATTGATTTCTCTTGTCCTCCTCAGAATGTATGGCGGGCATCCTTAAACCTTTATTTTATAGATGAAACAGGGGTACACGGTGCCTAATAATTTGCACAGAAGTTGTACTGTTGGAATTGACCCCTGGTGGATGCTGACCGTTTGGAGCAAGGGGACTTCTAGCAAGTCTCCTGAATCTGGTTTTTTGTTTTTTTTTTTCCCTCTTAGGGGACTATTGACCCTCTAGGCTAGCTATAAGTGTGCAGAACTCTTCTTAGAAAGTTCACATATAGGATGGTGGAGATGAGATGGCTCAGTAGCTAAGAGCACTTGCTGCTCCTGCACAAGCAGGTTCTGTTCCCAGCACTTACATGGTTGGTTGCTCACAAGTCTGAAACTCCAAAATCCCACACCTTTTTCTGACCCCCCATTAGGCACCACCAGGCACACATATGAAGTGCGTGTGAGTGAGTGTGTGTGTGTGTACACACTAATACATACAAAATAAAAGAAGAAAAGAAAAATGCACATTTTGTATTTCTTCGGCAGTCTCAGAGGTCCAGGGGCCTCGCTGAACCTTACTTTTCCTATTCAGTGCCCACAGTGACTGTTTTCCTTACTCATAACCCAAGGGCACGGGGCAGGGCGGGGGGGGGGGGGGCAGAGCAGGGCTCAGAGCCTCTGAAACTCACCCCTGTAGGGAATGGGATCAGACAGGACAGGTTAATCAATGTGAGCTCACTGCCTGCTCCTTGTATAATTGCATTCCTGCCTTTCTATCCTAACAGCCAGCACTTAGAATAATTGCATTCCAATAAGGCCCCCAGGTCCAGGGCCTCTGAGACCTGTTGACACACCATCTGCTTCCCGTGGGCTTCTGGAGACTAAGGCAGCCTTTCAAACGTTTCTCTGTGGTTTTTTTGTTTGTTTGTTTGTTTGTTTCTTTTTCTGTAAGAAAGGCAAAGGACTCTCTAACAGCTCTTGTCCCAAGTCCCTAAGTCTTAACCCACCCATATCACATTAACTTTGGAGCTCAGAGGCCTCTACCGCCCTAAACTGTCTATCCGATGTCATGGCAAGCCACAACTCTCTTCCAAGTAGATGGCCTCTGGAGATACTTGGCTTTGGAGTAGAGTGGGTGCTCCAGCTGAGGCTGAGAGACCACTTCTTAAAAGCTTGGGTGTCCTCTCAGGACTGGGTGTTGGAATGCCTTCACCAGTCTCAGTTTTTGTAAGATTTATCAGCACTGCTCCCAAAGGCTCCTACTTTTTAAAGGAAAAAAAAACAAAAACGAAAACAAAAAAAAAAAAAAAGCCTCTTAGTCCAAAGAAATAGAAACTCTCCCAAAAACCAGGGCTTTTTATGAACCCAGAGAGTCACATTTCCAGAAATATAGCTTCCTCCAAAGAAGGTGTGTGCATTCATTCTCCAGGCTCAGGGAAGTCCACACAACTCACAGAGAAAGTGCAGGGTTCATGGTGATTTGAGTTTCCCAAAAGACATGGCTCCTCTGCTGGCCCCCACCCAAGGAATGAGGTATGAAGGGAGAGGTCTGGTGTTTGTTATATGACTTACAGATGCCCCTCCCCCATCATGCTATTTTTTTTTCCCCCTTGGAAGAAGTTTCCTCCAGGACTCCTTAGCTATAAAGTCTCATCAAATTCATGTCCCGCTTCCCGAATCGCATCTTCAAGGTTGGGTTCCTCATCTATTCTGGTTGCAGGAGGGAGAAGAGAAAGCTTAACCTTGCAGGAAGATGAAGAAGATCCTTGAATGGTTAACCCTTCCGCTCCCAACACCATCTTTCTAGCTGCGGCTCTCTGCTTTAGCAGAAAACACAGCTATCTTTCAGGAAGATGAGCTGGTCTCTGAAATCTTGGCTCTGCCAGTGACAAGGCATGTGCCTTTGGGGAGAGTCTCATCACCTCCTTGATCATAGCTTTCCTCTAGTGGGAACAGAGGGTAAGATTCATTTTACAAGGTGGGAATTAAGGGGGAACACTTTCATGATATTCACTATGTAATTTCCTCCTTCTCTGTCCTGCATGAAGGTATTGCTATTGGTCTGTCCTGCATGGGCACCTTATTAGATCCACTCACCCTTAATCCTAATCTCTTGTTCACTGACAGCAGACAACCTGAACTCCACCGCTTTGGGCTTTCCCCAGAAGGCTCTGTTCCACTCACAAGCTCAGTGTTCTTCCCTAAGGTGCCAGTGTAGCCTGAGATGTGGGGGCACCCACAGGCAGGCCGATTTGTTGTCTGTTCTTAACTGCCTCTGGTTGAACACCAAGGTCTTTCATTTAAGACTGTTAGAGATGCAGTGCTGCCTAGGACCCTGCCCATAATTTTCAGGGCAAGATTCAGGTTGTAAATAAGCTCCCCATGTGGCCTGAAGACAAGCATGGGCTGGTGAGTCGTGCCGGGCACACAGCACGGCTCAAGGCCATGCCTAGCACTTCCTCTCCATTGCCACCATTGTTCAGGCCAGAGACACCACCACCACCAGGGACACTTCATGGATGTCACTCAGCACCTTAGTCAGGACTGTTTGAGCCACAGGGAGATGACACCCAAGCAATACACAGTAACCAGACCCTCAAAAAAGACCCCCTCGCCCTCCCCCCACGGCCACCACCAAGTTTTGCTGTGCTTTGTAAACATATGAGCTGTTTGTCTTGGAGCTGACAGGTGGTAAGGAGAAAAGGTGCCAGGGGAGGAGGGAAGGGGTCAGAAATGGCCAGAGATTAGGGATTTCATTAAACTGCCTGTTTAGGTAAGGGCTTTTAGGTGCAAAGCTGCTTTACATGATAATGGCAGTTTATCTGAATTCCATTCTACCGAAAGAAGCTTCTTTTAATCTTAATTACTGTGGCTAGTAAGCCACTGGGTTTCTCCCCCACTGCCTTCCCACCCCTGTGGTAAATGGAACTGCCTGACTCTCAGCTTTAGCTGCACTGGCCACTTCAGGGGACAGATCTCTTGTCATCCACCCCTTTAGGATGCTTGGCCATGCACCAGGCAACTTTTGGTGTGTGAAGGGCCTTTGGGACAAGTCAGCAAGGGGAGATCTGGCTTGAAGTCCCTTAAAGCTCTGCACAGGCCAGTCAGGGCAGCAAAGCAGCTCTGGTATTTGTGACTGGAACTCAACAGTACTCCTTACCAGCAATCCAGTGCAAATTGGGACGAGCGCCACCTGGTTGCATGGTTAAGTGAGCTCTGTAGAGGCTAGATCAAGGGGTGATCTGACTTGAGGCATGGACCAATGGTTGGAGGAGCGGCGTCTCTTGTGGGGGCGGCAAAATTGTTCAGGCAGGAACCACCCGAACAAAGGGAGCTAGACAGAAAGGTTGGTTGGTGGTGGTGGTAGGGGGGACTGCAAGAGAGTGGGCCTGAAAGCCTTTAGGGAATCTGCACACTGGGCAAAGGCAGGGAAGGGTTAAAAGGGCCTGGGAACTCCTGTTTCCAATCACTTGTCAGTTCGCTTTGCTTATCAGCGAGGATAGGACCGCGCGCAGAGCAGCTCAGAGAGCTTTCGTTTCCAAGCTCTTCCCGGACTCCAAGCTCTCAGCGTTCTCATTACTTTCTAAGGTCTCTCCGCTCGGTCAGGAGGTGGGGGGAGGGAGGGAGCTGCGAGGGTGGGGGAGGGCTTGGAACCCAAGTTAATGGAGTAGAGTGCAAGTTACTAAATACAGCCCTAGGGGGTGGCAAGGCTGTAAGAGTCTCCGCTGTAAACCTTCGAATGGCCCCTCCTCCTCCTCCCACTGCACCACCGAAAGGCAGACTTAGTGCAGCCTGCGCGGTCCCTTTTATTTAATTCACCTTAGGCCGGCAACCTTCAATGACCACTGAGCCAGAAATCTCCACGATGTATTTGTGTCGTTCTTTTTACAACTCTAGTGAAGAATCCTTCACCTCAGGCCAGCCTATTTTCTTTTGAGACCACCCCAGGCTTGTTTTGCCCTAGCCTCCTGACTGTTGAGATTAGAAGTGTGTACCACTCTATGCTGGCTTCCCAAGGGGTGAAAATTCTCATTTCTGCCAATTTACAGTTACTAAGCTCCCTGGTTGAGGCCATTAGGGAATTAGGTACATTTACTTTCTGTATCTCCACTAGAGTGACTGTCTCAAAATAGGATGCCCAGGAGAGATGGCTGCAGAAGGGCAAAGCAAGAGGTCATCCCAACTCAGACCGTTATAGACCTTGACTCCACTCCTGTACATTGCATTTGGGTAGGTTACGATGGCAATGACAGACCCTCCACAGTATGCTTTTCTGGTTGCTCTCCACCAGAGCATCTAGAGGGCTGTCTTGAAGAAAGGCAATGCGCTTGTGTCTTGAATTACCCAGATGTGCCAGTAACCAGGCTAAAGAAAGGAGAGAGGCAGATGTGCTGCGGCAGACAAGGCGTAAGTCAATGATGTCAAGTGCACACAGGAGAGCCACTGTTTTGTGCAGAGCGTAAGTTGCCTGTCAGAACAGAATTGAGTTCTGATATGCTGAGGAGCTAGGTATGTGAGGAACTGTCGCAGATGAGAGGCTGTAGGTGGCCTCTGGGTGAGTCTAGAGTTGGGAATCGGGCCATGAGTGTGGAAGAGACACAAGAGAATCAGGATTCTGTGATGACAGAGGTAAACTCTGGGCTGGAGCCACCATCTTCTCTTGGCTGATGATGCACAAGGCTTTGGTTCTTCCAAGTTTGGACATCTCAGGCTGTTTGGCTCCATCCAGAATCTGTCTTACTAGCTGTCCACTCCATTTCACTGCAACTTTTACATCCTCTAGGCACCCTTCCCTGTGTTCTCCTCAGCTCTAGTTTCTGACTTTCCGGTGGGTTATTTCTCCCACTCTGATCCCTGCATAGACATCTGCCTTTATAACCAAGCCGTTTTATTATGTAGAGTTTAAGGGCACACGGACTTAGAAGTTTTATAGACACAGAAAGATAATGCCTCCAACTTTAAGCCTCTCTAAATTCCAATTTCCTCATCTATAAGGTTGGGACAATAATAAACACCCAACCAAACTGGCACAGGATTTAGTTGGAAGGGAACTGTATTCATTATCCATGGCTGCCTAACAAATTACCCGACAATTTAGTGGTCTAAACTAGCAATAAACACTGTGTCTCACAGTTTCTGTGGGTCAGGAATTTGGGAGCACTTTAGTTGGATAGTTTGGACTTGAGATTTCTCATGGAGGTACAGGTTAGATCTTAGCTGGGCATACAGGCATTACAGGGTGTGGCTGAGGATTATGGCTCTGATTCCAAAATGGCCTACTTGCCTGGCTTACGGCAGGAGCTGAGCCGGGTACTTGCACTGTGGCTAAAATACCTTAACAGGTATTTTTAACAAAATGACCAATATTTATTTTGGCTTATAGTTTCAGAGGGTCTTTGCCCATCATGGCAAGGAAGACTTGGCTGAGCAGATCTGTTTGTGATGTCAGGAGGTTGTGGTTATAAGGCTTGTTTGCATCATTTCGGACAGGGAAGCTGAGAAAAGGGGGGAAGGGGGAGAACCTTCACAGAAGACCTACTTCCACCAGCTGGACCCCATTTCCTAGAGGCTCCACATCATCCCAACAGAGTACCACCAGCTGGAGAACACATTCGGAACAGGAGCCTGTGGGAGCCAGTTCACATGTACATCCTAAGAAGAGGTTTTAGTTCTTCCCCGTGTGACTCCCCACAGGGCGGGGGCTTTCTTGAGTGCCTTTACCACACAGAAGTGCTATTCCTCTGGAGTGAATGAGCCAAGGGAGATGAGGGAGAAGCTGTACTGTCATTTACATCTCTGCCTCAGAAGTCACACATCCTCATTTCCACAAATCCTATTAGTTACACATGTCAGCGCTAATCAGTGTAGCCGAGCTCCACAGAGCACATGGATCCGAGGGGGGGTGCTCACTGGTGGCTCTCCGGGAGGCCGGCTACCACAGTACTTGCCTAATGCTTGTCAAAAACACAAACAGCAACCCTAGCTACCAAGCCCAGGTACTTTACAAGTTCAAGACCTCCTTGAGCTTAGGAGTGAGTTTGAGTTTGTCTTAAAACCAAAACTAAGAGCTAGGGATATAAGCTCATTGGTGGGGGGCTTACTAGCATGTGCAAAGTCTTCTCTCTCTCTCTCTCTCTCTCTCTCTCTCTCTCTCTCTCTGTGTGTGTGTGTGTGGTGTAATCTCTAGTAACACATACCTACCTTCCTTCCATATCAAAAAGACTCAGTAAACAGTAGTTGATATTCTTAGTAACTCACCCTTCAACGCTCCCTATTTAAAAAAATGAAGTCCTTCAGGGTAGATACCAGGTTTTGTCCCCATGTGTATCCCCAGGGCCTACCTAGCATTGTGTAAGCGTATTGGTAGGTTCATATGGAATGTTGAATCCACAGTGAAGGTTTGGAGAGGATCTGAGCAGGCTCTGAGTGAATGCAGAAAGAACACTTCCACAGATGCTAAGATCTGTGCATCTAGAATTCCCCATTGGTATAGAACCAAGACCTGAAGGGTTCTCATGTTTTGATGTTTCATTAGCAAGTATGTTTGATAATAAAACAATGTGTAGGGCAAGCTCTCTGGAAAAGAGGCCCACAGAAGCTGTTGGGTGGGGGATGTTTTACCTCTATCATCCAAAGGGTGACTTTACTGCTAGTCTGATGCCTGGGCTAAGGCATACATGGGGACCTATTGATATTTTACCATATTCAACTTCCTATCGTGATGATTCCTGGGCCACTTTCCCAGGTACAGTTTCCCTTTCTCAGAGACTCTGACACACATTTTCTTAGGGTTCATTCAGAGGCACACCAAGCATTTTATGTGAGAGGCCCTCCAAGCAGGGTAGGATCGGAGCCTGTGAGGTAACTGATACTTTAGGCAATATTGAGTTTCCAGACGTCTAGTGCAAACTGGAGTCTTTGCCACAGCTCCTTGAGCTTCAGAGTTCACCAATTGTCTTTCACCCCACAGACAAAGCTCTCTGTCCTTACTGGTCTATGTTGTGTGCCCTGCTTTCTCACAGGGAGCTTCTCTGGAGAGGCAGCCCCTCTGGAGCCTCAGAGACAAAGATCCTTGAGGGACAGGTGTCTCTCCAGAGATTTCCCATGTAGCTTACATTTCCACCTGTTTGAGAATCCAGTGCTCCCTCTCCAGTTTCTTAAAATCCAAACAAGTGGTTTGAATCCTCTTTCCGCCTTTCTTAAAACTAGGGGAGTGGGGTAAGATGACGGAGAGTCTCTTTTTTCTGGGGTGGAGGGAGCCTGGTTACACCAAGCAATGTATTGTCCTGGATAAAGAAAAGATCAAGACGTACGGATGTGAGAGAGTGAACTATGGGAAGCAGACAATATTAGAATTCCTGCTAAGTCAAACCAGGTCACTGTATGGGACTCTGAAAGGAAATTAAAAATGCTTATGGATGGGGAATTTTTAAAAAATAGCATAATTAAAATGTTCATTGATAGTAATAAGAATTAGCATAATTGACTCTGAAGGAGACAGTATTACACGTCAAGGACCATTGTAGCCCAGGGCAACTGGACTCCAGAAAGACCATCGTCTTGAACAAACCTCTTTTATTTCACTTTACACTAGGGTACTGGGGGTTGAACCCAGGAAAGGGCTGTGTCCCTGAACTATACTGCCAGCTCCAGGCAGCATTTTTAATAGAGGTAACATTGAGAAATATAGTTAGTCAGGGAGCTGGGCCTTGTTTGTGAGGAATCCCTTGGGTGAAGGATTGGTTTGAGAAGCTAGAACCAGGCAAATGTATCTATGTCCCTACCTAGTTGGGAGAGAATCATTCCATCTTGGCTAGAAATCCCAGGAGATGCAGGAAGCACAGAATGAGACTGAAAAAAAAAAAAGACTGTTAATGAAATAGTTAAAGTATACCATAGTTGTTCAGTCGGGTGTGGTTTAGCATGTATTCACAGTGCCTGTATTCCCAGGGGAAGGCAGGAAGTCATGTTTGGCTTTGCAGTAAGTTTGAGGCCAGCCTGGACTACATGAGACTCTATACCAAAAAGCAAAAAGGAAGTTATACATACAAGTTAAAAATAAAATAAATGCTCATTATGGCTAATTGAAATATTTTAAAAGATTCCAAAAGGAAATACAGAGTGTTTAGAGGTGAAGCAGGCACAGGGGCGGGATAGGTACAATGAAAGCTCAGCATAGAAAAGAAGCTGAAGAAACAGGACTTTTAACCAACGATTTTTAGAAAATTAGCAACAATCATTGATTAAACATATAAATTATGATTATAAGAAGATAGGCATAAAACAGAACCTTGGGAAGTCTGTGTCACATGGAGTAGCTAGGAATTTTACAGATACTATTTCTGATTTACTGTGTAATATAAAACATTACTCCCTGGATAATTGAATTAGGCACTCAGTTATGAAGCCATATGACAGGCTTTGTGTTGGATGGCAGTTAATACTGAGTGTCAGGTTGGTGAGATAGCACAGTGGTAAAGGCACTTGTGGCCAGACCTGGAGAGCTGAGTTCAATCCTCCAGACCCTGTGTGAAAGGAGAGAACTGACTTCTACAAGTGACCTTCACAGGTGCACCATGGCATGCATATGCACATACAACCACACATGCACATATGCATGCACCCATGCATGTATGCACACATAGTGATTGGCTGGGTAACATAAAATATTAAAAGTATTGCTTTTCAGGGGGGATTTGTAAGGGTGGGACTGGGAAGAGGGGAGGGAGTAGGAGCAGTGACTGGGATGTAAACTGAATAATAATAATAACAATAACAACAACAATAATAATACTGATTGTCAACCTGACAGGATTTACAGACCTCTGGGCAAGTCTGTGAGAGTAATTGATGTGGGAAGATCCCTGGTCCCTGGTCTGGGGTCCTGAGCTGCATAAAAAGGAGAAAGTGAAGCTGTTCACCAGTACTCATCTCTTCTGGCTTCCATACAAATGACATCAGCTGCCCATGCCTCTTTCACATGCTTTCCCTGTCAGGATGGCGGTAACCTCAGCTGTGAGCCAAAATCAAACCTTTCTTCTTTAAATTGCAGTGTCAAATATCTGAGAAAAGCAACACAAACACCTGTGTATCTCTATAGAAATGTAAAACCAAGTCCTTGGCTTTACAGAAGTGATGTTCCCATCACTAGACCCTGAAATAGAGCTTTAGAAAGATGGTGGTTGTCCGATTGGTTGCTCGACTGGCTCGAAGCTCGAGGGCACTGTCCGTCATGTCAGGAGGAGGCTGGTCACTTCACATTCACAGTCAGGAGACCAAGAGTGACAGAAGTGCTCCTGCTCAGCTTGCTGTCCCCTTATTTAGTATGGTGACCAAGCACACGGAATGGCACCACCTATAGGCAGGGCACATCTCCTGCAATTAGCCTTCTCTGAAGCTGTTTGTCCTCTAGGTATCTGCTGGCATAAGGTAAAGACACATTTGGGTTCTGGCTCCTTAAGATCTAGCTTATAATTCTCAATGTTAGCAGTGTGGTTGATTTGGGGTCTAGGCAAATAGTAACCACAGAGGTACTGGACCTAGGTGATTTATCCCAGGGCCTCTGATGGCTGTTTATACACCAGGGCTACCTAGAAGCTACTCTTTCCCCTCCTGCAGGACTGTCCATAACAATAGGATTCATTTTTTTTTTTTTGGTGATGAGAAAATGTATCCAATAGTGGTTTGGTGTTGGACCAACCCCATGGGTATGTACTGGTTCACCCCAGGCCTGACTATTCAGTGCACTCCGGATCACTTTCTGTTTTATTTTTAAATAGCTGTTGGATTTGATGAGGAATGCAAACTGTTGCTATTATCTCACAATAAAGATCACCAGAAAACTAAAGTTTCGACTTAAATAAAGCCCCTTACTGCTTTCTGGCTCAAGTCTATCTCTCAAGTGGGGTCCTTCCCTCTGCCTGATGCCTCCTTCCCTGCCTGTCTTGTTCTCCTTTCCAAGAGACATCTGCAGGTTCCATCTTATCCTACAGGCCTTCTAGCCTGCTCCCTCTTTATTTAGCCTGTGCTTCTCCTGGTGGCTTTAGGTTTCCCTTCCAGTCTTCCGGCCCCAGCTTTTCCACAACTCCATGGAAGCATCATCTGTCTTTCTTTTACTTCTCATCGGGGAATCCTAAAGGCTGAATAAGCCCTTCAGACCAAGGCATGAAGGGGACTTGCCTAGGGTAGTAGGGGGTGGGGCGCTGAGGATCTGCTGGGGGGCCATACAGAAGCCCATTGAGAGGCAACCCCTTAACACACAACCAAGTCCAGCCTCCATGGCTCCAGGCAGAGAGAGGTGTCCCTTGAGGTAGTGCCCAACAACACAGCCACCATGAATGACCTCAGTGTCTCTGGCTGGTGGGAGACCTTTCCCCTGTAGTCTCCAAATCCTCTGGGGCCATCAACCCCACCATTGGTGTAAATATATTGGTCTTGAAAATAATTTGTCAGCACATCTCCCTCAGTGGTGCTGACTTCATTAATTGGAAGAATTAGTTCTTTGTGGTCAATGGAAGAATATGGAGCCAAAACACATGCCACAGTTTTTCCCTAGTGACCCAGAGACCCTTGGACGAACTCCTGGGTGCCATGAAAATGGATCGCTTTGCAGAAAGAATACCATTGGATGTTTATTTAACATCAACTCCCCCCCCCCCAAGACCTTCAAATTGCTCTCACATCTGGATGCTCTTTCTCCCTTCACATGTGTGTGTGTGTGTGTGTGTGTGTGTGTGTGTGTGTGTATGTGCAGACCCAGGGCAGGGAGGAAAGTTCATAGACTGAAAATATCCAGCAGAATGTAAATTGAATGTGCAGAGAGGAGGGGAGCCTCTCTTCCTGGGGTAGAGGAGGGGTAGGGAGGCTATGTGTTCACCGTCATTCTGTGTGGATAGAGCTGCGTGTGTGTGCCCTGTGCCTGCTGTGGGCGGGCTCGTTTCCCTCTGCACCTCTGTTTATGCATTGGAGATTGGAGATATGAGGAGATTCATACACGGTACAAGGGTTGCTGGAGTCAGAGGAACAATGTCTGTCAAGTGGATAGTACATAGCAGACGTTTGATTAATAGCTGCTACTAATAATGTTGCCGGGACCAAGACCAGAATAGATCCCAACTGTTTCCATTCCTCAGAGACCTACCATTGCGTGCCCCAGTCAGGAAGCCAGATGGGCAAAAATATGTCCAATGGGGTGAGACAGATGGACAAAAAGGAGGATGGAGAGGATTGGCTAGAGTGACAGCCCAGTGGAGTGATGGGCAGATGGACCATCTCATGGGGGAGATGGATTTATGACAATGTGAAGGAGATTTAGAGGCGGTTGTCCTGTGGGAAGAACAGATGGATATGGGTCTAATACAGAGACAGAGAAATGACAACCAAAGGGGAAGACAGATGGATGGCCGTTTGGTAGTCGGATGGGAGAAGAGAGGTGTGGCTGGATGAACAGTTGTGCAGGCGTGCTGATGATGGAACCTGGATTTCCTGTTTAGTCTCTAGTCCTCAGGCATGAACATCCCAAATTCATAGGAACCCCAGGAACGCTGTGGAAGAGGGGGAGGGGAGAGGGGAAGAAAGGGACAGGAAAGAGTGAGGGAGAAGGGAGAAAGAACGGAAGGGAGATGGGGAGGGGGAGGGGGAAGGAGAGAGGAGGAGAGGGGGAAGGGAGAGGGAGGAAAGAGAGAGAGAGAGAGGAGAAAGAGAGAGGAGAGAGAGAGAGAGAGAGAGAGAGAGAGAGAGAGAGAGAAGAGGAGAGGAGAGGAGAGGAGAGGAGAGGAGAGGAGAGGAGAGGAGAGGAGAGGAGAGGAGAGGAGAGGAGAGGAGAGGAGAGGAGAGAGACACCTTCTTGCCTGAGAAGACACTAAGCACTAGGGTCAGTCTAGACTCTATTCCTCCTCCTTCTGATGGCCCCTCACTGGGTGGCCCCAGAGATAAAGGTTCACTCATGAAGAGGAGGAGGAGGAAGAGGAGGAGGAGGGGAGGAGGAAGAGGAAGAGGAGGGGAGGAGGAAGAGGAAGAGGAGGGGAGGAGGAGGAGGGGAGGAGGAGGAGGAAAGGAGGAGGAGGAGGAGAAGGGGAGGAGGAGGAAGAAGGAGGGGAGGAGGAGGAAGAAGAAGAGGAGAGAGAAAACTGCTCTTTGAAAGTAAAGGGAAATAAAAACTGGCTAAAAGTTTTATTTATTTAAAATAAAAGGTTCAGTTATGCTTGACTGTAAACATGTAGGCCCATCCCTCCCTCCCTGGCTCTTCCGTGGCAGAGGGCTAAGACCACACAGCAAGCTGGCAGCAGGAGACTGAGGCCAGGATAGGAATAGGCCTGAAGAGGGGATAGCACCAGGGTGCTCCAGGTGTGGGAAGGAGCCTGGAACACCATGGCCCACCAAGCACAGCTGGGCTGGGCTGGGCTGGTGCTAGGCCACTGACCCTTGGTCCTCAGCCCTTCAGTACACAAAATTAGCTAGCAACCTTAGGGCATCTGACCACACAGCACAGAGCATCCAGCATGGTCGCATCTGTATGGATTATCTCTTAACTGTCTCTGTTAACTCTTTGTCAGCAATTAGCACAGCTTTGAGTCACCTGTCTATCTGAAGCAGAAATCCTTATTTACTGTCGTTTGGGTCTAACTAACTTTCTTCCTATACTTCGGTGGCTAAACAATAAGAGTAGCCTGTAAGATCCTCTGTGAGCTATCTGGAGAAGGGGATAGTGTGGATGGAGAAGAATCTGGACTAGAGACTGTAAGGAGACCTTGCCTTTGCAGTCCTTCCCGAAGAGCTGGTTAGTATTGTTACTGTTGCATTGGTGGTCCTGGGAAGGTCTTGTGGTGTGCCGAGTCAGGAGGGGTGGGCAGGAAATAGTTTTTGATAAGAGGCTTTACCTCTTGCAAGTTTCCTTTGTTTCTAGAGCCAGCTGCAGGATACAGACAAGGCTGCTGACCTAGGGCTTGAAGAAGGCCACAGCAATACCCAGCCTTGAGGACTTACAGGAAGGGCTGTGAGTTTAGGGACCCCTGGGATCCCAGCCAGGCTGCTTTCTTTTTGGGCTTGGAATTTCAATATGACTTCAAAAGGTTAATCCCTTAACCAAACAAGGAAACAAACAAAGACCAGAACAACCAAAAGACAAAAGTACCCTGAGTTTTGCCACAGGTTAGATCTATAGCCTGACCCCAGAGACTCATGTGCTCTGGATGGGCCCCAGTTGAAACCATCATAAATGATGGCCAGTAAAAATGGAAAAGATTAGTCAGAAACTCCGAGAAGGTATTCAACCCCGAAAGGTCAATGATTGGTCCCCAGGAACTGGTCATTCTGTCATTCACAAAGCTTGGTGCTCTTTGGGCTTCTCTGTAGCTCAAGGCCCAAGGACAATGTTACCATCTGTGCTTGACTATTTGGACGACTCACTAGAGGGCTGGAAGCGGACCCCCTACCCCCATGCCCCTTACTATTGTATCATCTCCCCTTTGGAAAGATTGGCAGCTTCTATCCATACTGGGGGGCTGCCCTGTAATGCCCAAGTAATGCTAATTTGTGGTTGGCAGGAGATTGATTGGCAAGGAAAAGAACAAAGGCATGACCAGGCTTTCTCCCCTCCCACGGCCCTCCCCCCATCTCTATCTCTCTCTCTCTCTCTCTCTCTCTCTCTCTCTCTCTCTCTCTCTCTCTCTCTGTGTGTGTGTGTGTGTGTGTGTGTGTGTGTGTGTGTGTGTACTTTAGGAAGAGTACAACATCAAGCTCTAGAAAGGATGATCATAAGAAAATGAATTTGGAAAAAGAAACCCTGGAACAGAGATGAAAGTCAGAATTGGATCATCTTCCCCTATCCCTTATATTTCCTTCACTGGACATGTGTCATCAGGTCTAGCCCACTACTAGGGGCAAAAGAGGCAAGAATTGTGGGTAGCGATTTCGGCTGTCTGTGACACCTGAAAAGACCCCAGCATACAAACACAGTTAGGTCTCATGAAAAAGGTATTTGGAAGGTATCAATATCCATAATAATTAATCCTCAGGGGGAGAAACTGAGGCACAGAAAAGTGAGCTGGCTGGCAGCTTCCTACCTCTAACTATTGGGGCTAGGATTTAGTGAACAAGGAAACAGTGTTCTCTGGTCACGTGACTTGTCTAGGCCATGAACTCGCTTTCCTAGAGCCTCCTGGGTGTTCCCTTTTGGTCACTGTTGGTATTAGTAGCTTGTCTTGGAAGACTGGTCATTCTGGGATTCTGGCAGCCTTAGGAATAGCACTAACTAACTCACTGTCCTCACAGCCTCTTTGTGACTGTGTGTGGTCTTGTTTTGTGATCAGTGGCCAGCTATGCCCACCTGCTCTTGAGAGTATCCAGTTCTTTCTTTCATTTGTTTTCTCTCCAGCTGCTTGTGGACAGGTCTTTCTGCCTGACCATCTGGTAGCCATTCACCTTTATGGAGGCTTGAGAAAGGAATTAATTCCACTTGTTTCTTTAGCAATATCTGCCTCCTTTGACAGCATGTTACCTTTATCACCTCTTAAAACTCTTACTGAGCTGGTCCTTCTGGTACCTTGGGGACTCGTTGGATCCCTAAGTGTGTAACTGTGTCTCCTCCTCCAGCTCCACTCCCCATGCCTTTCTTTTCCCATCATGCCCTTCTTTTCCCATCATGCCTTTCTTTTCCCATCAAGCTCTAAACATTTTACATAGACATGGAGCTCCAGTAATCCACACCTTTCTGCCTCCTGTGCAGAATGAAAGATTCAACCTGACTAGACCAAGAGGAAAGTAACCAGAAAGCAATGGGCTGAAAATCAGAATTTCACCCCTTACCTCCATCTCCTAAGACATCTTGAGGTCTTTTGTCTAATTCTGATGGGTGATTTGAAGAAGATGGGAAACGGAAGACAGAGGAAACTCCTGGCAAGATTAGGTGCTTGAGAGCTTTTCTGCCCTAATCTGACCTTACATTCTGAAGGACTCAGGGCCTAGACTCCTCCAAGGCCTAGAAGTAGAGAAATTAGCCAGGCCATGGTGGTGCTTGCCTTTATTCCCAGCACTCTGGGACAAAGGCAGGTGGATCTCTGTGAGTCTGAGGCTAGCCTGGTCTACAAAGCTAATGCTAGGACAGCTAGGGCTACACAAAGGAACCCTGTCTCAAAAAGCCAAAACCAACCAAACAGAGAAATAAGTGGAGAAATTATGGATTGGTGTTAGACTAAATATTCGAGGCATCAAATGCCTTTGTTAGAGTCTCTCAGCGGAGCTCGTCATATGTGAGTGTGTTCTGTGTGATTAGCTTAAAGAGTAGAGCTTATGTACTCACTTTGGTGACCACCAGGATGTGCCTTTCTTTTAGACAGTGGTCAAATTTACATCACTGTTCAAGGTCAAGATAGATTATCTTGTCACAGTGAAGCCCAGGCTGTCATCTGGAAGCTTGAGGATCTTCCCAATGTCCCCCCCCCACACACACACACATCACACACTAGACATCTTTTAAATTGTTTAGTCACTGTTAGTAGATCTAGTGATGACTATTTTTTTTATAACCTGAACTCAGTGACTCATTCTTTAAAGATCTATTTATTTATTTTATTTATGAGGACCCTGTAGCTGATTTTAGACACACTAGAAGAAGGCATCGGATCCCATTACAGATGGTTGTGAGCCACCATGCGGTTGCTGGGAATTGAACTCAGGACCTCTGGAAGAGCAGTCAGTGCTCTTAACCGCTGAGCCATCTCTCCAGCCCAGTGATGGCCATTTTTTAAGGTTAACTGTTCTGCCTTGTGATCAGGGGCATGCATTGTGTGGTAGAGGCCTCGGTCCAGATTCCAGTCCCTTCATTTACTATGTGTCCTAAGCTAGCATCTTGGTTTCCTATCTGTAAAACAGGCATGCAATGGTTTTATCCTTTTAAGACTGCTATGAGGGTTACGAGTGTCACAGTAAATCTGGCAAAGTCCTCCATGCCTACTATTAAATTTAATATGTCTGCACTAAATGTCTTAGATAGCCAGGCCCCATTTACGTTATTTTATTTTCTGAGTTTACCATCTTTTACCACGGTTTTGTTTGTTTACTTGTTTAGGATCTTATATATAGCCACAATCCTCCTGCCTCAGCCTTCTAAGAGCTAGTATTACATGTACTTCCCTGCCTGGTTCAGCTGTATATCTTACTTGGTGACTTAGCCATTCCTTCCCCGACTCATGAATGTTGAGCTGTGAGAAACTGTGACCAGGCACGTCGGCTTAGCTTTTAGATATGCTGTCCTCAGGATTCCTTTCCCTGTAAGCCTCGTGCCACGCTCATCTCTAGAGTCAGCTTCCAAGCCCTGTCAGTTTATCTCTGTGCAGTGTCCTCGTGGGGCTGAGGGACAGTCTGACTGGGAGGTCTTGCTCCTTATCGTGGATGACCTCATGGTGAACCTTTCTGAGGTAGCGGGAGAAATGTAAAACATTCAGACAAGTTGTTGTTTGTCATCTTCCTCGCCCACCCCTAAAAAGTTAATGGAATTTCGCTCACTCTCTAAAACATGAAACTCAGTCAAAACCCTTTTTGTCTGTAGACTTAGAAGGAACGTTTAATTTGGCTCTGGGGCTATGCTGAAGAAACCGCTCAGGAGGCCAGATGGGGTGACTGTGGTGGGTAGGCTGTCCGTGTGGGACAAGGTTTCACACAGGAGACTGGAGGAGTCAGTGTGGTCTGAGATCCATGGTGATCCTAGGCAATGTCTAGCGGCCCCAGGCCAGGATCTCCCTTGACTCCTGTGGACACTCTGGCAAAGCTGGACCCCAAGAACAGCTAGTCTTTCTTGTTTGGAGACTGGCCCGATGGTTTCCACAGTAACGGGACAAACAGCCCCTCTCTCATCCCTAGTCTCCTCCAAGAGGCCTTCTGGCTTGGATATCCTGTCCTGGGATGGGTAGGTAGCCATTTCAGAAAGGCTAAGTCATTTATATATTTGTTCACAGGGAGCCAGGCTCTGAGAAACACAATCACACATGTGATGTAAATAGTGAAGCTGGAGGCTGGATGTAAGGGTGTTAGAGCTGTTGGCTGTGCTAGGGAAGAAGCAAGGAATGCTGAGTCAGTCGATGGTCACAGATTCTGATGAGTGTTGCGAATTACCGGTTTGGCATGGGACCCGAAATGGCTCTCTACCAAATTGCTGGTGGAAGGAAAAAACATGCTGGCAGCAGCAGAGCGGCTCAGGAAGAGTGACAGTGTCTACTGATTTTAGGAGGCTGCGGAGCTTCGAGAGTGTCGACACGTTTTCCTGAGGCGGGCAGTTGGTAGGGCTTACTAGCTGTTCCCTGAAGAGGGAAGGGTGGCCATTCCTCTGTCCCAGTTACTACTGCATGCAGGGTGGGCAAGCCTATAGACGTGAGAAGTCTGTAAGGATGTGGTTATTGGGTGGGTAGGAGAATCAGGCAAAGATATGCTGTTTTTCTAGTTAGTCCCAGAGGACAGATGGTGGAATGATAGCTGCATTTTGTATGGAGGCTCAAGTAGAAGGAAGGGGTGCTAGCAACTTTGTGAGCTGACTCACAGGGTTGTTAGCAAGGAAGATGGAATTTATCTTTGACCATTGGCCATTGTCTTCCTGTTACCTGGGTTACTTCCTTCTCCCTTCATACAAATGAAGGGAGAAGGATGAGCCAGTCTCTGTAGTTATCGATCCCAGAAGATCCTGCTTTGTGATTTGAGCAGGTGACTTTCTGATTTTTGTAATCTGGGCCTGGAGGTTTGTAGAAGAGGATTGTTAGGGTAAACAATTGGGTAGGTGCCCCTTTATCCTGGCTTTGTTTTGCTTGATTACCTCTTTAGCAGTGTTGTTCTTAGCCTTAACAGGTGACAGACTAGCCGGGCCGGTGGTGGCTGGTGGCGCACGCCTTTAATCCTAGCACTTGGGAGGCAGAGGCAGGCAGATTTCTGAGTTCGAGGCCAGCCTGGTCTACAGAGTGAGTTCCAGGACAGGACAGCCAGGACTACACAGAGAAACCCTGTCTCGAAAAACCAACAAAACAAAACAAAACAAATAAACAAACAAAAAAAACAGGTGTCAGAATTAGCTAAGAAAGTGGCTGCCCAAGGTCCTTTGTCACTCCTGATCCACGTGGCGAGAACCTTGCTGTCAAGGATGTCTTGGTCCTAACTGCAGTCCATCTCTTTCTGCTAAAAATTCTGAAATCAGTCAGGAAGTCTTCCACATCCAAAGGGGAATCCAGAGGAGAAATGGGGTAGTGGATGATGCAGAGAGACAGAGGCTGTATTGCAAAATCATCCCATCCATTTGCAAATCACAGGAAGTCAGAAGAGCAGAAACAGCTGGGTTCTTCTCATCGCCTTAGCTTTCGTGTTATCTTAAGTAAATACACCACACTTGGAGAGTGTCTAGAGATGGTGGAAGGAACGGCTCTGGGCCTGGAGGCCCTGGATTTTAGACTGAATCTGACTGGTTGTGGAACTCTGCACACATTTATTTGGCCCTATCAAGTTTTCTTTTCGTGTGTGTGTGTTGGGAGAGTGTGGTGGACAAGGACTGGGTGGTCTATATCCTATGACTCACAGGTTACAGCATGATCATGTCTCACACACAGACTGAAGATGGTTGATTGCTCTCAGGAGTAGTATACTCTCCCTCCCCAGCCTCCTCAGCGGGTTATCATGCTGACTTGACTAACACAACTCCCATCTGGACACAGTCCAAACGCCAGATGTGCCCCCCAATTAGTGTCGGTCTGGGGAATGTTTCCATGATGGAAAGGTCAGTGTTGGCTGGAAGTGCTCAGAGTGGGTGACTGCCCCCCACTCCGTGTCAGCTGCATGAGCAGAACCTCCCGTTATCTCATTGGCCAAGGGGTGGGAAGAAAGGGTTGTAGATTGAGGTGGGCCTCTCTCTCTCTCTCTCTCTCTCTCTCTCTCTCTCTCTCTCTCTCTCTCTGCTTTTGCTTTTCACATAAGATCAGGATGTGATTTTTTCCACTAGGAAGAGAGTCTGGGATAATTGAGGATGGACGCCCTGCTGAAAGCCTTTAGTTCTCCTTCAGATCTGCCACGTGCTCACGCCTCTTGTGATTTTCTTCTGGGCAGGTGTCACCTCCACTATGGAAAGAAAAATGATCAATAATCCTTCAATGGGCTGGGCTACCCTGTTTTAGCCTATTTTCAGGTCATTTTAAGTATTGTTTCTACACTTTAGACAGGCTTTCATGTTTAATTTCATGCATGTAGAGCCATGCAAGACTTTTCTCTAGGTAGCAATGAAAATTAAAATCAATTGAGTTTGATGTGTACCTTATTGATTCCAGACCCATTTCAGTAGACTGTGACACTTCAGCGACCTGTAAACTCTGCACATTAGAGTTCATATTTTATACAAACTCCATATACACCCAAGATGTGGATTCGCAGGCAAGATCCACCTTCCAACAAAAGATATAAGCCCTGTCAGAGGACAAACGGTCCTAATGAAGATGCACTGCAAATGGTATTTATGGTCACCCCTTAGGAAATAAGACTTATGAACGATTTCATGGAAATTACACCCCAAATAGAGCAATAATTTTCTAAATTCCAAGTTCTCCCTTTTCTTCTCTGCATGTCACATCTTGTCCTGTGTGTCACCACAACTCCATTTCAAAGGGATGAGGCAGAAGGAGAGGCTGGGTGTGAACGGACTTGAGAAATGCTTGGTAGAGAAAATTCTCAGTGGTTGGTTTATTTGTTTGTTTTTACTTTTGTTTTTTGATTGATGCTGTCTTGTCAAGCGCAGATTTCCTTTTCTGTGTGTGACATTGCCTTTTCTGTAGTGTATGGCTCCTCTGGCAGGGGTATCTTCAGAGAAGCTTACTTGAGCAAGGATGGTTGGTAATCAGAGCAAGGCAAGCTTGGTGGAGGCTACTCATGGAGTTATTGTGGCAATCATCTCTCTTCTGCAATGTGACCAAGAATCACAGACTTTGTTTGGCCCAAAGCAGGAGAAAGGGAATATTTACTGGAGACCATGGCTTTCTGAGGCAGGGGGAGCAGGGAAGAGGAGAGTTGGGGGGTAAAATGACTCCTGGGTATTGGTCTATAGCAGCGGGTCTCAACTTTGGCTGGGCAATAGAACCACCTGGAGAGCTTTTATGTTGCTGATGTCGGGGCCCCTTTAGTTATTTCAGCAACTTTGGGGTGGGTGGAGAAATCCCAGCCCAAGGCAGATTTCTTCTTTATGGCTCCCCAGGTAATTCCTACAGACATCCGGCTCTCAGCCTTGGGATCTTCTGATGTAGGATCGCCTGAGTCCACAGTGAGGTTGAGGTCGGAGCACCACAGAGTGGGTCTCACCTGAGACTTGTTAAGTAGGCAGACTCGCCGTCCTTACCCTGGACTTACTGAGTCACCATATGCATTTTAGCCAAATCCCTGGGAGATCAGAAGTGTATTAAAGTGTGAGGAACCATGCCTCTCAAACGTTGTGGCATATTAAAATCACCTGGAAACTTTAAAAGGCCCCAAATGTCCAGGCCACAATCTCATACCAGTGAATTCAGGATTTCTGAGAGTAATGCAAGCATCCATTTTTAAAATATATATATAGGTTTTTCAGGTGACTTCAGTGTGTGTAGATACCCAGTGCAGGCTCCATATTAGAATTACCCGGGGAGTCTTTAAATAACCTGACACTTGAACCCTGCTCTTAGAAAGTCTGATTTAATTGGTCTGGGATGTGAGCAAAATAAATTTCTAGATGATTCAAATATGCTGCCAGCTATAGCCTCTGTTGAGAATGTTAGTCCAGCTTCATTAAAGGGACACAGGCTTAAAAATACTACTACACACTTATAGATCTGGTCTCAGGGCTTTGATATTCAATCTCCTTACATGTGATTGCAACTATGCTTGTATTTTTTTTTTATATGAATCCAAATATTTGTGTATGTCTTTAGTTCTCTCAAAAAGAAAAAAAAAAGTTTCTTTTGAAAAATTTAACCACAGGGCTGGAGAGATGGCTCAGTGGTTAAAATCCCAGGTTGTTCTTCAGGTCCCGAGTTCAATTCCCAGCACCCACATGGAGGCTTATGACCAGCTGTAACGGTACTCTCATGTAATTCTTGTGGGATCTGACACCCTCTTCTGGTGCGGGAACACAAATGTGAACAAAACATACATACATATACAAATGCATAAGCAAATAAACATTAAGAAAGAAAAAAAAATCAACTTTACTTCAGTTGACTTCATGGACAGAAGTGCTGCATTGCACCTGGCCCTCAGGAGAAGCTATGGAGTTGAGAAGAACAAAAGTATGAATACTGAAGGAGCACACAGTAGATTTTGATTGTATCTGCTTCCAACAGGACTATAGAATGAAGTGGTTCTAAAGCGGAGCTTCTGGTTTAGCAAACAAATGACAAATAGCCCAGTTAAAGGTACATTTCAGATCAATAGCAAATACCGATTTTTGACTCAAGTGTGGGCTATAGAATATTGGGGACATACTTATACCAGAGAATTATTTGCAATTCTATTTTAACTGCATATTCTTAGTTTTATTAAAAACGGTCTTCTACGGAAAGCCTGACATTCTCAGTCTTGGAAGATCCACCCGTGTGTAGGGCTTTCTCCGGGTCTTCGTTGGCTCTTGCCACCTGAAATGAGGCTCACATGTTTGTGTAGAACCTTGTCTGCAGGAGATCTGCTATCCTGAGTTCTCCAGGAGTTACTCCAGCACAAGTGTGTGTATGCACATGTGCGTGCATGTGTGTGTGTGTTCCTGTGTCTCTGTGTGTGTGTGTGTGTATGTGTGTCTGTGTCTGTGTGTCTGTGTCCACAGCTGAGTCTTGTGGATAATGTCCTCGGACTTCACTCTGACAGGCTCTTAGCAATCCTTGGGGTTGAGTTTCCAGGAAGTTCCTCAGAAGTACCTTCTTCTCCAGATGGTACTTGCTCAGCTCAGGATAACTATGCCAAAAGAGAGGGTGCCTGATGGACTAGCTGGTCATGTTGAATGGTGGTGGACCAGACATGGGTAGGACAGGAGGCTAGAAAGGGCAGCTCTGTTCACCAGTTACAGCTTTAGCACTTCTCTGAAGTGCTGCACTGTGTCTGAGCACTGCATGTCTGGCTTTCAGCAGAGGCTGCTGCACTGAAACCTGTTCTGAGTGAAAAGAGCAGTTTCCTATCCCATTTGGCTTGGAACAGCTCATCCTGTGATGGATTCCCAATGGGAAGGGGATTGAGGGATGGAGAACAGGAAAGAAAGTTGCTAGCAAGAGAAGCACAAACTTCATTAAAGAATTGTGCAAGATGAGCTATCTACTATCTCTCTCTATTTCTCTATCTATCTACTATCTATCCCATCCATCCACCCATCCATCCACCCATCCATCCATCCATCCATCCATCCATCCATCCATCCATCCACACATCCATCCATCCATCCATCCATCCATCCATCCATCCATCCATCCATCCATCCATCCACACATCCATCCATCCATCCACACATCCATCCATCCATCCATCCATCCATCCATCCATCCATCCACACATCCACCCATCCATCCATCCACCATCTATCTGTATACTGTTAGTTACATGGCTGGGGCTGTTATACAAGATATGGGTTGAGCAGAAACTGTCCCTGAGCTTATTCTTCCAACTTACCCTAAGATGGTCTGGTTTTGATCTGTTGCTTAAAGCAGCAGCTCTCCCCAGCCAATGAGCCTCAAAGGGAGGAGCATACGTGGTGCTGGAGTTCAGGTTGCCACACTTGGACGCCACAGCTTGTTTCCTCTGGGTGCTTCAGTGGTCCTGAGAGCTCTGTGTGAGGCTCACGGGCAAGTCAGACTCCACAGGCATGGCTGAGACGTCCTTGCTTAGACCGTCTTCTGTTGGAGTCTTCTCTCTTTACACCACTGCCTTCCCAGAGTGATAAATCACTACAGTTTAAATTAAGGTCAAGGGCTTGGGTTTGTGTTTCTTCTGGGATTCAAGCCTGGAGGAAGGCTGGCTCTTCTGCATCTTTTTCTGTCCTGGGGTCCTCCCTCATCCTGCTGGTCTTTCCAGAGTGTCTCTTCTGAGCACTCTAGAGTCACTGTGGGAGAAATATCAATATTTCATGGATAATTAAAATGATAAATGGGAGTTTTGCCTCCCTGACCATTTAGTTGAGAGCAGGAACAGCCAGAGGCTCTGGAAGATTAGGAGAGAAGCCAGGAGCAGGGAGGGAGCAGCTTCAGCAGCGTGACCTTCTAAACTCTCACTTGTAAGGACCCTGCAACTAACAATCCTCATTCACACAATGCTGAGACCTAGGCAGCTGGACTGAACCAAGTAGTTGGTAGAACTGGGTCTGGTGCTGGCTCTGTAGAATCTGGCTTGTCAGTTTTTGGCCAGTCTGACCATTAACGTCTAGCCTGTTGTCTTAGAGTTGGAGAAACCTGACTGCTAGAGAGAGAGTTGGCCTGACTTTCCAGGCCACAGCCCTCTTTGGAATCTAAAATGGAAACACAGTGAAGTCACATATATTGTGTCCTGTCATCAAGGTTGTGTGTCAGGTTCCAAGAGCTATGGGGGATGGGCTTGGGTGATTTCTGAGTTAGGCTCACCTTCTTACTATCCCAGCCCTACGAGAGAATAGCTTTACTCACAGGAGTCCCTTCCTCAGCTGACACACACATCCCAGGGAGCCAAGGGCTGGGCATGGCTAGATATTGGCTAGCTGTCTTCTACTTACCTCTGGCTAGTTCTGGTGCTCTTGTGGTCCAAGGACTACAAGACATTCCTGTGGCCAGTGCCCAGGAGATACCAGGGTGACTCTGTGAGGGGATGGCATGAGTCAGGGGTCTGGACACAGGGTCAGTGTGTGTACATGAACAGGATAGAAGATGGGGAGCTCAAAGGGAGGCAGGGCTGGATGGCTGGGAGAGGAGCCGGGTCCAGCTCTTGGTCAGCCTCTGCTCTTCATCATTTCTTGGCCTTTCTTCTGCATTCTGCCATTTCTTGTATTCCGGGACAAGGTCTAAATTGGGCACTTGGAGGAGACGCCCCCAGTAGCTGCCAACCTTCTCGATCCAGGGTGGTCATAGGGCCGCTTGGCTACACATCTCCTCTTGGTTTGGCCTTCCTTCTGATCCCCATGTTGCTTGATGCCAATACCTCGCTCCACTCCATGCTGAAGCCTTCTTTTACTGGGCTCCATCCAGGCATCGTTTGGAGTTGTGGAGGTGAGTCTGCCTGTGCGTATGTGTGTGTGCATGCATGTCTGTATCCACACATTTAACTAAATATTTATTGGTCCCAAGTGAGGCACAAATTCCACAGTCTGTTCCAACCTTGAACTTATGTGATTGGAAAACGTGCCCAAGTATAATTTGTCAAATGCATATGATTCTCCCCTCCCTTCAGGCCCAGCATGTGGATCCTGTACTCTCTTTTGAGAAGTCTTCTGTGGCCTCCCTACCCCCGGTCTCCTTCCCTCTCTAGGCTTCTGTAGCAGGGTGTGCCTCTTGTAGCCTGTTCTGAGCTCTGTTACTTCTGCATTTGTCTGCCTCACAAGCTGGCCAGTGTTGAGCTGGCTGATTCTCTGGGACTCAGTTTGTTTTTATCTGGTGGTTGTGGGTTTGTGTTTACACACAAGCAGCACATAGCCCAGACCCAGCTCTTCCTGTGTCTTAGTTCCTGTTTCTGCTCTTCTCTCCTCAGTTGCTGCCACAGGGCTGGGCTTGTGGTTGCTACTCGAAAAGGTGGTGGTGACTGATTAATGATTATGGAGCCTGCAATTATTGGGATGAAGTCCCTAAACAGAGAACCAGCTCTAAGCAAACCCATTAATTAGGGGCCTGTTTGCAGTCTTTTTGTCCTGGCCTGTCATGTGTTAGCTCAGGGGGCACTTTGTAACCCCAGAGCCCACCCTCCTAGAGGTCATTCTGGGAAAATAATGGCCAAGGAGAAGCTTAAGTTTGAGGTGTGTAATTCCCACCTACTCGTGACCCTCACGCCCACCTTCCTCGCCCCACCCTAGTTCTGGTCCAATAAACAAGTTAACAGGTGACAAACACAGCCTTAATAAGAAAGGCCTCTGGTTTAGGACCGCAGTAAGCCTAAGCTAATGGGCTTTTACTGGGGCGTAGGGACTCCCTGGGGGGAAGGGCTGACCTGAGTGACCGGCAGGCTAAGAGAGGACTGGCTCCTAGGTTCCTTTTTAAAGCTTTAGAATATATAAAAAATATAAAAAAAGAGAAATATAAACAAGTAAAAAAAAACCCCAAAGAATTCTCTGAAACCTTCAAAATAGAGCATTATAAAATATAACAATTTGGATCTGAAGAGATGGCTCAGGGGTTCAAGAGCACTGGCTGCTCTTCCGGAGGATCTGGGTTTAAACTCCAGCACCTACATGGCAGCTCAAAACTGCCTGTCACTCCCGTTCTAGCTCTGATACCTTCACACAAACACACATGCAGACAATGCACATAAAATAAAAATAAATAGAACAAAGTTTTTAAAAAAAATATGGTAACTTAAGTGTTTATGTTCGTCAAATCACAAAATTTCAATCCCTAGATGGAATAAGATTGTAGTATTTCATAATAATTTTAAAGCAGAAAAGTATGCATCGTTCAGCAGTCAGTGGTAAAGTATCTGATGGGGTACAGATAGAAAGTAACATGATGAACGTCTTCTCATCCTGGCTTAATGGTCACCCTACATCCTGGGGATGGTTCATGGTGGCAACTCAAAGCTCAGGGCTTCTTCTTTACTGGACCTCACTGAAGACCTGTCAGAGTTAAGCCAGAGCCTAGACAAAGATATGGAGGAAACCCCATCTCTTAGGGAAGTTCTGTGAGCCACGAGCTCATGCGCAAGAGCTGGGTGCCTCTGGCTTCCTTCAGAGATGTGTGGCTCTTGGTTAATAAGTGTCCACACTGAAGCCAGGCGCCTGCATCCTGCATGCTGTGTACACACTCTCCGGGGTTATCTGCCTTAGACACAGCTAGCTTGTCTTCAAGCTCTGTCTTGATGACAGCCACATGTCCTATGAGCTGGGGGCTACCTTTCCTACTCGGCGGCTTCAATATCTACGGTAAGTACTTTGCATATAGGCTGTCATAAGTGGAATCAGCTCTAAGAAGCACTCCAGGAGTGGCCTTTTCTCCAGGGCTCGTCTCCATTCCAGGGCACAGCATATAAAAGAATGATTGTATGTGGTCCTCTGCCTCTGTCCTGCACAGGCTGTGAGATGTGAGCATCTTTGTGTGGCTGGTCCACAGACAGCAATGACAGACGTCTCTCACTGGCTGACTGCTTGACTGCCTCTGTTGGCCATGCTTAGCCCAACAGGACGCATCCCTCCCAGCCCCAGGCTGGTATGCTTGGCGGTTTTGCTTCTTGATGAGTGCTTTCCTGTTTTACAAATCTCTGTCCCTAGAAGCCGTGTTCATTCTTCTTCTTCTTCTTCTTCTTTTTTTTTAATCAGGGCACATCTGGTTGTCGGTACTTGTTGCTTAGTTAGAAAGTCTTAAAACAGCATGAAATTGTTAGCACGTTGCTCTGGCCTGCCAAGCTGTTCATGAGACCCAGGCTTTGGGGGATTTAGTTTTCTGTTTGTTTTCTGTTTTCATGCAGTTTAGAAAATTGGTCTGTGACAACCTAAGGGGAAATGAGCCTGCCTCGGGCTCCACCAAGGAGAGGCAAGTCTGCACTGAGCTCTGAGGGAGGAGGGAACTTGGAGCCCAGGGCCGCTGGCTTCCTGGCTTGCTTTTCCTTGCCTTGCCTTTTGGATTGACACTTGCGCTAACTTGGTGCGTGTGGGGAATAGGAATGCCCAAAGGTTGTGGGGAGGGCTGGGTAGAGACTAGCTGCATATAGATCCTTCTAGGGAGACTTTCATGGACTAGCATGAGTTCCAGAAGAGACAGACAGACATGCTTTCCCTAAACGCTGGGGGATGGGAGTAAGGGAATCCTTCTCTGAGCATTTGATTCCTCTGCTGTCTTTGAGTGTGGGCACTGCCAAAAATCAACTTTCCCCACATGGCTCCAATATGCCATCTCCCCTCCCTCTTCTCGGTAGCTCTTGCCTCTTGGCAGATTTCCTTTCTGGAAAGAATCGCATGTGGGGAAGACCTAGGCTATGGTATTTCTCTTTGGGTGGTAGCTGCTCTCTGACTGGGTCTGTGAGTCTAGCCAGCACTGCTTCTGGATGGTGATGCTAGGCGCTGGGCAAAGCAGGTTGCAAATGTCTCTAGTGTCCCACGTGGTACTCAGTTTGGCTCCGGGCAGTGGAGATGGGATTCAGAAACAGCTCTTTGTTCGAAATGCCCACAGAAGCACCCTTTCCTTCTGCTCCCCAGAAGTACCACAACTGCTCTCAGGCACTCTCCATTCCATCCTTGACTGATTGAAATTCTTCCTTTTGTGCTTTTTAGCAAGTAAGATCCCCATTTTAGCCTTCTATCTCTCCAAAGATCCTAGATCTTTGTGAGCATATCAGAAACATCACACTGGTGCCTAGCATCCTGACCGCGCAGACTTTACAACTCACGTTAGAGGCCCCAAGGATGGACATTTAACCTCCTTTGGGGATTGAGGTAATTTCACCTTAAACATCTGCGTTCTCCAAAAGAGTCACGCTTGCTTGGCTTCTGTAACATGCCAGATGTTGAACCCGTAACTTAGATGTAATGACTTGCCCACATCATATTGACTGACAGTGGGTGACTTTTTCATAGACATGTAACAATGTAATTGTCTCCTCATTCCTGGAGACTAGGATCCATGAACTCAGGAGAGTGAGGATGACAGCATGTTGGCTTAAGCTTTGCACGGTGGTGGAATCTCACCCTTGTTCCCACACATTCTTGCTTCTTCTTTCTCTCTTTCTTTTTCTTTCTTTCTTTCTTTCTTTCTTTCTTTCTTTCTTTCTTTTTTTTTTTTTTGTTTTGTTTTTGTTTTTCAAGACAGGGTTTCTCTGTGTAGTCCTGGCTGTCCTGGAACTCACTCTGTAGACCAGGCTGGCCTCGAACTCAGAAATCTGCCTGCCTCTGCCTCCCAAGTGCTGGGAGCACATTCTTGCTTTTTCATATTGTAACTCTGAGCCTAAGGATGTCAGAGTGTGAAGCCAATCAAGGCCAAGTCCCTCTGTCACCTCTGTCACAAAACTCTGTCTGTTTTGGTTACATATACTAAGATGCACTTTAACTTTAAAGAAAGAAGGCGGAGAGGGAACATAAAGAACATGGAAAGAACTTCATGGGTTTCAATTCCTCGAGCAGGCAAGGTTTAAAAACGGCCATTGTGCTTGTGCTGTACTTCAACCCAAATGCATCTTAGGAACCGAGAGGATGTGACTCCTCATGGTCCTTAGGGCAGCCCTTGACTCCTCATCACAAGGAAGGAGTAAAGGCAGTGTGTCTGTGCTGCCTGCAGCCTAGACTGCTGCTCTGGGGACTTGTAACTGGGTCTCTGGAGCCTGTGGGATTTCCAGAAACTGTAATTAGGCTCTTGCATGTGTTTTTATTTTTCCTGGGGAGTGGATTTGTTGATTTGATTAGATTTATAGAGAGGTCAGTGACTTCATTCTAAAGATCACTGAAGTGAAGTCCATGTGAGAAAACTTAAAATACATATACATATATAATACATATACATACATATATACATCTCATACCTATACATCATATACACATACATCATATACATCTACACATATAATACACACACACACGCACGCACGCACGCACGCACGCACGCACGCGCCTCACTGTGTAGCCCTGAAGCTAGCTACATAGACCAGGCTGGCTTTAAACATACAGAGATCACCCTGCATCTGCCCACTGAAGGCTAACACTAAAGGCATGCACTATGATGTTCTGAGAAAACCCTGTCTTAAAAGCATGCGTTAGGATAAATTTTACTCCCTCCAAAGGAGTGGCCCTGCTCTTCCCCTGAACTTAATCTTTACGGTTCATGACATCATTAGAACATTTCTCCCATTTCCATTTTAAGTCATTCAACCTCGGTCAGTCTAGTTTTCTGTGGATAGAGGAGGAGTTGAATGGACTCATTGATCATTTTCCTTCCTTCCTCCCACCCCCATTATTGAAAAACCTCCAAGGGTTGTTTCAGCTATGATAAGAATGAGCACACAGGGAAAGCCTTTTCTTGACAGTGAATACATTAGTATTCACATTAGTAGGGTCAATATTCTGGTTGGTCAAACTGCCCATTTCTGTGTTGGTTAGAAGAAGGCCTTGGGCAAGCCCATTATACAATAAGACCAAGTGGGCTCCAGCTCAGAGGGTGTGGTGACTTTTCCAGGCAGGACATAGTTAATAGATACAGACACACAGTCTGTAATGTGTCAGCGAATTAGAAAGACTCCTGTGAGCCCTGCCTTCTTCTGTAGGGCTTCTGTCACTAAAATGTGAGTCATCGTGAAGTCATCCTCTGTCAGGCCCTGAGGGCTCCTCTCCACCACAGAGTGACTTAGAACACTGCCTCTCAACTGTAGGGAAGAGGCCCTTAGAGTGAGTTCCTGGCTTTAGAAACAGCTGTGCCTCTCAGCCTCACGGACCTCATGAACTCGGCTGCATAATTCCTGGGAGGATAGTGTTGTCTTAACAAGAGGGGAGAGGGGATAAAAAGAGGTGGTGGCACCCTGGATAAAGCAGGGCTTAGAAAAACACTGTGGCCTTTGCCAAAGGGCCCATTGGGTGCAGGGGTATGCTCCCTAAGCCCTAAGTTAGCAACTAAGTTAGAGCACTTCTGATCTTGTTTTTATCTCTTCCAGACACTTCTGTGTGTTCCCACGTGGCACCTAGGACATCATGGACTTGTGGAAGGCAGGGCTTAGAGGCTACTGAATTGGCTTGTCCTTATTTAGGCTTTGAGCTGGTCTTCCCTGGGCTTACATTTGGTGCAGCACAACTCACCAAGATAATATTGGGTCCTGATGCCAACATTGGTGGGTTATAGAAATCACCCTTGAAATGTAGGTGACCGCATGCTATGTGCTGCCTTTTGTATCTGTCTTGCCAATATAGAAGCCAGGCCAGAGCGCTGGCAGCTTGGAACGGAGGGTGAAGGCTGTACTACAGGTACAGTGGATGCTAGAGAGAGAGAGCCGAGAACACAGACTGGCTAGCATCTCCAGTTTAAACGCCTATCCTGTAAGCCACCATTAGCCTGAGCTTTTCTGCCACACGATGCAGTTTATTTCAGGGTCATACCTAGGGATTCAGGATCAGATTACCTGGTCTGAAAGTCCACCTTTGTCATTGTATAGACCTTCATTTGGCCAAATCTTATAACCTTTAAAATCTTTTGGTTTTCTTGACTGAAAGAAAGAAAGCCCAGTATTGTACTTACATATGTGTTACATGTAAGTAGTATGCGTTATACATAGTATTGCAAACATTATGAATGTAGCACAGGGGCTGGTCATACGGCTCAGTGAGTAAAGGTCCTTATCACTTAAACCTGGTGGGTAACATGAATTCACTCCCTAGAACCTATATAAAGGTAGAGAGAACCTGCTCCACAAAGTTGTCCTCTGACCACCATATCCTACGTGCGTGTGGACATGCACACGCGCAAATATTAAGACACGCAATATACGCTAAGCACTCAATAAACATTTGCTGTTTCATTGTTACTATCATCCTTACTCTGTGACATCTACAACTTCGGAGCATTTTACAACCACTTGGGGTGGCTAGAAGTCACATGCTTAGAGACTGGAGCCAGTATTGACTCATATTCAGAGAAATGACTTACCTATTCTTGCCACCTTGAAAACAGAGCTGACAATGCATGCTTATCGGGAAGACTGAATGAGAAAATGCAAGCAAGCAGCCTTTTCATCGCCCTGAGCACACACCCCACCTACGCTGGTTCCACTCTTCTTGATCTGTTGATTTCTCCATGCTGTGAAGATAAATGGGACTACCATGTATCACTGCTTGCCCACGCAGCTTGGATGGGCATACAAGCATGGCAGCAACATGGTGGCTCCATTAGGCACAGTTGGTGAAGGGCCATTGGGCGGGGCCTGAGTAGCAGTGTGATCTGCCCTGTGTAAGGCTTTAACGGCAGGTCACATGGATATGGCCAGGTCTGGGTGTCAGGCTTGTCAGGGTCAAGGATAGAAGACAGGATTCTGAGGGGTCAGGGAAAGTGGGTATTGTTTAACAGCATGCCAGGGGCCTTAGTGAGAGGAAGTAAGGAGTGCAGGCTTTCCTGACTGAACTCTGCAATTACCGGGGAATGGAATGGGGGTGAGGTGGGGTAGCAGAAGCCACAGGCACACAGTAATAGCAATAGCAAGCTCTATGAAGACTGTAATATTCATCTTAAAGAGATGTTTGCAAGGCTCTAACTAAAGGAGATAATTGATATAGTGTGAGGCATGCAGGGTGGGCCCCTTTCTCCAACCACATCCTCATGGGCAAATCCTCGCCGTCTCATGAGTTTTCTGCCCTGGCATACACAGTGGATCTGAGTTCTATGTACAGGGACTTGAGCCCAGGGCCTTAAGTGCTCTTGGTGGTACTAGGTGGTTTCGTATGGGTGAGTAAGTTATGAGATGCATATGTGCATTTGTACGTGTGTGTGTGTGTGTGTGTGTGTCTGTGATTGTATCTGTGTGTGTGTCTGTGTGTCTGTGTGTGTGGGTGTGTGTGCGCGCACATGTGCGTGTATGTCCAAGGCATGGGGGGATGGGGCTTGAGAGTCCTATATCCATAGCCTGCTCTTCAAGTTCCTTTCCTAAAACATTTAGAAGTTTGTACTAGCTACAGATAGAGCAGGCCAGTTCTCCACACAACATCTTACTCCCAGATATAAAGAGTGCTAATGTTTCCCTTAGAGTTTACCTTTTTCTCCTTCCTCCTCCTCCTCCTCCTCCTCCTCCTCCTCCTCCTCCTCCTCCTCTTCCTCCTCCCTTTCCTCCCTGTCCTCCTCTTCCTCCTCCTTTCCCTCCTCCTCTTCCTCATGGTTTTGTTCTTTTGAGACAAAGTATCATGTAGCCCATATTGGCTTTGAACTTGCATCATAGACAAGGATGATCTCTTCTAATCCTTCTGCTAGTATCTCCTTAGTCCTGGGAGTTGCAGGCATATGACACCCTATTTGGCTTCTGAGGAGCTGGATACTGAACTCAGGGCTTGATCTGTGCTAGACACGAATTCTATCTGAGTTACACTTTCAGGCTTAGATTTTGTTAATCAATAAACACAGAATCCCTGCTGTTGATATTGCTGAAATGCCTTACTCTACAATTCCCACCTGGAGGCAACCACTGTGGGTATTATGATTGGCAGGCTGCAGGTTCATGGTTTGAATGCTCGCTCTGAGAATATTCATATGTAGAGATCCTGTATCCTGGCTTGGCTTTCAGAAGTCACATATAGAATTTCTACACTTTTTTCTTGTTTATCCAGTATTTTTCACATCCATATGTCTAAACATGGACTCCTATAGATGTATATATCCACATAGAGATATAAAAGTTAAGATGCTTTAAGTTGTGTGTCAGCCGTTCATGTTTGATGGTCTAATATTTAGCTATACTGTGGTTTTATCTAACACTTTTCATCATTGTTCTTTTTATAATATATATATATAATTATATATATATAATTCTACCTATTTACATATATATATATATATATATATATATACACCTATTTAGAGTAACTAAGTATCATCCAAGTTTCTTTAGCACAGTGTAACTTCTTGCATTCTGTCTTCCTCTTTGTTTTCTCTGAAGGAACACTTTAGGAGTAATTTCACAGTAGATCTGTGTTTAGTTAACTCAGTCTTTTTCTGGAAATATCTTTCTTTTGTCCTCAGTTTCAGGCATGAGCCAGATGAATGGAAAAGATTGGACAGGCTTTTCCTTTGGTGCTGATAAGATGTCTCTCCTTCATCTTTGGACAGTGATCACTGTTGAGACCAGGGGGCTGATAGCAATTGCATAAACATTTCTTTGAAGATAATCAATCTCGACTCTCCAGTGTCTTAAAAATACTATCTTTTTCCTTGATGTTCTGTGGTTTCACAGTCACGTGCCTGAGTGTATATTTGTCTTAGCCTGTGTGTTTTTTCAACTCAAGGCTCAGAAACTTTGCTCAGATCTGGAAATCCCTAGCCACCATCGGTTCATATGCCTCCCTCTGCTCCCCTTCAGCCCTCTGTCCACAACCCCTGTGGACAGAATCTGGCCTGAGTCATCCCGGTTTCTCCATTTCTTTTTCATGTTTTAAAAAACATACCCGTTACCAGAGGCAATGGCACATAAACACATATCTCTATTGCCTAGTTGTTACATTCTGGATGATTTTTAGAACAAGTTTATTTTGTGTGTATGAGTGTTTTGTCTGTATGTCTGTCTGTGTACCATATGGGTATGGTACTCGCAGAAGGCCAGAAAACATCTGATTTCCTGGAACTGGAGTTGTGAGTGGTTGTGAGCCACCATGTGGGTGATAAGAATTGATCTTGGGGCCTCTGGAGGAGCAGTAAGTGATTCTAACCTCTGAGTCATTTCTTTAGCTATTGGATGTTTTGTTTTTTTTTTTTTTAATGTAGGTCTGTTTTACTTTTATTATTCTTTTGAAAAGGCACTTACTTTGTAGTGCAGGCTGGACCCTAACTCCAGATCTTCCTGCCACGTGCTGGGTTATAGTTGTAATTTGTTCTCTATGTGGTGTGGGCAGCCAGTTTCTCTACTATCCCTCCGACATAGGAAGAAATATCTAGATGGGGTCATCCTTTCCCAAATAACTTCTTCCTAGCTTTCAGTTCCTTGTGATGGATAGAAATGGTGACCTTGACTTCTGGCTCTATGTGGCATTAAAGGTCCTTCCTCCCTTTTCCCTAAAGCGGGGCTTCTTGTGCTTCACTGAGAGGAAGCCCATATAGAACTAGTGACTATGAAGATTGTCCGTCCAGCACACCTTGGTCAGGGCTGAGCCTGCATTTCCAATATGCCCAGGAGCTCCCACAGAGCTGGTACAGGGTCTGAACCCAGAGCTCACCTCAACAGAGGATCCCAGGCTCTGTGGTGACGTCCCCTTCCCCACCATTCTTTTGGAGAACTAAGAATTTTGGAAAGTCCCCCTTTTCCAGAGTTCCTTAAAGTCCCCTTAGGCACCAAATCCCATTGTCTTTCTAGCTTTTGTAAAGACCCAGTTATTTAACATCTGAGGAAGACAAAGAATGACTGTGTGAGTTACAGAAAGGGACTGGATGATGGCCCCAGCCAACAGGACTTGTGCTCCTTATATTTTTCTCCTGTCACCTTGGATATGTCATTTCACTGGTTAAAATGGCCATAAGAGCATCCAACATTACAGCCATACTCTAATGATGGGAAAGAAGGGCAAGGAAGGGTGAACCTTTAAGGATAGATACTACCCTTAAGTCGCAACTGCCAATTTCACAATAATTTCACAGGCTGAGACTTGGCCACATGTTTGCTTCTGGTTGCAAAGGAGTCTGGGACACACCACTATTCATTTGCAGTGCCCAGATGCCTGCTGAAAATGGGGCTTCTGTTGCCAAGGAAGAGGGGAATTGATAAGTAACAGTCTCAATAATTAGAATGAAGTTTTCTAGAATTTTAAAGCATCTTCTCTAGTCTTGGATCCAAAGTGGGCAGGGTGATGGCACCAAGAGCACTGATGTCTGGGCATCCAAACACATTGGGACTGGAGAGATGGCTCAGGTGTTAAAAGTCAGCTCACAATCAAAATGTAAAATGCCAGCACCCACCCCCAGAAATAACCAGAAATAACCAATCAATTAACAGAGAAGAAAACCTAGGACCAGGGAACTTCTGTGTAGCAAGCATAGAAGGAAGCAGGTTGGAGCAGACATTCTGAAAGATGGGAGAGCAAAGCCAGGCTGTGACATGGAGACACCCAATAGCCTGCCAGATCGAGTGGAGCACAGCTGATGGTGTGCCTGCAGGATGGGCGAGAGCAGGGTGCTGGGAGTGAGAGAGGACCCCTAGCGTCATGCTGCATCTCAGGACCTCTTGGACCTTCAAGCCAAAAGTCTCAGGTCGGCACGAGAAGGCAGTCTGGACTTTACATGCCCTTGTTAGCTTTAACAGTAAGACCAAGACTGAACTGGTCCTCAGATCCTGCAAACACCACCCTCGGTAGCATCATGTAATATACACACTGGTGACTCAGAGACATCTCATATCATGTTTGGTGATATGATAAGACAGCCATCTGTGTCATCCTACAGATACTTACCTTTTATGTGTGTGTGTATGTATGTATTTGAATTTTTAACTTTTTCAGTATGAAGCATCTTTTTCACAGAACAGCAATGGACTGCTCTTTTGTCTAGCATTCTTTAGTGTACCCCTCTAAAAGTGATACCACAGACAGAGAAACCAGTTGCCTGGAAGGATGACTACTCCTTCCAGTACTAAACTCAGATTGCCCTGGAGGGTACTCAATAAAGAAAACACTGTGGAATGTAATACACAATTCCTCAACACCCTAGGTAGTCCTCTGAAACGATGCTCTTCCAAGGGCTGTTTCTTATAAGGAGATTAAAAAAAAAGATGCTGATGGCATCATACCAAAAACAGTTTAACAAAAGCAATTCTGTTGGGGCCAGTCTGATGCACTCCAGGTACCTGTGTTTTAGCAGCTCGGGCAGAACCAGAGATCAGAGTTGGAAAATCTGGAAGTGTGGAGAACTGCTTATCCTTCGAGTATTCTTCTCGGAATGGTGTTATTTCTCAGCGGGGCTCTTACATAAATATTTAGTAGTGGGACTTCAAACTGAAGTCCCTAGATAGCTTGAAGGCACTGTTCTTTGTTATCCTTTGAGTCTTGAGTCAGGCCGGGGTGAGCTCTCCATCACTGTCCACCAGCAAGACAAGGACTATCTTCTGAGGTTGCCCAGGGGCTTGCTGTGTAAATGAACCAGCCAACCAGGCCCCCAAAGTCAACCTCAGTTAGCATGGCTGAAGTAATGCCCACAGCTCAGCATGTTCAGGATAGGTCTAACCAGACCCTTGCCCTGGCCAAATAAAATCTTGGCAAAGCACCTGAGAATGCCTGGCTTTGAGCAATGCTACTGTCAGGATCCCATCCAACACAAACGCTGTGTTAGTGCCAAGGTAACTGAATGAAGTAACTTGTACTGGGTCATTATTTATAAATCAGTGAAAATGCAGAGTGCCTATCAGAGATAATATATTAGTTTTAGGACAGTTGGCTTATGGGCATTCCTTCTAGAAATAATTGGCTAGCATGGCAAATTTATTTTCAGGTCACATCTAATTTGAGGTAATGAGACGTCATGTCCCTGCACAAGAATGTCTGGCTTTTGTTGTGGATGACAGCAGGGAAGTTGGGATTGACATCAGGATGCCTGAAAGATCATTAGGAAACAAGCCAGAGAGAAGTGACTTTAGAGTGTGTCCCTATTGTAACATCTGGACACCTTTTTAACGGCCAGAAGTCCAAACCCACTGACATTCCCATCTGATGGAGCAGGTTCTATCTAGACAGGCATCCATACCTCAGGTTCTCCCAGCAACCCAGGCCAGGGTCCACTTCGGGTCAAGAGCCGTTGCTCATCATCTGATATGCTCTGGAGAGTTGAGCATTACAGTGGTTTGGGATAGGATAATGAAGCTAAAGTTTGCATGCCTCTGACATGTGTGCATTTGATATTTTGGTGAAACATGAATTTCTTTTGCCGACAGTGTTGACCCAGAGTGGAAAAGGAGACTATTAACAGCCACAAGCATTTGCATTCCATCTTCTATCTTGTGTGTGTGCATGCAAGGAACAGATGCTTTGGTCGCCAAAACTTCCTGCCTAAGCCAACTCCTGGGGCAAGTGAAAGGGTTAAAGTTTGGAAAAAGAGACAGCTGGAGAAGTTAGGGTGAAATTTCACTCATACAGTTGTGTGTGTGTGTATTCATATACATATACAAATAGATATAAACTTAGTGTATAATAAATGAAACATTGCTGACAGAAAAGGGGGAGAATAGATTTTTTTAATAAATGAGATAGTATTTACTGAACATTCAGGAAAGAATGCTGACTCTTCTTCTCCTGCCATCTATAAAATTTAATTCCAGAGAGAACAAAGAGCTAAACTGGAGAAGGACTTCCAGAGTTGAAGATGTAGTTCAGTGATAGTGATTGTTTAGTGTGTGTGAGGTCCTGGGTTCCATTCCCTAGTCCTGCAACTACAACAAAAAATAACAACACTAACACAGGCTGATGTAGGCAAATATTTCATTAATCTTGGAAGTAGCAAAGGAAACCTCAAAGAAAACATTTGTTGCTTTTGGCTACATAAAAGTAGAAACTTACTTGTCAAGCTAAAGAGAACACTAAGAAAATGACAAGTCCAGGACAGCCTGCTGATGGAGAAAGTGTAACTTAGTAGCAGAGAAGGGACTGAAACTGCAAATCTGACCTGATGGAAGCTACAGTACATAACAGGTAACTGTAAGTGACCGGAGACAGAGAGCAACTACAGACAGTCACAGAGAGGAGTCCTACACTGCAAAAGGGAACTAAAAGCCAAGAAGGTTTTTTTGTTTGTTTTCTGTCCCCCCCCCCCCGCCCTCCTCCCAAAGCCTGTCATAGCTGCCCAGGACTGTAATCCCAGCTCCCAGGAAACAGAGGTAGAAGAATCCTGGCAGTTTGAGGCCAGCCTGCTCTACATAGTGAATTCTGGGCCAGCCAGAGTTACACTGGAGATTTAGGAAGATTTAAAATCTTCCATGGAAGCTGAGTGGTGGCAGCACATGTCTTTAATCCCAACACTCAGGAGGCAGAGGCAGGTGGATATCTGTGAGTTCGAGGCCAACCTGATTGACAAAGGGAGTTCCAGGACAGCCAGGACTGCATAGAGAAATGTTAGGAGCTGCAGTGAGCATGACAGCATTCGCCATTACAAGATGGCGCGGGCATCCTGTGCTCCCACAAGTAAACAACTGACTGCACAGGTGCAAAAGGCAAAAGCGCGCCAAAGTCACTGCCCATCCCCGGGGCGTAATATGGGGTGATGAGTGAACAGACAATCAGAAGTGAACACGCCACTCTAGGGTACATATAGCAGTGCCTTTTCCGGGCTTTGGGTCTTTCCGCTTCTGCTGATACAAGAATAAAGCCTCGTTGTAGTAACCACCCAAACACTGCCTCACGTGTCTCTTTCGCGGGCGAAGGGGACTCGAAGGGGCCTGGAACAGAGAAATCCTGTATTAACCTCCATGCACCCCCAAATCTCCCATGGGGTAGGAGAATTCTTGGTGCCATGTAAACCTACTGGTTATTTTGCTCCATGGGACAGCCATTTTTGGAAGCTATCAGAAGTTTCCCCATGGCAGGGATGTAGCCTGGTTTGTACAGTGCTTGCCCCTCACGTGCACAAAGTCCCCGGTGTGAGCTACAGTACTACCACAATTCACACCTGCAATCCCAGGTCGAGAGTTCCCAATCATTCTCTGCTACATAGTGAGCTGGAGGCCAGCCTGGGTTATGTGAGCCCTGTCTAAAAGAATATTTTTTTTTTCAAGCAGAAGTTGTTGTGTTGGGATGGCAGCTCACGTCAGGATGGACCACACCAGGCCAAAGCAGTTCCACATGGCAGAGGTTTTATTAGGGAAGAACAGGGACAAAGAGGAGAGAGAGAAAAGACAAGGGAAAAAAGGGTCAAAGGTGGGGAAAAGTTCGCCATTTATCTGGGCTGTGAGTAGGCAGTTCCCAGGTGAGTGTGAGGAGTGGGCTCCAAGAAGGTATGCAGGGTTGTCATGGCAACAGATGTTACCTATGTGTGACACTCCTGAGTTTGGAGCAGGTTTGCCAAGCTGGCTCTGGACACCAACAGAAGTGGTAGTGTTATATCTTTAATTCCAATACTGACAAGGCAGAGGCAGGCAGCTCTCTGTGAATTCAGGGGTAGCCTGGCCTATGTAGCAAGTTCCTGGCCAGCTGGTGCTGCACAGAGAGTTCTCCTCTCAAAAAAAGAAAAGTAGACAGATAGACTGTCATTGTGGAGCTGGTTCAATGGTTCATTGGTTAAGATTGCATTGCTCCTGCAGATGACCTGTACTCAGCTCCCAGCACCCATATTAGATGGTTCACAATGGCCTGCCAGCTCCAGGCAACCTGACTTCCTCTTCTGGATTCTGCAGGCACCTGCACATACCCACACAGAGACAAAGGTATACGCATCATTTAAAGAAAATGTTATTTTTTTCTAATTTGCAAAATCATCTAAAGCCGTGTAAAACTTGTAAAGATTATTGTAGTAAGACTGTTGGATACGTATTCTTGAAGGCATGGAGAAAGGTTGTATTTTAAAGTATTTTATGAGGATAAATTTAAAAATACCTCGAATGCCTATCTATGGGGATAGATTAGAATAGGCTGTATCTTTCTGAATTTAAAAAACATGAGAGATACACTGAGACACAGCATGAAGTGTGTGCAGGCAGTAGCTGCACACACTTAGTAGGGCTCCTATGTTTATACAGGTTCATAGATTTGGAAGAAACAGCACACTGTACATCTGAGCCCTCTCTTGCTGAGAACATTAATGCTGTAGGGCTGGGGAGGGGCTGAGGCGAGGCTGGGGCGGGGCTGGGGCGGGGCTGGGGCGGGGCTAGGGAGGGGTTGTAGAAGGGCCTGGGAAGGGCTGAGGAAGGGTTATGGAGGAGTTGGGGAGGGGCTAGAGAGGATCTGGGGAGAGGCCGGGGAGGGGTCGGAAAGGGGCTGAGGGGGGGTTATGGAGGAGCTTGGGAGAGGCTGGGGAGGCAAATATCTACTTTTGCTTCTACCAGATGCTTAGACATTAAAATGGAGTGAGGTAGGGCTGAGGAGCGTCAGTGGATTTGCCTCAGAAGCCTGGGAACCCGAGTTCACATACAGGTGAAAGGGAGAACTCACTTCACAGAGTTGTCCTCTGACCTCTGCATGGGCGCTGGGTGTGCACGCTCTCCTCATAACAATAGATACATAAAAACATCAAGTGTGTGCTTTGCTCTGCCTTTTCACTTACTCATTCTCTCAATAAATGCTGTTTTATTGTCTTGCCATTCTGTGTGCTCGAGATGGAAACTAGAGGAATATTATATACAAAAAATTGTTTATTAAACCACTCTATCAGGGGTTCTGGTCACCTCAGGTTGGCATAACAAAATACCAGAGAGTGGAGGGCTTGTGTAATAGAGATTCATGCTCCCGCAACTCTGAGGGGCTCATCTCTCCCCTTGTAGATGGCCATATTGAGAGGATGGGCACATGTTCTCCAGCCATGTGAATTAGAGCTTCTATATGGGAAGTTTGCTGGGTTGGGGTGGGGCAGAGCTGGGAAACACTTGGCTGACTGACGATATTATCTTAGGAGGTTAAAAACTGAACCACGCATGTGTATAGACCAGAGACCCATGTCTTCCTTAATTGCTTTCAACGCTGTTTTTTTGAGACACGGTCTCTCGCTGAACTCAGAGCCTGCAAGACTGGCTGGCCAGCAAGCTCTGGAGTTCTGTTTGTCTCTGTCCCTAGGATTACAGGCAGAGGCCATTGTGTTCATTTGGTATTTTAACATGGGTTTGTTCTTCTTGGGGTGTGTTTGTGTCAAATTCGTATTGTCATGGTTGCAGGAGAAGTACCTTATCCATCACCCTAGCCCCCAAAGCAAACTTCTTAATTTTAAACTTTTTCGTGTTTGGGTTTTTATCTGCGCCCATGTGTGAGCACCACAGTGGGAAGTACCTGCCGAGGCCAGGAGAGAGGGTCAGGCTTCTGGAACTGGAACTATAGATAGATGTGAGTCAATACGTAGACGGTGGCAATCAAAACCCAGGTACTTTGGAAGAACAGCCAGTGCTCTTCTCCACAGAAGCCATCTTTCCAGGCCCCAAAATGAACTCTTGGCTCCATTATATCCACCTTCAGAGTATAAAATGGGAGACAGTGAAGAGTGATGAATAGATCAGGAAAGAGTCACAGCTGTGGCAGCACTGTGCTCCATTCCCATGTGTGTGTGTGTGTGTAAGAATACATATGCATGTGTGTGTGAGTGTGCATGCACATATATGTGCATATGTATATGCATGTACGTGTGAATGTGTGTATGTATGTGTGCATACATTTGTGTTTTGTGTGTATGTGTGCGCGCACATGTGTGTACATGCACATGAATGTGTAAGTACATGCGTTGGGGGAGGGGAGACAGAAGACAGGAGGCAAACTGATTGTCCCCCTCCCACCACAGGCTTGCAAATGACAACCCAGCATGGGGAAGAGTCATGCTGTGAAATCAGATTATAAAGCTTGATTATTGCATGGTAACAGGCATTCATTCAGATTACCACACTGCACCTATTGTTCGTCACTCCAAGTGACTCAGTGAGTCACAAGACTGAGCTTGAAGTGATGGGCGAGCCAGAGCTTTCATTCAGTGATAGGCAGAGTTGACCTATGCACAGTCCTGATTAAAGAGAAAACTGGGCTCTACATCACCCAACTGCTCATGAAGCAAGAAGCCAACGTGTAGACTCTGTGCAAAGGGAGGAGGGTGGTGTGGGCCTCACAGTAGATGACTGTAGTGCTTCCCGTAAATGTGCTCGTTGAGCAAGCAGGAGTCTGCCCAGGCCTAGCTGCATTTGTGAACTTGGAGATTCACCAAGACCCCCTGGTGTGCCCTTTGCGGATGCCAAAGGGTTTATGAGGCTGTATTTTGGAAGGTTTTTCCACTTTAAAATTGTGCCTTGGCACCTAAAGGATTAGTCTCCATCTATCCAGAAAATGAAGCTGTCTCGGTGGAATGCACAGGAGAGTGCTTTGAGGTTTTGCTAAGCCATCACAGTCCCAGGGGTGTGCATGCATGCCTCTCTGCAGGTGTGGAGGGGGGAACTCAGAGACATGCAGGTCTTCTCTGCAGCACCTCTCTGCTGTTGTTTCTTTACTCAAAATTCAGCCCAATGGTCCCCTTTGGGAAGCTTTCCTTACCTCTGAGGCCAGGTTGCTTACTTCTTCCTAGATGAAGCATCGATCTCTGTTAAAGAATTTGTAAATACGATTTCCCCTTATCTGCTCATCTGGTTCTCTGAAGATGACCAGTGTTCTGGAAGTAAGAAGCCCCGTGTCCTGCTGGGTATGTAGATGCATGTTTGTAATCCCAGCACTCAGGAGGCAGAAGGAGGAAGATCAAGATTTTGAGGATTGTCTGGGATATGCAGCAAAAAGTTACTTTAGGGCTGACAAGATGGTATAGAAGGTAAAAACACTTGTTACTTAGGCTTGACCAACTGTGTTTGATTCTCAGAACCCACATAAACGTAGATGGAAAGAACCAAGTCTGCAAAGCAGTCCTTCCAGTGCCACGAGTGGGCGATGTCACGTGCACAACCTCCCTGCCTAATGAATAAGTTCAATTCCTAAAGAAATTGTCCCCCACCACAGCCAAATGAAACAAGCAAAGAGCAAAAACAGACAAAACAAACAAAAGAATAAATGGCATATTTCATCCACTTAAAGATACAGACTCTCCCTTGCAATTATACATTTCTGAAATTAGAATAGCCTCTGATGGTATGTATGCCTTTAATTAATTGGCAATCACAGTTTCTTAGTGTTGCATACTTTTCTTACAGCCATGCACAAAACATGTCTTACATTGGAGAGTGACTTTGAACCAGTGAAATGTGCCACGCCTCATTCACTGCTCTCACTAACCAACCGTTAACACATGACCTTCTGTGGGGTAGGTGCTCAGTAAATACAGGGAGTGAGAGGGTTTTGTGGGAGTCATGATGTAGTAAGTTCATCAAAGGATAGTAAAGCCATAGGCAGCAGGCTATCCAGACTCTAAGCATCTTCCAGAACAATGGCGGGAGATATTGGTTGGGGTAACCTAAGCTGCTGTGCTAGCTACATACCTACGATGCATTATTGGTTCAAACTCCAAAGGATTTTGTTTTATTTTCTTAACTAACATTGACTGTCTGGGGCAGGCAGTTGTCTGTGATGGTTGCTGCCCTCATAGAGAAGAACCACTAGAAGTCTGATTCTTCTTCACTGGGTATCTTATTTCCTCAAGACCTCCCACCTTCTGACAGCACAAAATGTCTTCTAAATAAAAATGGTTTTTCTTTTATGAATTCTGTTTTTTTTTTTTTTTTTTTTTTTTTTTTGAGTTATAGCTGATGGAGAAAGACCATGTCTGCTGGTGACATCTGGCCCAGGACTTGCTGAACTAACATTTGAGAGGCAGCTAAGGAGCAAACACAGACAACTACATTCTGGAACAAAAATAACAGACCCCCTGTTTGACTAACATTTCTACAACCATCAGGCTAATGACTTCCTGAATCCCACAGCCAGCCTTGCACAAACCCGTCCCCTCGCCATGCAGCTCTGTTCACAAAACCCTAGCTTGGAAAGATAGAGGCCCAACAGTGTTCTTAGTGTCTCAGCCCCTCTTTGTCTGAAGAGAGAGCAATGTTTTTATTATGCCATTCCAGTTTAAATCTTTGCTTTGCCTGACTCCAGCCAGCCCCAGTTCCTACCAAACCCCCACCCCTGCATCTGGGCAGAAGGGCGGTAGAGGGTGGAGAGGCCTCTGTGTGGAAATGTCTCCTATGGCTCCTGCTTACCCTAGACTGCTGGGCCTCTGCTGTTGCCCACACTGAAGGGCAAAGGAGGCAGGGCGGGGTGGCAGGGAGGGTGTTGTAAAATAGACCATGGGCTGGACATCCCTGTGGCTGCAACCTTGTCTGATGGAAATGGAGCATCTATTTTGATGGGCAGCTGCCTCTCTCTACCCCAGGGAGCCACTGGATGGCTGCCTACATCAGGTAGAGCTGTCTGCTTCTTGCTGCAAGTTTAATTTAAATGTGAGCTTTCAGTGATGTTAACCAAACATTTCTCAGTTGCAAGAGGCAGAATGCCAACTCTGACTGGTCTTAGGGAAAATGGAAATATCCTAGTTAAGTGGGGCTGGGCTGAGGAGCTCAAATAATGTCAATCCCCACTCCTTCTCCTGTTTTCTTTCCTCTTGACTTTTCCTGGGAAGGCCTTTCTTCACAGACAGCAGTAAGAGGTCTCAATGTGGCCTTCCGGTCCATGGTCTCAGAAAATGAAAACTTTCTTTCAACACACAGACACACAGACACAGACACACACACACCATACACCACACACACACACACACACACACACACACACACACACACACACACACACACCTTCCCCAAGGAGGGTCACACAACCCAGTTAAGGACATACAGGATCTTTTATTGGGGGAGGGTGTTCAGAACCCAGTTCACAACAAAATTGTAAACTCACTTAAATATTCTGAGATAATTTTTGTGTTTTTCCCCCCCTTGGTAGCTTTTAATTGCAAGGACGGACTTTGTAAGCGATAAACATGATGTTGTTACAACATCAAAAGGTTGGACATGGCTGGGTCTAGATGAACTAATACCCAGCAGTGGAAAGCTGTGTGTGTGTGATGTGTGGTGTGTGGTCTCTGTGTATGTGTCTGTGTGTGTATGGTTTGTGTGTATGTTTATAGTGTGTATGTGTGTATGTATGAGTGTGTGTGTGGTATGTGTGTATGGTCTGTATGTATGTGTATGGTGTGTATATGTGTGTATGTGTGTGTGTGGTATGTGTATGGTATGTGTGTATGTGTGTGTATGTGTGTGTTTGTGTGTGTATGGTCTGTATGTATGTGTATAGTGTGTATGTGTGTGTATGTATGTGTGTGGTGTGTGTGTGGTATGTGTATGGTGTGTGGGTATGTATGTATGTATGTGTGTGGTGTGTGTATGGCGTGTGTATGGTATGTGGGTATGTATGTGTGTGGTGTGTGTATATGGTATGTGTGTATGTATATGGTGTGTATGTGTGTGTATGTGTGTGGTGTATGTGTGTGTATGGTGTGTGTATGTGTGTTTGGTGTGTGTGTATGTGTGTGTGGTGTATGTGGTGTGTGTGGTGTGTGTATGTGATTTATGTGTGGTGGTGTGTGTCTGTATGTGTGTGTGGTGTGTATATGGTGTATGTGCATGTGTGCATGTGTCACTGTGCGTGTATGGTGTACGTGTTTCTATTACGAAGGAAGAACAGGAAAAGAGGAAGTTGTTTACTATTCCCAGCCCCCTCTCCAAACTCCTCCCCAGTCACTCTCACCATGTGCTGCTCTCCACTATCATGGAACTGATGTCATTCTTCCAGGTCCACTAGGTCCCTTCTTACCTCCTGAGATGACCTTGTTCGCTCTTCCCCATTCACGTGTGGAAACCAGCTCACGGCCGTCTCCTCTGCGGAGCTCTTCTTGATTCTTCTCCACAAACAGTATTTATGCTCCGTCCAAGCCCACTGCCCTTTGAGCTACACTGGAGGAGGCGCCTACAGACGGGAGTCTTGAGGTCCTGCCATACTGGCCTCCTTACATCTGGGTACACATCTGGACTGGGCTGGAAGCAGTTTGCCATGTGTTGTGTTGGCTGAGTCCTCAGAGATGTAAAACGCTCTCTCATCCAAAACAAACATGCGTGCTGAGGAAACACCCACCAAACAGAGGCTACAGGAGGTGGGGGAGGTCTGCAAGGAGCTGGCCTCCCACAAAGCTCCAATTAGCCCCCAAATTATCTCCTGTGTCACGTGTGCAAGGATTTCTAACCAAAATTTGCTGGAAAATGGATTCTCAATGCTTCTGTCTATTTACCTAATACTTAACCCAAGGATAACAGCACATATACAAATTTAAAATAAAACACATGTTGGTTTTTTTTTTTTAAATAAAAATTTGAAACAGATGGTCTCTTTTAAGACAAATATTTATTCCCCTGACATTTTTTTCACTTACATGTTTATATTTTTAAATATAGGCTTTATGCAAAGACCTTAGCGATGTCACGATAATAAAATCCATGTTGTTCGTAATTGTCTATTTCCTAGAAGTGTAGGGCTGTGAGCGGCCTCCAGAAGCCGTCTCTGGCATCCCCCTCCTCCAGGCAGGCCAACGTGCAACCAGCTGAGACCGACTGGTGTTTATTCTGTTTATTTTGGAGCCTTTTGAGGAAGGAAGTTGTAAACTCTTTCTGACTCATGGACTCGTTGTTGTGTGCTGGATCCTGTGCAGGGTTAAGAGCTATTGGATAGGACAGAGTTGAGAGCCACGTTGGTGATGGCGTTTGCTTCCCTGGGGTCACCCTGGGTACACTCTTGTTCACCCAGCCCAGGAATTGCAGTTCCGCTGCTCTGTCTTATCAAAGTAGTTATCTTATGCTACTTTGAGTTCATGTACCCAACTTTTGATAGGCACAGCTCTGATCTTGACTGGGAGACTCAAGTTTTTCTCCTTCTACGGTTAGTGAGTGACAGGCAAAAAGAAGACTCAGATGTGTGAGCTACTAAACAGGAAAAGAGGGACATGTACCATTGGCAAGAAGGAGCCAGGGGCCCTTGAGAAATAGTCAGAGTAAATGAACTCATCTGTGTTCTTGTAGCAGTTAGCTCTCGCTGTGTAACACGCCATCTGAAAATGTACTGACTTAGGGCTAGTGAGATGGCTCAGTAGGTGAAGGTGCTTGCTGCCAAGCCTCAAGACTTGAGTTTGATTCCCAGGACTTCCACGGTGGAAGGAGATTACTGACTCCTCCAAGTTCTCCTCCAATACCTACATATATGTCATAGTATGAAAATACATGTATATACAAACGTAATAAAGAAGCAAATAAATATAAAAATTATTTTAAATTGTATTGAGTTAAAGAAACAAGACGTTATTTCTTACTATTCTGTGAGTAAGGTCGGTAGGTTGGAACAGTCAGGATGGCTCACACTCATGTCTGCTGGTTGGCTCTGTAGCAGCAGAGAATACTTGTTTGTGTGCTTCCCATTATTCATCGGGCTAGCCTGGGCTTGCTCATAGAGTAGTAGCTGCAAGTTTCTTAAGAGGAGAAAGCCCCAAGGGATTTACAGTCTCCCAATGCTTGTCGTTATCCCATCAGCCAAAGAAAGTCATGTGGCCAGCCCAGGGTCACAACAGACAGACTGGATAACTCAAGAATGGATAACGGGAGGCCATCTCTGCAAGCTTACCAAGTTGATCCTCAGCGTAGTTACCCGATAACTACATTGATATGAGGTCACCAGCCTTAAGCCATTCCAAGTAAGAAACAGGCCAGATTAAACTCCTCCATAGCTTCCGTGTTTTCAAACTTCGCTTCACACTTCTAATGAAATCTGAATCCCTCACGAGGGTTTACAAACTCACCGTGATCTGGGCTCTGTCTGTCTTCTTACTCTCTTTTATCTACTAAAGCCAGTCCTAATGGTTTTCTGTCCATTTTGTTTTTGAGACAGGCTGGCCTTGAACTCACTATATAGCTGAGGTTGATATTGAACACACGATCCTCTAGCTCCTGTGTTTTAAGGTGGTACTGGGCACCTAACCTAGGGCTTTGTGAGTGTTCACCAACTGAGCCATGTCCTAAAGACAGCCACAGTGAAGCATTTCACCTCTCATTTGGAGCTTCTGTATCGGAAGGCCACTCCTGCCACTTGGATCCTTGCAAGATTGGCACTTCCTTTCATTGTTATCTCTCAAAAGGTGGATGCGCCCTGATCATCTATACTCAGGCACGGATCAATTTTCTATCACTAAACCATCCTTCCTCTCCTTCCCTCTTCCAGTTAGAATGCTGGCAGTTCCAGGCTAGCACCTCAAAGTCCTGCTTGCTGTCCCCTGTCTAGCATCCAGAACATCTCTTGGCACACAGTGTACGGTTTCACCCCCTGGACCAAATTCCCAAGAGAAACAGGTTAAGGAAGAAAGATTTATTTTAGCTCATGGTTTCAGAAGTTTCAGTCCATCATGGCAGGAGTCGTGGGGCCTGGAAGAACATAGCAACTCACTTCATGGTGGGCAGGAAGTGGAGAGTGAGAGCGAGTGACAAACTAGCTGCCCTCTTTTATTCTTATTCCATCCAGGCCCTGCCCCATAGGATAGTACCACCCACTCAGAGCAGCTCGAGTACTCTTAATTAACCGGCACTGGAAGCACCCTTCACAGACACATCTAGAGGTGAGCTTCAGTGTTTTCCAGGGCACGTCTCAATCCAATCATGATTGAACATGACCCACCATGGCAATTTGTGCTCATAAAAGATTTCTATGTGATCTTTTCTGTCTTAACTTCTCCTTTGTTCTCGATTGCATTGCCAAACAAACAGAAAACGCCTCTATTATCCAGGGGTAATTTAATCTGCCTCCTTCTCTGTAACCATTCCATAAAACACAAGGCTCTCACAGCCCAGTGCGGGTATTCCTGAATGAAGTGACTGAGAATCTCCATCTGTGCTGGTTTGCTCCCAAACTCCAGGAACAAAACGTTATGATCACACAGTGATAAATTATGATGATAATTCCTTTCTTTTCTTTTCCTTTTTTCTGGCAATCGAATTTACAACGTGACCTTGCCTTAAAAATATTTTAAAAGTTAAAAAAAATGTCAAATCCAATAGCACCAGAGGGCTAATGAAAAGCAAGAGTTGCCTGTCCTTCCTGCCCCTCTCCCCTGCCTCCTGCTTTGCTACTGAGAGCCCCGCTTTATCTGTTCCCGTTTTAGTTCTGAGGCATAGCTAAACGGTGTGCTTATACCGGTCTCCTTTGATTTATCAACTTCAGACATCATCTTCTGCCGTCAGGCTGTGATGGATGAGGATCTAGTTCTCTCCCTTTCATGTTGTGGGCTTTCCTCCGTGTCTGGGGAGCCAGGACCATCTGACCCCAATGATCGAAGGTCAGTAGGAGTTCTGTGCTCACTGGTGCCCCTGGAATGCTCTGCCCACCTTGCTGTGGACTCCTGAAGTGCACGGATATTGGGCTTTTGTGTTGTTGTTGCTCCTCTTATTCTGGGTGGTGACATCTCCCCTCCTTCCCTGCCCTGCTCAGTCCTCTGACTACTCACTCTTTCTTGTTCCGCCACAGATTTAGTGTGTTCATCATCCTGTGCCCAGATTTGAATTAATCTTCCAGTTCTCGATTTCCTCCCTCTGTCTGCTGTGTGTGGCAGCCTCTCCTCAGGGTCCGGCTGGTGGGATGGCTGCAGCTCTGTCCAGGAAAGTGCCAGGCAAGGACGCTGTTCTGCCCTGTCATCGAATTCCCTTTGGTCAGCTCTGAGTTTTCTGGAAGTGGCCTGAAATTCTCTGCTGATGAACTAACTCCTCTTGTTCCTTTGAAGGAGCTCGTGCCTTTCAAAAATCACACATTCTAGGCTAGAAAGAGGGCTTTGTCATTAAAGGCAAAGACATAACCAGAAGTCACATTCTCTGGGGCTTTAAGGGCAAGAAAATGAACATAAGTGGCTTTCTGCCCCTGGACAACCTTCCCCATCCCTACCCACCTACTTATATGCTGTTCAGCTTCCCTCTCCTTCCCTCTCTCTCTGAGTTATTCATAGATTTTTCCTCTGACAAGCTTTTGAGTTTCTCAGTTCACCTACATGCAACGGGACACGTTTTTCTACCGTGCCCCGAGCTGCTGTCCTGCAGCCTTGGCCTTTGCACATGGCTGTTGGATGTCTCTGTGTCTCTCAGCTCTGGCTTATTTTCACACGCTGACCTGCCCACTTGACGCCATCAGCAGGTTCTCTAAGGGCCTTTGATCAGAGCAGCAGACTGAGTTTCTTTCATCAACCCAGAGGCTCCCTGAGGCTGGGGCCCACCCCTCTGTCAAACTGGGATACCCAAGGTTGCGGATGACAACTTCCTCATTAAACAAAGGAGTCTGACTCCCTCTATCTCTTTTGGGACCAGATGGACTCATAGACATGTGTGACACAGGGAGACATTTGTAAGTACAAATGATGGAGAGTCTGGGGTTGGGGTGGGACAATCAGGGGGAAGCAGCAGCAGTGTGAGGTGATTGGTTTACCCTGGCTGTCAGTCTGGACCTTGGAAATGCTTTCTCTAATGCGTGTTGAAGAGCTTGGAATACTGTCTTTTTTCTGTAGCAGGACAGTGCTGTCTGTATTTCATGGGGCCTACATAGGTCAGTGACCTTTCACCTTTCACCTTTCACCTCACAGAGGGTATGCTTACCCTCTGAGCAACAATATTAAGTGAGGCTCCAGAGAATGGGTGGACTGGAGCTACTGGGCTCAAGAGGAGATCATACAATGTGAGCCCATTTCAGAGGATTAGCAAAGCCAAGTCCAGCGTTTAGTGGACGCTCTAAGTGGAAACTCAGGGACCAGGCACAGTACTCTAGGTAATGATATGGCTATGGTCAGAAGAGGATGGAGCCAGGGTTGATAGCAAGGCCAACAGTCCCCAACTGGAAGTCCTTCAATACACAGCAATGGTAAATAAGCGGAGACAGTTGTATGACAATAACATGTAACCATTAATGATTGTCCCATTGTTTCCCTTCTCCAACTCTCCTTCTCCCCTCCCTCTTCTCCTCCTCCTTCCCTCCTTCCCTATTTCCTCCCTTCTTCCTTTCTTCCTCAGGGTTAAGTTGTAATGTAGGTTGGTTTTAAATATACTATGTAATTCACATTGGTCTTGAATTCACAGACTTCCTTGCAATCTTCCTATGCTTAGGTTTTCAGGCATGTGCCATCATACTGGGCTAGTTGTTGTAGAACACTTTTATGAGAAATCTGTACAGTAGGATTCTGTTTTAATTGAAAACCTATCACATATACAGATGCCCCCACACTTGTAAGGACTACATTCTGATACATCCATTACAAGCAGGGAATGTGTTCATTACACTAATCTGCTGGACCTCCTGGCTTTGAAACACGGTACAGCAGAGTGTGGGTTGTTCTTCCTTGGGAATTCACAACTGGTTGCAAGCTGTGACTCAGAACTGTGTAAGAGGACTCTACTGTATCTTGGCCAGCCCAGAGGAAGCTCAAAATTAAACATTTTAAATACAGTTTCTCCCAAGACCATCTTGCTTTTTGTACCATTGTAAAGTAGAAAAATTCTAACTCAAACTATAGGAAGCTGAAAACTGCATCTACATGCCTTATAAATTTTCTTTCTTTCTTTCTTTCTTTCTTTCTTTCTTTCTTTCTTTCTTTCTTTCGGTGAGTGCTCTCAAATGATACACAGTCTTTTTTATTCTGGATTTTATGTTTTTATCATTAAGGGAGAATGTTTTGTTTCCAATAAATTTTTCCTTTCTTTCTTTCTTTCTTTCTTTCTTCCTTTCTTTCTTCTCCTTCTTCTTCTCCTTCTTCTTCTTCTTCTTTTTAAATAATACAGGGGCTGGGGACATGGCTCAGTTGGTAGACTGCTTACCTTACCTGCAAGAAACCCTGGATTCAATCCTCAGCACCACATAAACCAGAGTCTTAAAAAAAAAAATCAAACAAAAGAAAATAACATGCAGTGTATTCATAGCACAGAAGAGGCTGCAAGTCTAGGGTCTTACGGCTTTTAAAAAGACCCTGCAAATGAATGAACTTGACCAGGATGAAGAAAAACCAAATGCCAGAAATATAATCAAATGTCCTTTCACTTTTACTTGACTATGGCATAAGAGCATATTACACAAACACACATGATATTGGAGATTGTATGTTAAGTTTGAAATCGAAAACGTAACATCTGAAAAAATAGAAACACGTAATTATTAGTTTTTTTCTTTCAGACCTTGTTACTCCTTTACTTTAAAAGCAGAAAGGTGACACCTTTTCTTTGCTCCAACATGTCAATGTAGGGTCTTGCATTTCATACTGAGATGTGCTCTACAGAACTCAACCTTGAATCTTTTAACTGAGAGCAATAGCTTTATTTAGTTTCGTAATGGAGAACAGCTGTTCACGGCTGAACATGGATAGAACCTTTGTACGATAGTTTTTGCATGTAGCATAGCCAGTCCTGAGACATTTGTAGAATTCTGGGATTCTAAAGTTGCAAATTTTAGTTTTCCGGCCTGATCTCATGGCTTGAAAGATTCTCTTTCCGACACAAGGTTAATTGGGAAAGTTTAATTTTTAGAGCTCCAGGTATGGCATGATATTAATGAAGAAACGCAATTTTCATAAGATTAGAATATTTTGTGGAAATCTCTCTTTCATGCCAAAAGTTTGGGAAGAACAGTTTAAGTCTGTTTCACGTCTGAAAATTGATTTCGGACCTGGGAAATGGACCAGGTTATTCTTTGCCCACTGAGTTTCTTGAGATATAATTTCATCAAGAATTAACAAATTAAATAGCCCATGTGTATATGTGTAGATAGTAGTCATTTTTACGGAAAAGGCTGTTAATATTTTTATTTTTGCTAGTGCGTTAGGGTGAGTATGTTTGTGAATGATATGAACACTTAGTAAGTTTTCAGTTGTTTCTCCACCCCATAATTAAGAGATGCCAACATCATCACTGAGCCTTCATTTATCTGGACAGTTGAGTGTTAAGACTGCTGGGTATCTGGCTCATCAAACAGCATGGACTCCCGGTCATTTCAGCCGAGGGGGCGCCTCCAGGCCCATGCTACGCTCTACAATTTTAGGACACCATTTTCACAATTATTGGCCAATTATTTAGCATCTACAATGGCCTACATTTATGACCCACATTTTGTCACCTTGGATTTAAGTTTCAAGACCAGAATGCTGACCAGCTCAGGAGCCCTAGTTCATAGCTGGGCTTACTGGTGTTGACCTGTCTGTGCTAAATGTTGCAAGACTTGCCGACATACAAGGCTGAGTCATTTCCTGAAATTGTGCCCATGATGGACACCATGCCCCAAAGTGCTCCAATCCCAGGCAGGTCTCTTTGGAAGCATAAATAAATACAGCAGACTGGGTGGCATTACTCACACTGAGCTCCCACAAGCTTCCCTAGGAACTGTCACAAGTAGCTCACCTTGCTAGTACACTTTGTCTAGGTTCTCAGCTGTCTTATTACTGTGTGGAACATGAACATTTTTGTTTAGTCTTCTATTCACAAATGCTTGTTTTGTTCAAGCCATGGATTCCTGTCCTCAGGAGATAGATAGATACTTTGTTAGAGACTGCCTAAAAGCCGGAAGTAACTCCACCTTTCCAGCCTCATTTCATTACACAGTGGCAACGTTTGTAACAAACCCGAAAAAGAAAACTTTGAAACCCAGACCTTTGTTTTAGATCATAAGGTTTACATCATAAGGGCAGGCTTCCTTGATTGGATTCCTTTGATACTGATATATTTTATTTGCATGTCGAAATGTCAAACTTGGAAGAATGTTTTGAAATCATGATTTTAAAAAAGGCTATATTCTATTTCTATCCAAACATGCAATATATATATATATATATTCATAATCAACAATGTCCTTGACCAGGCAAATCCCAGGGTCCAGGGTCCTGGTTAGAATCAGCCTGCAGGTCTCCAGTGGGAACCTCTGGGGTGCATGTTGCTTTGAATATCTGTCAGCTCACTCATGTTACTCCTCCATCTTGAGGGGTGAGAAGTGGGTTCCTACTCCACCATCCCAGTCATGGTTGACCAGTCTTTCTCTGGGATGTTGGAAGTGGGACAGCAGAATACTCTTCAGCCAGGCAATAGTGAAAGTCCTGTTCTACCCTGCGGATAGATGATCAGAGCAAAGTTTTATGCAGAGAAAAAGACAGAGCAAGTATGCAGAGAGAGCCAATAGATAGCCTGTGGTGAGGGATCAGGGCAATTACCTTGGCTCTCCAATGCCGTGTTGTTGGTTCTAGTCCATCCTGAGCTCAGTAAACAGTAGAAAGATAAAATGAAAGAGAATTATGCCAATAGGTCTCCTATGAATTCAGGAGGATTAATCTGGGAGGGATTCGAGGTGGAGTGAGAGTCAATGGCTGGCTTTCAAGTCGACAGGGGTTTCCATGTGAGCCGTCTGTTCAAGTGGAGCTAGTACTTAAGCTGGACTGTGGAGTGGTGGGAAGGCTTAGCAGGCAAGTAAAAGATGGCTGCTTCCTCGGTGAGCTCAGAGCAGTATACCTTCTGAGCTTTGCTCAGCTCACCCAGGAGCTGTGAGCACTAATGAATCTCTGTGTGTGTACGTACATGTGTGTGTCCAGGTGCCCCTCCATGAGTGTGTGCTCCAAGTGCCTTTCTGCATGTTTATGTGTGCTCCAAGTATCCCCTGCATGTGTGTGTGTGTGCTCTAAGTGCCTCTCTGCATGTGTGTATGTGCATGCCTGTGCATGCATATGCATGTGTCTGTGTGTGCGTCCAAGTGCCCTTCTGCATGTGCGTGTGCTCCAAGTTCCTCTCTGCATATGTGTGTGTATGTGTACACACACACGTGCACATACACACACACACATACACACACACACATGCATGCGTGTGTGTACGTGTATGTGTATGCCTCCAAGTGTCCCTCTGTGTATGTGTGTGTGCTCCAAGTGCCCTTCTATGTGTGGGGAAGGGGTGGAGGTGGCAGTTGCTGTTCTCTTAAAAATCTAGCAGCTGCAATCTACCTGTTTGCTGTTGTTCTTGTTTGTGTATTATACGTGGGCTCTAGGAACTGGAAGATGGTTCTCTGCAGGAGCAGCAAGCCAGCCCCTAAGCTATCTTCCTAGCCCTCTACCTCATTGAGAGAGGTCCTCTCACGGTACCTGGCTAGATGCACTGGCCAGTGAGCCCCTGGAATTCTGTCTCTACCTCCTAGCACTGGGATTTTAAGTACCTGCTGCCTTACCTGGCTTTTTAGGTGGGTGTTGGTGGCCAAACTCAAGTCTTTATGTTTATGGAGTAAGCACCCTGTGAGCCATCGTCCCAGACCCATGATTGTTTAGTATGCAGTTTTTCAGTGCTGAGGATGAAACCCACATATTTCTCATGCTAAACCAGCACTCCGTCACTGGTTGCCATCCCTGTCCCTTCCGCTCACTGCTTCTCTGGCCCCTTGACCTGGGCTGGGTTTGAGACTGGAAAGCCTAGTTCACTTCCAGTCATCTGACTCCCCTTTCACTAAGTTATTTTCTCAAAGTTTGCCGTGGACCAACAGGACAGCAAGGTGAACGGATCACACTCTGTCGACTTGTAGACTCGTGTTGCCACGGCAGGAGATGCTGGGCAGGAACACAAACAGGGTGTTTCTAATTTTCTTTCTTGAAATTCCTTTCCCCAGAGGCTCCTAGGCTCCGGAAGCTCTTGTCATCTCCTCATTGAGGCAGATGAGGATGAGAGTTCTGTTGGGAGGCATTCCCACTTAATCAAGGCAGTCATACCCAAGCTTGAGGATTAGTCTGAGATCTGCAGATCTGCACAGTTGCTTGGGCAGCCTGCTTTCTGTCTTCACTACCTTGTTATCTGGCCCTTCTCTGAATTCCTGTAGCTTTTCCAGGACTTAAACAACTAGATTAACGGCTATCATTTTTTGAATGCCTGCCATATGCTAGACTCTCTAGTGGATCTTTCACAAATATTATTGATAATAACACAGCAAAGATAACTAATATTTATTAAGCATTTACTGTGTGCTAGGCATTGTGCCAAGTCCGGTACATGTATTAACTCACTGAAAATCCTCATGGTGAGGCAATGTATGCCTCGTTATTCTTTTACATATAAGCGATGGTGGAACTGGGATTTGGACATAACTTGGCCCGACTCCAGGGCTTCCCCTCTCCCCCAATTTGTGGTGCATTCTTGCTTGGTTGTGTTCTAACTGGGCCAGGCACATCAAATTGCCTAAGATGGGCTGGGTTCAGAGCTAGAACCATCTGCCGAACTGCTGGGGTGGGCGTCAGAGTTTGGGAGAGCACTGTTTCTCTTGGGAGCTTTAGTTTATCTGCAAAATAGACACAATAGTGTTACTTTTTCCATAGGGTTTAAATGAGTTACACAAGAAGCATCAGTGGGTGTGCTGGATGGGAGGGGGTGTGTAGGGCCATGAAAGGCAGCCTGATTTCTGGTTGAGCTAGGTTTGAAATCCTGGTGACCTAGCAGGTGACCCTGCAGGGTCCCTTGCAAGGTAGGCGTTTGCCACGCTCCCAGACTCCAGGCTCCTGACACGAGGGCACAGCCCTCTATAGATTTGTGTCCTTCAGTCACTTAGGGCAACGCCCTGCTAGCCCCTCCACAGGTACAGGATGTGACTACAGGCCATGGAGTCTCAAGACAGAGCTCCATATTAATGAGGTACCTAAGGGCCAGAGGGGCGTAGCCAATTAAACATTCCTTCCCAAACCCTGGGAAATCTCTGTGTTCCCAGCCACTGCGACCACCAATCCAACTCAAACTAAGCGAGACTCTTATCTGCAACACAGCCTGAGCTTCTCCCCCTTTCTCCCCCTTCGGCCGTGGGCCAATCTAGCCCATGGCTCCCACTTTTCTGAGGCTTCCAGTGGCACCTGGAGGTCCAAGAGCCTGAGAACCCGCCTGTCCCCAGCTGCCTTTTGGCCCCGGGGAACTCCTAGCCAATCTGGCAGTCCCGGGGGACCTCAAACTATGCTCCCTCACCCCCGGAGCAGGGTCCCACGGCTTCACATATATGCCTGACGTAGCTAGAGTACAGTCAAACTTCCCGCGCCTCTGTCTCCCCGAGTGGCCTTAGCCCCGTGGCAAAACAGACCCGAGACACACTTTAACCCAACAGGGGAGTTTCATGCAGAGGTAGTTGCTTTTCTAAAACAGTAGCTCTGATATGGGACAAGGCTTCATTGAGAGCACATCACTGGCCGGAAGTCAAGCAGTGTCTGATGAGAAGTATCCTGACTGAAAGCAGCATTGTCTTACAGACCCCAGAGTTAAGTGACCTTCACCCTATAGAGATCAGGGTGGAGAAGTAGACACTAGTGTCTTCCTCGATGAGTTTTGGAATTCCATCCTGTATTCAGAGGGTTGACTTCTTGTCTGATGCCCTTTTAATAGTATTGTCTTACTAACAAATATATACAACCATGGCCATGGCCCAGGCACTGTTGTGCTTTTGAAGCTCTTTAGAATTCTTGCCATTAAAAGATAACATCGAGTGGTCTCATCTCAAGCATGGAATGGCCACAGTGACTCTCTCCTCTTGAAGAGGTGGTGGGGAAAGACATTTTCCGAGGCTGCTGGGAAGGGTGAGCAGGGTCTGCTCAGGCCACTCTCTCAAGAGAACCAGCCGCCATGTTGGGATTAGGTTTCATCGACTATAGAGAGACCACGTGGAGCTTTGGACAACAGCCCCAGCTAATCTCCTTGCTGACAGCCAACCTCAGCTGCCAGATGACTAAATGAGAGCTCAGGTGATTTGGCCCAATCTTCAGGCTTTTTTTTTTTTTTTTTTTTCAGCTGACAAGTGGTGGGGGAACAAGTTGTTCCCGGCAAGGTTTGTCTAATTGCTGACATGAGCAGTATAAATGCTGTCACTTCAGGCTGTGAGGTCGTGGGGCTTTTTGTTATCTGGCAGTGAAGTGGAACACGCACACGTACATACCAGAGCACTGAGAAGTGTTGGACACAGTTCCACAGCCTGTTGAGACTGATTGTCCCCTGTGAGATGGTAATAATGACTAGGTTGATTAAGGATGTTGTATTAGCTTTCTGGGGTTGCCATAACCAAATACCACAGTCTGGCTCGCTCAAACAGCAGAATTTTCTTAATTCCTTAGCTGGAAGTCTGAGGCAAAGTGTTTGCAGCATTGGTTCCTTCTGGGTCTCCAGAAGGCCACTTTCTCTGTGTTCTTTCTTGTGTGTGTGCCTTTATCCACCTTTCTTCTTAAAGGGAACAAGTCATACTGCTTAGAGCCTACCCAGGAGCAACTAGGACCTCAACCTCATTGCTTGCTCCAGGGGAGATCTTGTCTCCTCTCACTAGAATACTGAGCAGACGAGCTCTCTACCGAACACAGCATGACTGGCTGGCCCTCAGCTTGGTGGTGGTGCCAAGGAGTCCCTTCCAAAGGGAGGTAGAAACTATTTCCTGACCTTTCAGTGATTGCTTCTTCCTTTGGGGACCCTCTGAAGGTCTCTTGGATTAAGCCTAAGCACCCAGATAGCCCAGCTAAGAAGAGGGAACTCTGTGGACAGCAGCATGGTGTCTGGGGTTGTTGGCATGTTCCAGAGCTGACCCTTGGCACCGATCCTACTGCACACAGTTTGGAAAAGGTATTTTAGAGAGAAAGTCCTCGTTCAGAGAAACCTTTCTGCCAAGTCCTTTGTTTTCTTTATGTTGCCACGGTGTCTGGGGCTGAATTTTTAAAATGGCATTTTCCTGGAAAGAACTTTTTGGTCTTTTTTGGAAATGTATCATGTAAAACAAGATCACTGGTGGGCCATTGGCATGATGTTCCCAGAGCCAACTTGGGAAATAGCAGGTGGGGGAGGGTCACTCAGAGTGGGAAAAGAAACAGAAACGCATTTGGAGGGAAGGAGAAAGGCCACTGAGAGGCTACCATTCCTGGGTCAGAAGTAAGTAAGCTCAGGGCTCAGATTCATTCCAATGGGCAGGCATCACGATGGGGAGAGACTGAGAGAGATGGCCCCAGAGCCAGGCTGTGGGAATGTTTCCTGAGATCCTGTTGACAGCAGTGTTATGTCTGCCCATTACAGACAAAGTATGTTCCTGAGCCTGCTGTTGCTTAGTCTGTGTAGGTGAGAGGTGGCAAACATGACGCCTCAGCAGCCACGACTCCTCTGATTTGGAAGGCAGCTCGATCTATAGCGTTTGCTCTGGAGACTCCAAAAAGGTTGAGCCATGTCTTCTCATGGGACTGGAGGGTCCTCAGTGCAAGTCCTGCCTCTCTTCAGCTTAAGGATTCTTGGTGCTCAGAACCTGTTCTCATTCTGTTTTCCAGAATGTGGGAGGAGCCTGGTTTGTGGGGATGACCCAGTGTCTTATACCTCCAATAGCAGCACAGATACAGGCTGTCCCATCACCACCTCCCTTCAGGCCCAGGGCTGTGGGAATGACTGTTGCTAAATGGAATTTCTGTGGCAGGCTTCTGGAGGCTCTTTGCAGAGCTGGCTTCTATCCTTTAGACTCCTCTGGTATGCCGTCCATTCCTTGTCCTGCCCTGGCCTCCATGTCCCAGTCTCTGGTCTCTTGGGTTTATAGTGACTGGGCATATGGAGGTGCTTACCAATTCTGAAATCCTTGGGACCTCTCTGTTTAAGTTTCTGGTTGTTTAAACGACTTCCATTTTGTGAATAGGATTGATTAAATTTCTCGCCATTGATTGCTGAAATGAACTCTTAGCTCCTCTCTGTTTTCTGAGGTTAGGAAAGATGGATGCAGTTAGTGGTGGCACTGAAAGTCCTGGCCCCAGGAGCTGGTTTGAAGTAAGGAGGCCAGAGTTAAGTGACTAGAGTTAGTACAAGTCTCTGTGGACACCACTAGGCATCTAGGATGCTTTTGTTGATGCTTTTCTTCTATCCTTAGTATTGAGCAGCTTCCCCCTCTTCTTGGTTACAGGATGCCCATTGCTCCTCCAGGCATTTTGTCCTTATTCCTGGGTAGGAAGAAGATAAAATGGAATGGGTAAAGACAAACCACTCCTCCCAGAGGCCCATTAGGTGGCTTTGGTCTCTGCTTCCCCGGCGCACTGATACCACTCTACATGCCGTCTCCACTGCAGCACGTTTGTTGCTGATTTGCAGAGACCTACAGACTGTTACGAGAATGAAGAAGGAAGAATATTAATGTATCTATGTCATGCCAGTATCTATGTCATGCATATTACTGTAATGACTTTCCATTGAATCAAACTCTGTGCATGCTAAGGGTGCCCTCATCCCAACTCAGATTGTCTGAGTTCCATGCTGTTAATATTTATAGCATTTGGTGTCCACTTTATCTTCAAATGTCACAGGACCAGACATTACAACTATTGCTATCTTACAGTTTCTGTTACAATCGACTGCAGGTTCTCTTTCTTCTCTTGTTAGTGACTCTCCCATCCTGTTCATCTCAGCTGAGTCCCTTTTCCTCTTCTGAAGATGAGATGTCTTTAAAAACTGATTGAGCTTGGCCCATCATTCTACAATGATGATTGATGTTCTTTAGCACTGAGATATGACTGGCTAGCCTTTGCTAGTGGCAAGTCTGCTGTCCACTTTTTTTTTTCTATTAAATTTTCTTACCCCTTGGAACCATTTTGATAATTTTGTGGCTTGTGCTTTGCATTTTTCTCATATGAGCCTGCATGTAGTTTTCTGCTTGCTGCAGGTTCCGTGTTCCTTCAGTTTGAAGATCTTTGTCTGCATTAGCTGCTCTTCTCAGTGCTGTAGCAGGATACTCAAGGCAAGCCAAGGAAGAAGGCAGAGTTTATTGTGGCTCACAGTTTGAGGGTACAGTCCATCATGTAAACGGCATCAGACAGCTAGTCACATCAAATCTGTAACCACGGAGCAGAGACAGATGGATGTCGGTACTCAGTGTACTTTCTCTTTTCTATGTCGTGAGGGACCTCACCTCATGGACAGTGTCCATATTCAGGATGGGTGCTCTCTCTCCAGAAAACCCTTTCTGGAAATACACCCAAAGACAAGGCCTCAGGTTACTCTCCAGTGTGATAGCAAGTTAACAATCAAAGTTGCCCATCAGCACTGCGTAGCTGTTGTAAACTGTTCTCAGGCAGTTTCTGGACGTTTCTCTTCCTTTTTCTTTAGCTTTCCCCTGTGGCACTCAGACAGTGGGAGCTTCAGTGTCTGTTTCTCACGGTCGCATTCTCTCTGTGTTTTTTCCTACCTTAATTGTTCTATATTACATTTTGGATAATTCTGAAGGCTCATTTCAGCTCGGTAAGCCTCTTTTCAGTTTTGTCTACTGAAAAAACTGGATTTGTGTGTGTGTGTGCGTGCACATGTGTGTGTGCGTGTGTGTGTGCATGTGTGTGTATGCGTGTGTGTGTGTGCGTGCGTGTGTGTGTGTGTATGCGTGTGCGTGTGTGCATGTGCGTGTGTATGCGTGTGTGTGTGTCTGTGTGTGTGTATGTATGTGTGTGATATTAGGGTTTGAACTCAGGGCTTCATGAGTACCAAGCACTTGCTTTATCACCAGCCTACACTGTTCTGTCTTCTGTTTAATATTGTTTGATTATATCTTTTATTTCTAAAGCTCTAGAAATTTTGTTTTTGTCAAATACACTTTTAAAAACAAGCCCACTATTCTATTCATTCTTTATGTTTTTAAATCTTTTTCCTTAGTTGACATTTTAAAAACACAGACTATAATTTCTTAAGTAACTGTTTTATTTTAAACTTCTTGGGGTGTGGAATGGTCAATTTCAGTTGTCAGCTTGACTGGATTACAAAATGCTCTGGGTACTAAGAGGTCTACCTTTGGGTGTGTCTATGAGGATGTTTCCAGAGGTTTAACTGAGAAGTGAAAAAAATCTCCCTTAAAGTGGAGGCACTACCCCCATGGGCTGAGGTCCCAGACTGAGAAAAAAGGGGGACAGAAAAATCCAGCTGTGCACTAACACTTTCTTCATGCTTCTGGTCTGTGCCTTGGACCAAGCTGCTTCCCCCTTCCTTATAATAACAGACTGTATTTCTTGGATCTCCCTTAAGTTGCCTTTGTCTGGCATTTGGTCACAGGGGTAGGGACTGCAATAAATACAAGGTAATAACTATCTTATTTGTTTTATAGCCCCTTTAACTGTGATTTTTAGTTTAGTTGTGCTCTGTCTTGGAATAAAGAGAATTCATGGCAAGAAGTTTTCCATTGTCCTTTCCTGGTGTTCGTTACCTTTAAAAAAATGATTTAAATGTCAGGCATATGTTTAATTTTTTTATATGTTAATTTTGCTAGATTTTTGCCACATACCTCTGTAGATGTTGCTGTAAAGGTGTCTTCGGAGGTATGATTAATTGTTAAATTGAGAGACTTTGAGAAGAACATTTCTTTCTTCAGCGTGAGTGGACATAATTCACTCAGTTGGAAGGATGAAGGGAAAAAGATTTCTGCCTCCTAGCTGTCTTTGAACTTTAGCTGTAACATCCATGTTTCCCTGGATTTCCAGGCTAATTTCTTAAAGTCAATCCGATTGGCTTTGTTTATCTGGAGCACCCTGGTCCATGTACCAGGTGAGCAGTGTAGACTTTTAGAACACCTTTGTGTTTAGTACTGTGCTGAGAGCTGATTTGATTTATCTCCACCTCTGGAGAGCAGCGAGTATCACTAGGGACACCCTGAGTCCACGAGAAGGACTTAAAGTCACTGTCATCTGAGGGTCTCCAGCTCAGGCCCCCCCAAATGCCGTCTGTTCATAGTTGGTGGCTTTTGTTGGGCATTTATGCCTCAGCCTCCACCAGGCATGTCCAACATTGTCTTCTCAAAGTTCACACCGGAGAACTGAGCAATGAAGGGGTTTTTGTTTGTTTGTTTGGTTTTTAATATCATACTGTCTTCAGTCAGTTTACGATTTTGTGTTGGGACACATTCACAGCTACCTTAGGTTGCATGTGGACACAGATCGGGCTCCCCTGGGGGAGGAAGTGCCTTCCTGAACGTCACTCCATCAGCTGATGTACCCTACCCTTGATAGAAGTTCTCTTTTTATTTCTTGCACGTAGGGATTTTTCTTTATTTTATGAGCTCAAGTATGCCTGTGAAAATATTTTTTCTGCTCATGCTTGTGTGGGTTTGTAGAGGGTGTAGAAATTCACACTAGCTCGTTTTGTGTTGTTGCTGGAACCCAAAAACCAAATTGCTCTTCATGTTGCTGAAGGAAGCTTTTAAGGTCCCTTCCCAAGTCATATTGACCCCATCGCCTCTGACACGCTGAAGGATTTCATCCTGATTATACTTCTCTAGCTGCTGCAAATCCTGGGGTTCAATGGCCAGTACCCCTAAATGAGTGTGGGTGAGTGAACACACCCATAATCCCAGCACCCTTATAACACCAGCACTTGGAAAGTGGGTGAGAGATCTCACTGTGGTCTTTGGTGTGCTCTGTTGGCTTTCATACTTCCAGATCATCCTCATTACATAGGAACTTGGAGCTAACCTGAGCTACATGAGACCTTACTTCCTACTCCCACCCAAAAAGAGCAGGATTCCCCCCCCCCCCTAGAGCTAGGTTCCAGCTCTGTCACCCTGTGGTCTGGGACACCTCAGAGGTCTGTGGTCTCAGGGCGTGTAGGACTCACACTGTATTGGCAGAGAGTAAACTTCTAAAAACACAAGGGACTGGGGAGGGGGAGACGGTTGGAGATGAAGGGGGCTATCAGAAGGTAAATGTCTAGGGGAGCTCAGATAAAAGAGCTGTGGCCTGGCCAGTGTGCCCTGTGGTGACATTCCACAGCCTTTTCTCAGGACCGTGATTTAGGGGCAGAGGGATGTAGAAGCCTTGGAGTGTTCTGAATTGATTTAGGCTAGTATTTGAGTTTGGTAGACTTTTCAGACTTGGAATTTCTTCTTCTTCTTCTTCCAGGCTGTGGCCCAAGTCCATTAAATCTCCACTGAGAAACCTTGCTGTGCTCTTTGGAGTCTGTTGTGACAAGTGGGGGTTTTTGTACCTCTCTGTCTTATGTAGAGAGCAGAGGCAGAGCCTTGCAGTCTGATGGTGGGAGATAGTGGATAAAGGATCTTTCCTAGCCTGTAGATCAGTAGTCACACAAGTTATCCTGCCAAAGCCTAGGGACAGGAAGAAGTCAGGGACAAAAGACCTGCCCTGTGACTCTTTCTAAATCTTCTAATCTCTCTATCTGTAGATAAGAAGTGTTTGATGAAGATTCCTCTTTCAAATGATCGAAGCTTTGAGAAAAAAAAATGGTTGTGTAGGGTTATACTAATGGATCAAAGGGCTCAGAATGTCAGCTTTAACTCTCTCTCCTCTGTCTCCCTCCCTCCCTCCCTCCCTCCCTCCCTCCCTCCCTCCTCCCCCCCTCTGTGTGTGTGTGTGTGTGTGTGTGTGTACTTGCACACATGTGCCAGAGAGTGCTTGCAGAGGTCAGAGAGAAACTTTGTGGGGTCAGTGCTCTCCCTCCATCTTAATCTGGGTTTCTGAGACTGAACTCAGGTCATCAGCAAAGCACCTTTACCTACTAAGCCATCTTGCTGGTCCTTTGTTGTTGTTGGTATTGTTGTTTAAGTAAAAGATATTTGGCATTGGGAACTAAATCCAGCGTCTCAAGCATTCTATGCAAATGCGCTAAAGCTAAGTTACATCTTCAGACTTCTCCCCTGTTCTTTTGCTATTTAAAAAATTTTATTTATTAGTAGTGTATTTGTATGTCTGAGAAGATATGTGAGTTTAAGTATGCATGTGCCACGGTGCACAAGTGGAGGTCAGAGGACAACCTTAGGGATTCAGTTCTGCCTTTCTACCTTGATTTTTGAGGCAGGGCCTATCACGTTTCTGCCATGTTGTGTACTAACCTGCCTGTGAGCTTCTGGGCAGCTCCCATCTTGCTGTGGTAGTTGCAGATGTTCACCACCTGTCTTAGCCAGGGTGCTCTAGAGTCAAAAACTTATGGAATAAATCTATCTATCATCTATCTATCTATCTATCTATCTATCTATCCATCCATCCATCCATCTACGTATCTAAAGAGAATTTATTGGAATGACTTATAAGCTGCAGTCTAACTAATCCAACAGTGGCTGGCTGTGAATAAAAAGTCCAAAAATTCAGTAGTTGTTCAGCTCCATGAGGCTGGGTGTCTCCGCTGCTCTTCTGTATATGCTAGAGTCCCAAAAAAGTAGGCTCTGATGCCAGTAAAAGCATAAATATCCTCGAAAGGCAAGGGCAAGCAGGCAAAGAACAAACAAACCCTTTCTTCTTCCATTGTCCTTATATGGGCTTCTAGCAGAAGGTATGGCCCAGATTAACTGTCTGCCTTCCCTGCTCAAGATCCCAATCAAAAGTCTATGTCTTCCATCCTCAGGATCCGGATCAAAGGTATCTTGTCTTTCTGCCTTAAGATTCAGACCATGGGCATGCCCTCCAATTCTTGATTGTAGTTCATTCCAAATATAGTCAAGTTGACAGTCAATAATAGCCATCACACCCCACATCTGGCTATTGCACATGGGGTCCAGAGCTTCAATCAGGTTGTCATGCTTATGTAGCAATTACTTGTGCCTATCCTGAGCCATCTTGCTGGGGTTCCTTTTGGTGTTTTGAATCAGGGTCTCACATTGTACTTACTATGTAGCCTAGGTTAGTTTTAAACTTGTAGTAATCCCTCTGCCTCAGCCCCAAGTGCCAGATTACAGGTGTAAGCCTTTATACCTGGCAAGTTTTAATTATTTCTAAAATTTATTCTGCAAATCCAAGACCCCAATATGGTGGGTTTTGTTATGGCATTTGCATGCACATCTGTCATTGTACATCACTCTTACTCATTCCCTGTCCCCACCACTCTTTCCTGCCTGCTTGACTCTTGCCTGTCTCCTTCTCCACAGGAGATCTCTAACTCCTTCATGTGATGCACAGTTCATTGCAGTCTCTTTTGTTCCTCTCTCTCCCTCCCTTGAGGGATCTTCTTCCTCCACCATTCTACTGTCACAACTGACATACACATACACACACCACACATACACAGAAACATACCAACATATACAGATACACCACACACACATATCCCTCATACACACAAATACACACACACCACACATACACATACACAAACACACACACACAGACACACCACACATACACAGAAACACACACAGACATATAACACACACACACACACACAAACATATCATATACACACAGCCCACACATACATACACATCATACATATGCAAACACACAGACACACTACACATACACACAGAAACACACATATACCATACATACACATACACCCAGACACACCTCCCCACCCACAAACACACACACCGCACACACACACACACCACACATATACACACATAAACACATACACACACCATACATAAACACACACCCAGACACACACACCACACACACAAACACACACACACACACACACACACACACCCCTAGAGTGTGTATGTGAGAGAACACATGTAATATTTGTCTTTTGGAGTCTGGTTTATTTTGCTTAACACAATAATAATCTCCAGTTGTGTCCATAAGTTTTAATTATTGAAGAGATAATGATACAGAGAACTTTAAAATGTGCTTACAAATAGGTGTGACATGGTTTTAAGCCCTGTCTAATCCTGTCTCTCATAATCCTCACAATACCCTCGGGAGCTAGAAATACTTACTAGGAATGCTTCTTCTCTTCCTAGGGAAAAAGGATGTAGCTTCCTAGAAGTTAAAAATACAAAGTCACAGAGGGGGTCAAGTACTTTGTCCAAGGTCGCAGGTTGATTCCACGTGTCTGAGATTCAACACAGGCCTTGAGTCCCAGTTCCTGCTGTCATTTCAGAGTCCAAAACCTTGGGAAGGACAGAAATGTCAAGGGGATGCTTTCATCCCCTTTCAGGAAAGAAAGACTAAGGCCCAGAGTGGACAGAGTTGGGCACGGCCTTGAATTTAATGAGAACATTCAAGAACTTGTGTACTGATCTGGGGGTGAGGAAGCCTTGCTGAGAGAGCAAGGCTTGCTAGGCTGTGGGATCTGAATCCACAGAGTAGTGAGAACCAGAAGTGGTCTGAGCACTTGGAGATTAGAGGGAAAAAAAGCAGAGCACAGTGTGCTGAGTGGGTGGCCAGAGACCTAACTGCTCTTCGTGCCTCATGTGTCCCTGCTGTTCTCAACCATGGCACTAATGGCATTTAAGGCTGGATAAGTCTTGGTCAGGGGATAGTCTTGTGCCCTGTAGGAAGTTTAGTGCCATCTATGGCCTCTGCTGCATAGATGAAATAGTAGCCTGTCCAGATAAAATGTCTCCAGATGTTCCTGAATGCCCCCTGGGGCGGGGGCAGTGAATGGGCTCCAGTTGTGTATTCCTGAGCAAGGGAATCTCCTCTCTTTGTTTCTTTCTCATTGTCTGGAAGAAGGACCCTATTATGTCATGGAGTCATTTTATAGAAACTAGTACTGACTCATTTGACCAGGCACTGCTGGTCCTGATGAGGTGGGCTGAGATTTTTGGAGCCCTTCCTTGGCAATTGTCATGCTCAAGTTAGAGGCCTGGTCATCAGCAGAGTGGACGATGACGCAGTTCTCTTTCTCCCCAGATCAACATCAGTGCACAGTGTTTGGCAAAGCAGGTCTTTTACAGAGAAAATGACCTGAAATCAAAGGAATAGGAACAAGACACTTGGCATTACTGGTAATAATAATCAGACTCCTCTGAAAGACTAAAAATATTGCTTCTTTACTCTCTGATTGTTACAGGAATTCACACTTTTCAAACTTAATGTCAAGCCTTTCTTGATTTTTCTGTTGAGTGTGATCTGATGTTATCAGGTAAGGCAGTGACAAGGGACAATGCTTGTTTTTTGCTAAGACATCTCTGCTTCTGCTCTTCCCAGGAAAATGAAGTCATTCGTGGTCTTTTTTTAAAGTCTAAAAAAAATGCTAATATTTAATTATGCATATGCGTATGTGTCTGTGTAGGGTATATACACATGTGTTTTGGTGTCAGCAGAGGCCAGAAGAAGGTGTTAGAGACCCCGGAACTGGAGTTGGAGGAGGTTGTGGCACTCCATCCTCTCTGATATGGGTGCTGGAAATCGAACTTGGGTCCTCTGCAAGAACAGCACATACTCTAACTGCTGAGCCACCTCCCCAGACCTGTGTTTCTTTTTTAATTTTTAGTGATATGGGGGACATTGCAGTGTTACAATCTGCTCTACTGAGGAGTCTTGGAAGGATGACCTCATCTGGTTATAGAGACCCTTGCTTTCCGTTGCCTTCAACCTGCAAAATTTCCAAGAGAAGCCACAAGTTTACAAAACCAAAACAAAACAAAACAAAACAAAAAAACAACCAACCAAACAAACAAAAAAAACCAAAAACCAAAACCAAAAAAACCCAAAACTATAACCACAGAAGACTGTCCACAAGGCAAATTGTACACTAGCCCTTTGCACATTTTGTGGTCCATGACTTTGATTTACTGTCCATCTGATCTGCTAGCTTGTGACATGTGCCTAGTGAACACCCCTTTTAAAAACAGAGTGAAGAAAACTCAGCTCCGAAAAGCACTTGTGTCTGAGGATGGTGATCTGGGGCTGACTGTGGCTCTGCATAGGAAGCTGGGCTGTTTGTTCAGGCCACAGTTGACATCTAAGGGTCTATTGGTCCCATTGAATAGCTGTCTTCTTTTGCATCATGGAAGAATGCAGAATACCACCTTATCGTCAGCCCTGAACCAAAGACAGAGGGATGTACGACAGTAACAACTGTGAGTATTCTTGAGTTGTGAAGGTGTTGATAATGTGCCCTGAGTTCCCAGCACAGGGCTGAGTTATTTAATTATAACTTTTATGGACCAAATACCATTGTACTCATTTTATAGGGAAGGATCTGGAAATTAGAGAAATTACTTCCAGGGGTTCACATAACTCCTAAATAGTTACAGCGCACCCAAAGCCCAGGTGTTACTAGCGCCCTGTACATGCTGCTGCCCCTGCTAATTAATCACTTGTAAGACTATGAAGATGTTTAAGGGTGCTTTTGATGCCCTCAGAGAACTTTGCCTGTGAGGCTGTGGAAATCTTGAAAAGACCAATGTTAAGTTGTGAAAAAGCTGATCTCACAAATGGCTTTGGACTGTGTTGGGAGGGGAACAATATATTAACATTTAAAAAGAGCTTTCTGTCTATGACTATCAGTTTCACTGAGCAAGTTTATCATCGTCTTTGTGAATGATGTTTCTAAAGACAATATATGTCTGTCTGCATGGCATCATGCTGAACTAAGGTGATATCTTTGGGCTTCAGTTTTCTTTTTAATGAGAAGTTGAGGTATCTTGGCCTCTAGTTCTGCTTTTTTCCTTGGGTTTGTACATGCACCTGTACCTGGGCAAACCCTCTTGTAGATTTGGTTGTGAGCTTTAACCTTTAATGGCTTATCTATCTTTCCAGGCTAAGGGAAACCCTTCTCCTCTAGAGGACTAGCATCCCCTCATGAGACATTGGTCATTGGCTCCTATTGGCTTCCTGCATGTGACATCAGTTTCCAGGTATCCAGTCAAAATGCCTGATGATTTGCAGCTTCAGTCACCTGAGCCACTGGCCTGTGTGTAGAAAGGTACTGTGTACACACAGCCCGAAGCCTCGATCTCCCAGAATCTATAACCAGAGGCAGTGATAAACCAAATCGTCTTGTTTGATTAGAAGGAGCTCCTGCCTTCTCCAGGGAGAGCATGAGAAGAAGGTATTCCACTCTACATGGTGAAGAAGTTGCTAAAACTAGTCCTTGTCTTCCTGAACAGAGCCAAGTCAGGCCACAAAAGGACTTGCCACTAGAGGTGCCATTCTAGACACAAGTTTTCCTGGGAAAGTCTTGTCAAGGAGAAGGCCCATGGGAGGATGCTCTTGAATCCTACAATGAAGGGGAGTCAGAAGGATGCTTTATCTTGGTTAAAGCTTAGGGACTTCTGGAAATTCCATGATGCCTTCTTATAAGGCCTGCCACAAGAAGTCTCATATACAGGTTGAGAAGAGTCCAGGGGAGGAAGGATGGGTTTAGTGGGGCATGTTTACAAACATTGCTACAGTGTATGTAGAACTGACTGGGTAGTGGGACTTCAGGTCAGGTATCATTCCAATAACACAAATGATCTAACATCAACATAAGACAGAGTTATGGCATGCCAGCTGAAGGTATATTCTAATAGGCTTAAAAATATTGAAAGCTGTTCTTGTATGGTATGGAATAGGCACTGATAAGCAAAGTCATGGGTCAAATATAACCCAAGGGTTCCTCTCCCTAAAAATATAGTTTGTTGGCCGGGCGGTGGTGCTGCACGCCTTTAATCCCAGCACTTGGGAGGCAGAGGCAGAGGAGGTGGATTTCTGAGTTCGAGGCCAGCCTGGTCTACAGAGTGAGTTCCAGGACAGCCAGGACTACTCAGAGAAACCCTGTCTCGAAAAAACAAACAAACAAACAAACAAACAAACAATATATATATATGTATATGTATATGTATATGTATATGTATATATATAGTTTGTTGGCACATCCATCCATCCATCTATCCATCCATGTATCTATCTATCTATCCATCCATCCATCCATCCATCCACCCACTTATTATTTTGGCTACTTTTGTGTTACTCAGACTTGGTGAGGAGTTACAACACACATCACACAGTGCACAAAGCCTAAAATATTAAAAAGTTTAAGAAAAATCAATATAGAGGAAAGAAGATGTTGCTCCAATTCCTGGAACCACAGCTTTGGATCCCTATAATAATCTACCTTTCAAAGTCTTAATTTCTTAAGACATACGTATTAATGTAGATTTGTAATCACAGCATTGAGGAGACAAAACCTCAAGGATTACTGTGATTAGAGGTTATCCTGGGGTACACATACACACAGATACATAGATAGATCCATACATACACGGGTAGATGATAGATATGTTAGATAGATGATAGATAGGTGATAGATGATTGATACATAAATGATAGATAGATAATAGATATATATATATAGATGATAGATAGATGATAGACAGAACAAACATGATCAAAACACAGAAACACAAATATCTAAGTTTCTCACCCGTGAACTGGAAGCCTATAGTACACATGTCACCTAACTCATCTGGGCAATGAAGGGTTCAGAAGTGAATGTGAGAGTGCACAGCTAGTGTGAAGGAGGAGCACCAAGTACTTAGGTGGAGCACAGGAGGACGACATGACAAGAAGGGACTTCTAGGGAAGACAGGGTTCTCAGCAACGGGAAAGGATAAGGGTGTGAATGATTAAGGTGCTTTGTAGACACATGTAAACCTGCCACAGGAAAAAAAAGTTCTTCCCCTTGGTAGAGGTCAAAAGGAAATAAATAATAACGGCTGTGAGAACCCCGTGTATGGTTGTATTTGTGTCAGCTAATATATAGTTTTGAGACAAGTTAAGGTGGGTTATTAAAATGAATAAGAAAGAAATAACAGCTATGGCCATCTTGAGAGGAGGCGGAAGCCATTTGTAAGTGTAGAGTTCAGTGTGTGTGGTGCAGACATGAGTCTGGAGGTGAGTTTTACCTACCAGGAGCTTCGGCAAAGAGCTCAGAGAAGAAAAAGGGTGATTTTGGGCTATACTGCACTGGTATACAGGAGACTGCTCCTCATTTAGCTGAAAAGCAAGCCTTGCTGGGTATCTTATGGCTTTATTTGCTGCACTGTCTGCTAGGGTGGCCTACCATAGGCTGCTTAATCATGTCGGGTGGCCAGATTCTTGATTCTGAAATGAAAGCTTAAGCAAAGTCATTAAAACATCTGACAGTGGTGTTCTAGAAAGCTCTTCAAAGGTGTCTTGGTCTGTCCTTTCCCAAGCCTGACTTTGAGTTGAGTTCTGGACTGTGCCCTTCTCCCCTCCCTTCTGCCCTCCCTCCTGCCCTCCCTTCTCCCCTCCCTTCCCTTCCATCTTTCCCATCTCCCCATCACCTCTCTCTTTCCTCTTCTATCTCTTTTCTCTCTCTTGTTCATTTTTTTTTTGTTCTGAGGCTCAGACCTAGGGCCTTGCATACATATTGTGTAGGCACACGTGTTGTATGGCAATTCACTTTTTGACCCGACATCCCCTCAGAGGGAGGAGGAGGCTCACGAGACTCTGGGAGCTCACAAAACTTAAATTGTTCATGAATTCCCTCTCCAAGGCTACAAAAGCAAGTTAACAATTTCTTGGGGGAGAGGAGATTCTCTTCAGAGTTGTCTGTGAGTTGTGTAGGGAACCCAAGGGTTGTGGCTTTCGTGAGTTGTAAATGGAACCAGGGTGTGCTTTCTGGTGACACAGATTCATGCTCCATTCATAAATAACTACAATAAGCCCACTGATCTTTTTTCCCAAGGTGGGCGGAGTCATTTCTTTGGTGTGCTGTATGTGCCTTATCTGGGTGAATAGATATTTGCTCACATTTCCTCAGGCAAAGTCACACAATGGCTGGGCAAGCACTCAGAGCTATATGCCTAGCCTTTGCTTTTTAAAAAGTGTCTTTTTCTTTTTTAGTGAGGATTTTGCTTTGTAGCTCAGGCTGGCCTTAAATTTGTGATCTACTGGTCTCTGGATTGTGAGTACTTAGGAGGAGCATGTGCTATCTTGCCAGGCTTAGATATTGCCTTTCATTTCTAATTTATCACTTCTGGTTTTTAAGTTAGCCAGAAATGATTTCCATCACTTCTTCCATGATCATCCATCTATCCACCCAACCATCCATCTATCCATCCATCCATCTATCCACCCATCCATCCATCTATCCATCCATCCATCTATCCATCCATCTATCCACCCAACCATCCATCTATCCATCCATCTACCCATCCATCCATCCATCTATCCATCCATCCATCTATCCATCCATCCATCTATCCACCCAACCATCCATCTATCCACCCAACCATCCATCTATCCATCCATCCATCTATCCATCCATCCATCCATCCATCCATCCATCCATCTATCCATCCATCTATCCATCCATCCATCTATCCATCCATCTATCCATCCATCTATCCATCCATCCATCCATCCATCCATCCATCCATCCATCTATCCATCCATCTATCCATCCATCCATCTATCCATCCACCCAACCATCCATCTATCCATCCATCCATCTATCCATCCATCCATCCATCCATCCATCCATCCATCCATCTATCCATCCATCTATCCATCCATCCATCTATCCATCCATCTATCCACCCAACCATCCATCTATCCATCCATCTACCCATCCATCCATCCATCTATCCATCCATCTGTCCATCCATCCATCCATCCATCCATCCATCTATCCATCCATCTGTCCATCCATCTATCCACCCATCCATCCATCTATCCATCCATCTATCCATCCATCTATCTATCCACCCATCCATCCATCTATCCATCCATCCATCTATCCATCCACCCAACCATCCATCTATCCATCCATCCATCTATCCATCCATCCATCCATCCATCCATCCATCCATCCATCTATCCATCCATCTATCCATCCATCCATCTATCCATCCATCTATCCACCCAACCATCCATCTATCCATCCATCTACCCATCCATCCATCCATCCATCTATCCATCCATCCATCCATCTATCCATCCATCCATCTATCCACCCATCCATCCACCCATCCATCCATCCATCCACCCATCCATCCATCTATCCATCCATCTATCCATCCATCCATCCATCCATCCATCCATCCATCTATCCATCCATCTATCCATCCATCCATCCATCCATCCATCCATCCATCTATCCATCCATCCATCTATCCACCCATCCATCCATCTATCCATCCATCCATCCATCCATCCATCCATCCATCCATCCATCCATCCTCCATGGTCAAAGAATCCTAACCTGAATATCCACAGACACCCAAACAATGTCCAATCACATGTGAGCATGGGGCTGTGGGAGATGAAGTGAGGAGAAAATGAACTACGGGCAGGCTCTGGGAATAAGAACCTGGACCCAGGGAGGGAAGAAGTGTGGAAGCCCTTGGGGCTGTGATATTGTGAGCTGTTTGTGTCTCATGCAACAAATGACATCGAGGAGTGTAGACTTTGATTTTTTTTAAACCTACTTTAATAAGGGTACTTCAACTTCCGCTTCTAGCCCACCATCCAAACGTAGGGCAGAAAAGATGGTTAATAGGACAAGGGCATGTGGACCTGTTTAGAAGTAATTCTTTAGGGGGATTCCAATCTTCGTTTGTCAGGATACCAGCAGTCTAGTTCAGTAGGATACCAAACAGAAATCAGTTGCCGTGGCATGATCCAAGAGAAACAGTCAGACCTCGGATGAATCAGTAGGAGCCAGGGGGAGTGACCAGAACCAGCTGGGACACCAGGAGAAGTTCTCTGCAGTGTCACTCTCAATGAAGTTAAAGATCAGCAAAGGCCAGAGACCAAGGAAGCTTGCAAAGCCAGCTATGGCAAGTTCCCCGCCACTGTCCATCATTGTCACTGTCCATCATTGTTCGTTGAGTCCATTTATACTCTCTCCAAATATCACGTGTTCTCCCACGGATCCTGCCTCAGCAATATATCACATGAGTCTGTATCACATGACACTTTCATTTCAGGAGGACCTATAGAGGCTCTTGAATAGGTAGAGGACTTGAATCTGATTTTTAAAAAATTATACCTTAGGTGGTTTTTTTTTTGTTTGTTTGTTTTTTTTTTTTTTGCATTTGTATGTGTCTTAGTCAGTGTTCTATTGCTGTTAAGAGACACCATGACTAAGGCACCTCTTATGAATGAAAGCATTTCATTGGGGCTGGCTCACAGTTTCAGAGATTTAGTCTATTATCATGGTGGGAAGCATGAAGGCACGCAGGCAGTCTTGATGCTGGAGCAGTATCGCTGGGCGTTCTCCATCTGAATCCTCAGACAGCGGGAAGAGAGTGACACTGGACCTGCCTAGGGCTTTTGAAATCTCAAGAACCATCCATAGTGACACATTTTCTCCAACAAGGCCACACCTCCTGATCCTTCTCAAGTAGTGCTACTCCTTGGTGACTAAGCGTTCAAATATAGTAGCCCATGGGGACCATTCCTACTCAAACTACCACAATATGTGTTTGTGTGTGTATTCACATGTCTGGGTGGATGCGCACACACGCGTGTGTTCATGCAACCTGTGGACTAGAGATCAACATCAGATGTTTTTCTCAGCTGCTCTCCACCTTATTTTTTGAGACAGAGCCTCTCACTGAACCTGGAGGTCATGGAGTCAGCTAATCTGTCAGGGTAACTAACTCCTGGGATCTTATTTGCTTGTCTCTTGCCTGCCCCTCTCATCCCTATCTCACAGGCCTAAGATTACAGGTACAAGCCCCATTGCTACACCTAGCTGTCATGTAGTACTCGGGATCTGAACTCAGATTTTCATGGTTGCAAAAGTGATTCTCTTCCCCACCCGTTCAGATGCTTCCACACTAAAGTTGAGGAATTTATTTAAAAAATAAATTCCCAGATCCTTTACATTTTATTCTAAAAGCGGCTTTTATGTCTCCTGGCAGGAATGCTGGTGAGGGTGAGGGTGGACTTGTGGAGGTGGGGTTATGCTCAGGGTCCACAGGATAGACCAGGGGTCTGCTCTGGGCTCAGATAGTGAGGTTAGCCGCAAGAGAAAAATGGTGAGAATCAACTCAAAGACATTCTTGGATTCAATGACATTCTTGTCCCGGGGAACACACAGGAGGTACCAGGGAAGAGCTGTTGAGTTATGAGCTGTACTCAGATCCTGAGTACCACATAACAGTTAGGTACAGCCTGGGGCTGCCATGCCACAGACTTCCCAAGACCCACAGCTGCCAGGCCCACAAACACAGAGAAGACACATGCAGCCTATCATTCCAGTTAGCTCCTCTTCTCCATCCCCTACCCCCCGGGATGTGTGTGTGGTGAGACAGGAGATTGCAATAGAAAGTGACAGGGATGATTAAAGGCATGGCAAATCAGGGCCATGAGGAAAGGTTAAAGGGATGGCAGCTATTTAGCCTGGAGAGGGGTGGCGTGGAACACTTCCCATCAGGTCTGTGCAGAGTGGTTATTAGATGCATGCGAGGCAGCCTCCCCACTTAGCCACAGATCTGGGGATGACGGCACCCCCAAACTGGCCAGGCACTTCTGTGGGGGTGGGGGCGAGGCCGCTCTGGAGACAGGTGGAGGCATAATTATAAAGGCTCTTTTGTGGTCTCTGACGGCCCCTCTCTCCTCCCCTTTGTTGTCTGCATCTGTCATTATGTCGTGCAAACCACAGCCAGGCCTTTTGACAGCACAAATATCTGCTTTCCTACACACTTGGAAGGTAATGTGGCTATAAACTTGACAAGTTAGATAAATGCCGGTACAAAGGGGAGACTGTGTCTAGTTTTGTCGAGTCTCGTGACTGGCCTCATCCCCAACCAGCATGAATCTTCCTTTCCTCCATCACCTCCAGCCTTCTCTAGTCTATCTGGTTCCTGATCGACAGTCCAGAAGTTCTTATTTACCCTACATCCTTCCCAGATCTGTCACTCTGACACGTTGTAAGGTCTTTTGTTTCTTCCCAGGTCAGACATACTTTGTTTCATGCCTTTTTTTTTTTTTTTTCATTTAAAAAGTTGGAAACATTTTCTGGTTTTGCTGTTTCTGTTTTTCACTCCCATGGCCAGGCTGCCGTAGCATATATACAGGCCAGCAAGCCTCAGTTTCCCCTGGGACAGACCCAGAGGCCGTTTGGCCTGAGCCTTCTCAGATTCCCGTTAAAGTAACAAGAGCCTACTCTGATTCTCAATTGAGAATGTAAAGGAATAGGATGTTGAAGGAAGCAGGCTGCTTACGAGCCATTCAGCCATAGACTTCTGTCCTAGCATTGGCCATGATCAGGTGGGGGCCTGGGACTTCCAGAGGTAAAATGTATTTTGTGTTAGTCTTGCTATTGAAAAATTGGGAGTATTAACTAACTTTACTTGACATGAGTATGATCTCTTAGGCTGACTCCAAAGGCCACCTTCCCACCAAGAAGGAAGGAAGGAGTGTAGACCTCCCTGTCAGCCATTTTACCATGCCAGAGACCACATTTGCCATGGCAAGCTCACCTCAGGAGGTCAAAGGTGTCAACCAAGATGGGTCAGAGGCCTGGGGATAGAAATGGGCAGAGATGACTCAGTTAAGAATTCCGAGACACGCCGAGCCCAGAGCAGTGTGTCGTGCTCTTCTCCCTGTAGATGTGGGGACAGGCAGACGGGAGGTCTGGTTTGCATGCTTTAGGATTCTGCAGCGTGAAGCTCGGGGATGACACGACACCCACCAAGACATGGTGCTGGACACTGGAACATAGAACTGCCTGCCATTCTGGAGCTTTGATGACCTCTTCTCTAAGACTGATCACACTCCTGAACAGCAGGCAAGGCTCCCAATACACAGAGCTGCCACAGAGACAATTTGTTCTCAACAGGAGTAATCAGGTGGAATGATGGAGCCAAGGAAGAGGCCGAGCAGGCCTGGGCCTCTGAGACCTGGACATTTCTCATTTTAATGCATATCCAGTGTCCCCAGCAGTTTGGCAGTGACCAGTTTGAGAACAACTAATGGCCTGGGTGCTGCATTTTTCCTTGGAGTGTTGCTGCCTCTCTTGATGGTGTTGGTAGCCTTCTTCTTCTTCTTCTTCTTCTTCTTCTTCTTCTTCTTCTTCTTCTTCTTCTTCTTCTTCTTCTTCTTCTTCTTCTTCTTCTTCTCCTTCTCCTCCTCCTCCTCCTCCTCCTCCTCCTCCTCCTCCTCCTCCTCCTCCTCCTCCTCCTCCTCCTCCTCCTCCTTCTCCTTTTCCTCCTCCTTCTTCTCCTCTTCCTTCTCCTCCTCCTCCTTCTCCTCTTCCTTCTCCTCCTCCCCTTCCTCATTAACCTCCTCCTTCATCCTCTTCCTCTTCTCCCTCTTCTTCTTCTTCCTCTTCCTCTTCTTCATCTTTTTCCTTCTCACTTCTGATCCTCTTCTGCATTTTCCTGCCACAAGCAGAGAGGAAGCACAGGAGTCCTTGAATCTGCATCTCTGTGCTCCATTCTGCTGGAAAACTCAGAACAATTCCTATTATTTTCAGTTCCCAGACCTTGAATGTGTCAGGCTTCGGGTTCACTTCCTACATCTCTCTCCGGCGCCCGGATCTGCAAGTAATTTAACCTTGTTTTTATAGAGCGCAAAGACGTTCCGCTTGTTTACATTGGAGACAAATTTTCCTCAATTGACGCAATCCTATTGATGAAATAATGACTTTCTTCCTCATTTAAAGGTAATTTTGGCTGGTGTCATGACATGCAAGAGAAAGTGAAAGGCCTCTGTGTCCCGCTGCGTGAAGGGCAGGCTCCGATGGTTCCCAGCCGAGGTTTTCTCTCACCTGTTCTGAAGCATCTCAGGCGGTTCAGGAAGGCTGGTGCCCAGCAGAGGAGGTTGGCTTAACAGCCAGTCCTTGATTAGGGAAATCAGAAAGCAACCTTGACTGGGTAATGAATGCCAAGGTTGGGCAGGATAGATGTACATTGTATCAACAATGCCTTGATTTATTTTCCAGATTCTTAACATCTAATCAGCTAGGGCCTGCACTTTCACTGTGGTTTGTTTTTGCTTTTGTTTTTTAAAGGTCACATCACGTGACAGCCAGGACATGCTATTTTGGTCAAGGATTTAAAATCAAAGGGATGGATTTGAGTGTCAGGGAGATGGCAAGAGGCACATAGCTGAGGGGTGGGGGAAGACCTTAGCTTCCTCTGGGTCTAGTTGCTCACGAGGAAGCAGGGAGAGCCAGATTCAGTGACTTCTAAGACCTTCTCCTTTCAGTTCTGTGATGCAAGGAAACCAAGAGGCCTCTGTTAATTCTTGCTTCCGTTCCAGGTCCTTGGGCCGTGTATTTTGATAAAGATAAGAGCGGAGGACATTTGGGTGGATGAACCCTCTTCCATTACTTTTCAGTGAGGCTGGGACAATACATTCTGTGTTAGCAGTGCCGTTTGAGAACGAGATATCCTCATACATTCTAGGGGTCCTGTGGGTTGGGAATGCATATTATGCAATAACTTTTAAAATAGTTTAGTAGAAACTTGGGTTGTAGCTCAGGGCTAGGAGGCTTGTTTAGCATGTGCAAGGTCTATCTGGGCTTGATTTACATCACTACAAAAGCATTTTAAGAAAAAAAAGTAATTTGTAAATACCCGGGGATGTATTTCTAAAAGCAAACCCAGAGTAGCATAGATACCACGGCCTCACGGTACCCAAGAGCCAGTGGCTGAGGTGTTTTAGGTTGCTTAGTCTGTTGTAGGCACCAGCGAGGCATTCCCTTGTTTTCTCTTCAACAGAGGTCAACAGGCATTTTTGTGAAGAAGCTAGAGAGCAAATATTTCAGGCTCTTCAGACTAGAAGGTCTTTGGCGCTGGGATACAGCTTCTGTGGGAGGTAACCTGTAAATGTGTGTGGCTGTGTTCCCATAAACTTTATTTGTGGGCCCTGGCATTAGAATTTCACGTTCTCCTTAGGAGTCACAGGTGTTCTTCTCTTGATTTTGTTGGTCACTTAGAATGTAAAATCCATTTTTTTCCCCCTCATAGGTGGTGAGCTAGATTTGGTCAGTAGATGGGGATCTGTTCTTTGGGACAGTCCTTTAACGAGGGACCATTAACAGACAAGGAAATCAAGGCTTACTTAAAGTAGATTAAGAACTAGTCTATTATCTTTTCTTGGATACAGGGTCTCTGGTATCCCAGGCTGGCTTCAGACTCGATGTGCGCCAGAATGCACAGTGTATGAGGTCCGCTGCGGACTGAGGCCAGAGCTTTGTGCGTGCTAGGCCAACAGCTTACCAGCTGGAGTTCATCGTTAGCCTGAGCAGAGAGTCTTGTCTACTAGCTCGAACTTTTCAGAGACATCAAACGAGATGGACGGGTAGGCTTAGGGATTCGGTTCCCTATTTTCAATGCCGTTAAAAAGAGGTACTTCAGGGAGAGGAAGGATGGGTTGGAGGTTTCTGGGGGGGACAGGAAAGGGGATAACATTTGAAATGTAAATGAAGAAAATATCTAATGAAAGAAAAAAAGAGGTGCTTTATGGCAATTCAGATTCAAAACATAAGCAAGACCAGTCCCTGCCCAGGCTAGGAGATCTCAGGCTGGCTTAGGAGTTGTACAGGACAATGGCTTTAAAGGGCGTTGCCTGGAAGTAAGGGGTGTGGGGGAGAAACTTGCTCTGTGAGTGTAGGGTTGTGGATGAGGCTAAGAGTTCCTTGTTTGTTGGGAGCAGGGGATTGTCAGGTTGGCGCCTCTGTAGGATGGAGTCCAGGCTGAGGGAGGATGAGGAAGCCCTCCATGTCTCCAGTCTCCTCCCAGTCTGTGGTTAAAGTTGATACATTTTGGAAAGTTCTCTACTGTTTCCCCTAACTCTTAATGTTTCTAAGATGAGCAGGTTTTCTCTCCAGAGCTAAACTGTCTCATTCCAGGGTTGACTGCAGTCCTGTCCTGTCCTCTGAGACTGGGCTTCGAGGAGTCCAGTTGCCTGTTCAGGAATGTTAGCAGATGCTGGTGCTGAGGACCACAGAGAAGGGGGAGGGGAGGCGCGGAGGCATTGTAGCCCTTCACCAATGTAGTTGACAGGCAGCTAATGTGTGTGGGCTTCAAATCCAGGAGCCCCCCGCTGTGAGGCACTGGGATTCTGTTAGCTGGATAATGAAGCTGAGGATCAGATTTGGGAGCAACCAGAGGGTGTTAGTGCCAGTCCAGAACACTCTGCCTTCCACGGCATCCAACCCTTAATGGGGCTGGGCTGAGGACTGGGCAGAGCTGCAGTTCTTGCCTGAAAACTTGGTGCTGTGTGACTTGGGTAAGTTGCTTGACCTCTCTGAGTTTATGTTTCTTCCCCTATATCAGGGTCGGCTTACATAGCTACCATGAACAGAGAAGGAGGAGGACATGAAGAGGCCTAAGCAGTACCAGGTACAAGTTTTCTGCAGGGATGCTTTCTGTTGTCTCTTTCAAAGTAATTTGGTTTTGTGAAGTTGACTGACGAATTGGTCTTCAGATTGGATTCTCCAGGGCCTAGCACAGAGCCCGGCACTGTGAGTGTGGAGATACTCGGTAAATATTTATTCAAGGAGTGGATGCTTTTATCTATTGATGCCAGACATCTGGATATCCAAGAACTTCAAGATGGTGGAGTTTTGACTTTCCATCTGAGCGTTGGATGTCATACTCTGATACAAGCTCTGGAGATGATTTGTAACAATAGGGACACAGCAGCGTGCACTTGAGGATGCAGGCTGGCTGTGGCAGGCGGGGGAAATCTACGGTGGCCTTTCAAAGGACTCCAGCATGTGGCTGGGTGTATCTGTGACCCATCCACTCGTCCATTCATCCAATCATCCAGCTGGGGCCGTCAGAGGTTTGGGGCCTCTTTGAGTACACAGTGAAGAACATTCATGTGCATCCTGGCCATTCGCTGTTTGTTGGTAAGCAGAGGCTTCTAAACTGCTTATGGGGGCTTGGAAACCTCCGGTATGCTAGACATTTCTCCCAGGTTCTGCAGCTGCTTTTGTATTCCATCTCTGAAGGATCATCCTCACGCCATTTTACAGGCGTGTTCTCTTGTCTGCAGGGGATGTCACTGTCTCTAAATGTCCTGAGCTACAATGAGAGGGACTGGGCACAGGCATGGATCCTGAGCTGGGGATTATGGGAAACTACCCACTGGACTTTGGGGAATAACACCTGAAGTCAAAAGACAGGGAAAGAGGGCTGGTGAGATGGCTCAGTGGTTAAGAGCACCGACTGCTCTTCAGGAGGTCATGAGTTCAAATCCCAGCAACCACATGGTGGTTCACAACCATCTGATGCCCTCATATGGTGTCTGAAGACAGCTACAGTGTACTTTGGGTAGGAGTGAGCAGGGTCTGGAGCAAGTGTGGCCAGAGTAAGAGGAAGAAGGGAAGGGAAAAAAAAAAGGCAAGTAAAGAATGGCAACATCACCATCATCATCATCAATTTTTATGTGTGTTTATAATGTTTCCTTATTGCTTTAAAAAAGTAATTCAGGCACATAGCAGGTACCATCAGGTCCACTGGATGATTCTTACATGAAAATGATAAGGTTCTTAGTTTTGGAGGGCTTGTATTTTTGTGGTATATGCTACCATGGGTTTTCCTATTAACTAGCATTTTCTTGTTTCCAGGATACTGGCTGCCACCAATACATCAGTGTTTTCCCCCTTTGTTCTGCCAGCTATTTTCAATACACTATGACATAAAACAAGGTGAAAACAACTCAAAAAGATAAGCTTGCTTGTGCTGCTCATAAGTCTGGGAGCCCCTCACAGGCATGGACTTTGGAACCTGACCTCAGGATCTGACTGATGGGGGCCAGATACTCTTCCCTGAAGTTGCTAGGACGATTTAAAACTAATTCAGGCTCTCAGGTTTGATAGCAGGTACCTTTATCCTCCAAGCTATCCTATGGGTCCCAAAGCTGAGTTTAAAAAATACTTTGATCATATTTGGTTATCTCTTTATTTCTTTTTGGAAAATCCTGGTGTTAGAGAAAACAGTTATAGATGAGACCTTCCTCTGTGAGGCTGCTGCAGCTCTAAAACCCAGTTGCAAAATGTTGGGCTTTGGTTTGACAGACACCCACTAGAGTCCCTCTAGTAACACCCTGTGTGTCTTTCTGTGAGCTTAGGGAACTGACCTGTTCGAGGTTGGGGCAGGTGCTCTGAAATGATGGTTTCTTGTCTGGGTAGCAGGGCTGTTCCCAGAGCAGGGAGTTTGCCCTGTACGATGGCCACAAGGCTGGGTTACACTAATGACTCCCTACACTGCCATGAGTGCCCCGAGGCTGGAGGACCAGGATTAGTCCTTTCCTTTGGGTGTCCTTCTGTCTTTGCTTTAATTCACCTCAGCTCTCCCAGCGGAAGCCACCGACACAACTGACCCATTCCAGAGGCAGTCCTGACCTGGTAGGAAAGGGCTATGGAGTCTTAGCAAGCCCCTGGAGGGTGGAGAGGCTCAAATCAGCCTTCATGTTTTCAATCAGCCACAACTGTGCCTCAGTTGAAGCTCAGAGGTATTAGCTCTGCTCTGAGATGGTATTAAAGCATGTTCTTCAGACATGGATCCAGAGGCCCCAGCACTTGCAGCCTCCTGGGTAAAGAGATCCTCCTCTCAGTTCCTTCACCATCATGTCTGCCTGCACACTGCCATGCTTCCTGCTATGATGATAATGGACTGAACCTCTGACATTAAGCCAGCCCCAATTAAATGTTGTCCTTTATAAGAGTTGCGGTGGTTAATGTGTCTCTTTGCAGCAATGGAAATCTAACTAAGACACTGGGTGTGTCAGAGGCAGCCTGGCTTTCGAAATCTCCTTCTCATCCCACCCCCCAAAGGCATCTGTAGAGATCTCCTTAACCCGACATCTATCTGGTCACGGTCTTGTCTAAGGACTTTGCTCGCCTGGAGGCTGAAGCTGTCCTCTGGTTTGCTGGGCACTTTTGATGGAGGGAAATCGGGTCCGTTCTCCTGCATCTTCCTCTCAGGACAATTCTAATAGGGCTTTAAAAGGTAACATCCCAGAGCTGCAAATCCTCAGCAGCTGCCTGGAGGAGGTGATTGGAGAAGATAAGCAGCTGGGAGTGGGGTGGGAGCCATGTCATGGAAGCAGACACAGAGGTCAGGTACATGGTGGACAGGCAGCCTCATGGTGAAAGAGGTAGGCTGGCCTTAGAAAAAGAGTAAAGAAGCCCAAAGAATCAGATCAGTCTTTGTCTTTTGGGTAAATCTCTGTTTGTGGGGGCTCCATCCTGGGAAGTGATTAGCTCGGGAGAGACAGATTTCTCAGTGTCTACAGGAAGCCTCATGGGTCTGAACTGTTACTAATACCTACTGAGCCCTCATCTGGAAAAAGGCAGGACAAGGGTGGTTGTAGCGATACATTTTAGTGTTTGAGAGACAGCGTTGAAAGTGGAGAAGCTAAGGAGAGTATAAAATTCGTCAGGGTGTCTGCATGCAGGCAAATGGACACACTGATGGTAGACAACAGGTGCTGGACCTCCGACAGAGGACCTGGGCTTGTTTGTACAGAACGAGCCTAGGAGCCTACAAGGCCGGGCTCAACATCTGGATTCTTAAGTATGTCTGTCTACCCTGGTTTCCTTCTAAGTGGACTCTGACATTGTGACTTATCATCACAATATGCCTTTTGTTTGCTGTTTGTGGAGAAGAGCTATTGGGGGTGGAGGGGCACTTGGAAGTTGAACCAGGACTCCGTGGCTACCTGGGATGGCCTTCTGACAGAGCCTATCTCACTAGGAATTTGTAGACAGAGAGGAAATTTTCTTGCCAGAACCCCTTCAGTGCAGTACCTGGACTGACGTGGGGAGCAGTTGGAAAGTAAGCTACGGGGCCTCTGAACTCCCTGCGCAGGGCATCTATCAGCTCCAAGCTCGGTGACCAGGCTGTATTACTTTTCTGTCAGGGAAAATCTTACAAGAGTGGAACTCTCCAGTGGTCTCTGAGTCCATTTCTCAGGGTGACCAAAAAGGACCCTTCAAAGATGACAGGAAGAGTCTGGGAGTTTGGATAGTGTGAGGGAGGAGCGAAATCCATTAAAGCCATTGGAGCAGCTAAAAACTGTGAACCCCTTCATTTCTAGCAGACTCGGGGCTGGTGACGGGGCAGTAGCGCCCTCTTGCGGCTGAACATCTGAGAGCGTCTTCAAGACCCCCTTCTCCCCCACCCTCTTCCTGGCATTCGCAGTTATCTTTCCCAGTGGGGACTGCCTCGCTCCTAGGCCTCCACTCCCCAGACTCACAGCTTTGCTCTCCCCGCGAATGGTTCAGGCTTTGTCATTTGGAGACTCGCTACAGAAAACTATCACCTAGGGAAGAGATTGACAGTTGTCTGATGGAGCACTACACCCGCTTGATCGTAGGTGATCGATTGTTCAGCAGTGACCAGGGTTTATCGGAACAGCAATGTGTCCAATGTGCTGCTTATATCTCCTATTTCCTCCGTTTCACTCCACACCGGAACAGCTACCGTGTGCGTGTTGCCCATTCTGAGCTGTGACTACATTGGGGTTACACACCATTTCTTGTTTTGTTCCCAGATCTGAGGCGCCATACTCATGCCGAGACAGGAGCAGAGAAAGGGTAGGGTGTGGGGTACAGCTGGGTCTCCTGCCTCTCTTGCCCCAACTTCTCCATAACGCCCTTTAATTACAGTGACATGGCCTTCTTTGGCCTCTGGACATGAACTTCTCAAACTTCATCATGATACACTACAAGAGAGGAAGGAGCTGGCCAGGAGGAGTCCTCATCCTGATTTTCATCAGCCTTGTTCCCTCCTTGGCTCCTGCAATATCACGGCTTCCTATCTCTTCTCATCTAGCTTTGGATCTGGCGTGTGCTTGCGCGGTGCGTGTGCGCATGCGCAAGTGCGCATATGCGTGTGTGTGTGTGTGTGTGTGTGTGTGTGTGTGTGTGTGTGTGTGTGTGTGCAAATAGGTGTATATGTTTAGGGGCCAGCATGAGAGTCCCTTTCACATGGTCCCAAAGTAGGGTATAACGGTAATGATTAAGGAGTCAGGGACCATTTGTTTCCCTAAAGGAGTAGAAGCTAGATAAACTATCCACATAAAAATGAGACTTACTGTAGCACAGAGAGCTCTTGGTCTGGCTCCATCACTGGACTCACTGTGATCTGTGTAGACTGGATCCGCTGCCCGGTACCAGCGCCATCCACTGCCCACTCATGTGGAATCTCCATTTCCGCTTTTGCTGGAGTGATATTTTTCTAGTGTGTATTTTTAAAATTTTTTTCAGTGGCGGTGCCCGTCTCCCATTTGGAAAATTAACTGCTTGCAGATGCTGAAAGAAGCAGTCCCTACCAGGCAGCGAAACCACTGGGGTTTGGATGCCACTTCAAAGGGAGGAGAAGGGAGGGTGGGCTGCCTGTCTCTGAGAGAGACAGCAAACTTACTTTTTAAAAATTATGATTTTATGTGTGTGGGTGTTTTGCCTGCATGTCTGTTTATGCACTAGGTACATGCCTGGTGCCTGAGGCCAGAAGAGAGCATTGGATCTTTTGAAACTGGAGTTACAAACAGTTGGGAGCTCCCATATGGGTGCTGGGAGTTGAACTTGTGTCCTCCAGAAGAGTAGCCAGTTCTCTTAACCATTGAGCCATCTCTGCAGCCCCAACAGCAAACTTCTTAACCTATAAAAGAGCCCCAATGTGACTGCCATCTGGGAATCGAAGGACAAGGATGTCTGAAGGCTTGGGAATGCAAATACTGAAAAGCCTGCGCTGAAGCCGTTATTTATGAAAGGTTTGCACACAGCAAATGCTGGATACCAGCAGCGGTATGTTAATTCCTTCTTAGGTGACACCTAGCACTGAATTCTGCTATGCTAATCGCCAATCCCACTCAGCCTCAGCTTGGCTCAGTCGATGCGACATGGGGTGTCCCCCACTTCCCCACCCCCTCCGATACAGCCTAGGAGTTGTACCCAGCAGAGTCTGTGACCCTGGGTTCCCGGGTACCCCATGGCTCTCTGACCTCCACCCACCTCCCATTCTGACTCCCCTCCTTTGGTTTTGTCTGCCTCAGAAGTGTTCACAGGTCCTCCCGAGGCCTTCCTCCCCAGCTGTCATGCCAAACACTCATTTTGGACAGCAGAAAGACAACCAGGAATAGAAAGATATTTGGCAAAACCCCAGGGAACTTGCACATAAATTTTCTTTTTCTCTGTTTTCCCATTCTCGGTGCCCCAAGCCTATCTTCACTAGAAGCTCCAAATTTCTGCTCAGCTGCAGGATTAGAGGCAGCTCTTCCTGTGGGCACAGTGTGTGTGTGTGTGTGTGTGTGTGTGTGTGTGTGTGGTAGGACGAGGGTGGAGAGTAACCCTGTCTCAGCTGGTGCCACCCTAGGCCAGATGTTTTTCTTACCTGAATCTGGGACAGCTTCCTTTGACCACAGTTGGCAATGGGTGGCCTTTTGAAATCTCCAAGTTTGCCTGCCCCAAGGGACACACCTCCTTCAATTAGGACACACCTCCCCCAACTAGTCCACCTCTTCTCCAATTAGGCCACACCTCCTCTGACTAGGCCACACCTCCTCTAACTAGGCCACACCTTCTCCTTTCCAATATTCCACCAACCAGGGGACCAAGCATTCTAATACATGAGCCTCTGGGAGCTGTTCTCATTTTGCACTTTCAGTAAGACTTTGTTTATGTAAGAACCAGTCACAGACAAGGGGAGTGTGTTCTCTGCTGATTTAGACTGGTGGATGTGGTCTTAGAATGTGAAGATTTGTAAGGCAAAATTCTAGGAAGACAACAGGCAGAAGGCTACACTATTATACTTGTTCAGAGTCCCATGGAATCATTATGGGAGGAAGAGATTGAGTGGAAGGTAAATTTATTCAGCCAAGAGAAACTTGGCACATGGTAACCATTAACAACGGACTGCAAGAAAGCGATTCAGTAGGGAAAAAAAATGGTAAGTTGTACTCGTGTTTTAAAAATAAGGAGAAATAAAATGATTAAAAAAATTTTTTTTTGTAAAGACATGACATGAAAGTTGAACAGCAAGCATGCCTGTCATTTGGAGGACCTGTGATGGATAAACACTGAGTGAGGCCAATGGAAGAAGACAGAGAGAGATGAAGCGGGGAAGCCACTGGCCGATAACGAGAGTGTGTGAACTAGACCGCCTTCCGGTATCTGGGTAAACGCGGGGAAGCTGTCAGAGATGACGCTCCGGGCTGTGTTTGCTTCTTGGCATGTTAGAGAACAAGTGTCCTTTCATCACAGAATATCAAACAAAAGCTCCCTTTGGCCTCAGAGCGCAAACAAAAACCAGGAAACTGATTTTCCAGAACTACACATGCTTTCTAGAGTCACACCGAGCAAACATCGCGCAGACTCAGAGGGGCCCTTGGTTGAAAACCATTATAACTTCGATGGGGGTAAACTCAGGCAAGGCTTAGCTCAAGGGCAGGAGTTGGTCTCTAACACATTATACAAACAGGATGCCTCATTTGGTGCATTGGAACTGATGTTACTGGCATTTCTAAGGGGTTCTACCCATATCTGAATGTCCTCTACTGAGGGGCACTTGAGCAGGACTAGACTGCCAGCCCTTTCCCTGCCGGGGACCTGGTTTCTCTTACAACCTTGCTCTGTACAATATTTGTCACCACCTTGGGACTGGCCCAGACCATATCTGTGTCCACAGTCAGAAGCACCTAGCTTTTTGCACCCATTTACCACTGGGACTCTGTTACTAGATTCTTGTTTCTAGGACCTCCAACATAGGTTTGGTTTAGCTGTCTTCTGTCTTACCTAGACCTACCTTGAAGCCTCTGAGAGTATATTCTACAGATCTGAAGTGTCAAAACACCTCAAACAAACCACCAAATTTTAACTTGCCTTGGAGAAAATGAAGCCATGTTCTCTTGGTCCATAAGCCATGATGTGCCCCAGGGCTGGAACCAAATAAGGCCTCAGCCAGTTGTTCAACATCACATGGTTCAAGGACAGACAAATGAGAAAGTATGACCAGAAGAGACAGAAGGTTACACATTTGTGTAAACTGTCGATCTTGTCTTTGAGAGGCACAACTGTATAAGCATTTGCTTGTATTTGCTAGTTACAAACTGTTCTCTTTATTGTGCAAATCTGAAACCCTTTATCGAGTTCTCTTCTTCTACCAATTACTTGGTTTGGAAAATTATCTGTGATAAATATCGTGTTCTTTGCCTAAGGTAAAATGTATACCATTTTTTTTATCATGTAGAATTAGGTTTTTCTTAAATATGTATCAAATGGTAAACAAATGCCAAAGAAAACAGCTACAGAGCCATTCCTAAGTGCTGGATAGCTTATGCATATCCCTGACCATACGGCCCACAGGCACATTTTACAGAAGAGAAAACTGAGGTTCAGCTCGGATGAGTAACCTGAGTTCATGAGTTAGACAGTGAGCTTGACTTATAAATAAGAGTCAGTGTAGGCATGCTTTTTTTGCAGCTTATTTTAATAAACTATCAACCTTTCCTCTTGCTCCACATCCACCAGAGGTAGTGGAAGAGAAAAGAGATTAGGAGATGGAGGAAGTGGACCTGATTAGCAACAGTTCTCTGGGGACAAGCTCTGAAGTGGGCAATATTTAGAAATCAGCGCCTGGTCCAGCTTGTTCCCAGGCAGCCGCCGTTTTCCTGCTGCTCCAGCTCTGGACCGAAGCTCCGGCTAACTAGAAGCACCAGCCTTGGCACCCACACCAATCAACCACACTGTCTCCACAAAGCTTTGACTGAACTCCAGCCAACACCCGCCATCCTTGTGATACCCAGTAGAAATGAGACTCTTACAGCTTAAAGGTTATCCAATTGGTTTATATATTTAGAAATGCTCAATTAACAAGATGCCCACGCAATTAGAGTTGTTACCCAAAATCTAATCTTTTGATAAGTTACTATCCAGGACTTCTCTCGAACCCATCATAGTTCTCCATGGCCTCTAGTCTCCTCTTCCTCCTCTTCTTCCTTTTCCTCCTCCTCCTCTTTATTCTATTCCTCCTCCTCTTCCTCTTCCTCTTCCTCCTCCTCCTCCTCTTCCTCTTCCTCCTCTTCTCCCTCCTCCTCTCCTCTTCCTCCTCTTCCTCTTCCTCCTCCTCCTCCTCTTCATCCTCTTCTTCTTTCTCCTTCTCCTCCTCTTCCTCCTCCTCCTCTCCCTCAATTCTCTTCTCCCCTTCCTCTCCTTCTCTCCTCCTGACTCCTCACTCTGCCAATCTCTCATACAGCCCAATAGCCGAGCTTTATTACAAATGTAGTGGGGAAAATATCCCGCTACAAAGCTTGATCATTTTTGGCAACAGCTCAGTCTTAGAGCAAACACCAAATATGAACCAGCAGCTTCAATCCAGTCCTCTCGTCAGGCAGACCCCACACATGAACCAGCAACTGTAGTTCAATCCTGAAGAAACCGCAAGGCTCCCCAGTCAGCCTGAAGAAGTGGCAAGCTGCCACAGGAACCTCACGAGCAGTTCTTTGGCAGGTTTCTCTCAATAGAGGCAGTACCACAAGAGGAGCTCAACAATGCCATGTAAGGTGAACCAATACATGCATGTCTTTAGTGAAGAATAGGAAGATAGAGCAAACCAAACCAATGCTCTCTTTCCCACTGTCTGCAGGGTCGTATTTATATTTCTTTCCCACTGTCTGCAGGGTCGTATTTATATTTCTTCATCACTGGTCCTTTCATGTATCTGCTATAACAAAACATCCTTTCACCCATGTCTGCTTCAGGAACACAGTCTTTCCAGTGTCTGCTTTAGCAAGAAGACATCCTTTCACCTGTGTGTTCCAGCAAAACATCATTTGACATAACCGACTTTCCAAAGAAACTAGAAGTTTCCATTTCAAGTCAGAGCTGGAATACCAACCCATCCACGAGGCACCAGTCCTTAACAGTCTGCTATATTGTTTCCAAATATTAAAATAACACAGTGATACCCGTATCAGCCTGTCTGCTAGGCAGAAGTGCCAGAGCAAAGCATTGGTGCGGTGATACCATCTTGAATGACACCAGACAGTGAATAATCTTCTAGCAGTCTCCAGGCCCAGAAGACTGGTGGAGAGTGGGCTTTTCAGGAAGAGCCATAGCTGCTGGGTGCTGTTCGAGGCTGTGGAGGGTTGAAGCCCAGCATAGGGCTGTCTGGCAAGTGTATGGCTTATCCTGGAGGTGGATCCATGGCAGGCATGGTGGCTCTAGGGAGCTCTGAGTAGTTGGAGAGGTCATATGCAGGTGTGATGCTTAACAACGACCCCATGTGACCCGTATATCCAAACTTTCACAGGCCAACACTGTTCAGGCTTCAGCAGTGGCGTCTCCATTTGTCCCCAGTGGAAAATGGCGGTGCCATGTGTCCGGAAGCCACAGGAATCAGAGTGTCAGCGTCTAAATGCAAGGCGTTTAGTGACAACCCCACGGACAGGGAGATCGGCGAGAACAAAAGCAAACAAACTGTATCCGCTGCTTCCCTTGTTGCCATGGCAAAATGCTGGGCAGAAGCAGAAGAAAGGAGGAAGGTTTTATTTTGGTGTATGGTCTCAGAGAGATTTCAGTCTAGAAAGGCAGGGATGGCGTGGACAAAGGAACAGGAGAAAAACCATTTCCCTTGGAGGATTACAGGGGCATTATAGTCTACAAAGGCCTGATCCTAGAGCCTGCTTACATCAGCCTGGTCTCACCTCCTAAAGGTTCCACACCCTCCTAAAACAGCCCCACTTTGTGGGGAATGAACATTCAACACAAGGACCTAAAACAGCCCCACTGTGTGGGGAATGAACATTCAACACAAGGACCTAAAACAGCCCCACTGTGTGGGGAATAAGCACTGAAACAGGGATCTAGGGTGAGGCGCATTCCATTTTCAAATCCGTGAACTGGGAAAGCATTTCCCCCGCCCCCTCACCGTGGGAGTAATTCATTGCTGTGGCCAAAATACTCTTCAAGAAGCAGTTTAAGGAGAGGGGATTGCTTGGCTTGCAGGGAAGGGGCCACAGTCCATCACTGTGCGGAAGGCATAGTGGCGAGAGTGAGAAGTGACTGCCCCCCCCCCACCTCCTCAGAGAGCAGGGAAAGACAATGGCTGGCACTCAGCTCCGGTTCGGTTTTTGTTTGGTTTGGACCCTGGCCTGTGATGGTGTGGCTCTTATTTGGCCTTTTACTTCTAGAAACACCTTCCTCTAGACACACGGAGATGTGTTTCTATGGTGATTTCAAAAACCAACCAGTCTGACAAAAGATTAACCTTGGTGACAAGCCTAAGTGTTCATTCCCTAGCTTCTCAACAGCCTTTAATTCCTGAATTAAAAGACCCAAAAGACGGCAGAGGCCGAAGGACATTGATGGTTACCAACACGTGAATGTCTTTGCATCTCTATATGATTGGTGTGAAGTTCAGTACCCACTAGTTTTTTGGGAGTAGGAAAAGTGGGAGACAAGATCTCACCATGTTATTTCGAGGTAAGTCAATCAGAGAATACACACAGACATTCTTGAGGCTAAATAGAAAGTCCATATTGCCTGTTGGACAACTGCACAGGGAGTTTGCCCAAACCATTCAGCCCCAAGCTGCATCGTTCTTTGTCTTTTATGCACGAAATCCCCATTTTAGTAGATACATTTTGGTTAGCAAGAAGTAAAGCCACAGAAGCCAAAAAGCAAGGTTAGTACATGTATGGACTTTTCTGGAACTATGGACTAGGTCTTTGTTCTATGTCCTGGTTTGGCAGGTGCTGGGTTACACACTGGATTTTAAGGTTGGAATAGCGTCTCTCCACAGGCCATCACAGTGTTAAGGTCTGGGGGTTTGTTACAGTGTAGCCCAGGATGGCCTTGAATTCACTCTAGAATTACAGGAAGATGGGCACTGCTCCTGTGTTCATTCTTCAAATCAGTAGCGACCACACACACACAAGATACCAGGATGAAATGCTTTGTTGCATTTTATTTTATTTATTTTATTTTTTCCTTATTTATTGGATATTTTATTTACATTTCAGATGCCACCCCCTTTCCCCCCTTCTCCTCCCTAGAAAACCCCTATCCCATACCCCCTTCTCCTTTTTGCTTTTATACAATTTTTTAATGTCAACCAAAGGCTTTATAAGTTTGGTAATGCTCAATATCAATCAGAAGAGTAACCTAATACCCAATCTAGATATATCAACTATCTTTGACTGGCGGAGACATGTGAACATCTGCCTCCATGTCTGGCCCCCCTCTCTCTTTATCTCTCATCACCTAGCTCCTTCTCTCCTTCTTCTCCTCCTCTCCTTACTCCTCCTCTCTGTACTCCTTCCACCTTAGCTACTCCTACATATCACCCTTCCTGTTAAAATAAAACTTTTCTCTCAAAATACAGTTAGAGCATAACTATACCAATTTATGTCAGTAAGGTGCAAGATAGACCTAATACCCAGTCCATCATTTTGTTGACTAAGCAGAACCTCTGTCATCTCTCCTAAATAAAAGACTTAGTTCTGAACCTGGCTTTTTTTTCTTGGTTTTAGAATGAATGTCAGCTGAAAACCATCCTCTCAAATCTTTTCTCTGAAAGTAAATAGCAAGGATTGGCTATGAGACTATAAGTTTTCAATCCCATCAGAAATCCAGAATGACTGAGTTAACTGAGATTATGGGAAGCACAAAGCATAGCTTCTAAAACATAGCCAATTTATAGAGACCGCTGAACACCTGGACAGTCCCTATACTACAGAATTTTGGAGCATCTGATCTTCAGCCTTCTGGCCCAGGATCATCTGACAGACAGAGTGATGCAGAATTATTAAGGGCTGATTACTCTGTCTTGGCAGATAAAAATCAGACTCACTGCAAGTGTGTCCTTTTCTGGACAGTATTTGTCTGTAGATGGAAAGAGGCAATTCTTGCCTAGTGGCTGTCTCACCACAATTGGAATAACTCCAAAGATGCTCAATTTCTTCTTAGAATCCAAGACAGGAAGCTGTCAGGAGCAGACAGGTCTCTAATCAAAATGAACATTAATACAGAAATGTTTTTCACGTCAATTCTGTGGATTTCTGATGTTTTGAAAACCAACTATCCATGTAAGGCTATTTGGACTGTTGTCTATTAACTCCTCTCAGCTATTTCTAAAGAAAATACAGAAAACTCCCTAACAATAAACTCAAAGCCATGAATTTGCTATAGGCCCTTAATTCACAGTCTAACCATCTCAAATAAGTTAAAAAAGTTAAAGAAGGACTGGGTCTGAGCCTTGTTTTCCTAAATGTGTTATACAGGCACAATGCCTATGATAGTAACAATATTAATCTCACTTTTATATTAATAAGACGCTCATACAAATAAAAACCTTATATTTGAAATCAAAGTAAATTTTGTACCATTTAAGAAATTATAACTTCATCTTAATAACAATTATACATGTTTCTACCAGTAAGTTATGACTATGCAATAAATCCTAGCTAATCCTCCCTGTCCCACCAAAACCACTACTTTTCCCTAGAAAGACAGCCCAATATTAACCACCTCAGTCCCCAAGCCCAGGGAATAGGGGCACCAATTCTTCATTAACTTCTTTAAGCTGATTATGGGCGTTGAGATATTAGAAGAGGGGCAGGGGGAAGAGTAAATTGATAAGCCTCTGACACTGTGTCTTCACTGCATCCAGCTGGAATTCCAGGACATCAGAGGTTCAAGCAGGTGTCCTCAGCTTGCCTGATGAGTAGATACACCAAGGCTATGTATTCTGCAATATACAATTCTCAAGACAAATTTTAGTATCAAGATAATTGTTTGTTTGAATTCTGGAATCTAGTCTTCTGGCTGCCTGCCTCTATCATGTCTAATCCATATAATTCTGGGCATTTCTATGAAGGTGTGCTCCCACCATCCTCCCATTTTCGCTTCCCTGCTCTCAAATTCCTCAACACTAGGGAATCCAAACTTTCAGGCACCAAGGCCCTTCACTTCCACTGATGCCTAACCCCTTACCCCACTCCAATTACTATGAGGGTGTGCTCCCACCCTCCTCTCATTTCTGCCTCCCTGCTCTTGAAATTCCCCAACACTTGGGAATCCACACTTTCAGGCGCCAAGGCCCTCTACTTCCACTGATGCCTAACCCCTTACCCCACTCCAATTACTATGAGGATGTGCTCCCACCATCCTCTCATTCCCACCTCCCTGCTCTTGAAATTCCCCAACACTAGGGAATCCAAACTTTCAGGTACCAAGGCTGTCCACTTCCACTGATGCCTGGCAAGGCCACCCTCAACTACCTATACAGGTGGAGCCATGAGTCCCTCCTTTTGTGTTCTCGGGCTGGAGATTTTAGAATGGCTACTCCAGCTTCTTTCTTAGGGCCATTTGCTTGAAAAATTGTTTTCCAGCCTTTTACTCTAAGGTAGGGTCTGTCTTTGTACTGAGGTGGCTTTCCTGTATACAGCAAAATGCTGGGTCCCGTTTATGTATCCAGTCCATTAGTCTATGTGTTTTAATTTGGGAATTGAGTCCATTGATGTTAAGAGATATTAAGGAACAGTGATTGTTGTCTCCTGTTATTTTTGTTATTAGAGGTGAAGTTATCTTTGTGTGGCTATCTTCTTTTGAATTTGTTGGAAGAGGGTTACTTTCTTGCTCTTTCTAGGGTATAATTTCCCTCCTTGTATTGAAGCTTTCCTGCTATTATCCTTTGTAATGCCAGGTTTGTGGAAAGATAGTGTGTAAATTTGGTTTTGTCGTGGAATATCTTGGTTTCTCCACCTATGGTAATTGAGAGTTTTGCTGGGTATAGTAGCCTGGACTGGCATTTGTGATCTCTTAGGGTCTGTATGACATCTGTCCAGCATCTTCTAGCTTTTATAGTATCTGGTGAGAAGTCTGGTGTAATTCTGATAGGTCTGCCTTTATATGTTACTTGGCCTTTCTCCCTTACTGCATTTAATATTCTTTCTTTGTTTTGTGCTCTTGGTGTTTTGATTATTATGTGACGGGAGGTATTTCTTTTCTGGTCTAGTCTATTTGGTGTTCTATAGGCTTCTTGTATGTTTATGGGCATCTCATTCTTTAGATTCGGGAAGTTTTCTTCTATAATTTTGTTGAAGATATTTATTGGCCCTTTAAGTTGGGAATCTTCACTCTCATCTATATCTATTATCCTTAGGTTTGTTCTTCTCATTGTGTCCTGAATTTCCTGGATGTTTTGTATTAAGAACTTTTTGCATTTTGCATTTTCTTTGACCCTTGTGTCAATATTTTCTATGATATCTTCTGCACCTGAGATTCTCTCTTTTATCTCTTGTATTCTGTTGGTGATGCTTGTGTCTATGACACCTGATTTCTTTCCTAGGTTTTCTATCTCCAGGGTAGTCTCCCTTTGTGATTTCTTGATTGTCTCTACTTCCATTTTTATGTCCCGGATGGTTTTGTTCAATTCCTTCACCTGTTTGGTTGTGTTCTCTTGTAATTCTTTAAGGGATTTTTGTGTTTCCACTTTAAGGGCTTCTACATGTTTACCTGTGTTCTCCTCAAATTCTTTGAGAGTGTTATTTATGTCCTTCTTGAAGTCCTCTATCATCATCATTAGAAGTGATTTTAAATCTGAATCTTGCTTTCCTAGTGATATGGGAAATTCAGGACTTTCTTGTGTGGGAGAACTAGGTTCTAATGATGCTAAGTACCCTGGGTTACTGATGCTTATGTTCTTGCGCTTGCCTTTTGCCATCTCTATCTCCTTAGTGCTACCTGCCCTGTCCCTGACTGGAGCCTCTCTTTCCTATTATGTTGGTTGTATCAGAACTTTGTGGGGTGGGTGTAACTACTGGGGTAAGTGCTGGGGCCCAAAATCTGCTCAGTGCTCAAGCTCAGACAGGATACTGTCTGAGTTAGAGCACCCAGGATCCCTGCTTCCTCTGGGTTCTTAGAGATTAGGGGCAGAGCTGCCACCCAAGATCTGCTCAGTGCTCTGGCCCAGACTGGAAGAAACCAGTGCTCTGGGCTGGGAGTGACTTCCTGGGTCCTTGTGGGTCCCAGTTACTCCCTGTTTGGGGCAGGCCTTGCTGTCTGCTTACCTAAGATACTGCCCAAGTTAGAGTGCCTGGGATCCCTGCTTCCTCTGGGTTCTTGGAGATTGGGGGCAGAGCTGCCACCCAAGGTCTGCTCAGTGCTCTGGCCCAGACCGGAAGGAACCAGTGCTTTGTTGCATTTTAAAAAAGAAAGGATTTCTTGAAAATAAAAAATGTGAACTGTAATCAGATTGAAGTTTTAGCAGATGAACGTGTCACTCTTATTTAAGTTTGTGTATTCATTAACTATCATTGCATGGCCACAGGCTGCTCTTAGTGCCCACCTCCTGTTTATATTGCTAGGCAACCAGATAAATTATAGAGCCAGGAATACCATGCTTTATTGCAAATTAAAAATATTAAATGTGACCATACTTAATTTTTAAAATCAAAATGTCATTGTTCAAAAAAAATATACACTCATTACCATTTACATTTTTCTTTTAAGTGGATACATTTAAATATTAAAGTATAAAGTAAATCTAACATGTGCGAAAATAATTTTTCTTTTCATTTTTTATGTGAAATGTATTCAACATATGCAAATTTTAATAGGATCGCATTTTACATTAATCATTTTTATTGTTGAGAGTGGCCATAAGTCAGAAGAGCTATAAAAGATGAAATGGGGACATAAAACTCAGAAGCTTAAGAGAAACAGAAATTCACGGGGAGGGGACGCTCTACACAGATCTCTGGACACTGGAGAAATGAGGAAGTCGTACTGGGTGGCTCTCAGCGGCTCCCACATAATATTTCCACTCAGGGCTTTGCAGAAGACTTACTTCAGACAGATCTAATAAATGATGAAAACAATGAGAAATTGAAAAATTATTCTTATCAAATTGAGACCCTAGAAGCAAGAGAGGCAGCTGGTGCCTGTCTGGGTGACAAGAAGAAAATTCCATGCGTAAAACGAGCCCAGTGGGAAAAGAGGGCTGGATAGGGGAAGCTCTGGCCTTGGAGCCTTGCTGGCTCGTGGGAGCCTGGTTCCGGCTCTGCTGGACTGTTTGCTCCAGCACATTCTCATTCCTCTTGGCTAAGCACGGCAGAGCATTGAACATTTTGTTTCACACCAGAATTCTTTCAGTTGGAAAAAAAACGTTGTGGAAATTGGCTCTTAAGTTCAAAGGCAAAATGTTTTGTGAATTCCCTAAGAGCTATTACCAATCTTCAGTCAGCTCTAACTAGGGAGGGTATTTCAGAGAGAAATTCACACAAAAGCACACAAGTGACTGTCAGGGAGGAACAGAAGTAAATGATCAACAAGCTGGACCCTGTCGAGGACGCTGACACAAGAGCTCTAAAATTACAGCCAAACAGGATGGAGCTTCTTGTGGTTGTCCTGGCAGAGTCTTTATAGAGACCAGAAAAAGCCAGGCATGGTCCCCCGCCATTTTTAATCCCAGCACTCAGGAGGTAAAGGTAAGTGCATCTCTATGAGTTCAAGGCCAGTTTGCTCTACAGAATAAGTTCCATGCCAACCTAGGGCAAAAAAGAAGGAAAGAAAACATGTAAAGTGTCTGGGTTTGTATAAATGACTTAAAAGTTCGCTCCTGAATGTCTCAAACACAAACAGGAGGTTTTCTTCAGGAAGTGCGGGAATCCCACGAATCCCTGAAATAATGTATAAAACTTGTGTGCATCTGCGTATATTAGAATTTTTTGGTGTGTGTGTGTTGCAAGTGACATACAATGGAGCCAGACCAGCTTATCTTAAATGGAGTTTAAGTAAACTATAGGTGGAAACCTGTGTATCTTGGAGACAGGTACAAGGAAAGTCTGGAGCAGTTAGAAATAAGGACGCTGACTGCACCGAGCAGCTTGCAGCCTTCCTTGGTGGCCACTGTGTAGTTTCACATCATCAGACATTGGATTCCTTGATAGATGGTTGTGGAGAAAAAGCTGAAACTGACTTCGTTCTCTCTTTCCAGGTTGAAAGGTCCTAGAAACTAAGCAGCTCCTATCCTGATGAGAACCGTTTACTGTGTCTAAAAGGTGTCTGGCATGGTGATCATGTGCACAATGTAGAATTATGGTAAGGCTAAACCACTCAGAATAACATAAAGGTAGTTAAGCTGAGTGGTATGCACCAGTGACTGACAACATCACGGTATCTGAGGCAGGAGGATAATAAATTCAGACTGCCTGGGCTATGTTTCGAGTTCAACAGCAGCCTGTGAAAAATCCGAGAGACCCCAATCTCAAAATAAACTCTGAAACAGTAAGAAGACTGGAGACATGATATGGCACACAAGTGCATCTCTATGAGTTCAAGGCCAGCCTGCTCTACATAGTTGGCACAATATGCGTGAGGTCCCAGGTTCAATCTCAACACTGTGAAAAGAAGATAAAAGGGTTCTATCAAATTTTTGAAGTTTTTTTTTTTTTTTCTGTAGAAGAAATAACACATATTTTTGACCTGGAAATTGGAAAAGATGTTCTATTGTGACAAATATTTGTTAAGGCGACCCAAGCTTTCTGAATATGAAAATGTTCATTTTCCTCAGGTCTATGATGTTAAAAATCATAGAAAGTGTCATGAATAAACGTCAGAAGCCACTTAATATATTATCAATATTAAACAAATCATTACTATTATGGTTGTATTGTCCAGAAAAAAATTTGTGTTTAGAAGTTGTTAGAAGTCTCTGAATAAATAGATGATGCTGTTAAATAAATTGAAGTAAAAAATATTTTTCATAGGCAACTAAAGGGCAAGTCTATATAATAGTTTAGAAGTCTGTGTCAACATAGTTTAGAATGTGGTAGGGAATCCTTACACATATGATATTCATTGTTACACTATTGGAAGTGAACAAGGAACCTGAAATACATAGGAATTTCACTGACTTCTTTTTATACCCACTGTGAAACAAACAGTTCTTGTCAACTGAAGGTATGCTGTTAATGTTCAGCCATCGGGTTCTGAAGGCTGGTGAAGGCTTGCCCTTGTTAATGACTTGTGGTTGCTGAAGAAAAAGATATATGATCCAGGCCTTGGCTGAAAATGTGGAAGCATTCCTTGAGCCATGGTTTCCATTTTAACAAGGAGAACTATAGCTTCCCCTCTGTCAGTAGTGGTGGTGTTGCCTGGAACAGTTCAGCCATGGTGCACACTGCTCCTGTGTCCCACTTAAGATGAGACACTTCCTCTGCCCTCCCTTTCTTGCCTCCTCACATCTTTCTTTCTTGTGTGTATGCCTGTACTGCAGCATGCACACGGACATCAGAGGTCAACTTTCAATAGTCAGTTCTCTCCCTCCACCACGTGAGCCCAAGGATTGAACTCACGTCCTCTGGCTTGGCAGCAAGTACCCTACCGAGTGAGCCATCTCACTGGCCCTAAAGTTGGAACATTTTGATTAAACTCATTCCATATCTTACTGAAGGAACATGCTTGGCATGTACAGAAGAAATTTCCATGAAATGCTGTTAAAGTCAGTAGATTTAATTTAGCTAAGATATGAAAGACATTGAAACCAAAGAAGAGCCTCAAATAGAAAGCAAAGCATGGCCTCTGGTGGGAAGTAGGATTAGTGTTGAATTCTGAACCATTGTTTTTAATAACTACCCTTGGCAAAGGTTCACCAAGATGAATGCTGAACACTGCTTGGCATAGTGTTAAAACCTGTATTCCTAGCACATAAGATCCTCCGTCTGAGGACGCAGGATCTTGACTTTGAAGCCAACCTGGATGTGGTGGTTTGAATATGCTTGGCCCAGGGAGTGAGTGGGACAATTTGAGGTGTGGCCTTGTTGGAGTAGGTGTGGCCTTGTTGGAGGACGTATGTCACTGTGAGGGGTGGGCTTTTAGACTCTCATCCTAGCTGCCTGGGAGCCAGTCTTCTGTTTGCCTTCAGAACAAGATGTAGAACTCCCAGCTCCTCCAGTGCCATGACTTCCTGGACACTGTCATGCTTCCAGCCATGATGATAATGGACTAAACCTCAGAACCAGTAAGCCAACCCCAATTAAACATCCTTTATAAGAACTGCCTTGGTCATGGTATCTGTTCACAGCAATGGGAACCCTGACTAAGACACTGGACCACAACAGCAAGAATATCAAAAACAAACAAACCCTCCTATGAACTACAAACTGCTATGAACTGCTTTAAGTTTTATTTGACTTTTAAGTATATTATAAAAATAAATGTCAAATTTGGAACAAAATTATTAAGCAGAAAAGGAGTTGTCCAAATAGACAACCAAATTGAAAACTCAGCTATGTGCAGACAAAATTTTACAATGAGACAAACATTTGCGTTGTTACTGAGCTCGAGGGACAAACAACCTGGCAAGGACAAGGTCGGATGGGACATGGCTGAAAAACAAAAGGTGGGAGAGATCCGTTTCCTGCTGTAGGTAAGGAGAGCCTGTGAGCTGTGCTAAAGCAATGTTCATATTGGACAGAAGAAGCATGGGGATTTTATTCAGGGTGTCAGTACATATTCATTTAAAAATAAGCATTTTGGGGGAACGGTATGTTTCTGAGCATGCTCAGTTGAAGAGCACAGCTTCAAAAGGAAAGAAGGAGGACACACTTTTGGGCATGCTTAGCTCAAAGCCATGGATCATTGGTGCAAAGGCTAAAGGGACAAACAAGCTCAACCTGCGTTGTAAAGGCAGCAGCTATCCAGAACACTTCTGGGTATGTTCAGCTTTCCTCAGGTGTGTTAATACGGCCACGTTCTCAAAAGGCAGGCAGCATGACCGCAGAGGAAAAGATTCCCAGTCACACGCCTTGGAAGCGGTGTTCTTGAGGTTCTTTTTTTGGCTATTAAGGGGTTGTCTTGATTGAAAAGAAACACTAACAAATGAAGCTAGCAAATGTTGTTTTTGGTTTTCTTTTCTCTTCTTTTTCTCAGACAGGGTTTCTCTGTAGCCTTGGCTGTCCTGGAACTCACTCTGTAGACCAGGCTGACCTCCAACTCAGAGATCCGCCTGCCTCTGCCTCCTGAGTGCTGGAATCAAGGGTGTGTGCCAACACCACTCAGCAGGGTTTTCTCTATCAAAACCTACTCTAGAGAAATCCAAGAGTCCATGTCTAAAGTGGTGTGTCCATATTGACATTATGCTAGAAGAAGCTATATGTTTCTATGTAAATGGTAGTGATTTCTACAGTGAAATGTAAACATCTTGTTATTTATTAGCGATAAAGCCAATGTAGTCTGTATGGTATCGATATGTTTGAGATTGATTGGTAAAATTACGGCTTATTTCCAATCAAAGTATGACTTTAAGTATTTTATTGGCATTTTGAATCTTGCTTATTAGAGTAATTTTTCAAGTTGACCAAATCTGGCATTATTAAAAAATTTTTATTACAGTTACATGAATAATGAGTTGGTGAAATGAAGAACAATACATGTAGTTTTGTGTGTTTATATTGTATGTGTATAAATGGTCACATTTATATGTGGATATATGCATGCAGCTATGTATGCACTTGTGTGTGGATGCATGTAAAGGCTGGAGATCAGCACAGGCTATCTCCTATATTGTTCTCCAGTATAAGACAAACTTTACATTCACTTATTGGCTAGACTGTCTGGCCAGTAAACTCTAGGTATCTGCCAGTCTTCACCATCCCTAGATATAGGGTTACAGATATGAATCATGCCTGGCTTTTAACAAGAGTGCTGGGGATTTGAACTCAGGTCCTCATGCTTGTGTGGCAGGCATTTTGTTGTCTGAGCCATCTTTACAGTCTCCATACATTAAAATGTGTGTGTGTGTGTGTGTGTGTGTGTGTGTGTGTTACATATTCAGGTGGGTGTGTGCATGTGTGTGCAGAATTCAGAGGTTAATAGTCTGGTGTCTTCCTCAGTTATATTTTTATAACTGCCCATTTTATATATTTTTAAGAGTTATTTTATGTACACATGTATACCTGAGTGCATATATGTGCACCACATGCATGCAGGAGCCTGCAGAGGCCAGAGGAAGACACTGGACCCCCTGGAACGGGAACTGAGTTGACAGGTGGCTGTGAGAAGTCATGGGGAGGCTGAGATCATAACTGGGTGCTGGGAACTAAACCCTGGTTCTTTGCAAGAACAGTAAGTGTTTTTTGATGGCTGAACTGTCTAGCTAGCTTGTTTCCAACTTAGTTCTAGAGACAGGGTTTCTCTCTAAACCCAGAGGTCACTTGTTCTTCTGGACTGGCTGACTAACGAGCTACGTGGCTGGGGTTACTGACACATGATGCCGTCATGTCTGGCTTTTACGGGTGTCAGGAGATCTGACCTCAGATCTGCATGCTCCTGTGGTAAGCACATTGCTAGTGATGCCCTAAGAAACAAAACTACTGTGGAATAAATTCATATTAGTTGATTGTACTGTATTGTATTATTCTCCCAACATCGTTAACTCCCTGAGACAGACAGCCAGACCTGCACAAGCAGTCAGTTGCTTTGATTCACATTTTTTTCCACTCACACAAAAGAACTGTTTTGCACGTGTTTTTAAGTCTTGACATTAGAAAAGTTAAATTTATCAACCCAAGAGGAAATGACATACTGTACTTAACAGTTTGTTACTTAATTTATAACTTTTAAATATTTTGACATATGGTTTTTTGGGTGGGCTTAAATGCTAAGCTGGCTTCCAGGTGGATGTTCCTGCTCAGAGGAGAGAAAGGTTTGGGAGCCCACACCTGGAGAGATTAGGAAATAAATTTGAGTTGAACTGAGAATTCTTTCCGCACTGGAAGGTGGTGGAAACCCAAAGTTCTCAACCTTGGTGGTCCATTAGCGTCGTCTGGGGAACTTGAAACATGTTCAGGCTCTCTCTCAGGTCATTTATGTGTTGATTGATTGATGATTGGTGCTGGAGACTGAATCGTGGGACTTGTACCTGCTAGGTAAGTACGCTCCACCGAGCCTCATCCTGGAGGCCCCAGGGCTTTTGATTTAGGCTATGGCCTGAGCATCAGAGTCTTTAAATGTCCGTGGATGACTCTATTGTGCAGTCATCACCCAGAATGGCTTCTAGCAGTTGGGCCAGTAATTGGCATCATGACGGGGTTGCAAAGGCTACACAGCCAGGTCATGGCTAGAGCCAACTTTCGGTTCTGTTTTGTCAGACTCAGGTCAGGCAAAGGTTGGTAAGATTGAAGCGAGAGGCTTAATGGAGAAACAGCCAACAGGCCTCCATTTCATCCATTCAGTTGACATTTAATACGGCTCTATAGTGTTTATGGAGCTGAGGTTATAGAATAGAATAAAACATTGATTCTGAAAGCGAGGAAACAGATATGTAAACAGACCTGTAGAGCTCTGGACTATTAAGGTGAAGGTGTCCATGGAGCACGGTAGAGGCACAGCTCCATTTGCAAAGGAAGGATAGACGAGGGGTTGCAGATGAGTCTTGGAAGATGGGGATATCTGGAAGCCTTGGCTGAGACTGAGGTCTTAGGAAGATGTCTAATTGTGTGGTTAGGAACCACAGGTGTGTGGCGGGGCAGGCGCAGGCCAGGCCCTCTGGGAAGTCTGGCAGAGGAGGCACAGGAATGTGGGAAGGTCTTGCTAGGTTGGCCAGCTGGCCTCACCTTGGCCTGGGACCTAGTTTTCTGAGCACGGCTTAGAACATCTTTATTCTAGGCTTATAGAAGGCCTGTTCAGGGGTTTGGTGTCAGGGGAGGGGGTGTATTTTGATAACATTTCCCTGCTGAGGAGGTGACTGAATCACTCTTTGGGACTTTAAGCTGTCTCTCCATCTCCATGACTGTCTTCTACAACACTGAATAGGCGTGTGGTATTCGTCGCCTTTTGGAATCCTCCTGCCCCAGGTATCAGCTCAGAAGCATCTGAAGTAACAGGATTTTTTGAAATAGTTCCAGAGACCTCTTATCGATGAGTCAAAAAACTAAAACCTTTTAGTTTCTTGTATGCCAGTCACATTAGTAATTCCTAATCCTACACTGAGTAAACATTCCTATGCCCAACGACTGAATAAAATATAAAATGCTTCACTATGCAGCTCCTGTGCCCTTCCTTTTAGATGTTATAGATCTGCATGCGTACATATATATAACTGGGAACGAGATGGTGTAATGTTTGTTTCAACATGTGTCACAGAAGACTGGATTATACACTGTAATAGATCAGGCATTTGTTATCCAGAGTGCTTTGGAAGTGTCTCAGACTTTGGACTATTTGCATTATCTATGATGAGATATCTACAGGGTGGGACCTAAGTCTAAACATAATTATATGAGGTTAGATGTAGACGTTTCCATTTGGAGCATCATTTGGCATTTAAAAAGTTTCAGATCCTAGAGTATTTGGGATTTCAGATTTCTAGTCTAGGGGTGGCCAACCTGTACTTGTTTAATGACTATAATCCAGGAATAAAGTAGCAAGTCCTTAGGGTTAGCATTTCTGTCCTAGGAGAGGAAATTGCTGACTTGCACAGAGACATTAAGAGTTTGTCCCACAGATAAAATTAAGGGACATTTGAAGGGTCATCTGAAAACCCAGTGCAGTAGAAGCTTCCTAAAATATCTACATGTACAGAAGAAATATAAATAAAGTCACCAAATAATCGGGGTTGAAGTCCCAACTAGACAGCTCTCATCACCAAATGAAATCTCCTGTTCCAAGAATGGGTTACATCTAATTGAGTTGTTGGTCAAAGGAGTCCCATAGAAGCCCCTGGGCAAACCTGCCTATTGCCAAGGCTATTGGTTGCTCTCCACAAACTGACAGTAAGGCCCTGTTGCCGAAGACAGCACCTACACAATTCACTGAACCTGGGGAAGTTGAGCTGCTGCCTACCTAGATAGACCCTTTATCCCTTAGACTAGTATTCTATAGTATGATACTTTCTTTATACCGGAAGGTTCTCTGCATGCTCCCAAAGAATTGTAAATGCCAACCCAGCTACAAATGCTTTGGCCTACAATGATAGCCTACCTGCAATGCATGCTAGTGCAATAGTGGTACAGAGATTATGGGAATAACCAACCAATATCTGAATAGATTCAAGGCCCACTTCATGAGGTGAACCCTACCCCTGACACTGCTTTGTTGGCCAAGAACCTGAGACTAGATAGACCAGGGACCTAGAGGAAAACCAAATACTCCTGTTCTGCTAAAGACGTGCAGCAATAAAGTGACTCCTAGTGACATTAAGCTATGCTCATAGATCAGTGATTTGCTCAGCCATCATCAGAGAAGCTTCTTCCCAAAGAAGATGGGAACAAACAGATTCACAGTTGGCAGTGCGCAGAGAGTAAGAGACTGTGGAACACTCAGCCCTAAGTGGAAGCAAGTCCCTTCCCTCAGGGCTCAGGTACCCTGTGGAAGAGAAGGCAGGAAGATGATAAGAGCCAGAGGGAACAAAGAACACCAAGGAAACAAGACCGTTTCAAAGCATGTATGAACTCAAAGACTATGCAGTGTGCAGAGGGTCTGCACAGCTCTGGGCTGGGGGCAGGGCCTCAGTGCTGAGAGAAGTAGACACAACCCCATCCCTAAGCCAGAAGCTATTTCTAGTTGATAATTGCTCACGAAGGAAAAATTTGTTTTCTCTGAGGGAGTCTCACTGGATATGCACGGTGCCTTTGAGTAGAAGTCTGACAGAAAATGAAACAGACTGCAGTTTTGGAGATTCTTTATCTTATAATACATTGTCAGCATTTTCCCCCTTACAGATCTTCTGTACGCATACTATGGTTCCTAGTTTTGTGTTTTTATGGGATTCCTGTGTCTATGAACCTGCGAGTCTCTGTGTATATGAGTTTCCTGTACTTTTTCTTTGGCTCCTTTTTCCCCTGTCTGTTTTGTCCTATTATAGCCTGGTTTTTATTTTATTTTATATTTTTAGGTATCTGTTTGTGTGTGTGTGTGTGTGCAAGACAAACACACACACACACACACACACACACAGAGAGAGAGAGAGAGAGAGAGAGAGAGAGAGAGAGAGAATATTGGGAGGGAAGAGAGAGTCTGGGAGTGGAAAACTGTCTATTTTCAGTAAAAAAAAAAAAAAAAAGTAAAAAAAAAATGTTGAAAAAAGCTTGTCCTGGTTCTCTGTACGTGAGCTGAGTGATAAAGCTGGAGTTTAACCTAGAGTCCTCAAGCCAACGTTCACCAGTCTACACTGCCTTCTATGCGGAGGCATGTGAGCTTGCTTTAGGAGGCGCACAGCAGAGATATTGGATTATTCTCTGAGGTTCAGGGAGAGGATTAAGGACTTCTGGATGTGCTCAGTGGGGAGTGACAGCGGAGAAGATGGGGAACCAGACTGAGGACAAGAATCTGCTGGGCGATAAAAGGGCTGTGTAGGGAGTGGGTTTTGCTTGGGCAAGGGGACCCAGCAGGAACAGGTCTGCCAGCCTCCAGCCCCATCTGGCTTCAGGTTTGTTCCTCTCGGTGGTCGTGGATGAAGACCAGTGAAAGTCACAGAGAAACTTTATTTACTTTCCTCTGTAGCTCTGCATTAAAGGGTTTTCTGAGTACACCATAGTCTGGCCTTATTTTTCTGAACCATTCTTGGAGAAGGCCCTAGCTTAGCAATAGGCAGATGGGGGAGGACTCTGTGAGAAAGGTCTTGTCTGGCAGGGGTCTGAGCGTGGAAGGCCCTGGGAGCTGATGGAACGATCACAGTTACTGAATGTCCTACATGCTTTGGGACATTCTATATGCCCAATATTTCGGTTCAGAAAATTCAGGGCTGAGACGTATAATAATAACACAACCATTTAGTGAATGTGTAGGTATGGATCTCTGGTCCATTTCTTCTTGTTCTTTGGTCTGGGGCAAACTGATCAACCTGTCCAGGCTCTGCTGGAAGATGGGATAAGTGGTCTTTATAACCTGGTAACCTTGGAAAGAGAACTTCCCTCTTGAGTTTTCCTAGACTGGTCACCACTTGAAAACACGCATTGCTAAGGCTTAGCTCTGCCACAGATCTACTTGCAAGAGCTGCTTAATACGTCTCCTGGTGACAAGTGACTTTGGGGAAGCAGCAGGTGGGATCTGAGTCTGACCTGAGTTCAAATCCTAGCTCCACTAGAAACTCACTGAGAGAGTTATTTGATTTCTTCCCAGCTTACCTTCATTCTCTGGAAAGAGGGGAAACGTGTGTATGATTGACAGGTTATGAAGAAAAGGAGGGAGTCCCTCGGTAGTTAACCATGGGGAATCACAACGATGGTGCACAGCAGGCAGCAGGGCTTACACCTACCTGTGCTCAAGCTTGACTGAGCCTCTGGGCTTGGGCAATCTTTCTGAGCTACTTTTCTCTGTCACACAGAGGAATTGATGTTCTGTGACCCCTGGACTTGCGTACTTCACGTGAGGCGCTATATGGGGACCCCAATCAGTATAAAGGATTTTTGTTCTGATCCTTGTTGCCTCAGGCATCCCATCCTTTGCAGAATGTCAGAATTCAGTAAAGGGCTCTTGAGGATCAAATTACTTGCCTAAAGGAAGTTACTTTACACAGGTGCCTGCTGCCCTCTAGTGGCATTATTGCCACATTGCAATGGTGGTCAAAGGAAAGACTGAACATCTTGTGGGCTGCAGGTCACAGCACACTTGGAGTGTGTGAATCAGGAGTGGCCGTCCTTGGCCACTCTGGGCAGTCATTCTCACACTGTGCTCCTTGGCCAGCTTACTTTCTAGAAATGTGAAGTCTAAGAGCTGGAGAGACAACTCAGTGGCTAGGAGTTCTTGCTTTGTCCCAGAGGATCTGTATCCTTTCCCCCGGCACACACATCTCACAACTGCCTGTCACTCAAGCCCCAGGGCGGGTCTGACGTCCTCTTCTGGCCTCCAAGGGCACCCGTACACATATACACATATGATATGCACTGCACATCATAATAAACCTTCAAAAAGAAATGTGAATTCTGAACCCTCAGGATTAGAAACTTCTAGACTGTGTTTTCTCTGAAGCCTGTGGTGTGCTGGTCTAGGGACTTCAGGACCTCAGATTAGGAAAGGAAAGGTAGCTCTCTCAGGTGTTCGGCTGCACAGCCAGCGGAGATGTTCAGACTGTGGAAGATTTCAAAGAAAAGCATGAGCCGAGCGTGCTACATGACGGTCATGCGAACTGAGGCTAGCCGAGGAGAGAGAGAAGGGTGACTCTGTAGCCCCAGTCCCCTCTGAGATTTACCCATTGTTACCATTGTTACCACATTTCCCTCGTCTGTCCTCTATATTTCTTTTATCCCGAGCCATTTGAGGGAAAAAAATTGGCAGAAATCTTAACACTTTGACTCTTAAATATTTAGCAGATGGTTTGTATAAACAATTAACAAGCCACAGTATTACCACCACAACAAGGATTTCAACAGCTTAACAACATCTGATCTACATTTTAATATCGTATTACTCCACTTATCCTGTTCTTAAATATTTGTGTGTGTTTTATGTCCGAGCTTTAATCAGAGTTTATGCGTTGAGTTTAGTCTTCTCGGTGTCTTTTGTGTAAACTGCATCACCAACTTTGATTTTTTTTTTTAACAGAATGAAATTGCCTTCCTTGAGGAGCTGAGGCCAGCTGTATTCTAGAATGCCCACAGCTGGGGGTGGCAGGCTGGTTTCTCATGACTAGGTTCAGGTTAGACATTATTGGCAAGAATACTTCATTAGAAGCTGTGGTGGCTCCTGTCTGTATGTCAGTACCCAGGATGTTGGGACAGGAGGATTATAATAAGTTCAAGACCTGTAAGGCTACACCAAGTGCCCAGTGTGGCCAGTGTGAGACCTTGTCTCAACTCCCACCCCTTCCTCCCTCAAAGGAAACTTTCAGCTATCATATTGGGTACTTTGTGTTGTATCAGGAGGCTGTTGATGTAAGGCTGGGTTATAAAATCTTTGTTCTGCTTATGCATCTGAATCACTGTTCTTAGGTCACACACAGTACAGTTCCATGGGTCTGGAGTGTGTTCAGCATATGTCTGTTATCCCAGAGCTTTACCAGGAGTTTGCTGTTTGGCTCAGTTGAAGCCCATGCCTTCTTAGGCTACTAGTCTCTCATTCATGGATCTATTTTGCCTAGTCACACATTAGAAACACTTCTGTCCTAAGAAACAGAGCTGCCAAGCCTCTTCTGGGTGTCACCCCCTGCCTTCTGCAGCTCAGTCACTCCCACCTCCGGTGAAGCCTCACTTCATCTGCTCAACCCTGGGACACAGACAGTGTAGTGGTTTGAATAGAATGGCGCCCATATAGGCTCATAAATGTGAATGCTTGGTTACCAGAGAATGGCGCTATCAGGAGGCGTGGCCTTGTTGGAGGAAGTGTGTCACTGATGGTGGGCTTTGAGATTTCCAATGCTCAAGCCAGTGGTTCTCTCTGCCTGCTGCCTTCGGATCTGGATTCAGAACTCACAGTTCCATCTTTACCATGTCTGCCTGCATGCTGGCATGCTTCCTACCATGCTTATAATGGACTAAACCTCTGAAATGTAAGCCAGCCCCAGTAAAATGCCTTTATAGTAGTTGCCATGGTCATAGTGTCTCCTTACAGCATTAGAAGACTGACTTTGTCATTACTTTGTCAACAGATATATTTCACAGTTTTGCTCAGTATTAAATGTAGTGACAGTTATTGTTTTCAAATTTCAGTTTCTATGTCTATTAAAATCATATATTAGAGATGAAGACGGCTTCTCCAATAGATGGTGTGATGAAGCAGAGTTTCCACATCTAAGAGAATGAAATAAGACTCCCTCTTCTCCTGCACAAAAATCAACTCAAAGTAAATCTAAGACTGTAACATAAGGCCTCAGACTCCAACACTGGTGCAAGAAAATGTAAGTAAAATACTTCGGCACAGGCAAGGGACTCCTGAGAAGGATTCCAGCAACATCGGGAATGATCCCAAGGGCTGACAAATGGGATCACACGAAATTAAAAAGCTTCCGCACTGCAAAGGAAACCACAAGCAGAGTGAAGCGTGCCTGCAGAATGGGATTTATCTTTGCTGACTATACATTCAATTAAGAATCAATATCTAGACCATATAAAAGCTTAAAAAAGGCAAATACCAAAACCATCCAAACCATCCATTCTATTGATGGCCCAATCAATTAGACATTTCTCCAAGGAAGAAATAAAAACGGGCGATAAATCTCTGAAAATAGGTAAATGTCCTTAGCCATCAGAGAAATGTAAATTAAAATGGCCTTGAAATTACATCTCACTCCGTATTGGGTGACTATCATCCAGAAAACTCAGAAGAGTGGAGGCTGGAGGGGATCCAGGGCAAGAGAAACCCTTATTCCCGGGGATGGGAGATAAAGTGGCGGTCATGGGGAACTGTGTGTAGACACCTAAACAGAGGAGCTGCACCTCTGCCCAGGAGATACCGGTGAATCCATGTTTATTGAGGCACCATTTATAATAGACGAGACATGAAACTAGCCCAGGTCCCATTCACAAATGAATGTACAAAAATAAGCGCCATGCATCACAGTGGAATTTTATGCAACTGTAAAAAAAAAATGAAATGATAACATTCACGGGAAAACAGATGAAATTAGGAATCATGTTAAACAGAATAAACTGGACTCAGAAAAATAGGTAGTACATGTTTTATATCATCTGTGGGATAGAGATTTGTCTGTCTGTGTGTGGAAGCAGGAAGGGAACCATGAGAGCAGAGGAGAGGTCTGAAGAGAGATCGGTAGGAAGCGGGAGAGAGCCATGGGACACGTCTTATGAACACTTATGGCTGTCTGTGTTACGACAGAAGAAGGGAGGACCATCCGAGGGGACAAAGCATCGATGTTATATTCTCCAAAACATCACAATGAAGACCATCTCTTCATATTCCACAATACAATCGAGTGGTGAGCGGGAGCATCTTTCACAGTGACTTCATCCCGACACCCTGGGGGGCCACATGGCTTTCAGGGGACAGATGGTGGGTGTTGTCACTGGCCTTGGTGACAGGTTTGCTCCCTGAGGAAACAGTGAGAGCTGTGTACATCGGTGTTTGCTTTCCCGTCGCACAGGCTCTTTGCCAGGAGGCTCAAACGCTGTGTTTCTCAGTTTTCTGTCTATTGGTTATCATCCCTGAAGAAGCCTCTCTGGACAACCGTTCCTGGCTGGCCCCCCCATGGGTGTTTAGGGCCACAGAAGAACAGCAAATCTATCACATACTGCATGTAAATCTGAGCTTGGTATTGAAAAAGTAAGGAGCAACCCCCAAATGTCCAGATTTTTCTCTCCTCAGGGCAGAATCATCCTTAATGAAAAGTATGTCTGAGTAGAGTTTAAAAATTAATAGTATTTTCTTTTAAATTTTTATTTATTTATTTGTGTGTGTCCCCCACAGTCACTGCTTGCACAGTGAGCATTTTTACTTTATTTACTAATTTCAGGCCGGAATTAGTAGCATTTCCAAACAGCACCATGATTGGAGAGTTAGATGACCAGGCTGTGGACCAGGGTTAGGCTAGAACTGAGTCTGTCACTGACTAGTGGTATTACACCGGGCAAAGGACTTCACCTTCTGAGCTTGCTTTACATTTGAGACACAATGACAGTAGTTTGTTGAACACTTCTTATAGAACCTCAGGCATAGTAAGTGCTTGTCGCTGCTAAAATTTAAAGCGGCAGCACCTGATCTGGCTTGTGGTTCTGGGGCCGCCATCTTCCTGATTAAGCAAGGCCTGAGGCCATGAGCGGGCAGCGTGTTGCCACGGCTTAGGTCGTGGTTCAGGTGGGCCAGAACACTGGCCCTGGCACCCACGAGATGCCATCGTGGGAGATGGCCCTGTCAATGAGACTCTAATGCTTAAAGATTATCCAAAGGCTTTATATGTTGGGTAATGTTCAATAACAAGATGCCCACACAATTAGAGGTGTGTCCCAATATCTAACCTTATGATATAAGTTGCTACCCAGGACTGCTCTCCATACATACATGGTCTTCCATGGCTCCTGCATCTCTCTCCCTCCTAGCTCCTCCTCTTCCTCTCCTCCTGACTCCTCACTCCACCTACCTCTCATACAGCCCAATCGCTGAGCTTTATACAAATGCAGTGGGAAGATATCCCACTACAGACCACCACCCGGGCTAGGACATCCCCCAAAGGTCAGAAAGAACGTAATGAAGAAATGCCTCTTCCCACAGGACAGGGGCCCTCCCAGTACACTCCTTGGACTGGCAATATCGGTTCCTTTTTTGGGATTTATGAATGTTACAAATATTTGGGTTCTGTCTAAAATCTACTGAATCAGAAACTCTGAGGGTGGAGTCAAGTAGTTTGTGTTTAAGTAAGCACCCCTCCCCCCCAAACATCTCTGGGGTTCTGAGGCTTCTCCAGCTGGAGTACCATTGCTCCTGGACAAAGGTTCCCCTCACATAACAGCATGGGGAGGGTGGGACTGCCAGTGACTTACAAGACCAGGGCCAGCTGGATTCCCTCCATGGGAGAAACCTGGCCTGGAGGCTTAGTGGCTTGGAACACAAGTCAGCTGTGAACATTTGACCACTCCTCCGAGACCGCTAATGTGGCTGGCCTAGGTTCAAAGGAAGCTGCTATTTGGAGTTGAGCTTGGAGCTTGGATTGAACATGACCACCAACGAAGATATAACAGAGTCTGCTTGTTCACTGAGGCTCTTCCTTTGCAGAATAATGTTTTCTTTTCACAGGAAAACAGAATGTCTACCTTGTGCCAAGGAGCAGCTTTGATAGGCTCTTGTGTGCTTTGGCTCCAAGTGTTTCAGGAGCCCAAGGTGAATTTGTGCTGGTCAACATAACCGAGCCATAAGAATATTTTAATTTATAGACATGTTTTTTCTTAATAAGTTAAGGTGGTTTAGATTTTAATTTTTCTACTCAGCTCTTAACAGATAAAAGTGAATAGGATTTAAGGAGCCAGTCAGGAATGAGGCCAGGCTGCACGTAGCAGGGATCTTAAAAAGACAGCGGTTTCTCCACACAAGGGTTTTATGGTCTCACATCAAAGGAGTCTGAAGGTGGGCCTGCCACATTCTGTGTCATCAGTGTCCAAGCTCACTGTTAGATCTCTGCTCAGATGCTCTAGTTTGAGACTGTCATTGTTACCAGAGGTTATCCACTCATTTCCAGGAAGCAGGATGAGGGAGGGGAAAAGGAAGGGAGGAAGGGGCTGCCTTGACTGTGTTTTCCAGCAAGTCCTCCATAATGCTTTCATTTATAGCCCACTGGCCAGAGCATTTGCTCTAAGGAGTCTGGGAAATGTAGTCTTATTCCAAAAGGCACTAATCCTAGCTAAAGTCAGGGTTCTCTTAGGAAGGAAGAAAGAGCAGACAGCAGGGCAAGCAGATGACAATCTGAGGTTTGTGTGAGGCTGGTTGGGCTGATAGAGAGGGTTGCTGAGCTACAGGGATGAGTAGCTTGGAACATCTGTATTGAGATGACTTCTCAGGAAAAATCCTGTTTTGGAAGAAACTGGCTCTCCACAGCTGGTTGTGCTCCAGAAGTGACTACACCCAGCTCAGAGGGAAGAGTGCAGGGTCCTGGGTCCTTCTACACGGGGAAGGAACTGAGGAATGGGCCATCTGTGCAAACATAGGCATGCGGTCTGGAGATGATCTACATGAGTGCCAAGATGCCTTTTTTGCTGTCTTGTCTGGGCATTTGGCAGCACCCACTCCCAGTTCTAAACCCTTGATGTTAAAGAGTGCTTAATTTTGGCTGGACCAATGTAGTTAGGACAGGGAGAACTGAAATATCCTATGTGTTTTCCAACCAAATACTGGTGGAATCCTCGGGAAGCCAGCCATAAACAGCAGAGTCTTCTGTTTCCTCTTCAGGGCTGACAAGTTCTGGAACCTTCTTCCTGTAGCAGGCCTAACGGATGGGTGCTCTTTGCGAGGCCTGGAGGGGCAGGGACTAGCTGAGTCTGAGGATTCAATCATGGGGATAAAAATGTGAGGCTGAGAGCGTTGGAAGTATCTTGTAAATTTAACAAGGTCTGGCTGACAGTTCTTGCTTAGGGGACATGGGTCTGACTGACCTGCACCTCTCATTTGCTGTCTGGCCATGTTGTAGTCCCATTATACTCTGCCTCAGCTTCCTCTCTGCTTATGGAGAGGCCTAAGTGAAGACCACCTGCAGTGCAGGGCTCGATGAAGTTGTAACACAAGGTACCTACTCTTGTGAATCTCCTTTTCTTTCCTCAGCACCGCAGCAGAGACATTTCCATGCATTATATGTCTTCATAGAGCAATGTTACTTAACTGTTTTTCTATTTAAAATTGTATTACATTTTAATTATTTAGTGTGCGTGTGTGTGTGCGCGCAAGTGCATATGTGTGGAAGTCAGAGGACAGCTTTCAAGAGTCACCTCTCTACTTCCTCCACGTGGGCCCCGGGAATCAATCTCAGATTTGTTGTGTGTAATTATTAAAAAAACAAAACAAAACAAAACAATCTACGCTATTGCTGGCTTGGCACGAGCCGGTGGTTTGTTCTTTGCACAGTACTTAGCTCGAGACCGAGACTGCACGTTTCCCTTAGCCAATGCCTCTCCCACCAAAACTGGTTCTACCGCTCCAGAACTCTGAAATCACTCTTTCAGTTCCCATGGCTAGCTGCTGCCAAACTGCTCTGCACTGCCAAATCTCTGTGGCTAACTGGGAGCCTACTCTCCACAACCCACGCTGTGCCGCAGTTACCTTTCCCTGGAGCTGAGTTGAGTGGTCAAGAAATGGAAAACACCAGACAATCTTAAATCAACAGATAACACAACCACTGGGCTTGGATCTATCATCCTAAACTCATCAACTATTCTATGTTAGGAATCTTCCGGATTCTGGTGGGTTCCACCATCAGATCTGACAGTCCCTGCTCTACATTTTGCCTGCTTTCTCTCCAGTCTCGCTGTCCAAAAGGAAGTGCCCTCCTCCTGTGCTCCCTCTTCCTCTCTTGGACCTGGAAGGCCTGCCTCCTCGCCCATCGATTGACTTCTTGTCATCTTTATTATCCAATCAATTAATTGGGGAAAATTCCGATACACAGGTTGTTATGGCTTCACCCACTGAGTTGTCTTGCTGACTCCCATTTAACTGTTTTTGAACACTGAAGTTAGATACTTAGTTGTGTACATGTTTTTTTCTGGTACAAAAATTGGTCTTCGAAATTATTCATTCAATTTGACTTTTAAATAATAAATGACCAAGTTAGAAGAATTTGGTGATTTATTACCCACTCATTTTACCAAAAAGCTTCAGTTGATCAGTTCTGCTGCTGGTGATGTCTAGGTCAGACTTGTACCCATGTGAGAACAGGGCCCAGAAAGAAGCCCGAAAAGGAGGAGAGCTCTCCTTTGGCTCATGGTTTCAGAGCTGAAATCTCATGGCTGCTGTGGGCCTATGGTAAAGCGGAACATCATGGCAGGGAGTACAGAATGGATCAAAGATGCTTACTCATCCCGGCCAGAAAGTGGATGAGAAAGAAAGGAAGTGGCCAGATGCCCAATACGTTCTTCAAGGGGATGCACCCAGTAACCTCCTCCCTCCACTTAGGCTCCACCTCCTAAAGTTTCTAATCCTTCCCAGTAGCATCAGCAGCCTCCACTGCTGGACCAAGCCTTCCATACACGAGCATTTGGGGGACCGTTTAGAGCAGTGGTTCCCAACCTTCCTAATGCTGAGACCCTTGAATACAGTTCCTCATGTTATGGTGACCCACCAACCATAACATTATTTTCATTGTTACATTGCAACTGTAATTTTGTTACTGCTATGAATAGTAATGTAAATGTCTGATATGTAGGATATCTGAAGTATTACCCCACATGTTGAGAACCAATGGCCTAGATCCAAGCTCTGAGATGATGTAAGGCAGAGCTCATTTTGCTATTATTCGCTGTATTGTAATCCACATACACGTCATGAAGAACACAGTTGATAACAGGACAAAGTTAGAGGTGGAACTGGAGCCCAGCTCTGAGCTCTCCATGCATTTCTTCATGTATAGCATGCATGTTTGCAGTCTTTTTGTTTTTTTTTTTTCAAACATTTCCCTACTTTTTTTGTGTCTTACTTAGCTAGTGCGGCTCCTGCCTAGTATTATGTTGGATCTTAAAAAGAGAACATTTCCAGTGTGAATTCTGCTTCCTGGCTGTGAAGCTGCATTGAGTTTCACGGGATTGTAGCCAACCGTGAAGGGCTTTTTGGCTAAAAGCTGAGTGGCTGAAGACGTGTCTAAACACGAGATCATGGAGACCCTAGATCACCCATTTTCTTTTCTAAAGAATCTTTATTGGATCTGGAGGAAAGAGAGATATGGAACCCCTTCCTTTTGGACCTAGGTAGAAAGAATTTGGAGTTAAAGTCAAGAACTCATGCATCATCTTCCCTTTGGTATTGTATTGTTCTGTCTCACCTTATCTGTTTTTTTTTTCTGCTATAACAGGGCATTGCAGACTGGACCATTTAGAAGCAATAGCTTGTTGACTCAAGACTGACGAGCCTAAGAGCACAGCTCTGGGTTCTGGAGAGGGCCTGCATATTGCATCATAACATGACTGAAGGGAAAGTGCGCATGTGCAAGATGGGACACAGGAAATCAGCAGAACTCACTTTTTACTCTTGCCCCCTTTTAAGTCAAGAACCCACTCCAGAGGCAACTCACCCACTCTTGAGATAATGGCATCGCTCCATCCAGGGCCTTACTCCATCCATGAGGGAAGGGCTCTCACGACTCAACCACCTTTTTAAGGGTCTACCTCTTGATACAGTAATAGTGGCAATTATGTCTCAAGATGAGTTTTGGAGGAGGCACTCAACCATATCCTTCTCCCTCAGCTGCTCCCTTCTTTACCTGATGTGACATAGTCCTTAGACTCATCCATGAGCAGCTTGTTACCACTGCTGGGGATGTCTAAGGATCAGCAGCGTTGGTTTTTTTTTTTTTTTTCCATTTCCAATTCCAAAGTCTGTGTCCTCACCCAGGAGACTTTAGCTCCAGGAGGTGCTTGTGAATAGAGACCACAAGAAGACTTCATAGGGTTTGATCGAGGGCTGGATCTGGAAAGAGCTGGTCCATGAGGGTCACCAGGATCTTGGGAAAGAGTAAAACTAATGTCTCCCTGTCAGAAAGGGTAGGTACTTTAGAGGGCAGTTGAGGCTTCAAAGTCCCAGAGATTCCCTTAACAGTGAACGATGCCTCAGGGTGTAGGGAGACCTTTGTGGACCTTGATGAGGCAGGCTGGTTTTCGATGGTTCTGAGATGAGAGCACACACCTACCCCTTTGTAGACTGTCTTCCAGAGGGAAAGCTCTCCTCTTGTCTGGGGCTAGGGGTTTAATGTACAGTGTACCCCTGAATACTGGGAAAGCCCTGTCTTTCTACTCAGCATGGTGCGTGTTTGTGTCAGAGAACAGAGGGCTGAAGAGAAAAAGGTTGCCACTCCTTAGCTCTGAAGCTGCTGTGTTTCTAAAATGCTGTGAGCCATTTTTCTCTCTTCAGTTAAATGTCCTAGATCCTCAACCTTCCAGTTTGATTACCATTCACAAATGAAGAAAAGGATGTTCTGAGATAATTAAAAAGTTTATGGCTACAGTTCAGCACGAAACCCCTAAGTAACAGTGAGTCTAGCTTCATCTTCTGCCTGAGTCTGGTTTCCGAGGAAAGCACAGCAGACTGCCAGTATTTCCTGGGTGTTTTAATGGTATATAAATTCATCTGACAATAAGTCAGTGTGCTACTTTAAGTTCTTAGGGGACAATTTGTGAAAGACTATGATGGAGGTAGCTATGGGACAGGAGTACTAAAAAACTTCTAGGTCTGAGAAGAAGTTCTAGGAGAGTATCCCTGACTCTATACACCTATGTAGCAAGGCTCTCAGCCATTCTTTCTGTCTCTTGATGGGCATCCTCATCACACTTCACCAGGTGATGGAGAACCTATTAACTATTAGTCAGAAGGATTCATTTCCTGGAGACTTGTGTCTTTGAGGGGGTGGGTGGTAGAGGCTGAGCAATCAAAACTTTAAGCATGAAGAAGAACTCCACAGAACTTATCTTAAAGATCAGAATATATGGACTGGGGTTGGTGCTCAGTGGGTAAAGGTGCTTGCCAAGCAAAAATAGAAATTCCTAGAACTCTCAGAAAGCGGGGAAGAAAAAACCGACTGTCTGAAGTTGTCTTCTGCCCTGCATGTGTGCGGTGGCACATGTGTCACCCCGCCCCCCCATGCACACACAAATATACTAAGTTAAAATAAACTCAGGTGTATGACAATAAGGGAACGGTAAAATGAACTCAGGTATGAAAGACCTTTAGGTGCAATAGGTAAGATAGATGTATAAAGACATCCCCAGAACCCTACCTTTGAGATACACTGTTAAGTGAATGAAAACAATAGAATAAAAAATGACACTACTTCTAATGTAAAAACCCCAAAGAACACCTTTCTTTGAGGGTCATATCATAAAACTATAACCACAAGATCAGAAAGATGCCAGCCTTGGTTCTGGAGAGTGCAGCAACCAACTGGGCCCTTCTACTTTGTCATTTGTATAACAACAACAACAACAACAACAACAACAACAACAACATCCAAAACAACAGCAACAGCAACAGCAGCAGCAGCAGCAGCAGCAGCAGCAGCAACAACAACAACAACAACAAGAACTTGACTTAGCTCGACAGTCTTGGCTATGAGCCTTTCTGCTCCCTTGTGGTCTTGCGATCCACCATCACTGAATTATTTGTGTCCCCAGCAGCATACTGATGCAGAACAAGGAATTGACATTGAAATTGTACTTGAAGGTGCAGAGTCCTAGCTCACTTTGGCTACTTCAGGACTTCAGCAAGCCAGGAAGCTCTCATGGTTGCTGTATTACAAGAGAAACACAGGAATTTGCTATGCTGGGGACAGGCATAGGCATATCAAGTCACAGTTGGCTCTCACATACTTTCCCTGGCTTTTGAAGTAAAAGGCTGGTAAGCAAGGAAGATAAACATAGAAGGCTGATGAGAGGACACACATGGCTCTTAAGCATCGCTTGTGTGTCACTGTGCACACACCACAACCCTATAAAGGAGGTATTACTGTGATGGTCTCAGTTTTACAGTCCAAGAGCTGATGGTCCTTCACAGGTCAGCCGCAGTGAGGATGTGAGCCCCGCACTTCAGTTCCAATGAACTGCTCTCGGTTGTGAAAATATGTTACTGTTGAAGCCCCCTGATGAAGATTCATACACACACACACACACACACACACACACACACACACACTCACATACACACTCTCACACACACTCACTCTCACACACACACTCACACACATGCATGTGCGTACACACACACATGCCCATACATACACTCATGCATGCACACACATACACACACACACTTGCGCATGCATGCACAAACTCATGCATGCACAAACATACAAACAGCATACGCACACATATGTTTGTATATGAGAGAGATGAAATTTACATTTCTAAGAAGGAACATTTAAATACCTGAAGTTAATTGTAAACATTGTCATGTACTTACATGCTTGTGGAGGCACAAGAATGACAGTGGCTCACATCTAAATATCTGCTTTGTGCAAAGCATTCTTCTAAGTGCTTTGCAAGTATCAGAGCATGAAGCTCTGAGCATGAGTTACTACCCTCATTTTACAGTTCAAATAAGTGCGATGAGTTTAAATAAGGTGCACAAAGATATTTCTGATGAATATTCTCAGTTCAATGTGGAATAAATAAAAGAGTATGACACTGCAATGTGAGTATTTACAGGGGCACACAGAGAGGACCAATCTTTGCAGGGAAGGCATGGCTTTGTGTGGGATCTTGGAAGTGAAGGTGCATATGCAAGAAACTGGGATGGGGCGTGATTATACAGTCCCAAGTCCTGGGTCAGCATAGAGCCCCAAGCAGACTGCAGCACGAGCCAGTCCACCAACTCTGTAGCCACAGAACCTGTGGGGGAAGCCCAGCACAGAAGCAGTGCTCAACATACCTGGGCTCCAGCCCTACAAGGCTTGCTTTTTCTTCTTGTGTGACTGGGGCTCCTTCTTTTTGTATCACATGATTGGTTGCTCACTTCTTCATGGATCGTGTGACTGGCTGCTCTCCAGATTTACTGAGATCATGAAAAACTCGGAGTTTATGAAGGTTTTTGTATTTCAGGAGTCATGTGTATCAGAGATAACCAATGAACAGTGAGAGTTCTACAAGACTTGACCACCTATCTATTACCCCACACTTTCTAGGTATTAATTCTGTCACTAAGTAGCAGTTTACCCATCATGGCAGGTCACAAAATCGACACAACTTAAGGGGCTGTCACAGTTCTTGGATGCTCCTGCTCCCTACCACGAATCTGCCCCTTTCATTATCTGTCCTGCACTTGCCCTTTGGCCTCTAAGAGTAGAGTCTGGTTAGAGACTAGGCTCCTGTCTGGTTATCTCCTGAGTCCTAGCAGCCCAAGGTAAATGGCATCCTTTATATCTGTGAGATTTATGATAAACCTGTACTTATGAAAACCTGTGAAAGCGTGGATAAGGGACTTGTTTGTAAATTGGTTCTGGGGCTCTTCTTGAGGTTAATGACTCAGTAACGGGAAGCCCAGGGCTTGGGAGTGGCACTGATGAGTGCAGGAACAGAAGAGCCGGACTGTAGGACAGCAACATTTCTACTTCCTTTGTCATCCAGTTTGTATACTACTGTATACTGCTCACTCAGGGACAGTCACAATTCTTTCTGAAAATGTATCCATGTTATTTCTCAATCACAGTAAAGCAAGTCGGAATTACTGACAGGAGTGTGTGTGTGTGTGTGTGTGTGTGTGTGTGTGTGTTTATGTATGTGCGTGTTGGGCAGTCATACATTGAAATCTGATCCTCTACTATGCAACCTTAGAGTAGTTGCTTATTTCATAATTTTCTTAAGTATAAAGTGGGTATAATTGCAATGCTACCTAAGAATTAAAAAGTAGTGAGCTATTGCTAAGTGCAATAATCTGGAGGTCTCTCAAAATAGTGATGAGGTCTGGTGGGGTGGTATAAGCCTTTAATCCCAGCATTTGGGAGGCAGAGATGGGAGGATCTCTGTGAGTTCAAGGCCAGCCTAGTCTATGTAGTGGGTTCTAGGATAGCCAGAACTAATTAGAGAGACCCCATCTAAAACACACACACACACACACACACACACACACACACACACTCCTCAAACCAAAACACAAAACAAAAACCATAGTCATGAGTATGATGTAACAGATAAAAAGCATACAGTGTACAGTTCTATTTACATAAAGTTCTAGAAAATACAAACTTGCAGTGTCAGAAAGATCAATAGTTGTCTGAAGAGAGGCACCTGGAAAGTGTGGAGAGAGCTACAGAGGGTGCAAAAGCATTATTGGAGGTGACAGATATGCTCACTCTCTTGCTTGGAGGTGGAAGATATGTTCATTATTTTTCTTGGAGGTGCTGGATATGTTCACTATCTTGTTTGGTTGTGGGTGATGTCCTCACATGTGCACAGGTATTTCAAAACTTCCTAAATTGAATGCGTACATTGAATATGTTCATCTTAAAATGCTTCAATACTTCTGAGAACCTATTAAGGTAAGGATAATAAATGTAAACAGATCAATATTTTAATTCAGAAAACACAAAGGGTTAGGAGCATAGTGAATAATCAACAACAATACTCAAATTCTTTCATTCTTCTTCACCTTTGAATACAGACCACAAGAGGGCCTTAGCTTGTTAGTATGTGTTATGTGGGGCATCCTGTATCTGAGTACCATCATCTTAAGTAATATACAGTTTATAAATTTTCCTTCTTTAGAAGTCACACTGACAGTACTGTAAGAATTAAATATATATCATGTGAGGAGCTTTGGATAGTACTTGGCATGGAGAAGCTCTCAACAATTGTTTTGAGTATTATTGTCCTTGCTCTGGTATGCTGTGGTATGCACAGCTTGGCTGATCATTACATGTTGATTGTTATAATATTTTTGTTACTACTATGGATATACAGGAAACACTTACTTAAGGGTCAAGGAAATTGACATCAGAGTTTTTTTTTTTTTTTTTTTTTTTTTTCTGAGAGTCCTTGATGACCTTGTAGTTTTACATTTGTTTGGTGCCAAATTGTGACAGAAACCATGTGGAAGAAATTTGGTCAATGTCTTGGTCAATAATATGACAACTCGCCATTATTAGTGGTACTAATACTAAGTTTCAGTGGTCAGTGAGCTAAGAGGACATAAAGTGATTCCTAGTACTTAACAAAGTAGCATTGACGTATGATAGGTATTATCGTACCATTAGACATAAGCATCTTCTTAGAAATTATTTAAAATACTTATTAAAATTCTGACTCAGTGGCTATGAGATGGGCCCAGAGCCTGCTTTTAAATTAGCATGCTCCACTGATTTCAACACAGATGGTGTGGGGACCACACTTTGAGAACACTGGCCTAAGACATCTGGAACCTTGGACAGCACCTCTTGACCTAGTGTCAATATTTTTCAGGACCCAGGACAGCACCCAACTTCTCAAACTTCATTGCTTTGGGGTGCAAGTCTCAATGGAGCTTGCCCGTTTCCCTAGAGAACACAAGAACAGTGTTCTAACATATTCTACATTTAGAAACCCAAAATTCTAATTTCTGATAAAAAAATAAGGTGAATGTATACAGGTTCACCCCACACGAGGAGAGTCTAGGCTCCATGCGCTAACTCTGGAAACACTGAGGAGGCACAGGTGTCTTCAGAGGAGCCGAGAGCCTCCTGACAATGTCCCGAGGAAGCTCACTGAGGGTTATTGTCACTCTGACTGAGCACACTTTTGTGCCTGCCTATCGGATGTTTCCAAAGAAGACTAACTGAAGGGTGAGACCCACTCTGAAAATGGACGGCATTACCTCATGGTTGGGGCTGAATAAAAAGGGGAAAGGGGTCTGGAGAGATTGCTCAGTGGTAAAAGCACTGGCTATTCTTCTAGAGGATCTGGGTTTAAGTCCCAGCACCCATAGCTCACAACTGTCTATAACTCCAGCTCTAGGGGATACAATACTGTCATGTGCAGGAAAAAAAACACCTATTCACATAAATTAAAATAAATATATCATTTAAATTCTTTTAAAGGGGGGAGAGGAGAAGGGAAAAGCCAGGTAAGCACTAGCATTAACTCCTCTGCTTCCTGACTTCTGCTCTACCACTACAGAACTGTAAGCCACCTCCACAGCCATGCCCTCCCCATCAGAATGGACTTTAGTTTGCCATTATGAGTGAAAACAAACCCTTCCCTTTAAAAGTTGCTTCTTTTCAGGTTTTGGCTACAACAACGCAAAAGGTAATTAACATACATTTGTGTGTTTTAGTGGATGAGGAAATGAAAATGTGCTTTATTTCACTTGAGAATCATCCAGATTAACTAATGTGTGCTTTATGTACTTTGATAAGCATCTTAAGATCAATATGAGTGACCGGGAGTTCCATTTATTTTTTTCCCCTGTTATTCAAGCACCTAATAGCTATCAGTAACTCAAACTATGACAGAATCAATAAAAAGAAGCAAATAATACGTGAAAGCATCCAACTCTGAAACCTCAAGCCATAAGTCAAAGGACTCTGAGGTCTTTTGATGGAAACCATTAAACCTGATACAGAATTGAATCTATCTGATACTGGAAGAAAGGCCTACTAAATGGACTGTGTGCTCATAAGCTACAGTTAATGTGGAAATGAGACAGTCAGGATGAATAGGGAATCTTTTCATATATCTTCATATTAAGTACTCGCCTTGTTGCTGCAACAAAATACCTGCCCAGTTGCTTCTTAAGGAAGGAAAGCCTTCTCTGGCTTACAGTTCAAGTCGAGCTGGACACATTGCATCAGCCTCCAGGAAGCAGAGAGTAATCAATGCTATGATTCACTAACTTTTTCCTTTATAAGTAGCCCAGGACCCCAGAGTATGAAGTGGTGCTTTATCTAAATAATCCCTCTCAGACAGATTTGTTTCTATGGTGATCCCACTAAGTTGACAATCAAGATAACTATCACAGTCATTTAATTTTAAGATATGCTTGTACATGATACTTTTACTACGAGACAAGCCGGTGGTCAGTGAGTACCGAGTTAGGTAGTATTTGCAGCAGATCAAAGTGTTTCAAACACGAGGTAAGGACGATTAACATTTCCTTTAAAATTTATCCCCTAAAGCAACTCATTTGATAGCAAGCAAACTAGCCTACATTCACTGTCTGTACCTGTTATATAGAAAGCCATAGTTTGATATAAAAAAGACTCTCTCATTCTGTCCCTCTCTGTGCATGTGTACAGAACATTTGTTTATGGGTGCATTAGGCCAGAGAAGGATGTTGGATCTTCAGGTATTGTAGTTACAGACATTTGCAGGATACCTGCCTTACTATGTGTGTTATGGACTCCAGACTCCACTCCTTATGATTGGATGGCAAGAGCTCTTAACCACTGACTGACTCATCTCCTCAGCCCAATTTTGATAGCTTAATTGGCATAATATGTACACAGAGAGGAAACGACTTTCCATGTAATAGTTGAAGGCGTACAGCTGTTCACTAGGTGTTTGAATCACAAGGAATAACTAATTGAAACTCTCTAGTCACTCATACAAATCTTAAGGAGTTTGTTAATGCCAGTCCAAAAGATCTTGATTTTTGAGTTAGATAAAATATATAGACTCTTATGGCATCTTCAGTGTATATAAACTAATCACCCTCTGCACTGTCCTTTCAACAATGTGGTTGCTTTTGATGATCTGTAATGGCTGTGAAGACTCTTGCATCAGTTCTAAAAGGCTTGAGATTATTGCAGCAGAGGAGAGGAAGCAAGACATGGATATGTGGGGAGCCGACAGAAGGCGGCTATGATCCTTGCAGCCATCTTGAGCCATATACCCTGATAAGAAACTTGATTACATCAACCTACAACAGGTGAGCACACTCTGATAACATCTTGTTTTAGATACCCAGGATCTTCCCTTGGGTGTGTGAGACTTAAAGGGGTGATTTAAAGTTGAGACTTAAGGGCATGGCTTAGAGATCAGATTTAGAGACAAGACCTAAGGGTGTGACTTAAGGGCATGACTTAGAAGTGAGACATATAAAAGGCAGAGGCAGACAGAAGAGTTCAGTACAACTTGGAGTAGGAATTAGGCATTAAGGATTAGACACTTGAAAAGGGCACTTGGAAGGGAGCTTGGAAAGAAGCTTGGAACTTGAAGGCACTAGGGACTAGGGACTAGGAACTAGGGACTAGGAACTCAAGACTTGGGTCTTGGAGAGGAGAAGAGAGACTGAAGAATAAACAGGATTGAATCACACTCTGTCTGGTCTCCATTCCTCAAGTCCATCCTCACTCTTTCTCTTGCTGAACCCTGACCTGCGGACTGGAGCAGCTCGGGGCAGTGCTGGCTCTAACACTTAGCCCTCAAGGCTTTTGGCAGTGCGGGTTCCAACATTGACAGATCCGTCTGTGACATTCTGGCCCCCAAGCGTGGGGCAGAGCGGCTCTCAACATGGATATTCTCATTAGTTCAAGAGGAGACTGAGGCTATGGATTTTGGATGCAGAGTGTCATGTCCATAACCCGGGCACACTTTTCTTTCTATGAGGAATACTGAGATAGAAACAATTGGCTCAAATCTTTGACCCTAATTTCCAATCTTGCTGGATGTTCCCCTTCATTCTCTTCACCTACTGTCTTGTCTGTCTGACGTCTAAGGCTGTTTCTGGGTCTCATCTATGCTGTTTTTCTGGTGGATTTCATTTAGTTCCCTTGCACTAAGCCCATCTAAATGCAGATGACTCGTCAATGTAAATCTTCACTCTTGACCTTCCCTTGAACGGCAGGCTCATAAATCAAACTGTGTATCCTGATGTCACACTGCTCATTCGACTTGAAAGTTGCCTTAAATCTGCACAAATCCCAAACAGGGCTATGTATTCTCTGTCCCTTTCTTCGATTCTCTGAGTCTCTTCCCAAGAGCACGACTCCATCTTTTCCTGGTTTCTTAAGATGAAACATGGAACTTATTCCACCCTTTTTCTAAAGCACCAATCTGGTTCACCTGTTTTGTATTCAATGCACAGTTTTGTCCCTAATGACCCACTTCTCTCCCCTTCCAAAACCATCACCAGGCTAGACAAGAAGCATTTCTTTTCTGGGCTACTTCAATGATACACAACCAAAGTCTTAACCTGCAGCAAGAGCTCATGTAAAGCTGGTTACATTTTAATGAGGGAAACCCACCTTTGGTATAAGTAAAATTAAAAAGAAAAAGCTCTAATAAGAGAATTGGAAGGTTCTTGGGAGGTATCAAGAAGCAGGCTGTTCTTAAAGTTAAAGTACATGCAGCATCTGTATCTTTCAAAACAGCCCAGACACTCACAGGGCCCTTAATCTACACATGGGGTTCTTTCTTGTTTGATGTGACTTGGAAATTTCCCACATACCTGGGCTTGTTCCAAGCTGAGTTATGCATCCCTACAAATTCTCATGAAGAGTAGTGTCCATATGAGGGGAAGACACTTGGGTACACAGAAGGGTATCAGTGGTGCTTGTGTAGAAAGGCACAACTGTGTGCAGAGGCAGAAGAAAAACAACCACCTGCAAGTTAAGGGCAGAGCTTACACTCAAGGTCCTACCCACATCTTGATCTTGGACTGTTAGTCTCTAAAACTGGGACTTATTTGAGAGTTGTGGAAAGCAAATCTTTTGGTAAAAATTTCCCCTCACCCAAAAATGTGTTAACCATCTGACAAAATCAAAGGCATCAGCATAGAGGAGGGAGCTTGTGCAGTGGAGACAGGATTAGTACTGTGCAGAAGAAATGGTGTTGAGTCTCTGCCTCAATATGCCTGTGTGTCCAGAATCCATTCCTTAGCCATCAGAGTGTGTCTTGGCTGGGGTGACTGAGACTTATGGTCAACAGAATTAGGAGGCACTGTTCGGCAACCACATCTACCTGCCACCATTTGTTTGTTAAAATGCCTAGGAGAAAGGATTCATCAGCTTCCCACATATGTACTCATGGTTAAACATTTACACACTCACACCACAATGCCAACTGTCTATAACTATACCTGAGGGGCTTCTGCAAGTGTACACATGTCTGTCTGGATAAAGTCCTCTCCTAGGGAGGCTACTGAGAGAATTTAAAGAAGGGGAGAAGTAATTGGGTAAAGAGAACTTGATCTTGAAACGAGACAGAAGTATTGGGGTTCAGAGGCAGTGGCAGAATCTTGAGCACACTTCAACCTAGGCCCATAGTGTTTTGAGCATCTCTCTGCATAATGATTTTCATGGTTGTTTTAGCTAGTATGCCTCTTCCCTTTCAAAATGTCCCAAACAATCACAGGGCCTTTTAGCTGTGTGTGATCTTACCGAAGTCTACATTTTTGGTATCATCATTTTGTAATTTTGTAAAAAGTATGTAAAATTTGTTACATAAAGTGTGACCACTTTACTTCTCTCTATGCCAATTTTCTCTTCCCTGCTTTTAATGAAATTGCTTTAGCATATTGCCTCTACATACACTTTAGGACTATATCAAATTGTGATTTTTTTTTACCTTGGCCCTGAAATATGATTCAGGAAACTCAAGATGGGAAGCCTGTTGTAAATGTCTCATTTTTTTGTGAGTATTCCCTCTTCTTTCTCTTATCTATTTTTTGAGAATTTCATATATGAAGGCCGTATTTATATCAGTTTTCCCCTCTCCTCTCCTTCCAGTTCGCCCTGTGTCCCTCCCACTCCTTCTCAAATTCATGGCCTCTTAATCCTTAATTATAATCATTATATGTATGCCTATAAGTTCATAAACGCAACCTGCTGATCATTTAGTGTTGCTCGTATACATTTAGGGCTGACCTCTAGGGACTGGACAACCCATCAGGTGCTCATCCCTGGAGAAGACTGAATCTCTCTCCCTTGCTTACCATGGATAGACTCTAGCTCTTCTAGGGGTGAATGAAGTCTTGTGAGATTTCCCCCATACACATTGGCATACCAGTTGGTGCTGTCATTTTCAGGTCTTGTTTATGCATCTATATTTTTGCAATTTCCTAGGTACAGCTTCTCTATAGTGTATAGAAGACACCATTTCCTGGTAGATGTCCCACCCTGGTCCTCTGGTTCTTACTCCTTCCTCTTCTGCAATGTTTCCTAAACTTTAGGTGTGGGGATTTTGTTGTAGATGTATCAGTTGGGGCTGGGAATGTCATAGTCAGTTGTTCTGCGATTTGAGCAGTTACAGCTTTCTATAGTGGTCTCTGTCTGCTCCCAAAAGAAGTTTTTTTGGTGAGGAGTGAGAGGTATACTTAGGTAACATTCTGTGGTGGTTTGAATAAGCTTGGACCAGGAAGTAGCACTATTAGGAGGCGTGGCCTTGTTGGATTAGGTGTGGCCTTATTAGAAGAAGTGTGTCACAGTTGGGGTGGGATTTAAGCCCCTCCTTCTAGTTACCTAGAGACAGTCTTCTCCTGTTTCCCTTTAGATCAAGATGTAGAACTCTCAGTTCCTCTTGCACCATGCCTGCCTGGATGCTGCCATGCTTGCATCTATTTGATTTTCACACAAACAGTCTTTAACTGCCTAAGAAATGTAAATCTAACACTTTTCTGGTTATTAGAAGAGAGAGTACCACATGGGCATGCATATTTTATGTGGTCTCTGTAGAATCTAAGATTAAGTACCTTTATTTCAGCTGAAATGCACTGTACAATGTAATGAAGAAACTCTCTGTGAAGATAAATAAAAAGAAAGCATACATTGTTCCCTAGTTAAAAGAAAAGAATTAGAAAGTGAAAAACAATGACTGCATCTTATAGATGATGTTTCTAGTAAGAAACATTGTTTTGATTTTTCACATAAATACTCTTTTACTGCCAAAGGAGTGCAAAACTAACACTTTTCTGGTTATTAGCAGAGAGAGCACCACCTGAGCATGCATATTTCATTGATTCGTCTAGAATCTATGATTAATTACATTTATTTCAGCTGAAATGCACTGTACAATGTAGTGAAGAAACGTTCTGTGAAGATACATGAAAAGAGAAGCATACAATGTTTCTGAGTTAAAAGAAAACATTAAGAAAGCAGAAAGTACTGAATGCGTCTTATAGGTGATGTTTCTGGTAAGAAACATTGTTTTGATTTTTGCTTAAACATTCTTTTACTGCCTAAGGAGTGTAAAACTAACACTTTTCTGGTTATTAGTAGAGAAAGTACCAACCGGGTATGCATATTTTATTTATTTGTCTAGAGTCTATGGTTAAGTACATTTATTTTAGCTTAAATGCACAGAACAATGTAATGAAGAAACTTTCTGTGAACATACAAGAAAAGAAAACCATACATTATTCCTGAGTTAAAAAGACAACAATTAGAAAGAAGATGGCACTGAAAGCATCTCATAGGTGATGTTTCTGGTAAGAAACATTGTTTTGATTTTCACATAAAAACTCTTTTACTGGCTAAGTAATGTAAAACTAACACTTTTCTGGTTATTAACAGAGAGAGTACCACCTGGGCATACCTATTTCATTTGTATTCTCTAGAGTCTACAATTAATTACCTTTATTTCAGCTGAAATGCACTGTACAATGTAGTGAAGAAACTTTCCGTGAAGATAAATGAAAAGAAAAGCATACATTGTTCCCTAGTTAAAAGAAAAGAATTAGAAAGTGAAAAACAATGAATGCATCTCATAGGTGATGTTTCTGGTAAGAAACATTGTTTTGATTTTCACATAAATACTCTTTTACTGCCAAAGGAGTGCAAAACTAACACTTTTCTGGTTATTAGCAGAGAGAGCACCACCCGGGCATGCATATTTCATTTGTTTCATCTAGAATCTATGATTAATTAAATTTATTTCAGCTTAAAGGCATTGTACAATGTAATGAGGAAACTTTCTGTGAAGATACCTGAAAAGAAAACCATACATTGTTCCTAAGTTAAAAGAAAAGAATTAGAAAGTGGGAAATAATGAATGCATCTCATAGGTGATGTTTCTGGTAAGAAACATTGTTTTGATTTTTCACATAAATATTCTTTTACTGCCAAAGGAGTGCAAAACTAACACTCTTTTGGTTATTAGCAGAGAAAGTACCAATTAGGCATGCATATTTTGTTGATTTGTCTAGAATCTAAGATTAAGTACATTTATTTCAGGTGAAATGCACTGTACAATGTAATGAAGAAACTTTCTGTGAAGATAACACAAAAAGAAAAGCATATGTTGTTCCTGAGTTAAAAGAAGACAATTAGAAAGCAGAAAACACTGAATGCATCTTATATGTGATGTTTCCGGTAAGACACATTGTTTTGATTTTTGCATAAACACTTTTTTACTGCTTAAGGATTGTAAATTGAACACCTTTCTGGTTATTTGCAGAGAGAGACAGTACCACCAGAGCATGCGTATTTCACTCGATTCGTCTAGAATCTATGATTAAGTACCTTTATTTCAGCTTAAAGGTACCATAGAATATAATGAATAAACTTTCTATAGCATACACGAAAAGAAAACCATACAATTTCCCCAAGTTAAAACAAAACAATTAGAAAGCAGAAATCACTGAATGCATTTCATAGGTGATGTTTCTGGTAAGAAACATTGTTTGGATTTTTGCATAAACACTCTTTTACTGCCTGAGGAATGTAAATATAACACTTTTTTGGTTAATAGTAGAGAGAGTACACCTGGGCATGCATATTTTGCTTGGTTTGTCTAGAATCTATAATTACATACCTTTTTTGCAGCTTAAATGCACTGTACAATTTAATGAAGAAACTTCTGTGAACATACAGGAAAAGAAAAGCATGCATTGTTCTCGAGTTAAAAGAAAACAATTTGAAAGCAGATAACACTGAATGCATCCTCTCATAGGTGATGTTTCTGGTAAGAAACATTTTTTTTTTTTTGATTTTCACATACTGCCTATGGAATGTAAAACTAACACGTTTCTGGTTATTAGCAGAGAGAGTACCACCTGGGTATGCATATTTCACTTGATTTGAACTTTCTGTGCACATACACGAAAAGAAAACCATATGTTGTTCTTGAGTTAAAAGAAAACAATTAGAAAGCCGAAAACACTGAATGCATGTCATAGGTGATGTTTCTGGTAAGAAACATTGTGATGGCCTGCACCTGTGAAACTGTAAGCCAGACCCAATTAAATGTTGTCTTTTGTAAGAGTTGCCTTTCAAAGAACATTGTCAATAGGACAAAATTGCAACCCACTGATTGGAAAAAGATCTTTATGAACCCTATATCCAATAGAGGGCTAATATCCAAAATATACAAAGAACTCAAGAAGTTAGACTCCAGAGAACCAAATAACCTTATTAAAAAGGTGTTACAGAGGTATTCAAAGATTTCTCAAATGAGGAATCTTGAATGGCTGAGTAGCACTTAAAGAAATGTTCAACGTCCTTAGTCATCAGGGAAATGCAAATCAAAACAACCCTAACATTCCACCTCACACCAATCAGAATGCCTAAAATAAAAACCTCAGGTTTTTATCTGACAGCAGATATTGGTGAGGATGTAGAGAAAGAGGAAGACTCCTCCATTGCTGGTGGGACTGTAAGCTGGTAAAACCACTTTGGAAATCAATCTGGCTGTTTCCCAGAAAATTGTTAATAGTTCTACCCAAGGGCCCAGCTATATCATTCTTGGGCATATTCCCAAAAGATGCTTCAACATATAACAAGGATACATGTTCCATTATGTTTATAGCAACTTTATTTATAACAGCCAGAAGCTAGAAACAACCCAGATATCCCTCAACAGAAGAATGGATATAGAAAATGTTGTACATTTACACAATGGAGTACTACTCAGCTATTAAAAACAACAACATCAAATTCACAGGCAAATGAATGGAACTACAAAATATCATCTTGAGTGAAGTAACCCAGACACAAAAGCACCCACATGCTATGTACTCATTGATAAGTGGACCTTAGCTCAAAAGCTCAGAATATCCATGATACAACCCACAAATCATATGGAGCTTAAGAAGAAGGAAGACCAAGTGTGGATGCTTCTTGGATCCTACATAGAAACTTGAACAAAATAATCACAGGAGGTGGATGGAGGAAAAAACTTTGGAGGTAGAGAGGAGAGGGAGAGAAGGGGGGGGGGCAGGATCAGGTATTTGAAGGAACAGGAGGGAAGTTCAGAGGACTAGGAAATTGAAAAAAAATATGTAGCAGTGAGGGATGAGGAACTTGGAGTAGCCGATAGAAAGTCTCAGAAACTAGGGAAGCAAGAGACTTCCAGGACCCAATGGAGATGACTTAAGCTGAGAGATAGAACCTAGAGAGACCACCTCCATTAGATAGGCACAACCCCCAGTTGAGGGATGGGGCCACCCACTCATCTCAAAATTTTTAACCCAGAAATGTTCTTGTCCAAAGGAAAGACAGGGACAAAAAAGGAACAGAGATGGAAGGAAAGGCCATACAGGGACCTCCCCACCTAGAGATCTATCTCATCTGCAGACATCAAATTCAGACACCATTTTCTGATGCCAAGAAGTGCTTGTTGACAGAAGCCTGGTATGGCTGTTCCCTGAGAGATTCTGCCAGCACCTGACTAACACAGATGCAGATACTGACAACCAACCATTGGACTGAGCCTGGGGACACCAATGGAAAGCTAGGGTAAGGACTGAAGTAGTTGAAGGAGATTGCAATCCCATAGGAAGAACAGTATTAATTAACTGGACCACCCAGAGCTTCCAGGGACTAAACCACCAACCAAAGAGTACACATGAAGGAATCCATAGCTCTAGACACATATGTAGCAGAAGATGATCTTATCTGACATCAGTGGAAGGAGAGGCCCTTGGTCCTGTGGAGGTTTGATGCCCCAGCATAGGGGGATGCTAGAATGGTAAGGCAGGAGTGGGTGAGTGGGTGGAGAAGCACCCTCATGGGGCAAAAGGGAGGAGGGAGAGGGGGAATGGGATATGGGGGTTGTAGAGGGTTAACCAGGAAGGGGTTTACATTTGAAATGTAAATTAATAAAATTATTAAAAAAATAAGAGTTGTCTTGGTCATGTTGTCTGTTCACAGCCGTAAAACCCTAACTAAGACACCTTCATTCTTTTTAGCCATTATTATTTTATTTTATGTGTGTGAGCGTTTTGCCTACATGTATATCTGTGTACCAGGTGTTTACCTGGTGCCTGTAGAGGTCAGAAGGTCATAGATCCCTTGGAACTGGAGTCATAGATGGTTGTGAACAACCATGTGGGCTCTGGGAACTGAACTAGCAGGGTCCTGTGGAGAGTAGTCAGTACACGCGACCGACCACTGAGCCATCTGTCTAGTTTCTCCTTTTCTTTCTTGATATTTTAAAAGAGTTCTTTAGAAACCACCTTTCTTTAGGCATTCTTGTAGGATAGGCGGGCTATTGATAGTTTCTCTTTATTTTCTTTCATGTGAGCATGTTTTGATTTTTCTGTCATTTCTGAAGGGCATTTTAAATGTTTTGCTGCATGGAGAGTTGTTTTTCCGTTAGCACAGGGAAAGTGTAACACTTTCTCCTGCTCTCTGGGAGTTTTGGTAAGGAATCCCTTGTGAACTTGATTATCTTTACCCTGCAGGGACGGTGTCATCTGTCTTTTACTGATTTCAAAATTCCCCCTCTGATTATGAGTTTTTAGATGGTTGACTGAGCTCTGTTTTGCTGTGGATTTCTCTGGCTCTCTTCCTGTGGGAGGAGGTTGGGGGTGGGGAACCTCATTAACATTGGCTGAGAATGGAAATATATGGTCCCTACTTGGCCTTGGGTGTGTGAATTGCGGAAGGGTCAGAGGGTTTGTGTGTGTATGTGTGTGTGCTATTTGACCACAATAAATTTGTTATAATCTTTAAGTTCTTTAGTTAGCTACGATGCCTTTTCTTGATCCTTTGCATGTTCCAGGCATCCTCAGAGTGAGAAGGAGGCTTGCAGTGGCCAGAGCCCGTATTTCAGCTTTGCTGAGCTACGCGTGTCACTAATTATTTTAAGGCCTTTTTTTCACCATGTAAAATGAGGGAATAACTGTAATTTATCATTGTTTTTCTGTGTGTACATGTGTGTGCATGTGTGTGTGTGCACGTGCATGTGCGTGTGTGTGTGTATGTGTGTGACAGTGGACCGTGCCAGGAAACTTGGTAGATTGAGCAGGTTGAGTCTCCTGCACCCAGATACACCTGAAGTGGTAGGCAGCTCTCTGCTCCCTGCCAGATGCCTAGCCTGGAACACGTGACGTACTTCCCGCTTAAGGAAATGTTGATGGTCCCGTAGTCCAAAACAGAGTTCTCCATGCTTATGAGGTATCTAGAGGGTCCGAGAGTTTAGCCAGTAAGTGTCCCTTTGTGGATATGCCCTTCCTCTGTGCAAAAGGTATTTACTAATCTCTGGGCCATCCTGAGGAGTGGTATGCATCTATTTACCATGATGAACAGTCAATAAACAGTTCGGAACTAAGGACTGTCTCTTCTATTGAGAACCACTGTGGGAAGCATAGAGAAGGCCTTTGACTACAGAGCTGCAGCCCAAGTCTCCCGCAAAGGCCTTGCTGCACTTCCAGACAACCGCCCGCCAAGCTAAGGACTTTCTCCCATGAGTTAAGCTGGAGCTCCCATTTCCCTGGGACTGGCCTCATTTTAGGTCTCGTAGACCCTCTGACACTTCGTTCCCAACTCCCCTGTGTGGTTTTCCAGCTGCGACTGGGTGCCTGAGAACCCCAGCTTCGGCCTCCTACATCCTAGGCTGGGTTTTCCCAACCCCTGACCAGCATCCATGGGTGGCAGCGAGTGCTCCAAGTCCCACTTGTCCAAGCCGTGTGTCCCACAGACCCAAGTGTGTGTGTGTGTCTTTGTGTGTGTTTGCGCGTGCCTGCATGTGTGAATGTGTGCACAGAGGTACACATGGAGGTCAGAGGTCGATGTTGAGTGTCTTCCTTTATAGTTGTCCACTTTGTTTTTTGAGATGAGTCTTTTGCTGAGGCTGGAGTCCACTGAATTGGCTGGGCTAGCTGGCCAGTGAGCCCCAGGGATCCCTGGGATTACAGCTACGTTTCACCAGGCTTGGCTCTTACATAGATGTTGGGGGATCAACGCAGGCCTTCATGCTTGGTAGCAAGCGCTGAGCCAATGGAGTCTTCCCACCAGCTTCGATACCTTATCTTGTTTTCCGCTTTACTGAAGTTGATCTCCATTTTAGAAAATGAAATCACTAGTTCAGCGATGCCTGCATCTGGCAACCAACGCTACACCCCTGCAGCTGTCTGATTGGCGCTATAGCATGCCTCGTCATTCCACATGGAAGTGCACGTCTCTGGATGCTTTGTCATGGTTTCAAATGTACTTGTACCCAAATTTTCACATATTAAATGAGTATTATTTATTTAGAAATCAGTTTCTCTTCATTTACTTGTTTTACGTAAGGCTATATTTAAACTGTGATTACGCCTGTATTTTGCATTAATATCATTTCTCTGTAGAAAGGTGGGTGATTCATTTGTCACAAGACAAGAGCTTTGGAAGGGGGTTGTGTGTTAGTTAGCTTCTCATTACTATAATGAAGTATTTGATGTGATTGAATTAAAAAGGACGAAGGTTTATTTTGGGGGTGTGAGCACTCTGGAGCTTTTAGTCCATGACCTCCGTTTTCTGTGGGTCTCTGATGAAGGTAGCCTATTACAGCAAGAGGACTTGATGGAACTTGATGAGCCAGGAAATAAATAGAAAATAAACATAAATAAATAATACAAAAAGGGAGAAAGAAAGGAAGAAAGAAAGAAAGAAAGAGGAAAAAAAAACCCCATTTCCAGGCCTTCTTGGGAACTGTATCTTTAAGACATTGACCTTGAGGGACAATAATACAACCAAGAGCTGGTAAAGATCACTGACCTAACACAAGCATCAGTGTGTTAAACTTACGATGCAATTAAAAAATTAAACAAAAAAAAAACCAAAAAAAAACAAAACAAAAAAAATTAAACAAATACTATTAACTCAATATTAACAAAAATTTTAAGTGATATTAAACAGCATTAAAGAAAGATGCAATTCTGCAGATGAGCCACTGGGGGGCCACCCCAAACTCCTTTGTTGTGCGAGAGGGGCCCACTGAGAAACACAAGAGCGTTAACAGAAGATTTTACCCAGCTTTACACACTTTAAAGGAAGAGGAGCAGGGAGGACACTGTGCCGAGGACTGTCACACCTTCCAAGGTCTCAGGCAACACTGAGAGATGTAATGTACATATTAAAGAACCGTTTGTGTATCATAGCAGTTTACATAATTTCTCTAACTGCAATTTCTTCGTTGTGTGTAATGAAGGAATTGCTTGGTTAAAAAGGACCAGTCTGGAGCCCGCTCCCCATCCCAGGAGACAACCATGATAACTTTCTTTCTTTACCTTATTTAAAGGGATTGGACACTGGTTATTTGGTTTCATTTTATTTTCTGAAAATGTGATAAAGAACCGAAAGGGAAGGGGATGCTCTCAGGGACTTTCTCCAGGAGGGTGTCCATATTAGGTAAGAGCGAAACTGAATTACAGAAAGATCTGGAAAAGACACCATGGCCATCTTTTTCTTTAGCAATGTCACCTTTTCTATATGCTTTACCTATAGAATCCCTTAAACCTACCCCCACGGCCACTTTCCTGTTTCAGGACACCCCCCTCTGAAACAGAACACTTCACACCAACTTACATTTTTTTTTTTCTGGCAATTTCTCTTTTCTCCATATAGATACCAAAACCATCTTTCTAAAATGCAGACACAATCACATCACCATTCTTAACAAAGGCCACTTTTCCACACTAGTCAGGTGTTCAATGCTGTGACAAAATAGTAAGAATTCAAAGAGGGATTTATTTCAGCTCAGAGACTCATTAGTTTCAGATTATGTTCTCTTGGTTCCATTGCTTCTGTCTGTGCCCGTGTGCATCCGCGGAGGAAGGGACCAAGAGCGTGTGCTGTAGCAAAGTGGCTCATCTGGTGGACAGGAGGCAGGGCGGGGCAAGGATACGAACCTTCAATTTCCTGTATCCTCCAGCCAGGCCCAGTAAGCACCAAAGTTAACCTGTAAGCTCCACTTGCCCTAGGCAGATGACTTTCTGGAATTCTGAGGGCAGTGGTTCTTGGGAAATAAAAAACCACATGTTTTAGTTCCCCTAAACATATATACTGGATGTGCTTGATTGGATGTGGGTGGGAGGTAAGCAGGCAGGAAGTACATCAGGATATATGCTTGCCCCTGAACAAACCTGAAGGGAAATACGGTAGTCGTATGGTTTTACCTTTTTAAACCTCTGCAAAATGTGACTTGTTGCCATTTTCTGGGAACCCAGGAATGGACTTGGTCAGAGAATACCATCCTGGCCAGTATTTAATTAAAGCTTGTTTCAGATTTGGCTCAGATTGCTCAACTTGTCTTTTGCTTGGGAATCTCAGGTCTAACAGCCTCAACCTCCGTAATTTTCCATTACCTCTAAATGATGCCACTGGATTATGATTCCACCTGTGGAATAATCCATGGATCAGGTCAGAGATCTCTTGGTCCAGTCACCTCCCAATGGCGCTACTAGCTGTGAACCAGCCTTTAATGTGTGAGGCTTTGGGGGGGGGGCTTTCTATGCAAACCATAACACCCCCACAGGATGTGGACGCAGACTCTTTCCTCCTGCTCTGGTCTGTTGTCACCGGCCCATCGCCCTATGCTTGCCTCACATGTTCAAGCCGGGCTCTCCACTTTCTTCCCCTCATGCTCTGCATGACTGTGTTTCTGGATCTCTACTTGGAACTCGTTTTCTTTTCAGTAAACTCTTAATTTCTTTTTAAGTCTCAGCACAAATGTCACATCTCCCAGAAGCTGTCCTTGGTTTACTGGTTATTATTAAATAATTTATCTCCTGTGTTCCCCTTGTCCTTTGCACAGGCTGTTAAGTGCTCGTCACGCTGTAATGAGATCGTACTTCATGGACCGCCGGGCAGTCCCAAGGGGGCCAATGAGTCTGACTCATTGTTTAAGCTCTGGCGTGCAACAAATATTTGAATGAATAAATGGTACATGGTTTCACAAAGACTCCAAAATAACATTTTAGGTATAGTATACTAAGAGTTCTCAAGCTTTTCCTTCCTTCCTCCTCACTCCTCCTCTTTCCCTCACTTTCTCCCTCCTGCTGCCCCGCCCCCTTTATTAGACTGGACATTGAACCTAGTCCCTTACATATACACCAAGCACACATTTGAGCAGCCCCTCCTCATCCCAACCCTGGGAAATTTGTTAAAATCCAGGTTCCTGGGTTTTATCTTCTATCTCAGAATCCCAGGATAGACCTATTCATTTGTATTTTGATAAACTTAGGGATTCTTGGGAAGACCTTTTTTTTTTTGAACAATAAAAGGAATTTTTTGTTTGTTTTTATTCAAAAGTATATAGTTCAGTAGTTCGCAACCTGTGGGGACCGAATGACCGTTTCACAAGGATTGCCTAAAACCATGAAAAGGAACTTATATTTTGATTTATAATAAAATTTGTAGAAAAATTCTAGTTATAAAGTAGCAACAAAAATAATTTTATGGTCAGATGTCACTGTAACATGAAAAAGTGTATTAAAGGGTCACAACATTAGAAAGGTTGAGAACCACTGTTCAAGCTGCATAAATAGATTTGTTCATAACCATTCTTGTGAAATATTTTAAAAATACCAACTTTTTTGTGAATTACAGACACATACCTCAGTTACGATGGCCTAATTTTTGATGAATAATGTGCATTAGGCAGAAATAGGCAAGCATACACTGGTAGATTAACTATCAGATTTGGGCAGACATTCATGTAAGTTTGTAGGCAGATGCAGTTCTAGACCATTCCAACAGGAATTTACAGACCATTCAAGGATGCTATCCCTATGCTCATTACTTGAACATTTTTCAAAAACTATTTGGATCTCTTTGATACTGGGAAACTTTATAATTATTCTGGGGTCTCCAAAAATGAGAGAAAGCAGCCCCCATGCCTGGGCCTGCTCTTTCAGAGACTCCACTATGCCTTGGCGGGGGTAATCAGGTGTGGTCACATACAGTTTTGAAATTCTGGAAGACTTTAGTTGGCCACACTCTGTTATTGTGACCTTGTGCTCATAGGACATGGTTAGTCCCTACAATTCAGGGTCTGGGGGCCAGAGATGCTATTCATGCTTAATTTTGGCTCAGTGTCTTGGAGCCAGACAAAGAAGAAACTCAGCCATCCTCTTCCTGTCTCACCTCCCTCAGAATGAGTTGGAATCCTTATGTGGAAAGAGGCTGTGAATGGCAAGCTACCCTGACAGGGAGAGAAGCGCATTTGGCTGGGGGAGGGGACAGTTTATACATAGGCAAGGGCAAAGGGCAATAGAATGTGCCATTATATGGGCTCTAAGAGTAACTGGTCATATTTTGAAAGTTATTTCCTCCCCAAAACTTCTTATTCTTATTTAATATTTCAATTTTTTTAAGTTGACAAAATTGTATGTATGTGTCAAACACAACATAACGTTCTAGGTGTGTCTGTCCGTACAGTAGCACGGTTGACAGCACTCGGGGCTTCTCTGGTTTGTCAGGGACCCACAGAGCTGAACAAATCATGAAGACCTGTGTTAGTGATAAGCTGTTTGTACAGCTAAGCTGTTGAATAATTCAGGATGCCAATGCTTCAAGCTGGGGGCAGCTTAAACAGCTACAGGCTAGCTCAGCGAGCGCTAGTGACCTGAAATCCTCAGTCCCCTAAATTTAAAACGCAAGATAAATGAAGACTTTTTTTTTGAGGGAGATGCCATTGTTTGATTCCAGGCAGCCTGCGCATCACATCCCAGCACTTGCCTTTTGAGCTATGATTTATTTTTGAAAAAAAAAAAAAAAAAATTACAATTTATCATGGAGTTGCAATCACACAAAGGCAGAGGACAGCGGGGAGAATCCTAGGTGGCCAGCACACAGCACATCAGTGATCAACATTTTGACACTGCAGTTCTGTTTTCTATCAACATTTCTCCCAGGGATTGTACTTACGTGCTTGTAACTTAGAACTTAGCTTTCAGTGTGCTATAGAGTGTATGTGTATTTTACATGTGGCATGAGAGCAGGAGGGAGGACTGTGTGGGAGGACGGAGAACAAACAAGACGGGGTGGAGTGGCCGGCAGGAGCAGTAGGAAGAGGGAGAAGGATCACAGAACACAGTGTGTGTGAAAATGCCACAGTGGAATGAACTGCTTTGTGTGCTAACTCAAATATTAATGAAGATGCATGTCTTCTGAGGACAAAGTAGCTCCGAAGTGTATAATTATAAAACCCTGTACATATTTACTTTCAACTTTTTTATTTAGAACCTACTATTAGAGCCTACTACTACTAAAAAGTCATAAAAACCAGCACATAGAACTCACATAACCCTTGACTCAAATTGTATAATTATAAAAAATTATGAAATTTTATAATAGTGAAATTTAAAAAATTACAATTAAGATTTTATCACGTTTATCCCCAATGTACATCCATATATATGTATTAAATGTGTAACTAATACAATTAGCACCTTATACCTAGTTTACAAGTTATTTAATTTTTCTAATACTCATACTATCATTATTTGATGTCTCCTGATGGCTGAAAACTGATTTTTTTTGAAGTATTTTTTGTAAACCACCATTCAAACTTACTGTATTTTAATATTGTCTATTTCTATTTCTTTTTCTTTCCAACACTTTGCTTTCCAATATTTTAAGCCTGCAGAAAACTGAATGATTCTCTGTGGTCCTTGACGTTGGCTTCTGAACTCTTGGCTCAGTCCTCTGGGGCACCATTCTCTTTTTATGACACCTGCACATGTGCACAGTGGCACAGTGTTCTCAGTGTGCTTACTGCCGGCTGAGTCTTGGAGCTCTGACTGTTTCTTTTCATCTTAAACCCTTTCTGTCTATTTTTTATCCAGCTTGGGTATTATTGCTACTGAAACAATTTTCTCAAGAGCACTGAGAGTCCTCTGTGGATTTCCCAGAGGCTTACTTGACCAGACACAAGCCACAGTGACAGGTATCTCTGAGATAAACCCTTTAGCATTTGGTTTCCCACCGAGATCACAGAGGGACCACACCCACAAGCTTACAGGATACCCTTTGGTTGCCTGTGTACACCTGTAATTTCTTGAAAGGTCCTTCTCAGAACCGGATCATGGGGACTTGGTTCTTAATTGGGTTTTAGCAAAAGATGGTGTACAATCACACTCTTGGCTTTTCCTCTAAAGCTCACTTTGTGTGTGTGTGTGTGTGTGTGTGTGTGTGTGTGTATGTAAGAGGATTTTCTCCATCTATTATGTGTGTCCTGGGAATTGAACTCAGGACCTCAGGCTTGGTGTCAAGGGCTTTCCCTGCTGAACAATATTGCTGATCGTTGATACTGAATCTCTTGGTTTTAGTGTTGTTTGACATCTGGAGAGGCTGAGAAGCTGAGAAATTTCTGGTGACCAAACTCTTCTCTCCTCCGTTGGGCAGCCTGTCCTCAGTTTGCCCTTCCCTCGTGTTTTATTATAAGCAGTGCGAAGGCCCAGGGAGCCACCTTCTGTGTGATGTTCTGTGTGAGAACACCAGCTGTATAATCGATGCCACCTTCATCACCTCTGTTCTTCACTGAACTGCAGAAGGTGAGTTCACTAGGAAGTGACCCTGCATAGCCAGGATCACTCTTGCTTTATTTCTAGCCACATGATCTTGCCTTCTGAGTCTTTATCAGTGTATCAAAACTCCAGATTTCCACCGACAGTGAAAACTTGTTTCAGATAACAAAAAGTTAAAGCTCCATCTATTTTCAGCTGACTTTTGAGTGTGGTGTAAGATAAGGATTCAGCGTCATTCTGCTCCATTTAAATGTCCAGCTTTTGCTATTTCTTCCTCTACCCCTCTGGCTCCTTTTCCTCTTTCATGGAGTTCCTTAAGCTCTGCCTAATGCTTGGCTGTGGGTCTCTGCATCTGTTTCCATCAATTGCTGGATGAAGCCTCTCTGATGATGACAGGCTAGGCACCAATCTATGAGTATAGCAGAATATCATTAGGAATCATTTCACTGACTTCTTTGGCCAGCTATGTTTGGTTCTATCCTAGGTCCCTGGGCTCCCCATCCTCTGGTTCCTGGCCCTTCAGGCAGTGTCAACTGTGGGCTCCTTCATTGCATGGGCCTCAAGTTGGACCAGGCATTAGTTGCTCATTCCCATGAGTTCTGTGTTACCATTACCCAAGCACATCTTCCTGGAAGGACAAATTGTAGGTTGAAGTTTTTATGGCTTGGTTGGTGTCCCACTTTCATCACCGGGAGCCTTGTTACAGGAGACGGCTGGTTCATGCTTTATATCCCCCATTACTAGGAATCTTCATCACCTTTGTAGATTCCAGGCAGTTTCCATTGCATTAGATTTCCACATCATGCCCGAAATGCCCCCGATGCCAGTTATCTCTCTCACTCCACCTACCTCCCAATTCCTCCCGTTCCCGTCTCCACCTGTTCCCCCACCCCAGTCCACCAGTGAAATCTATTCTATTCCCCCTTCCCTGGGAGGTCCATGAGGTCCCACACCTCCCCAGACCTCCTTGTTACTTAGGGAGAATCTTTGGAATGTAGCTTGTTCTTTACTTAGCAGCCACTATCCATTTATAAGTGAATACATGCCAGGTTTACTTTTCTGGGTCTGGGTTACTTCACTCAGGATGATTTTTTTCCCCCTAGTTTCATTCAATTGCCTGCAAATTTCATGATGCCATTTTTCTTTTAAAACAGCCAAGTAGCACTTCTATAATTTTGTTAAAGATACTTACTGGCCCTTTATGTTGGGAATCTTCTCTTTCATCTATGCCTATTATCCTTAGGTTTGGTCTTCTCATTGTGTCCTAGATTTCCTAGATGTTTTGTGTTAGGAGCTTTTTTCATTTTTCATTTTCTTTGACTATTGTGTCAATGTTTTCCAGTGTGTTGGGGGAATCCAGGGCTTGCTGTGGTGGGAGAACTGGTTTTTGATGATGCCAAGTAGCCTTGGTTTCTGTTGCTTATGTTCTTACACTTGCTTCTCGACATCTGGTTATCTCTGGTGTTAGCTGGTCTTGCTGTCTCTGACAGTGGCTTGTCCCTCCTGTAAGCTTGTGTGTCAGCACTCCTGGGAAACCAGTTCTCTCCGGGAGGAATTTGGGTGTGGAGTTTGGGTATGGAGCAGTGGGACAAGGTTAGCTCCAGGAGCAGATGGAAACTGGAAGGATCCTGTCCCAGGCTGCTCCTCTGTTCCTGTGTCCTGAGGGCTCTGGGCGGGTCCCTTGGAGCAGAAGTGGTGGTCTTACCTATGCTCACAAAGTGTGTCAGCATTCCTGGGAGACCAGCTCTCTTCCAGTGGGATTTGGGTATGGAGAGCTGTGGCACAGGATCAACTCTGGTCACAGACCCTACAGAAACTGAAAAGCTAGGATTCTTATCAATGCACCACACCAACACACCATGCCAATCCACCACACCAATGCATACACCATTGCACCACATCAATGCACCACATCAATGTTCTACATTAATGCACCACACCAATGCACACACCAATGCACCACACCAATGCACCACACTAATGCACCATACCAATGCACCACACCAATGTTCTACATTAATGCACCACACCAATGCACACATCAATGCACCACATCAATGCACCACATCAATGTATCACATCAATGTTCCACACCAATGCACACACCAATGCACCACACCAATGCCAGGTGTTCAGTTCAGTGGAAACCAAGAGCAGGGGCTGAGGATGCATGCAAAGACATTCTGTTTGTTCAGATTTTAGAAGCATAAAACTATTGTAGAAGCAGATATGAGACATTTAATTTGACCCAAACTGCCCTCCTGGGCCCAATGTTACATAAAGTCTAGATGAGAATGCTACGTGACTCATTGAGGTCACAGAATTGGTGGCACAATGAACCCAGGGCCCTGTCACACACTACAGTTGTCCTCTTGCTGTTATTTCCCTGTGTTTAGGGATGAAAAAGATTTTTACAGCACAAAAACCCAGCAATGCTGAGAATCCAGTTAACATCCCGACAGGGAAGATGGAGGCTTCTAAGGACATTTTTTTTTTTTTAACTCTCTAGAGAAATCTAACCAGAGGGGAACATTGTATGAAGGTTACAATGTTCCTTAAAATATATTTTTTCCCTTAGAAGCTGCCATTTCTCATAGAAAGCCTCACTGAATCATGCAGTTCATGTTTTTATGTTCCTGTGGGAGGGATTTGGCTTTCCTGTTTCTGTGAGTTCTGATAATGCAAGGGAGGCCTTGTATTTAGCCAGTGTCTATGCTGGCACTGGGGAGGTGAGTTTGTCAGTGTAAATTAGCATATGTAATCTCCACACTTCTAGTAACTCATGTAATATGTGCTCTGTTGGCAAAAGAGTCCCTTAGGTAATAAATGCTGAATGCTTGGGAATAAATTATGCACCTCCAGCCTCAGCTGCTGAAGCATTGGGCAGAGAGACAAAGTGGTTGTTTTGCTTAGTAAAAGGAAGGAATAAAGAAAATGCTGACAGATTTGCTTTAAAGATAAGACAAAAATTGTCCTCATTTTTTTTTTGTGGGAGTGGTCAATGTACAAGTATGTGAGATGTGTGTGAACGTCAGATATGTATGTGTACATGTGTGTGGTGTGCATACATGTGAAGATTAGGAGTGTGTATGTGTGAAGGTCACATGTACACGTACATTTGTGTGAAGGTCAGAGATGTATGTATACATGTATGTGGGTATGCATACATGTGAAAGTTAGTAGTGTGTGTGCTTGAAGGTCATGTGTACATGTACATGTGTGTGAAGGTCAGATATGTATGTATACATGTATGTGGGTATGCATACATGTGAAGGTCAGTAGTGTGTGTTTGTGAAGGTCATGTGTACATGTACATGTGTGTGAAGGTCAGATATGTATGTGTACATGTGTGTGGGTGTGAATACATGTGAAAGTTAGATATGTTTGTGTGTATGTGTGTGTCTGCGTGCGTGCACTTGCGTGCATGTGAAGGTCAGAGGTTGCTATTGGTGGTTTTCTTATTGCTCTCCACTCTGTTTTTTGAGACTGGGTTTCCTTTTTTTTTTTTTTTTTTTGTTTTGTTTTGTTTTGTTTTTGTTTTTGTTTTTTCGAGACAGGGTTTCTCTGTGTAGCCCTGGCTGTCCTGGAACTCACTCTGTAGACCAGGCTGGCCTCAAACTCAGAAATTCGCCTGCCTCTGCCTCCCGAGTGCTGGAATTAAAGGTGTGCGCCACCACCGCCCGGTGAGACAGGGTTTCTTATGAAACCCAGAGATCACCAATTTGGCCAGACGGGCTGGACAATGGACTCTGGAGGCCAGCTTTCTCCATCTCTACCCACTCTGGCCCAGTGCTAAGCTTACCAGTGTGTACCACCTACCCAGCTTTTATGAGGGTACTGGGGATCTGAACTCAGTTTGTCATGCTTATGGGCCAGGAGTTTTACCCATGGGATCACCGCTAGTCCTCAAACTATCATGCTGAAATTTAACATGCAAAGACATTTCTCAGCAACTATTATTTGATTACCCAATTAAGATAATATTTATAGCTCCAGGAATGGAGCTCAGTTGGGAGAATGCATAGCATGCATGAGTCCCTGGGGTTTGTCTCCAGAATGGCAGGAACTGGTCATGGTGGTTGTCCTTTATGTCAACTTGACACAGCGTAGAGTCATTTGAAAGGAAAGAACCTCACTGAGAAAATGCCTTCACAAGATTTAAGACATTTTAAAAATTAATGATCAATGGATAATGGCCCAGACCATTGTGGGTAGTGACATCCCTGGGGTGATGATCCCGAGTGTTATAAGAAAGCAAGCCATGGAGAGCAAGCCAGTAAGCAGCACCCCTTCATGACCTTTGCTTCAGCTCCTGCCTCCAGGTTCTTGCCCTATTTGAGTTCCTGTCCTGACTTCCTTTGATGATGAACTGTGATGTGGAAGTGTAATCTGAATAAACCCTTTCCTCCCCAACCTACTTTGGTCATAATGTTTCATCACAGCAATAGTAAGATACTATGACAAGTTGGTACCTGGATAGTGGGCATTGCTGTGACAGAACTGACCATGTTTTTTTGGGGAAGCATTTTGGAAGGACTTAGAACTTTGGGCTAGAAAATTTATTGAGTGTTGAGATCTCTATGAGCTATTCTGTAGCAGCTTGGAGAGCAGTACAAATGATGGAGGCCTGGCTTGTGACATTTTAGAGGAAAGCAAAGACTCTACCAGGCTTTTTATGCGAAGAGCCTGTGGTCCTGGTCAGCTGGGGCTGAAGAATTGGCTGTGGTTAACAAGAGACCAGAACCACTAAAGTAAAACCTTTGCTCTGCTGGCACAATGGGTGCTGGTCAGCTGGGGCTGAAGCATCGGCTGCGATTAAGGAAGAGACCAGGATTACTGAGGTGAAGTCTTCTGGAAAGTGTTTCCTCAGGGTCAGCACATAGATGCTGCATTCCAGAGTTGGCCAAGGTTGTACCTCATGCTGGCAACTGAACTTGATAGTGTAAGAGTTACCCAAGTGGTTCTGGGTTTTGAAAACATGAAGGGTCATGGAGAATAGCTGGGCCTTGGCACTGTGTGGCAAGTCTGTGTTGGAGTCTCTGAAGAGAGCCCTGGAGAAGCTATTGGGGAAGGTGCAGGTCAGTTGTAGCAAGGGAACCCAGCATTTTGGAGAAGCCAATACAACCGAAGAACAGCAGTATTGGTGGAGTAGAATCAGTCAGTAGACTCTCTCTCTCTCTCTCTCTCTCTCTCTCTCTCTCTCTCTCTCTCTCTCTCTCTTTCTCGTGTGTGTGTGAGTGTGTGTGTGTGTGTGTGTGTGAGAGAGAGAGAGGGCAGATACTCAAATTCTTTGGAGGAGCCTAGAAGATCATGAGTGAATCCCAGATGTTGGACATTGAATTATTTATACTGTTGGTTGGAGTTTGGTTTTGCTTTGCTCAGCTTGTAACTTTGCCCTGGTTCTTCATTCTTGAAGTGAGAAATCATTAAATTTACCTTTGATTTTGTGGGAGCCCGCAGTTGAACAAATGAATTTTTAAAGAGATTTTAGGTTTAAAAGAGACTGAATTTTAAGGTGTTTGCATTTGTAAAGACTGTGGAACTTTTAAAGTTTGTAACATACTTTATATTATGATGTTGATCTTAGGGATAAACAAGAAAGAAAAGGTTATGGAAAAATGATATGTTTGTGTGTCCAGTTGATAAGTGATCAATAATTGTCTTGGCTAGTTTTATATCAATTTGATGTGGCTAGAGTTACCTGAAAGGAGGAAACCTCAATTGAGAAAATGTCTTCATAAGACTGAACTGTAAGGCATTTTTTTAATTGATGGAGGAGGGACCTGTGCATTGTGGGTGTTACCATCCCTGGGCTGGTAGTCCTGGGTTCTATAAGAGAACAGGCTGAGTAAGCCATGTGAGCAAGCCAGTTAGAAGCCCTCCTCCTTGGCTTCTGCATCAGCTCCTGCCTTCAGGTTCCTGCTCTGTCTGAGTTCCTGTCCTGACTTCCTTTGATGATGAGCATGAGTCAGAAGTGTAAGTGGAATAAACAATTTATTTCCCAAGTTTCTTTGGTCACCATGCTTTATCATAGTAATAGTAAGCCAAACTAAGACAGTGGTGCATGCCTATAATCCCAGCATTTGGGAGGTGGAGGTAGAAGGATCAGAAGTTCAGGGTCATTCTCAACCTCATAGGGAGTTTGAGGTCAGCTAAGGCTACAGATTTTGTCTCAAAACCAACAAACCAACCAACCAATGGAACAAATCTATTTCCATGGTAGTGCCATGCTATTAATTTCTCAATGAAAGTCTTTCCTTTGATGTTTGGAATACATTCAAATGTGAAATTGGCATATCTCTATCCAACTGTTCTGACGGTGGCACTACTGAGCATCTGGGATGTTGTAGGGGTGTCTTTGCAATCTATAGAGCTCAGCAGTGTTCTTGGTCCATACTAACTACATTCCAGCAATTTCCACTTCTTCATGCATGCCAAATAAAAACGTCTGAGACATGCAAACATTCATTCTACAATGAAGGCAGAAGACAGGATACCTTTAAATGAGAATGAAACATTGATGTGCAAGTATCTCAGTGATAGGTTGGAGGTTTGAGGGGCAAACACCTAGGACTGGAATAGCTGGGTCATATACAGATCTAGTTTCAGTTTTTATGAGGCACTTCTATACTGATTTCCATAGTGATTGGATTAGTGTTTGTCAACAGGAAAAATGAATGAATACAATGTGGTACACATATGTAGCAGGAAAAATTTCCCCACAAGTTGGGAGGAGCTAAGGTGGGAGGAGTAAAGAGAAGAAAGAGGAGGAGTAAGGGAGAGACAGAGATGTAGGAGGATGGAAGACCACGCTTAGATGGAGAGCAGTCCTGGGTAACAATTTATGTCTAGGTTAGTTAATTGGTTAACACCTCTAATTATGTGAGCATCTTGTTAATTGAGCATTACCAAACATATAAAGCCTTTGATTAATAATCATTAAGCATAAAAAAATAATCATTAAGCATTAGAGTCTCATTTCCTACTGGGTACTGCATGGATGGTGGGATGGTCTGGGCTCAGCCCAGTGTTGTGGACACAGCCTGGCAGAGCCATCTCCCACACTGGAGTCTTGTGGGTGGCAGGGCCAGTGTTTCTGGCTGGCTGTTTCTAGCTGCGGTACACACGTGACCTCTGGCTGCAGAACATGGCGGCAGAGCTAAGCAGAGCTGCCACCGCTTAGACAGTTGGCCCAAGAAAACGTCATAATTAAATAATTACTTCAACACACATACACAATGGAATTTTTTTAATCCACAAAGAACAAAGCCCTATCATTAGAAGGAAAGTAGATGCTTTTGGAGATATATTACATAAAGTCAGACCCAGAAAGACAAATATCCTGTTTCTTCTCTTTTATGGAATATATATATATATATATATAACACATACACATTGACTTGAGAGTAGAAGATATGATGCTGCCTAGGAACAAAAGGGGAATAACAAGTGACTGGGAGATTTCTTGCTTGCTAACGAGCTGCTTTAGAAACATGAGGGCTTATATTTGTTTCCAAGAACTCATATACTTAAAGCTGGGGGTGGAATGGTGTGGGGTGGGTGTATCACTAGCCCAAGTAGTTTTGCTTACTTGGTGAGCTTGAGACCAATGAGAGACATGTCTGTAAAGGCAAGGTAAATGAGACTAAGGTTGAACTTTGGCTTTGACATGCATATGCTTACACACCTGCTTACAAAGGAGTGGTCAGAAGTGCATGTATATATACCCCCCACACCACACACACCACACACACAAACACACACCATACACACACACACACCACACAAACACACCACATACACACCACAAACACCACACACACAAACACACCACATACACACACATACTACATGCCACATACACACACACACACAGACAGAAACACACACACATACCACACATACACACACAGACAGACAGACACACACACACCACACACATAGACCACATACACATACACACACACAGACAGAAACACACACACATACCACACATACACACACAGACAGACAGACAGACACACACCACACACACAGACAGACAGACAGACACACACACACACACACACACACACACACATCACACATCCAAATCCCCAAAATAGTAATAAAGGAACTGAGGGAGGGACCAAGAATAAGAAAGGGGAGGTTAGGAAGAGGTGGGAGAAATATGCTCAAAGTCCTTCGTATACGTGCATGAGCATGCGTTCATGCAATGCAGTTTTCTTATGCAGTAAATACATATCAATGTGGAAAATAATTAATGAGAATCAAAATAGATAGACCAGAGTTGGCCCACCAGGCACCTCTATTCTACTGTTCCTTCCAAGGACTGAATCTGGGGGACCACAGCAGACTACTTGGCTTCTATTTTCCTTGGCTCAGCTTGGTATATAACCTGTCTGCTCCAAGATGAACTAACAAACTACCCTGTTATATCCAAATAGCGACCAAGGACATCTGTGTTGGTTAGTTACATTGTTGCTTTAATTACTGTGGCTCTGAGTAAAGAGTTTAGATCTCTTCTTTCTGAATAAGCGCCTGATTGACCCTTTTCCTCCTAGCCCTTCATCAATGCCCACATCCACTAATTTCACGTAGAGTAATTTGCCTCTGAAGGCAGATAATTTCAACTAACTGTTTTGATCAAGGGAAGATTTATAAGTCTTTGCCAGTTGGGCTAATTGTTCATTTAAGGCCTTTAATTGTTCCCTGGTTAATTTATTTTTAAGAGGTCTCCGAACTAGCCTTTCTTTTGCTCATTAGGTGCTTGGCAGTTTCCCAAAGTAAGCAAGGGTTGACGTCTGCTATATGGGTTTCAGTGAACTGCAGGCTCTTGCATCCTCCTTGATAGTATCCACTGCCCTCTCTGGTTCTCCTGGCCCAGGTTTCTTCTTCTCTGGAGTCACCTTCCTTCCCAAACAGGATAATAACAAGACACCAATGGCTCCCATTAAGCTTAGAAAATTCTTCATCTTTGATTTCCTTGGTTCCTGTTGAAAATGTTTTGCTGTGGACTGAGAAGATGGTTGGTCCAGTTCACGTCCAGTTTAAGATCTGGGTAATGTCTTAGTCTAATTTATTTATTCTATAATGGAGAATTTATAAAGGAAAACAGTTTCATTCACAAATCTGGAAACCGGAAGGTTCAAGAGCTTAGGTGCTGGTATCTCCTTTAGGATCTGGAAGCAGCCTAGTTTCTGTACCATTCCTTGGCATATGGCAGCAGGACATATGGTCACAAGAGACAGAGACAAACCCAAGCCTGTGATAACTAAATGACTCTTATTCACCAAGGCTCTACTCTCAAGTCTTAATCATTTCCTAGTATTCACAATTCCACATGGTGGCATCAATGATTACATTTCAATGTGCATTTTGGAGGGGATATTTAAGCCATTGCTATCAGGTACATGTGAACATTCTTTGGGAGTAGTCAGACATTTTAGCCTGACTAGGACTCAAGAACTTCCGGCTGTTTGAGACTTTCATTGCTAAAGTAAAGAAACTAATATGAAATTAAACATAAATTCAGATTCAGTCACACAGTCATCAAAAATTGATTTTAGGAATTTCAGTTTCATTTTTAATTTTTAAATACATGTGTATATGTATGTATATCTGTGAGCATGTATGCCACATGTGTGTGGGTGCACTCAGGTGCTGGGAGAGAGCATTGAAGTGTCCAGAGTTGGAGTTTCCAGTGGCTGTGAGCCACCTGATCTATTTCTGGGAATTGAACTTGAGTCCTCTGGAAGAGTAGGAAGCTCACTTAACAACTTAAGCCATCTCTCCAGGCTTGAAACTCAGGTTTTTAAATGTTTTTTTTTTTTTTTTTTTTTTTTTTTTTTTTTTCACAGTCCCTCATCTGGGCTCACATCTCTCATATTCTATTCCTTTGTTTCTTTTCTCTTTAACTTTCTGTCAGTCCACTAATTGTCTTGAAATTTCTCCACAATGCTTCTGCTGTGAACAGTGTCTGCTAGATGACTGTCCCCATGTTCCCATGGCTCGGCTGTGGATAGCTCTTGTTCTCTGGGATATTACAAAGCCTTCAGGCTATCAGAAGGGCTCAGAGGGTCACACGGGTCCTTAGCTCCCAAGCCCCCTCTTCCCTCTGTCAGGCTCACTTTGTTCCACTATCACTGGCTCCCACCTATACTTATTCTGGGCACTCTGTATCTATAAACAGGGAATGAAGAGTGTCATACACATTAACCCACACCACGGGGAGATAGATCTACTCTTTCCATCCATTCAATTAGAAGCTTTTTTTTTCTTTCTTTCTGTTCAGCCAAATCACTGTCTTAGGACCATGAGCTTGCCAAAAGTTTTCTATCAGCTTTCAGTTCTAATTGAAAAACAAATTAATATTCCCTAGCCGTCACGGGTTTCTTTCCTAACCCACCATGTCTCCTCCCTCCCTACTGCCTTTCCTTTTTTATCTTATTTCATTTTGCAGAATTTAAGACCAAGTTACAAGATCTCCACATAAGAATTGGGAAGACATGCCAGAGAAATAACTCATCAGTTAAGAGCAGTGGCTGTACTTCCAGAGGTCCCGAGTTCAATTCCCAGCAACCTCATAGTGGCTTACAACCATCTGTAAGGGCATATGATACTTTCTTCCAGCCTATGGATGTATATGGAGCAGAGCACGTATACATTAAATAAATAAAATAAAAAAGAAAGAAGACATGAGCTCTCAATTTTATGCAAGAAGTTTAGAAAAAATGGAAAAGAAAGCCAGGCAGGGAAGGGATGGAGAGTGAAGGGGAGGTGACTTTTTCAAGTATTAAATATTTGAGAAATGATTACATTTAATTTGTGTGAATTATTTAAGTCACACATGCACTGTTTGATACTAAGTATCACTGGGAAAAATGCAACCCATCAGTCTGCTCAGAATCTAAACAGAATCTCTACCCAGAGTAAGCCATGTGCCAATTTCTGTATTGAGAAAAATGTGGAGAAATAATAGTTAAACAGAAATAGGATTTTTTTTTCAGGACAGGGTCTTTTCTGTGTATCCCTGGGTGTCCCGGAACTCACTGTGTAAACCAGGATGACCTCCATTTCACAGAGATCTACCTGCCTTTGCTTCCCAAGTGCTGAGACTAAAGGTATGCACCAGCACCTGGCTAGAAATGGAATTTCTTAAGGAAAGAAAAATGAAAGAGTTGACACTGGGTAACCAACTGCTGGAGTCTCTTATCTAAACAGTTCTGCCAGTTTTGTTCTCTCTCTCTCTCTCTCTCTCTCTCTCTCTCTCTCTCTCTCTCTCTCTCTCTCTCTGAAACAGACAGCAACATCAGGGTGAAGATCCTGGCACTTCTATAGTGTTCTCACAATTTTGTTAGTGTCTTTACAATTTGGCAGAAGAAGGGGCAGAATATTATGGGATAGAGTTTGAGTTATCGCTCTGATGCCTCTTAACCATCTCTGCTCTGGTTTTCCTTTTTGTTAAAACAGTACAGCTCTACTCATGGAGGACCATCGTCATGGATACCAAAGGTATGATACGTGTGCATAGTCTATTCAGAGGTGGACAGATACTAGGCACTCAAGAGAGTTTTCTACTCTCTTCCTTGCCAGGTTTGGACTATCATGACCTACTGACTTCAGGTTCTAGGACAACTCTTAGGGACACTTGCCCTTCTTATTTTTTCAGTTGGCTGAAAGGAGGCAGGAATGAGGGTTACATGCCTCACAGCTCCCATCTCCCCAAAAGTAGAAATTGATGGTGTGATATGAACTTTTTAATTGTGTGTTGTTGCAGTTCCCTCTTTGTGGGTGGTAGTGTTCAGACTTTTGTGTGTAATTTTGAGTATAATTTTGGAACCATCACATCTTAGGGGTCAGAATATATAGGATCTATTATTTAAATGCCCCTGAGAATCAGGTCCTTTGCAGTTCAATTAGGATTTTCAGGACCTCTGTTGGTTATATTTGGTATAACAATAAGTTGAACAATTTCATACATTTTCACTTAATTTCATACAATTTCACTTAAAATGTGGAACCACAAGAAATAAGGAGAATCTGCTGTTATCATTCTGACCCTCCTTAATGTAGACAGAAATTTTAATGTTGGGTCCAGAGCCATGATACTTCTTAAGGGGCATTGAATTACTTCTTTCAGACTTCATCTCCATCTCCTTACATTTGTCTTTTTCATTCACCAGATAATTAGAACCTGTAGGTGATAAAAATTAGGCTTGCGGAGACAGCTAAGATAGTTTTCCCTATGAACCAGTGACAGCCTACAAATCTTGTTTTGAGTATTAATAATACTCAATAATATTAAAGTAATAAAATAAATTAGACCACATGTTTTCTCTTCAGTCTCTATAGAATGTTTTCTCTGGGCTCCTAAGACTTCTAGTTGACATTTAGGATTCCCTGGGCACATGAGTGCTTGAATTTGGTGAATTCAGACTGAATCACTGTCTGGAGAAGGTCTTACTCAAACTCACAAGCTTCTTGGTTCTTAACACTGAACTCATCTTCCTGTCATCTCCTGAACTAGAGAATGGTAGGGCTCAGGCTAACACACTTTTCTCTCTTAACACATGGGTTTTTCTGAAATTCCATGAGGGACTTACTCTTTAAAGCTGTGAGCCCCTAATTTCCTCTTTATACATGGACTCCTATAATCTCAGTTTACATAAGTTTCAAAGATCACCTGGTTCTCTGTTGTCAGTTTGTCGCAGCTGGGCACCGGTGTAGTGAAGACGGCCTGTTTCTACTTCAGTGAAGACTTGATGTGGGGCCTAGGGTAAGTCAACGTATGTGTCTGCAAATGAAAATGAGAGAGGAAGAAAGGAAATCAGAAGAATGTCAGAGAGAGAGAGAGAGAGAGAGAGAGAGAGAGAGAGAGAGAGAGAACAGTGAGTTCTGTGCTATCTTCAAAACCTGGGGAGAGAAGTGGGCACTTGTAGCAGACCCACAGAAAGGATACAAGGGTTTGGTCAGAGGAGAGGGATATTAAGAACAATTATTGTTCTTTCAGGTTCTGATTTTAAAAAGGTCAGTGTTTCCAAAACATAATCAAAATGGAAATTTGTTAATCTGGGACAGAGGGAGGACGGTGCAGATACAGCTGAAGTGCAATAAAACAGCCTACAGCACTTTCCTATGTTCCACAGCATCCTGGGAGTATTTTGTCACAGTTCTAGAGAGCATTAGATAATATGCACGAGAGGCTTTAGAGTCTTGGGAGGGGATGCAGCTATGTAAATAAACAACGCTGGCATTATTATCAACGTGGCTAGTGCTTTTCTCTTCAAAACAAAGCGGTCTGTGAATGCTGGTGGCCTGGTGAGGCAGGCGCAGGTCAGTGATTAACTGCCTTTCCTGGAGAGGAGGGTGTAGCTTCCTTACCTGGGTGAGAGTTAAGCTGTTACTTGCATCTGATGTCACTGTTTAGTCTTGGACGAGGGACATGACCTTTCTCTTTTTACTCTCTCCTCCTTTGCTTGATTCTTTCTTGTCTGCTAGGGGAGTGATTACCTTCCATTCTCCTTGATCTAATTTCAAACCCTCTCCTCCAGTTGGTGATAGTCATGTGGAGTTTGGGCTCTTACTATAGGCCTTGCTGCCATTAGCAATAGAGAAGGATGTTTGAAGTCTCTATTTGCCGTTGGCGTGGTCAGGACAATAGCACTCATTTCTGATGTGTGTTCACAGCTAGGATGGTGCTGCTGCTGGTGGGGCAGAGGGATAATGATGGATCTGGAGCTGGAATAAATGTTTCCTGCTTCATTAATGTGATTTAGGGCAAGCCAGTTCTCTTTGCTGAATCTTTGGCATCTCTATTTAAAAATAAATGATAAGGCTCTCTGCTTCTCTCTGTTCGGTCTCATCTTCTTGTGCAGTTCCAGCCTCCTCCAGTAGACAAGATGGTGAAAGTCGGTGTGAATGGATTTGGCTATTTTTGGCACCTGGTTACTGGGGCTGCCTTCTGCTCTGCACTTGGTGAAGTGGAGATTGTTGCCATCAGTGATTCCTCCATTGACTTCAACTACACGGTCTACATGTTCCAGTGTGACTCCACCCATGGCAAATTCAATGGCACAGCCAAGGCTGAGAACGGGAAGCTTGTCATCAACGGTAAGCCCATCACCATCTTCCAGGAGCAAGATCCTGCTAACATCAAATGGGGTGATGCTGGTGCCCAGTATGTCGTGGAGTCTACTGGTGTCTTTACCACCATGGAGAAAACAGGGCCCCACTTGAAGGGTGGGGCCAAAAGGGTCATAATCTCTGCCCCTTCTGCCAATGCCCCCATGTTTGTGATGGGTGTGAACCATGAGAAATATGACAACTCACTCAAGATTGTCAGCAGTGCATTCTGCACCACCAACTGCTTAGCCCCCCTGACCAAGGTCATCCATGATAACTTTGGCATCATGGAAGGACTCATTACCATGGTCCATGCCATCACTGCCACTGGAGAAAACTCATCACGGTCACTCAGAGTGACCACTGTGGATGGTCACTCTGGAAAGCTGTGGTGTGATGGCTGTGGGGCTGCCTAGAACATCATTCCTGCATCCGCTGGTGCTGCCAAGGCTGTGGGAAAGATCATCCCAGAGCTGAACGGGAAGCTCACTGGCATGGCTTTCCGTGTTCCTACCCCCAATATATCCGTTGTGGATCTGACATGCCACCTGGAGAAACCTGCCAAATATGATGACATCAAGAAGGTGGTGAAGCAGGCATCTGAGGGCCCACTTAACGGCATCCCAGGCTACACCGAGGACCTGGTTATCTCCTGTGACTTCAATAGCAACTCATACTTTGACACTGGGGCTGGCATTGTTCTCAATGACAACTTTGTAAGTTCATTTCCTGGCATGACAACAGGATGGTGGACCTCATGGCCCACAAGGCCTCCAAGGAGTAAGAAGCCCTGGGCCACCCCTCCCTCCCAGCAAGGACACTGAGAGCAAGAGAGAGGCCCTCAGTTGCTGAGGAGTCTCTGTCCAAACTTGGCCCCCCAACACTGAGCATCTCCTCACAATCTCCATCCCAGACCCCCATAATAACAGGAGGGGCCTAGGGAGCCCTTCCTATTCTCTTGAATACTGTCAATAAAGTTTTCTGCACCCTTCCCCCTCCCCAAATTAAAAAAATGATAAGTTGGGTGGTGATGGCACATACCTTTAATCCCAGCACTTGGGAGACAGAGGTAGGCAGACTTTTGTAAGTTTGAGGCCAGCCTGGTTTACCAAGAGAGTTCCAGGTTAGTCAGGGCTACACAGAGTAACACTGTTTCAAAAATGTTCATAAGGGACCCTCCTCCATGTGGTATAGGTGGGAAGAAGATACCCAGAGGCCCATCTGCCTCATGTCCTGCCCGCAGGGGAGCCACTATGATGTGCAAGCATATGGTGGAGAGATGGGAGAGAGAGAGAGAGAGAAGTGGAACTTTCTGAGCACTTTGAAAAGAGACAGAACTGGAGACACAAAGGTGAAGAGGGAGAGCCTCATATTAGTAGCTTGATCTGCTACTTGAGGCCATGGTGAAGTCCCAGCCTGTCCTGTCACTGAGGGCCATGTCTGAAACCACGGCTATGCAGTAGCAGGATTCTGTGTTGATGTCTGTGGTCCAGATTACCACCAAAAGCCAAGCAGACATCCTGGTCTGGGGTGCCTCCTAAGACCATATTGACATTCAGGGTTGTGTAGAGCTGGCCCCACCCCTCACTGGCTTCAATATTTGGGAGAGCAGCCCCATACCTTACCTAGGTATCACAGTAGAGCTGGCCTTGGTGATGTGGGTGTGGGTGAGTCGGCCTGAGGACGTAAGAGAGGGAGAGATGGCCCTCCCCATTGCCAGCTGCAGCATTGGGTGAGCTAGCCAGGGCAGTGCTGGTGAGCTGGCCCTGGTGGTGTGGGTGCTGGAGAGCTGGTGGGCTGACCCACTCAAATGTTAGCATCTGCCCCATCAGTGAACTGCTGGAGTGTGTGAAGGGGCAGGCCCCACAGATCCAAATCTTCAGGCTCTCCATGACACAGGGCAACAACAGGATATCCAAGAGGAGTCCTGGTGAGAATCCAGTATTGATAGTGTAGCAGAAGCCAGAGGCCTTGAACCAGACCAGTGACTCAATGCAATCAACATTTGCAAGTAAAGATGTGTGGACAAGAGGGTAGACTGTGAGTCACATTGTGACACAGCATAGCTTCCGTGACAGGAGGTTTTTGTTTTTACTTTCTATTTTCGTTTTCTTTTTGGGGGAGGTCGCAATGGCAGGGGATTGATGCTGAGAGATGAGGAGAGCGGGGTTGGGGTAAATAATGTGAAAGTCACAAAGAATCAGTAAAAAGTTAAATAAATGGTCCTGAAAGATGAAGATGGTGCTTGTGAGGTTTGATTACTAACTGTGAAAGTGCTTGAAGGTGAGTGGAGCTCTCTGTGAATGGTGGCTGTTGTCACTGTCTAATGGCATAGTAGAGTTCTCGTCAGCCAGGTGGGATTCTGAGTGAGCCGCTTAGATCTTCCTAAATGATGTTGACTTCCCATGTGGGCTGCCAAGGTGCAAGGTGAAGCACGAAAGCCTGGCATCGGCGCTACCTTCCCTATTCACTCTGCTCTTTATTTCGGTTGCCGTGTTAACCACTAAAGAGTGTCTGTCAAACCCAGTTCACTTCACATAGATAAATCATTGTCCTAAATACATGGCTACTTTGGATTCTAGGAAGAACAAAGAACAAAACCTTGCAGGTCAGACCAGCTCAGGACAAGGACGATGATCCAGAAGTGAGGTCTGCTCTCTGGGGCAGAAGTGATCATCTTCTGGAAGCAGGTTGTCACTTCAGACAACATGGATTTCCAGCAGACAGCCTTGTTGTCTGAAAAATTCGATACAATTCAGGAATCTCCGGCAATCTGTCCTTTATACAATACAAGAGTCTTTGCTTCTGTGGGAATGAGGGTGTTAAATAGGAATCACCTGTCAATTTAACAATGGCTTTCTTTGGGTGCCTGCTTAATGTCAGGCGCTGCCCTGGGAAACTTGCTCAGGCGGGGTGTGGCTGACAGATAAGCAAGCAAAGAACTGGATTTGAAATCTTAAACTACCAAGTGCTATGAGCAGACCATCAGAGCTGCGGTGGATTCTGTGATGTAGGCTGCTGAGAGCAGCTTCCCCCAAACGTCTTACATGATGGCTCTGAGCTGCCAGGCGTCTTCCTACATCCCTGGCACTTCCCCTCATCCATGCTTGGACCTGGTCTCAGGTTTTCCTCATTCATCTCCGAGCTGCTCCCAGCCACTTTCCTCTTACTTCTGGCCTTCTGGCTCCACGAGAGGGGGCACATTCCTGGGTCCTGGGACATCTTCCTGTCTCTCTTTCCTTGCAGCACCCGACAGGGTCGAATGCCTTATTCACGAGGGAAAGGCTCTATTCTAAACTTCTCCCCTGCCACCAGTTTCAGCAGTGGCTGCATAGAGGCAAGATAGAAAAGGTAGCAACAGAGCAGAGGCTCACAGGGGACTTCACAACAACCGGATCAGCGTCTGTCTGGGATGCCAGCTCCGAGGCCTACAGGCTAAGTAACACCAGTAGTAATGGCTGGGGGGCTGAGTAGACGTCATCAGGAAGCTAACGAAGCCTGCTTCCTTCTCATGCATGCCTGCCTGGGACAACTTGGCACTGTCTTAGATAGCCCACTCAGCACCTGCCTCCTGGATCAGGCGCCTCTCAGGGGAGCCAGCAGGAAGCTTGTTGGCATTTATTTTCTTTATTCAGCTTTAGAATTTCTCTCCTCTGAAACACATCAAGCAATTGCCATGACAAGAGATCTGGAAAATCACATCTAGAGATGAAGAATAAAATGCAAATATCAGGAGCACACATTTTCTTGCTCCTCTGGGCATCTCTTTCCAGTTCTGTCTGGAAAGCCTGTGAGGTAAAGGGTAGGGAGAAACCCTGGGATGAGGGTTGGGAGATCTAGACTCTGCTCTTAACTGGATGTGGAACGGTAGGCAAATCTCTCTGGTCTTCATTCATTTATCTGTAAAATACGAAGAATGAGTAGTGTAAATAGTGTGCTTTGTCTTTCCAGACCAAACAGTAAGATTTTACACAGCCCTGTAAGATACAGTCATTGAAAACAAAGTGGGAAGACTGTTATTGTGCATAGCTGCCACTGTGTTATGGAGTGGACTGCAAAGGAAGATAGAGATAAGTTGTTTGTTGGTGAGATGACATAGGACCGCACAGTTCTTATAGATTAGTAGCGGAAAGTTCTTTGTGAGTAATGTACCGTTTCTGCAAAACTGGACAACTGTCGGCTCACAGTCACCCAGTACAGCTGTGCCACTTACACACTGGCCGGTGGTGTCTGAGAGCTGTGGTAAAGCATATTTTTACAGACATTTGGCTGGTCATTTTAATTTTCATCAGTCCGGTGGGAATAATGTTTTATTGTGGCTTAATTTTTATTTCCCCTTTGTCTAATGATGTTGGATGTACCCACTGGCCATTGTGGTGTAATTACTTAGAAGTGTCTACACATATTTTGTACATTTTAAGCAGAGATTTTTTATCTTTTCATTGATGGTTTAAGTTATTTACATATGCTGGTCATAGACTTATTTTGGTCACATATGTATGCTTATAAGTAGCGACTACTTCCAGTCAATAATTTGTCTTTTCTCTTTTTTTAATGGTGTCTTTTGGTGAACAGGAAAATTTAAAGTCTTATCTGTTTCTTTCCTTTATGGTAGATCTCTCTCTCTCTCTCTCTCTCTCTCTCTCTCTCTCTCTCTCTCTCTCTCCATCTTAAAGAAGGAAAGATTTATTTTAATTATTTTTTGTGTGCCTTCATGTGAGTGCTGGGAACTGAGCCCAGATCCTCTGCGTGAGCAGTAAGTGCTTCTAGCCAATGAACCTTCTTTGCATTCCTCTGAAGTCAAGAGTCTTGAGCTTCTCTCAAGATGTCACTGACTTAAAGTCATCACAATAGTCCTCTAATTGTTTTCTACAAGCATTTGGTTTTGAGATTGCTTTCAGGTCTTTGAGGTTTGTTTAGATTCAGGTTCATTTATTCTATTGTCTGAATCTGTGTTCTCCTGTAGCATTTGTTAAATGATGGCTGGCTTAGTGAAATACATTTATTGAAGTACATTTGTTTCTGGCTCATGTTAACAAATGCTTCTGGATACATCAAATGGGTCCTGGCCTCAAAATGATGACCAATCAAGATTTTGTCGGGTGTAAACCTTGGGATAAGCTATAAACTTGTTTAAAATACTACATGATGTATAATAAATATGAAAGTGAAGGTATGCTTTTGAGAGCTTGACTCTCAAAATTCTTAAATTTGGGCTTTAGCCAGGCCTTTAATCCCAGCATTTGGGATGGAGAGGCAGCAGATTTCTGTAACTTTGAGGCCAGCCTGGTCTACAGATAGGATTTCAGGAGAGCTGGGGTTACACAGAGAAAACCTATCTCAAAAAAAATTGGGCTACATTTACTGAAAAGTGGGATTTGAATTCTCTCTCTCTCTCTCTCTCTCTCTCTCTCTCTCTTCCTCCTCTTCCTCCTCCTCTTCTTCTTCCTCCTCCTCTCTCTCATTGCATTTACAGAATTTATACTTTCTACTTCCTGTTCTGCCTCCTACCATTTCCTCCTGTGTTGTCCCTACCCCAACATACCCTAGGTATATTTGTTTTATTTTTTTAAGGACATCCATACTGTCTCCACAGTGGCTCCAGCATTGTACACTCCCACCAACAGTGCACACAAATTCCAGTATCCCAACATTTGTTCTTTAAAACGTAAGAGGCCTCCTAGCAGGTGTGGTCTCCCATGTGATCTGCATTTCCCTGACGAGCAGTCATGCTACATGACTTTATACATCCATAGCCTTCGGAATGTCTTCTTTGGAGAAATGTCTGTTCAATATTTTACTCAATTTTAAATGACCTGTTTCTTCACCATTGAGCTGTCGGAGTTTCGGATGCATGGCTCAGGACCGTGCCCTTCTGCTCTGGAGGATGTTTCTCACCTACAGATCACCTCCTTTCCTGTTTGGAGGCCTTTTTACTTTTCTGTAGTTTAACTTTTTTTACCTTTGCTTTTATTGCCTAAGAATTTGGGCCTAATCATTTCTAAGACCAACATCATGAAGCTTTCCTATTATTATTATTATTATGTATGTGTGTGCACCTGTGCGTGCATGCACTTTAAGACCAGGGTTTGAGGTTGAGCATCATTCCCACCCTATTTTTGAGACAAGGTTCTGGAGCTCATCAATTCAGTTATGCTGACTCTGTGTCTATAGCAATGCATGCACACACACAAACACATCCGCAAGTGTACATGCATATGTATGTATGTATGTATGTATGTATGCATGCATGTATGTGTGCATGGCTGTGTATAAGCATGTGTCTAAGTGGATAGTTATGTGAGCATAATTTTGTGCTGAGTAAACACTGGTGTGCATGTGCACATGTGTGTCTGTATCTGGTTTATGTGGCACACACATCATGGACCATTACAGATGCATTACTTGTCAAGTGTTGTTAAGTCAGTGAAATTCCAGTAGGAAACAGATGTCACTCTAATGGAGAAACTAAGGTGTCTTTCACAAAAGGGCTGCTTGTAGTGGTGCAGACTCAAGGGAACTAATAGGGTGCATGACTCCAGACCCAAGAGTCTTGGGGTTATCCCTCCAAGGGGGAGCCGGTGGTTACAGATGCCTGAAGTGATCAGCTTTATGGGGAGGGAGACTTATGACCCACATTAGCTGTGGCGTTTTCTAAAAGTGTGCATCCATCTCACTGACCCAGTGATGGGAATATTTGAAGCCAGGACTTGATTATCTTTTCCATTTTGTATCCAATTGGAGTCTCTCAGCCTTCAGATTTAGCCAGATATGGGATACATCAACGCTGTCTACATGGGAAGTAGTGTAAAGGTGGGTGAGGACAAGTTGAAAGTGCAAAGGGGAGGTCACAGCATGTGGCTTCTCTCAAACTCTCCTGTGGAGGAAAGGAATCATGCCCAGAACACCCACCATCTTCTAGGCTCTGTACTGAACCCCTTGCACACACTGTTGCTGTGACACAACTTTCCTTGTCCTGCGTCTCAGAGGAAGAGACATACACTGACTTACCCCAGGCCAGAAATGACTTTTGCAAGTTTGTCTTGGTTAACTCCAAAGCTGTTGCTTTGAATATGATACCGAAGTGACTGTAGTGATGTATGTTCTGCCTGCTTCCCAGAGAGGCTCTGGGGCTAGCAAATAAATAGACTTCTGTAGATGACCAGTGTTTTCCTGAAACAGAATAAAAAGGCAGGGCAGATGTGACAAGCTAAGGGCACTGTCTCTGGATCAGAGAATAGTGTGAAGCTAATGGCGACATGCTTACAACGGTGTCAGGGACCAGCGTGGCTTCTATCAAAATGTTCTCAAGATTCTTTGCATTAAAAAGTGTATATTTTTATCTTTAGCATTTCACAGTAATGAATACTGCAGGAGCTTACTCCTCCATCAGACTGGATCCCTGTCCCCTTATCTCTGCATTCCCAGCAGGCTGTGTTGTGTCTTTTTGCCACTAGCAGTTCTAAGTGGGGGAGATACTTCGCTGAGATTTTATTTAAATTTCTCTGCTACTTAGTGAAACCTTTCTCAAGATTCTTATCCTACTGACTTGTAGGGGTCCTTGGGGTCTCATGCCAACATCATTACCCCTGCTTGTGACAAAGTCAATTTTTATTAAGAGCTTATGGGCTTCACTGAGACTGCATTTGGGAGCTGTGAAGAATCCCTCCGTGACACTGGTCAGCTGGTGCTTGTGGAGGATTTTGCTCGTAAGAAAGATGAGTAGAAATCACATGTCCCTTGCACAGGTCAAGAGGAGTAATGCAATGTGACATCCAGCCTCTCTATTCTCAAAGGTCAAGAAACAGGTCCTGTCTTTATTAAACAGAGAACAAAATGAAGAAGGCAAGTATGCCAATAGACATGTAATTCAAGAAACATGTATTTAGTAAATGCCAGGCAGTGCAGTGTCCTGCAGTGAGAGGGGCGGCAGCCATAGTTCCAGAGCCCCCCCACTCCTTCCCTTCGCCCAAGCCTTAAGTCTTTCGTGTATGTATGTGATTCTTCGTTTCCACCAGGTGACGTTCAGGTGGAGTGGAACAGGAGGAACTCAAGGCATTTCTGATTCTTAGATGTGTTAATCGGAAAGAAACTCCCAGAACCATGGAGCTAGGACAGAGCAGACGCCATTGGAGTCAGTCGCTCGGCATCTTATCTAACTCGAGGGACAGCTGGTCATCCGGCCCTGTCTAACATCCTAGAGATGGAATGCTCGAGATATGATGGATCTAAACATGGTTTTCTTCTAGTAGCTATGGAGTAGCAGAAGCAGAAGTGCCATTCGCTGAGTGCTTAATGTCCGATGGTCACTGCGGTACACCCATCACACCATTCCCACTAGTTCTGTAACCCAGTGCTGAAGCACAGCATCCTACGTGACCCTCAGAACGACATTGGGATAGACGGACACCACCCTCCCACCCTGTGTGTGTCCACGTGTCTATGTTCACATGAGCACAGACTTTCATGTGAGGGATTCAATACTCTTCCACTCCCATCATTCACCAGGGGAGGCCCAACACACACTGCAGAGGATTCAATGGGGGACAATATGGTTGTCTCAGGCAGGGACATCTTTAGTGTCTTTGGTAATTGCTATCTGTTCAGATAATCATCTGGGAAGTTAGTAGATTATTCAAAATTATGTTTTTCTTTAATTGACATTCATCTAGACATATTATTTCCATTGTATCTCTCTCTCTCTCTCTCTCTCTCTCTCTCTCTCTCTCTCTCTCTCTGTGTGTGTATGTATGTGTATTAGGATTTTTTTGCAGGCTCGTTATTTTTCCCACTCAATAGCATACCACAGAAATCTCCGCAAGTTAATTTCTTTAATCCAAATTTACCTTTAATAGTTCATAAAGCACTGAATCCCCAAAGTACCCTAAAACATACAGCCATTACCACATCTTTGGTTACGTTCTTTGCTTCTAATTTTTTTTAAATCGTTTTTTTTCTTTGTCTCCAGGAACAATACCGGTGTTTGGAAGCCTAGTGTGGTGATGCTCTTGAAAGGCTCAGGGGAGAGGATGTAATTTCTAAAGTGGCCACTAGATGGCGAACTTACCCCACAGCGTTGGTAAAAACCACACAATTAACTGCATCTGCATGAGGCAGTGGGGTTGACTGCTTGGTATGGAATCCTGTACAGTGGCAGATGTGGAAGGGATTTTGGGAATTAACTGCTTCACTTTGTGTTTTTTATTATCTTTTTTTGTTTTGTTTTGGAAACTTTAATATTTGCGACAAAGTCCTTTGAGTAATGTCTCGTCCCTGCCACTCTGCCCCTTGTTGGTCTGTCTTTAGCAGGCTATATAGCATAACTCACTCACTAACTACCTTTGGGATGAAACCTATTCTGTCCCAAAGACCAGCAGCATCAGAAGCCAGTGCCATCTGTGAAGAGCTCAGGAATGTGTCTCATCAGAAGACACCAAGCTGGGAATGGTTGCCACAGAGTCTGTTCCTGTGTGGGCGGACATTGTGGTTCCCCATCGGACCATACATGTTGGGCCAGAGGGAGAGGAACCATGACACTCCATGGTTTTTTCTCTCTTCAAGCCTGGCCAGAGCTCTTTGAAGGTCTCAATGCTCAGTGTAGACGCTGTCATGCCTCGTAGGCTGTTTCTGGGAAGAAAAGCTCTCTGCATCATTGTGTAGTGTCCTTAAGGGGAGACCACAGTTATGGCCAACGATTGGGGCCTGTGTAGATTTCAAAGTCATTCCCACAAAGACTGGTCTCATTTCCAAAGAAGTGGATGATGTCAGAGTTGTCCTCATCCAGGCGGAGGCTGTAGGGCTTACCCTAGCCCCTCGGGGAAGACTTCAACGTTTATCATGCTTCCTCGGGAGAACCCAGCATCTTGCCATCAAACTTTGTCTTGAAGGTGACCACAAACTTCTCCCTGATATTCTCCTCCTTGTCCTGCTCATAGAACTCGATCCTCTCCTCCGGGGTGCAGCTGTGGCAGATGCGCGAGATGGGCGAGATGGTCAGCATGACATTCTGGAACTCAATGACGGTTCCACGCTTCTTGGGCTGTCCGAGCAGGGCCGGTTAACAGAGGCAGAACCTGATCAAGTTCTGTATGAGCGCCCCACCCGTGAGGTTCTCTATCAACAGCTTGGAGAGTAGCTGTCTATACTTGTAGTTCAGGGTCCCATTTTGAGCAAAGAAATCAGACTTCTCAATGACTTTATCCCCATTACCCCGCTGCTCAGCGATTCTACAGTAGTCAGTCTGAGCCACCCACCACACTGATCTGTACCTGACTTTGCAGCTCCCGCAGGAGGGCTGATACCTCAGGGTCACTTTTTTTCATGTGAGCTGGCTGAGGGTTCTGTCCGTATCAAACAGGCAGAGGATGAGCTCTTTCCTTCGGGCTCCCTTAATGATGGCAGCCATGGGTGCAGCTCCCCACACAAAGTGCTGTCGTCACCCGTATTATATTTTAATTGCACATGTGATACACAAAAGCATTCTAACTGGAAAAGATTCACTCCACCTATTCCCCTCCCCCCTTTTCTATGCTTGTCCCTGACCCCAGAGAGAACTAGGTTTGAATACTTTGGGGGAATTGCTATATAATTCTTTCTATGTGACATATATCTGAACATGTACTCATCCATCCTTTTTTGTCTTTCTGTTTTTCTGCCTTTCTTTTTTCTTCTTTATTGGATATTTTATTTACATTTTAGATGTTATTCCCTTTCCCCATCCCCCCCGAAAACCCCATCCCATCTCCCCTCTTCTATGAGGATGTGCCCCCACCCACTCACCCACTCCCACCTCCTTGCCATCGAATTCCCCCATACTGGGGCATCCAGCCTTCACGTGACCACCTCTCCCACCTATGCCCAACAAGGCCATCCTCCCCTACATATACAGCTGGAGCCGTGTGTTCCTCCCTATGTGCTCCCAGGCTGATGGTTTAGACCCTGGGAGCTCTGTTTGGTTGGTATTGTTGCTGTCTCCATGGGGCCACAAACCCTTTCAGCTCCTTCAGCCTCTTCCTTCTAACTCCTCCATTGGGAACCCCATGATCAGTTCAATGGTTAGCTGTGAGCATCCACCTTTGTATATGTCAACCTCTGGCAGACCTCTAAGGAGACAGCTATATCAGGGTCTTGTCATCCACATCAGCGCATGCCTTTGGTGACTGCACATGGGATGGATACCCAGGTGGAGCAGTCACTGGATGAACTCTCCTTCAGTTTCTGTTCCACACTTTGTTTCCACATTTGCTTTTATGAGTATTTTGTTACTCCTTCTAAGAAGGACAGAAGCACCTACACTTGGTCTTCCTTCTTCATGAGTTTCATGTGGTCTGTGAGTTGTATCTTGGGTATTTCGGGCTTTTGGGCTAATATCCACTTATCAGTGAGAGCATTCCATGTGTGTTCTTTTGTGATTGGGTTACCTCACTCAGGATGATACTTTCTAGCTCCATCAATTTGCTTAAGAATTTCATGAATTCATTGTTTTTTTTTTTTTTCCCTCAAGACAGGGTTTATCTGTATAGCCTGGGCTGTCCTGGAACTCACTCTGTATACCAGGCTGGCCTCGAACTCAAAAAATCTGCCTGCCTCTGCCTCCCAAGTGCTGGAATTAAAGGTGTGTGCCACCACTGCCCAGCGAATTCATTGTTTTTAATAGCTGAGTAGTACTCCATTGTGTAAATGTACCACATTTTCTGTATCCATTCCTCTGTTGAAGGACATCTGGGTTCTTTCCAGCTTCTGTCTATTATAAATAAGGCTGCTATGAACATAGTGAAGCATGTGTCCTTGTTATCTGTTGGAGCATCTTCTGGGTATATGCCCAGGAGTGGTATAGCTGGGTCCTCAGCTATGTCCAGTTTTCTGAGCAACTGCCAGACTGCTTTCCATAGTGGTTGTACCAGCTGACAGTTCCACCAACAATGGAGGAGTGTTCCTCTTTCTCTACATCCTCGCCAGCATTTGCTGTCACTTGCATTTTTGATCTTAGCCATTCTGACTGGTGTGAGGTGGAATCTCAGGGTTGTTTGATTTGCATTTCCCTGATGACTAAGAATCTTGACCATTTCCTTAGGTGTTTCTTAGCCATTCAAGTTTCCTCAGTTGAGAATTTTTTGTTTAGCTCTGTACTCTATTTTTTAATAGGGATATTTGGTTGTCTGGAGTCTAATTTCTTGAGTTATTTTATTTGTATATATTGAATATTAGCCCTCTATCAGATGTAGGGTTGGTAAAGATTTTTTCCCAATCTGTTGGTTGCCATTTTGTCCTATTGACAGTGTCCTTGCAAAAGCCTTACAGAAGCTTTGCAATTTTATGAGGTCTCATTTGTTAATTCTTGCTCATAGAGCATAAGTCATTGGTGTTCTGTTCAGGAACTTTTCCCCTGTGCCCAAGTATTCGAGGTTCTTCTCTTCTCTTAGTTATTAAGAGAACTTTTTCTTTTATTAGTTTCAGTGTATCTGGTTTTATGGAAGGTTTTTTTATCCACTTGGACTTGAGCTTTGTGCAAGGAGATAAGAATGAGTTGATTTGCATTCTTCTACATGCTGACCTTCAGTGGAACCAGCAGCATTTGTTGAAAATGCTGTCTTTTTTCCACTGGACAGTTTTAGCTTCTTTGTCAAAGATCAACTGACCATAGGTATGTGGGTTCATTTATGAGTCTTCAAGTCTTTCTTTTGAAAGATTTACTTATATTTATGTGTCTAGGTCTGCTTGCATGGGATCATGTGTTCGACATGTATGCAAGGTGCCTTAAGAGACCAGAGTGTGTTCTCCCCTAAAATTGGAGTTACAGAGAATTGTAAGCCATCTGATATGGGTGCAGGGAACTGAACCCTGGTCCTCTGGAAGAGCTTTACCTGCTCTTAATTGCTGATCCATCTCTCTAGCTCCCATCCATCCTTTCTTAGCAAGTGTCCTTGGTACCTCCCCATTTTTGTAAGTGAAGACAGCTCAGGGGCAGCGCTGCTGTCAGTACAATGCTGGTCGCGCTCTGGGGTTCACACAGAACCGAGTTTTAAAAGCTGACTTTTTAGCAGTGGTTCCTGCATTTGGTCAAACTATTTAGCTCCCATCAAGCCTGTGTTAGATCATTTTTCAAGGCATCAGGGCTTCCTAAATCAAGTCAGGACATTCAGATGCTCTCAGCTCAGTGGCTGACCTGGCTGAAGACAATTCATTTTTTTTCTTTTTACTCTTTTTCTTACACACACAGACACACACACACACACACACAGACACACACACACACACAGACACACAATTAGTGGAAAAGCAGGTGCCTCTGCTTTTTGAATCCTCTAAAGGTGGTCATGTGAGCACAGAGAGCACATGTGATCACCCCATCCAGGCTCCAGCCCAGTGACCTAGTAACCCAGAAGCACAAATCTTACCAATGTCAAGACCTTTCTTAGCCAAAAAGTCTCTGTCCCATTCATGTTCAGGGCAAGAGCTGTATCTGGAAGGTGGAGGGAAATTGCAAGTCTAACATGGAATATGGCAAGACTGAACTGATTGTACTTCAGACTCAGTTCAGGCCTATAAAATTATGGCAGACTTTTGCATGCAAGAGTTGGTGTCCCTCCCAACAATCTGTCTGTCCTTAGCCCTAGTTTTCTCAGGCAAGCACACTGATATTCTGGGGGAGATGTCATCACCAGAGAATCAGTTCACTCACATAGAACCCAAGACCCCTCAGCACCATGCTTAACAGGGGCTTCTCCTACAGGTCTGTGCAACTGACGCTATCTGCAGAGGTCTCTGGCCCTGCCCGATGGTATCATTCCAGCAAAGGGAAAAGGGTGTGAGCAGGGAGGGGAAGTGCCCCCATAGCTGCCACTCTGGTGCCACTGCTGTCCTGTCCTGGCCACCACTGTTGCTCTGAGATGCTGCACTAGCCAGAGGAGGGCTAGTGAGGTGCAGTGGAGCTTTTAGCAGAGAAAGCTTCAGGGGAGTGTTCTCTTCCCAGGAGGTGTTACAGCCCTTATCAGATGCTCTTAGGCATTGGAGTAATTCTCTCTTACACATATTCCTTCTGGATAGGTTCTTATATACAGTTTTGGGGTAGGTTAGGGTCTGAAAACAGGTGCTTCCTATTGGTTTGGTTTGAGATATTGGGATGCCTTATTTACATGTGGATGGGCTTGGGGGTGCTGCCCCTATGTGATTGATGGTCACAATCCACTCTATGGGGGGCTGTGACTACGTGATGGGGCCTGATGTTGGGAGCAGATGAAGCTCCTACAGTCCCTTTGGGTCCCCAGTGGCTTCCAACCCAAGCTCAATCTTACCAGGCTTTCTCTCATGGTCCACTGCCCCACATTCTCCCAGAGAGCCACGCTCAACCATCAACACTTTATATTATGTTTCCATGTCATGATCATCTTTGATTTGGAAAGCGTCAGGCTATTGTGAATGCCACTTCAATGGTATTTGAAGAAAAAAAAAAACAAAGAAACAAACAAAATATAATCAAAAAACATTTCCCCCAAACTGAAACAAAGTTCAAAGAAATAATCTGTTTCTATTAAATTCAGCTGAGAAAGAGGGTAGTGGGTGGCAGCCCAGTCCTCAGGGTGATGAGCTGATCTGTAGGCTCAGGGAGTTCTTGTCCCTCCACGCAGAGCAAGCTTCCCCAGATGGGACTGTGGCTTCCTTTCTCTCTCTCCCTGTGAGAAGCTGAATGAGTGACAGTTCGTTTCCCCATGGGTATAAATGTCACTTGTGACCACTGCAGTCATTCCTGGGAAGAGATCTTGGCCTGTGAGGTAATCCACATCATGTTCAGCTCCTTTTGAGAAAATGAGAACTGTCTTTTTATGTGATTCTCATCTTGCTCAAATCAACTCTAGGGAGCTTTACAGGGTCCCTGGGACTCTCTAAGAAGCTCACCCGTGGAAATCCTTGGATTTCTGTTCTTGGGAAGCCTGGCTGGTATCTCCAGAGACAAGAAGGGTTTATTTGCCATGTAGGATGAAAAAAACAGACATCAAAGTAGAATCTTTCAGTGTTCCATTGCTGTCAGTGTGAACCAGAGTTCTCTGAAAAAAAAATAACCCACACCTATATTAAAGATTAGAATTCCCGTGACTGCTGTGAGTTGGAATGTTGTAGATCTAGGACCAAATTATCTTGATCTATCTTTAGTCCCTTGATAGCCACTCATTGCCCTTCTGTGTGTCTGATCTAATGTCCTTGTAAGTATCAGATGAAGCAATATGAGATGCAGTAGACGAACAGACCACTAATTTCCAGTAACCCAGAGGCTAAGAATGCCTGTAACAGAGAAGTCCTTGCTGGGACTGTGTGTTCCCGCCCATGCGTTTGCAAAGTGCCTTGATTTATGCCTTTCTTTTCTCCTGTAACTATAAAAATGTGATGAAACTCTTGCCAGTTTCAGATTTGGTATTTGGAGGTAACCGTCACTCATATATGTCTCCAGAATAAATGCTATCTATTCTCTTAGGAGTGATAACTGTGCTTTTGGGTGGGTGGATGCTGGAATGAGCTGAGGGAGAAGAGCAGTATTGCGTGGTAGGAGAGTTCCTTCTGCTCCAGGCAGGTGAGGCTGCGAAGCAGCTCCAGGCTTTGGGTTTTAGACATGTATCTACAGCATCAGGGGGCAAGTTCTAATAGAAAAGAAATATTAACATATAGCAAAGCCATGTTAACTTTCACACCCGGTAGATGGGAATTAAACTGGCTTTGATGAAGTCTCCATTAAAGAGGCTTAGAGAGGGAGTCATTTTTCTTTTCAGAGATAGAAACAGCTACTCTCTGCAGTCAGGCCTGTGAATAGGCTCCTGGTAACTCTGTTTCAATAGAATGCTTCCTCCTCTTTGCATGAATCACCATTGACTGTCTTGGAACATCTTCTGTCTTTTTTGCCAACGGTCTTCCATTTGTCTTGTCTTTGAATAGAATGGTTCCAAAGCTGCCCCGAATTAAGCAGATGTAAGCCTGCTGGCAATAGCAGGGTTTGGATGGCTGCTATCTTGCCTCTCCAGGAAGCAGGGCAGCTTCAGGGGTGCGGTGGCGTGGGGGAGTCAGCTGAGTTGGCACATTGTTGAGAAGTGCGTCTTTACTGTTCAGTGCCTTCTCCTTAAATGAAATGATTTCCAGAACTCTAACATTTCAGATGTCCAAAAGGCGAGGGAAGGAAGCCTGAGATGAAAGGGAAAAAATAGCCCAAGCGAAAAAACCAACCACTTTTCAAAACCAATGAAACACCAAGTTTGATTTACTATAGTATGTACAAAGGGACTGTCCCCACAGTTAAGGGCCAGACTACTTAGGGACACTCGTCACCTGAACAAGATGGCCTTAGGGTTGCCCTTAAACTGGCTAAACTTCCTTTCTTTTTTCCTTCCTTCTAACTTTTCCCCCTTCATTTCTTTAAATATACATTTTCATTTGTTGAGCAGAAAACATATTAGCAATGATATTAATACAGAAAAAGTAGGGTGTCTTTGAATGTGGAAGAGGCTCTCCTCCTCACTTCAGGTGGATTTTATCTCTGGAGTAGGGGTGCCAGACACTCAGTCACACACTTCCATCAGGTTACTGGGCTCCAGGCTCTTGTCTTGTGAATCTAAAGAATGAAAGCTGCAGACTACAGCAAGCGAGTTGTGGATGGGGTATCATTGAGCTGTTAGTCTGAGAGCATCAGGACTGTTGACAGAAGTTAGGGTGGGGCATGGGGAGATTCACCCATGAGGCGTCAGTCATGGCCTCAAGTGTTGCTTGAGTCAGGAGTAAAAGACAGCGAAGAATCAGGAAGCAGCAGTCCCTTCTGGCATCTTCTTAGAACTGTTGCTTTGTGGTCTCTGTTCCATGTGACCAGCTTTCTTCTCCTGTTCTCATTGCATTGCACATTTGTAACAGAACTACTCTTCTATCTTAGGGATCTCAGGTGGGAGTGGCTTTGTGGAGCTTCCCTGAGAAAAGCGTGGCTCACTGTGGGAAGGCTGTGCTTAGCAGTGTTGAGGAGCGTGGGCTCTGGGTTCCACCAAAGGACCTGTTCTCACCTCTATGGCTTGGCATGTGATGACATCGCCACGAATCATTTTTCTCACCTGTAAAGCTGGAGCTAAGGACAGACAGACTGTTGTGAGACTTATAGACAAGAAGAATTCGAGATGCTTAGTATAGTACTCAGCTCAGGGTGCCTGTGCAGAGCCTCTGCAGAGACACTCAGTATAGTCTGACCAACCAAGAATGACCTTAACCAATCTCGTATAACCTTAAGCAACAAAGTGTGACCTCAACCACACTAGTGTGATGACCTTAACCATCCAAGTGTGACCTTAACCACCCAAGTGTGACCTTAACCAACCAATATGACCTCAACCACCTAACTGTGACCTTAACCATCCAAGTGTGACCTTAACCCATTAAGCCTGACCTTAACCACTCAAGTAAACTTAGGAAAGAAACAGAGTAACTGGGGAGACAGTTCCTTTGATTTCATACCTGTGTGTACTGTTCCAATCATTTAACTAAACACTTCTATTTAGAAACTTTAATCAGCTAGGGAGTCTCCACTTCTAGCAGTTGGGGGAAATGACCAGATGGCAATGTGGAAGGAAAATTTTGTCTATAAATAATGCTTCAGTAAAACCAGGGCCATTTATAGTTAAAATTTGGCATCAAATTACCCATTTAAAAAATAGAAAATAAACCCTTGGGTCAAGTATTTCTTATGCCTAACTCTTTCTCCTATGACATTTAAATTTAATTGATTTAAATATATTGGATTATTATTATTATCATCATCATCATTATTATAGTCTTTTATGGGTAGAGATTAAAAACTGGTATCTATCATGTTTTTGTGAGAGTGTGACATTTTGCCTTTATTTAGGACAGTTGGGAGTCAAGAAAGCAGAGTTAAAGAAGTACTAGGAGGTTGAGAAGCAGGTGGGGTTGGTGGGGGTGGGGCAGGAGAATAGGAACGCAGAGGACTTGATTCTGAGTGGTCTGCTGTGCTCCTGCTGGCTCACTCACTCCCTCAGTCAAAGGATTTTGGTGAAGTTAAGCAAAGAGACCTGGAGTGGCTGAAAGAACAAGATCATCCTTAGGAGGGTTGACTTGAGAAATAAATATGTAGCAGGGAATAAGTCAGAGGTGTCACAGGCGCCAAGGGAAATAGATGTAGCCTGAAAGATGACGCTGGGATGCTGGGATGCTGGGATGCTGGGATGCTGGGATGCTGGGATGCTGGGATGCTGGGATGCTGGGATGCTGGGATGCTGGGATGCTGGGATGCTGGGATGCTGGGATGCTGGGATGCTGGGATGCTGGGATGCTGGGATGCTGGGATGCTGGGATGCTGGGATGCTGGGATGCTGGGATGCTGGGATGCTGGGATGCTGGGATGCTGGGATGCTGACATTCTCATGTAAGGATCAAGAGGCTCCTTGATTTGTGGTACAGCCTTTCTCTCTCTCTCTCTCTCTCTCTCTCTCTCTCTCTCTCTCTCTCTCTCATCTGTCTCTGTCTCTGTCTCTCTCCTCTCTCTCATCTGTCTCTGTCTCTCTCCTCTCTCTCTCATCTGTCTCTGTCTCTCTCCTCTCTCTCTCATCTGTCTCTGTCTCTGTCTCTCTCCTCTCTCTCTCTCTCATCTGTCTGTCTCTGTCTCTGTCTCTCTCATCTGTCTCTCTCTCTCTCTCTAACTCTCTCTCTCTCTCTGTTTCTCTCTCTGTCTCTCTCTCATCTATGTAAATGCACACAGGCCAAATCATGGTATGTGAAGGTCAGAGGCCCACTTTCAGGAGCTGATTCTTACTTCCCACCACTTAGGCTCTGGGGACTAAGCTTGACAGTCAGCATCATTACCCACAGGGTCATCTTGCTTGATCACCATGCCCTATGTCAACTTTTTTTTTTTTTTTTTTTTTTGAAAGAATGGCTTACAGGGACTAAGGTCCTAATGCTTAGGCAAACTAACAAAAATCAACCTGTTTCTGCTTACCCAGAGCTGGGATTACAAGCTTGCCTTGCTTGGCTTTTTATATGGGTCCCAGGGGTTAAATTCCATACATAGCAAGCACAGTAACATCTGAGCCATCTCCTCAGCGTCCGAGGAAGGCTCCAGAGACCCCCAAATTTAGTCTTGTATTTAGTAGCATAATTTGTCTTTTCTTTCTTTCTTTTTTTTTTTCTTTTTTTTTTGAAATTTCAGTCTAGACATGGAAAGGGTGATAAGTCATAGATACATGTCCATATAATTAACGGCAGTGTTGAAGAGACATTAAAGTATAGATGCCTAGCTTTGTGCATAGCTCCTGATTTAGTGATCCTGGGGTGGGCTCTGAGAATCTGAATTACTAGCAAGTTTTTTGGGTGGTGTGAAGTCTGGCTCAAGGACCACAGGAGGTAGGAGAGCAAAGGAGAAGGATCCCGAGTCCCTGGTGCCCTTAATGTCACCTCTGGGCCATTCCCTCGGGGCAGAATAAGCTCCAGTCTAGTTTGTGCCACTGTGCTTTAACAGGTGAAGGCACTCAGACCTCTGGAGGACATGGAGTGCCTGTGTAGCTGGTGCTCAAGTTCAACATGGGTGATTTCTATTTGGAAAAACAATAAAACGAAGGCTATTGCTAGTTCACTGCGGCAGCGTCTTTGATGGGTGTATCGCTGGTAGGCAGTGGACTGAGAACATTCTTTCCAAAGCAACCCCAGAGCTTGTTTCTTGCTGTGGGAAAACAGAGACATTCTTGTACCTGTATGTTCTCATCTTTTAGGTGAAGCATTCGATTTCAATGTTATATGAGGAGGAGTATTTGGGGAATTATCTTAGAAATCAATAGAATTCTAACATTTCCTGAGTGCTTACTGGGCTCCAGGTACCATGTTCTTCTCTCTCTCTCTCTCTCTCTCTCTCTCTCTCTCTATATATATATATATATATATATATATATATATATATATATCTCACCATATATATGTGATATATAGAATCATATCATTTATCCCTAGGTAGTCCCTCTAGGTAGTCCCTCTAATGGAAAATTGCTAGTATTTCTATTTTTCAGGTGAACAAACTGAGGCTTGGAAGATATGCTGGTTAGTTTTTTTTCCCAGTTTGATACAAACTAGGATCATCTAGGAAGAAGAAATCTCAGTTGGAAGTGTGTGTGTGTGTTTCTACCAGACTGGCCAGTTCTAAGGTCTGTGAGGCATTTTCTTTTTCTTTCTTTCTTTTTTGTTTTTTTTTTGTTTTTTTTTTTGTTTTTTTTTTGAGACAGCGTTTCTCTGTATAGCTCTGGCTGTTCTGGAACTCAGTCTGTAGACCAGGCTGGCCTCGAACTCAGAAATCTGCCTGCCTCTGCCTCCCAAGTGCTGGGATTAAAGGCATGTGCCACCACTGCCCGTCTCTGTGAGGCATTTTCTTGTTTAATGGTTGATGAAGATTCAGCCCATGGTAGGTGGTAGTACTTGCTGGGACAAGTTGTCTTGGATTATATACAAGGCAGGCTAAGTGAGCCATGGAAAGCAAGCCAGTGTGATGGTTTGCATATACTCGGCTCAGGGAGTGGCACTATTAGAAGGTGTAGCCCTGTTAGAGTAGGTGTGTCACTGTGGGTGTGGGCTTTAAGACCCTCATCCTAGCTGCCTGGAAGTCAGTATTCTACTAGCAGCCTTTAGATGAAGATGTAGAACTCTCAACTCTGTCTGCACCATGCCTGCCTGGATGCTGCCATGTTCCCGCCTTAATAACCATAGACTGAACCTCTGAACCTGTAAGCCAGCCCTCATTAAATGTTGTCCTTATAAGAGTTGCCTTGGTCATGGTGTCTGCTTACAGCAGTAAACCCTCAGTTTACTGAGCACTAAGCAGCACTCCACTGTGGTTACTGCTTTAGTTCCTGCCTTCAGGTTCCTGCCTTGAGTTGCTGTCTAACATTCTTTGGTGATGGAACACAAAACTAGAAATGTAAGATGAAACAAATGCTTCTCTCCTGTAAGTTGCTTTTGGTCATAGTATTGGTCTCAGCAACAGAAACTATCTAGGATAGAAATATCAGGTCACATTTGAAGATTGTGATCCAAGGTTGCTAGATCCCAAACCCTGTTCTCTGAACAACTTGTAACATCCTCCCCTGTCTTCTGCAAATGACCTGTCTTGCTTGTTTCTATGCTCAGTATTTGTTAATAGTAGTTTAGCATCTCCATGTGTTCAAATGTGTGTATATTTTCTTATTTGGACAGTTAAGTCTACATTGCACAATTTAGACAACTGAACCCTCATTGGAAGCATCTGGGAGAGCTGTTTGTTGGATAAAAGAGAATGTTCCAGAGTTTAAAAGATGACAAATGGCCATAAGTTCTTTGGCTTCAGGGCTGTGAGAATTAATTTCCATATAATGATGCTGGAATCTAAAATGCTGTTAGGCTTCATAAGTAACCACCTGTCTACAGGGCCAACAAAGAGGCCATCTTGTTTCAAGCAGTGACCATGGTAACTTTTTAAGTTTTCTGCCTTAAGAGCCATATCACATGTCCACACATCCAGGCCCACACTGAGCGGGACTCATTAGCTTCCACTGGGCCAAGACCATTCATTCTGCAGAAGCCTTTCTGGTCCTGGGCCTCTGGCTGCTTCTTAGTATCAATTTATCTCTAGACTTCTACTCTTCCTTCAGAATTTACTCCTATTCCTTCCCTTTATACTTAAATGAGCATAACTTTGAATCAGATGTTTAACAATTAATTAACTAATTAATCCTCTTTACTTTGATGGGGTTATTAGAGTCAAGCTATACCAAGATCAGAGTGTAGCTTGCATTCTGAGAAAATGCCTAGAGATGATCACATTTATTTATTTATATTTCATTTAAATTTTTTTAATTTAATATACTTTGACCATGTTTTTCTCCTCTCAAGTCCTCTCAGATCCTCCCAACCTACCTCTCCCCCCACACACTCCCAAAAAGAAAAATTGAAACACACAAATGAAACCCAATTAAAAGAAATGCTAAAAGCAAACCAAATAAATGACCAGTCCCCAAACATGGAGTTTATTTAGTGTTGGCCAACTACTCCTGGGCATGGGGCCTAAAGTCTGGTTGTTATGCTCAGTGACATTACATTGGAGAAAACTGGTTTTCCCTTTGCCAACTGCAAATAGTTTCTTGGTTAGGGATGGGGCTATCATCAACTTCCCCCTCCTAGGGCTGGAACCCCATCTGGCTTGAACCTGGGCAGGTTCTATGTATGCTGCTACACTCTTTGTCGGTTCAGAGATGCATCAGGCCTGTTGGATATGGAAAACCCCCTTTACTTGGAGTCACCTAGCATCTCCTCTTTGGCATAGCTCTCTGAGCCTTGAGGAGAAAGGATGAAGACATCCCATTTAGGGCTGGGTGCTCCGAAGTCTCTCATTCTCTGTACTCCATCTGATTGTAGATCTCTGTGTTAACTATAATCTGTGGCAAGAAGGAGCCTGTTTGAATGATCACATTTTTTTTCATGAATTCAAAACTTTGGGAGCTACAATTTCTAAACATACCTCTTAGTGACTTTAAAACGAATGGGAAACTCATAGCAACCTGACTTAGGCTCTGTCTGCTTCATGGGGGTTTTGGTAAACATTCTCTGTAAAGGACCAGATGGTAGATATTTCTGATCTACGCTCAATTAATGGTCTCTGTGGTGGTAGGAAAGCAGCGTTGATAATGCATAAACAAATGAGCATGGCTGTGTTCCAAAACATGTTGTTTAGAAAGGCAGATTGTGGCTGGACTTTGGTGGTTGGCTATGATTTACTCACTCTGTTTTTTTTGATGATGACAGGAATTAATTCAGTCACAATTTAAGAGGGTTTAAAGATGTTGAGGAGAGTTGGGGGAAGGAGGAGTAACTGAAGATTGACTTAGGGACTCAAAGTTGTCTCAGTATCATGGTCTTCGTTTTAGGTTCTGATAATTGAAATGGAATGGATAAATAGACAATCACAGGTTCTAGTTTAAAATATGACCCAAGAGTACAGAGGGTAGATGTAGACTCTACAGGCGAGCATTTGCATGAAAAGCCCTGAGATCTTACTTGCCTAAAGCTTAGGAGTCTTTGAGACCACTGAACAGACAGCTTATTATGGGCTTATTATGTGATACCACCAACTCTTGGCTAGGATCACCCAAGCGGTGTCTTTTAAGAGTCTACTGGCAAAAAACTCCAAGCTCCTTCAGTTGACGACACCAGGATGATTAGGAGCCAGGGTAACATCATGTATAAGGATGAGTGAACCTTTTTTTCAGAGAAAAAGAGAAAGCCAAACTGAAGAGAAACCACTGTTTCACATATCTAGATCTCCACAGTGGAAGGGGGCAGGGCTTGTGAGTGAGACCAAGGACCACTGCGGCTGGAGCGTAACAACTGCTATGAACTTGACTGAATGGGTGCAGACAGATAGTGGAGGGTCAGGTCTAGGGTAATGACATCTGTCACTCACACCCATCTCTTGGGAGCTGTTAGTTAACACAAGCACTGCTTTTACTATTTGAAGAGCAGCAAAACAGTGCTGGCCACTGAAGGGTTAAGGAGATACAGTAGTGTTCTTCTGGGAAGCAGGGAAACCAGAACTTCCATGTTATAACAAAATGGCCTCTAAGCAAAGATTAAAAGGGTGAGACCAGATGGGTTATTTTTATTGTTTGTAAAAATTCCATAAAATATTCTCTATAGTGTATAATGTCTTTGGCTGGGCAGGCATTCAAGTATTGAAGGGGGGGGGGAATAAATCCTATTTTCCAACAAATTGCTTGTACCAGTCAATAGAGAAGAGGGAGAGATAATAACGAACGTGCTTATAAGTCTTTCAGGTGGTCTCTGCCACCTGGACTCTCTCACCAAGGCCTTTGAAGGATGGAAGTGGTTCAGAAAGGCAAACTTTCTTAGGGTTTCTGCCAGCAGACTTCTCTGCTACAGAACACATATCTTTTCCTGAGTCGGGGCAGGGAGCTTCTTCTGTGTGCCTGGATCAGGGCGAATTACTTTATATATCTTGCCTTCTTTATTCCTCTTGCCTCAGGCAAGGGTGACCTCTGCCTCTTAAGAGGGACTTCTGGCAGTATCTAGAGTCATTCTCAAGATCATAACTTGGCAAAAGAGAGATGCTACTAGAATAAGGTTGTTGGAGTTGCTGGGTGATACCAAAAATCCTGCAATATGTAGGACGGTCTCCACAGCAAAGGATCGTCTGATCCCAGAAAGCCGTAATGCCAAGATTGAGAAACTTGCTTTATGAGATAGTGGCTATTCTTGTCATCCATTCTACAGATGTGGAAACCAAGATGCTTAACATGGTTAAATGTCCTTCAAATCAAGAAAATAGATAGGCATTTTACTGCCTTGGTCTTTATTTCATGGGTTTACTTATTTTATGTATATGAGTACAATTATAGCTGTCTTCACACACACCAGAAGAGGGTGTCAAATCCCATTACAGGTGGTTGTGAGCCACCATGTGGTTGTTGGGCATTGAACTCAGGACCTCTGGAAGAACAGTCAGTGCTCTTAACTGCTGAGCCATCTCTCCAGTGTCCCCCCCCCCCCTTATTTTTTAAATAATCAGAAATCCCAGGAAGTACTATGCATGGTTGTTGTATTTTGGAACCAGCGTGGATATGGAATTCTATTAATAAGTACTAAAATATTGGCAAGCAATGAGTTTCTTCAATGATAAAGTTTTAATGGAATTAAGCCATAGAGATTCTAGAGACCTAAACAGATGAAGGCATGACGCCTGCTAGTCTTTACTAGCAATGTTTGCCTGGTGTCTACAAGTATCTAGCGACTTCTCTCCCAGTGGATCAGAGTGTGGCTCTGTAGCTATCTTCTGTAATATCCATGGAGTAATTAACAAGAATAGGCTTATTACACCTTGTTCCTAATTAGTTTGCTCTCTCTCTCTCTCTCTCTCTCTCTCTCTCTCTCTCTCTCTCTCTCTCTCTCTCTCTCTCTGTGTGTGTGTGTGTGTGTGTATGTGCATGCTTGCTTCTCTGTCTGGTCTGTGCATGCATATATTCATTCATACACGTGGAGGCCAGGAGACAACTTTGGGTGTTGTTCTTCAGGTAATGTCCACCTTTAATTTTTTTTCTTGAGACAGTCACTAGCTAAGATGCTCCCAGTTGACTAGTCTAGGCTACGAAGAAGAGAAATAATAGCTGTGACATGGAGGGAGGGGGAAATAGGCTGCATATTTCTATATAAGGTTACTGGAGCAGAAGCCCTGAGATTTTAAGATGCAGCACCTGCAGGCAGAAGGAGGAGACTATAATGAAATAATGATTAAATACATCAAACCATCCAGTTAGCAAAGCTGGCCTGGCTTGGCTAATGGCCGTCTGACCATCTCTACCCTTTCCCATCTGCCTCATTTGTCAGTAAAGAGTGATGCCCAGTAAGCCTGCACAATCTGCCTGTCTCCTATTTTTCAGTGCTGGGATTATCAGCATGTGCTACTGTACCCAGATTTTTAACAATGTGGGTACTAGGGTTCTAGCTCAGGCCCTCATGCTTATGAGGCAAGTATTTTACTAACCGAGAAATTTTCCCCACCCCTTGCTTGAGTTTCTGAGCATTTTATTGCCAAACGCACTGAGATCATAGGGGAGATTGAGGTGATTTGGAAAAGGTAATTTGATCAATGATGATTAGAGGGCTAAGGTCTCTTTCCCAGCTGTTTCTTGAATAAACCACAAATCTTGAGACTTCTTTTTTGCCTATCACCTGAGAGATGACTGCAGAGCCTCTGGCCCATAAAATGAGGTGAGAGGTCATGATATGAGAAGAGGCTCCTTGGTAGGAGATGCCCATTGAAAAGTTTCTTTCCTATTTCCAGTTCTGCATCAGCCCCCAAATTTAGACGGTATCAGTCTCACTGTCTAATGGAGAAAGGAACTAAGGGTTTCATTTATTACCAAGATTCAAATACTAAAATAACCTGGAGAAATGAGATGCCTTCTTCAGACTGCCAAAGAAGGGAATTGTTCTGTGACTTAGCGGTATCTCTTCCAGTTAATCATTGCTGACTCTTTGCTGCCAGCCATACCTATAAATCTTGATGAAACTAGGAAGAGGAATGATAGATGTGATGTGGAGGGAGGTGGGAGTAGGCTGCATGCTTCTACATAAGGTTGCTGAAGCAGCCAGGAGCCCTGAGATCTTATGCTGCCGCACCTTCAGGCAGAAGGTGGAGCATGACAAATGTGTCTGAACCCTAAGGGTGGCAAAGCTGGCCTTGCTTGGCTGGTGACCATCTGATGCTCTCTGCCCTCACAAGTTCATTGCCAGCAGAGAAACATACTTAGATCAGAAACGTGTTCCTGTCTCTTTTGATATTTTGATAAATCACAAGAACATTGGAATCAGCTGAAGGGGACTGGAGACAGTATCGTGTTTGTACTCTGTCCTCCATTAGAGTTCCCAGCTTTGCTGGTCTCACAAGGGTAAAACTAAGACAGAAATAATCTTTCAGGATGGGACAAATACCTGGGAGAGAAGTTCTGATTTTCAACTCAAAAGGATTCCCAGATGTGTTGTGTCTATTTCTATGGTCAGAGTCCTCCCCTACTCCATCCCTCCACTCAAATTAAAAAAGACCGTCATTCACATCTGCTAACATTCTCAGGATGCACACAGAGACAATACCTTACAGGACATCTTCCTGATGGTTCTGTGGAAAGATTTAAGACATCTTCTTCTGGTTTAAAGTCCTTAAGGTCTTGTCTTTATTCTCACAGGCTTCAATAGTTAAGGAGCATATGTGTATGTGACTTGCCATCCCTACCGCTGGGCTTTCCTTTTTTAACCAGACACTGGAAGAAGTCAGGACATCTGTCTGCTCAGTTGTAACTTGCTCTTGCTTCTACTCAGTTGTTCTTTAACTGGCTGGACTGCTCCAGTGATCCCATATCACTGCTCATGGCTGAACTCTGTTGCTCCAGCGTAATATACACCATTTGGGGGAGGTGAAAGACTCAAGACCAATTTCCAGCCATAACACCCCGATGATCAGTGCTGCAGATGTTGCTAGAGTGGAAAGGAAGTCAATAAGTCTGGTGATGGTGTGAAATTTGATAAAGTGGGGAACTGGAATTCTACACAGGAAGCTATGAGAGAGCATGGCCACTGCAGGAGGTTGGGGAGAGGAGATAATGACAAGGACAGCAGAAGAGGAGACAGGTGAAGCAGAGTGCTCGGGATGCTGTGGGGAGAGTGATGAGTTCTTTTCTGAATAGTTCTAGAATGTCTAAGGCATCAGTGAAGGTGAGGAAGTATGAGGTTGTATTTTATATAAAATAGTTCTCAGAAGGATCTGAGGTTCACGAAGGATGTTAGCTCTAGCAAAACAGTTAGCCATTGTTGATATGGTTAATAGTCCAAGGGAACAGGCTTAATTGCCTAGCAAGAATGGAGCATAGAGAAGATGGGAAAAGAAAAGAGAAGCCCCCCTACAACACATCTCTACACTGAAGGGCTAAGAGTAGATAGGGTTGTGGTAGGCAGAGGAGGTGAACCATAGAGAAAGGAGGAGCTGAAGGCAGAAGAAAAAACATCTATGTTTACTATTGCTCAAGGTGTTTAGAAAAGGATGGCGATGAGACTAGATGATGTTTCTGTCCTGTTGTGAACAAAGTGTTTCTCAGGAACAAATTAAAGGAGGAGAAGTTTATTTTGCCTCAGGTTTTCACTGTAGTAGAGTTTATGTTAGTGGCAGAGTGGTTCTTGATACTGTGGTGAGCCAGGAAGCAGAGAGCAGCCTTTAATCTTCAAAGGCCCACTCCTGGTGACTAGCCTCTTGCCTCCTCAAGGTTGCACAGTTTCTCAAAATATCCTTGCAATTTGACAAGAATTCAAAACATGAGCCAGTGGGGGACATAACAGGTGATGGGGGATATCAGACACTTGAGAAAGATTTTCCATTAAATGTTGAAAATAGACACCTATGAAGCTGAGATCGAGAGGAAGGCTGTAGATCCATGGCTGGAGAGTGTGTGGAACCATGGATGGAGAGTGTGTGGATCCATGGATGGAGAGTGTGTGGATCCATGGATGGAGAGTGTGTGGATCCATGGATGGAGAGTGTATAGAACCATGACTGGAGAATGTGTTGATCCATGGCTGTAGAACGTGTGGATCCATGGCTGGAGAATGTGTGGAACCATGGGTGTAAAATGTGTGGATACATGGTTAGAGACTGTGTGGATCCATGGCTGGAGAATGTGTGGATTTATGGATAGAGAGTGTGTGAAATCCATGACTGGAGAGTGTGTGAAATCCATGACTGGAGAGTGTGTGGATCCATGGCTGGAGAGTGTGTGGATCCATGGCTGGAGAATGTGTAGGTCCTTGAATGGAGAGTGTGTGGGTCAATGGATGGAGAGTATGTGGGTCCATGGATGGAGAGTGTGTGGTTCCATGGATGGAGAGTGTGTGGATCCATAGATGGAGAGTGTGTGGGTCCATGGATGGAGAGTGTGTGGATCCATGGCTGGAGAGTGTGTGGATCCATGGCTGGAGAGTGTGTGGATCCATGGCTGGAGAGTGTGTGGATCCATGGCTGGAGAGTGTATGGATCCATGGCTGGAGAATGTGTAGGTCCTTGGATGGAGAGTGTGTGGGTCAATGGATGGAGAGTATGTGGGTCCATGGATGGAGAGTGTGTGGTTCCATGGATGGAGAGTGTGTGGATCCATGGATGGAGAGTGTGTGGGTCCATGGATGGAGAGTGTGTGGATCCATGGCTGGAGAGTGTGAGGCTCCATGGCTGGAGAGTGTGTGGGTCCATGGCTGGAGACTGTGTGGGTCCATGGATGGAGAGTGTGTGGCTCCATGGATGAAGAGTGTGAGGCTCCATGGATGGAGAGTGTGTGGATCCATGGATGGAGAGTGTGTGGATCCATGGCTGGAAATTGTGATTTTTCTGTGATGTTGGTGGGTGGAAGGACAGTTGCTGTCACAGAGACAGGTGAGGACACAGAAAAGACTCAGAGCAGTGGTTCTCAACCTTCCTGATTATGTGACCCTTTAATACAGCTCCTCGTGTTGTAGTGACCCCCAACCATAAAATTATTTTGATGCCACTTCATAGCTGTAATTTTATTACTATCATGAATTGTAATATAAATATCTCTGCCATGAATTGTAATATGAATATTCGATATGCAGGATATCTGATATGTGACCCCCAAAGGGGTTATGAGCCACTGATTGAGAACCGCTAACCTAGAGAGGAGTGAGCTCATGTGATAAAATCTTAGGCATAAAGGATGAGCTAAAAAGTTCACAGTTAACAATCAAAAAAGGATGCATTTCGGCCTCTTCGTATTGCAGAGGCCAGGCGGCTGGGGGAAGAAAGCCAGCTGTCTGAGGTACAGGAAAGAGGAGCTGAGGTAAAGGACATTGAGACTGTAGTCCCACAGGAGGCTATGAAGAAAGTGTGTGGGGTATTAGAGAAGTGTAAGATAGACTTAAATTGCTGCCATCTGGAGCAGGCTAGATAGTTAATAAGAATGACTAAAAAGGTTAGTGAGCAAGTGGGGCTGAACAACACAGATTTGTAATGGGGGCTGGTCAGCAGGCATTTGTAATTTTCAACAGCTTGGGAACAGGAGTGGATAAAATGGATGATTTGGCTTAGCTGGAGCTGGGAATTGGCACGATTACAGGGTGGGATTAAATCTGAGAGAGACACTTCAAGGTATTTCTATGTGTCCATTTTTAACCATAGAGCCATTTTTGATGGGTGTCTCACAGGCTTCTCAGGTCTTGAATGACCTAGCACAAAGACACTCTGATCTTCCACCAGCGAGTACCAGATTTTTCTAACATGCTACATCTGAAAAGTAAGGGTTTTTTTTTTTTTTTTTTTTTTTTTTTTTTTTTTGGAAAAGGATCAAGGAAAGGATTGAAGCAAAGCTCAGAGGAACAAGAGAGACTTGGAATTGAGAGCAGAACAGGAGTCTCTGCAGCTCTTTGGCCTCTGATCTCTGCCAGGAATCACATTGTATAAACTCCCCCCTCCCCCTACCACCCTGTTTCCTGTGTAACAAGCACAGAAGGCTCAGATATGAGTCCACGGTTGCAAAGCAAAAAAGGAAATGAGTTGAGACCAAAGGTTTGTGAGTCTCTGAAATATGGGAATCAGTTACCACTTACCCCACCATCCTCTTCGCGGCTGCAAAAGCTATGAGGAAGGAAAGTGTTCCTTGGCTCTCAGAGGGTACAGCCCATGACATATAAACAATGCCCAGGCCAGTGATCACTTCTGCAAGGTGGAATTCATCACAACTGAAGCTTGGAAACATTCTAGATTATTTAATTCTGCCAACCATGTCCCTTTTGATGGAAGTAGAATAGGTTAGAGTCTGAGTGAGAGAATAAGGAATCCTTCCCTCACTTTCCACGGGAAATCTAGTAGAAGACAGAAGGAGGCAAGGCCTCCCTAATGTGATGGAGGCCTTCAGAGGGGGAGATGTGGTGGAGTGGACAATAAATAAGCTTACAGATCTGTAAAGAGGAAGCCTCTTGAGGGACTTTGTGAGCCTGGGGGAGCTCCAGCAGACTGCACAGTGGGAAGTGAATCTATAGCTAGAGACTTGCCTGATTTAGAAAGGGAGACTAGGGCTGGGTGATGGCTTGTCAGTGAAACTGTTTGCCAGACAAGCACGAGGACTGGAGTTTGAATTTTCAGAAGCCCACTTAAATGCCTGGTTGATGTGGTGTCTGCCTGCAACTACAACTTCAGAATGTGGGGACAGAATCTTCAAAGCAAACTCACTCAAAACACCAACCACACTGGCAAACTCTGGGTTTGAATTGAGAGACGCCACCTTGGAAAGTGATGTGGAGGAATGACTGAGGATGATTTATGCAATCCACCCTGGGCTTCTGCGTTCAGGCATATGCACACACACATGCAAAGTCATACACGCACATCCATACCACTTACACACATGGGAAAATGAAAGAGGAAAGAAAAGTGAACATTCTCACTTGTCAACTGATGGGTCAGAACTCTAAGGAGGCAGATGCTGGCTCCTCCCATTTCTTGGCTTTATTTTTCTCAGAGCCAAGAGTGGAGGCCAAAGGTGTGAAGGAGAACCTTCTAGGAGCACGGACAACCTAGTTTGAGTTCACTGTCATAGCAGGCAGCCTCTAAAGTGGGTCTGACTGGTTTCTGTGTGCTGGTGTCCCATCAATGTGCTATCTACGCATTGTCTCACCCCAGCCTTGACTAGGGGCCACACATAGTACTTGAATTCTAGTAGATGAATGAAGGAGACAGGTGTGTGTGTGTGTGTGTGTGTGTGTGTGTGTGTGTGTGTGAGAGAGAGAGAGAGAGAGAGAGAGAGAGAGAGAGAGAGAGAGAGAGACAGAGAGACAGAGAGACAGAGACAGAGAGACAGAGAGACAGAGACAGGGAAAATGAATCTGTAGCTCTGTTCTGCCCTCGCCCACTCCTCTTCTGTTCACCTGCTTTTCAGATGGAATTAGCTGTCATGGCATGGACTTCTCCATAGTAAAGGTACTGAGGAACTATGCAGCCTTCTAAAATTGAGGAACTGTGTCCACTAGTCTTCAAAGAACTGAATGTCACCCCCAAACACATGAATGTTGAGGAAAATCCTCCCTAGTTGAGTTGTGTCATGACTGAAGCTATATGACTGGTTGTTTATTATTGTTGTTGTTGTGCTGAGGACTCAACCCAGGACCTTGTGCTTGCTAGGTAAGCTTTTTATCACTGAGCTCAATGCCCAACCCCATGTGGCTAAATTAAAAAAAACAAACAAACATCCTATACTCTGCTCTTTTATGAGGACTCATCTAAGCAGTGTCCAGATTTCTAGCCACAGAAAATGTGAGCTAGGAAGAGTGTTAAATATATTGGCTTTGGGGCAGTTTGATACACAGAACATTAGTGCAAACCTACTAATTCCCATATGACTGCTCTCCACTCCTTTGGCTCAAATAAGTTCTTCCTGAGAAGATGGACAGGAATGCTTTATTGGCACACCAGCTAGAAGATCTTGAGGCTCCAGAGGAGATGGGAAGAGGATAACATTTTGGTGAGGTGGTACCCTTAAATTGCTTCTACCCTATGCATAAAAGGCTGTGAACATTCTCTAATGGGTTTTTTAGTAGAAGTTAGGGACCACTGAACAACTGGCCAGTTGGTGGTAGAAAGGCTAAATTTTAAGCCACGTTAATGGAGAGCCACACCTCTATCAACTGGGCATTTTCTTTCTTATAGCAATTTTGATGGGCACTCTGTTGCAGTAGGTGGGGCAAGTCTCTTCTGTCCCAGACACAGCCTTCTGTTGTCCATGGAAAACCACAGTAGTTTTTCCTGGAGTTCTGGAGTCATGATCTTGCCTTTCATTCAATGTACATCCTGACCAAATGTTCCACACTAGTTTTAAATTGCCCTCTTTTCCCCTTTGCTTCCTGCACTGTGGCTTCAATTAATGTCCTTGATTCCACCTCTTATTTTTAATTTCAGCCACAACTGCTCTGATAGTAAATGAAGAAAGTCTAGATTTAGCCCTGAGTTCTAACATCTGGGAAGGGGCGTTTAATGATGTTTCCCTCAAGGCTGATAGCCTATGCCTTTATTATCTCAGCCATAGGCAATAGTTGGGAAATCCTGCTTGGAAATATTTTAGCTGGTTCTTGGATGTAAGAAACTTATCTTCTCAAGTTTAAAGTTTGAAGCAATTCCCTATAATAGTCATAGGAGTTCTTGCTTTTTCCTACATTGGGTAGAATGAATTTTATCACAGTTGTAATTTCAAGGGTTTATTGTTTTGTTGATTATTTCTATTAGCATGTATTAATTATGATAAACATGAGTTGTTGTTACATTTCTATGCATTCATGTACGGCACTTCGATTACACTCACCTCTGCTCACCGTCCCTCTACCCTTTCTCCTTCACATGTGTGACAAATCTCCCTTTGTTTTCATGTTCCTTGTTCTCCTGCTAGATACCACACTGAAGAGAATGCATGTGATATCCACCTCGCTTGTTTCACACAACCAAGTGATTTGTAGTTCTATCCATTTATTTTCCTGAAAATGATAGAGTCTATTTTTCTTTGTGGGTTAGTAAAACTTAACTATGGTGTGTATGTGTGTGTGTGTGTGTGTGTGTGTGTGTGTGTGTGTGTGTGTGGTGTGTACACTTCTTAATCCATTCTACTACCAAAGGGCATGTAAGCGTGCTCCATAACTTGGCCACCACAAGTATCCAAGTGCTTATTTTTTAAACACAAAGATCAGTGAAGCACCCCTCCTTGTGCCTTCAAGTGACAATTATTTCATACCTCCAACCTTCAACACCTTCTCCTTCCACGTTGCTTGGAGACTATAATTTACTGCACCAAGAACATTAGAGCAGAGGCTCTAATGTTAATTAGAGATGCTTCCACTGAGGATACTTGCCAGCACCTGCACCACATCCTCTGTGCTCCAGCTTTCCTGTGTAAAGCCGATCCCAGCCTCTCCTGGACCCTATATCATCGCCACCGTCTTGCTCTTTCAGATTATGCCCACAGCCACTCTTCCCTTCTCAGTGTCACTGCTGCCTTTCTTATGAACATACAGTTCATAAGATCCCGGATCCTTCTTACGAACATACAGTTGGCCTCCCTTCTTCAAACAGTGAGGTTTCTCCCTACCAGTTTGTCCTCTTGTTCTTTTTCACAAATCCTGGAAAACTGTATGTATGTTCATTATCTCCAATGTGCACTCTCCTGATATTTCTTGATCCTGCCATTTTTGCAAATCCCTCCTTGAAAATCATCCTTATCAACATTACCTGTGACACCCATCCTGTTCCAGTGTGTGCTTAGTCATTAATCTTTATCTTTCTTGAGTGGTTAGCAACGGTTGGACACGGGTGCTCCTTTTTGACACACTGTCCATGCTTGGCTTGCTTCGTCTCCATGATCACCTTTACTTGAACTGTTTGCTGGATCTTCCTGCTCCTTCTGATTTACCACTGGTACAGGCTCAGTTTTCTCACGTATCCATCCAAACCCCATCCTGTCCTATGACTATAGCCAAACCCATCCTGTCCTGTGACGATAGCTACTTTCTATGTGCCAGCAATGTGACAACTTTAGAGGGCCACTTTCACACTCCAGATTCCTATAGCCAGCTGCCTACTTGGCACCTCCACTCGAAAGACAGATCATCTTTTCATGCTGAAAGTCTCTCAGACTCCCTTATTCCTGCCAAAACTACAACAGCTGCAGACTACCTCTCCTTGATAGCAATTCCATTTAAGTCCCAGACCACAAAGTTATCCTTGACTTTTCTTCATCTTCTTCACACCCAAGTATTACAAGTCTATCTTTGCTCTTTGCTTGAAATCTGATCACTTCTTCTGGTTTTTCTCCATCCTGGCTGTCACCCTTTTTATGAACCTCTGTAGTTACCTCTAGGCGGTCCTTGGTCCTTGCCACCACCCTTGCATCTATTTCCACCCCCCACCACAGACTGATTGTATCTTTCAGAAGATCATACTATGTGATTTTTGTGGTATTCCGGTATTTGCCTGTTATACATGCCAGCTCTTCCAGCAGCCCGTGCTGTCTGCTTCCGTCATTTGTACAATCTCCTTTGCAATCCCTTACTCCTCTCAGTCCAAACATCATCGTTTCCTCCCAGAATTTTTAGTGGGATTGACTGAGATTAACATGCAGTAGCAAAGAAAAAGGGCAGTTATGTCATTAGTTGCTGGTCCTTACAACATGGTATTGTTCACCATCATGGTCTTCATTTGCAATCTTAGATCTTTCATACATTTTCCTTGAATCTTCCCTTAGGTATTTATAATGATTCTTCTCTCCATTTTTCACTTTTCTTGTGTAAAACTCTGCCCTCCCTCACAGGATTATGAAAATATGCAAATTCTACACTTCCAACTCATCTCAAGAAATGGACCACACAAGATACCATCTCAGACCAAAAGCACCAGCACATCTCTTGTTCCTCACTAATGTAACAAAGGCCTTTCCTTTAAATGTTTCACCTGGAAACCTGAAAAAAAATGGAGCAAGCAAAATACTAAACCAAACCAAACCAAACCAAACCAAACCAAACCAAACCAAACTAAACCAACAATAACAAAAATTCCTCACCTACATATATATGTTGCTATGGCAACATTAGAAAGGGTGTTAGCACTCAAGGAAACTGTAAGCACTCTTCTCAAGCAGGATCTTGGGAAAGATAGCTCGACCATTTAGAAAGCAGCAAGAACCTTTGCTTCCCTGCCTTTTGAGACTACTTATCCTTGTCAACTCTGCTTGATTAATTAATGTTCCTGCAGAAAAGAAATGCCACTCATTGTATATTCACTCCATGCCTGAAGTTGATGGGGCTTGCTTCTCTCTGCTACTTGAAATGCTTCCCACACAAAGCAATAAGGTTGGCTTGTCACTTTCCCAGAGTATGCACTCACCTGTAGGTCTGGAGCACAGTCATTGCATTCAAGTTGTGACAAAAGAAATGTGTCATTATTCAATCATCTGGTTAAAAAAAGACCTAAAAAACAGATTAATGAGCATGAAGAAGAAAAGACACAGGCTCAGAACTCTGCTGATGAGTCTTTATCCCATCTGTTTAAATTTCTTACAAGCTTCCTGATGTGAGGACTCTGCATCATGGTGAGTGGAGGGATGTCTTAATTGAAGGAGCTGCATAACTCAAGGGTGTGAGCAGGCAGAGAGGGGCAGCCCTGAAAAAAAGTGAGGCAACGCCATTTTCTACAGGGAGAACTGAGACTAAGGTCTAGCTAGCTTTCTGTTTTAAAAGCAAGCAGAAAAGCAAAAACATGAATACCATCAAAATGTACGAGACTGGAGCCACAGACTCTGAGTTGGTTTGAACAATATGTTGCAGCTGAACAGTTGTTTCTATTAATTTATCATTAGTTGAATAGAAATTTAGCTTAGTGTCTTAATTGGGCAGCCCAGAGTGTGTTCATTGTCTTGTGCTTAGTTGTGTGCTATGGTGGGAAGCCCAACACCTCTGCAGGCTAGCATCCCTCATTACCTGCATGTCCCTGGGTTGGACACTAAATTTCTCTGTGTTCAAGGTCTTCTTCTATTAAATGATCTAGTAAAAATGATAGAAGCTGCATGTAGGGTAGTTTTGAAGATCAAAGGAGCGAATGCATGTAAAAGTCACTGGGAAGGAGTTAGATCATTTGTGCTATCTGGGGATGAGATGACAGATAATTATAATACCACAGTTGCATGCTCAGCAGTCATGACATGCATATAAATAGACAAATAGTGCAAATGTTACACCTGCTATAAAGTACAGTGTTTAGAAACTAAAGGAATGAGGTTCATTTTGACAAAGGTGAAATCAAGATATGTTGGAGAAGGTAGACCAGTTGGACGGAGTTAGAGGTGAGAAGGGGATGGTCTTTCTAGATGAAAGGGAGAGTCAAGTCAAGAGCTGAAAGTTGGAGAGCACAGTGGGTCTCCTCTTCTGAATTGCTACTCAGGAATAGCTCTGTGAGAATATTAGAAAGGCTTGGGGCACAATTAGATAAAGAGTGAATCTAGGCAAGCAGTTTGGGTTCGTTCTTTAAAAGTTGGAGACCATTTTTTAAAAAGCTGTTGAGTGACAGTAACAAACAATGTTTAAAAATTCCAGCCTTGGGGTAGCCGAGGACAATGCTTTAGGGAAGAAGTGCTAAAGGAATTAACATGCTTGGTTAAGACACAAAGGAGGCACTAACTTGTAGAACACGTTACCAAGGGAAAGTCTGCAGACTGAGGCCACTAACAGATGTGTTGGTGAGACAGAACCAGAGGTCAAGGACAGGTTAGCTTTGAAGCTGCTGACAGCCTGGGAAGATGGATGTGCTAGGGACCTGTGGTTGTGAACTGACTAATTAGCTTCATTATGGCCAGTAGTGGCAAAGGGTAGAAAAAGCTGAGTGGACCAGGTCTCCTATAGACCTTACTAGAGGTCTCTGGACCCATAACACTGCATGGGCTACTGTAACACAGCACTCAGATCACCCAAATTACCTGGGAGATGAAGCCTGAATTTTCATACACTTGTATTTTTTCCACCGTAAAAATAGAGATATGAGCCTGCTTGACCTTGACACTGACATTCCTAGCAGTCTGTCTGAAAACTGAGACTTTGCCAACCTTCAGAAATCTGCAGGGGAGCCAGCTCCCACAATCAAGGACAGGCTGCCACTGTCGGAGATTGCTGTAGTGACAGACCAAGATTCCAACTACTGGATCCTGTTACCAACATCAGGAGGAGAAAAATATTCCAGCCAGGAGTTGCCATATAAAACCTGAAGAAGTAAAAAAAAAAAAATATTTGTTTTCTTGCAGTGTCTTAGATACATTTTCTGTTATTGTTTGTTCTGTTAGCAACCAGTTCTTGAATGCCCACTGCACACACACAGCATCATAGTGTGATTTATGAATCGCCCTGAGTTGCTTACGCTGCACATGTGTGTGCTACTACATACCCTTCCTTGTTCATGAATAAAAAAAGAATTACTCAGGAAAAGTTGGTATGTGGCTTAGAGGGTGGGCACAGTTTTGGCAGTTTGTAATGACATTATTACTGGTTAGAGCCTGCAGGTTCTTTTTAAATCTGTTGCCCTCACTTTATAGACAAGTGGTGGACCTAGAGAGAAGGGCAAATAGCTTTGAAGTTCAAAAGATATCTAGTCAAAACCAGATTAGGAATCCACATTTTCTGGAAGATGCCTTGAAATACCCCTATTCTCTTAACAGTGAAAACACAGAAAAGGTCTTTGCACAATATCCTAGAATAAAATTTTAATTCTGTGGGTTAATGTATTTTTCCTTCTTTTTCCCATCAAATCCTGTAGTGTAGATGAGACAGAAGTGTGGGCTGACACAGGCAAGGAGGGTGGAGCAGTGCATTGTGTGGGTGATGGAGACAATGGAGAATGGCTCTGAATGTGGCAGATCCATCATGTGCACACCTGATGACGGCAGGATATACTTCAAGAAAAAGATTGGCTGTGAAAGAGGGTGGTACTCTAGGGTTCCACGTCTTCTTGTGCTTGTCAGCAGTAGCTTTCTTCTTTGATTGGATATTTGATACTCTTCCTCCATTTTTTATTTTAGGCTATCTTCTTCTGGTGGATGTACTGTGTTCCTGCATCTCAGCTTATGTGTCCTGTGTGTGTGTGTGTGTGTGTGTGTGTGTGTGTGTATTACTTCTACAACCACCTCCAGCTGAGGTCATTCATAAGGGCATCCATGCTTCTGAGACCTCTGTTCCATTTGTAACCAGGAAAATGTAATGTGCTAATCTCTATACCTGTGATGCAAAAGTCAGGCTTTCTAGGCAGTGAGCTTGAACTTGGGAAGATGTGAGTTCAGTTGTTTGGGCCACTACACAGAACTTGAAAATGGAGTAGGAAGCAAAGTCCTAAGAGATGGACACTCACTGGGTCCTGAGGACAGTACTTGGGTTCATAAATTGAATTTTACCTGGTCAGCTCTATCTCAGGACCTCTCAGCTATGTGCCTTTATAATGTCCTATTTTGTTTAAGTGTATATTGATTTAGTTTTATGACATGATAAGTGAAAGATTAATAATTGATAAAGTGATAAGGTAACAAAAGTTTAAGAAATAAAGAGCCGGTTGTGGTGGCGCACGCTGGTAGGATTTGCTGAAGGAGGCAGAGGCAGAAGGATCACGAGTTCGAGGCCAGCCTGGGCTACACATTTTGCCGGGCGGTGGTGGTGCACGCCTTTAATCCCAGCACTTGGGAGGCAGAGGCAGGCAGATTTCTGAGTTTGAGGCCAGCCTGGTCTACAGAGTGAGTTCCAGGACAACCAGGGCTACACAGAGAAACGCTGTCTCAAAAAACCAAAAAAAAAAAAAAAAAAAAAAAAAAAAAAAAAAGAAATAAAGAAACATTTCTATCATCTATCTATCTATCTATCTATCTATCTATCTATCTATCTATCTATCCTATTATCTATCTATCTATCTATCCTATTATCTATCTATCTATCTATCTATCTATCTATTCAGTGAAATCCCTAGTGTCTGTCAGACACTCGTCTCATGAAATGTCATCATTGCTATTAAAAAGGGTCCCAGATGGTTGCCAGATAAGAAGCAGTGAGATGCTGCACAGATGTGCATAGAGGACTAGAATTTCATCAAAATGGAAGAAGCCAGAGGTGAGTCTGGCTTTCAGACAGTGCCTTCCTTACCTGTAAGCCACTGACTATTATTCTAGATAGTTGTTATGCAGCCAAAGACAGACTGACATGCTGAAAGCTGACTGTAGAGACAGCCTTAGCTGTTTGCCCTGACTCATGGTTCTCCTCCCCTTCTGTTCTTTCCTAACTCATCCCTTGTAATAAACACACAAAAGGAAAATGTCAAAAAGGAGCAGAACAGGCCTGTGTAATTGGAATGAGTCAAAATGGTTGTTTTTAAAAACTGATTTTAGGCCTGAGAATGCAGTACAGTGGAGGAGTGCTTGCCCAGTACCTGTGAGGCCTTGGGTTTTATCTCCAGTTCTGGAAATAAAACACAGTTTTAAAAAAAAAGGAGGGGCAAGGGGTTTGGTTTCCAGACAAACTGTAAAGGGTTTCTATGTATGTCATACACAGCTTCACTCTGAATGTCTTGTATTGGTATTATATCAATTGTTACAACTCATAAACCAACACCAACACAACATTATTAGCTAAACATTCCTGCTTTATTCACATTTACTTAGCTTTGACATAATGTCTTTTCTCTCTACTCCAGGCTCTCATGTAGGATGTCACATCACAGTTAACAGCCTTTCTCCTTAGACCGCCTTGAACTGTGAGTTTCTCAGGCTCAGTTTTGATGACTGATGGCACTTGACTTCTTATCAATGTGTTCGTTGTTCATAGCAATGCTTTCATGAAAACATGTTCATACATACACATCCCTTTGACTACATATATTTGCTGACATTTCTCTCCTCCTCTTTCCTGCTGGTTATTTTATCTCCTCTTTCATGGATGACTGACAGTTCTGATTGTACTGCTTCTCATATAGGAGGAGGCCATGGCGATGAGTTTTCTGGAAAGATGATCACAGAGATTCAGGTGTTATTCTCAGAACACATCAGGGATCCATGATATATATATATATATATATATATATATATATATATATATATATATATATATAGCCATATTTGATGTTTACAGTGTGTCTCCTGCATAGAGTTACCTTCTCCTGCTTCTCTACTATATGATTTCAGATGGAGGCTCTAGGCTTAGCCATGAAAAAGAGAGTAGTGAGTTGCACTCCACTTTTGAGGGGGAGAGGAAGGGAGAGAGGAAGGAGAGAGGGAGGGAGGGAGATAGATCTACTTTAGTTGGTATTCTTCCACATGGGAGTTATTTTTCTTCCCTTTATTTGGCTATACTTGTAATTGACATTTATCTTATACTTTGGGTCATAACACATCATTGTTGATTTAATCATTATTGTTTTGTTGCTCACAAAGAGAGATTGGAAGCTCTTTGTGTTGGCACCCTGCTTCCTTTGACAGCCTCCCACCAATTTTAAAAATAGTTTTCTTACTTTTTATCATAATAAAATGTTGGGGATTGATTTTGTAGGCTTTGTTTTCCAGTCCTAGAACCACCCATTTCTCTAAGGAGCCTTGGTTCTCATTATTAGCAAATGATATTAGAGACCAACATGTGGGTGTAAGCCATGCTGCGTGTTCCTGGGGGTTGTTTCTGCTCTCAGATGACAGGGTAAGAAAATGTGTGTATACCCGCTTATGTATGAACACAATAATAAATATTTTATATGCAAATAATTCTCTGTAACTATCCATACCGACACGTCTTCAAGTCTGAATCAGCTGATTTGTCCTAGCTTCTTTCACTTGTTGGTCTGTACTTTTCCACTTCAACAGCAAGAAACCTAGTTCACCATCTACCACACCTCATTTAAAGAACTCTAGGATACACGTACAGCTGTGGTGGCTTGAATAAGAGTAGCCTTCTTAGGCTCATATATTTGAATACTTGGTCCCCAGTTGGTGGAACTGTTCGGGGAAGGTTCAGAGATGTGTACTGGGGGAGGTATGGGACCTGGGAGTAGGCCTTGAGGTTTCAAAAGCCCATGCCTTTTCCAGTTAGCTTTCTCTGCCTTATGGTTGTGCCTCAAGATGTAAACTCTCAGCTATTGCTCCTGTGCCATGCCTGCCTGCCTGCTGCCATGCTCTCTTACATAATGGCCATGAACTCATCCTCAGAAACTGTAAGCCCTACATAACCTTTTTTTTTTTTTTTCTATAAGTGGTGCTTGTCATGGTGTCTAATCACAATGATAGAAAAGTAAGACAATAGAGTACTAGAATTGTTCAGTCATTTCTCACTGGAAACAGTGATCAACTAGAGCTCCTCTTCACACAGTGCTTATATGAAAACTCTTGCATTAAGCTCTTACCTGCACATACCATTGCAGTCGGGCTGTTTCATACTGTAGTTAGAGTCTTCCCACATAGGCTGTATCCCATTCTGGGATGCATCAACCTTTTGAGTGCTTTTCCAGAAAGAAAAGGAAAGAAAAGAAAACCATACATAAAGTTTTTGGAGGAAAAAAAAACCCTTTTCTGCCACAAAGCTCTGTGGGTTTGAAAAACTTTTACACGTGTGTCCTCTATTATAGACAATACAGGGTGGATTTGCTTTCTAGAATAACCTTTTCTGTTTCATTGCATCAACACATCCTCAAGTTCCCCTGAATCTCAAGCAATCATTGGTCATTTTCCTGGCTCTGTAATTTTGCCTGCTGTAGAATTTCATGTAGTTGAAATCAGATATGTAGATTTTTCTTTCACTTAGCAACAGGTAATAAAGATGGCTCTATTCCCCACCCCCCACCATGGGCTGACAGTGCTTGTCTTCTTAAACCACCAAATAGCATCCCATTTTACTGATGACTCAGTTTGTTGATCCGAATCTGAGGGTCTAACTACCAGTTTGCAAGAGACACAGAGATATATTAAAAAGAGCATCTCTAGAATGAAGAGATTCTCTACTACACAGGTTCTCCAATAAATGCACTTTTAAGAATAATAGAGGGGATGAAATAAAACTTAGTAAGACTGATTTTAGAAGACGATCAGCCTAAGGAAGGGTGATATGTAGGAGGAGCTAAGGTGAGAGGAAGAGAAGGAGTAAGGAGAGGAGGAGAAGAAGGAGAGGAGAAGCTAGGTGATGAGAGAGAGAGAAAGAGAGAGAAATAGAGGGGGGGACATGGAGGCAGATGTTCACGTGTCTCCACCAGTCAAAGATAGTTGATATATCTAGGTTGGGCATTGGGTTACACTCCTGATTGAGCATTACCAAACTTATAAAGCTTTTGATTAACATTTTAAAAAGTTGTATAAAGGCAAAAAGGAAAAGGGGACATGGGATAGGGGTTTTCTAGGGAGGGGAATTGGGGAAAGGGGATGGCATCTGAAATGTAAATAAAATATCCAATAAAAAAAAAGAAAAAAAGAAATGTGTACTTTACCTGACTATGATATTAGAAAAGCAACTACAGAAATAAACTTATTTATGAGATGATTGGAGAAATATTAATATTCTCTGGCTATTTAATGACAATAAGAATTTTTAAAAATTAAAATTACAATTATTGTGTTGTTAAAAACAGTTATCTACTAGATATGAATGCTAACGCATTTTTGGAGTCAATGACAATGACATTCTGAGATTTGCTACATAGCAAACAAGGTGGGGGGCAAAAACAGAATCCTTTGAACATGGAGTTGTCCAGTTGGTGCCTTCATAGAGCCTCTACTCCTGTGTCCTCATGTTCTTGCTGCCTGGTGCTTCTTGCTGCATGATGCTTTGCACTTTATCAAAAGAGAAACATGAACACAAATGAGTCACAAACCCTTTACGTACAATGGTGCCCCACCCTCAAGGTATGCTAGGGCAAGAGTGGCACAAAGCTGGTGGGAGTAACCAACCAGTAACTGATTTGCCTTAAGGCCCACTCCATGAGATGGAACACATATTCAACACTGCTTGGGTGATCTAGAACCTGGAACTAGGTAGCCCAGGGACCTAAGGTAAAACCGGATATCACTGGTCTAAAAAACAACAAGAAGATGGAGCAATAAAATGAGTCCTAACGATATTCTGCTATATTCACAGACCAGTGCTTGTTCAGACACCATCAGAAAAGCATCCTTCTACAGCAGATGGAAACAAATATAGACACCCACGACTGGACATTACAGTGAGAATGATAGACCTTGGTACATTCAGCCCTAAAGGAGATGTCTTCATCAAATCCCTCTCCTCAGAAATCAAGGACCCTCTGGAAGAGGAGATGGAAAGAGTATATAAGCCTGAAGAAATGGAAACACCAAGAAAACAGGCCCCTGTAAATGAACAACAGCAGAGCTCATATGATGTCACAGAGACTGAAGCAGCATGCACAGGCCTGCACTAGGTCCTCGGTACTTTTATTATGGTTTCCATTTTAGTGTTTTTATGGGACTCCTGAGTGTGCAAATGAGTGAGTATCTAATTATTGTACCTTTTCTTGGGCTTCCCCCCCTTGTTGGTTTGTCTTGTTTGACTTTGATGTCATAGTTTTATTTGATTTTATTATATTTTATTTTGTTGCATTTAAAAATGAATGAATAAATGAATGAATGAAAACCTAGCCACCAGGTTAAAGTTTAACAACTGAACTGTCATTTGTACCTACTGGGAAATGAAAAATACGTTTTCTCCAATGGAGTGACACTGGATATATCAACCACCTCAGGGCAGGCCTCATGTTCAGGAGTAGTTACCAACATATAATAGAATTCATAGTTTTTTTTTGTGTGTGTGTTTTTATTTTCTTACAGTTTGATGTTTTCTTTTTGGGTGCATTTTATTTTGTTATTTTATTTCCTTGGCTTTGGTTTTTTTTTCTATTTTGAGAAAGAACTTAAAATTGGGTGGGTATGGAGGGGGAGAAGATCTGGATGGACTTGGGGTAGAAAAAAATATGATCCGAATATGTTTAAATTTCAAAATTATTTTATATAATAAAAAAATGTGGCAAAATGGAACCAGATTGGCTTTCAGTGCATAATTTGGGTGGGTAAACTATTCATTGGGACACTACACTATTCTGTAAGTCTTCTTTCACGTCTTTGGAATTTTGCATAGTTATACATGTGATGAAACCTGCAGTGTATATTGTAGCTTAAGTGTAAGAGACAAAATAAAAGCTCTGTGTAAAGAAACAGGAGACTGTCAATCTAATCTTGAGGGAGAAAGACAGCCCAGCTATACAAACTAGTTTCTTGCACATTAGAAGAAACTATTAAGAAAGAAAGAAAAAAAAAAGCACGGCCCAGGGAATGCCTCATTTGGTGAAGAGCTTGCTTTGCAAGCAAGAGGACCTGAGTTCCATCCCAAGAACCGTTCTTAAAACACTGGGAATGGCACTTGTTTGTGATCCCAGCACTGGGGAGAAGACACCTGGCAGGCTCCTGGAGCCCATTAGTCAGTCTAGCCTTATCAGCAAGTACCAGGTTAATGAAAGACTCCATCTCAAAAAGGAAGGTAGACAGCTTTTGAGGAAAATCACCCAAGGTTGCGCTCTGGTCTCCACATACATGTACATACACAGACATGTGCACCTGCCCACATTTCTGCACCCAGTTGAATGCATGGACATACTAAAAGAAAATGGCAAGCCATCAAGGGGAAACATGTATTTGTGATAAACATCACTGACAAAGCTATTGCATTAAAATTCGCCAAATCTGAGCTGGACAGTAGTGGTACATCTAATTCCAGCATTCGGGAGGCAGAAAAAAAAATCCCCAAATCCTCCTGCAGGTACAGTGAGGAATAAAAATACACAAAAGATAAACCAGTACAGAGTGAGAAGAAGATAGGAAGAGACTCTTTTCCAAAGCAGGGTATCTAATGTCTAATGTCTAATATGGGAGAAAAGTTACTCCAAGTCATTAGCCAAGAGAGACATGTAAGTTAAGGTTATAATAGTATATTTTCAACTCACTTGCCAGTACCATTAAAGTGAGACAGGCTGTGCTAATACTCAAGGGAAATGTAGAACAGCAGGAGCTCTTAGATGCTTGTGAAACAAATAGTTGCCAGCACCTTGGAAAACTCTCGGTATCTATAAAAGCTGAATATCTACACCCATATATACATCTATACATAACCTTTATGTATAGTAATGTTGCCCCTGGCTTCAGGTTCTCAGTTGACCTCTCTGTGAATATACACTAGTTGTTCAAGAACACTGAGAAACCCTGAAATGACCCAAAGGCACACTAATAGAATGGATAATAGTGACACAACACTATATGTGAGTATGAATTAAGAAATTACCTTTTTGAGCAGAGGGGGATTGCAACCCCATAGGAAGAACAATGTCTGGTGTCCAGAACACCCAGTGCTTCCAAGGACTAGACCACCAACCAGTAAGTGTACAGGGAGGGATCTATGGCAGAGGATGGCCCTGTCTGACATCAATGGGAGGGGAGGCCCTTGGTCCTGTAGAGGTTTAATGCCCCAGCATAGGGGCATGCTGGAGCAATGGGGCAGAAGTGGGTGAATGGGTGGGGGAGCACCTTCATAGAGGCAAAGGAGAGAGGGCAGATGTTTTGTGGAAGGGTAACCAGGAAGTGGGATGCCATTTGAGATGTAAATGAATGGAATGATTAATAAAAAAATAAAAAATAATATCCTTAAAAATTACCTTTTCATTTCTCTTACACAAAGTAACAAACACAATCATAAGCCTCTAAACCAATGGTCCTCAATTTTCCTGAGGCTGAGCCCCTTTCATACAGTTCCCCAGGTTGTGCTGACACCCCAACCATAAAATTATTTTCATTGCTATTTCATAATAATGTTATAAATTGTAATATAAATATCCAATATGTAGGATATATGATATGTGACCCCTGTGAAAAGGTCATTTGACCCCAAAGGGGTAACAATCTACAGGTTGAGAATGACTACTCTAAACGTTTATTAATATTTCTTTTTGAGACAGTGTCTTACTACATAGTGCAGTCAGTCTTGAACTCATGATTCTCCTGCCGTAGTTGCCTGAGTGCTAGGATTGCCTGGTATACAACATTGTTCTTACCTGATTGGATATTAATGGTTAAGTGGGTTAGACACATACACACCCACAACCAATAGCATACAGAATGTTCTTTGGACAGCACGATGAAAGCATAACAAGACTTTCTATCAGTTGACAATTTTATTCTTCTGAGTGGGTCACTTAAGGAGGAAATAGGTGCTCTGAGAAGAACTAGTTCTGTGTCACAGTGATTATTATTTATTATTAGATTATTATTATTAGATTATTATTATTAGAGTGGAGAGCCATACTCCTTTATGGCATTGGAAAGGATCAGCTTATTTCCCCTTTGGGGTTTCAGAGGCTAGGACCGGTTAGAACTTGTCTCATGAGATATCAGTTTTCTAGATGTTCTGTGTGAACAAACGGTTGAGTGACCATGTAAGCTGCACTTCTATTTTGTCTCAGAAACTCTCATTTGAGGCTCTGAGAGGTTTCTTAAAAATCTTAATTTTGATGACCTCAGTCTAATTACTTCAAGCTAGTTGTCCAGGTAAATTTCCCTCACGTAACGGCTAGCAATGTCATCAAGATGTGTGACATATTTTAGGGAAAGTAGAAATCATCTGGAGTTTCTTTAGGTAATTCATGGAGGGTTGAATAATGCACTCTACCACCATGCAGGCTCTAGTCCCTAACTGCAGACTAACTCTGAAGATGATTCTCTAACTCTGGTCTGCAGAATGGTCAAAAAATAAATTTGTTCTTTTTTTTTTATTATTAGATATTTTATTTACACTTCAGATGCCATCCCCTTTCCTCATTCTCCCCTCTTAGAAAACTCGTATCCCATGCCCCCTTTTCCTTTTTGCATTTATACATTTTTTTTTAAAAAAGTTAATCATAGGCTTTATAAGTTTGGTATTGTTCAATCTGAGGTGTAACCCACTACCCAACCTAGTTATAACAACTATCTTTGACTGGTGGAGATACATGAATATCTGGCTCCCTGTCTCCCCTCTCTTTCTCTCTTTCATCACCTAGCTTCTCCTCTCCTTCTTCTTCTCCTCTTCTTACTCCTTTTCTTCCTCTCAGTACTCCTCCACCTTAGCTCCTCCTACACATCACCCTTCCTGTTAAAATGAAACTTTTCTCTCAAGATACAATTAGAGCATAATTATGCCAATTTGTACCAGTGAGGTACAGGATAGTCCTAATACCCAGTCCATCCTTTTGTTGACTAACCAGCTCCTCTGTCATCTATTCTAACTAAAACATTTAGTTCTGAACCTGGCTTTAGGATGAATGTCAGCTGATGACCATCCACTCAAATCTTTTCTCTCCAGGTAAATAGCTATAAGTTTTCAACCCCGTCAGAAATCCAGAATGACTGAGTTAACTATAATTGTGGGAAGCACAAAGCATAGCTTCTAAAACTTAGCCAATTTATAGAGACCTCTGACCACCTGGACACTCGCTCTACTTCAAAATGTTGGAGCATCTGTTCTTCTGCCTTCTGGCCCAGGATCATCTGACAGACCTTAGTGATGCAGAATTATTAAGGGCTGATTACTCTGTCTAGGCAGATATAATCAGTTGACTGTTCTGCAAGTGTGTCCTTTTCTGGACAGTAATTTGTCTGTAGAAGGAAAGAGGCAATTCTTGCCTAGTGGCTGTCTCACCACAACTGGAGTAACTCCAAGGATGCTCAATTTCTTCTTAGAATTTAACATAGGAAGCTGTCAGGAGCAGACAGGTCTCTAATGAAAATGAACATTAATACTGAAATGTTTGTCATGTCAATTCTAAAGATTTCTGATGTTTTGAAAACCAACAGTGATATAAGAGTAAGATGAATATTGTTACTCTCATAGGCATTGTACCAGTATAACACATTTAGGAATACAAAGCTTAGACCCAGTCCCTCTTTAACTTTTTTTAAACTGATTTGAGAAGGTCAGCTTGTGAGTTAAGGGACTATAGCAAATTCATGGCTTGGAGTTTATTATAAGGGTGTACTCTATGTTTTATTTAGAAATAGCTGAGTGGAGTTGACAGGCAACAGGCCAGATTACCTTACATGGATAGTTGGTTTTCAAATTTGTTCTTGTTAAACCCACCACGTATATGTTAAGTTGTTATGGAAGCAATGAGAAATGAAGGGAAACTTATCATGTCTGTGCCTGGTCAAACATTTCCATGACTTCTGAATATTCTTAAGAAGGAAAGTCCAAGCTTCCTCCATAGCTCACAGGTCTAGATCCAGCCTTAACTGCTTTTCACCCAGAACCCTGCTACTCTGTCTTGTCCACAGTAAACACTGAACTCTGCCACTCTGGCTTGTCTCTGGTGGACTGGTGGCATTCACGGAACTCTGCCACTCTGTCTTGTCCACAGTGGACTGGTGGCACTTAACTCTGCCACTCTGTCTTGTCCACAGTGGACTTGTGGCATTCACTGAACTCTGCCACTCTGTCTTGTCCACAGTGGACTTGTGGCATTCACTGAACTCTGCTACTCTGTCTTGTCCACAGTGGACTGGTGGCACTTAACTCTGCCACTCTGTCTTGTCCACAGTGGACTTGTGGCATTCACTGAACTCTGCCACTCTGTCTTGTCCACAGTGGACTGGTGGCACTTAACTCTGCCACTCTGTCTTGTCCACAGTGGACTGGTGGCACTAAACTCTGCCACTCTGTCTTGTCCACAGTGGACTGGTGGCACTTAACTCTGCCACTCTGTCTTGTCCACAGTGGACTGGTGGCACTTACTGAACTCTGCCACTCTGGCTTGTCTGTGGTGGACTGCTGGCACTGATCCTCTTCCTGTTACTTAACCCTACCAAGGGCAGCCTCAGTGCTGGAGCTTGTGCTTGTGCCTGCTAAGCCCTCTGCCTTGGGGATTCCAACTGCTATCCACATGGCTGGCTCCTCTTTAGAATGGCCTTCCATCCCTGCCCTTCCATCCCCAGTCTTCCTAGTTCTCCCCATTGCCCAGGCTTCCTTTCTTATTATTTTGCTTACAATCTTCATTACTTCACATTGCTTGTTTCTACCTTGGTTGACTTATTTATTATCTTAAACACATTGTCTAGCAGAGAAGATATCCAAACACATAGCAAGTTCTCGGAATATGTTGGTTGTTGATGTCTAAATGGCTAACAGAATACAGACATAGTTGTGACTTTCCTTGTCAGCCTGGTAGCTTCTCTTGGAGCAAGTCCTGGTTAATTTATGTATCTGAAATTAAGACTTCCAAGATGACTACAATATTATGACCCAGAGCTGACCTTGACAAGCAAAGCAGGAATGATATTTCTTGAGTTCCAGGGTGCTATTCTTTATGATAAATACATAAAGCATTTGTTTTGAAAAGGAGAAAAATAAGAGTGTCTTTAAATTAAATTCAGATAGTGCTTTGGTCATCTCTGGCTATCTTAGTGAACTGCTGTAGACTGTAGTTTATGTAACAGAATTGTCACATGGTTTGGGAGGCTGGAACCTGAGCTTGGGTTGTGTGTGGCACATTTTCCTGTTCCTTTAAGCCACAGTCTCATAAGATCAGGAACCTACTCTTATAGCGTCATTTAGTTTATGTTTTGGTATTCCTAGCTGTTATGGTTTGTATATGTTTGGCCCAGGGAGTGGCAGTATTTGGAAGTGTAGTCTTGTTGGAATAGGTGTGTCACTTTGTCTGTCTGCTTTAAGACCCTCCTCCTAGCTGCCTGGAAGTCAGTATTCTGCTAGCAGTCTTCATATGAAGGTAGAACTCTCAGCTCCTCCCGCACCATGCCTGCCTGGATGCTGCCATGTTCCTGCCTTGATGATAATGGACTGAACCTCTGAACCTGTAAGCCAGCCCCAATTAAATGTTGTCCTTATAAGCGTTGCCTTGGTCATGGTGTCTGTTCACAGCAGTAAAACCCTAACTAAGACACTAGCTGAATATTGTGGGTAAGAGCTTCAGCACATGTCTTTTGGAAAGCCCAGTTTAGCTTGTGAGCAAGATATTGACATCAGTCCTATCCATTCTATCTGAAGTTGTAAGAAGCTTTCCAGAGGCATTCCCTACCTCCTTCTTCCTCCTTTGTTATTTTTGTTAATGCCTCTCTCTCTCTCTCTCTCTCTCTCTCTCTCTCTCTCTCTCTCACACACACACACACACACACACACACACACACACACACACACACACGTATTCTACTTATGGAATGTCTTTTTTACCATGGTAGAATATAAGTTATACTGCTAATGAAGGCTTTGATTATATATGTATATATATACACACACATATACACACATGTATGAAGATATATATCTTATATATATATCTTATATATATTCATATATATATATATGAAGGCACACATGTATGAAGACATATATATGAAGACACACACACACACACACACACACACACAATTATATATCCTTGATGCCTAACTACTGGTTAGCAGGAAGTAGGTCCTTGATAAATGAACAAGTGGGCATTGTAGTAACTTAGCTAGCAAGTCATATTTGTATAAATGTTGACTAGAAATTGATTTTAAAGTAATGAGTATTTTTTTATATGATTTATACAATGAAAGACCCAGCTGCTCCTAGCATTCTGCTTACCCCTCTTCCTGTGAGCACAGCCAGGTTACACTTCTCGTTCCCCCATCAGCTAGGTGTAGACAGAGAACATGGGGGGCAGAATTGTGCCTTACTCTCCAGTTGGCTTCATTAAACCTTCAGACCTAATTCTATCTGCTTCTTACCTCCCTTCCCGTGACACATTAATTTCAGGATAGCGTCAAATACCATTTCTTGAAAACAGTGGGATTTGTACAAACAGGAAATGCCTTAAATTATTTTTCTCTCATAGAGAAGTGCTTCCGTGACACTTGCTATGGTCAATCTGTTGGTTTCTTACAGTAGTTAGCTTGTCTTATCCTAGCACATAAATCTGTACAGATAATTGTTCAATCTATGAAAGGGGTTAACATTTGCAGATGTTCAAGACAGATGCAGGCCTACGCTTTCATTCACACCTTTTTTTCTCCGGTGTTGAAACTCTGAGGTCTCTGGACACACAGTGGCTGGGGATGGTGATATGAGGAATGGGTTACTGGAAACGAGGCCACACTTAAAGGACATCTTGAAGCCACTCACTTTCTCTTTCGATAGCAGAAAGCAATATCCCTGCTTTAGCCTTTCTTTTTCATCAGAATGATTTATGGAGGCCCCTGAATTATTGGGATTGCAGCTCCATTTGGCTGTTCCCCGGGTGCCAATACACCATCATCAAATGATCCACAACCTTGCAGGGACCCCTACACATCCTCATTTGCAAAGGCACACAGAAGCACCATAAACCCTAGAGGCCCTCAGTGAAAAAATCAAATCAGCAGTTTGGTGTTTGCAGCAGAGATGCCAAAGGCTGGAAACAGAATGGACAGAGTCCATTAGAGCTGACACATGCATTCTGCACCAGTACTGCCCACATGTGCAAAGCTCAATTCACAATTTAGAAGACATTTATTTATGTTGCTTCCATTCTTGATTGCTACAATATACCATGAGGCAGGTAGGAACACATTTAATCACAGGTTTTTTTTTTTTTTTTTGGAGGGGGTTTGTGTGTGTGTGTGTGTGTGTGTGTGAGGCAGGGTTTCATGAAGCTTATGCTGGCCTTAAACCCATCATGTAAATGAAGATAATTTGAATTCCTTATCCTTTTTCATTCACTTTCAAACTCCTGAAATTCTAGGTGTGTGGCCCATGCCTGGCTAAGTTCTCTGGTTTTGAAGACACTCTTATTTAAAAGAATGAAGGAGGAATTAAAGAAACAACCACAAGATTTTTCTCTCAGGGTACCCTTAAAATCACTATCTAGCTAAAGATAGCTTTGAACTTCTGACACTCCTATCTCTACTTCCAGAGTGCTAAGAATATAGGTGTGGATCATTACACTTGTGTTTTGCATGTTTTGAGAATGAAACCTAGGGCTTGCTGCGTGCTAGGAAAGGACTATTCACTGAGCTATACGGCCAGTCTGCTATCATTTGGGAGAGATAATATAATCTAAGAAAAAGGAAGGAAGCTCATCAGATGGGGGTGAGCTGGTAACTCCCACATGAACGTCCCCTTTCGTACAAAAGAGGTCTAAGTCTGGGGTCTAGATGTGCCTAGGAGGATGTGGTATCCCCAACAATTACCAACTGTCCGCCTGTGTATATTTTGCTAGAGAGGTGGTTCAGAGCGTTTACCCAGCTTTTGAATGGGTATGAGTAATTTTTGGTGACTTCTATGGCTGGGGTTGAACTGGACTCTGCATAAAAAAGGAACTGCAAGACTTAACTGTGGAAAACAGTGCTTTGTGAAAGAGGAAAGGGGTAAGAATTCTCTAAGGCAGAATATCTGCCTCCTGGATAGACAGCACTGAAAAATATGGTCATTATCTCCTATAGTCTCCGAAATTTCTTTAAGTTACATGTTAATCAGATTTGCTGTCTTGCCAAAACCAATGAAGGAACCTGGTATTCTAAGAAGAGAATGCCTAGTGTTTACACGATCCTGTGAGCTCATCCTAGAGAAGTTGTGTAAAACTGTCTGTTCCACCAATATTAGGTTACAGAGTTAGTGGAAGCAGCCCCAGTTGCTTGGGCATGATGTGAGAAATGAGGACTTGGTGGTTTTGTAAGCATTTCTTTGCTTAGGAGTTCAGAGGGGTTGACAGGGTCATACTTACAAGTCTAGTTCCAAACATGCTTGCCCTAGGGATAGCTTCACACTGACATTTTCAGAGCCAGGTGCTTAACCAAGCGTGGACCAGAAATGAAAACTCTGTCCCAGAAGGGCAGTGTTCTCAGGGCTCAGGATGGACTGAGGAGAGAGTGTGATGGAAAAGGGGAATAGCTGAGAGAATTTACCCCAAGCGATAAAGTTCATGTTCTTTATTTAAATATCAGGCTGCCTGGAACACCAAGGACAAACTTCTAGAGCCAGTTGTTGCCACATGCAGTGCTGTTTTGTATTCTGACCTTAGGGATTGTCTCCAAGGAAGCTCCTTTTCCTATCTAGGAACTGAGTTGTAAACTGACTTTATAGACTCATTTTCCTGTGTAAGAATCTAGGGTTCTGTGTGGCAGCAGTAGATCATGAGCCCCAGAGGCCATTAACTCATGTTGATATCATCTCTTGCCATCCACAAGAGATTAGAATCCCGTAGCTGTCACCCCAAGATTGCTTTCAAATTCATAGCAAACAGTGACGGGCTTGCTTTTTACCCAGAATGCAAAGCATGTTGAAAAAACCTGAAGTGTAATGCGAGGAATCCATCTTCTGTAGGTCCCTGCTCCTTCCTTCTCACTTTTGGCAGTCTCCTTTCAGTTACGCTTTACTGTTACGTATTATGAAAATAGTCTTTAAACATTATTTTTGTGTGTGCTGGGTGTGGATGTTCACAAGAGTGCTGTGGCCTGCATGTAGAGACTGGAAGACAGCATTGTCAGTTTTCACTTTCCACCTGTGTTTGCGACAAGGTCATTTGCTCTTCACTGCTGCATAGCCCAGGCTCACTGTCCTATGAGCTTCTGGAGATTCTCCCTTCTCGGCTTCCCATCATGCCTTGCCAGTTCTGAGGCTACAGATGCGAGTTACCATGAGTGATATTAGGCGAGGTCTTGGGATCAGAACTCAGGTTCTCACACTTGTGTAGAAAGTCCTTGACAAACCAGCTCCTGAGCCTGTGAAGTTACCCTTCCTTTTAGGGTCTTCTCCTTTATAATTTTAGGATACATTGCTTGTTAGCACATCATCTGACATTGTGGCCAGATAAGTGCTGTCAACCCAACTTTGTGTCTTACATGCTATTTTTCACCAGGTTCTGAAATGTTTTGGTGATGCTTAAAAAGCTAGATCAGGGGAGAAACTACGCAAGTCTGTGTATGTATTCTTATTAGTGACAATGTACTGAGACAATTGAGACAGGGTAAAGATGACAAAGATTATGTGGGGTACATTCTTCTGTTAGAGGATGTGAATTCTGGTGGTAATACACATAATACTAATATGGGGTATATTTTTCTGTTAGAGGATGTAAATTCTGGTCCCCACACACCTCATACTAGCTTTGTGCTTTGAGAAATTCAATTTATCTTTGAGTCTCAATTTTATTTTAAAAGTAAGACTAGTACATAGCCTCTCTTACTGCAGAATATGACTAGCAAAATGGGTTAATGCTTTATTAAAATTTAAGATACTTTTCTGTCAGGTGGGACTCTGTTTTGCTTTAATAACAAGCATCTCCAACATTTCTTTTGTTTAAAGAAGCAAAACCTTACATTTTGTTTGTGATACATATTTAAAATCAGATGGATCAGTGATGCCTTCCAATTGACATTTCTTGGAGATCGATGTTGATAAGATTTCACCTTCTTGTAATGTTACATTCCTTCTATAATCACCATGTGGTCTCTGGCTAATGCAGCAGGGACACAGTTCTGGAGAGACAATGACATTAGCTAGAAATGACAATATTTCTGATAATATCACATTGGCCTGAACCAGTTACATGGACTTAACTAACTTTAGAGGATATGGAAGTATCATTCCTGAAGAATCTCATGAGTTTAAGTGATGTCCATAATAAATGGTATAGCTGAATTCAACGGATTCTAAGACAAACATCCCACATTTGTATTTTTGAGTCTTCTCCCTTTTCCCATCTTTTGATTTCAGTTCTGTGATGTATTTTGAGGCTAAAAATGCCCATGAAGCTTTACAAGACCATAGTGTTCCTCAATGCCAATGAGAGCATATCTTTTCCTCTGTTTAGTAATTCTCTCAGGCTTCCAGAGGGTCAAGATAACTTCTAATTTGTGGTTCAATGTTGCGGCCCAAGCTGCCCCACGCTTGGGGGCCAAAATGTTGAGGACTGCTCTTTCAATGTTGGAACCTGCACTGCCAAAAGCCTCGGGGGTTAAACTGTTAGAGCTTGCACTGCCCCAAGCTGCTCCAGTCCTTGGGTCAGGGTTCAGCAAGAGAGAGAGTGAGGACAGACTCGAAGAATGAAGACCAGACAGAGTGTGATTCAATCCGGTTTATTCTTCAGTCTCTCTTCCTAATCCAAGTCCCAAGTCTTGAGTTCCTAGTCCCTAGTTCCTAGTCCCTAGTGCCTCCAAGTTCCAAGTTACTTCTTCCAAGTGCTAAGTGCCTAATGTCTAATTCCAAGTTCTTCCTCCAAGTGCCAAGTGCCTAATACCTAATAATCCTTCTTCCGACTTCTCTAGTCCAAGTGTCTTCTTCCTCAATGCCTAATTCCTACTCCAAGTTGTACTGCTAGTTGTACTGTCTAACCTAATTCCTAGTTCCAAGTTGTACTCAACTCTTCTGTCTGCCTCTCACCTTTTATATGTCTCACTTCTAAGCAATGCCTCTAAGTCACGCCCTTAGGCCTTGTCTCTAAATCTGATCTCTAAGTCACACACCTTTAAGTCTCACACACCCAAGGGAAAATCCTGGCTATCTAAAGCAAGATGTTATCAGAGTGTGCTCAGCTGTTGTAGGCTATTGTAAACAAGCCTCATGTCAGGGTATGTAGCTCAAGATGGCTGCAAGGATGATAGCCGCCTTCTGTCGGCTCCCCACAGTTCAAAAATTTCATGCCTGCTACTGAAGACCATTGCTTTGTGGAGTGATGTTTGCATTTCACACACACCCCTGCTTTCAAGGTCATTGTCTAGGGATATTGGATATTTCTTTTTCTCACAATTCTGCTTTCCCTTAATAATCTATAAGCTTGTATAGTGGTTGCTTTAGTCATTCATTGCTTAAGTAATGCTTCAGTCACTCATGCTGACTGATCAGACAGAGGAGAGATGGAAGACAGAAGGCAATGGAAGAAAGGAAGGACTGAGAGTCAGTCTGAAGCCATCTGAGAAGCAAGGCAGAAGAAAAGAAAGGCATACTTCCTGCTTCTTTCTTGATCTGTATGGAGTTCTTGGGATCCACGTCATATAGCACAGTGGCCACTGCATGTTGGCACAAATGACATATTATTTGTCAAGAAGGACAAGATTAACCTATTTGGCATTAAAAATCTTCTATTTATAGCCAAGATGATGACCTTTAAGGAAATAAGTGATGGAGTAAACTCCTGCCCAGTTTTGGGGAGCATCCTGTTAATATAGTATGTTGGACCTAGCTCATTAGCATCCTTGATTGCTTTGAGGTCCCAGGGGTCAGACAGCCATTCATTCCCAGGCTATGGTTGCTGTCAGAGAGCTGAGAGTTATCATGCCTAGAGTCCTCCCTTTTTTGAGATCTTGCTCATATTTCTTGGGTCTTACAACTTTTTCCCATCTTCTCTATCAACTGAACTCACTTGCTTATTTTTGTGAATACTTCAAACATTACGATAGTTTTGGACCAATGCATACGGTTTCCTGGTCAATAGAGTCTCTATGCCTCACTAACATGCTTTCTGAACCACATGGCCCATGCAAGTCTGAATAGTCACTGTCTATGTTGTAACCTTCTTCTTAGCCTGGCTCAATTATCTGTTCTAATTCTGCTGTTGACCAAGAGTGTGTGCTTTCTTCCCTTCTTTCTGTAGCTTTAAGAGTCTGGAAGGTCCATTAGATTCATTGTGGCTCTTAAGCCTCTTGCAGGGTATACAGACACTGCTGATGTATAAACACTATGCTCTCACCACCTACACGCTGCTGCTTCTCTCCCAGTACAGATAGTCCTACAGGGGTCTTGTTACTGGCAGGCTTCCCAAGCCCTGGGTGCTGTTTGTAGTCTTCTCTCTATTTTCTAGCCTTAACCTGATTCTGTCCACTGAGCATGTGAGTGACATCACAGCTGGCTTTGGAGTCTAACATGGGCTCAGAAATGTATTATACCGCCACTAACTGGTACAGCAAAGCCCAGTCAATCACTCAGCATACATTTCATGTACAGTAAACACTAGCATATCATGACCATAGGAAATGAATAATTGTCAAAATCATAATACTTGAAGAGTCAAGCAGACTTGAGTTTTTTCTATCACAGCTTAACAAATGTGAGTTTCTAACTTTCAGCTGATGTTCTTGCCGTTTCTCTGAACTCTCTCCACATCATGCTTCCCATGCTGCCCAATGCAGACATAGCCAACTCCTTGGACAGACAATTATAAGCTGCTAGCTCTGAACACAGGATGGAGCTGACTGCAGACAATGGAGCTTTGGAGTTCTTGACAGTCACTCAGTCCAGTCTCTTAACAGCAGAGCACTGACTTTGCATTGCTCCAGAGAGCCCAGCTTTCTTTGGCTCAGACTTTTTTTTTTATTTTTATTTTTTGAGTACTATTAACAGACACATAAAGATAACAAGATGATTGAACAAAAGAATATGTGCCTTCTTTGGAATATCAAAGGGGTAGGAACATCTGTTTGGTTGGACTGGACTAGATAGGATGGGGGCACAGAGCCTAAGAAATTTGCAACCAGATGCTTCTTTGCCTGGAAAACAAGGCCTGTGATTCAGCAGTTTGCCAAGGCAGAGGAAGCTGAAGGAAAAATGAACAAGAGTTCATGACTCTGAAAGGAACAGATTCTTTTTTCAGGCTTTCTTGAATCAGGCCAGGGAGTGACAAGTTTAGTATGGAGAACTGAAGCACACATGTAATCCCAGATGGTGAGAACAACAGCTACTCTCACATAGCAAGTTCTCCCATGTAGCTGTTCAAACAGCAGTCACCCTGGTTGTTTTTAAATTTTACCTTTACTTAAAATGTATCAATTTTCATCCTTCTTTCTCTTTAATATCTCTACCATTTCCTGTTCTCCCTCCCAATATCATTGCCCTTTAAAATTATTATTGTTATATAAACATACAGACACACAAGATAATACATATACAAGTGTAGCCTGCTGAGCCTGTTGTACATATATGCCTTTAGGGGTGAACACTTGGTATTGAATAACCAGTTAGGGGGCTCATCCTTGGAGGGCACTGATTCTCTCTCTCAGCAGTGATTAATTGCTTTTGTCTAGGGCTGGGCCCCATGGGACTTTCCCCATCCTATTGGCATGCCAACTGGTATTGGGATTGTTCAGGTCTTGTTTAGGCAGCCATGCTGATTAGATTTCATGGGTATTTAGCTTCCATGTGATGTCTAGAGGACACAATCTTGCATCAGACTTCCTAATCAGCAGATTCAGTGGGAGAGGGAGATACATATCTGTATCTATTCCACATATCACACATGCATGGGTTACATATAATTTTTGGTAAATATATAATAATAATAATAATAATAATAATAATAATAATAATAATAATAATTCCCTATGTCCTTTTCAGACTTCCTTAATGTCATTTATCCCCTGTCTCTCCCTTTTGTTTCTCATCTTCTCTCTTCTATCTCCAGTTAATGTCCCATTTTGCCCTTCATGTCAGCTGCTATTCTCGTCTCTTGATCTCCTCCACTGCCATAGTATCTTCTTTACTGTCCTGGTCTCAGTGGTGACTCCAGGTCAAATATTCACATCTTAATATTTGGAGCTAGGAAATCACAGACAAGACAGAACATTCAGCATTTGTCTTCCTGGGTTTGGGTTGCTTCACAATATACTAAATTCCAGGTCTATCCATTAATTGTCGAATTTCACTTTTTTCCACAGCTCAATAGTATCCCATAGAGTAAATATATTACATTTTCATTATCCATTCATCAGCAGAAGGACATTTAGGTTGTTTCCATTTTCTAGCAATATATTGTGAAGCAATCCAAACCCAGGAAGACTGCTCTTCCTGGGGATCCATCCCATGTGCAGTCAACAAACATAGACACTATTGTGGATGCCAGGAAGTGCATGCTGACAAGAGCCTGATATACCTGTCTCCCAAGAGGCTCTGCCAGAATCTGACATATACAGAGGCAGATGCTCTCAGCTAACCATTGAATTGATCATGGGGTCTCCAATGGAGGAGGTACAGAGAAGACTGAAGGGACTGAAAGGGCTTGCGGCCCCATGGGAAGAGTGATAATACCAACCAACCAGAGACCCCAGGGACTAAACCGCCAGCCTGGGAACATGCATGGAGGGACCCATGGCTCCAGCTGTATATGTAGGGGAGGATGGCCTTGTCAGGCATTGGTGGGAGAGGAGGTCCTTGGTCCCATCAAGGTAGGATGCCCCAGTGTGGGGGAATTTGAGGGTGGGGAGGGGGTGGAGGGGGTGGAGGGGTGGAGGGGTGGAGGGGTGGAGAAACACCCTCATAGAAGCAGCAGGAGGGGCAATGGGGTAGGGAATTTCTGGGGATAGATGGGGAAAGGGGATAACATCTGAAATGTAAATAAGTAGAATATCCAATAAAAATCACATAAAAACAAAAACCCAAACAAACAAAAAAGAATTTTTAAAAATGATCTTTCTATAAAATTGTATTTGCTGTGATTTGAATGAAATCATTTTATGCCTTTATTTTTCAGGTTGAAATCATAGGAAATAATTTACCATTCTCAAATTTTGCTTTAAAAGTAGTGATGCAATTTCTCTTCAAAATGCTAAGTTGGTGGAAATTTTGGTTGTATTTCTATAAAAGGCTTCCTGTCACCAGGGGCCCACTGTAGACATCAAAGCATTGAGAGATGATGTGGGTGTGTCCCCAGGGTGCTTCAAGAGCAAAGGAGACAGAAGTGCCTGCCAAATACACACAAAGAAGGGCTATCCAGACAGGAATCCTGGGTTAGGACCTCACAGCATTAAATCCCGAGGGCTGAGGAACTGTTATTTGTCTGTTCTGTCTGTGAAAATTTCAGGACTCAAGGGGATTTATTAACAGTGGGGGCATCGGAACCTTGGCTGCTTGTAGCATCACCCTTTGCAATAGTAAATTTGTCTTTGAAGATATCTAGACTCTGTACTTGATGTTCTTCACTGATTTAAGCTAGTCGAGGAGGCGGTAAATCAACTTAGCAGCATCCTTGGGAAGGACAGCAATCTGGAATGTTAACTTTCCAAGGGAAAGTCCCAGAAGTTTCTTTTTGGTTTCATTTTGTTTGTTTCTAAAAAAGGGCACAAAGAGGGGGGAAACCCTACAGATTAAGAACGTGTTTTGAGGAGAGCGTGTAGACTGCACATGCCCATTTTTCTCATGTGAGTACTTCTAATATACCTCTTTGAGTTCCTTTAAAAGTAACATTGTCTGTCCTTACCACCTTAAGTGATCCTAAAATCTTGTCCTTGGACTGTTGGCCTTGTGTGTGTGTTTCTGGACTGTAGGTTGGGAGCATTAATTACCCATAGGCAAGAAGCAGACTTTATTATGCACATCAGATTAAGATAATGAGTCAACTATAGGTGTGATAGAAAATGCCTTACTTATAAACTAACATGGTCCTCTTTAAATGTAAGGTATTTTTTATTCCTTTCCGTAGGGCAATTTGACACTCCTCCTTTGCCCATGAGTTTTGTCTCATATGCACAGTATGGCCCACATGACACCCAGCACCCAGAACAGGGCATTTGAGCAGTGTATCTGACAGTATGTCATGGGGTTGGGGGAACTGACTCAGGGAAAGGTGTAGGAGAGATCCAGGCTGAAGCTCTGTGGCCTTGAAGCCAGGGTAGGCATAGAACCGCAGCTCATTTCTCACTTCTGTATGATGGTAAGAGTCTTGAAGAATAGCTATGATCGTCACATAGTGCCTGAGTCTGAAGTACCAGCAAAACATCTGGCTCATCTGTCACTTTGTGGACATCAGATTTGTCCAATCAGTGATATTTTCTTACTGTCTCCAAGAACCTGGCTTTATGAGGTCACTGGTTGACATTGCAGGGAAGAATGTCAACACTAGTATGAACAGAGATATCATAAAGCCTGAATCTCAAGTCTCGTCTAGACAAGTTAAATACCATCATAGCTCCCTTTGCTGGAAAGTGCTGTAGGAGAGTTAAACACAAGTCTGAAGTCTTCCTTAGAATGATAGGAATTTCAGGGTGATTACAGCATCAGGATAGTGTCTCCAAGCAAGCCATTCTGAGTTCACTCCTAAGATAAGTAATCAGCATAACATTGTGAGCTTCCCATAGCTCTTTCTTAGCAATGACATGAGATTTGATTAGTTTGGACATGGACTAACAGCCCAGTATGTAATAGAACTGACTTCTGGATACTCAGTTTCATGACCATCCTCTTCCTCTCAGATTCTAAAACATTTAACTATTAAAAGACATGAAAACTCTTCTTAGAATATTCATCATGATCATTGAGGCTCTAGTTTTGATCCTTCGCTTGTTATAATTAGTGGGTAGAATTCTATGGCTTGTACAGGGGACACAGTGGAAGAACAACTGTCAAGCTCGATTATCAAAGGTCTCTTGTTGGGATTAAGTATTTGAGACAGAATCAGTAATGCTTTATCAAATTGATATTAGAACATGGATTTATATGGTGAAGAGAATATTGGCTTTTGGGTGACCACCTGATTCCAATTTGATACTTTTCCTGTTAGCAATGAAAAAATCTTATATTCTTGGAAATGATTCAGTCCCAGGCAAACAGAGGTGGTCTTTTGGGAATAGTCTAGCCTTAGAGCTGGAATGCTCCGGCTTTTGTGGAGGCTCAAGTCTTTGACTCCAGTCCTTAGGAGGCAGAGGCAGGATGGTTTGGATTCCATAGTGGGACCTTGTTTCAACCACTACCACCACCACTGCTGTAGCCATCACCACCACCATTACCATTACCATCTTAGGGTTTTTTTTATTAGATATTTTATTTACTTACATTTCAAATGTTATCCCCTTTCCCAGTTTCCACTCCACAACCCCCTATCCCATTCCTCTCCCCTGCTTCTATGAGGGTGTTCCCTACTCCCTCCCTCCTCATCACCCTAGCATTCCCCTACACTGGGGCATCAAGCCTTCACAGGACCAAGGACCTCTCCTCCCATTGATGCCCAACAAGGCCATCCTCTGCTACATATGTGGCTGGAGCCATGGGTCCCTCCATGTATACTCTTTGGTTGATGGTTTAGTCCCTGGGAGCTCTGGGAGGTCTAGTTGGTTGACATTGTTGTTCTTCCTATGCGTTCCAAACACCTTCAGCTCCTTCATTCAGTCTCTTCTCCAACTCCTCCATTGGGGACCCAACACTCAGTCCATGGTTGGCTGCAAACATCTTTCCATGTATTTATCAGTTTCTGACAGAGCCTTTCAGGAGACAGCTATATCAGGTTTCTGTCAGCAAGCACTTCTTGGCATCCGCCATAGTGTCTGGGTTTAGTGCCTGTATACAGGATGGATCCCCAGGTAGGGCAATCTCTGGATAGTCTTTCCTTCAGTTTCTGATCCACACTTTGTCCCCATATTTCCTGTAGACAGGAGCAATTCTGGGATAAAAATTTGGAGATGAGTGAGTGGACCCATACCCCAACTGGGGGCCTTGCCTAACCTCTGGATATGGTCTCTACAGGGTCTCCCTCCACTTTGTTGAACATTTCAGCTAATCTCATCCCCATTGGGTCCTGGGAGCCTCTTTCTTTCCTGGCATCTGGGACTTTATGGTGGCTACCCCTAGTTCCCTCTTTCCCATTGCTCCACACCTCTGTTCAATTTCGGGACCCTTTGTATATCATCTTAGGGTTTTATTGCTATGAAAAGTCACCATGACCAAGGCAACTCTTATAAAAGACAACATTTAGTTGGGGCTGGCTTACAGTTTCAGAGGTTCAGTCCATTATCATCATGGCCGGAAGCATGGCAGCATCCAGGCAGACATAGTGTTGGAAAAGGAACTGAGAGTTCTACATCTTGATCTGAAGGCAGCAGAAGGGAACTATCTTCTGTAGGCAGCTATGCAGAGGTTCTGATTCCATACTGGGTGGAACTCGAGCACAGGAGACCTCAAAGCCTGCCTATGCAGTGACTCACACCCTCTAACAATTTCCACACAAACTCCAATCAAGCCATACCTCCTAATAGTGCCACTCTCTATGGCCAAACACATGAATCTATGGGGGCCCAAACCTATTCAAACCACAAGCACCAACAGCAAACATACACAAAACAAACAAAAACCAGATAACAAAATCAAAAAACTACAAAATCTCTATGTTTTAGGAATGCTTTTGGTCTTGGATGGTTGGTTGCTTTACTGTGCTGAGAGTGTTGAGAACCAACTCCTCATCTGAGCTGAAACTCTGTCAGCATCAATATTGTATCCCAGTGTAGATCGGAACCCTCCTTTTATGCCGTCTCTTCAGAGGATTGTTTTCTACTGAAAGAAGAAGAATCCAGTTCATTCTCAAAGGCCATACAAGTTACTATGGATTTTAAGCTGAAAAAAAAAATACTCAAAATGCTTCTAGATCAGATCTAGGATGTTCAGGCAAGCAATGCTAATAAACATTGTATAGTGTAAGTAAGCAAGTGTTTTCCGTTCCCCAACTGGTGAGGTGGAAGCCTTGGTTATAAATTGGTATTGAGCCCTATTTATAACTTAGCACACATATCTCCAGGTTAGTGTCAATCACGTATACAAACTTAGGTTTCATAAGGCATAGAGGGAACCAGGAGTGCTGGTTCTCAGGGCCCAAGGCTTGTTCAGTGCAGCATTGTCTTCTCAATCACTTATCATGTCTAAGCTCTGAGCCAGAATCTAGACATAAAAAATGGCCATTATTCAGGAGTGCCTTGACTATGTGTCAAGTTCTATGGTGCCACCATATGCAGAAGCACATCTGGGGGGGGCAAAGGAAGATGTGACTGATTTAATTATTATTCTTTACACTAATTTGTACTCCAATATCCATCTACAGGTTCATGCACATGTGTCCACAGTTTACATGGTTCTTATGCCAAGGTGCCCCAAAACTGTGTTTTTACAGGTTTTTCTTTGAATACAATAGGACAGAATATCATTTTTATAGTTACAAAGTTAAATAAATAAATAAGTATGATTTGTGGGCATATTTGAGTTTTCTTGAAATCCTATATCCAGTTTACCTTTGTGAAGATTTATACCTTATTATCTGGCAAATTGCACCCAAATGATTTACAAACATTCTTTAAAACTCAGAGCTCTTACTTATTTCTAGCAAATAAAAGTGGCTTCTGGAGATGAAAGGGTTCAACCCCATAGGAAGAACAATAATGTCAACCAACCAGACCCCCCAGAGCTCCCAGGGACTAAAACACCAACCAAGGAGTACACATGGAGGGACCCATGGCTCCAGCCATATAGCAGAGGATGGCCTTGTTGGGCATCAATGGGAAGAGAGGCCCTTGGTCCTATGAAGGCTGATGCCCCAGTGTAGGGGAATTCAAGGGCAGTGAGTGGGTGTGTGTGGGACACCCTCATAGAAGCAAGGGAGGGGGGATAGGGTAGGGGACTTGGGGGAGAACCGGGAAAGGGGATAAGATTTGAAATGTAAATAAAGAAAATATCCAATAAAAAAAGAAAGGAAATCCATGGGGGGTGGGGGAGAGTGGCTTCTGTCATTTGAATCATCGTTTTCCCTTTTAAATAATTGTGAAAATGTGACTTCAATAATGTCATTCTCAGGAACAACAGGCATCATAGCTTCCTGGTCAGAAGCGTATTAATTGTTGATATGAAGTGTGCAAGACACTCAGTTTTAACTATTTTGTATTATAGGATGTTTGATTTTTGTGTGTAGTAATGAGAAGTTCAAAAATTTATAGAGTGATTTTTTCTTATGTGGAGCATAAGGCATTTCATATATCTTGTTGATTGTCTTGGTAATGTCCTTGAGTGTTGACAGTGGGGGAGGAGGCCTTGCCATGGATGACCTGCAGATATAACAATGGCATGGCTATGGATGGATCTGTTGCAGATGTTAGCCTGGGCTATGTTAGTGGGTTTCCAAATGTGTTTCAGTAAATTACCAGGGTTTCTTTACAAGTCCTCCAAGGCTCTGAAAATAGCAAAGAGGATCTGAAGAGTAGAGGGAGTCCTGAGTCCCTCATCCTGCTTCCATGCAGCGACACTGAAGTTTCATATTTGAAATGAAGTAGATTCTATATTTTTGAATCATCTTTGACTTTAGGTTCCTTTATAAACTGTAACCACATGCTTTCCCACAGTGCCCAAGTTTCTGAAATAACAACTTGGAGACTGAATTATTTCTGAATAAATGCCTAGGCCAAAAGCTTCGATTCACTCCTGCTAGCTTGTGACTTAATTAACCCGTTTATTCTATTCTATGAGTGTCACATGGTTGGTTATCTCTTCTCAGTTGCATGTGTTTGTCTCCTCAGAGTTCGGCATGAATCTCTTCCCATGCCTGACTCTATCCCAGAATCCCAATCTCTCTACCAGGATGTCCCACCTATAATCCTGCCTCAGCAAATTGGTCAATCAGCTTTTTGTTTACAGATGATGTTTCCACAGAGTGAACAAGAGATTCTCTTTACAATAAACCTTAAAGTAGCTTTCCTTTCCCGCTTCATCTTCTCCTTTGCACTCCATTTACAAGTATGACTCCAGAAGAAAAGGATAGGGATGGATAGTGGAACATTCTAGTAAAGGAGAAAGGATACCTGCCCCTCACAGTGAGAAACTATGGAAGGAGGACTGAATTGAAGCATGCATGTCTTGGTTGTCCATATTGGCTAAAGAGGGCAGTTGGCTTTTTGTCATGTTTTCTATTTTAGATTTGGATACTTCACTTATGGTAAGATGAAATAGCATTTGCTTAGGCAGAATGACTCGCCTCTTTAAAGGTAGAAGACAGTTTTAAATAGGGACTCTGGCTTACAAGTATGCCGGCAGGAGCTATAGTGAGAGGCTTGGGCAGTTTGGGTGGCTAGGGTAGTGGGTGAGGCAGTCACCCCTAACTGTAGGTGCACCATAGGCTAAGGAGACTCACAGAGGGGTCAGGATAGTAGGGAAGAGACCACACCTGAGGAAACTGATGTTTCAGGAGTTACATCTGGTATGTACACCAGTGCTGGAAGCCAGCAGAGATGGGGCCACAGGACTGACTGACCAAGAAAACCTCATTTGCATCCAGGCCAGGCCACTTACCCAAGAACCTATACAAAGCAATAGTGAGGGATAGGGCTTCTTTCCTCACCATCTAGGCTCCCTGTACTTCTGCACTCAAAGAGATCATCTCAGAGAGAACCATGAAGAGAAGTAAGCTAGGAAACTGAACCTGACAAACTGATACTGAGTTTTTGGAATTAAATCATGATTTCTATTTTTCCTAACTTATTGGTCCATCTATCAGACTATCCAGCGTGAAGTGCGTGCATGTGTGTGTGTGTGTGTGTGTGTGTGTGTGTGTAGGTTGGTAGTCCAGGGGCTTAAACAAAGCAGAATGATTACAGAAAATATAGAAGTTATGTTTTTGGTTTACTGTATAGTGAAGTAAATGATGACTTTTCACCTCATATCTTGGCCTTCAGTTAGAGTTGCATTTGGAAAAAAAAAGTGTCATTTATCTCAAAAGAGTTAAACATCACTGATGGGACAATCTTTAGGGGACGTTTTCTCTTAATTTTATGATTTTATTACAAGCTGTCATGAAGTCAGTGTAGCTATCAACCATCAGAGTGCTCCACGTGACTTTTGAGGCCCTCTGTTGTCTTTCTTGTGGGTCATATGTTACCTATGACTGTTTGTGTCTCTAGACTAGTTCAGGATGTAGCATCTATTTCTTATAGTGGGTCATGGTCAGGCAAGCTGGAGAATATTTGTCTACATGAAAAGGTGGGATACACACATGTGGCCTGAGATTCCAAGTCTGATCCTTTCATATGTAACAGGTGTATTAGTTTGCCAAGTGCAAGTTCCACAGGAGAGGAGCTACCTCCTGATGAGAATCCTGTACAGCTTTCTTAACCTTGTATTTACCTAGTAAAATTCACTTTTCCTTGCATTTTTGTTCTGTAGTTGGTGTGTGTGTGTGTGCGTGTGTGCATGCATACATATGTGCCTGCATGAGTGTGTACCTGTGTGCATGTGTGTGTTTGAAGAGATTTTAATTACTTGCAACTAAAAATACCCTAAAATTCATTCTTTTGTTCTCTCTCTCTGTCTCTCTGTCTCTCTGTCTCTCTCTTCCTCTCTTCCATTCCCCTTTCCCTTCTTCCCTTCTCCTCCTTTTCCATTCCTTCTCTTCCTTCTTCTTTTTTTGCACTTTACATCCCACTCACTGCCCTCCTCCCATCACCCCTTTCCACATTTTTCCTACCCCCACAACCCTTCTCCCATCTCCTTTTTCTTTCTCCTCTGATCAGGTGAGGTCCCCCTGGGTATCTTTTAAAAATTTTTTTATGTGTTTTACATACATGAGTGCTCTGCTGAATATACATCTGCATGCTAAAAGAGGGTATCAGATCTCTTTATAGATGGTCATGAGCCACCATATGTGTGCTGGGAATTGAACTCAGGACCTCTGGAAGAGCAGCCAGTGTTCCTAACCACTGAGATATATCTCCAGCCCACCTTAAAATTTCTTTAAAGACTTTGGCACCGAGGAACACATTTAGAAGACTCACACACTTAGGAAAAGTCCTGAGAAGTGCTTTGACTCTGACGTCATATTTCTCACATATTTCTTTTCTTTACCAACACGATCACTGAGCTCCAGTAAAGAATGTCTCTCTGTGGCCTCCATCTGCTTCCCAATTCTGTCTCAACAATACCTTCCAGGTCTAGTCAGCTTTACCTCCTCAATAGCAGCTTCTGTTACCTTTGAACTCTTTATGGAGGCAACCCTGGAGAGTGGTTCAAATCTGGTCTCTGTCAGTATAGCAATCTGAAGACTTTTAAGTCTTTGCTTTAGTTACTAGATGTGTAAAATGGTCCTTAGTTATTAGATGTGTAAAATATATCCCTTAGGGTTGGTCTGACTCAGGATATGGTGAGCACAATTTGATTTCATAAGTAATTAAATTCTTAGACCCACTGTCGACTATTTTTTGTGTGTTAGTTGTGGCTCTCTGCCCTTCTCTCTCCTGACAACAAACTTCTCAGCTTGTTCTGTTTATTTATTGGCACCATAAGCTCTCAGTGTATAATTTGTCAATTTTATAGAGTACAGTTATTTTCTTTCTTTCTTTCTTTCTTTCTTTCTTTCTTTCTTTCTTTCTTTCTTTGCTTCTTTCTTTCTTTCTTTTTTGGTTTTTCGAGACAGGGTTTCTCTGTGTAGTCCTGACTGTCCTGGAACTCACTCTGTAGACCAGGCTGGCCTCGAACTCAGAAATCCGCCTGCCTCTGCCTCCCAAGTGCTGGGATTAAAGGCATGCGCCACCACCGCCCGGCCAGTTATTTTCTTGTTTGGTACCTGAGACAGTATTAGCCCAGCTCTAGCCCTTGACTCTCATCTCTCTGAGATTCAGAGTTCTGCTCCAACATCATCTGCAGATTCTCCATCTTTGGTCAGGACCTTCGATGCATGTAAAGCAGCAGTTACTGGCTCTCACTGTTTTCTCATCTGTCCCTGGCTTCTATTCTTTGCAGAAAATGCATGTTCTGCTCTCTGAAGAGACAGTGCTATGATGTTTAGGGATGAGGAAGAAAGCAAGATGGGACTTAAGTAGTTCTTTCTTCTCAGTGAGTAACAATCTATTTTCTGACTTAGATTATGACTATCCTTCTTGCCACAATGTAAAGCACCTTTATGGAGTGTCTGTCACATCATATAGGATTCTTTAGTGCCCTATGGATCATCAGACCACTGTATCATGGCTGTGCTTCTAGGACTTCCTCCCTCTAGCTCCTACAGTTTAAAATTCTGTATTTATTATTATCATTTCCCCTCGCCTAAGCATTCGAGAGTCTTCCCCACTTTCTCTTCTATTAGTTTCAGTGTATCTGGTTTTATGTGAAGGTCCTTTATCCACTTGGACTTGAGCTTTGTATAAGGGGATAAGAATGGATTGATTTGCATTCTTCTACATGCTGACCTCCAGTTGAACCAGCACCATTTGTTGAAAATGCTGTCATTTTTCCCCTGGAAGTTTTAGCTCCTTTGTCAAAGATCAAGTGACCATAGGTGTGTGGGTTCATTTCTGGATCTTCAATTCTATTCCATTGATCTTCCTGCCTGTCTCTGTACCAATACCATGCAGTTTTTTTTTTTTTTTTTTTTATCACTATTGCTCTGTAGTATAATTTGAGGTCAGGGATAGTGATTCCCCCAGAAGTTCTTTTATTGTTGAGAATGGTTCTCCATATCCTGGGTTTTTTGTTGTTCCAAATGAATTTGCAAATTGCTCTTTCTATCTCTATGAAGAATTGATTTAAAATTTTGATGGGGATTGCATTGAATCTGTAGATTGCTTTTGGCAAGATGGCCATTTTTACTAAGTTAATCCTGCCAATCCAGGAGCATGGGAGATCTTTGCGTCTTCTGAGATCTTCTTCAATTTCTTTCTTCAGAGACTTGAAGTTCTTGTCATACAGATTTTTCACTTGCTTGGTTAGATTCACTCCAAGATATTTTATATTATTTGTGGCTATTGTGAAGGGTGTCATTTTTCCTAATTTCATTCTCAGCCTGTTTATCTTTTGAGTATAGGAAGGCTACTGATTTGTTTGAGTTGATTTTATATCCAGCCACTTTGCTGAAATTGTTTATCAGATTTAGGAGTTCTCTGGTGGAAGTTTTAGGGTCATTTAAGTATACTATCATATCATCTGCAAATAGTGAAATTTTGACTTCTTCCTTTCCTATTTGTATCCCTTTGACTTCCTTTTGTTGTCTAATTGCTCTAGCTAGGACTTCCAGTACTATATTGAATAGGTAGGGTGAGAGTGGGCAGCCTTGTCTAGTCCCTGATTTTAGTGGGATTGCTTCAAGTTTCTCTCCATTTAGTTTGATGTTGTCTACTGGCTTGCTGTATATTGCTTTTACTATGTTTAGGTATGGGCCTTGAATTCCTGATCTTTCCAAGACTTTTAACATGAAGGGATGTTGAATTTTGTCAAATGCTTTTTCAGCATCTAGTGAGATGATCATGTGGTTTTTTTTCTTTGAGGTGGATTTCCGAATATTGAACCATCCCTGCATTCCTGGGATAAAGCCTACTTGATCATGATGGATGATTGCTTTGATGTGTTCTTGGATTCGGTTTGTGAGAATTTTTTTTTTCTGTTTGATTGTGAATTTTATATACAAATTAAAACTCTTTAAAATGAAACATATACCAGCACTGTAACACTAACACCAAGGATTCACAGAGAGATGCAATACAAATTATGTTAATAGACATAAGGGACAAGGAACTTTTTAAAGGTAATGAGATGTGTTTCATTAACTCTATCATATTTCTTTTTTTTTCTTTTTAAAATTTTTTATTAGATATTTTATTTACACTTCAGATGCCATCCCCTTTCCCCATTCCCCCCTTAGAAAACCCCTATGCCATGTCCCCTTTTCCTTTTTGCCTTTATACATTTTTTTAAAAAGTGTTAATCATAGGCTTTATGTTTGGTATTGTTCAATCAGAGGTGTAACCCACTACCCAACCTAGATATAACCACTATCTTTGACTGGTGGAGATACATGAACATCTGCCTCCCTGTCTCCACCCTCTTTTTCTCTTTCATCACCTAGCTTCTCCTCTCCTTCTTCTCCTCCTCTTCTTACTCCATCTCTTCCTCTCAGTACTCCTCCCACCTTAGCTCCTCCTACATATCACCCTTCCTGTTAAAATGAAACTTTTCTCTCAAAATACAATTAAAGCATAATTATGCCAATTTGTACCAGTGAGGTACAAGACAGTCCTAATACCCAGTCCATCCTTTTGTTGACTAACCAGCACCTCTGTCGTCTATCCTAACTGAAACATTTAGTTCTGATCCTGGCTTTAGAATGAATGTCAGCTGACACTCAAATCTTTTCCCTCAAAGTAAATAGTCAGGATTGGTTATGAGGCTATAAGTTTTCAAGCACACCAGAAATCCAGAATGACTGAGTTAACTATAATTGTGGGAAGCACAAAGCATAACTTCTAAAACTTAGCCAATTTATAGAGACCTCTGAATACCTAGACACTCGTTCTACTTCAAAACGTTGGAGCATCTGTTCTTCCACCTTCTGGCCCAGGATCATCTGACAGACGTTAGTGCTGCAGAATTATTAAGGGCTGATTATTCTGTCTAGGCAGATATAATCAGTTGACTATTCTGCAAGTGTGTCCTTTTCTGGACAGTAATTTGTCTGTAGAAGGAAAGAGGCAATTCTTGCCTAGTGGCTGTCTCATCACAACTGGAGTAACTCCAAGGATGCTCAATTTTCTTCTTAGAATACAAGAAAGGAAGCTGTCAGGAGCAGACAGGTCTCTAATAAAAATGAACATTAATACAGAAATGTTTGTCATGTCAATTCTATGGATTTCTGTTATTTTGAAAACCAACTATCCATGTAAGGTAATCTGGACTGTTGCCTGTTAACTCCACTCAGCTATTTCTAAATAAAACATAGAAAACACCCTTATAATAAACTCCAAGCCATGAATTTGCTACAGTCCCTTAACTCACAGGCTGACCATCTCAAATCAGTTTAAAAAGTTAAAGAAGGACTGGGTCTAAGCCTTGTATTGAGTATTTTTGCATCGATATTCATAAGAGAGATTGGTCTGTAGTTCTCTTTCTTTGTTGGGTCTTTGTGAGGCTTAAGTATGAGCGTAATTTTAGCTTCATAGAACGAATTGGGTATTGTTCCTTCTGTTTCTATTCTGTGGAATAGTTTGAAGAGAATTGGTATTAGGTCTTCCTGGTAGGTCTGATAGAATTCTGCACTAAAATTATCTGGCCTCGGACTTTTTTTGGTGGGGAGATTTTTAATGACTGCTTCTATTTCTTTAGGGGTTATGCGGCTGTTTAGATGATTTATCTGCTCCTCGTTTAACTGTGGTACCTGGTATCTATCTAGAAAATTGTCCATTTCATCCAGATTTTCCAATTTTGTTGAGTATAGGTCTTTGCAGTAGGATCTGATGATTTTTAAAAAAATTTCCTCTGTTTCTGTTGTTATGTCTCCCTTTTCAGTTCTGATTTTATTAATTTGAGTACTGTCTCTGTGCCCTTGGTTAGTCTGGCTAAGGGTTTGTCTATCTTTTTGATTTTCTCAAAGAACCAGCTCCTGGTTTTGTTGATATTTTGTATAGTTCTTTCTGTTTCAACTTGGTTGATTTCAGCCCTGAGTTTGATTATTTCCTGCCATCTACTCCTCTTGGGTATATTAGCTTCTTTTTGTTCTAACGCTTTCAGGTTTGCTGTCAAGTTGTTAATGTATACTCTTACCATTTTCTTTTTGTCGGTTCTTAGAGCTATGAGTTTTCCTCTTAGTACTGCTTTCAGTGAGTCCCACAAGTTTTGATATGATGTGTCCCCACTTTCATTTAATTCTAAAAAGTCTTTAATTTCTTTCTTAATTTCTTCCTTGACCAAGTTATCATTGAGTAGAGCATTGTTCAGTTTCCATGTGTATGTGGGCTTTCTGTTGTTTTTGTCCATGTCGAAGACGAGTCTTAGTCCATGGTGGTCTGATAAGGTACTAGGGATTATTTCAATCTTTTTGTATCTGTTGAGGCCTGTTTTGTGACCAATTATATGGTCTATTTTCGAGAAGGTACCATGAGGTGCTGAGAAGAAGGTGTATTCTTTTGTTTTAGGATGAAATGTTCTATAGATGCCAGTTAAGTCCAATTGGTTCATAACTTCTGTTAGTTTCATTGTATCTCAGTTTAGTTTCTGTTTTCATGTTCTGTCCACTGCTGAGAGTGGGGTGTTGAAATCTCCCACTATTATTGTGTGAGATGCAATGTATGCTTTAAGCTTTAGTAAAGTTTCTTTTATGTATGTGGGTGCCCTTGCATTTGGGGCATAGATGTTCAGAATTGCGAGTTCCTCTTGCCACATTTTTCCTTTGATGATTATGAAGTGTCCTTTTTTATATTTTTTGATTATGTTTGGTTGAAAAACAATTTTATTTGATATTAGAATCGCTACTCCAGCTTGTTTCTTGGGACCTTTTACTTGGAAGATTGTATTCCAACCTTTTACTCTGAGGTAGTGTCTGTCTTTTTCACAAAGGTGCATTTCCTGTATGCAGCAAAATGTTGGATCCTGTTTATGTATCCAGTCTGATAGTCTATGTTTTTTTTATTGGAGAATTGAGTCCATTGATATTAAGAGATATTAAGGAAAAATGAATGTTGTTTCCTGTTATTTTTGTTATTGGCAGTGGAGATATGTTTGTGTAGCTACCTCCTTTTAGGGTTGTTGGATAATTACTTTCTTGGTTTTTCTAGGTTGTAGTTTCCCTCCTTGTGTTGGAGTTTTCCACCAATTATCTTTTGAAGTGCTGGATTTGTGGGAAGATATTGTGTAAATTTGGATTTGTCATGGAATATTTTGGTTTCGCCATCAATATTGATTGAGAGTTTTGCTGGGTATAGTAATCTGGGCTGGCATTTGTGTTCTCTTAGGGTCTGTATGATGTCGGTCCAGGATCTTCTGGCTTTTATAGTCTCTGGTGAGAAATCTGGTGTAATTCTTATAGGTCTGCCATTATTTGTTACTTTGCCTTTTTCCCTTACTGATTTTAATATCTTCTGTTTGTTTTGTATATTTGATGTTTTGATTATTATGTGACAGGAGGTATTTCTTTTTTGGTCTAGTCTATTTGGGGTTGTGTAGGCTTCTTGTATATTTAAGGACATCTCTTTCTTTAGGTTAGGGAAGTTTTCCTCTATAATTTTGTTGAAGATATTTATTGGCCCTTTAAGTTGGGAGTCTTCACCTTCATCTATACCTATTATCCTTAGGTTTGGTCTTCTCATTGTGTCCTGGATTTCCTGGATGTTTTGTGTTAGGAGCTTTTTACATTTCACATTTTCTTTGACCATTGTGTCAAAGAAAGATATCGTTTTCCATGATATCTTCTGCACATGAGATTCTCTCTTCTATCTCTTGTATTCTGTTGGTGATGCTTTCGCTTATGACTCCTGATCTTTTTCCTAGGTTTTCTATCTCCAGGGTATTGTCCCTTTGAGATTTCTTTATTGTTTCTACTTCCATTTTTAGATCCTGGATGGTTTTGTGAATTCCTTCACCTGTTTGGTTGTGTTTTCTTGCATTTCTTTAAGGGCTTCTACCTGTTTACCTGTGTTCTCCTTGAATTCTTTGAGAGTGTTGTTTATATCCTTTTTAAAGTCCTCTATCATCATCACGAGAAGTGATTTTAATTCTGAGTCCTGCTTTTCTGGTGTGATATGGTGTTCAGGACTTGCTATAGTGGGGGAACTGGGTTCTGGTGATGCCAAGTAACTTTGGTTTCTGTTGTTTACATTCTTACGCTTGCCTTTCGCCATTTGGTTAGCTGTAGTGCTACTTGTACTCACTGGTTCTGACTGGAGGCTGCCTTTCCAGTTATCTTCGTTGTGTCAGAACTCCTTGGGATCCAGATGCCTCTATGATCCTGGGCTCCAGCTGTTCTGGGTACAGTGGCTCCTCTAGGATATCTCAGGATATGGTGTCTCCACAGTAGTAGACCAGCTATGTGTTTGCTGCTCTGAGTGTAGTTGCTCCTCTAGGATGCTTCAGGATGTGGTGTCCCCTGCTCTGCAGCTCTGAGGTCCATGACCTCTCTAGGATGCCTGCAGCTCTGTGGTCTGTGATCTCTCTAGGATGCCTCCGGATGCAGTTTCCTCAGGGGAGCAGATCAGCTGTGTGACTGCTCCAGCCTCTGTGACCCGAGTAATGGATTTACTTGATTTTTAAATGGCATCGTTAATTTTCACTGAAATATATAATCACTGACTTGAACAACACTTACTGACAACTCCCTTTGATCATGGCAATTCTACTTTTCATGAACTTAAAGGTTAGCTGGGGATTCTCTAGGATAAAAATCAAACATATTAGCATGAGGAAATACTTGGATTAGTAAAATTAGTAAGAAATAAAATGATGATAAGCAGTGCCAACTTAATCACTTCTGACCCGGCTGTGTCATGCAAGAATTGAGGGCAGTACATCTGACCCAGACTGAGGAGATAAACCACAGGACCTATTTGAGCATGTGGGATGGGAAGCTATTAGCAGAGACTGATTTTCACTGAGGTTGGTGATTTTGAAATTACTATCAGTTTTGGTTAGGGTTTCTATTCTTGTGAAGAGACACCATGACAATAGCAACTCTTATAAAGGAAAACACTAATTGGGGCTGGCTTACAGTTTAGAGGTTCAGCTCATTATCATCATGGTTGAAAGCATGGTGGCATGCAGGCAGACATGATCCTGGAGAAGGTTCTGGGTGTTCTATATATGGATCAGCAGACAGCAGGAAGGTGAGGGACTGGGCCTGGCTTGAGCATCTGAGACCTGAAATCCCACACCCAGTGACACTCTTCTTTCAACGAGGCCACACCTACTTCAGGAAGGCCACACCTCCTAATAGTGCCATTCCCTATGGGCCCATGGGTATCATTTCCATTCAAATCAACACACTGTCTAAATATGTGGATCGGGATATAGCTCAGTGGGAGAATGGCTGCCTTAGAGGCACAAATCCCTGCACTTGATTTCAAGTACTGAGGAAAAAAAAGCATTTAGTTGCATGCAACTAATCAACAATATTTAAAAAAAAAAAAACCAAATTTTAGTTTGCTCTTTTCTATTCTACATTAATTTGTAAAGATTTCCCCCTGATTAAAAAATGAACCAGAACTGAAAAATAAAAATTCATCTTTATTTGTTACCTGTGTAGAGTACAAGGGGCAAAAGATGTCATTTGCTGTGTGTACTTAGAAATGTCAGCAATGTAACCACACTTATTGTGCAGAGTGTACCTGGAAACTTGTCTGGGAGACTTAAGAGTGGCAAAGAAAATGATCCCTCTGTTCCAAAATACCCCTCTCCCCCACTTTATTGATGTAATGATGACATTGCCATTTATTTCGGTCCTTCTGAGGCTGTGCTCTTGGCCAATCTCCCCTCTGTGGCCTTTCCCAAACACCTGCTCTATGGCCAGTTGACCAGATGTCCGTGTGTCCAGACATAAGAGCAAGGGACATTTACACGCCCTGTGAGGTAGACCCCGGCACCTGCAGTTACAGAGTAGTAATTGAACTTGAGGGAATCAGCAGCAGGATTTCGTGATATACATGAAAGTCAACAACTGGACTGCATCACTGTGTACAAACCCATCAATGCACCGACTGTCCTACCAACACTCAGGGATGTAAAAGCCTTATGTGGAAAAAAAACAGGTATTTATTGCCTACAAAGAGGTATTTAATATAATTATCTCACTCTTTCTAATACCTCATCAAGTAGGAGTGATACATCTTAGGAGGAAATAAAAGTCCAGAGAGGCTAAATAGCTTAAATAACTTAATCCAAATTATACAACCAGTCTGTAACAAGCACGGACTTCACTGCAGCTCTGACTACTAAGGATCCTCTACTGTATATTGCTTTAAAAAAACCTAATGGAAACCACTCCAAATCAATGAGGGAAATAGACCTATAACCTATCACAAATTAGAGTCTAGTACAAAACTTCCAGGGTTTGTTTTTTTTTTTTTTTTTCAAGAAAAGCATGTCACTTGCAGTAGTTCTCAGCCTCAGGGACCCAGGGGACACTTGGGGTACCTGACAATAATGCCGAGGCTGTATCTCAAGCCTGGTGATTTGACTTAATTCTGCTAGGGTGTAACTTGAACATGGGGATTTTCAAATCTCCCTGGCTGACACCAGTGTGCAGTCAGCCGCAGTGGAACTAAATGGTCTCCAGAGATGGTGTGATGTTGTAATAAGGGCTGACAGCCTTCCAGGCTCATCTGGAGGTTGTTCATGGGAGGCTTAACAAATACAAACAGTTCTGACACAGAGAAGTTGTAATCTTTAGAGTTTCTGGTTACATTGGCTTTTTAAATTTTTGGTCCAAATCATGCCAAGTTTCATGGCCTTGTGTAAGTGCTAGGAACAACTTGGTGCCCTTCCCGATTGTGTCTCCAGGGACCTGTAGACAGGAATTATGAAGTGTTGTAAACTATAAACCTGGGATTTGATTTTCCAAAGAAAGCATGATACCTCAATAAAAATGATGGAATATGTACTTTCAGAAAGGGCAGCCATGAGTGACACCAAGCTCAGATATTTTTCTTCTTGATTTTTTAGGGGGTGTGGGGGGGATCATCCTAATTTAGCAGAATGTAAGTGTGGATTGATTCTTAGGGTAAGGGCCTGGGGAGGCAAAGGGGAGGTGGCATCTGAATTCACAGTGTGTAGGAAAAGGCTGATATCCAATATTGTCTAACTCCTTTTTATAAACTTAGCTCAGAGACATGACAGCTATGAAATCAAGCTGTCCTTGGATCTGTAAAGGCGCTGAAATGTTTTAGTGACAGTGTTTTTTAGTTAAGGTCCCAGTGGTATGGCACTTTGCAATTTGTAAAGCATATTTACATATATTCTATGGTAGAGTGAGGGCAGAATATCCCAGTTCTTCACTTTTCCCATGATATGTACCATTTTCAATGTGATTTGATAGCCAGTAGGGCGCTTTCAATCTGGGCTGGCCTTGTGGCTTACTTTAAATAATAGAATGTGGTGTAAGTAATGTGCCAGGTTTTGACCCAAGGATGCAGGAGGAAGTCCATGGTTACTTACTTTCTCGGGATCCCTAATTATCTGTACTGGGACCAGCTTAACCTGTCCTGTCCAGATAAGGAGCCACTTGGAGCACAGATAGTCATTGCAGTGAACCTACCATACATCAGCCAAGATATTGATAATTACCTCCACCCCATTCCCTAAAGCCCAACAAAAGTCCATGACTTTTTAAGCTACTTAGATCCAGAAGTAGTAAAGTAGATTTTTTTTTCCTTTTGACATTAAGTCATTGTGGCAAAAAAACTGTAAATACCTTCTGGTGGCTTCAGAAAGTGTGATAATCATTATTGCAGAAAAGGTGGGTGATTTCAATTTAGTGCCTTTGCAGTTGGTGAAAACCAGGGGGTCTGTCATTCATGAGTTGTAGAACCTGGGGTTGATTGAGTTTTCAGAATTGGTTCCCCTAGCTGGAAAGTGATATAATAGAATTTCCCCTGGAAAGCTGCTCTGAAGATTAAGGTAGATAAGCCATGTACAGGGCCGTGTTCATGTAAACACTATAAATTCAAGCTCGTACAATGACAGTGATATCAAGGATCGATCAAGGTTTCATGTCTAGGAGTCAGGGACCAGGCCTTCACATTTTTTTTTTTGAAAGCAGGCTTCCTGATTCCTGACTCAGAGTTGTTATTTCCCTCTTCTCCATTTTCTTTGTTCTCTCTTTCCCATTTCTGCTTTCTGCTCTCATCTGAGAGCTTATTTTAAGTTTCTAACTCACCATCAGGCTCTTCTAGTTCATAAGACCTTTTAAAAAGTGAAAGTGAGCTTCCAATGGTGCAATGAATTATCTGATTCAAGACTTATCAGGGAGAAAGCAAACTATTCTTACAGGAAAACACTGGACCTATCATACTGGAGTTCCCCGTAAAACTAGGACCATCTCTCACACAGATCTCGCAGGCAAGAGGAAAGTTTGCTAAACAGAAATCTGAATGGCTGGGCTCGAAGGCAGAGGAACTCTAAATAGAGAAGTTAGCAGTGTCTCATGAACACTGTAACCCCATGGGCAGTTTCACAAAGTGAATGCTTTGATGCATATTCTAGGATTCAAAAAAACAAAAAGAAAAACAAAACAAAACAAAACAAACAACAAACAAAAAACCAGCCCACTAATAATGCTTTGTTCTTGAAGCCTTTTCTCTTTCCCCTGCACAAAGATCCCTCTCCTGCCACAGTCGGCTATCATTTGCCTGCTTCTGCATGCCTGAGAATACAACTTCATTATTGTATTTTTACTTTATTGAAAGGAAAGGAGCTCCTGGGAGCAACCTTTTTAGTTTAGTTTGACACATGATGCCCATTTGTTACATACTACGCTTTGTTCAGATGGGGTTTCTTCACGAGCTCCTCAGGAGCAAGAAGCCTTTCTGCCCATTTGCTTAGGTGTGTGCTGGTCAGCAAGCATTGCTTGTGACATAGTGTTAGGTACAGACGTTCTGGGGAAGAAAAGCATCTGCAAGTCCCGCTGTCTAAACTTCCGAAGAGAAGGGAAATATATATCAAGATTATTTGTGGAAACAATTACTCAGTGCTGTTGGCTGCATCAGAATGTCTCTTAGGTAAGATTTGGAAGCCTGCTATTAATCAAGTTGCCTTGGGAAAGATCACCACTTCCCTCAGGATCCCGCTTTTAGCAGCAAAAAGCAGATGTTTTTCTAGATAAGAAACAAGCATTTTAAACTGCAGCATGCAGAGTTTAGTCAGCAAGAAACGGGGAGTCTAATTTACACACACAGTTGTGCTCTGCCCTCCCGGAATTATTCCCTCCTGTCATGCTAACCAGACATGTTTGCCAGCCTTTTGGGGTTGCTGGAATTTCTCTTTTGAATCAAGATTTTCTATCATTTTTAGCATCAACCTGGTTCATGAAATGCCTAATGATTTAATCTGGGTATAATTATATGCCTGTTTTAAATGAATTGGTGATTGTGGACATGCAAGCATACTTTTTGAAAACATGCCTGCTTATGGTATCCTTTTGGAATTTCCACTTCTTTGAAAAGTTTTTGTTGTAAGTATGAGTGTTTTGCCTCAAATATATCTATGTACCTCATATGTGCCTGGAGCCTGTGGAAGCCAGTAGAGAACATTCAATTACTTGTAACTGGAGTTATTATAGACAGTTATTAGCTGCCATGTGGGTGCTGGGAATAGAACCTAGGTCCCCTAGAAGAATAGCCTGTGATCTTAAGTTCTGAGCCATCTCCCTAACTCTGAAAATATCCACTTCTCTATATAATCATTGACATCACATTAAGTAGCAAACCAAATGCTATTTTGAATTAAAATGACTTAAATTCCACTTGTATTATACGAAAATGATAAGACCGAAGATCAGTCATTAAGTCTGTAGTATAAAAACAAGATTTTGCCTGTTTGATAGTTGCCTTTCCCACATAATTGTTAAGGCAGGGACTCTCATAGCAAAGAGAAGGATGTGTAGCCAGGTAATGAGCCCTCCCATCCTTTAACAGCAGGGAGACTTAAATGCATGGAACCTTGAAGTCAGCTTTGGATGGTACTGTGGGTGTGACTTAGCCTAAACACTCTGGTGTAGCCCTTCAGGTGTTCCATTTGATGGCTGTGCTTTCACTGTTTGATCTCCTCTAGAAGAGCTCTTATCGCCAGAAGAGACAGCATTTCCATATGTTACTGTGCATTTTATTATAAAAGTTGTAATTAGCTACTTAAGCCCTTTCTCTGCAAAGCCCCATTAGTGGTGTGAGCACAGGCAATGAAACTACCTGAAAACTGACTCATGGGAAAATCTAAAGGTCTCTTACATATATATTTTACAGTCCTTTTGGTAGGATCATGCTGCCCTGCCTTTGCCTGCTTATGTTCTTCCTTTATGCTGAGTGACCCTAGAGCAATTGTTCTCAACCTGTGGGTTGCAACCCTCTCATTGGAGTGGGTCAAACTATCCTTCAAATGAGTCACCCAAGACCATCAGAAAACACAGATATTGAAATTATGATTCATAAAAGTAGTACAATTGCAGTTATGAAGTAGCAAAAGAAAATAATTTATGGCCGGGGGTCACCACAACATGAAGAATTGTATTAAAGGGTCACAGCATGAGGAAGGCTGAGAACCAGCACTGTAGAGACAGCATAGATTTGAGAATAGGGCCATCATCCATTTTTCTCCTCCACCCCAAGTGTCCCAGTTGGCTTTGAACTTGACATGCATGATGCTTGTCTCCAAGTTTAATCATAGTTCAATGGAGTGGTGAAGAAGTGTGGGGCTTTTACATGCCTGGCCTTGCTCTGAAATAACGACAAAGATACCTGATATATTTATCAAAAGCTCCAGGTACTAACTAAGCTGGGCAGATTCTCATCTATTCTAACCTGACTATGCTGACTTGGCCTGCTTCCCAGCCTGATTTCTAGCCACATGTCCTGTTACCAGCCATGTTGGTCTCACCCTGGCATCCTTCCTTTGTGTTCTCATGATGACTCTCCAGTCCCATCTGAGACCCTGTGCTTCTGTCAGGGCTTAGAAGTCTCACCTTATCTTCTCCTGACCAGTTATAGGGTGATCAGCTCTTTAGTAGCCAATCAGAAGATGATAGAGAACAATGTTTGATAAAATACTGAGTCAGGAAATGATTTATAATAATGACAATAAAAGTCCAGACTGCAACCAGATCTCTGGGTAGAGAAATCAGTATTTGAATATACAGTACACACAACATCCCCCAACAGAAGTGGGGATTGTTGATCTCTGACTGGACTTAGCTTGACTGTGGGGCTGTCCAGAACTTCTTGTTCACTACTTTTAACAAGACTCTTTGGAATGAGTTGAGGCTATAGATACAGGAGTTCACATGTCCTGCAGAATGTCATTGCAATTGTCCTATTGTGATAGCTTGTCATGCATTTTCTTCATAAAGTTAAAACAAAACAAAATCTAACACATACAGCCCTGTATACATATTTCTGGATAAAATGTTAAATGTCATGTTATGAATGGATATCTGAGCACTTTTCACAGTGCAATTGAGCCTTTTCACTGTGCTAAAGACTCACTGATATTAGTGACTCAGTTTCCTCTTCTTCTGTGCTCAGGGGGGCTTATCATTGTCCCCTATAGTTATTTTGGGGGCCATGTCCCGGGTTTTGTCTGATGCAATCTGGGATATCAAAGGCATTATAATTTTTAATTAAAAAGGAAAAAAGCAATGCATATTTGCTTACATTATATAATTATTTTAATTTTAAAAGTGGAATAAGAAATTAAAAATAACATGGTAAGCTGGCAAATTTAAAGCAATGAAATTAACTCTAAAGAAAATTGCTTTGTACCTGAGATAGTTAGGAAGAAAGACTTAAAAAGCATGAGGTAGATGGAACACTAGAAAATAACCTTTCAAAACTCATTTGAGACTCAGAGTTTGTAGAGCTCAACTATGCTCAGGTATCAGGGTGAGAAAGAATGTACTTTCCAAATACCAGAATGAATGATTCTGACGACTTCCTTTTTTTCCCAACAGAGCGCATGTTCTTCAGATATGTGTTATTCGGCAGTAGAATTCTCCTTTCCATTTCTTTCATTCAAATTGCCTCAATGGATTGGAATGAGCATATACAATATATTTTAAAAAATAAATCTTAATAGAATATCATATACCAAATCTTAACAAAGTACCATTTTCATGTCATTTTGGGGGGTGTTTAATATATTTTCTCCAATATGACACAAATCTTATTAGGAAGTCACGGAGGAAACATAAAGCAAGCATACATTCAATTCAAAGCAATGTTTGAAATGACTAGTGTGTAAGGATCTTGACTTTTCAGTAGAATAAATGCACTAGCCTGGGATAGCAGCCGGAGGGGTCTGGCTCATCCTTGCCCACCACCCGCTGCTCACAGTATGCTCTTTGAAGTCACTCTTGGGCTGATCTTGTTCTTGTATATGCGGCTGCATCTTTTAGTAAGCGTCTCTGTCTCTACAGCTTAATTAACCTTTATTACTTGGAAATTCATATTCATGCTTAGGCCCAAATTGATGGCTTTATACTCTTGAATTTTCAAAGAGGGGATTGGCTAACAATAGAAGCATTTGAGAAAATCTAATAATTATCCCAGCTTGGCCACTACCAACTTACACAATTACAAGCAAATTATCCTACATTGTTCAATCTCTAATAATTGACTGTTGGGAACTGACAGCAATTACCACTATTTACCTCCAAGTAGATTATTCATTTTGATATTTGTCTTTTAAAATGCAAAAGAAACCTATTATGACTGAGAAGAGGGCTATAAAAATAGCTTGGTGCTTTGCATTGGGAAAAGCTGTGTGTAAATCCAAACTCTGTCATTTACTGGCTTAAAAATCTTAGACAAGGCTGGCAGGATGGCTCAGCCAGTAAAGGTGCATTGCTGCAAAGCCATTTGTCTATAAGCCTGATGACTTGAGTTAGATCCCCTGGAGTTACAAGCTGGAAGGAGAGAAACTGACTCCCACACCGTGCCCTCTGATTCCCGTATGTATACCAGGGCATGTGTGTGTGCAAGTGCATGTAGACACCAGTGTGCACAAAATAAATAAATGCAAAGATGTCACAATCATATACAAGTCATTTAAATTTTGGAGCCCATTTCTTCTAATATGCGATGTGCCATCTTACCGTTCTCCCAGGACTGTTTTGGGGACTGGGAGACAAGTGTCCCACACAGTGCTGGCCAGTGGAGAGGGCCCATAAGAAAGCGTTTCTTTTCTCTGAAGTGTTTGAGTAGGAGACTTAAATTCTCCTTCAAATGTCACTGAGCAGTGAAGCCTGACCGAGTCCCAGGATTGGTTATCTTTTTGTTGATTCACAGTGACCCCACATCTACTCTGAATAATGAACTCTCCATTGCTGGAGAATTCTGATTTCATTATTCTTTACTTAACTAACCTTGAAAGTGGAAATGAGATCTTTTTCTTTTGGACTTATTACTTATAATTCCAGAAGAAAATTGGTCATTAAGTCAAAAGTTCCTGTTAGTTCATTTCTTGTTCTAACATATATTATGGGTCCCACTGTACTCGGAATAAAAATCAGAGGCCTCATTGATGCTTACAGGGCCCTGTGAGGTCAGAGGTAGATAGCATTTGTGCCCTTGCATCCTCACACTCACTTCTCAGGCCCCCATACCTTTGTGTTGCTTTTACACACTCAGTCCATTGCCATCAGAAGCCACTCTTCATAAAGAACATTAGGCCCCTTCCTTCAGATTTTTATATTGGGTCTTTCTAGTACCCAAGATTCATCTTCAAATAACTTCCTTAGGAAGCGATCCCTTAAATAGCCACCTCTTCCCTAAGACCAACAAAATCTATCCAAGCAATATGTATTTGTTCCTTATAGAAAGAATCTAAAAACATAGAAGAGTATTTATAAGCCTCAGAACTGCATTGTACATTATCTTTGTTTGTTAACCATCTCTTTCACTGAAGCACAGCATCTAGATAATGGAGAACACTGCTATCTCCTAATCCAGGATTGCTGCTTGGTGCTACACACACACACACACACACACACACACACACACACACACACACACGCACACACAGAGTGTGTGAGAGAGAGAGAGACAGAGAGAGAGAGACAGAGAGAAAGAGAGAGACAGAGAGAAAGAGAGAGACAGAGAGAGAGAGAGAGAGAGAGAGAGAGAGAGAGAGAGAGAGAAGCACACAGTCTCATGTATTTTTTTCTCTTAGTTTTGTTTCCCTAAGGCCAACCCTTATTTGTATATTTAGTTCCAATGCCTAATGCCAAAACTCTAGAATAGTCCTGTATAATAGGAATTTAAGGTAAACCACATCAATGATTTAAAATTATCTAGTAGCCATGTTAAAAAGCACACATATACCAAATTTAACATATAATATGTTATTATCCCAATCCGTATTTCATATAAAGTTTATATTTATATTCTTTTTAAAATCTGTGGTGTGTTTTAAGCTTGTGAGCCATGCCAATTTGAATATGCATGTTTTCTGCTCACAAGCCATTTGTGACTGGATGATATTATATTGGATAGTACAATGCAGGTAATGTTTGACAGATGTTTCTCGACTTACAATATCTAATGTATATTTATTTTCCCTCTGACATGACTGACAGGGCTGCTCACACCCTGCTCTCTCGTCTGATTTTCATCATGTTTTTAGATCTAGATACTTGTGTGACTCTAGATATATGTATATAATCTGCATTTACTAGTTCTTAGTAAGTATCTTCCATAGCTTTCAATAATATGCTTGATAGTGTTTTTAATTCTTCTGTTTCAGGAATACTAAAGTTTCATCTCCAGCCCTCATTTCAGCCTGTTACCATGTCTACAATACCCTACCTTTGTTCTTCCCTGTTCTGGTTTCTATAGAGCCATGTTATCTATGCACACACACACAGATGCCCACACAGAGACATAGACACACAGACACAGACACATATACAGACACACATGCACACAGATACACACGTGCACACAAACACACAGACACACAGACACACAGACACCACAGAAGGGTGTCTTCCTCTATCTCTTGTCCCTATTGTCTTGAGACACGGTCTCTCATTAACTGGAATTGTGGCGTTTCAGCTAGGCTTTTCTTTGGATCTGTTTGTTTTCATTTGTTCAATGTTGGCTTTGCAGAAATGTGCACCTGCACTCAGATTTTCATGAAAGTTCTGGGGATTTGAACTCATATCCTCATAGCAAATGCTCCCCAGCCTCATGTCTGAATATTTCTAAAAAGTCATACAGCTGCAACAGAGAGTGAGAGAGCCTCTGTGGAATTCTAAGTGATACAGATGGAGACACAAAAACTCAAACTCAATTGTCTTAGAACTGAAGACCAAAAAGATTTTCCTTACAGTGAAGAGAATATGTTATGTATTCATGGTATTAGATAATGGGATAAAATACCAGATGCTAATTTGAAGACTTTTTATTATTTTATGATTTTATTTCTGGAGATTAAATATAGCAAGGAAATAGATTCACATTTAGTATGACAATGATTTTTTTTCTTCTGTAAAGCAAGCTCTTTATAGACCAGGATTTTGTTCTGTGGAAGACCAAATGCTGACAGACCAGACTCAATGGAGACACACAGTCAGGAAAGCTGTGTCATTTGCAGAGGATATATTCACATTTGTTTTTCTTTTAAAAATTAGACTTTGATGTATAAAAATTACAAACTCTGAAGGGTGTGAGATGGAATCTCAGAGTCATTTTGATTTGCATTTCCCTGATGACTAAGGACACTGAACATTTCTTTAAGTTTTTCCTTAGCCATTAGAGATTTCTCTGTTGAAAACTCTGTTTAGCTCTGTACCCCATTTTTAAATTTGGATATTTGGTTTGTTGATCTCTAGTTTCTTGAGTTCTTGATATATTTCAGATATTAGCTCTTTGTCAGATGTGGAGTTGGTGAAGATCTTTTTCCATTCTGTAGGCTGCTGTTTTGTCCTAAAGATAGTGTCCTTTTCCTTACAGAATCTTTTCAGTTTCATGAGTTTCAACTCTAATTGTTGATTTTAGTGCCTGAGCTATTGGTGTTCTGTTCAGAAATTTATCTCCTGTGCCAATGTATTCAAGGCAGTTCTCCACTTTCTTTTCTATTCAATTTAGTATGTCTGTTTTTATGTTGAAATCTTTGATTCACTTGTACATGAGTTTTGTGCAAGGTGACAGATATGGATCTATTTGCATTCTTCTGTATGCAGATATCCAGTTAGACAAGCAACATTTGTTAAAGATGCTTTCTTTTTTCCATTGTGTAGTTTTGGCTTCAAGTGTCCATAGGAGCCTAAACTGGCCATCTCTTGTAACCTGGCAAGACTTCCAATGGAGGTATGGGGACACCAACCCAGCCACAAAACCTTTGATCCACAATTTGTCCTGCCTACAAGATGTGCAGAGGTAAAATGATGGAGGAGAATTTGAGGGAAAGGACAACCAATGGCTGGCCCAGCTTGAGACCCATGCCATGAGAGGAATCCATCCCTGACACTATTAATCATATTCTGCTATACTTGTAGACAGAAACCTAACATAACTGCTATTAGAGAGGCTTTACCTAGCAACTAATGGAAACAGATGCACAGACCTACAACCAAACATTAAGTGGAGCTTGGGGAATTCTTTGTAGAAGGGGAAGGGAAAGTGTAAGAGGAAGGGGAAGGAGAAGGGGTAGGGGAAGGGGAAGGGGAAGGGGAAGGGGAAGGGGAAGGGGAAGGGGAAGGGGAAGGGGAAGGGGAAGGGGAAGGGGAAGGGGAAGGGGAAGGGGAAGGGGAAGGGGAAGGGGAAGGGGAAGAGGTAGGGGAAGGAAGGATTGAAGGAGCCAGAAGGGGCAAGGCCACCACAAGAAAACCTACAGAATCAACTAACATGGGCTCATGGGGGCTCACAGAGACTGAACTGCCAACCAGAGAACAAGCATTGGATGAACTGAGGCTCTCTGCACATAGGTAACAGTTGTGTAGTTGGGTCTTCATGTGGGACTCACAAAGCTGGAGCAGGGGCTATCTCTGACTACATTGCCTGCTTTTGGATCCCTTTCCCCTAAATGGACTTCCTGTATAGCCTCAATAGAAGAATATGTGCCTAGTCTTACTGCAACTTGGTATGACAAGTCAGGTTGATATCCATGGGAGACCTCCACTTTTCTGAGCAGAAAGAGAGAAAGGGTAGATGGGGGTGAGAAAGTGAAAGGGAGGAACAGGGAGGAGAGGAAAAAGAGGAAGCTGAGATCAGGTTGTAAATAAATAAATAATTAAAAACCCCTTCAAACTCATATTTTTAGTTGAGCCACTAAATCAGGTTGTAATGTTTATTTAATTTATAAATCTTGCAAACTGATTATCAGCTTAAGAGCTTAGCAGTTAACTTGACTAATTACAGTTCTTTATATATTTTAAACATTAACAGATTTGCTTTTTCTGAGAACTAAGTGCTTAGAACAAATCATTTCTCTCTCGGTACTCAAACAGCAGTCTATTCACTAAGTGGAATTTCAAATATTGTACACATCAATTTCTTTTATATATTATAATCATATGTATAAACACAAGCAAACCATTTATGCCTTTTAACTTAAAAGTTATAAATCTAAAAATCAATTATTCACTTAATTCCATTAGAAATATTTTCAATCAGATGTTAAATGTTTTGATGTCTTAGATTTATTGAGACTACACATTTGTTTATTTTATGATTTCATTCTCCTCTCAGTCTCACTGGCATTGAAAGAACCTTAACTCACTGAAGACAGGGTCACCATCCAGAGTTTTGGTCTCTCCTCAGGTGGTAGAGGAAGATAATTCTCTGGTTTTGTGTGTTTGGGACAATAGCTTGAACCATAGACCCTCCAGATAAAGTTCCAATATGGCCCTGCTGAGTCTTGCCCAAGGCCTTTATCCATAAAAGATATTTGCTTTTTAATCTTAGTTACTGATACTCTATTCAAGGTTCTCTTGCCTTATGGGCTGGGGAGATGGCTCAGTGGTTAAGAGCACACTGGCTGCTATGCAGAGGACCTGGGTTCAGTTTTTAGAATCAATATGGTGGTTTGGGAACTCCAGGTCCAGGAGATCTGATGCCCTCTTCTGCCCTTTGCAGGCACTAGGAATTTACATGGAACACATATATACATATATGCATGTAGGCACAACACTCATATACATGAAATAAGAAAGTAAATTTATATAAAGATCTTCTTGCTTTACATTGTGTGTTCAGTGTGCACATGTACAGGGGGTATATGCATGTAAAAGCCAGATGTCAATGTGTGGAAATAGGTACAGTCAATTATGTAATTACTTGAGATTCAAGTTGACTCAGGTCAACTTGGCAGCGAGATCTTTTACATGCCAAGCTGTCTCTCCATCTCTCAAATGAAGACTGTTGTATGTGATGTATCTAGACTTTACTGCTTGAGCTGGATAAATGAAGAATAAGTTTACCAACAGGTGGGAGTTAACAAGATTAGAGTCGGAGTTTTCCCTTTCTTCATCCTCCTCCCATGGCAGGGCTGAGGTACACGGGCTTTTCAGGAGGTTCTGTGTACTTTTCAGCTTTCCTGGCTGTTCAGCTACAAATAAAAGATGGTACTAATACTAGGAAATTTTAACTACTCTTAAAAAATATGATTTTCATGAACTTTGAAAGTTCCTGAACAGAACACCAGTGGCGTATGCTCTAAGATCAAGAATTGACAAATGGGACCTCATAAAATTGCAAAGCTTCTATAAGGCAAAAGACACTGTCAATAAGACAAAACAGCAGCCAACAGATTGGGAAAAGATGTTTACCAATCCTACATCTGATAGAGGGCTAATAGCCAATATATACAAAGGACTCAAGAAATTAGACTCCAGACGACCAAATAACCCTATTTAAAAATGGGGTACAGAGCTAAACAAAGAATTCTCAACTGAGGGAATTCAAATGGCACCTTAAGAAATGCTCAACATCCTTAGTCATCAGGGAAATGCAAATCAAAACAACCCTGAGATACCACCTCACACCAGTCAGAATGGCTAAGATAAAAAATTCAAGTGATGGTAGATGCTGGCAAGGATGTGGAGAAAGAGGAACACTTCTCCATTGTTGGTGGGATTGCAAGCTGGTACAACCACTCTGGAAATCAGTCTGGCGGTTCCTCAGAATATTGGACATAGCACTACCTGAGGACCCAACTATACCAATCCTGGGTATATACCCAGAAGATGTTCCAACATATAACAAGGACATATGCTCCACTATGTTCATAGCAGCCTTATTTATAATAGCCAGAAGCTGGAAAGAACCCAGATGTCCTTCAACAGAGGAATGGATACAAAAAGTGGTACATTTACTTAATGGAGTACTACTCAGCTATTAAAAATAATGAATTCGAGAAATTCTTAGGTAAATGGATGAAACTAGAATATATCATCCTGAGTGGTTAACCCAATCACAAAAGAACACACATGGTATTTACTCACTGATAAGTGGATGTTAGCCCAAAAGCTCGAAATAGCCAAGATTCAACTATCTGATCACATGGAGCTCATGAAGAAGGAAGACCAAGTGTGGATGCCTCAGTCCTTCTTGGAAGGAGTGTCAGAATGCTCAAGAGAGCAAATAAGGTGACAAAGTGTGGGACAGAAAGTCAAGGAGGGGCCATCGGGAGACCACTCTACCTTGATATCCGTCCCATGTGCAGTCGCCGAAGATAGACGCTGATATGGATGTCAGGAAGTGCATGCTGACAGGAGCCTGATGCAGCTGTCTCCTCGAAGGTCTACCGGAGTCTGACATATCCAGAGGCGGAAGCTACCCATTGATCTCATCAAGGGTTCCCAATGAAGAAGTTAGAGGACTGAAGGAGCTCAAAGGGTTGGTGGCCCCAAGTGAGAGCAGCAATGCCAGCCAAGCAGAGCTTCCCAGGGTCTAAATCACCAGCCTGGGAGCACAGAAGGTGGCACCCATGACTTCAGCTGTATACTTAGGGGAGGATGGCCTTGTTGGGCATGGGTGGAAGAGGAGATCCCTGGTCCCATGAAGGCTGAACACGGAGCGGGGAAGAATTCGAGGGTGGGGAGGGGAGAGGGGGTAGGTGGGAGCACACCCTTGTGGAGGCAGGAAGGGGGATGGGATAGGGGGTTCCTGGGTGGTGGGGGGAATGGGGTGAGGAGATAAAATCTGAAATGTATTTTAAAGAAATAAAAAATAGAAAAATATGATTTTACTTGATGCAGAATTATATCACTTCATGTATACACATACACATGTGCACATATGTATGAAACAATAATAAAGTAGCTGCTTTTTATAAAACAATAATTTGGAAGTCAAAATTTTCTCTGGATATAATGAAAGTGACCATTGTGTTAGGTCTTGCCCTGGAAACTTCTAATAAAAAAGAGCTGTCGTTTGTTATTCAGTTGAAATAGGATTCTTAAGGAATGTTGAGTAACCCACACCCTCAAGTGTGTACTTTACAGCTTCTGTAGTCCTTCTTCTATCCATGAGTGCGGAAAGCAGAGGCTATCAGAGTTTTGGGTCTTTGGACTGTGGAGGTAGTTCAGTGGGAATTGTGTGTGTGTCATAGGTGTTGTTCTGGGTTTGGATCTCCAGAAGCCACCCCAGGCCCTAGTCATAATAGCACTTATCTCCAATCCCAGCATGCCTGTAGTGAGATTGGAAGTAGAGACAGAAGAATTTCCAGAAATGCACAGACCAGCTAGCCTGGAGAGTAGGTCAGTAAACAAGAGACCCTGTTGCAGATAAGGTGGACTGTGTGGACATTGTGGGAAATTGTCATTTAACCTCCACAGGCATGCCATGCCACATGCATACTTGCTTTCAAATAAACATGCAGGCAAACACATCATAACGTATATGCCCATTGCACAGATTAAGAAATGTCTGAGTTTATATTTAAAGCCCCTTTCATTAATTGTAGCAAATACCACTCTGTGTGGTCACTTCTTTTTCTTTTAAAATGAACATTTAAACAATGAAAATGTTCATTGTACGTATACAGTGATTATTACTTGAGTGACCTAGCTGTGTCTGATGCAGCTTGTGTTAGGCTTTTTTAGTAAGAATAGATTTCCCATTGCTTTTGTGGTGTTTGTGCCTATAGTTGGTTACTTGACCCATTTATTGATTAGTTGTTGAAAACAGCTCATCTCAGTTCTCATTTTTCCCAGAGTTCCATGGCTTGTATTTACGGATTGGAAAGAGCCAAAAGACTGGTGTACTTTTTTTTTTGTGAATCTCTGTGCTTTCTGTTTGCAGAATGCTTTAGATCTATCTTCTAACCTTTTAAGACATCTTATTTATAGTATATATCTTTATCTATATGTATTCATGTATCACGTGCATACCTGATATGCCAGGATGGAAAAGATGTTGGATCCCCTAGGTGTGGAGTTACAGATGGTTGTGAACCATCATGTAGGTGCTGGGACTAGAACCCCAAGTCCTCTGGAAGAGCAGCCTGTGCTCTTATCCACTGAGCCACCACTCTGATCTCTAAAGTCAGATTGTTCAGATTTGTTGCTTGTTTCATTTTTCTTTTTTAAAATTTATTTATTTCTTTAAAATACATTTCAGATTTTATCCCCTCACCCCATTCCCCTCACCACCCAGGAACCCCCTATCTCATCCCCCCTCCTGCCTCCACAAGGGTGTGCTCCCACCTACCCCTTTCCCCCTCCCCACCCTCGAATTCCTCCCTGCTCAGTGTTTAGCCTTCATGGGACCAGGGATCTCCTTTCTCACCCATGCCTGACAAGGCCATCCTCCCTTAAGTATACAGCTGAAGTCATGGGTGCCTCCCTTTGTGCTCCCAGGCTGGTGGTTGTTTCATTTTTCTATTCAAAGGAATGTACAGCCTCAGTGGTGGCCCACATATCTCTCTTCATAGGCTCAAAGACAGGACAAGCGACAGATGAAAATTGAGAAGGAGTTGTGTATTTCCTGTTGATCTGTTTGCATTGCAAGTGAGGGGTGCAGAGTACCTCACGTGTACTTCCTAGCATCCTTCAATGTGTCCAGCCATCACACGTTGCAGCTCAGTTTTAAGGCACCCTGTGGGAGGAAGCAAATGTGGGAGAGCATGCCATTTTAATCAATTAAATGGCATTAACAAATTGCTGTTCTCTTCCTAGGCTTGTAAAAGTAAGGCTTATTAAGGGAAAAGTTGACATTTATTGCATAAAGAAAAAATGTACTTGCTATTTGCAAGCAGTTCCTTTTTTGTTTTGCTTTGTACTGAGGACTAGATTTTGTAGGTTTTTCCTTTTGCTGGTTGTCAGGGAGCTGTTTTAGAGAAGATGACAATGACTGTGTTCTCAATGAACTGCTATAAACTTGATGAGCCTAAGGACCACAGTCCCCCCCCACCCCTTTTGGCTCTACATCCATGTGCTATATTATGAAACAAACCATTCAGTGTATACTAAATCAAATTGAATTAAAATAGTCTTCCTGTCATAAAGCACATACATGCTTATATTAAAACTAGAATATGTAGGAAAGTTATGGAAAAGTTCAGGCTTTTCTGTGATCTCCAATTATCCATATGCCAGAGAAATCAATCTATGAACTTTTTACTTGAGAATAACACAGAAGAATTGCCATTCAGGGTGTACAGGCCACGATGCTCTCCAGAAGACAAAGTGACAGGGAAGTGACATCATGCAGTATGCTTGCAAGGCAAGTTCATGGTGCTGGTTCTGAAACTGGTGAGTTCTAACTGGTGAGTGTCAGTAGTTACTAGGTAAGAGTTGTAATCTTACAGTTACAGCTAGGTTCATGTAGTTTTCAACTTGAATTGCAAGATGGCTTTGGAACAACTATGTGTGAGCTTCATTCTTTTTCCCATTACCTCTTGACAAATGTAGTTGGGTATAGCCTAAGTAACTCCATTTTGTGCCTTCAGCTCTCAGAAGGGTCCATAGAATTGAAAAACCCTTAAGATCCTTGGAACAGAGTAGACCCAAAAGACAGAGGAACAGATCTTCATAGGCTCGGTGATTTATTTGAGGGTAGATGAAAATTGAGAGGGATCTTAGGGGTTTCCATGTAGACAAGCCACCAGCCATTTCTGAAGGGTGGTTTTGGGGTTATAGGCCCTTCTGCTATAGGGATTAACTTCATTGCAATGGACCAAATTGTGTTTCCACTAATTTATATTTTGAGATCATAGCCTCTATGGTAATTGGATTTGGAAACAAGATGCTTAAAAGGATGTTTAAAAAGAAAATCAGGGTTAAATGACATCAGGGATACTCCCTAATCTTGCAGGATGGCTGTCCTGAAAAAATGAAGGGGTTATTTTAAAGTAGGTGTGTACATAAAGTAAAGACTGTGTGATGATGAGGGAAGGAGAGAATCCTCATGGTAAATCTAATATCTTGATCTTGGATTTATAATCTCCAGAACAGTAAGAAACACATTTCTTTTTTTTTTTTTTTTTTTATGTTGCTCAGTCTGTTGACTTCAAGATGACAGTCTTGCTGGACTACTCCCTGCAGGAAGGAGGGTAGTTAGCTGACAGTCTTGAGGAATATACCATGTTCAGTGACAAAGGTAAAGCATTATTCATCAGCTTCCAAACCCTCTTACCTCTATTGCTTCCATCTTATTGCACTGTTGGCTAAGAAAAGAGAGACATGGATTTGATGGTGGTCTTACTGCAGTTCACAATCCGTTCACAGCCTTGCCCTGGCTTAGACTTCTCTTGGTTTCACGATGCAAGTGGTAGAATTTCACTGCCAGGGACAAAGCAGGATTCGGCAGTGCTATCAAGACAAAGAGTGTTTCAGATTACACAAGTTTAACACAAATATTATAGAAGTTTGATCATGTTTTAAGTGATGACCTTGGAGAATTGACTAAGTCCTGATGTGTCTCAGTTGCCTTATATCTAAGGAAGATAGTGATAGAATTGTTAGAGGGTTCAAATGGGTTAATAATACATAAAATGCTGGAAACAGTACCTGACAAATAAATAAATAGACAAATAGTAGGAGTGATGTATGAGCTGGTGGCCATGGCAACGGAACTAACAGTGTCAGCAATGTTATTGAAGATGACAATAACTATTGGTTTTTCACATGCAATCTAACCAAAAATACTTGGCCATACTGGAAATATCTTGCCCCCTTTTCCAAGGTTCTTTTTGGTTTGGTATAAGATAGTTTGATTAACTTGGGCTGTCCAATCCCAATTAGCAATCTTCATAACCTGTAATGTATGCAGGACTCCATCTTCCCTAGTGAGAACAACTCATTGTATTGCTTGAATATCTACATCAAGCCAAGAATCCATGTCATGTTGATCTTGGATCTTGATGGTGACTTAGCCTTTTGCTGCTCTGTGGATTTAGGATATGAGCTGGGACCTTTTTCGTTGCGGTCCCTTCTTTTTGGATGGGTTTTCAATCCCCTTTCTACTTGCATCAGTTTGCTTCCTAATCCATCCTCAAGGAGTTTCTAGGATGTGCTGGCACCAAGGCGGGGCTGCTAAGTTTACCATAAAATAATTTAACTTGCATGATTCCTTTCCTATTACGGTTCCATTTCCCATCGTTTCTGTAAGTGTATTTCCTGCATATCAGCCAGGTTCTGTCTCATGTGATTTTTTGCTACAAAACCTCTGTATGTTCGAAGGTTTTACTCAAACTGCCCTCAATGAACAGCTTATGTAACATTTTGTATAATTTTAAATCCTGGAGTAGGTGAAGGGTATTTCTGGAAAGCACAGATAATTCTGTGTCAAGTGTGGCAGAAAATAGACGAGTTGGCCTAGAGTTTGTGTCACTGAGGATGGATTTTCATGAAAAGTCCAGCAAAATAGACCTCTTTTAGAGTTTTTCATAAAAAAACACTATTCTATCAAATGCTTCCAAAAACTGTATCCAAGGAAGCCTTCTGAATTCTCTGACCTTGGTAAAGATTTCCTTCCATATATGAAAGAAATTGTGCCATGTTTACCTTTATAATTTCCATACCTAGAAAAGCTTCTGGCACATTGTTGGAGCTCAAACATTGGTTGGATGAATAAAGATGTTTTTGAACGTGTATCTATTCCTTCCTTCTTGCATGCTTTAGTCTTGGCCAAATCTTTCATGGGAGAATGACACTAATTTGCTTTTTTTTTTTTTTTTTTTTTTTTAAATCTTCCTGTCAAGCTATTACTTTAGGATTTACTGCCTGACTATCTGAGGGCAACAAAGGGCAGAGAGAGAAGAATGTAAAACACTGCAGGTATTTATTCTAAGCATAAGTGCAGAACACTGCATTAGTCACTGGCCATGATAAAGGAAAATGTGGGTGTAGAAAGTCTTAGTCTTAGGCTTGTTTTGTTTATGTAATTTAGGCTCCAAAATGCATTCTTGGAATGTGTTCTATCTCTTTACCCTTCTGACAGTGTGTGTGATGACAGGGGTATGCAGAACCTGGGTGACTGTGTTTTGGAGGTATGTCAAAACGCATTTGAATTTAAACTTTCTTGTATGTGTGACATTAAAAAATGCATCCTGGTTCTTTTCATCTCATTTTTCTATTTCAAGTATTTTACAAAGTTTATGCCAAATCTCATTGATTCAAGTAGGCTTAAAAATCAGTCTCAAATATAACCAACGGAAATAGCAAAATGCAACGGTGACATTATTCTTCTTTTCATTTGTGGGGCCCCTGCTCCAGATTCTTTTATTGGCTTGTTTAGTATTTTTCCTTACTCATGTTTATTTCAACGATCCTTGAAGTATTTACGTAAAGACAAGAAGCACATGGAATGTTTTTGAACTGCAGTCATTGAAATCAACGATTTTGTAAAACACTCTTTAGCACTGAAAATAAAAGTGAAGTTGAAAAGAGTTTTAAAAAGATTATAGCAATGACTATAGAACAGGGTGTCAAGCTTTGACTCAACCTCACATTGCTGAAGAAATGGAAGTGGTGGGCGAGGGGTCAGATTGATTCTACAATGGGATGAGCTCATTAAGGGGTCACTTTCAGCTTTGTCAGTCTGGCTGTCAGTCTCTGGTCCTTAATTAATTTATTTATATTACTTTTTACTGTATATATCCATTTTACACGGTACTGGATTACATAAAATTTGGTAATTTCTTAAGACTTCCTGAAATAGTAGTTGCTATAACAAAATATCAGAGTAAACACTCATTTTGGCTCATGCTTTCAGAAGTTTCAGTCTATGGTTAGTTGGTTCCAATGCTTTGGGGAAGGAATCTGTTCATGTTTACAAAGCCAAAAACGAAGGCAAAACCAACCAACCAACCAAACAAACAAAAAACCCAAACGAACTCACCACCACCACCACCAAAATAGAGAGAGGAAAACCATGAAGCTCTAGAATTCCCTCTTTAGCATGGTTTCCCAAAGATCCAACTTCCTTCCACTGGGTCCTAATTTCTAATTGTACCATTAACTTATAACAGTACTAAAGTCTAGTGATGATGAAGCCTAAAACACATGGGCCTTTAGGGGTTGTTACAAAGTGTAGCATCTTTAGTTGTAAAACCATTAAGTCTCTGAAGAAAGAGATTGAGGAAGACTCTAGAGTTCTCATGCTCATTGTTTGGTAGAACTGACATTGTGAAAACAACGGTTATATCAGAATCAACTAAAACATTTAATGTAGTCCCAACCAAAATGCCCACATTCACCACAGAATTAGAAAAAAAAAACGGGCTAAAATTCATATAGAACCACAAAAGACGCTTGGAGCAATCCCGAGAAAAAGGGGGCAGTGTAGAGGAATTATCATTCCAGATATCTTATAGAGCTAGATTAATAAACACAGCATGATATTTACATAAACAGACATGTAGACCAACAGGATAACAACAGAAATGCCCAAACATGACTGCCCGTAGCTACAGCCGAGTGATCTTTGATAAATACGCTACAAATGTGCATTGAGAAAAGACAGCATCATCAACAAACAGTACTGGATGAATCAGATGTCTGCATGGAGAAGAACAAACTAGACCCAGTTTTATCACAAACCCAGCTCTTGATGGATCAGAGACTTCAATGTGAAACCTGAAACACTGAAACTGCCAGGAGGAACCATAGGCAGTGCCCAACAAGACACAGCTGTAAGAAAAGACCTTCTGTCTAGGATTCAGTTAGCTCAGGAATTAAGGTCAACAGTTGACTAATGGGCCTCATAAAAGTGCAAAGATTTCTGTTTTCTTTTAACCAACATCTCTCTCTAGCTCATCTTTCTTTTTCTTTACACCCCCCCACCCCCAAGGATTTCACTGTGTAGCCCTGGCTGTCCTGGAACTCACTCTGTACAGTCAGAGAAATTGGCCTGCCTTTGCCTCTCAAGTGCTGGGAATAAAGGCATGGACCACTATTGCCTGTCTGGCAGCCAGCAGCCCATCTCTCTATTCCAGACTAGAACCAGGTCTAGTGTCCTTATCTTGAATCCCTTCCTGTGCAGTGTGCTGTGTCTATAGAATGAGACACCGAGTCGGATAAAATAAAATGAAAACAAGAGGTTCTCAATCTTCTTAGTGCTGTGACCCTTTAACACAGTTCATCATGTTCTGGTGACCCCCCTCCAACCAAATAAAATTATTTTCGTTGCTACTTCATAGCTATAATTTTAATACTGTGAATATCCGTTTTTTTTTTTTCTTCTGATGGTCGTGACCCACAGTTTGAGAACCAGTGGTCGAGGAGATGTGATGGTTGATGGGTATCTGAGGATGGGCGTTTGCTCAGCAGGTCTAGTTAAGCCTTTAATTTCCTAAGTGCCCTAGCACAGGAGACTTATTTCCATGACATTCTTTAAAAAACAAAGCCTGCTGCTTGTGGTCCTGTGAAATAAAGGCATTATGTTCTCAAGCAGAAAACCTGCCTTCCCTGAGAGACACGTAGCTGGCAGTATTAAAAGGGATTTCAGGAGGCATCTTTTTCTCAGATGGTGGTCCTAAAGCCTTGGGGTCAGAAATGTAGTTTTCTGAACTCTGGGGATGCGGGAGGTACGTCCAAGGAGCTGCTCACTGGACTCCTTCCCTTGGCCTCCTGGCCTCTGTTCCTCACACAGTGATCTCAGAGCGTGCGTGGTTTCCTACCGATCTTTCTTTGGTCTGGGACCCTCCAAAAGACCTTGTAGTTGGATATCACAATTCTTCCGGTGTTCACCGAGGAAAATCAAGATGAGGGAGGAGCTCCAAGTAGCAGAAAGGCTCAGAGTAACAGAAGCAGAAACATATGCGCATTTCATCCAGCAGGTGGCAGTGAGATCTCGTGGCTAGACTAAGGCAACCCAGACTCCAGGACCAAAGCGGAGAGCTGTTTTTGCTCTCCAAGGCGGATTCCAAGACCTGGTACCTGCCATCGCTCAAGCCCTCCGCAGATCGTGTAAGAGCTTTTCCATTTGATAATTTATAGGAACACTACTTGCTTCCCTTCTATCCAGTGGCTTATTTAGAAAGGGTAAGCGTGTTTTAATAAATCAGCAACCCTCCAAGTATGAAGGGAAATAAAATGTTTTGCAGCCTGGGGATGGCGAGGGTTTGTCTGCCTTTAGCACGCCTGTGACAGGACGGTCAAATAAAGACAAGGTTGTGGTTTTGATCTCTGTGGAGGCCAATTACTTTGTTCTATTGTGTGGTCACAGGCCTCAATGCCTATGTGTTTAATCACCTGAAATGCTTGCTCTGCATCTAGAAGGCCAGCTGTGTTGCAGGGGCAGAGAAATTCACCGGGGTTAGGGAAAAAGTTCGGTCTTAACGGCATGCAGTTTTGGATTAAAAATCCCTCTCCTTAAAGGCAATGGACAAGATCTGTGAAAGTCGCAGGGAGTAGTGTTCAAATCCCTTGGCTGTTCCTGTGATAATTCACTTGCACACAGGGAGAATGGGTTTTGCCACCTGAAAACAGTTAATTCTCTGCTTCAATGGATCATCTCTATAGGGACCTTTTCTTCTCTCCCTTTGCTGATCTCAGAGAAAGTCAGAGGTAGAGAAGAGCCTGGGAAGAAAGAGCAGATAGAGACTAGGCCCTTCTCACTCCACTGCCTTTTAGAGTCACTTGTGATTTTGTTTTGGATGAGCTATCTTTTCCCCTAACACAGGTATGTGGGTCAAACAGCTTCTTCGAGAGAAGAGTTCCCAGACACCCTGGTCCTGCATGGCCCATACATGAGAGCCCACCTTTCAGTTTTGCTTCATTTTGTACTGCCCCAGAGAGCCCTGTCTCGTGGTGCTTCACCTCAGTGGCTCTGCCAAGCACTCAGTTTTGCAAGCTAGATTTCCAAGATCCATGCCTGATACCTTACATCTCTTGACTTCTAGTCTCCCTACCAAATCTCGGTAACTTCATCTCCGTTAAATCCAGCGTTCACTCATTTGTGACATCACCTCACTTTTCTATGAGATCTCCATTTCTTCTGGTTGTGTTACCTCTGTTGGTATACAGGCATCCCCTCTTTCCTTCACTATCACCCTTCTGCAGAATGAAGCTTGTGTTGCTCTGTCTACAGGTTGTTCTGAAGCAAGTCTGTTTCTCTATATAGGATCAAGACCAATATACCTTTAATAACTCTTGTCTGAACTGGACATGGGAGCAGAGGAAACATGCTTGAATGTACCAAGACATCATGCATCCCTAGAGTCACGTATCTCACACTGTTGATCATGTGCTGACTTACAAACAGAATATTATGAAGCACTGTCTCATACTGCTGTGAGCAGGAGGGACACTACAAGCAGATGGAGAGGGGAGGCTTCAGGCAACTTTCCTGGAACCCTCTGCAGGTGACGTACTTGTTCAGAGCTTAGGGTTGTATGCTAGGGACTAAAGTCTCATATTTGGGGAATTCAGAATCTAGAGTGTTGGGACTCAGAAAGTAAGATTTCACATTATGATGCTGTAACTGAATATTGTGAACTGAAGGTTTTTGGTCTTGGAAGCAAGGTTTCTTTGTGCCTTCCCATCCTCTATTTTCCTGATACTTTATATAATGACAGGCCACAGAAATGATGATTCCTTCTCTAAAAGATGAGTCAGAGCAACCAGGACCTCGTTTCTTCAAACCCAGTTAGTCTAGGAGTATTACATTAACCCTCTTCATGTTGTTTTGCATAAAATCTCACTACAGAAAGATTCATTGATCTACCTTGCCTGATTGTGGATCATAAGACACATTTCAGAATGGGTCCTGTAAAAGGTGTATGGTGGGACCAAGGAAAATCTTTTTTCTCCTTTGAATCTCACACTGTGGAGGCCAGAAGAGGGTGTCAGATCCACCAGAACTGGGGTTATGGATGTTCCTGCCATGGGAGTGCTGGGAATGGAACCTGGTTCCTTTAAGAGCAGCTGGTGCTCTGTAGACACATTCTGCAGGACGGACCAACCCTTGACACTCATAAACAAGGGAGGTCCTTGCTACCTCATTCCCCAAAGACCAATCAGTTTAAAAGTCACACTGTTCTGCCAATCATATTGTGCCTAGTCACTGTTTCTGTAGTTCACCCCTTAAACTGTATAAAAATTGCTCTTAACTTCAACTCAGGGTTCTCTTGCTTACAATGTAAGGGAGCCCTGGTGCACCAGTATCATTAAACCTCATGTTACAGCTGGGAAAAACAAAGAACAGCTGGTGCTCTTAGCCTCTGAGCCACATCACACCACTGTGTGTGCGTGCGTTTGTACACGCGCATGTGCACAGAGGCCAGAAGAGGACACTGAACATCTTCCTCGGTCTCCATTTATTCTTTTGAGGCAGGATCTCTCCCTGTTGAAGTCAGCTAACTCCAAGGATCCTCCCATGCTTACTTGCTTTGGGGCTGGGATTATATTACACACAGGGCTTATTCCATGGGCGCTTGATTTTGAACAGCAATTCTCATGATTTCTCAGAAAGTGCTCTTAATAGCCACAGCTCATCATTTCTATGTAGTTGTCCTTGCTACACTCAAAAGCTCAAACATCTTCCCCCTTATAGGTCTTTTTGGTCTTCAGCTCTGAAGATGCCACATAGTGCAAAACATTGAATACAGTTGTCAGGTCCACTAGAGAGTTCTCTTGTTCACCTTTCTATAGAAATATGTTTCTGACACTTATGATATGGAAGAAAAGACTCACATCTTTATGGTTGTTTCTAAACTAGAAGGAAGGTCATTAAAATACACAAACACATAAACAAGGCTTATAATTGTAATTACTCTTTTGATGGAAAAGACTAGTTTATTGTGAGCAAGAAATAGTAGGGTCAAGATTTTGTTTAAGGATTAGGAAAGGGCTCCCAGAAAATGCTAAGACAGGGGGATGAAAAGGCGAGCGAAGCCTGCGCCTGCGCCTGCGCCTGTGGAAGCTTGGTGAGCAGCATTCTGAACAACAGGGGCCGGTGAAGGGAAAAAGACCTTAGAATTCACAGAGCCTCAGACTGATGTATGTGGCTGGGGCAAAGTGAACCTGGGCAAGAAAGTGAAGGGTGGGGTGGAAAGGACCTCCAAGGTCGTGCTCAGGATTGGACTTTGTCAAAGGTGATGGAGAGAGAGGCACTCTGAAGGTTTAGTAAATGATGCCATGAACTTATGCGTGAAACTCAGCCCGACTACAATTTGAAGGGAGCCAAATAAGAAAACATAGAGAGCACCTCCACTGTATTGAGTGGGTGGTATGTGGCTTCTTAGATGACTGTAAAAGGCAGTCCTGGTTGGCATGGGCAGGCTAGGGCAGGGACAGAATGTTCATAGCCAGGAGGCGGCAGACAGGTGTCAGGGACTGGCTCTAAGGAAAGTGTAGCAAAGCTATGGGCAAGTCCCGGTAAGCAATCTAGAGAAAGGGTGTAGAGATTCGGACTCAGGTGCCGCCTACTGTCTGTGCCCAAGCCCAAGACTACAGATTTCTTCCCAAAGTATGGGGCTGTGTGTGTTCAAGGAGGAGCCAAAACAGAAAAGCTTGGTACTGTAGGAATCAATTCGTTGGGAAACTGATCACACTCACAGAGGAATAAGGTCTGTGTTACTTAAGTAGCAGGGACATGAGATGTTGGTGTTTCCATGCTGCTGTTAACCATGGTAACTACTGTTTATCAAATGCCTATAACAGCCTCCACTCTGCTAGGTACTTGACATGTCATGTGTAATCTCTTCCCCACTATTCTTTCCAAAGTGATGATTTGAATGGCTAGGGACACAGAATGATCTGGGTCCCTTCAATTGCTGTTTCTATTTGCAGTCGTTGATCCTTTTACCTACCTGTGGGGGGGGGTGTTTTGTTGCTCTTTTTAGGGAAAGAAACTGGAGTTCTTCAGTGAGATTGCTGTTCTAAAGGAGATGGATCTGGATACATTGCGAAAGTGAGCTTTGAATTGTCATCTCGCTGGTTCTAAGATTCATGTCCATGCCATCTGTACTAGTTAATATTCTGTTGCTGTGATAAAACATCATGACTAACAGCACCCTGTGGAAGAAAGAGTATCTATGGGTTTAAGGTTTCTGAGCAGTGAGTACCCCATGGCAGGGAGCCATGTCACTGTGTAGCCAACATGGTAGCAGAAATTTGACCCTGAAAGCACCTATCTTCAAATGCAAGGAAAAAAAAAAAAAAAAAAAGAAAAGAAAGCAAACCGGCAATGGGGACAGACTGTAAACACTCATTCCCAGTGATGAATTTCCTTTCCACTAAATGTTCTACAACCCTGCCGAACAGTACCACCAACCACGGACCGAACATTCAAATGTTGGCATTTATGAGGACATTTTCATTCAAACCACTGTAACACCTACTAAAGAACTACTCATTGTCAGCAAAGTCTCCTAGGAGCAATGCATTTATTTATATGAATATCTATTCTCTTACTAGAATGTTAACTTATCGAGACCATGGATTATGCATTGTTTGTTTCTGAGCTTCGTTTGTGCAAAACCATTGTAAAACAGACAGTTGCTATAGAAAGGGTTGGTAGTTCTTCTATTAAGAATCTAAAGTCTGCTTTCATTTCTGTGTCCACTGGAGTGCTGTGCCTTTTCCTGTAAGAAAGGAGAGCTGTGTCTTCAGCTTCACAGTAGACTCACTAGCTCCTGCGCTTGCAAGGAACACAGTCAGAGGAGAAAGACTACTGGTGTCATCTAAGCTTCCTTTATGGATTTTTTTTCCTCACTCACATGCAGCTTCCCTAAGCCCCATACCCTTAGTTCATAGTTTTCCACCCGAAGCATCTGCAGGTTCTATAACTGGAGACTCAGCATGTACATCTTTTGAAAGGCTATGGCTTAGAGTTACTTAATGGACTCTTGAGAATTACATACACAAATCACTAACAGAGGCGCAGCGATGCTGGGATGCTGCTTGTGTGGCCAATTAAGATGCACGCTGCCTAACACCAATGTTTTCTCACAGTGCTAATCAACAGTAGATTTTAATCATGCAGTAATAAAAAAATGGAGAAATGAAGAAAAAAATCGAGAAAAAAACCCATTGTTAGTTTTTGGAATTATCTTAGTTCAATAGTGAAAAGTCTACAAACGACATGAAACAAATATTCCACATTAAGCACAGAGCCTTTGTAGAGTTGGGGTGGCAAAAGACAGGGCCAGTTTCATTACCACCTTGCTACTTCTGGAGCATGGCAGCTGTGCCGGGGATGGACTGAGAGAGTCTGGCAGTGGGTAGGAGGGGATGTGACTGTGGAGAGACTGTGAGAAACCACATGGTCCAGGGGGTGAAAAGGAGACTGCAATGGTATAGGGCTGATGATGTCACTTGGGCTCCTCTAAGCTTCAAGGATATGGCAAGGAGATGGGACCCCTCTGCTGCTGGCCAGGCATGAGAGGAGGATGAGTACTGTCCATGTATGAGGCAGGAGGCCAGTGTTGTCTGTTCAGAGACAGAGGTGCTGAGAGACTTGATTGCTGAAACAAGGGCATGGCTGTTGGAAGCATCCTACAGTCTGAAGCTGTGATGTGAACTCCACAATTATTATTATTATTATTATTTTTTGGTGGAGCCTACAACCTGTACAATTTTGGGAAGAGAGTTTAGAAATATGTTTTCTCCCTGAAAGTTTGGGGACATAAGTAACTGTATTAACACCTTGCTAAGGCTAAGGCTTAGTTAATTTTATGTTTTAGGCTTAGTTAATTAAAATGTCTCTTTAGCTATGACCCAGGGGCAGGGTCTACATGCTTACTACATACCACATGCTATATTACATGCTTACAGAGGTATGAAGACTTTTATTAAGGTCATACAGCCTTATGATAGACTGCAGTGTCTCTAGGCATCACTCATTCAGTTGCACACATTTGATTAAGGTGTTTGTGAGCCACCAACCACTATGTATATAGTGTGTGCATTCTTTGTTAGCTCTGCTAGTGACTTGTTATTTTGTTGCTTCATACTCTTCCCAAGGGAAGGTTAACTTCCAAGAGCCACATTGAGTGATGGACTTGTTTGGAAAAAATGCTTTCCCTTCTCCTTCCCTCCTCTCCCCTTCCCTCCTCTTCCCTCCCTTGTCCTCCTCTCTCCTTCCTTCCTTGCTTCCTTCCTTGCTTCCTTCCTTGCTTTCTTCCTTGCTTCCTTGCTTCCTTCCTTCCTTCCTTCCTTCCTTCCTTCCTTCCTTCCTTCCTTCCTTCCTTCCTTCCTAAGATGAGAACTTTAGGTAATTTCTAGGTAACAATTTCATTATTATGTCACTTCAGGTAGATGTTTGACTATTGAGTTTATTTATTTTTCTTTCTTTTATTGAAAATGAATATATCTCGTACAATATATTGTGATCATGATTTCCTCTCCCTCAACTCCTCTGAGATTCCTCCAACCTTCTCTCCTGTCAAAAATGCACATTTTCTTTCTGTTTGTTAGAAAACATATAGGCATTTAAGAATAAAATAAAACAGATTGAAATAGGACAAAACAAACAAGCAATAAGAAGGAAAAGGGACAAAAAAGTATAAGATACACATGTAGAGGAAGAGAAACTCATGTTCATGTGCATAGGAATTCCCCTAAAACCCAAGCCATAGTATATATGCAAATGACCCATAATTTTTCTTTTAAAGCTCTGTCAAAACCTTATGAGACAAAGGATACCCACAAGATAACACTGAATTTACTTTCTCTTAGTCATTTACTGCTGGGCATTGGGCCTGGCTTTAAGAGTGGTTTGTATGGCTAGTGAGACTCTATTATAGAAAACTAATTAAATTTTAATTTGCAAGTTGTAATCAATTGGAGATAGCAATCAGGGTTAGGGCTGTGGATTTGTGTCTGCTTCCCTTCTCAGTGCTGGAACCCCCTAAATCCCAGAGTCATTTTATGGCTAGGTGGTTTCTCTCTCTCTCTCTCTCTCTCTCTCTCTCTCTCTCTCTCTCTCTCTCTCTCAGCAGAACCATAGTATTTGAGTTTCCCCTAAATCTCTGGCCTATTCTGTCTGCTTCTTGGCCACCCTTGCAGTGTCAGGGATGGGTTCCATCTCATGGAGTGAACTTTAAACCCCACCAGACGTGGTTGGTTACTCCTACAGCGTTGTGCCATGATTGCACCAGAGTATCTTGCAGACAGGTCATCATTGCTGATCAAAGTCTTCATAGCTGGATTTGTGTTTACCTTTCTCCTTTGGTAGCATACAGAGTAGCTTCAAGGTAAAGGCTCTATGTAGGCAGCAGCTTGACTTCTCTGTGTTCAATGAGTTGTGCAGGTGTTGTCTTCAGCCATATGACCTTACTGAGGAGAGCAAACAGTAGTCTTCACAATAGCCTGGGTTGTTTGGGGTTCCCTTAGGGCCTCATTTGGCAAACAACTCAATTAGATGTTACCCACTCTTGCCACTGGAACCTTCCTTTGGTGACAAGAGATATCCAGCTGGGGCTCCATCTCCCCGTTATTAAGCTATTTTATTCAGATTACCTTCATCCATGTATATATTTTACAATGCTTCTACTATACTGGTTTTTCATACAATCCCACAAATGTCCCTTAGTTTTAGCTGTCCCTCTCTGATTCCTTACTAACTCCCCTCTTCCCTCCTCTTACCTGCTTGATCCTTTCATTCACGTGCCCCACCCTTGTCTATCCATAACTGTTTAGTCTATTCTCCATCCTAGAAAGACTCCTCCCTCCCCTCTATTCCTTTACTCTGTATCTATCTTCTTTAGTTATATAGATTGCAGCTTGCTTATCAAATACTTAAGAGCTAACACCCACATATAAGTGAATAAATACCATATTTGTCTTTCTGGGTCTGAGTTACTTCACTCAGGATGATATTTTCTAGCTCCTTTTATTTACTTGAGGTTTTCATGATTTAATTTTTAAAAAAGGGCTGAGTAATATTCCATGCTCTAAATGTTCCACACCTTTTTTTTTTAAAATTGATTCTTCCATTGATAGACATCTAAGGTGTTTTCAATTTCTGGCTATTATGAATATAACAGCAATGAACATGGTTGAGCAAGTGTCTCTGTAGTAGGATGAAGCATTCTTTGGGTGTATAACCTAATGATATAGCTGGATCTTGAGATATATTTATTCCCAGTTCATGGGGAACTGCCACACTGATTTCTATAGTGGTTGGACAAGTTTGTATTCCTACCAAATGATAGGGACAGGACAAGGGGCCAATAATCCTAAATAAGAATGATAAGAAGAAAAAGATTAAAAAATGGAAGAAATAACAAAAAGCAATTTAGTTGTGAATTTATTATGTGCTGACAGCTAACTAAGTACCTTATGTGCAATTTATCTTGTGTAGAACGAGCCTTACTTTCCTTTTGCAACTAAGAGAACAGAATCAAGTATGCTAGATAACCTTCCCAATTTACACAGCAAGGGAAGGATGGAGTCTGGATTGGAACCTGGGTGTCAGTCAGCACATGACAGGCTGTGCTTTTCCCTCTGTGGCTAACATGCTATCCAATCTGAGTAAAGTAGTAGTGTTTAATACTGGGGCTGGGTTAAAGTCTTCAACACTGCTCAGCAGTCAAGAACCTGAGTCTAGATAGGACATGAAGCTAGGGGAAAACCAAATACTGCAGAGAGGAACATGGACTTAAAATGACTCCTACAGCATTCTGCTCTACTCACAGACGAGTGATTTCCTCAGTTATCACCAGAGAAGCTTTCTCTTGCAGTAGAAAAGAGAATGAATACAGAGACCCACAGTTCGGCAATGTTCAGAGAGTGAGAGACCTTGGAGCACTCAGTCCTAAGTGAGGTGTCTCCTGAAAGTCCTTCCCCTCAGGTCTCAGCAAACCATGCAGAAGAGGAGGCAGGTAAGATCATAAGAGCCAGAGGGGATGGAAACACCAAGGAAAGAAGGCCTTCTAAGCCCAGCAGGACTCATGCACACTCTCTCACAGAGAATGTGGCAGAGTGCACAGGGCCTGCTAAGTCTGGGCCTGAGGGGGTTCCAGCACTGAGAGGACAGGTGGACACTACCCCACAGTCCTAACCCAGAAGCTGTTTCCAATAGATAATTGCTGCAAATGAAAAAATTGGTTTTCTTTAAGGGAATCTCACTGGGTTACAAACTACTCTTAAGGCCAAGCCCCATGCCCAGCAGTAGATGGCCAGCACAAAATGAACTCAATGGCAGGTTTTGGAGAGAGTCTTCATCTCATAATGCTTTATCAGGGCTTTTTTTTTTCTTACAGGTCCCTTGCATATACATTATGTTTTTATTTTATCTAATTTTTCATCATCATCATCATCATCATCATCATCATCATCATCATCATGATTATGTTAGATGCCTGTTTGTATTCCTATGAGAGAACAAGAAAGAAAGGGTGTGAATTTGTGTGGGTGGAAAAGTGGGGAGAATCTAGAAAGAGTTGGAGGAGGGGAAAGTGTAATCAGAATATCTTATATTAGAAAAATATATTTTCAATTAAAACAGAAATCTTAGAATATGTTTCTACCATCAGTGGCTTCTGTGAAATGCATTAACTGTTTGTCTAGTTCAACATGAAGGGTATGTTGTGGATGCCCCAGGTAGCCAGTGGCAGAGACTTGAAGCTTATGAGCATGAGACCATGTCTTTGATGTGGGATACTGTACTGGCTGGCTTTGTGTCAACTTGACACAAGCTGGAGTTATTACAGAGAATGGAGTTTCAGTTGAGGAAATGCCTCCATGAGAACCAGCTGTAAGGCATTTTCTCAATTAGTGATCAAGGGGGGAGGTGTGTGGTGCCATCCCTGGACTGGTAGTCTTAGGTTCTATAAGAAAGCAAGCTGAGGAATCCAGGGGAAGCAAGCCAGTAAGGAACATCCCTCCATGGCCTCTGCATCAGCTCCTGCTTCCTGACCTGCTTGAGTTCCAGTCCTGACATCCTTTGGTGATGAACAGCAATTTGGAAGTGTAAGCTGAATAAACCCTTTCCTCTCCAACATGTATCTTGGTCTTTATGTTTTGCGCAGGACTAGAAACCCTGAGTAAGACAGATATTGTGGGGCTCTTCGATGACTTAGCTTCATCTTCTCACTTGACCACCTAAAAGTGGACAGTGGCATTAGTAGAGGGGAGGATGCATGAACAGTTACATAAATAGTGTTGTGTGCCCGTTTGGTGGGGAGATGGTCAGTAATGTCAGGCAGTGTCTAAGAGTGTGAACTTGAGATTCACACAGTTTAGGATTGTCCTCTGTGACTGGTTGGATGCTTCATTGACTATGGGGCTGTGGTTGGTTTCTATCGACTGTAACAGATTAAGTAGATTTCTATCCAGTCATTGTCTCAGCTTCTGGGGGTCAGACATCCAGAAGAAATATGGCTGAACGTCATCCTTCACTCAGGTTCTCATTAGACTGACATCAAGGTGTTGGCTGGGAGGGGCATTTATCTAGACTTTCTTGGAAAAATTCATTCTAAGCCCACTGAGTTGTGGCTGGATTCAATTCCCTTTCATGCTCAACTTAAAGCTGAAAATAATTTTTATCTAGTTCCTCTCATTTCTTCAGTCTCTGACATGCTGTTCTGTAAACAGAGAAAGATCCTTGCTTCTGAGAGCCATGCGATTGAGTTCTTTTCAAAATACAATAGAGGACAATTCCACTATTTTAAGATGAGTTGAAGAGTGATTTCAGCATCTACCATGTATTTATGTAACTTCAATACAGGAGTAACATTAGGGGCCAAGGTCATGGGAGTCCGAATTCTACCCTACTGGGCTCAGACTTAGTGGCCAGAACAACCACCAGATTTACAGATACTTGATATTTACTGGTTGTCAAATAATTTTACTTCACTCTCATGTAAGGAGTGACAATGTATTGGTCTGAAACTCAGTGCTTCATCCAATGACAGTGTACATTTTCCGAATGTTGATTTGAAAGCTAAGAATAAACTAAAATACTTTCTTTTGAAAGAGCCACAAAAATAATATCCAGAAACAGCATGCTCCATTTATCCTCCTGGTCCTCCACCCACCCTCCCACTCTCCTCTCACCATGATGCTCTGAAAAGTTTTCTAAAATCCTTTTCATGAAATTCTGGAGTATAAGGCTAATGGACGCCATTAAGCTCAGAGACAATGCTAGGCCATATTTTAGTGTGTTTTTTTTTCCCACCTAGAAAATGCATACCTCCAAGCAATGACATTTAAAAAGAGTATTCGAACCAATGTCTAATTTGAAGAAAATGAATGCCTTAAGAAATAACATGGATACCTTATAATTTTCAAGTCAAAAACTGTCAAATAGAAGTTCTCACATACTGCAGTTTTCCCACAGAAATTCACTCAAAAGTACTTCCCTTTCACTGTGCCCTTTGCAAAAGCTTACTGAGATCCCCACTCTCCTGTAAGTTACTGGGAATGAATATGGTCTTTCATTCTGTGCACTTCCCAAAGAACATTGTAACACCAAACAATGACAGTAGGGTTGGCAAAATGAAAAATTGAGTTCTGGCTTTCTGTTTCTAGGACTCTGCACCATTTCTCAAGGTTAACAGACTTCATGTCCATGCTACTTCTTGACAGCCCAATAAGAACAAGACTCTTAATTTTTCTAAGCACAAAACAATGGGGAAAATCTATTTTTAATGAGCTTAGACAGAAATGAATGGTGAAAGCAATGTGGACTGTGTGTTTTTATTTGCATTGTTTTTCCAGCTTCACAGATTAAAATGTCCTTAAATTTAGAATAATGGATGAGTCTTTTAATGAGTTTTCTGTGGACAGCTGACTGATCTTAATATTTTTACTGTTATGTAGAACCTTGGATGTCAGTTTTGTCTCATCCAGCAAAGATCAATTGGTCAGTGGAATAGGCCTGCATTCTGGTGCTATGTCTGCCTGCAGATCTCATACTGTTTTATATTCTTCAGAATTAAAATTATCATTTTGTTATGGCCTGATCTTAATGGCCCCTAAAGGCCCACATGCTAAAGTCTGGGTCACCAGTCTGTGGTACAACTTGGAGGTGGTGGAACCTTTAGAAGTGGGGCCTAGTGGAGGGAGTCAGGCCACTGTAGAATGTTATTGAATGGGATAGCAGGACCTGCCCTGCCTCTACTTCCTGGCTGAAGTGTGAATATGTTTCTTTGGCTTTTTGGTTTCTACCACCATTCTCTGCCTTACTATAGGCCCCCCCCCAAACAGCCACAGACCAAAACCTCTGAAACTGTGAGTCAAAGAAAGCTCTTTCTAACCAAACTTGACTCTCAGGTTATTTGTTTTAGGAACACAAACCTGACAAACATAATGGTTCTATGTGTTCGTTTTAGAATAATCAGAAAATACAGATGATGAAGAGGGATGAAGAAAGTGCCCCTCAAGGCTCCCCCACCATGTATATATGTGTGATGTGCTTCCAGATTAAAAGGCACATGAGATAAATTAAGCTTCATGCCATGAAATCCATGTCTGCAGTTAGTAGCAGGAGGTTATGGAGGCAAAATGTGCTGTGATCATTCATTATTTTCATGGTTCCAGAAACCCTCATGTATTTAGGTTCCTGGCCGTGACCATTTGAACTGAATGCATTATCAGGTTTCCTGTTCATCTATTGTTCCAACATTTTTTAAAGTGAATAGAATACAGAGAATGGGTCAGAGTCTAAAAAAAGAGTTGGACTGAAAGTATTAGTTAGACAGAGTATTTTTAGACTTTCCCTTTTGAAGGCCTGGAGCTGTGTCTCTGTCTGGCCTGATTCTATAGGGTTTAGAAAGTCACTCCACTTAATTCCCATAATCTTCAAAGGGTAACAAACACCATGGGACAATTAACAGGCAGTAGAGTTGATATCCCTTAGCTCCAAGGCACCACTTCAACTCTTGGATCAAGCAAAAGGATCAAACATTATAAAAATGCTTGCATAGTCAAAGGAAGCAAAGATAAGGAAGCTTAGAAGGCTGGATGCACAGCAGTGGAGACAGTGTACAGCAGTGGAGACAGTGCACAGCAGTGGAGACAGTACACAGCAGTGGAGACAGTGCACAGCAGTGGAGACAGTGTACAGCAGTTAAGACAGTCCACAGAAGATACAGTACTCAGCAGTGGAGACAGTGCTCAGCAGTGGAGACAGTGCTCAGCAGTGGAGACAGTGCTCAGCAGTGGAGACAGTGCTCAGCAGTGGAGACAGTGCTCAGCAGTGGAGACAGTGCTCAGCAGTGGAGACAGTGCTCAGCAGTGGAGACAGTGCACAACAGTGGAGACAGTGCACAGCAGTGGAGACAGTGCTCAGCAGTGGAGACAGTGCACAGCAGTGGAGACAGTGCTCAGCAGTGGAGACAGTGCTCAGCAGTGGAGACAGTGCACAGCAGTGGAGACAGTGTACAGCAGTGGAGACAGTGCACAGCAGTGGAGACAGTGTACAGCAGTGGAGACAGTGTACAGCAGTGGAGACAGTGCTCAGCAGTGGAGACAGTGCACAGCAGTGGAGACAGTGCTCAGCAGTGGAGACAGTGCTCAGCAGTGGAGACAGTGCTCAGCAGTGGAGACAGTGTACAGCAGTGGAGACAGTGCACAGCAGTGGAGACAGTGCACAGCAGTGGAGACAGTGCTCAGCAGTGGAGACAGTGCTCAGCAGTGGAGACAGTGCTCAGCAGTGGAGACAGTGTACAGCAGTGGAGACAGTGCACAGCAGTGGAGACAGTGCTCAGCAGTGGAGACAGTGCACAGCAGTGGAGACAGTGCACAGCAGTGGAGACAGTGCACAGCAGTGGAGACAGTGCACAGCAGTTAAGACAGTCCACAGAAGATACAGTACTCAGCAGTGGAGACAGTGCTCAGCAGTGGAGACAGTGCTCAGCAGTGGAGACAGTGCTCAGCAGTGGAGACAGTGCACAGAAGTGGAGACAGTGCACAGCAGTGGAGACAGTGCTCAGTAGTGGAGACAGTGCACAGCAGTGGAGACAGTGCTCAGCAGTGGAGACAGTTTACAGCAGTGGAGACAGTTTACAGCAGTGGAGACAGTGCACAGCAGTGGAGACAGTGCACAGCAGTGGAGACAGTGCTCAGCAGGGGAGACAGTGCACAGCAGTGGAGACAGTGCACAGCAGTGGAGACAGTGCACAGCAGTGGAGACAGTGCACAGCAGTGGAGACAGTGCTCAGCAGTGGAGACAGTGCACAGCAGGGGAGACAGTGCACAGCAGTGGAGACAGTGCTCAGCAGTGGAGACAGTGCTCAGCAGTGGAGACAGTGCACAGCAGTGGAGACAGTGTACAGCAGTGGAGACAGTGCTCAGCAGTGGAGACAGTGCACAGCAGTGGAGACAGTGCTCAGCAGTGGAGACAGTGCTCAGCAGTGGAGACAGTGCTCAGTAGTGGAGACAGTGCACAGCAGAGGAGACAGTGCACAGCAGTGGAGACAGTGCACAGCAGTGGAGACAGTGCACAGCAGTGGAGACAGTGTACAGCAGTGGAGACAGTGTACAGCAGTGGAGACAGTGCATAGCAGTGGAGACAGTGCATAGAAGCAGAGACAGTGCTCAGCAGTGGAGACAGTGCACAGCAGTGGAGCCACAACAATGCATTATAGATTTATTGTGAGTTTCGAAGACTTTATCTTAAGTAATTGTGATGGCAGACATGTTAATAAACTTGTTTAAAATATACCTGTGTGTGTATATTTATGTATGTAAATATTATACATATATATGTAATACATATTTATTATAACAAATCTGTATTACATATATATGTATAATATGTATATATGTATATGTAAATGTATATGTAGATGTATATTTGTATGCGTATATATGATATATATGTATATCATATATATATGCCCTTAGGGGTGAGTAGGAAAGGATCTGGCTTAGTTATGTTCCTGTCTCAACTCATTTTGAAATTTAATCACAGAATTAGTGTTGACTTATAAGAAACTTTAGGAAAAAGCTCACAATGTCGTCACCTAACATTTGAGAAAAATAAATATATTACCCAACTTGAACACTTATTTAGTAATTTGTATGGAAGATATCTATATTTATATATATCTATATCAATTATCTATCTATCTATTATACATATACATATATATATATGTGTGTGTGTGTGTATGATTGAAACACCATATTGTGAAGCTTGAACATATACATTTTTTGTCATTATAACTTAACAAAAGTGAAAGAAGTGGATATGGTCTCCCAAATATAAAAATTTGCCCAAAATATACTTACATGGACTTATACGTTTTAATTGGGAGAATTTAGCCAACATATTCAAATATTCTTGAGAGAAATAACTGACATTTATGTACAATTTTTGACATACTCAACCCTTGCAGTGCAGAGAAAATACCTTGTGTATTGTATGGGTGCATTACCTGTCAATTAAAAAGCCTATGCCCTAAGTCTTAAGCAGGAAATAGAGGTGGGATATCTGGGAGAGAGAAAGGATTCTGGGAGAGAGCCAGGTGGAAGACTCACCTGGAAGATGTAATGAGATGGACACATGGTACCTGAGCACAGGTAACCAGCTACATGGCAAAATGTAGGTTAAAATCAATGGGTTAAATTATGTTATGATTTAGTCAGAAAAGAGCCTAACTATATCCCAAGCAATTTGTAAAGATATTTTGAGTCTGAGTCTTATTTCTTGGACCATGGGGCTGGGTCCTCATGAGGAAGAACCAGGGACTAACTTCAACATTGGAGGAATTTAATAAAAAGTTTAAAATAAAAGAGTCACATATTTTATGAAATCAAGAAAACTTACACAGAGTAAACAAAGCTTGAGAAGTCATGCTCGAGGCTGCCCAGAAAACACTTAGTTTTATTGAACAGTGCTCACGACTATTTTGAAGCAGATCTTAAAACTTACTTTACACAACTCTAAGATAGAAATATTTCCAGAAAATTTCTTCAAAGATGTCAGAGAAGAATGAATAATAACCCATGAGGAAAAAGTAATTTCCCACAAGAAATACAATAATAGTAATGATTAGATTATGTTGTAATTGTACTGAGGAGGTGCTGCCCTTAGGGGGTAGTAGAAAAGGATCTAGTTTTGTTGTTATGTTTCTGTCTCAACTCATTAAAAAAAATTAATCACAGAATTAATGTCAGTTTATGTGGAACTTTAGGAAAATGCCCCAACAACTCACAGTCTCACCACTCACAGTTGAGACAACTAAACGTATCATCCAACTTGAACACTTATTTTAGGAAGTTGGATGGGGGTGAGAAGTTCTGGGCTATTCATAGTAGGGTGACTTTAGGGTACTACTGTGTGCTGTATATCATACACAGCTAGAGGAAAAGCTTTTGAGTGTTTTACCATAGAGAAGTGGTAAGTATTTGGGAACTAGATGTGCTTACAAAGCTCAACACAATGTAGACTTGTGTCTTATCAATGTGCTTAGTTGTATACATACCAATTAAAAACATTTAATTATGTTATAGTTTTATCAGTTTGGGATGGAAAATATGTAATGTTTGTTCTCTGCATGTTTTATTTGTCTATAATATTCTCCATCTGTTGCAAAGAGAAGTTTCTTTGCTTAGAGGTAAGAACAACACTTATCTGTGGGTATAAGCATACATATTTAGGATGTAGTTAGTAGCAAGGCTGGTTTGGTAAAGTGGCAGTTGTTGGTTCATCTCCAAGACCCATGACTTCACTAGTCCTGCGGAGTTGGCTAGGTTTCCAATACCAGGCATGACTTCCTTCTTGTTGAATGGATCTTAAGTTCAATTAATGGTTACTGCCAAGATATGTGAGCCACAATTGCATTCCTAGGAATATGTTGCCATTCTGGACACTGCCTATAGGTTCATAAGCCATGGTTCATGGGCATCATAGCTAGGTAGGACTACTGTTTGCTTCCCTCCCTTGGATGCTTGTATGATGCTTACTAGTACTGTGAAAGCTGGTCCACAGGGAGGATGTGAATTTGAGAGAGTAGGGAGGGTGCATGGGGAATAGTAGGGAGTAAAGGAAGGGGTCAAATGATGTAATTATAATTTCAAAAACCGAAAAAAAGACGATTAAAATTTAATTTAAATTTAAAATAATTTAAAAAAGGAACAAGAACAACTATTTCATGGTAGTGATTCGCTATGCATATTTGCTATGCATATTTAAAAAACAACCTGTAGTAGAGGTGGTGATACAAGTCTGTAATTGTAGCAGTCAGGAGGCTGAGGCAAGAGTATTGTGAGTTCAAGGCTTAACTGGGATGCACAGTGAGACGCTGTCTCAGTGAAATAAAGTACATTACGCAAAGGACACTAGGCCTGGAAACAGTGCTGAAGGAGAAACTCCAATGATGCTTTAAGTGGACTGCATTGCCTGTACAAGCATGCACTCTGAATTGACAGTGTTGAAGGATGTAAAAAAATCACTTGTACACTGAATTCTGGCATGTTCCATCCCCATAAGAGATTTTTGTCTTATTTACAATAGCTGTCATGCTTTTCATCTGCCAAATCAACTATGAGAATTTCCTTGCTATCAGAAAGTGTGTATGAGGAGTCATTCTTTTGGGATGATCTACCACTTAAATAATTGAACAACATGGCCGGAGGGAACAATACACTGTTTATTATTTTCCTTAGGTAAAAGAATATGGGTTTTCTGTTTAAGCATTAAAAGCTTGTGAGTCACTAATTTTTAAACACAAATGTATTTTTTTATATTCTTTATATATATTTTATGGATATAAAATTATGCATGTTTATGAATACCATGTAGACATGTGTATGTATACATCGCTTATTTAATTCAAGGGAAACATGTCTATCTCCTTAAATATTATTTCATTCAGGTAAAAGCACTCATTTTTTATTATTTCTTTAAGAACTTCATACAGTATATTTTAATCATATGTATGCCCCCCTCCCCAACTTCTTCCAGATCAACTTCTCATTTCCTACCTACTTCTTTCTTTTTTCTTAAAAAAATAAAAATATGTGATGATTGTATACTCTTGGATGTGTGACCATCCACTGGTGTGTAGCTTTAAGAATGTGGCCCTCATTTGATCAAATTATTTTTAGAGAAGAGTAGAGAATTATGATGTGTGCAGCACACTAACAACAACATACTGTGTATTTCAAATTAAAAACATTAAACTAATATTTTTGTTTATTCTTTGAGAATTTGGTACATTATATTTCCACCCTATTCTCACTTTTAATCTTTCTGATTATTATCAATAGACCAGTGATGCCGTAAGAAATAGGTGAGATACAAGAGAAAATAAAGATGGTGGTGAGGCAATGGTGGGGGTGAGTAGAGGAACACAGAGGGGACCAGTTTTCTCTCCCAGCCCAAGATATGAAGAGGACCCTCACTTCAAGATGCATGCTTTTATGCACATGATCTAGGAAGAAGCAGGAACCCAAGGCTGACGTGAGGAGCCCTTGATGGCTGAAGTAAGAACATATTATTCTGGGTGGGCACTGACATTCTTATCCTAGCAGCATGGAGGTGGGCAGGAATTCAGACTTGAATTCAGAAACTAGTTACCAAAAATGAGGAAGCTTGTGTTTACCTGTGAAACTTATAATGTCTCTACTGAGTAAGATATACTGATAGTAAGAGGTGGCAAAGACTTGGACTTTAAAATGACACCTTAAGTCTTTTAGAGGACAGGGAATGCTCACAAGCAATAATCACGTAGTGATTATTTTGGGGTGATGAATCCATAAAAATCCCCATTTTTTTCATATTAAAATGACATCATTGGAAATCCCTCAAAGGCTGAAGATAAATATCCAGTTAAATAAATGGCGAAGCTACTGGATGTTTTTCTGAAACATGAAAAGCCTGTGTCGGTCCTCAAGCCCAGTGGACTTGTATTTACAGAGTGGTCAGCCCATTTTGTGTTCATTTTTTCCTGCATAACTGACTTTACACTCCAATTTACTTTTGTCCTTGGGCAGCATGCACTGCAACTTGAATTTCAAGTTAAGGTATTAGACATGTAGCATATGTAGTATATAGTATGCATATTATGTAATTCTTACTTGGTTAACAAAGGCTTTCTTCCTGAAATAGCCTGCGTAGAGATGCACATAACTGCACATATACCACCTCTCATAAGTGCCTCTGTACAGTGACTGAGGATATCATACTTCAGAGGACTGTTGAAAACAACGGCACTTGCTGCCATGCATGAAGATATGTCTTCATTTTTATTTCCGATTGTCCTTGTAACAAAACGTCCCAAGCAGTAGTTTAATTGGATCTTCTGTAAAATGCAGTGCCTCAGTTTTAGATCTTGAAGTGCTTTTAATTAGGCAAGTAACTTTGCAGAAAGGGAATGGAAATATCCAGTCATTATGTAGAAAACTTAATGAAAGTATCGCTAAGTGAGCCAAGGAAGATATATTTTTGGATGTAAAGAACAGTAACTCCGAGTAGAGCTTTAGTTTCTGAAGGAAATGAATAACTTTGAAAGTAAGGAGTGCAGAGCAATTCAGACCCACAGAATTCTAAGAGTGTTGAGGTAGAGTCACTTGAACTACTTGGCTTTGCTTTTTTTCCCAAGTGCAACTTTCAGCTCGATGAATCAGGGAAGGTATTCTAAAGGAATAAAACCAACAGGATGTGTATGCACAGGAAAATGGGGTTTATTAGCTTGGCTTACATGATAGGGGTGAGCAAAGACCGCCTGGACATCAGAGAACCCAGTCGTTACTCAGTCCACAAATTCAGATGCCTCAGCATTCCAACCCAGTGCTAAAACTTCCCAGGAGGGTCACTAATCTTGAGTCCACCTTGGAAGACTGAAGAATCAGAAGTCTGAGATCAGTGCAGATTAGTATCAGTGGCAGACTTGCTCAGAAAGAAGCAAAGGAAGGCAAAGGTGTGCAGCTTTTACGTTGGACTCTTTATAGCTAAGTCATTCACTGGAGACTTTTGAAGGAAGGTTTGGTCACTCAGTTAAACTTCTTTGGAAACAATCTCACATTTGAGGACAGAAATGCATCATCTACATTCACCAGAACTTTGTCAATCAAGACCATCTGTCTCGATGAATAAATGCTAGAAATGAGTGTGATATTTTATATCAAGACTTGATTTGAGACCTAAAGGGAAGGTCTAGATTATGGTAATCATGGAGTTTCTTAGCTGCTACATTAACAAGACATCAAGACTGAAGTTACAGCCCCCAAAGGAACAGACTGGTTAGAGGGAATCTCGAATGTGACCAGTGAATATGCCTACTGAGTGCAGTGCTTCTTTTAAAGCTAAAATAGTAAAAATAAAAGAATGAAATAAAGTGGATGCCCAAAGTGAGAGGGACCAGAGAATAAGAAATAAAGACGTAGGCTCTGGGACTTCAAGGCTTGCTTTGGCGGAAGACACAGATTTGAATAGCTACCTCATCCATGGAAAGGACTGGGGGCAGGAATCATTGAAGTTTTCTGGGCACTGTAGGCTCAAAATGAGCTTAAGCGAGTCTTTGATGAGCAATAAAATCCCAGAGTGTAACTTGTTTCACTCTTGCATTAGCAAAAGCATGTTGAAAACTCACAAGTACGCTATTTCAGGCATGTTCAAGGTTCTCAGAGAAACAAGTATTGAACTTAACTTCTTTTCATGGTATTTTTTATATAAATTTAAGCCCTTGGGAAATCCTACATTATATGACCCCCGATGAAAATGAGCTTGTAATAAAAATAGGTTATGTAAGAAAATTATACCTTAGAGAAAATATCACCTAATTCAAGTTATTAATGGATAAGAGTTATTGTCCATTAAGTGGAGAAAATAGGAGAGTCAGACAGATTTTTACATAATAAATTTATTTTAGGAGCTTATAGATCTTCATGAAGGAATTGAAACTGTATTGAGTGGACTATTGGCCAAAGAAGAGAAAACCCTGTGGTGACAGGTGAAAGGTCAGTGGTTGCCAGGGAAGAGCAGGGGCAAGGGCATCATGCAAGGACATTTAGAGCAGTGAAAAAGACATTTAGGTGCAGCCATTGTAGATGGATGTTTGTTGCTAGATAGCATTCAAACCCACAGATGTTCTGTGCCAGCAGAGAACCCCAGTACCAGATCTGTGATTTTGTTGATAACTGTGTATCAGTGTACCATTTTGAATCGAGAAAATGTTATTTCTGGGGGGGGGGGAGTTGATAAGAATGAGGCCATGCTCATGTGAGGGTGAGGGCATATCTAGGAGTCTCCTGCACTCAGAACTCTTTCTTTCTTTCTTTCTTTCTTTCTTTCTTTCTTTCTTTCTTTCTTTCTTTCTTTCTTTCTTTCTCTTCCTTCCTTCCTTCCTTCCTTTCTTTCCTTTCTTATCTCTTTCTCCCCCCCTCTCTGAAGATAAATTCCTCTATACTTTAATTTTATTTTTCTTAATTATTCACTTTACATCCCAGTCACTGGTCTCTCCTGGTCATCCCTCCCACAATTCTTCTCTCTCCACCCCCTAACCTTCTCCTCTGAGAGAGTGGGGACGCACTGGGTATTCCTCCACACTGGTATGTTAAATCCCCTCTAAAAAACCAAAAAAACCATACAGTTTGGTAAGGCTATTGTATATTGTTGCATGTAGTTTTAAATGTATCACCTTTGCCCAGGGTCGAACTGTGCCACTAGCCCCTCTTGGCTTCTCTTTTGCTTTACCTGGCTTAGCTCTGGGAGGTGACTTGCTACCAGCCCACTCTCCAGACCCTTGAATCCACAGATAACACACACACACACACACACACACACACACACACACACACACACACAGAGTTAATTCTTTTACAATTGCCTTCTTGGCACAATTGCTGGGTGTTACTATCTCCCACCTGGAAAATCATGTCCTTACTAATTTATTATCTTATTCTTTCCACCTGCCCTAAACTTAGCAGTTAGTCCCACCTAACCCCTGCCAAACATCCTTGGTCACCATCTTGTAGCAGAGGCCACAGGCCCTTGTTCTCCCTGAAACCTCACATGGTTGCTGCATTCTTCTTGTTCCAAAGCATGGCAGAAAAAACTTTCTCTTTCCTCGCCTCTGCCTTTTCCTCCTGGGACTTGGAAGTCCTGCCTCTACCTTCTTCTCAGCAATTGGCCCCCAGCCTTCTTTACTGACAAATCAAGAACCAATTGAGGAACAGGATGTTAGCAACAGAACCTCCCCTTCCAGTAAATTGAATCAACTTACAAATATCAACAGTACCCATATATGATAATAACAGTCAAGAAAACATACTCTTTGATATAGCAGGTGACTGGTTAAGCATGTAAAGATGAGCTTACAGATGACTGCATAAGATACTGAAGTTAAAAGACACAATAGATAAATGAATGGAGAGAGAATGTATATTCTAGGAGTTGTCTATTTTCCTAAATTTATCTCATATATTCAGAACAAAGCAAATCAGAATTTTGGTCAGGATTCTATTGGCTTTATCGATATGTTAGGAAAACTGTTTTAGTTACCTTAAGAAAAATAAGTGAAGTTTCTGCCCTTTAGAAGGCTTAAATATCTTAGTGGAAGAGCATAACCATAAAACCAGTGGATGAAAGTACTGAAGCACATTGTAAAAAGACACTATAGAAGTTTCTGAAAGCAAAAACTAAGACAAAAATTATAAGCATCCATGCTCACTTACCAGGCCAAGGTTACCTGATAGCTACAAAGAATTAAACCAGGCTGAGTATCCACAGCAAAACTTAAGCTGTGGCAATTTTACTGAGAGTAATTAGACTTTTTATACTTTCATCAGAAACAGAATAATGGCAGTTGGCAGGATCAACACATTTGTAGTTGCCAAGACACAATGATGTTTGCAAGCTATACAGGGTACCTAAGATTAATGGCTAAGACCAGTTGTCCTGTAGAGCTTCTATGCTTCCTTGACTACTAAGTGAACATACAGAGAAACAGAATGCTTCACTGACTGAGGGTGTGCATAGCTCTCTCAGGAACTGGGAGGCATATTGTACCCCAGGAGCCATGGACTCTAACCTGAAAACACATAATGTACAACTCTCAAGGCAGCTAGGCCAGGCCAATTCTATGCTTCCCTGCAAAAGACTGATTGATTAGTCTACTAAGGTTGACAGAAAAAGACAGAAAAAGAATGGGAAATAATTCTTTTCAGTGTCTAAAATTATCAATATGTTAGTATCTAGAAAGGATAAGAAAACTTCAAATCCCGTGAAGATGGGTAAACTGGACAAAACACATGAATAATCAAGTCATGGAGAAGAGTCCCGAGAAAGCACACAGCAAACGAAGGAAGAATGCTTAGTTTTTAGCAGTCTGAGAAACATAAGCCAGACAACAGAGCTACCATTTTACAGCAGTCAGCTTGCAAAACTAGAGTTGGCCAACACCATGTGACAAACTGATCTAGTCACTAAAACTAAACTCATGGATATTCTACTACTCAGCAGTGTCACTCAGAAAAATTCTTACTCTAAGTCACAAGAGAATGACAGAGAACCTATGTTCACTACCTCTCATCAACATGGCTGCCTAAACGAGACCTGAACAAGCATGATGCCAACAGATGCTAAAACAGAAAGGGGAGCTCTCATAGGGCCTCATCCTTAGACACAGAACTACAAGGAAGTAAAGAATACTGACGAGGAGGGGGGATGGTCTTCCCCAGGGAAGGCCTCCCAAATTGGCTATCTAATACCGGGAGGTCAGCCCTGAAATCATATATGTACAAGTTACTGATCAGGTTCTATTTATATATTTAGGAATTTACATGTGCAGATGTAACAACAATTGAGGACAAGGAGGCCATGAGTTTGTGGGGGAGCAAGGTGGGGTGCACGGTAAGGGTTTGAGGGGAAAAAAGGAAAGGGACAAAATGATGTAATATTTTAATTTTAAAAAAAAAGAGAGAATGTATGTGAGTGTTCTCCTACAGGGTTGTCTGTGGATGTGAAAAGTGCAGGAAAAATGATAGGTCCCAATGTTGGAGGATACCTAAGTAAAAAGTACCAGTATAAAATGATACACTGTATCTAGGGCACACACACACACACACACACACACACACACACACACACACACACACACACGGAGAGAGAGAGAGTCAATGAACACACACATACATGTCAATGCAGCAACATGAACAGAACTTATGTGTTAGCTTTTCTTTTTTTTTATGTTTATTTTTTATTGTATGTTTTCTTTATTTACATTTCAAATGTTTTCTCCTTTCCAGGTCTCCCCTTCAGAACCTCCCTATCCCATCCCCTCTCCCCCTGCCTCTAGGAGGGTTCTCTCTCACTCACCCACCCACTCTTGTCTTTCTGCTCTGGCATTCCCCTACACTGGGACATCGAACACCCTCAGTCCCAAGAGCCCTGGGTCCCTCCATGTGTACTCTTTGGCTGGTGGTCCAGTCCCCAGGAGCTCTGGGGGGTTTGGCCAGTTGACACTGTTGCTCCCCCCCATGAACAGAACTTATAAATAATGCTGTGGTATACAAGGTGCCTCAGTGGGCACGATGCTTGCCTCTAAGCCTGATGACCTGAACTCAATCTTCAAGGCTCACATGAAGCAGAGAAATGACTCCCATGAATTGTGTCTCTGATCTCCACATACATAATGGGACACATATGTACATGTATAGACACACACGCACTTTCATATTCACACACACACACACACACACACACACACACACACACACACACAGAGACACTATTCACATCAACATTCCCACATACAAAAAAATGTAATAAAATTGAAAAACAGCATTGTGGGTGGTGTCTATGTGTAGTGGTGTAGCGAAACCACCATATTTCTGGATGTGCTTAATGGCAGTTAAATATGTATAAACTTAAAAAATAATAGAATTACAAAGACAAATTTATAAGACTTAGAATCATAATAGGGCATCTAGCAGGCTTCTCTGAAGTAAATAGAAAAAGTAGGCTATGGAGAATGTGATTTACATGTTGAATAGAATCAATTTGGTATGCAGATAGATGTAAAGATACATAGATAGGAGTGTGCTTCTGTCTTTTGAAAATGTAGACTATTCTCATCATGCATAGAAAATCTTTTTAAAATTCTAACCTAATCTTAAGTAAAAAAGAAATTGTCTTAATATATTCCAAAGACTGGCTCTCACAAAGCTCATGTCCTCTGACTATCAGAGAGCAGTATTTGATACTAACAACAGCAACAAAATCAAAACAGCAATTACAAAACACTCAAAGCAATGATCCCCTTTACGTGGAAACCACAAAAACAGCATTCCTAAACGGAAAATGGTAATCTCATGAAAGAGTTTTTTGTTTATGAATAATGGATAAAGTCAAAGATACAGAAACACACAGAAAACTGATAAAAATCTGCTTAAAAAAGCAAACACTATTTATCCCTTACTGGAATCTTGAGGTAGATGTCTCTATTCTCAGCTGTGTAAATGAAGGCCAGAGGTTGATCCACATAAGTAACTTGCACGGGGTCACACAACTTATTAGTAGTGAAGCTAGAATTTACATTTTCTTTCACCTGACACAAACACACACACACACACACACACACACACACACACACACACACACTGCTTCTAAAGAGAAGGGTAGTTTCTCGCATCTGTGTGAGAAAGTATGACCTTAATCATGATCCTCAGGGCCAGTCTTCTCTCGGGTATCATGGAGAGAAGACTGCGTGCATCACACTTAGGGAGATGGTGAGAGAGGATCAGTCTGGCTGAGGGGTGAGAGGAGCTCCACTCTTAGTTTCCTCAAGCATTTTATTTTAAGTAGTTAATAGGTTATTTGTGTGTATGTTCCCTCTGCCGTGTGTGTGTGTGTGTATGAGTGTGTGTGTGTGTATGTACATTTGATGCATGTCTTGTGTTTACATACTTGAAGGCCAGAGGTCAAACACCATGTGGTGTGTGTGTGCATAGATGCATGTCCACATGTGTCTCCACATTTGGAGGCCAGAGGTCAACACTGGGTGTCTTCTTCACCATTTTCACTATATTTTTGAAACAGGTGTGTCTCATTGACCCTGAGTTGACTGATGGAGCTAGACTAGGAACTAGCAGCTCCATCCAGCTTTTAAATCTGGGTTCTATGGAGCTGAACTCAGATCCTAATGTACAAACATTTTCCCACACAAACTACCTCTTTAGCTTTCTTAAGCACATTACAAACCACAAATCACATAACAATTGCCAGGTATTATCATATATAGTATAGATTATATACAATATATATTATCTGGAAGTCCTTGTGCTACCCAGAGAGTTTTTGGAAAAACCCTAGTTTTTTTTTTTTTTTTAAATAATAAACTTGTAGCTAACTTATAACAAAAAGTACCATTATATTACTAAGCAATTCTTACCCTGTCTCTATGCTAAAGAACAGTCCAAGGAAGTCTATATCAAACCTCAAGAATTTATGTGGTTTCTGCCACCCCACTGTGTCGACCAACTTGGAGTCATTTTAATTTCCCAGTTTGAGTTAACACAGTGAAGGTGGCTGGAAATTGAGTTCAGATCAAAAAGAAAAAAGAAAAAAAATTAGATTGTGGATTCTCAGAAAGCCTATAATTCGTCTGTCTATTTTTTTTTTTTACAAAGTTACCCAAACTTTGATGAAAGTGGACTCTGACTTCACATTATATATATAAAAGTCAATTCAGTATGAATTAAAGACTCCAAACTATAAATTTCACGAAAACATATGGGAAAGGTCCTTTATTTATTTATTCTTTTACACTCAAAAATGATATGTTTATTCATTTTTAAATACATTTCAAACTTATTACATTTATATTTATAGCTGTGCTCAGGTCCTACGACAATATATAAATGAGAAATAACCATTTACAAACAGATAAGGGTTAGGACAGACATATGAGCCTCTATGTTTGATCATCTTTGTCATAGAACAAAGTCATTAAGTGAACTCAGTTAAGTGGAGGGTGTTACATAGGACAAATAGAAGGTTGTAGAGATCAAAGGTTGTCAAAGTGTATCACTTGCTCTCTTCCAGTCTAAATATCTACTCTGAAAATGTGGATAACAGTATCCTCTATTTTCTTTTTCTTTTACATTTTTAAAAAATTGGATATTTTATTTACATTTCAAATGTTATCCCCTTTCTCCATTCCCCCTACCCAGAAACCCACTATCCCATCCCCCCTCCTCCTGCTTCTATGAGGAACCATAAAACCACCCACCCACTCTCTCTTCCCCACCCTCGAATTCCCCCACACTGAGGCATCCAGCCTTCATGGGACCAAGGACTTCCTCTCCCACCTATGCCTGACAAGGCTCTCTCTCTCTCTCTCTCTCTCTCTCTCTCTCTCTCTCTATATATATATATATATATATATATATATATACAGGTAGCTGCAAGCATCAGCCTCTGTATATGTCAGGCTCTGACAGACCTCTAAGGAGACAGCTATAACAGGCTCCTGTCAGCATGTACTTTTTGGTATCCACATCAGAGTCTGCCTTTGGTGACTGCACATAGGTAGATACCCAGGTTGAATTGTCTCCAGATGGCCCCTCCTTCAGTTTCTGTCCCACACTTTGTCTCCATATTTGCTCCCATGAGTATTTTGTTAGTCCTTCTAAGAAGGACTGAAGCACCTACACTTCGGTCTTTCTTTTTCATGAGCTTCATATGGTCTGTGAGTTGTACCTTGGGTACTGCAGTGTTTTGGGCTAATATCCACTTATCGTGAGAGCATATCATGTGTGTTCTTTTGTGATTGGGTTACCTCACTCAGGATGATATTTTCTAGTACCATCCACTTGCCTAAGGATTTCATGAATTCATTGTTTTTAATAGCTGAGTAATACTCCATTGTGTAAATGTACCACATTTTCTGTATCCATCATCTGTTGAAGGACATCTGGGTTCTTTCCAGCTTCTGGCTATTATAAATCATGCTGCTATGAACATAGTGGAGCATATGTCCTTGTTATATGTTGGTGCTCCTTCTGGGTATATGCCAAGGAGTGATATATCTGGGTCCTCAGGTAATGCTATGTCCAATTTTCTGAGGAACCTCCAGACTGATTTCAATACTGGTTGTACCAGCTTGCAATACCACCAACAATGGAGGAGTGTTCCTCTTTCTCCACATCCTTGTCAACATCTGCTATCACCTGAGATTTTAATCTTAGCCATTCTGACTGGTGTGAGGTGGAATCTCAGGGTTGTTTTGATTTGTATTTACATGATGGCTAAGGATGTTGAACAGTTCTTTACATTCTTCTTGGCCATTCGAGTTTCCTCAGTTTAAACTTCTTTGTTTAGTTATGTACTCAAATTTAAAATAGGGTTATTTGGTTGTCTGGTGTTTAATGTCTTGAGTTCTTTGTGTATATTGGATATTAGTTGTCTATCAGATGTAGGATTGGCAAAGATTTTTTCCCAATCTGTTTGTTGCTGTTTTGTCCTATTGACAGTGTCCTTTGCCTTACAGAAGCTTTGCAATTTTATGAGGTCCCATTTGTCAATTCTTGATCTTAGAGCATAAGCCATTGGTGTCCTGTTTAGGAACCTTTCCCCTGTGCCCAAGTATTCTAGGGTCTTCCCCACCTTCTCTTCTATTAGTTTCAGTGTATCTGGTTTTATGTGAAGGTCCTTTATCCACTCGGACTTGAGCTTTGTACAAGGGAATAAGATGGATTGATTTGCATTCTTCTACATTCTCACCTCCAGTTGATCCAGCACCATTTGTTGAAAATGCTGTCCTTTTTCCACTGGACAGTTTTAGCTCCTTTGTCAAAGATCAAGTGACCATGGTGTGTGGGTTCATTTCTGGGTCTTTCTTCAATTCTATTCCATTGATCTTCCTGCCTGTCTCTGTACCAATACCATGAAGTTAAAAAAAAAAAAAAAAAAAAAAAAAAAATATTGCTCTGTAGTACAGCTTGAGGTCAGGGTTGGTGATTCCCCCAGAAGTTCTTCTGTTGTTCAGAATAGTTTTTTCTATCCTGTTTTTTTTTTTTTTTTTTTTTTTTTTTTTTTTTTTTTTTTTTTTTTTTTTTTTTTTTTTTTTTTTTTTTTTTTTTTTTTGTTATTTCAAATGAATTTGCAAGTTGCTCTTTCTGTCTCTATGAAGAATCGAGTTGGAATTTTGATGGGGATTGCACTGAATCTGTAGATTGACTTCCAGTACTATATTGAATAGTCAGGGAGAGAGTGGGCAGCCTTGTCTAGTCTCTGATTTTAGTGAGATTGCTTTAAGTTTCTCTCCATTTAGTGTGATGTTGACTACTGACTTGCTGTATATTGCTTTTACTATGTTTAGGTATGAGGCTTGAATTCTTGATCTTTCCAGGACTTTCACCATGAAGGGATGTTGAATTTTGTCAAATGCTTTCTCAGCATCTAGTGAGATGATCATGTGGTTTTTTATTTGAGTTTGTTTATATACTGGATTACATTGATGGATTTCCAAATATTCAACCATGCATGCACTCCTGGGATAAAGCTTACTTGATCATGGTGGATGATTGTTTTGATGTGTTCTTGGGTTCGGTTTGTGAGAATTTTCTTGAGTATTTTTGCATTGATATTCATAAGGGAGCTTGGTCTGAAGTTCTCTTTTTTTGTTGTGTCTTTGTGTGGTTCAGGTATGAGCGTAATTGTGGCTTCATAGAATGAATTGGGTACTGTTCCTTCTGTTTATATTTTGTGGAAAAGTTTGAAGATAAGTGGTAATAGGTCTTCCTTAAAGGTCTGATAGAATTCTGTACTAAAGCCATCTGATCCTGGGATTTTTTTTTTTGGTGGGGAGACTTTTAATGACTGCTGCTATTTCTTTAGGGGTTATGAGACTGTTTAGATGGTTTATCTGCTCCTGATTTAACTTTGATACCTCGTATCTGTCTAGAAAGTTTTTCATTTCATCTAGATTTTCCAGTTTTGTTGAGCATAGGCTTTTGTAGTAGGTTCTGATGAGATTTTGAATTTCCTCAGTTTCTGTTGTTATGTCTCTCTTTTCAGTTCTGATTTTATTAATTTGAGTACTGTCTCTGTGCCCTTTGGTTAGTCTGGCTAAGGGTTTGTCTATCTTGTTGATTTTCTCAAAGAACCAGCTCCTGGTTTTGTTGATAGTTTGTATAGCTATTTTTGTGTCTACTTGATTGATGTGAGCTTTGAGTTTGATTATTTCCTGCAGTCTGCTCCTCTTTGTTGTATTTGCTTCTTTTTGTTCTAGAGCTTTCAGGTGTGCTGTGAAGTTGCTAGTGTGTGCTCTCTCCAGTTTCTTGTTGTAGGCATTTAGAGCTATGAATTTTCCTCTTAGCACTGCTTTCATTGTGTCCCATAAGTTTTGGTATAAAGACCCTTCATTTTCATTAAATTCTAAAAAGTCTTTAATTTTTTTCTTTATTTCTTCCCTGACCAAGTTATAATTGAGTAGAACATTGTTCAGTTCCACGCGTATGTGGGATTTCCATTATTTTTGTTATTATTGAAGACCAGCCTTAGTCCATGGTGATCTGATAGGATGCATGGGATTATTTTAATCTTTTAGTATCTGTTGTGGCCTGTTTTGTGACCAATTATATGGTCAGTTTTGGAGAAGGTACCATGAGGTGCTCAGAAAAACGTACATTCTTTTGTTTTAGGATGAAATGTTCTATAGGCATCTGTTAAATCCATTTGGTTCATAACTTCTGTTAGCTTCACTGTTTCTCTGTTTAGTTTCTGTTTCCATGATCTGTTCAATGCTGAGAGTGGGGTGTTGAAGTCCCCCACTATTATTGTGTGTGGGGCAGTGTGTTTTTTGAGCTTTAGTAAAGTTTCTTTTATTAATGTGGGTGCCCTTGCACTTGAAGCATAGATGTTCAGAATTATTTTAATCTTTTAGTATCTGTTGTGGCCTGTTTTGTGACCAATTATATGGTCATTTTTGGAGAAGGTACCATGAGGTACCTTTTTCCTTTGTCAAGTATGAAGTATCCTTCCTTATTTTTGGACAACTTTTTGTTGAAAGTTGATTTTATTCGATATTAGAATGACCACTCCAGCTTGCTTCTTGGGACCATTTGCTTGTAAAATTGTTTTCCAGCCTTTTACTCTGAGGTAGTATCTGTCTTTGTCACTGAGGTGCATTTCCTGCATGCAGTAAAATTCTGGGTCCTGTTTACATATCTAGTCTGCTATTCTACATCTTTTTATTGGGGAATTGAGTCCATTGATTTTAAGAAATATTAAGGAAAATGATTGTTGCTTTCTGTTATTTTTTTTTTTTTGTTATTAGAGTTGGAATTATGTTTGTGTAGCTATCTTCTTTAGGGCTTGTTGGAAGATTACCTTCTTGCTTTTTCTAGTTTCCCTCCTTATGTTGGAATTTTTCATGTATTATCCTTTGTAGGGCTGGATTTGTGGAAAGATATTGTGTAAATTTGGATTTGTCATGGAATATCTTGGTTTCTCCATCTACAGCGATTGAGAGTTTTGCTGGATATAGTAGTCTGGGCTGGCATTTGTGTTCTCTTAGGGTCTGTATAATATCAGTCCAGGATCTTCTGGCTTTTATAGTCTCTGGTGAGAAGTCTGATGTAATTCTTACAGGTCTGCCTTTATATGTTACTGGACCTTTTTCCCCTTACTGCTTTTAATATTTTTTCTTTGTTTTGTGCATTTGATGTTTTAATTATTATGTGACAGGAGAAATTTCTTTTCTGGTCTAGTCTATTTAGAGTTCTGTAAGGTTCTTGTATGTTCATCTACATCTCTTTCTTTAGGTTTGTAAAGTTTTCTTCTGTAATTTTGTTGAAGATATTTACTGACCCTTTAAGTTTGAAATCTTCACTCTGATCTATACCTATTATCCTTAGGTTTGGTCTTTTCATTGTGTCTTGGATTTCCTGGATGTTTTAGTTAGGAGCTTTTTGCATTTTTCATTTTCTTTGACAGTTGTGTCAATGTTTTCCATGGTATCTTCTGCACATGAGATTCTGTCTTCTATCTCTTGTATTCTGGTGGTGATACTTGCATCTATGACTCCTGATCTCTTTCTTAGGTTTTCTATCTCCAGGGTAGTCTCTCTTTGTGATTTCTTTATTTTTTCTTCTTTAATTTTTAGATCCTGGATGGTTTTATTTAATTTCTTAACCTGTTTGGTTGAGTTTTCTTGCAATTCTTTAAGGGATTTTTGTGTTTCCTTTTTAAGGGCTTCTACCTGTTTACCTGTGTTCTCCTGTATTTCTTTAAGGGAGTTATTTATGTTTTTCTTAAAGTCCTCTATCATCCTCATGAGAAGTGATTTTAAATCTGAATCCTGCTTTTTCAGTGTGATGGGGTGTCCAGGGCATCTAATGATGCCAGGTAACCTTGGCTTCTGTTGCTTATGTTCTTGAGCTTTCCTTTCACCATCTGATTATCTCTAGTACTACCTGCTCTCTCTGTCTTGACTGGAGCCAGTCTCTCCTGTTATCTTGCTTGTGTCAGATCTCCTCAGAGTCCAGTCCAGCTGTCTCTGTGATACTGAGCTCCTGGGACTCAGGCTGCCTCTGAGATCCTGAAGTTCTATGATCCTGGTGTGTTAGAGCTCCTGAGAATCCAGCTTCCTCAACTGGTCTGAGTACAGTGGTTCCTCTGCTGCTTTGAGTTCAGTGGTTCCTCAGCTGCTCTAAGTACAGTGGTTCCTCAGCTGCTCTAAGTACAGTGGTTCCTCAGCTGCTCTGAGTACAGTGGTTCCTCCACTGCTCTGAGTACAGTGGTTCCTCTGGGATGCAGGATATGGTGTCTTCAGTGGAGCAGACCATCTAGAAGTCTGCCCTGGCAAAAAGGACCAAGCAAGGGGCAGAAAGGGAGTGGTATTCAAAGGGCCAGGTTTGGGTGGGTGTTGGGTCCTGAGTGCCCCAGGCTTCCAGCTGCAGCTCTGTGGCCTAGGGTTGTGGGTATTGTTCCTCCACTTCTCTGAGTACAGTGGTTCCTCTGGGATGGTGTCTTCAGGGGAACAGACCAGCTAGGAGCCTGCTCCTCACAGAAAGGTGGCAAATGTCCTTTAAATGGTTGTTGTGATTTTTTTTCCACAACAACCAAACCACTGCTAAGGAAGACCTCTCTAGACCATAGAGCCTTCCTTGAAATAATGCAGGGAACACTCAACCTGCAGGCTGGAGAAGTCTGCAAACCCATGCTTACAAAAGCAATTAATATAAAAAATATGTAAGGAACTTGGTAGCAAAAAGTCCAAATAACTCAATTCAAAAATGGACAAAGTTACTTCAAAAGATGTATCAAGGAAAATCAGGGAAATCCTCCTCCTCATGACTCAGCATGAGAGAAATGCAAATCATCCCCTCACCCATGAGAGTCCACAAAAGGAAAGGCAGGCACTGGGTAGATAGAGTGTGGAGCAGTCAGAACCTTGAATATTGTTGTAGAAATGTGAGAATGTAAAAGCTATGGAAAGCAGGATGGAAAAAAATTACAAAGACACTTACTGTGTGACACAGCATCCCTTCTGTGTAATCTCCAAAGAATCACAACCAGGACCCTGAATGCCCTAACAGTTTCATTTGCAAGGGCCCAGTTTGCGTTCCAGTTTCCCACACAGCCATAGAACCTCAAAGCTATTTCTACACCACCACACAGGACAACACTGTCTGTAGTTCACCTGCCAGCCTTGTCCCAACCCATCTCTCCTTGGGACCTTCAGAGGGTTTTCTCTTTCTTGTGGCTTCAGTTTAAGTGTGTTTTCACTTTTAGCCAACACCCGAGTGTCCTGTGCTGGGTGGGTTTTCAGAATTTCTGGTGTATCAAGCTAGTAACCTAGAATCATTCTCTATATCATACTTACAGTGAAATTGCCAGATGTGAGTCTGGGATTGTCTCTGATTTTGTCTGTAAGTCAACAAAGGCTTCAGTTACTACAAGAGTTACCCTCTACATCCTTAAAATGTCTGCCGAGGTTTTGCATGATCTTGAAGCTTGACCTCATTTTCTGGCTTTGTCTCTTTAGTTTAGCAACAAACTTCTTATACCTCCCTGAGGAAGACATTTTTTCTTTTTCTCTTCATTCAGTTAGTTTTTGATAGTTTCGTAAGTGTAGTGTGCTGTGGTTACTCGTTTCACTCCCACACCTGTTAACCCAGTAGTTCTCTCCCGTTGTCTCACTGCCTCTGCCTTTCAAACACTGTGGAAGCAAAATCAATTAAGTAGCAGAGATAGACAAGTTCAGAGTTGCTCCAGTCCCCATCAGGTCTAAAAGAGAGACTCCAGGTTAGTGATTGTGAACTGTGCATTGGTACCATTGAATGTCCGGCCTAACCCGAGGTCTAATCTCCATTCTACCTTCACCCTTCAGTCACATACACAGGTAGAGGGCGTGAACAGGCCCTAGAGAGATTTACATACTAATAAGGTACCTGAAGGCCAGAGGGTGGAGCCAATTAAACATTCTTCCCCAACTCCTCCCTCCTCTTCCCCTCCTTATTTAACTCAGATCCACCCTGGGTTTTTGGGGGCACACATCCAGATCCATCCACCATCTGCCATGCCAATAAACCAGTTTTGGAAACCCAAGGACTTCCTCCTGTGTTGGGGCCACGCTGTGAGGAACCATGGAGAGGCCTTTAGTTAGTGAGCAGCCAGGCCTAACTTCCAGCTGGAGGAACCCAGAGAGTTCCCAGCCAACTACACACAGCCTGTCTGGGAGGAACTCTCTGCATTTCCCCAGCTGTTTTTTTTTCCTACAATTGAACTCATCAGTCTCTTGACTTGAAATTATATGCATTATATCCCGGCCCTTGAGTTTTCTCTCTTGCCAGTCACATCCAGGATGAACTTTCAGGACCTTCATGTTCTCCCCTGTGGATAAATTCTGCTCCTAAACATTGGCTTTTAGAATTAGGATCCTGATAGTCTGGGTGACTTTGTCTGCCTAAGCTCACTGTTATTCCTCTAAATAATTTCAGAATTCTTCACGTCTTCTCTCATCAGGTTTCCTGTCCTTCCATAGCTCTGTTGTGGATGTGTTTCGTACACAGTTTCACTGTTTCCAGGGTAATCTATTTAAAGCACAAGTGAGACTGTGACATCCATTTTCATTGACTTCTGACAGCACAGGGTAAATGTCAAATCACTTAGTGCATGTGACACCTGCCTCTTTCTGAGTTTTGCCTCTGAAAATGTAGCAATATTGAATTTCTGTGGTTTCTTGAAACCTGGAGGTTTCCTCATTCTATGTCATAGCTCACCTAAAGCCTTTCTTAGTCATCTATTTTGACCTCTGCTTAAACGATGCTTTTTAGAGGTCACCTTAATCCCCTTATCTAGGCAGTCCTTCCATTATTATTTTCTCTTGCTTTATTGGATTTTCTTCTCCATACTTCCTGGAATCTGCATGTAGACTACAACCTGTAAGTAAGAATAAATACTCCTTTTCCAAGTTGCTTTTGGCCAGTGCTTTATCACAATATGAAAAACCAAACAGTATGAAAAACTAAAACAGTATGTGAGAAACATTTTAGGACAAAATTGAGTTGAGATGGGGTGATGAGTATGGAGTGCCCATGATGGAATTAATGCCTGCTAGAGAGAAGGAAGAGACCAGAACCTCATCTTTTCATTATTTGAAGATGCAGTAGGACTGTTGCAAATGTTCTCTATGTCATTTCTTAAAACCTCTGGAGTTATTTTACCCACCACATGCTGTGAACTTCAAAGTGCAGGAAGAAGATATACCTTGTTGAAGTAACAGGAGAAACAGTTGAGCTTCAGTTGGAAACATGGGAAACTATGTCTCTAGAGTTTTGTTTTTATCAAGGACATTGAGATAACAAGCAAACAGGCAACAACATCAAGAACTAGCACTGGACTTTACTTTTCACTTCATAAAGTCACAAATTCACAGGAACTACCAAGAACAATAATCTGGCTTCAGGCAGCTACTTTTTATATTTTTTTTGAGAGACATGACGTTGCTCAGGGTATTTTGCTAGCTCTGAACTTGCCTATGGATTAGTATTCTTTACAGTATTCCAAAGTAGGGTTAGACTCTTAGTTTATTCCGATGCTATGGACACAAGGTTGCTCATCACAAAGTATAGTGCAGAAATCATCTGAAATGGGGTCAGGTGGGAGATATGAGACCACTTTCATTCTAAGTTGGATATGTGTATGAAAATAATTAAAATAACCATGATGCCCCTCTCCCTTTTATGTACTTTCATATATAAATTCTCAGGTTGTGTTTTTATTCGTTTTTCATTGAAAACTGTATTTAAGTTAGCATTCTCTCCACCTCTCATTTCCTCAATGCCCATATTTGCACCCAACCAATGGACAGAAGCTGCTGACCCCTGTGGTTGATTTAGAGAAAGGCTGAAAGAAGCTGAGAAGGTGGGCAACTCTGTAGGAAGACCAGCAGCCTCAATTAATCTGGACCCTCGAGATCTCTCAAACACTGAACCACCAAAAAGGCAGCATATAACAGTTGCTATGAGGCCCCCAACACATATACAACAGAGGACTGCCAGTTCTGTATTCAATCAGAGACGATGCACCTGACCCTCAAGAGACTGGAGGGCCTAGGGAGTTTAGTGGTCAGGTGGTATAGGGGAAGGGTGGAAGGAACAACCATCATTGAGACAGCTGGTGGGTTGAAGGTATGGGATGTGGAGCAACTGGAGGGTGGATAGGGGAAGGAGGATTAAATTTTGAGTGTAAATAAATAAATAAATAATAAAAAAGAAAAACAAATGTCACAAAGCCTAGCCTTTCATTTTTATCTTAGCCAGCATAATAATGTTGGGAGCTGACTTTTAGCAGAAAGTGGCTATCAGCTTTGCAGCCATCTCAAGCCATATACCCTGACGTGAGACTTGTTTTTCAACAGCCTACAACAGCTGAAGCACACTCTGATATCCCACATATTTTGTTTTGCTGTTTACTGCCCCCAGCTGCAAGGCGCACGTGGTATCCAAGCCTGCAAGGCATGCGGTTCACGTGCTATCCATGCTATAGACGCCTGTAAGGCTTATGTCATATCCACACCTGCAAGGCACATGGTATTCACGCGCCTACAAGGCATGTGGCAAAAGCCTATAAATACCCCAGATTTCCCTTTAATAGAGAGAATACGGGAGACAATGAGAGAGACAATAAACGAGAGAGACACAATAAACAAAACTTGAGACTTGATCAGACCCTCTGTCTTGTCTTCACTCTTTGCATAGCTTCTCTCTCTCTCTCTCTCTCTCTCTCTCTCTCTCTCTCTCTCTCTCTCGACCTGGACCTGTGGAACAGAGCGGGCCATTACATAATACAACTTAAAACTCTACATATAATGAAAGGGTGTCAAGAGATTTCTATGTTGAATTTTTGATAATTTAGGCAGAAGAATAGAAATGCCAAAACCATTATGTCACTGAAAGGTAGCCAAAAGGAAACAACAGAAACATTACATGCAAAAAAGTCTGAATTTAGCACTGTATAAGGAAAAAATAGATTATTAATGTGTTTTTTCTTTTTTTCTTTTTATCAAATCATAATTTTTACTTTTTAACACAGGGGTTATAAACAAGAAAATGCAGGATGTGGGGAAGGGGATGACACAGGAGCATAGGTGTTCAGGGGGAGTACAGATATCTTTCAGAACAGGGTATCAGCTGAGTGAAGGTTCAGGGTCAGGTCACTATGACTCTGCCTATGATTCACTTGTCCTTATCTAACTTGGTACTATCCACCAAGGCTGCCTATTTACAAAGTCTATGACTACTCAGGCTGGTAGATTTCCACAAAAGCTGCCTGTTTACAATAGTTTATAGCCATCTGTTTCAGTATTTTTCCATAGAGACCCAAGACTTTGTGTTAGCAGGAATGTATGTCAGGTCTAGTGCTGATTTTAGGCTTATGGCTGATTTTAGGCCTTCAGTGTATAAGCAGGGCTGCCCCTGACATCTCCTCCCTTCTCCAAGTATAGAAGGGCTGTGGTGATTCTAATCTTGCCAAGGCAGGGATAGAGGCCTGACCTCCAGTAATTAAAGGGGACCTTGTAATGGCTCCAGTCCTCCTGTCGTTGTCCAGTGAGGCATGAGGGCCATACCTGTCCTGATGTCTTTTTCCTGGAGAGGGTATACTTTTGACATTAACCCCTATGCAGTCAGGCTTGGCCCTCAGGGAACCCAGAAACATATTTTTAACTTTTATTTATAATTCCCTTGCAGTGTTTAGCCTCTCAGCCTAAGCAAGAATTCAGATCGCCAGACAGAGGGGGTTCTGGGTGGCCCCTCTCTGCTTGGTCTAGGGGCAGAAGTCCCCTCTTTTAGGTTGGGTGGAGATGGGACTTGGGAGCACCCTGGATAGAGTAACATCCTCATCTAGAGTCTCGTGGTCTTCCATAGCTAACTTATGATAATGTATCTGAATAGATTTTGCTATCAGATTATCTATCTGTTGTTTCACAAAGTTAATCAGCCTATTTAAGGCTCAGGGACCAAAGGAAATAAGCAAAAATAACCTAATTAATGGTCCCAAGATGGAAGGAACTGGGGTTAACAATCGTGGAGAGGTTAAAGACCAATTCTTATACAAGCTCTCCTTTTTCTCTTTCTCTCTCTGTCTTTTCTCAAGACCTTCTCTGGCCTTTTTCACGCTCTCTTTAATCATCCCTGTTTTGTCTATGTAAAAGCAGCATTCTTCTTTAAGGGCCGTATACAGTCTAGAGCTGTACACAGTCTTTTCTATTGTAAAAGAGAAAATCAAGTCCAATAAAGTCCTTTGCAATTTTGGGGGATCGCATCAGACAGTGAAACGAGGGATTTCTTCAAATTAGTAATGTCAGTCTATAGCTGTTTGACGTCCTTGTCAAAGGCTCATTGGAGGTCTGAGTAGTATAAGTCCAGAGGATTAGAACTCCTAACAGCAGACATCACGGGTGATTAATTTTTACCTGGAAAAGAAAAAAGAAGGGAATTCTCAGGGAAATTTCTCTAACCTGGATGTCAATTGTTATTCATCTTATTTATAATTGGGCCTGGTTTTGTGGGGGTATCTATTTAATGCATTAATCTTTTTGGTGGCCATTTAGCTGTGCCTTCTGTGGTATCAAACAGGCATATCAATCCTTGGCCCCATATAGGAACAGGGTCCTGGCCATTCCATTTAAGGGTAAAAGGGTCCTTCCACATAGTTGTGGCATAGTTTTTATTGGTCTCAGCGATGCCAGAGGCAATCAGAGGCAGATTTGCTGTGAACTTTCAGTTTAGAAAGTTAAGAGTAAACAAGGCATGCTCCCTCCACCCTCAGAGAGTCATGAAGACACTATTTAAAGAAATATAATTCTTTATTAATAATTTCTTTTATCAAAGGACTATTATAAAACAGCCAACAATTAATCAATCTATATAATATATCAATTAATGACAGCTTCTTCTACTTTTTGTAAAATTACTCCTCTTTTGTCAATTAATTGTTGAGGGAAATTAGGATTTGCATCTCTCTTTAGAATATTAATGCTTTTTTGCCAGATGCATTATCTGTTTTTTTATTGGATATTTTACATATTTACCTTTCACTGTTATCCCCTCTTCTTTTCTCCCCCCAAAACCCTTATCCCATTTCCCCTCTTCCAATTTTTATGAGGGTGTGCTCCCACCATTCTCCCAATCTTGCCTCCCTGCTCTCGCATTCCCCAACACTATGGATTCAATCTTTCGGGGACCAGATTATTAATGTGTTTTATGTTGTGAAAAATATAATAAGACTATGTGAAAAATATAATAAGACTATGAATTTGATACAACAATAGCCCCAAGGCATTATGATAAAACAATAGAATTAGAAATAAGAAATGACTGTAGAAATAGCATAACTCTATTGCAGTTAAAAGTGTGCTTCAAAGAATAAGAGACTGAACAGACAGAGGTTAAAATCAAGTAAGTGTCATCAATGAAAAGCTTGAGGTAGTTTCAATAAACAGAAAGAAAATTATAAGAGAACAAAAATAATTAGAGTGATGCTTTGAATGTTGGACAAGGATTCCTAAAGAGAAAGTGTGTCCTTAAAATACAGAAAGCAATACATGAGTGGACAGCAGTGTTCTAAAGAGTAATTTTATAAGATTCTTTTGAGATTAAAAAATGAAAAAGATCATGTTGGAAGGATATGGCATGTCAGAGAAATACATATATGGTCATCTAGACCACAATGCACTCTGGTAAACATTATGTTGAAATAGTAAAGATGAAGAAAGGAGGGAAGAAAATAGTATGTCTGGGCAAAAGTGAAGCACATATTATGAGGCCAGCTTAGAAATGGCTTCAGATATTTTCCCAGCTCAACTGTGGGAGGCAGGGAGTCCTTTCTATAGAAGTCTGAAGGAATTGCAGCACCGAATAATTAGCTATGCTTCTGGTTCTTGTACATTTGTAAAAACCAATTAAAAAGTATTTTATTCTTTAAGATAAAAGTACTAATAGGATGTGACTATTGTAATCCCTTATAAAACAATCAAAGCTGTTCCTGGGGGAATTGAAAGCAGTGATCTCACCAAAGGTAAGGACAAGCACAATTACTGAGTCTGCAGATTCACTGAGCCAGGAGGTTTGGTGGTGAAGTGGAATGGGAGTCTTGTATTTCTTAGTGATAGAAATGGGGAATACCAAGGTAAATATAGAAAAGCAGGAAAAGTGGGGAAGGAGAAGAGGAGGCAAGAGTCTGACACAGTTTTCATAGCAATAAATCAGTTGATAGACTCTCAGACTGATGCATAGAGCTATAAAAAAACAATCTCTCCAAATCATAATGGCATCCACAGACATTTTCTCATGCTTAAGAGGAAAGCAATAATTTGGAGGTGAATGAGCATTTCTCTGAAGGTCAGCAATTCCCCTACTTCTGTTAAAATCATATGAAATTAAATTTTTCTAGTTAAAATATTATTCATAGTGTCATTTTAGTGACATAAACTTATTTCTGCTCATCTATGCTTGACTGCCCCAAAGGCAGTATAGTTCAGAGCCAAGCTTTGCACAGTATTTGCATATAGCAATTCCTGAAGGATCTCATTAGAATAAAGGCCTGAGATGGGGCAAAAGACCATATTTTTAACAAGCCTTTTGGCACTGCTGCTTCTGCTCCCCCCTCCCCCCCCCCCCCGATGTCATCTTCAGCAGCAAAAGAATGACAGCTATAAGGTCACTCTAGTTGTAGATTGCCTGTGTTAGATTTCTGGTGCCATTATTGGATGGCTTTATGACTTAAAGTAAGATCCATGCCCGAGCTTCCTTATCTATAAATGGGAGAATAATGACAGGGCTTGACATGCCTAGTTTTAATTGTCTACTTTACATTATCTACAATCACCCAGGAGGAGAGTCTCAGTGAGGTACTGTCTGGATTATATTGGTCAATGAGCATGTTGGTAAGAGATTTCTCTAATTGTATTGATTGAGGTGAGAAGACTCACCTTGAATGTGGACACTGCTATTTCATGGGGCTAGGTCCAGGACTGAATGAAAAGGGGACAGCAAGTTGCACTGATTTATTGCTCTTGGCTCCTGAATGGAAATATAACCAGCTGCTCCGAGTTCCTGCTGCCTTGACTTCCCTGCAGTGCTGGGCTATAACCTGGAATTATGAGTTAACTATACTCTTTCTACCTTGAGATGCTTATATCAGGGTGTGGTGGTTCAAATAAGGATGCCTTCATAGGCTCACATATTTGAATGCCTAGTCATCAGGGAGTGGTACTACTTGAGAAGAATTAGGGGGTGTGATCCTGTTGAAGGAAGTGTGTCATTCACTGTGGGTGGGCTTTGAGTTTTCAAATGCCCAATCCAGGCTAGTGTTCCTGTCTTCCTGCTGTCTGTGGCTCAGCTACTTCTTCAGTACCATGTCTGCTGGTGTGCTGCCACGTTCCTCACCATGAGAGTAATGAACTAAACCTCTGAAAGTGCAAGCAATCTCCAATTAAATACTTTCTTTCGTAAGAGTTGGAATGGTCATGGTGTGTCTTCACAGCAATAGAACAGTGACTAGGACACAGAGTACTTTATTGCAGCAATAGGAAAATAAAACCAAAAGAATCTCATGTAAAATGCTTAAAACAATACCTGACTACAAATGTTAACTTTTATAACATATTATAAATCACAATTTTTATAGTCTATGTCAGCCAAGGACCAGAAACCAAACTTTTCTGAATTTTAATTTTCCCCATTTGTAAAAATAACTACCTTCTAGAGATGTTTCAATATTTAGAAATAAATAAGTTGTGCACAGTGTCTGGTATGGTATAGCAAACCAGTAATGATAGTTATCAGTGACTATAGTCCCCTAGACAGCTAATGGTGAGGTAATACCATCAGTATTTAAAAGTATATTACTGAAGTTACGGCAATTCATTTGTTTTGCTATACTTACTCTTATTTAATTTTTTTTTCATTTTAGGACTGAATATTTGAATTTTTTTCCTTGTGTGATAGGAAACTCTGCTCAGGCACTGGGTTTCCTCTACGAAACAAGACAGTCCTAGCATAGCCTTTGTTCTAGTGGGAGAACAGAAACAATCAAATGGCAATTAGTGTTGTGAAGGAAACTGAAGTAAGATAAAGAATGGGATATGATGCTTGGTCAGAGAGAGAGGTTGTGACAGATAGGCTATCTGAGGAGACCTGGAAAAAGGGACAATAATTAGCTATCTCAGGGAAGTGAGGAAATAGGCCCAAAAAGTTCTATCGGAGTGTTTCTATCAGAGATCAATCAGAGGAAGGTGTCAATGGGAGTTAAGAGTTTGAAAGGAGAACTAGGTCTGATTCATGTTGGGATTCAATGACTCTATGCATGTCCTTACCACCTTTTTTCTTTTGTTGAGGTCAGTTGCTATCAGATATTCTTTGGCTAGTTTTTTTTTTGTGTGTGTGTATCATGAGCATAAGTAAAACAAACAAACAAACAAACAAGAAACCACAGTGCATGGTTTATTGTTAGGATAGTATTGGCAGAGAGCTAGAGAAATGGACACAGTATGTCCTAGGTTATGGTTGTAAAATACATTTCTTACTACAGGAATAAATCTAAAATGATTCAAATATACTGGGCTAAGTAAGGCGAAACATTGAAAGCAGTTATAAAGATTATGTGCTTAATCTGAAGGTCAAGAAGCCAATGAGTGAGTTCAGGGCAGTGATATATGTGGTCATTGATCCTACGTCCTTTGATGGATGGATGACAAGCTGTTTGAATGAGCAAGAGTTAAAGAAACACGATAGTTTCCCCCCAAGTCACTTGTCATCCATAGCACCATGACTGGCAGAAAAATGTAACTCCTTACCTCCTATAATCTAAATCTCCATGTCTTAATCATGGAACCTGTGACTAAGGTATGTCCCATGGCAAAAGACACTTTGCTGATGTGACCAAAACTGACACTTCAGGGGAGATACTTTTTTTTTTTCAGGGCAACAATCTCATAACAAATCCTTAAATGTGTGAGAAGAAAGAAAAAAGGAGGTGAGGGGAATGTGGTGTGAGAAGCTTTTGTGTCATCATAGCTGGTTTGGTAGATAGAGGAAGGAGCCAGGAAGTAATGGATACAGGTAGCTGCTCAGCGTTGGAGAATTTGAGGAAATGGATCCCGGAGCTTACTGAAGCAATGATCGCTTCCCCGATACTGGTTTTGCCCTGGTGACATATGTGTCAGAGTTTGGAGGATGATAAATGTGTGCATGTTCAAAATCTCCAGCATTTGGGATAGTTTGTTATAGCCACAATAGAAAATGGATACATACATATTGCTCTCGAATCTTTCTGTATTTTTCCTCATAGACCTTGTCAGCTGCTTAGTTCCAGCTTACTTCATTGTTGTCATTGCCCCACTACACCAAAACAGACTACTTCACTACTACACCAAAACAGACTACTTCGTTTCTTCTTTCCACCAACCTGATGCCTGATTCCCCTTTGGAATTTTTAGTCTTTCTTTCCAATTATCCCCAATAGGGATGACTAACATCATTGCACGCTCAACCTGGGATCTTACTTTGTTGTCCAAAAGGGATATGAAATGAGGCTGAGGAAATCTACGGAACAGAATTGAGCTTGAGGGTGGATTGCAATTAGCTCTTTTCATTAAAGAAACTTGTTTATTTTCATTAAAATGCTAAAACAGGTGGGTTATCTCATAGCTGCTGCCACCAAATGATGAAAAGTTGGTGATTAACTCATTCCAGGTTTATCATAACAAAGGATGATTGGCATAAATTTCCAACTTCAAATATGGGGCTGAGCAAACAACATTTAATGAATGCTATAAATATTCAGGTGATGTTGCAGCCAAGTCTTTTGTGTTTTGCCATCACTTGCTGGATTGGTGTTTCTTAAATGCCCACTGGCCAGATGGTCTTCAAGTAGAAGAGAAGCATTATCATTTGTGTGTGTCATCTGCTTGGTCTAATGAATTTGAAGGATTAATTACTTATAATTTACTCAGTTTTAATGTCTTATTGAGGAAGTTGTTTATAACTTTGACATTGTCTCCTATGAAAAATTCATTTACTATTCATATATATAATTTTTGTTGGTGGTGGTGGGCAGATGTTAATGGATTGTTATGAAGAAGACAATGAAGGAATTCTGGGAGGTTACCGGGACATCCTAAAGTAAGCGGCAGAAGTTAGAATACAGGTTGTCAAATTAACATTTTCATCCATTTCCTGACATCATTAAAATATTATTCTATTTGTGTGACAATACAACTGGTGTATGTGTGTGAGTGTGTGTATATGTGAGTATATGAGTGCATGTTAGTGTATGAGATCCCACTGAGTTAACTAGCATTTGTACTTTGAATGTTCCTCTTAAACATTTCTAAACATTTAAACATTTGAATAGTTATTTTCTCTCCTTGGTAACCAGAGTAGTGAATATGCTATAGCCACTTCTGGATGGTTATGTGTTGTGTGTGCTTTATCATAGATTTTAAGAATCATATTGTATAACATTTTGAAGACACGTTAGGATTGTTGACCCCCACACAGACAACTTTTTCTCTTCTGCCTTTAGTATCTGAGGACACTGGCTTTTAGTACTTTATTGTTTCCTTCTCAAAAGGCTCTTAGTGAGACACAGACTTGTGGCATCCTTCCTTATTGAGTCCTGCTTATTAAAGATGGTTCAGATTGCCAAAAGTCTGACTCCTAAACACATTGGATATCATTATGAAAATGTAAACAATACTTACTTATAGTTTTGGTCAATTAAAAAACTTTGCTTATAGTCTTATCAAACTAATGATTAATATGGAAGAAAACACAAGTATATGAAACAAGTGTGTCACTTTGAAGTCTGTCTTACAAGATTTTTTTTGCCTATGGAACAGTAACAATTCAACATATTAAAATAGCAGGTTATAGAAAGAACATGGTAAGGTCAACTGAATAAATTGTTTAATTTATTCCTTGCCTGAGTCCTAATGATCTTTGATAATGCTCTGTCAGTGTCTGTCCATTTTAAAATGTACTTTTTATTATTGAGAAGATCAATAGTATTTGTATATTAATCTTAAAATGCAACTTTTAATGCATTGTGTTTCTTCCTTCTGGAGCTGTTAAAATTTACACTAGCTTTAATCATTATGATTAAAAACACTGAAACAATACTGGCTGAAAATTTTAGCTGAAGTATTCACAATGTTCAGGAGAATTTTAAATGAAAGCATTAAAAATCACTTATTATGTAAAGAAAACAATTCTTATTACTCAGAAAAGATATTTCACAGTCTAAATATGTTTAGAACAGAGAGCAAGTTCTGGGATAACTGGCCTGTAGTGTACTGGAAGACACCAGAATTCTATGGCTCTGGCCTGTGGGAATCATGTCTGGTGGGCTGGTTGTGGAGTATACTATGAAGCTCTCCATGTGCTGTGAGTCCTTATGCCTTCTTTAGGTTGCCTGGTGCTTTTCTGTCTTTCACCACTGGGTATACATGTATGTATACACACAGGTGTGCATGCAAACACACAAACACACACACACACACACACACTCAAAAATGATGCTGACACTGACTCATTTTAGCAGATCTTCATCGCAAAATTTATCCTATCATCACAGTGAACAATTTATGTCCTCCTAGAAGTATGAACCAGAACTCTGTGACGGTGGTAGTGCCTGTGTAGAAATCCTATTTTTTTTTTAAATTTATTTTTTACAATATTTACATTGTAATTTATTTTGATAAGTTTTAATTCTGATTCTTTAGCTAGATTTGTTGCTCTGAGCATCCTCTGAGCCACTCTAGGTTTCAGTTCCCTATTATTTATTCAAGAGACAATGGTAGTTCAAACATCATCTTGTTACAAAGGCTAGGTGAGTTAATATGTGTAAGGCATCTGGATCCGTTCCTGACACTGAAACAATTTTAGCATGTTAAGAAGCATCAGCAATTATTGTACTATATGGTAGACTCTCTGAGGTGACTGAGTATACATCTAAAATGTCTATATCTACACTGACTAGCAGAGTACACAGTTCAGAGAGGAGCATGGATATGTGTGTGGATCACCTATTTATGCACAGCACATTTCTAAGAATCAGACCTAAATAGCTGACACTAAAATGTTGAATTTCCTAGTATTCTGTAATATATCTAGTACATGCTAATAAAAGGTCAGGTTGAAGACATACCCTGTAAAGTGTGTTGCTGTCAAAGTGTTTACATCAAACCTTTTTCTCAGCAGCATCCTAGCTGTGGATGGATTATGCTCACAGAAGACATAGATTAGTAAATGAAAATTCCAATACCAGTAGTGGGGTGTCTTCTCATAGTGATTGGTCAGGGGAGCTTCTGAGACCCCCTAAACAATATAGGCATTGGATGCTGGCTGTCCACCAGAACTAGATGGTAAAACCCTGTGGCTGAGATCCATGTTCTTTGATCACAGAATACAGAGAGATAAGGAAGAAACTGGAATAGAAGCCTCCTTCATGCTGCTTAGTTTCCATAGTGCCAGTATCTCTGACAGTGGGAAGAATTGTTAAGGTCTTGCTCAATGGACCATGTGTGCTACAACTATCAACCAGCCAAGCAAAAGTGCCCGGTGATGTAATAGTGGCAAGTCAGTAATGAGGACTGTGGGGCGGTGGGCTGTGAGAAGCAGCTGGGTGCTTGGCTGAGCATGAGCTTGGAATCCTGGAACCTTATTGGATGGCAGGAGTTCAGCTCTGCTCCCAGGCCCTGGTTCTTTTCATTTAGCTTCAGCCCTCCAACAACCCCTCCCACAGAGAGGTCTATGACCATCAGTCACAAGGAACAGGCCTCAGGCCCTAGAGAGATTTACATACTAATGAGGTACCTGAAGGCCAGAAGGTGGAGCCAATTAAACATTCTTCCCCAGCCCCTTCCCTCTCTCTCCCTCCCTATTTAACTCAGTTCTGCCCTGGGTTTGGGGGGTGCATCTAGATCCATCCAGCATCCGCCATGACATTAAAGCCTGTGGACTTTCTCATGTCATTGGGGCCTCACTGTGAGGAACCGTGGAGCCACAGCAGCCATGCCTAACTTCCAGCCTAGAGGAACCATCAGCATTCACAGCTGCCTTACCCACAGCCCGGCGTGAGGAACCCTACTTCTCCAGCCACAATTACCTACAGAGGACAACCAACCACTTTCTTGTTGAACTTCAGGCCATAGGAAGGAATCTACTTCTGATAGTTTGGTACTATAAACCTGGTCAAAATCCCATGTCTAGGGAGGCCATAGGACTTAGTACAGAAGCTAGTGCTATTGTTTTGCTAAATGAACTTGATGTGCCAATCAAATTGCAGTTTAAATAATTATGCTTATAGCTATACATTAGTGCTATCATTTGCTTTGGTCATAGAAACTCCTTTTTGTACTTGGCAGTGGTGATGGGAGAGTCTCATAATTGGTCAAAGTACTGAGAATATGGGATTGTTGGATGCTCAGTGAGACTTCTGTGTCACTTCTGCCAAAAATCAGCAAACACTGAGGGACATGGATCAATGTTTGTAGCTGCATTCTTGTTTTCACAACCACTGAAGCCTAGCTTGTCAACGTCCTGCCATGAGGTATCGAAGGATACATGAGCCTCACTTACCTCAGGGCCTACAGGGGAGGAGCCTATGAGGCCCTACCTCTTCTTAAGGATATGTAGGCAGTTAATTGTCATTGAGGGAAGAAAATAATTTTCTCTACATTTGTATAGTCCCTGGTAAAGAGCCTATGCTTCTGTAAATAATCCCTTAGCCAGGATGCTGTATACAATCCCAACGAAACTCATTAGAACATAAAATAAATAAAATTAAATATAAATAACGATATGAAAGTAGAGGGACTTGGAGGGAAGAGGAAGAGATTATCGGAGCCAGAGGGGATGAGAAGGTAATGGGAGTGATTATGATAAAAGTACACTTCATGTATGTATGAAAATACTATGATAAAACCAATTATTGTCTATAGTTAATGTATACTAATAAAATAAAAAACTTGTTTCTCTCGAGAAAAATTAAATAATGTAAATTTGTGTTTATGATCAAGAATCTACCTTAAAATTCTCATCTTTTTGACTGTCTAATGAATAAATGTTCTTCTACAGGACCAACACTGGTAAAGCTTAATAGTGCCCTTTTTAGTGGACTCTTCCTTACCAGCCTCTTTCCATAGCTGATGCTTTTTTCTCTACCCTCCTAGGAGAGCTGGGCATCTTCTCACACATGTTTGCCCATCTGTTAGGTTTATTGTTCATTATCTCTCATTGCTTCTAAAATATGCTTCACTGAAATATTCCAAGGGCTTAGGATAGTGCTGGATTTATATTATAAGAATATTAATAAATGTTTATTAACTGACCAAATGAACTAGACCAAATGAACATGAACAATTTTCTGTCTATCTGCCTATTATCCATCTATCTACCTGTTTTCTATCTGCCTGTCTAGCTCACTACCTACCTACATACCTACCTACCTACGTATTTATTTATTTATTTATTTATTTATTTTTTCTTTTTTTTCTTATTTTATTTACATTTAAGATGCCATCCACTTTCCCCATTTCCCCTCCCTAGAAAACCCCTGTCCCATGCCCCCCCTTTCCTTTTTGCTTTTATACATATTTGTTTTTTAATATTAATGTCAGTGTAAAAAATTCTCTAAGTTTTAGAGCAGGATACATATGTTGTCATATGTATTCTCTTGTTTCTATTTCTTATTAGCATTCTAGGTTTGTCAAACCTAGATTATATGTTCTTTGATAAAAGTGATCTTAGATGACATTGATATTTGAATCCTAATCTAATCAGAAACATTGATGAGACATTGAAACACACTGTTTTAAAACAACTGTGATTATCAAAAGGATTTTATGTGAGTAGCATATACATCTATAGATTTCTCCCCCGGCCCGACCATGGGAACTCCTAGAACATACTCCCAATCTTACTTGGTGTGTGTGTCTTTTGTAAGACACTTGCAAAACATTCTGACTGTTAATGATTGTTTGTTGTAGTAAGCCTAGCATTCAATGAAGGAGAGTTCTGACTCTGGTTCTAAACTCTTTGGAGTGATTATTGAAATCAGAGTGGGCTTAATTCCTGAGTACATTGTGACATAATATATGAAAGCAAATCATTGATAAGATGGCTACATTTCTATTTGAATTCCTTTGAATTAAATATGCCAGAGTGTTTAAAGAGGAAATCTGTTTTCTAAATGTCATTGAGAAATTAGTCTTTGTAGGAGATAGTAATAAACCACCCGGGGTGTTGATGTATAAATATTACCGTAATTTGGCATCTTTTCTGAACTCATTTTACATAAAGACAATTCAATTTTCCTCCTGTTTTCATACATATAATTCAGCAGTAAGTAGTACTATTCTCTAGGAAAAAAACATTTAGAAAGGTTTATGATTTTTCCTTATGATGACAATGCAGTAAATACAAGTCTACGATCTAACAGGATCTGTAAGCTAATACTCTCTATGAGCTGATCTTGTCAAACCACTTATTAAAATTTTAATAAAAACTTTATTAATAAGATTAAGTAGAACCTTCAAAGAGTTGGTTAGAAAATAACTTAGTTTAAAGGAAAGGAGAAACTATTAACTTCACTGATCTATGGTGCAGGGCAAAAGCTCCTAGTATTTACAGAAGAAAAAAGTGATTAGCATTAACATCTTCTTTGGAAGGTCTCGAGTGCACTTTGAGCATATGGAGTCCCTGTGGGCAAGAGTAATGTTGTGTTAGGTGTTTGTGTTAGAATGTTTGTGTTAGAATGAGGTGAATTCTTAGCAGATGTCTTGTTATTTCTGTTTTTTTCTTCAAAAAAATGAATTAGGAAATTGGGGCAATAAAGCTCAGGGTATTTTCTTGGAAGTGAACACTTGCCTTTCAGATGACTGTAGACCTGCAGAATTGAATGATAGGTTCATATCAAGAGGGTTGGTGGAGTGTAAATGAGGGAGAGGGAAGGAGTAAAGGAGGGAGGGAGATAGAGATAGAGATAGAGATAGAGATAGAGATAGAGATAGAGATAGAGATAGAGATAGAGAGACAAAAGAAAGACAGAAAGAAAGAATAACATTGGGTAGATAGGATCTGGTAGGAGTTGGGGGAGAAGAAACATAATCAAAATTTATTGCATGAAAAATTAAATAAAAATATATAATAAAATTGCAAAAAAAAGGTTGGTAGAAAGGGTCCTCAGTTGGCATTACATTCCCAGGATACTGGGGGTCTTAGTAGAAATGAGCAGTAGAATCAATTAAGCAATGTAGAAATGGAAAGCAGATAAGGTGATTTTTAGAGTATCTTGCTTCTAAAACCTTATAAAGTATCTTCTTTTTAAAGCCTACCTTGGCTTTCACTAGGAAGCTCAGGGAAACCCTGAAATCTTTCTGCTTCTCTTTCTCAAGTGCTGGGGTCACACAAGGTTTGCTTCTATAACTTTTAAAACATGTACTCAGGAAAAGAGGCAAATATCAAGCTATAATCTTTTTGTAAACATTTCTATCACTATTTATTTTTATTTGCATGTGCGTATGCTCAAGTATGCTTCTATGTGCATGTGGAATTTCAGGGGAGTCTGTTCTTTCCTTTGAGTACATGGCTCCAGGGGATGAAATTCAGGTAGTCAGGTTTGGTAGTGGGTATTTGACCCACTGAGCCACCTCTCTGCCCGGGAGTAATAAGTCCTTACTGGAGTTATAATTTGGCTTCATGGTGCAAGGGAGAGGTGGTGACAGTAACAGTCAGTCTTCCCTCCTACTTACCGGTTTGGACTCTCTGGCCTCTGGCCTTTCTAAAGTAACTGAGGCTTGCTTTGCTTTCCATCTCTTACAAATTTTATGTCCCTCTTACATTGCACTCTTTAAGTGAACCATTATCATATTTTATAGAGTTAAGATTGCCTGTGCGTTTCAGTTTCTCAGCTAGCAGAGGAAATTGATAACCATAGATCACTCCAAATAATTTATGACAATATAGAACATTCTCAAATCTATAATGAACCATATACATTCTAATCTGAAAATTGTAACATGTGTTTTGAAACAAACAATAGGCAATTCATCATATTTCCCCAGGTGCCTTCTTTATTTAAAGGTTGCCTGAATCAAATAAGGTAGAAATAAAATCACCTTTCACTCCAGAGATTAGGGAAGGAGAAAAGATCACTTAACAAAGTGAGAACTTGTGCTGAGTAATTTCACAGTCAAAACTTAATGTCCTCCAGTAGTAGTTTGTGGAGAAAGGGACTATGCACTTCAGTACATACTTTTAGCTAAGTATTCACTCAATTCTATAAGTAATTCCCAAACTTCATAAGACATGTCAAACTCAATACCTCTTAATTACTATATGAATTTGAGACCTCCACAGTTGTATGCTCCACTGGACTTAGAATCAATTTTGTTTCCCCAATTAAAGACTTTCAATCTAGGTTTCAGATCTTGGAGTGAATATAAAGGGAGATTCAATCTATTGATGTGCTGTCTCATAACAAATATAAATATCAATTCAAGTAAAAGGTGAAATGAAGTAAATAACTTTTGGTGTGTCAGTATATATAATATATATAATATATATAATATATTATATATAATATATACTATATATACTATATATACTATATTATATATAGTATATATAATAGTTAATACAATGTAAGTTCCCATAAGATGTCTACTAAAGAAGACAAGAGAAAGAAATAAAAGGACATATGCCCAAGAGTGGTATAGCTGGATCATCAGGTAGATCTACTGCCAATTTTCTGAGGAACCTCCAGATTGATTTCCAGAGAGGTTGTATCAGTTTAGATATTAACCCTCTATTGGATGTGGGTTAGTGAAGATTTGTCCTCCAATCTGTAGGTTGCTGATTTGTCCTTTTGACTATATCCTTCGCCTTACAGAAGCTTTTCAGTTTCATGAGGTCCATTATCATGAGCCATGAGTTTGAGGTTCTTTCCTACTATATCTTCTATTAGATTCTGTGTATCTGGTTTTATGTTGAGGTCAGTGACCCACTTGGCCTTGAGTTTTGTGCAAGGTGACAGGTATGGATCTATCTTAATTTTCTATATACAGCCATCCAGCTAGACCAGCACCTTTTATTGAAGATGCTTTTTTCCCCCACTGTATAGTTTTGGATTCTTTGTCAAAGATCAAATGTCTGTAAGTGTGTTGTTTTATTTCTGGCTCTTCAATTCAATTCCATCAATCAATGTGTACCAATTTCTACCAATACCATACAATTTTTATCACTATTGCTCTGTAGTATAGCTTGTTGTCAGGGATGGTGATTCCCTCAGAAGTTCTTTTATTGTTAAGAGTTGTTTTCATCATCCTGGATTTTTTTTTCATATGAAATTGAGGGTTTCTCCTTCCATGTCTTTGAAGTATTGTGTTGAAATTTTGATGGGAATAGCATTGAATTTGTAGATTGCTTTTGGTAGGATGGCCATTTTTACTATGTTAATCTTACTAATTCATGAGCATGGGAGATCTCTTCATTTTCTGAGGTCTTCTTTGATTTCTTTCTTGAGAGACTTGAAGTTCTTGTCATTCAAATTTTTCACTTGTTTGGTTAGAATTTCACCAAGAGTCTGTACCATGCCACAGAGGTATGTGTTCCACTATGTTCATGGTGGCCTTATTTGTGATAAGAAACAGAAACTTGAAACAACCCAGATGTCCCCAATTGAAGAATGGATATAGAAAATGTGGTTGATTTACACAATGGAATACCACTCAGCTAGAATTTAAGAACAAGGATATCATGAATTTTGCAGGCAAATGGATGGAACTAGAAAATATCATCCTGAGATAATTCAGACCCAAAAGGACATGCATGGTATATACTCACTAGTAGGTGGATATTAGCAAAAAAAAAAAAAAAAAAAAGTACAGAATACCCACAGTACAATCCACAGAACTCAAGGTAACTAGCTGAAGAACACAAGTGAGGATGCCTCAATCCCACTTGGGAGGGAGAGGAAAGCAATCACAGGAGAGGGGAGGTAGGGAGGGACCTGAGTGAGAGAGGGGAGGGGAAGGGGAAAAGGGGAACATGATCAGGTATTGGGAGGGGGAAACATGAATAAAGCCCTGAGGGCCAGCAAATGAATGCAACAGGCAATCTCTGGAGACAGGAGATGGAAGGACCCTCTAGAATGTATCAGAGACCTGAGAGGTGAGAGACTCTCAGGACTCAAAGGGAGGGACCTTACTTAGATGAAACACTCAACAGTGGGCAGAGGGAACTTGTAGAGTCCATCTCCAATAGAAAGACTGGTGTGTGTGTGTGGGGGGGGGGGGGCTTGCCACCCCACAGTTAAAAAGTCTGACTCAGAATTGTTCCTGTCTAAAAGAACTGCTGGGACTAAAATGGAGAAGAGCCTGAGAGAGAGGAGGTTCAGTGACCTGCCTAAATTGGGACCCAGTCCAAGGGTTGGCTTCAAGGCCTGACACTATTACTGATGCTACCACGTGTTTACAGACAGGGGCCTAGCATGGCTCCCCTCTAAGAGGCCCAACAAGCAGCTGAAACAGTCAGATGCAGATACTTACATCCAACCAATGGATAGAAGCCAGGAACCCCTGGACTTGAATTAAGGAAAAAGTGGAAGAAGCTGAGGAAGATGGTGACCCCATAGGAAGACCAGAAGTCTCAACTGACCTGGACCCTCAAGATCTCTCAGACACTGTCACCAACCAGGCAGCATACACTAGCTGATATGAGGACCCCAACACATGTACAGCAGAGGACTGCCTGGTCTGGCCTTAGTGAGAAAAGATGTACCTAACCCGAGAGAGACTTGAGGCCTCAGGGATTGGGGAGGTCTGGTGGGTGGGGTTGGGGTGGAGTGGGGTGTGGACATTCTCTTGAAGTCAGGGGAGGAGGAATGGAATGAGGGACACTTGCAATGCAGACTAGGAAGGGGATAATGACTAGACTGTAAAAAAATATTAAAGAATAAAAAAAAAAAAGAAATACAAGGGCCACAGAAGAGGCAAATTATCCCTGTTTGTAGACAAGATGAATCAGCAAATAATAGTCCTTAAGGATTTTTCCAGAAAACCACTAGCACTAATGCAGTTTGAACAAAACAGAACTCCTGTAGGCTCATGTGTTTGAATGCTTGCTCCCCAGCTGTCTGTGAAGGTCATGGGCCCTTTAGAAGGTGGAGCCTTGCTCAAGAAAGTACATCACTAGTGTAGGCTTTTATTACAGGATTAGAGTTTCTTTTCTGTTTCAGGTTCCAGAAGGCTGATATATGAGAAGCTGGGAGAGAGAGAGAGAGAGAGAGAGAGAGAGAGAGAGAGAGAGAGAGAGAGAGAGAGAGAGAGAGAGGGGAGGAAGGGAGGGAGGGAAAGGAAGGGACAGAGGGGGAAGAGGAGACAAAGAGAGGAGAGATAGAGAGACAGAAGAGAAACAACAGAAATAACTGATTAAGGGAGGGGAAATGGGGAAAGGGGATGAGATCTGAAATGTAAATAAAATATCCAATAAAAAATAACTAATTAAAATAAGAACATAACTGCAAGCACAATAGAGAGTGAAAAACTAAGAAGGTGTCATGGGCATAACAGTAGAGCAGTCTGAAAATCTCCTTTACAAAACAATACAATCAATAGTTTAGAAATGTTATACAAAGATAACACCATCCTTAAACGGTTTGACAGGTAAGTTGCTGCCAAAGGGTCAAATAATAAACCATTCCAATTTCTGTACAATTTTTTTCAGTGATTACAAGGCCAGGGATGGGATGTAGGGAGTTTGTCTTTAGCTACTCTGCATGATGCACAGCTACTGTCAAGCCCTCCCCATCCTGAGGGATCCTGTTCCTTCTGGAACTAAAAGTCAAAATGAATCTGTCTCATTAAGTTTCTTTTGTTAGGTTATTTCTATCACAACTAATAAACACTTTCAACAAAGTAGCAAGCTATAAAAACAACATACAAAAATCAGTATCTTTTCTAAAAATTTTATTTCATTATGTATCATCATCATTGTCATCATCATCATTATTGTTGTTGTTATTACATGTGTGTGTATGTGTGTGTGTTTGTGTATAGGCACATATGACGGACAGAGGACAACTTTTGGGAGTCAGTTCTTCTCGTCCACAAAAGGTTTGAGGCAGCCTTGTATGTCACTGAACTGACTCTCTGACCCTTTTTCTATATAACAGTAACAAACATTGAGAAAGAAAACAGGAGAATAGTCTTCTTCTGTGAATTTTAAATCCTGTAGTCTTATATCTTAAAGTCCTTTAATCAAAAAAACAAACCAAACTAAAGCCAAATCTCTAGAAATAAATTTCTCATTTGGATCTCCTTTGCAATTGCTCCTGGGTTTTCTTTTCTTCCTTATTAAAAACAACACAATTAACAACGTTATGTTTCCCAGTTAATAGACAAACAGCTTCCTCGGAATGTTCTTTGGGGTGGAAATTGGTGGACCTTTAGCTACGTGGCATTCTAACTTGCTAGATGGTGCCAAATTGTTTTTACAAAACAGCTTTATCACCTTAGACTCTCAGCATCAGAGCCCCGCAGTACCCTTAATGCAGGTACTTTAAGCTTTTGGTTTATTTAGCTTTTGTCAAGTTAATGGGTTTGAAAGGGAACAGTTTCATCATTTGATTTATGCTTCTCTGAGAGTAAGCTCTGAACACCTTTGCCTATTTGTGTTTCTGCTTTTGTGAATTTTCTGCTGCATTCTGCTTATTTTTTTTCTAGTAGATCTTTCTTTAAAAATATTTTTAAGTTTCCCTTTTTAGCTCTTTAGTAGATTATACATGTTACAAATGATCTATCTATCTATCTATCTATCTATCTATCTATCTATCTATCTATCTATCTATCTAATCTATCATCTGCCTATCTAATCTATGTATGTATGTACATATGTACATATGTACGTATGTATGTATGTATGTATCTATCTATCTATCTATCTATCTATCTATCATCTATCTAATCTATGTACATATATATGTATTTATGCATCTATATATGTATGTATGTATGTATGCTTGTATTGTTCTTTCTCATTTGAACTTCACAAAATAATTTCTTTTTGTTTTCTTCTGACATACTTTCAAGTTTTGCTCTTTTTTCGTAGTTTGCTTTGATTTTATTTTTCCACTTGAAATGCCATTTGTTTCTGCAGTTTCCTGCCTGGTCCTGCTCACCTCTGCTAAACGTATGTTTCAGGGGACGTTTGTATGTGTGCATAATTCTGGTAATGGATCTCCTGTTCACTTACATCCATCTGTTTCTCTTCCTTTGCCAAAGCCATTTAATCATTTGTGGTCATAACCCTGTGTTGTACACACTGGGTTCCTGATTGTGGTGCGATGTTTTGGTGACATGGCATCTGGCAGGCTTTCCACCATTTGGGTTTCAGAAGAGCGTGAACAGTCTATCACAGCTTCTTTAGTACTTCCACTTTTGAAACCAACACTTTTTTTTTTTTTTCACAAGTGTTGGTAGTGTTTGTCCAGGTGCCCCAGTTGTAGCTTGTGTAATGGCTGTCTGTATCTTATGGCTTCCATAAATGGCTACTTGCTATTCAGAAACATACTTTTGTGATTAGAAGATGGGGAAGGGAAACGCTAAGTGACAATTTGAGAACTGTGTATGGTTCCAAATGCTGACTGGTGGGGAGATGCTATTGCAGCAAGATCGTTGATAAGTTATTGTAAGAGTAGCCACTAGTTTATTACAAACCAACCTGTACAGATTAATAAGCCTTTCCACAATATTCAGTTTTCTAACTCCTCATTATGGCACATTGTATGTTTTCTCACTCATACATTGTTTAATTTCTTTGACCTCTGCTATTTATGCTCCATAAGTAATGTGTACTTACACTGGTCACTGTATTGTTCCTTATTAAGATTCTGATATTAATTTTTACAATTTATTATCTATGTACAATGGTAAATGTGAAACATTTTGTGTATCTTTGCAATACATGTATTAATGGGTTAACTTCAGATTGGTTTCTTTCTGAACAGGGTGTCTTCATATGGAAACCTCACATTTATACTTTATATTTATATTTATATATGACATTTATACTTGGTAGTCTACATGTGACTAGAGGTTTTATACATTCTGTATATTTTTATTAAATATAATACTTTTGCTTCTAAAAAAATACAGCACATCATCACAGCAGTAGCGAAAGACATATTCTTTGTACATCCTATCCCTGGCCTTCTAATCACTGAAAAAAATTATACAAAATTGGAACAGTTTATTCTTTGACCATTTGGCAACAACTTGTCTGTCAAGCTATTTATGTATGGTTCTGTCTTTGTATAAAGAGAAGGGGGTCATGAAGGCAGATGTTCACGTGTCTCCACCAGTCAAAGATAGTTGATATATCTAGGTTGGGTATTGGGTTACACTTCTGATTGAGCATTACCAAACTTATAAAGCCTTTGATTAACGTTTTAAAAATTGTATAAAAGCAAAAAGGAAAAGGGGGCATGGGATAGGGGTTTTCTAAGAAGGGGAAATGGGGAAAGGGGATGGCATCTGAAACGTATATAAAATATAAAAAATTAAAAAATGAATCTGTCATTAAAAAACAATTCTAAACTATTGATTGTGTCATTTTGTGAAGGGGATTTTTAAAAATTACTTTTATTTTTTTACAGTCCAGCCATTACCCCACTCCTGGTCTGCCCTCCCATAGTTCCTCATCTCATTCCTCTTCTCCCCTGTTTCCAAGAGGATGTCTCCCCCAACCCTACCAGACCTCCCCATTCCCTGAGACCTTATGTCTCTCGAGGGTTAGGCACATATCCCACTGAGGCCAGACCAGGCAGTCCTCTGCTGTGTACATGTTGGGGGCCTCCGACCAGCTTGTATATTGTGCCTGGTTAGTGGCTCAGTGTCTGAGCGATCTCAGGGGTCTAGTTAGTTGAGACTGCTGGTCTTCCTATGGGGTTTCTCTTCTCTTTAGCTTCTTCCAGATTTTTCCTAATTTAACCACAGGGGTTCCTGACTTGAGTCCATTGGTTGGGTATATCTGTTTCTGTCTCAGTCAGGGGCTTTGTTCGGTCTCTCAGATGACAGCCATGCTAGGTTTCTGGCTGTAAGAACACCATAGCATCAGTAATAGTGTCAGGCTTTGGAGCCTCCAAAGGGGATTTTTAGACTGCTTTACTGTTATGCCCATGATGTCTTTTTAGCCCTTCACCCTATACACCCCCAGCCTGTTATTTATTCCGTGGATTCAATATAATTTAATCTTGTATGCCTACTATGTGCCAAGGTCTTTTCTAACACTCTAGCACATTCAATAAGAATAATTTCACAGTAGTGAGCTGTTGGACCTGTCTGTGTCTCCTCAGTTTATATAGTTTCTAGTAGAATCATCTTCCTTCCTGTCTCTGACCAGAGTTGTTTTGTATCCCCTAATGGAAGCTTACATACATTGCCAATTCAGGCAAATGGGCATTGATGCCTCAGAAATAACTGTCAACTAGTAATGATCCTGGGGTAGATTTGACACAGTGTATGTAGGATTTCAAGTGGTCAATAGGAAACATGTTATTGGTTTTCTTTTCTTCCCTGAATGCTCGCTAAGACTCTTGGTTTACCTGTCAAAGGGGTTTCTTGAAATCCTATCTGTATTTCAGCACCTGCTTGAAACAAAGACACCACGAATGTTACATTCCATGAGGGAGACACTGAACAGTAGCTACAACAACCAACTCACATGTACAGTTGTATCGGATTCTAATTTTATTTTCTTCAATCCCAATGAAATTGAGCATTCATGGTTTTATTTCTGATTTTTCCTCATTCTTCTCCACCCTCCCTTTGGAAGGAGTAGTTGTTTAAATCTTGTCTACTAAAGCAAACAAGCAAGCAAGCAAACAAACAAAACCTACAAATGTTTGAGGAGACATTAAAAATTGATTTCTAGAAGTTTTAAAAAAATCTAAATAGTTTTGTGGTTGTATGATCTGTGTCAGATTTTTTTTTTGTCCTTAAAAAGAATAAACACATTTATTTCACTTGTGCACTGGATTATTCTACCACCTACAGTCTGTGGGTCTGCATTGCCTTTTGTTAGTTTTAACTCAATTTTATAATTAGTTTGATTTATTATATTATACCTAAGTTTGCTGCCTGTGCCCTGGACTGCCTGTTGTCTGACCCTATTTGCCCTTGAGGGTTGGAGGTGAGGTGGCACAGACTCTGGGAGCAGGTGCCAAACTCCACAGCAAGCTCCTCTGAATGCTGCTGTACACTCCTTTAATACCCTCCACCTGCACCCCATTGGTCCCAAGAAAGCATCTCTTCTAAACAGCAGTTCCTGATTGGCTGGCATTGTCTGCATCAGCAATCCTTGGTCTCTCAGGCAGGTTTTGAATTAGGTTCTCCTGCAGGAGATGCCTTTGCAGCTACGTGCCTCCGGCGTCTATGCAGAAGTGGCCTCCTTGTTTTTCCTATATAGGTTTATTTCTGATGTGTTCAGGAGTTTTCTGATTGTGAGATTATGTGCTGCAGGGACTTACGTAAACTTTTTTCTTTCAGAGCACAGTTCATTTTAAAGTACTGTCTAAAGCCTGTGGGGCTGGCAGGGAGGAAGGCACGTGATTTCAGACCCATTTCAGATCAGGCTTCCAGATATAATTCTCAGAAGAGATGAACATCTCATGTTACTGTCGTGACAGCAAAAGACTAGGCATTCTTCATTACTGTACATTATGACAGCATTTAAACCTCCTCGTTCTCTCTACCAGTGATGTCAGTTCCCAGGGATTTTAACTTTTTGTGGGAGTCTTTGTTTCAACTTTCAACTGCTGTAGCAGCTAGTTTATCCTTGTCATTTCGTCATATAGCCTGTGGTCAACAGGAAGCTAAGGCCTCCAGGAACTTGCAGACATACTATGGCCACTTCCTGCATCAGGATATATTTTTACCTCCCTGGAGTATACTTCGTCCCATTTGTTTGGAGACTTGCTGTCAATTTCTTATATTTTTTTTCTATGCCACAGAGTCTGTAGAGTCACATAGGTAATTTTTTCTTTTTTTTTTTTTCTTTTTCTTTCTGTCCCCTCTCTTCTCTTTCAAATACATCCGGTAGTTTAAATTATCATCCTGTCCAGGATTTTCCATGATACTATCCATCATATGCTACCAAGGAGATATTTTTTTTCCTTTTCTTTCTTTTTTTTTTTTTTTTAAAAAAAAAACTTTTTAGTAGCTCTTTGCGAATTTTGTATCATGTACCCTAATCCCACTCACCTCCCTGTCCCCTTGTAGCCAGCCTCTACCATTGTCACTTCCCCATTTCCAACACAGAAAAAAAATTTCTTTGAGGAAGCTGTAGTGTGTCACAGCGTATCCCACAGTATACCCTTTAGTCCACACTTTGCTTGCACATGCTCATTGCAATGGATTGTTGGTCTGGTCCAAGGCCTCTGGCTTCTGTTACTCTATCAATATTGGAATCTCACTGGGACTCCTCTTGGATAGCCTGTTGTTGCCCTGTGTCATGGAGATCCTGTAGCTTTGGATCTGTAGGATTGCCTCCTTCATCTACTCCCACAATTCATCCATGGGGTAGATGTTGTGGTGGGCCAACTCAAAGCCCTGGATCTGGACCTGAGAGGTATCCAAGCTGGTGAGCCCATCGACTCTTCCATTCTCATGTCCTGAGACTGGCTCACCAGCAACCCCTGCAGCCAGAGCCAGCTCTACCTTGCTGTCTAGGTGAGGTCCAGGGCCTGCTCTCCTGAGTGCTATAGCAGGTGAGAGGCAGGGCCAGCTCTCCTGACCCGAGGGCTACCTCTCCCACCTGTCTTAGGTGCAAGGGGTGACGGTCAGGGAGGACATCAGTATTCTAAATGTAAAAAAATGTAAGTCATCCTATCTATGAAGATTTTCCATGGTACCATGCATCATATGCTAGAAAAGGAGATATTTTATCTTTCTTAAGAAAAAGAATAGATGATAGATAAAGGGTAATTATTTTAGAATGCCATACTATCTTTTTTATGTATATCTTGAATAGGCTGGAAATTATCTGAATATTGGAAATGTGCATGTGAGTTGGCCATGTGAGTTACAGGAGAAAAGACATAAAACTAATAGGGAGAGAGGACAGGTGCAAGGTCATTCCTTTATTTTTATAGATGCTGACAAGGAGATAGAGGGAAATAGCTGCTCTTGAAATGGTTTTACAAGCTTCCTGGTTAAATCTGATGACCCAAGAGATTAGAATAAAATTCATTTTTTGATATGGTATGTTATTTATTATATATAATATAATGTATTATATTATAACATATGATACATATATGTATTCATATATATGTAATATAGATATTATACATTATATACAATATAATATATAATAACATATAACACATATTAATATATTATATATAACATGATATATGCTATATAATATAATAAATAATACATTATAAGACATATAATGTATTAGATTAATCATAATACATTTAAATATATGATATTTAAAATATGTAAGAGAAAATAAAATGTAGACATTTATTTTGCAGACACAGCTTGTTAATATGCTGTTGGCTTGCAATACACTCTCAATATGTAAAAATTTCATACCAATAGAAATTTACATGAAAAACTTTTATTATTATTTTGAAATAAACAGCTTTGATTTTTTCAAATCTCTTATACCATTGGGTGAAATTTTTATTCCCTTGAAAAAATGATCATAAAGAAATAAAATTCTTTAGTGAACTCTGTGGGGCCAAGCAACCCTTTCTTCCTTTCTACCACTATAGAAGTCTAACCTCAGGCTCTCTTTGCCACTGCCATCCGTTGACTTTTGTCTAGTGACCTTTCTAAGTGCAAACTGAACTGACTCTCCTTGGCTTTTACCTTTGATGCTCATGTGGTCTTCAGGATACAGTTTATATTCTTAACCCTCACGGGAGTCGTCTACTCTTCCACTCTGGACTTTCCTGGACTTGCCTTTGGACATTTCTCTCTCTCTCGGCACCCCCACTTTCAGCTTTAGTCTTTCAAACTCCTGTACCCCTGATTCTGCCCATTCTGTGTGGAATGCGCCTTTCTTTCATGGTAGGGCATAGCTTATCCTTCCCTCTTATAAGTAAGGAAAATCCCTCATACATTGATCCAAACAAAAAGCATGTCAGAGAATTGCCAACAATTAAGGAGCACATTTTGGTTTTCAGGTGACATTACTCATATCTAATCTTGTGATATAAATTTTATTAGTGATTTAGAGATTTCCACTGTTTAAAGTAGAAAATGTCTATATTTAAAACATATGTGTTTTTTGGGGGAATGATTTTGTATATGTGGAAAGTAAATATCATCCATTGACAGGCTAATAATGCTCTGTCTTGAAGCTCAAAAACAAATCATCTTTTAAAAGAGATTTATCAGCACAGTTTAGTAACATTATATTGAATTCTTGTGCACAAAATACAAAAATGAACATTCATTTTGTATCTTAAGCTTAATTTTAACACATTCCTGAAGTACTATAAAATTTTTTACTTACTTTAATTATTTTTCCTGAGAGATATTATAACCTAATAACAATGAAATGTTGATTTGAGGATATTATTTTGCAATTTTTATTGGTATTTTTTAAAATAAGTTTTTCCTTATGGGGAAGTTAAATGACTTAAAAACAAAAGATAATGTTTATTTAAAAATAGCCAAGGCAGCAGGATTTTCTTTTAAGTGAGTTTTTTTTTGTTGTTGTTGTCTGTTACCCATTTATACCCTCAGCCAGGACAGACTGGACTAGAACTATGTAACAAGGAAAGGGGTGCTGATAATCTCGTGAGAACACTCCCTACGGTCCAAACATTTTTAATCTCCAGTACTTTGTCATAAATTCATTGAACAGTATTATTCTGTGGCAGAGGCTGCTAATTATTCTCCACTTACCACTAAGCTAGTCTTATTCTTAATAACACCACTCTCTGTACCCAGTTGTAGCTGGGCACAGAGCTATGCAGCTTAATTCTCTTTGCTGGATGCCTTAATAGCCAGGTACATATTGTATTTATCTTTTAGATGAAAAGTGTTAATAGGAGCAATGTTTACAGAATTCTGGTTGTGTTCTCCATTGAGGAAATTTCTCGTTCTTCATCTTTTCTCCTTTTAAGAATTAGGGAAAAAGCTGGAATGTTTCAGAGGAGGCTTCAATCATGTAGACAAGGGTAGACCCTAAAGGGACAGAAAAGTGAGAAAGAAAGGCCTGGGGTCTGGGAGACCTTATGACGTCAGACTAATTCTACTTAGTTGGCTATTGAAAAGAAAAAAAAAGAGATGAAGTTGGGAAGAGGAGGAGTTGGTGAAGATCTGGATAGTTGTAGAGAGAAACGTTAGTTGGATATAATCATATTTTATTGCATACATGCATTTAAGATTTTCAAAGATATTTGCATTATTTCCTTGAGAATTTTGTTCACTGTGTTTTGATTCTTCTATTCATCTCCCCATTTCTCCCATATTCACTCTCATCTCCTGACTCCCTAATCTTGAGTTGTCTTTATTTTTTCCTGTTGAGTCTATTTGTATTTCCCAGGTAATCTTGAGAGTGGGGCTTGGACAGGGCTGAAGAAATATCTCAGCCATTAGGGGGTGAGGCTCATAACCACAAAGAAAAGACTATATTAGATATTCAGAGACCGTGTTTTATGTTAGGGAGGATGTTCTTGAACTTGCTCTATAGCTGAGGATGACCTTGAACTTCAGATCCCTCTTCCTCTTACAGTCGCCAGTATTGTAACAATGTACCACAGTGCCCAATTTTGCATTTTATTAAAGTTATTAAATATCTGGTTAGAAAACATTAAAATCAGAGCAAAAAAACATACATTACGAAATTTATTTTAAGACACATTATACTCACTGTTAAATGTATTAAAAGCATTATAGAGGTATGGCTCTGGATTTAAGTGTATGGCTTACAGCTTACGACATAATACTATTATATCTTCCTTTCTAGCAGTTGGATTTTTTTTCTTAAACTTTCTCAAATCACAGGTTCTGGATTACCAGGTACTTTGCACTGGAATGTTAAATCATTGGCAATTAGAATCTGTTTGCATGGCATGCTCTGGGCTGAGCTTTATTTGAAGACAATAAACTTGCTTTATGATGGAACCTTTTAAACTTACCATCTGCCTCGTATTTAAGCTTCAGTTATTCCAAATGGGAGGATAAGTTCTCCTTAGAGTGTTCTGAAAGACCGTGTTTAACATGCTGTGTGATATATCTCTTATATATTAACAATTTAATGAAACGAACCAACTCATAAAGAAACAGGGGATAAGGCATGGCTAAGAACTGCCCCTCATCTCTTTTTACCTTTTGGATTTTTATGGCCTCATGTTTACTAGGCAGGAATTTTACCTCTGAGTGATAGCCCCAGCTTCAAGCATTTCATTCTCTCCTTTATGTTTTGTGGATTAAACCTATGGCCTCATGATTACTAGGCAAGAACTTACCTCTGAGTGAAAGCCCCAGCTTCAGGCATTGTTTTTGGGATATTCAGCTTGCACTTTTGGAACCCCGTTATGTTGGATCTGGCAGCAATGCTCCTTAGCTCCGAGTCATCTTCTTATTTGTTTTTTGTGTGCGACCACTGCTGATCACTACTGCCTCCTCTTTGCAGACAGTTTCTGGCATTATTAAGAATGTGTGACTTACCCCGGTTCTCTACGTATGCTGCATTTATACAGAAAGATGATGGTATGAGTGTACATTTTATACATTTAGCAGGACAGAATGCTCAAACAAATCAACCTACTTTATATTAAAATTAGTTCCAAGTGATTCCATTCTATGAGGATTACATTGCAGTTTTATGTTAAATTTCTATGTCATTTAAGAACAGTACAATGGACACTTACTGGCTCAATTTCTATGGATGCATTAGAGTTTTTCTTTTGTTTTGAATACTCAGCAATTGCATGCTGACCAAGGAGAGTTCTCTTAGCTGCTTCTCCTGTGACCTTGATATCACACATGGTTTGAAACATGCTTACATTCTGATGACAACATGTTGCACGTCTTTCCTGACAGTTTACACGGGATTAACTGTGCTCTGCCTCTCCTTGATGCTTTTGACACAAGAAGATGTGAATGAACTTTGAGGACGAGAAGGCATGTTGAGATTGATTATTTTTTTTTAAGTTATAAGTTTTGTTATTTATTCCGTTTTCTTTTTCTTTTTTAAATTATTTATTTATCTACTTTATAACCCAATATCAGCCCTTCCTCTTCTCCCAGTACCCCTTCATTCAAGTCCTCCCCCCATTCCACCTTTTGAGATGGGAATGTTTCCCTTTGGATGTCACTCTCCTGTTAAATCCCCTCCTTTACATATCAAGTCTCTGTGAGTATCTGCTCCCAGTGAGGGAAGATAAACTGGTCTAAGACAAGCACAGGATCCATAGGCAGGCAGGCAACAGGTCAGGGACAAACCTTACTCCAGTTGTTGGGGAAACCTCATGAAGACCAAACTTCTCATCTGATACAAATGTGCAGGAGTTCTAAGTCCAGCCTGTGCTCTCTCTTTGGTTGGTGATTAAGTTTCTTGGAGTTCCCAAGGGTCTAGGTTAATTAACTCTGTTGGTCTTTCTGTGAAGTCCCTGTACTTTTCAGGTCCCTCAATCCTTCTCTCAATTCTTCCGTAAGACTCCTCGAGCTCTAATGTTTGTGTGTGAGTCTCTGTATCTCTATCCATTGGCTGCTGGGTGGAGGCTCTCAGAGGACAGTTGTGCTAGGTTCCTGTCTTCATGCATAACAGAACTTGTGTTAATAGTGACATTAATAGTGTCAGGGATTGGTTCTTGCCTGTGGGATAGGTCTCAATTTGGGGTAGCTGTTGGTTGGACATTCCCTCAGACTCTGCTCTTTCTTTGTTCCTGCATATCTTGTAGCAGGATGTATTTTGAGTCAAAGATATTGTGTGTGGGTTGCTGTCCTTATCTTTCCACTGAGAGTCTTCCTGGTTACAGGAAGTGCCAGTTCAGGATCCATATTCAGCACTGTTATGGGGTCTTACCTAGAATCGTCCACATACACCTTCTAGGGCCTCCCCACTCCCAGTCTCTGGAATGTCTTGGAGATAGCCTCCCACCACTACTAATCTCCCTTCTCTCTCCCCTGCTCTCATTGTGTATGATATCCCCTCCCTACTACCCAGTTCCCTCCTTCCATTTGCCTCCAATATTTATTTTGTTTCCCCTCTGAGAAAGATTCAACAGTCCTCTCTTGGGCACTCCTTGTTATTTTGTTTCTCTGTGTATTTTGATTATATCATGGTTATCCTGTAGTTTGTGGCTAATGTCCACTTACAAGCGAGTACATACCATGCATGTCCTTTGAGTCTGGGTTACCTCACTCAGAATGATATTTTCTAGTTTCATCCATTTATCTGAAAAATTTATAATGTCATTATTTTTAATAGCTGAATAGCATTCCATTTGTGCAAATGAACCACATTTTCTGTATTTATTCTTTGGTTGAGGGACATCAGGGTTTATTTTTTGTTTTTTTGTTTTTTGTTTTAAATTTCTAGCTATTACAGATAAGGCTGCTATGAACATGATGGAGCAAGTATCCTTGTGGGATGGTGGACTATTTTTGGGTATATTGCCAGGAGTGGGATAGTTGGGTCTTCAGGTAGAACTATTTCTAATTTTCTGAGGAACTGCTAGATTGATTTCCAAAGTGCTTGTACCACAACCACTTTGTAAATTCCACAAGCAATGGAGGAGTGTTCCTCTTTCTCCACATACTCCTCAGCATGTGCTATCACTTGAGTTTTTGATCTTAGCGATTCTGATGGGTATAAGGTGGAATTTCAGGGTTGTTTTGATTTGAATTTCCATGATGACTAAGGATGTTGAACATTTCTTTAAGCTCAACATATCTATTTTCCACCATGACTATAAACACCTCAGAAACATGGACCATCTCTTTTCATCGAGATCCACTGTGCGGAGCCATGGAGAAGGCCTTTGCCTACATAGCCACAGTTTCATCTCCCTTAGAAGGCCTCTCTGCACTCCCAGCCACAACCACCACCAAGCCTGCCACCTATCAAGCCAAGGACTCTCCCAGTGGGACTAGCTGGAGTTCCCCTTCCCACCCCAGCTCCGGCCCCAAGCTAGACCCAGCCCTCCAATTTCCACTCCATTCTCCGCTCTTCTCCTAGCAATGCCTGGATGTCTAAGAACCTGAAAATCCCACAGCCTTGGTCTTGTCGAAGGCCCAGGGACCCCAGAAACAGCTGTGGTCTTCCCACATCTCAGACTAAAATAACACAATTAAAAATTGGGGTACAGAGCTAAACAGAGAATTCTCAACATAGGAATATTGAATGGCTAAGAAGAAATAGAGATTAAATAACTTTTACAGGCAGGAATGTCTGTGAAGGGAAGCAATTGGCACACCTTCTGGACCTCCAGGTATCTCATTAGAATGGAGATCTCTGTCTTGACCTATCTGACCACAGGCCATGTCTCTCTCTTCCTATTGTCTTGATCTGAGATGTTAGGGAAGTCTCATCTACATGTGGAAGGGCTTGGGCATTGCCCTTAGAGACTGATGGCCACAAATTAATGGGGCCTGTGGTTACATGACAGAGGCCCTGGTACTGGGAGCAGGCAAAGTCCCTACTATCCCTTCAGGGTCTCTAGGGATTCAAGCTTTTAGCTCGACTGAGGACCAGGCTTCCTCTCACAGTCCACTGCCCCACATATGGTTTTGCTTCTTTGTCAAAGATAAAGTGCCTGTAGGTGTGTGGGTTTATTTCTGGGTCTTTGATTCTATTCCATTGATTGATCTGTCTGGCTCTGTACCAATACCATGAGGTTTTTATCACTATTGCTCTGTAGTATAGCTTAAGGTCCAGGATGGTGATTCCTGAGAAGGTCTTTTATTTGAGAATTGTTTTTGTTATCTTATTATTTTTGTATGAAGTTAAAGTTGAGAATTGTTCTTTCCATGTCTGTGAAGAATTATGTTGGAATCTTGATGAAGATTATATTGAATCTGTAGATTGCTTTTGGTAAGATGGTCATTTTTACTATGTTAATCCTATCTATCCATGAGCATGGGCGATTGTTCCATTTTCTGAGGTCTTCTTCGTTATCCTTCTTCAGGGACTTGAAGTTCTTATAATATAGATCTTCCCCTTGTTTGGTTAGAGTTACAATATATTTTATATTATTTGTGACTACTGTGAAGGATGCTATTTCTCTAATTTCTTTCTCAGCCCATTTTTCATTTGTATAAAGGAGGGGTACTGATTTGGTTGAGTTAATTTTATATCCAGCCACTTTGCTAAATTTGCTTATCAGCTGTAGGAGTTCTCCAGTGGGATTTTTCTGTCACTTATGTATATTATTATATCATCTGCAAATAGTGATACCTTGACTTCCTCCTTTCTAAGTTTTCACCCCTTGATCTCCTTTTGTTGTCTAATTGCTCTGGCTAGAACTTCAAGTACTATATTGAATAGATAGGGAGAGAGTGGGCAGCCTTGTGTTGTCCCTGATTTTAATGGGATTGTGTCAAGTTTCTCTTCATTTAATTTGATGTTGGCTATTGGTTTGCTGTATTATCTTTAGGTATGTGCCTTAAATTCCTTATCTTTCAAGACTTTTCTTCTTCTTTTTTCAAGACTTTTAACATGAATGTGTGTTTTATTTTATCAAAGGCTTTTTTCAGCATCTGATGTGATGATCATGTGATTGTTTCCTTGAGTTTGTTCATATAGTGAATTTTGTTGATGGATTTTTTGAATATTGAGCATCCTTGCATCCTTGGGATGAAGCTTATTTGATCATAATGAATGATGTTTTTGATGTGTTCTTGGATTATGCTTTTGGGAATTTTATTGAGTATTTTTGCATCCATGTTCACAAGCAAAATTGGTCTGACGTTCTCTTTCTTTATTGGGTCTTTACATGCTTTAGGTATCATTCTAACTGTGACTTCATAAAATGAATTAGGTAGTGTTTCTTCTGCTTCTATTTTGTGGAATAGTTTTAGTATTGGTATTAATTCTTCTTTGAAGTTCTGGTAGAATTCTGCACTAAAACCACTTGGCTCTGGGATTTTTTTTTTTTTTTTTTTTTTGGTCGGGAGGTTTTTGATAACTTCCCCTATTTCCCAAGGGATTATGGAACTGTTTAGATAGTTAACGATCTTGATTGAACTTTGGTGTATAGTATCTGTCTAGAAATTGTCCATTTCATTAAGATTTTCCAGTTTTATTGAGTATAGGCTTTTGCTGTAAGTTCTGATGATTGTTTTGAATTTTCTCAGTGTATGTTGTTAGGTTTCCCTTTTCATTTCTAATTTTGTTAATTTGGGTATTGTCTTTCTACCTTTTAGTTAGTTTGGCTAAGAGTTTGTCTATTTTGTTGATTTTTCTCAAAGATCTTGCTCTTGGCTTGTTGATTCTTTGTATTGTTCTTTTTGTTTCCAATTGACTGATTTTAGCCCTGAGTTTAATTATTTTCTGTCTTCCATTCCTTCTGGATGTGATTGCTTCTTTTTTTCCCAGAACTGTCAGATGTACTTTAAATTTGCTAGTAGGAGAGAAGATACTCTGAGATTCTGAGAAGAAGGTATTTTGTGTGTGTGTGTGTGTGTGTTTGGATGAAATATTCTGCAGATAACTGTTTGGTCCATTTGAATTATAACCTTCATTGGTTTCATTATTTCTCTATTTATGTGAAGTTTGATGTGTTATTTAAGCTTTAGTAATTTTTTTTTTTTTTTTTTTACGAATGTGGGTACACTTTCATTTAGGGTATAGATGTTCAGAATTGAGATGTTCTCTTGGTGTATTTTCCTTTTGATGAGCAGGAAGTGTCCTTTCTGAATCTTTTGATTGCTTTCAGTTGAAAGTCTATATTATTAGATATTAAAATGGCTATCCCAGCTTGTTTCTCAGGTTATTTTGCTTGGAAAACCTCTTTCCAGCCATTTATACTGAGAGAATGACTATTTTATTGTTGAGATATGTATCTTGTATACAGCAGAATGATAGATTCTGTTTATGAGTTAATTCTGTTAGCCTTTGTCTTTTTACTGGGGCAATGAGGCCATTGAAGTTGAGAGACATTAATGACCAATGATTGTTATTTCCTATTATTTTGATGTTGGTGATGGTTGACTCTGTGTGTGTGTGTGCATGTATGGTGTGTGTGTGTGCATGTATGGGTGTGTGTGTGCACACGCATATGTGTTTCTCTTCTATTGGTTTTAATGGTGTAAAATATTTACTTTTTTGTGTTTTCTTGAGTGTAGTTAGCCTCATTAAGAAGGAGTCTTCCTTCTAGTATCTTCTGTAGGGTCAGTTAGTGAAAAGGTATTGTTTATATTTGGTTTTGTCATGAATATCTTGGTTTTTCTCCACCTATGGTGACTGAGAGTTTTGCTGGATATAGTAGTCTGGGCTGACATCTGTGGTCTCTTAGGGTCTTCAAGACCTCTGCCTGGTACTTCTAGCTTTTAGAGTTTCATATGAGAAATTGGATATAATTCTGATAGGTCTGCCTTTGTATTTTACTTGACCTTTTCCCCCTTGCAGCTTTTAAAATTCTCAATTTGTTCTATATATTTAGTGTTTTGATTATTATGTGACTGGTTGAATCTGTTTGGTCTTCTGTAAGCTCCTTGTGTGTTTATAGCCATCTCTTTCTTTAGGAAGTTTTCTTGTATGATTGAAGGTGTTTTCTGGTTCTTTGAACTGGGAGTCTTTGCCCTCTTCTATTCCCTTATTTTTAGGTTTGGTTGTTTCATATTGTCCCAAATTACCTGAATGTTTTGAGCCAAAGCTTCTTACATTTGGCATTTTCTTTCACCAATGTATCAATTTCTTCCATGGTATATATATGCCTGGGATTCTTTCTTCCATCTCTCGTATTCTGTTGTGGTGATGCTTGCTTGTATCTGTAGTTCTTGTTCTGTTTCCTAGGGTTTTCATCTCAGGATTGCTTCCAGTTGTGTGTGTATGTGTGTGTGTGTGTGTGTGTGTGTGTGTGTGTGCACACGTTTTAATTGTTTCTATTTCCCCTTTCAGGTCTTGGACAGTTTTATTCATATTCTTCACCTGTTTTATTATATTTTCTTGTATTTCTTTATATTTATTTACATCCTCTTTTAATACCTCTACCTGTGTGAATGTATTTTCCTGTATTTTTAAAAGGATTTATTAATGTCCTCTTTGAATGTTTCTATCCTCTTTATAAGATTGGATTTAAGATCCTCTTCTTTTGCTTCAGTTTCATTAGCATAACCAGTGTTTCTTGTAGCATGATAGTTGCTCTGGTGGTAGCATGTTGCCCCGGGTCTTGTTGATTACGTTCTTACACTGTCCTTTAAGCATTTGGTTTTCCCTGGTGTTGGATGGATGATCCTGATGGCAGCAGGACTTCTCAAGAAGTTAGGGGCCTCTCAGGCCAAGACAATGGAGGTCAGATTGCTGGACTCTGCTGGCTGTGCTTCAGGCAGACTTCATTCTGAAGGCTTTGTGTCCCAGGCAGACCCTACCTTCAGGCTATGTCCCAGTTCAACTGAACTGGATGGTAGGCAGATCCGGCTGGGATGGGATTAGTGGAATAGAGTTCCAAACTGAGTACTTTTGGGGTTCCTTAAGGTTTCCAGGGGGAAGCAGGACACACTCTGGAATCTCACAAGGCTTCATCAAACCAAGCCCAGAGCTAGACAATGGGGCTCAGGAGACCACATGCAACTCAGCTCTGTAGGTTGTCCCAGGCAGACCATGAGTTAGATTATTTCTCATGACAGAATGAAAGGAAGTATTTGTGCTTATGGTTTTAAGTTTATATTGGAGAGATCCATCTGGATAGCTACTGATGCTAGGCGTTTTATACTTTAGGCCCACTATAAATCTCTTTTTTTCCATTTAGAGTTTTAACCTTCTATCCATACTTACAAATTGTACATTTTATTTGTGAAATAGGTTATGTCTAGTCCATATGTATTTTTTGCTTAGCTTTGTTTTTAATTCCTTCTCTCTCTTTTATTAATATATTTTCTTCACTGACAATTTTATTCATGCATGTAATACCTTCTGGTTATTTTCCCCTTTCTCTTATTTCTCTCCCACTCTTTCCTGCCTCCTTCTTTCTTAAAAAATATATTTCTTATATTCTCAACTTTTTGTTTTATTGGGTGTCCCACGGAATTATTTGTGTCGCCTTGGGTTTGATGGGCTAACCAGTAGATACGTAACTGGGTGCTTTGCCTCTCCTCATCCTAGAGTTTGTTATTTGCCAGTAGAACCATAGTAAGAAATAGAATCCTGTGGGCCCCTTCACCACCCACAGCTAACTGTTAGGTTGACCCAGTATATGTGGGCCCGCTATATGGCCCATTGCATGAACTCAAAATGCAAATGCTGTGAGTTCATGGTAGTCCTTCCTGTCTTCTGGCTGCTATAGGTAGTCTTTCCACTGCATCTGCTGGAATGTTCTCTAAGCCTTTAGGGTGTGGTCTTATAAATGTCTTATGTAATATAGAGCCCTCAACTATCCTGAAGTCTCAGCAGCCTGTGCAGACATAAATTGTCACACTCATCTCTGTTCACATCAAAGAGACACTTTTCTGATTAAATTTGAGAGTAGCTTTTGTCCAAGGTATAAACAGGCATCTAGGAGGTACTTAATGCCCTGCCAATTTAGCTAAGCAGCTGGAGTAGGTTTTCCTTAAGGCCTAAGACTTCTTCCTTTATAAGGTTTTTTTTTTTTTTTTTTTTTTTTTTTTTTTTTTTTTTTTTTTTTTTACCAGATTTACATTGCTAGTCATGAAATTCCTTTTGTGGATATAGGCATCAAAACCAATTAGGGAGCAGTTGGCCACCTTCACAACAGTTGTTCCACTTGTGCTTCAGCAGACAGCAGACACAGCTTACATGATAGCTTGGTAGCTGAGCCATCTCACAGGCCAGAATACTCAGTGTTTTAATATCACCTCAATACAAATAGCCATATGACCAAATTCTTGCATTAAAACTTAAGAAAAATAGTTACTAGTTTGAGAATTTTGAAAATCCTAAAACCCACTGAATTAAATTTCTTTACTTAGCAGTAAAACAAATCCAGCTTAAGTTGTACAGGACTTGACATCATCACCACAGCATCAGAATACAGAGTGATCAATCTGTTTTGCTAATATTCAGTTAGAATAAAATAAATAGTGATTTACTAATCAAGTAAAAGACACTTCTAATTAAAAGCTAACATCTTTGTGAGTTATTAAAGTTAAAACTTTTTACATAATATCTTAAGCCATTTCAATTCCAAATAGATGCCAGATAAACAAACCTGTGGGCCAGATTCATTAAAAACACATTTTAAAATTGTGCCACAGCTAAAGAATAAATATCTATTCAACATTCATCTCATATTAAATAAGGTATATTTCTCAAAATAATCTAAAGTTGCTGTACTGTCATTCTCCCTGCTTCAAAGAAGCTTTTCCTTTAATTGTTCTCAACTGTGTTTGCATTTCTGGATCGCATGTTGGAAAGGTTGCATGAGTAAGAGCACAATGCTAAAATACAAATTATTCATTATTAGACAGATTGCTTTTTTGCATATCTTATAAGTTAGCCTTATAGATAACTAGGAAGTATGATAACCTACATGAGATAAATGTATGCTTCTGTGATGAAAAATAGAGTAATTTTTAGGCCTAATTTATGTACATATAATTCATCTCAATATTATGAAACAACTTAAAAACATAACAATGGCCAAGCACTACTATTATTTTAGCAACCACTTTCTTAAATCCAAGAAATAAGAAGCAGGAAGACATCTTTACTTTAAGAGATGCCTTTTACAAACTGTCACTGAGTCAAGAAAGTAACTTGATAAAGACGGCAGGCGGCTAGAAATAGAAACTGCTATTTAGCTCCTGGAACAAAGCCCTGGAAGAAAGCTACAGGGCTACATTTTATAGACTTCCCTGGGTTATTAGCTTTATTGTGCAAATCATATTGATTTATGTGAAAGAATAAGCAATCTTAACTATTTATTGGAGGAGATGAACAGTTATTTTCTACTGAAATTCAGGAAAAAACATACTGTTCATTTAAATCCACAGAGCTGTCTTGGTAATTTTCATTATACTAATTTGCAAATCTAATAACTCATGTCTGAAATCCCCTCATCTGGCACTTTCCTCTCCCTAGCAAAGCTGAGCAGCACAGAATAGCAGCGAGCCTCATGTCAGAGTGAGCTCTCTCTTTTACATAGTTCTGGTATTTTTCTTGACCTACTTTAGAACAGACAGGAAAACAAAGTGCTGCCAGAATGAGTGGAGGTTCGGCATCCTGACTTTTGTAGCATAAGCTACTTTCTAGCATTATGGGCAAATATTCCCTGAAACATACCAAGGGGTTATATATGCATTAGTATTGGAACAGATGTGTAAATAAAACCATTCAATTTCCTTTATTTTATGATAAACTTTTGGTCTTCAATCCTTTAAGTTCACAGAATGAGAGAGAAAATTAATTTCTTAGGTGAAGGAGATTTAATTTTCTCTTGGCTACCTGAGTATTTGGGGTGGTTTATCATTGAAAAAAATTTTTTTAGATCTATATCATTTGTCCAAACCTGACAGTCCTGGAAAAAGAGCCCCTGCCACAAGATAATGTCTGGGACATTTGTTGGTTTCCACCCTGGGCATGTTTAGGTGGTTTCTGGGTTACAGAATCTGTTTTTTATTATAGTTCACCTCATACTCTGGCTGGTAGATGGCTGGTGTGATTCTTGGTTTGTTCTTTGACATGGTCCTCTTCTGGGCTGGTTCAATGATCTCCATGATGCCCAAGTCTTACATTCAGCCTTGTTAGCAGTGGTTTCTCTGAAACAGCCTGAGATTTATTTTGTTGTTTCCTTGGGTGATCCCATGGTTATTCTATTGCAGGATCATTTTTTCCTCTGAAATAACCTTTATACAATATTATTGCATATGTACATGGTGTGTATGTGCACGTGTTTGTGAAGTGTATATGTGTGTGCCTCAGCATGCATGTAGAAGTGAGAGAATAACTTTATAGAATCTAATTTCTCATTCTACCCGGTGGGTCTTGGGGATCAAATTCAAATCATCAAGTTTGGCAGCAAGCACCTTTACTTGATGAAACATCTCACTTGCTCAGTGGTGTGTGTGTGTATGTGTGTGTGTTTATTAATCTTTGTAAATGATACTATAAAAATAAGATTAGGCAAGCAGTTTGCAAATGTGCCTTGAAACACTGCTTTGCCTTGATTAACAGCTTTCTGTAAATTGCATTTTGGGAATTACAACCTGCAATAAATGCTCTGGGCAGCACTAGGCACATACACAAATGCTAACACAATGGTGTGGTCAAATGAGCAGGCTCCCAAAGTGTGAAATTGTATTTCACCATTGCAATGTTAGTGTGAAGGGAAGCCAGAGATGTCATATGTGGCTGGAGCACAGGCTCCCATTCTGGAGCAAGTGGCTTGAGGGGGAGTTTGATGGTGTCTGGAAAGGCTCAAATCCAAAGTAGAAGCCTAGTACCAGAAAAGGTTTAATCAGGGCCCTTATGCCTGAAGGAGTTGTTAGAATAGTGACACAGCCTTGAATGACAGCCAGAGTCATGTAAGCTCTTTGCAGATCTCATCTTACCTCAGGGCTTCCAATGTTCTCTCTTTGGATGATCAAATACTTGTGATAAGCTCTAGGTAGCACAGCTTATTGGAAAGAATGGATTTAGGAATCAGGAAAAAAATAGAGGTCCAAGTCAGATGTAACATTGACCCGCAATAAGACTTTAAAGCAGTGACTGTAATATTCATTTAGAAATAAGACTTTTGCTCCATAGTTAAAGACTCATAATGGGAATTATTGGTAAAGAGGTGATTGTTGGATCCTGTCTGGTATATAATAGACATGAAAAAAGTTTTAGTCATTATTCTGTGTACTGATATCACTTCTCCATGTTATGTACTTAGGTGCTTGCTTGTTTTGGTGGCCCCAGAACATTTCAGATGGAATGGCTGCTAATGAATTCATTATCTTTACTTTTAAGTCTACTTTTTTCCTGTTTGCTGTTTGAGCTTAAAACATCATTGTGGAGAATCAAGGAGTAGGCCTGTTCTAGATACCTTGAGAGGCACATGTCATGGGTTTTTCAGATTAGAGATTGTGGCTCCTGGGGCACTGTATGCCTTTCAGTTCCTGAGAAACTGAGGGACTGTGCAGCCTCTAGGCCACATGTGTTTCTCCACATTCCTTAGAAGCCAGAGAAGCACTCAGAAGCATGGCTGTGCGATTAGGCTTAGTTGTTAATCTTGTGTGCCCTGTATAGCTTACAAATGTCATTGTATCCTGGCAACTGTGATTGTATCGGGCATGGCAGTTTCCATTGTATTCTGTTTCTGATAAAAGTATCACAAGTCTGATTGCTTGCAATAAGCTTGCTCAACCTCAGTCTTGCTGAGACCCCTCCATCCTGACCTGGTTTCTGTTTTTCATTAGCTATATCAGCCATATCAGGTAACCTTGGTCCTGTAAATAAACACTGGCACTTACACACCATCCTTCTTCCTACCAGTGAGTCTGCAACATGGTGACTTTAAAGGACAGAGCACAGATTGTGTGAACTGAATTGGAGATGTGTATTGTGCTGGTGTAGAGTAGGATCTTGTCTTGATTTAAAATTTTGGTATTTAGTTTTTAGTCATCTTGCATCTTTACATTACAGAATTAAATAGAATTGATCTTGGTTACTGAGGTTTTGGGGACCTCCTCAAACACTGTATGAGATATCACTTGTCCCGCCATAAATGGTGTTATTTCATACACTTGTTATGCTTGCTTGGCATATTAGATTTTTTGAATTGGATTTCTGGGCTCACATTTCAAATTGGAAAAATGTATAAGAATTCTTATTTTAACATTTTCTTGGAAAAGTATAAACCTGGCACCAGCCCAGTAGTCTCTGTGACAGCAGCTGGGTGGATTGGTGGTAGCTACCCCCGGAACCTTTCTAGTTTGCCATTACCTGTACAATTTCACACCAGCAAACTCCCATCCCATCCATCCATTTCATCTCTCTCTGTTCTCATTCCTCAGTGCTCTCACTTCCTTCCCATCTTGCTTCTCTCCTCTCCTTCCTATCGTTCACATTGAACTTTACTTTATCCTTTAAATTATTCACTGAACTAGTTAACTTCCTGAGATTGTGTCAAAATACCTGACATAATCTATTTATAATAAAGAAAACCCACATATGGTGATGCTTGCCTATATTCCCATTACTGGGGAGGCCAAAGTAGGAGGACTGCTATGAGTTATAGGCTATCTGGAAAGTATTGTTATATCAAATAAGGTCTTTATAAAACTCTGTCTAAAATATCCCTATGAAAACAAAGCAGAATTGAGTATGTTCACAATAGCTAATATTTATAGGAGTTTTGTTACATACCAAAAATTTAATGCTTTATACTTAGAACTAAAACAAAACAAAAATTTATAGCACTGGAAATATGACTCAGCAGTTGAAAGTGACATTTATGATCAAAACTACTGCTCTTGTATTTTTTCCTTGGCCAGTTTTCATCCATGCTCATCCATCTGTGAACATGCCCTGACCCATGTCCATAGGCTCAGAGAACAAAACTGTAAGAGGATGCAGAGACTGTGAAATCTGTCACGTTGTTTTAGACATCATGGTATATTCTAGGCAGGGAAGCTGACCACACACACAAGGAGGTTAAAATACTTATTAAAATTTAGATAACTAATAAATGGAACAAATTAGATCCAAGCTTATATTTCTGAAGACATACGTCACTACTTTAGTCTCCTTTATTAATTTTTTAAAACCTTTCTTTTTCCACACCTCCTTGATCTTAAACATTGAACTAAAACCCCAAATCTTTAGTATGGTGTATTTTTGACAGTAAAGTCATATTACTTTAGGGCTTTTGTCTCCTGCTTTGAGACACCAGTTTTGGTTTATAAACACCATGGAGATATCATGGAGGGACAGAATGAAAATCTCAAGGACATCTGGTACCAGGGAATGGGCATTGCTTTCCTATGATAAATGTCAAAGAAGAAGAAAATAGAAGCTTCATACCAAGTTTATGTGACCTTTATACTTTGCAGAAATCAACCCAGTTAGATGAACTGATGCCTGTACATGCCTCTTCCCTTTGCCCCCACCCCCATTTGCTCTGAAGTGATACTTGAGGAATTTCTACTGGAAGGCCTGTCAGATTTCTTCCTTTCATCTTGGGTCTTAATAAACGTGCTGATGTGTGTACTTTCCAGGTTTCTACTTGAAAGATGGAAGGTAAAGCATGAAAGGATGAGAAAGGATGAGAAATGATTTGAACAACAACTTCCTGAAAGTCCCCAGTATAAAACACAAAGAGGAAAGATCAAAACTTTCTAATAGTTTTGAGCTATCTGTACTGTCAGTACTTGTCAACAGGGGTAGAAATCTGAGTGTGACCCTGCACATTGCTGCCTAAAAGATGGTGCCAAAGAGCTTTTGAAGAGCAGGCAGGATAGCTTCTAAAATGTATCTCATTGGCAAATCTATGGTGCCCAGTAGTCCAAATAGTAACTGAAGATTTCATTTTTTGCTGTTAAAGTACATTTTCAGTTGACTTTTTAAATTATTGTAGATAAGTTGCATGGGTCTGATTTTGCCATTCAGAAGGACTTAACAACATACCTTAGGCTTCCTTGTAGTTAGTCTGTTTGTCTGTTCAGGCTTCCTTGTAGTTAGTCTTTTTGTGTGTTATCTAGCACCCATCCTTGTGAGCTGTTGATTTTTAAATTTTAAAACTTTTATTTACTCTTGAGAGTCTCATACGTGTATATACACAACGAAATATGATTATATCTACTCTCCATTTTCCAGCTCCAACTCACCTGACTCCCTCTGCACTGTTTCTTGATGGACACTGGAGAGTGGCGGAAGACCCAGAGCCTGCCATTTTGAACACACTGAGGCTGGATTATGAGGCAGGAGAGATGAATGCCCTTCTATAAAATCATGGTGAAGAGTTTCTCCTTGAGAAGAAATGGTCTCCTGGCCACCCGAATAATAGTGAAGTAAAGTTTGACAGGGTGCTTAGCATGTCCCATGTTCCAAGCATCTGGAATGAGCCACATTTTTCAGTCCCCACACAGCTCAACAGCTTATTCTGCTCAAGTTCAACAGACATCCTTTTTCTATTATTGGATGTTAAGAAGAAAACGTGACGCAATCCCACATCTGCAAGGTCTGAGGTCACTGTGTGAGGTTGTGGATCTTCACTGTTCTCACCCTGGAAGCTTCATTTAGAGACAGGCTTCTGAGGGAAATGGTAACTCCTTCTCTCAAATGTCAAATTACTTTTCAACAAACTATTTTGGGTCTCCAGTGTTCTGTTTTCTGGACTGGTCCCTGGCTTCTATCATATACATTTTATAAAAGGACTTTTCGACATGCCCCTTTGCCCAGGAGAAGAATGTTCTGGAGGAAGACATAGAGCTTAAATTCAGGTAAACAAATGGGTAAGTGAGCAGTGTGTTCCTTCTTTTTTCTGTAGCTGGGCTAAGAGGTAGTCTACATGACTCAGGACTCATTTTAGAATTTTAGCTGAAGTAGCATCTGCAAAGGAAAAAGAACACAGAGAGATGATGTGCAAGTGCATTACTAAAATAAATGAAAATGTGTCATTACTAAAATAAGGAGGAAGGTATGAACCATGATTAAGAAAGGAGTTTACTTCATTTCAGTAATGTCATATGAGGATCTGTAGTTTGAATCTCTGTCTCTTGTATTAGTATTTTCTGTGAGCCATTTTTCTAAGGAACTATAAATCATGTGTCTAAAGTTAATGTTCCAGTCTCATAGGATTTTCAGAAATCTCCACTCAGTCTTTTATGTGAATCTAATATTTTAGACAGCAGTTTTATCAACTATAGTCTGCATTTAGTGGGCTTAATATAATTTTAATATAAGCTAGTACAAACTTTAGAACATCTCTAGTTATATGGGAGAGAAAAGTCAAAGCACCAAGTAGAACAGTAGAAATTTCTTTCTAGTGACAGATGTCTGGAGATAGAACATCAAAACTTGGGTAGCCACTCTCAGGGAGCCAGACCTCTGCTTGCCTGGACCCTTACTATCTGGAGCTTGGTTTCTGTTCTTAATTCATAGATCAAAATGACAGCAGGTGTGCCATCCTTCATGTTTGTATCCCAGGCAACAGGAAGACAGAGAGCTCTACCTTACAGTTGAGTCATGGTCCTTAAATGAACATCCCTTTCAATCAAGCTAATGCAGCACATACCACATGCCAGCAGTCAGTATTTAATCCCACATGATACCAAGTAAAAGGAGTCTGGCAACATTTTCTTAGCTGCTGTAGTATTCCCTGGAGAATAGTGACAGTGAGAGAGAATGGTCTGTGCATCACTTTGCTATTTAAAAGCAGCATTAAAAAGAAAGGCAGCAATATTAGATATTCCAAATTAGAGAGAAGGAACCAGGACCAAAATCTTACAGGCCTAATTCCATAACCATACTCTCAGTTGGCCATGGTGAATTAGAACACCCCGAGTTGGCTACTTCTACAGGACTCTGAAAGCTGAACAGGTAATAGGGGCTGGGATTAGATTCAGTCACTGTAACAAATGTAAAAGTACTCAGATGATGGTATTTGTCTCAGTGTACAAGATACTCTTATGGTGACAGAAATATAGACGACTTGTTGAGTGCCTGGCTAAAGGATGAGATTCTTCCTGTTGTGCTAAAAGTGAAACAGAATGCTATGCTGTATAGGAATTGGAAGGCAAACTTCTCTTGTTCCTTAGGAGACTTTTCTTCTGTGAGGGTTTGCATGGATTTCCATTGTCTCTTATTTCAAAACATATTATAGTTTCACTTTGTTATTGATGTAAGGTTATATAGATTAAGACATTAGAGACTGCTTTTGGGCTAATAAGAGTATGTACCTTATCACAGATTTCTTAAGATTTGCATAAAGAAATTCATATTTGGGAATTTTGTCACAGAAATTTATCCATATCTATGGACAGCTAAGAAAGAAGGGAAAAAACTGTCATAATTAATATTGATTATCAACTTGATTGGGTTGAAAAGTACTTAGGAGAATAGGGAAGCAGAACTCAGCATGTACTTGTAAGGCTAATTCCAGTGTGAAGTGAGTGTGTGTGTGTGTGTGTGTGTGTGTGTGTGCAAATCCACAGTGTGGATGTCCAGATAGAATAAAGGGGAAAAGCAGAAAGGTAGGAACGATGGCATCCTTTCTCTCTGCTTTCTGGCTGTCATGATGTGAGCTGTTCTCCTCCCCCTTTCTGTCATGATTGACAGAAGCCATGAGCCCAAATAGATCATATTTCCTCTTTCATATTGTTTACATCAAAATTTTCTGCATAGTGACCCAGAAGTAACTAGTGTAACCCTAACACCACTCTTCCCAAATGGTCATAGTTTTATTCCAGGAGTTTGCTTCAACAACATTTTAATGATTTGGTGAAGCTCTTCAAGTAAATGCTAAGAATAAATTAACATTTAACACCTGACCAGCAGCTTCATTAGAAGTTTAGACTTAATACATTTCCTTATGCCAAGAAAAACATTATCTCACTTCGTGAATGGATTTTAATCTTTCCTCCAAAATGGCCTTGAGATATTTTTTTTTTTTTTTTTTGGAAATAGAGAAAACTGTCTTAAAAAGAAAAAAAATGAAATGAGGATGTTCTGAAAAAATAAAGTCTCAGGCTTCAGTCATAGAAACAAACAAAAAATCTAGCAAACTAGACTATCAAAACATGAGTTAAAAAACAAGATGGAAAAACATGATAAAATAAATGTCTACCAATTTTTAACTAACAATTTCTTTTCATGTATTTTCACATCATTTTTGGTTATGTTTTTGTGAATTTTTTTAAATGGCCCTAATGGTAAGCTAGAATGTAGTGGATCAAAACAGCATGTGATATATAATTAATTTAAGTGTGTCTTAGTAAAAATGACTTGATTAGAGATGTGTGCTTTTTATATATGATTTTTATATACATGCACATATAGAGTGTACAGTTGCATCCATATCATTATATATACACATTTATACAGCATGCATACATGTACATATATATCCTTATGATAATCAGTTTATTGCAAATTGTCTTCATTATAGTTATTAAGTCCAGTCTTCTTGTTCTGAGCTATCTTGCAGTTTATCTGCTTTAATAGGTGATTTTTCCTCTGTGGTAGTAATTACTACAGTACTGCTTCAGTGGCCCTGTGGACAGAATACTTCAGTTGTTTAACTTTCTTGTTTTCTTGTTGAAACATATTGAAATAAGAATTGATCACAGTTTACAATGAAAATTATTCTGCCATTCTTAAATTTGCTACCAAGTAAAAGAACTGAATAAATTCTAAAACTTTATCTCTTTTAGAGTAAACCATTGGGTCACACTGAAGTTTCTCATACAGTAATTCTCTCTCATATAATGTCTGGTATTTCCTCTTCTTGATATTTGCCTTATGTATTATAAAATTATTCTTTTTCTTTATTTTTTTAAATTTTCTAAAATCAATTTTGTGTGTGTGTGTGTGTGTGTGCACTGCACAGTTGCCATGGGACTTGTAGGATGGTCAGATGGCATCTTTCAGGAGTCAGCTTTCTTTTTCTACTCTATAGGTCCCAGAGATTGAATCCAGGTCACCAGACTTGGCAGCAAGTGCCTTTCCCCATCTTGACACTCCTAATTTTCCTTTCTGTCTTTGATCTCAAGATGTTTTGGATTTAGTCCTCAGTTCTGGATATTTATTTCTTGTACAACAGGAAATAATCTGCCTTCTGCTTCCAAAAGAGTTTTAATATCTTCTTTAATTGTTGGCTAATCATTCTCCAGTTATAGATACAAATTTCTTTTATAAACCTCCACCAATACTAGTGATGGATTGACACACTCCAAATGCCTCCAGTTTTCACCTGACTTATTTGAAGGATCATTGTGGGGTTAAGAGTTCATTTCTTTCTAAGTTTACTTAGCAGGTATACCCATGGCACTTGACAATCATTCCTAAATTAAAGAATCTCTGAAAAAAATAGAATATAAATATCATGTATAAATACTTACTTCTGTATAATCACGGAGTCAAAATGGGATACAGCCAATGAATATCCACACACCACAGCCATTCTTAGAAACCAATACACAAAACTATGCTTTGATACTTCTCACAGTCCTGGAGCGTATTGATCAAGGTAAAGAATCTGACCAATTGTGCTGATAACATTTAGGAGAGATTTAGATTAGCTCAGAGTAGGGCTCTATGTCTCTATGTCTCTATGTCTCTATGTCTCTATGTCTCTATGTCTCTATGTCTCTACCTCTCTCTCTCTCTCTCTCTCTCTCTCTCTCTCTCTCTCTCTCTCTGTTTGTATGCATATTGGGACCCCCAGAAATGACCTAGAAAAACAGTCTTATTGTTGTCCAAGTCCCAGGGGTACTGTAGTTAGTTACCTTGATTGTATTCTTGTGCTAGGAGGATTCTGTTACAGAGGAATACCTTCATTTTGCTTGTCTCCTGTTTTCCATCCTCTGGGATTAACACTTTCAAATACATATGCTGATTCATTATGGGTTCTAGCTAACACCATCAGAAAATCCACTTTCCTTGGCCCCTTTGAATAAACTTCCAGGTGTCTCTATGGCAGCCATTGCTAAGCAAGGTTGACTGTCTATGGCCTCATTCATCCTGAAAGAGTTCAAGAGGAAATGCTTGTCCAAACATCCCACATTGGCTGAACTGTTTTTTCAGAAAGAGGAATTGAAGGGAACAAGGAAGTCTAAAGAACATTGTAGAATGGCAGGACTGAGTATGGTCAGGCCAAATTAACCACAACCTCATATCACATAAATGAGAACCTATAAGCTGGGCCATGCTCATTTGCATGCTGGGAACTAGAGCAAAGAGGGGCATACCCATGTAAAAGCAGCTATGTTTTCATGCCTTGTGGGTGGCAGTTCTACTCCTGCCCTGACCACTATTCCCATGAAGAATAAACTTTTATTTTCTACTTATACATGTAAAAAAAGAACAGCAGAAACTTTTATTGTTTTCTGCCTCCAATGTAGAAACTTAGAGAATAAACTAAGTGATATTCATCAGATTCATACTAACATGCACATGTAACTTTTTCTTGGCATACTGTGTACTTAAATCAGTACTCTGCTCACAGAAACTATTACTTTTGTATTACAAAAACCATGAACTGTAATAAAAATTAAAGATGTTCTAGTGGGACCATGATAATTTTTCAAGTATTGTTGTTGTATTTATGATAAGCAAGTGTCTTAGTCATCAGTGCTGTGAAGAGATTCCCATGACCACAATGATGCTTATAAAAGAAAGCATTTAACTGGGGCTTGCTTACAGATTTAGAGGTTCAGTCCTCTGTAATGATGGGAGGAAGCATGGTGGCATGCAGTTAGACTTGGTGCTGGAGGAGCTGAGAGTTCTATATCTGGTTCTGCATGCATCAGTTGAGAGAGAGAGAGAGAGAGAGAGAGAGAGAGAGAGAGAGAGAGAGAGAGAGACCCTCACTTGAGAATTAACCCCCCCCCCCCAGTGACACATGTCCTCTAACAAGGCCACACTTTCTGATCCTTTTCATTCTTTAATGACCAAACGTTCAAATCTATGAGCCTATTGGGTCCATTACTATTTGAACCACTCAAGCTTTTGAGAATTAATTTTTACTGCAAACACAATCGTTTTAATTGATCAGTTTAAAATATATACAATAGCATTAAATATATATATGATAAGTGATAAAATATATATTCCTTCCATAGTTTTCCTATTCATATTCACTAATAGGAACATGGCAACTATGCATCACTGAGAGAATGTGAAACATACTGTTATGTGCAGAGTTATAGTTATCTTCCTCTTCGATTTGCTTAGCCAAAAAACTAGAATTAATTTTCTTTTCCTTGGTATATGAACACTCTTATTAGGGAGACAGAGTCCAGAAGCCTCATATGTGACAGAGAAGAATTAAAGGTTGGATTAATAATCATCTGGGCATAAATCAAGCCTCTTGCTTGGGAGACTCACTGATAGAGTTTTGAGCTGCCTTTGTGTCCTTGGTTAAGATGTAACTCCAGAAATGAAAGCAGGCAAGGCATTTTTATTATCCAAGGAGCAGTTATTGACTTGAATTGGGATGTCTTATCGCTCTAAAGAATTTTTGTTTGTATTTAACCTTTAGTTCTTCTTTCTGTGCTTTTCTCTACCAGATGAGTCTCAGGCTAGTAATTACAAGCTTTCAGTTAATTTATTATTTTTTGTTCATTCATTCATTCATTTATTCAGTATGTGTACATATGTATGTCATGGCACTGGGTAAATGTTGGAGAACAACTTTTGGAAGTCAGTTCTCTCCTTCTTCCACAATGTGGATCCTGGTGGTGGTGGTGGGGTGGTCCAACAAAAGTTTTTATGCCTGGCAACAGGTACCTTTATCTCTGAGTCTTGGGCCAGTTTTGCCAGACTCTGTAAACTTAATGATTGTTTGAGTCATTTATGCTTTCAAGAGTCACTCACACTAGGCTATAGAAAAGCAGAAATCTGAACAATTTAAAATTCAGTTATTCCCAAATTACTCAGATGAAAAAGATTCTATTATATATAACATATAGTTTTCAGTATTTACATTCAAAGGCCAATTTTATAGGGACACTTAATACTTATTTTGGGAAAACATTTCATCTTCTACATGAGTCATGAAAGGTTTGTATTATTTTCTATTTTTAAGAATCAACAGGACAAGGGTCATTGGAAAGTACCACTGATGGTTTAATCCTATTCAGATTTCTTTCTATATGGCATCATGAGTGTGAACACCATCCTTACTGTGTCACAGCATACATCCTGTCTTGAGTCTATTTCATAAACTGGAAAATCTAACAAAGAGAAATAATAACAAGACAAGTAGCTACCATTTTTTATTACCCCACTGTTTCCATATATTAGTTGTTAACGTAAGATCTACATATACCATAAATTGGTGTATGCATTTGCTTTTACAGTTCATATTTCTTTTCACTCAAGGAACAATTGTTAAATGAGTATTTTCTTTATAATCTGTAGGACATGAGACTGAATAAATATGCTTTCTTTAAAAAGTAATCCATAGATCCTCCTTACTGTATGTGTGTGTCTTCAAAAAAAGTAAAAACAGCAGAAGAGATATCTATACTGTTGTATTAACTCTTATACTATTCAAGAGCTGAGATACAGAGTGAAGTAAGTGTGCATAAGCAGAGGCAGAAGGTGCAGTGAACATAAACAATGGAATCATCTTCAGCATGATAAAGTAAAATCTTTCGTTTGTGGCCATGTACACAAAACTGGAGACACTACGATAAATGAAATAAGCCAGGTAGAGAAAGGCAGATGCTCCATCTTCTCACTCATGAGTGGAAGCAAACTTTAGTCTGAGAATTACCAAATACAGTAGTGACTTTTAAGAGTGAGTAAGTGGGAGGAGGGAACTATAGAGACCTTATGAAGCATATTGTGACATGAACTAGAACAATAAGAATGAACTAATTCTACCCAGCCCAGAAGTTTGACTGTGATTCAATATCTATTTTGAAGTAATTAGCACAGAGGAATTCTCAATACGAATAAGTGCTAGTTACTCTGGCTTGAAAATTATACATGATAACACATACTGAATTATCATACCACTCCCCATCAGTATGCATAATTATTATTTGTTCACTAAAATTTAACTGAAGGGTACAAAAGCATAGAGACCAGAAAAAAACAGGGAAACAGGCACAAATGGACCATTCTGAAATGTCAAATCCTTTGTGGGTAGGAGTAAAAAAAAAAACCCATCAGAACACACAGCACAGCATCATCTAACACGTAGTGATGAACTGGCTGTGTTTCCAACTACTTATTTATTAAAAGCAGTACATACTAGATGCTAGCCACTGTCAGTCAGGCTCTGCATTAAACATTAACCTCATGATGATGAGCAAGAGAAACTGTGGACATTCTGAAACAAAACATATCCCTTTATTTAAAAGAGTTGAGTCACTTCTCTAAGTATATAAAACAGCTGAATGTTAAGTGGAAACAAAAACCCACAGCAAAAGCAATGGAGCACAGCATACAAAAATATTACATCAGTTATGTTGTGCTCTTTAACCTGAAATTAGCACCACGGTTTAACAACAGTGGACACATGACTCATTAGGACCAAGGGAAGCTATAATTTTAAAGGAAGCATGATATTTTAGGTGACAATTTAAAAGCCATTAAATTACTGTGTTCAGCCTTGCATTTCAAAATCATTAAACGGGGAAACTAAACATTTCTAAAAATGATAGTTGCTCCATCTTTCTTATTTGGAACAACTTTTAATTGTACCATGTTAGTGATTTAAATTAGATTGTATTTATTAGTGGTTGTATCAGTAACATCTTTTATAGACTAGTGAAAGTTGTCTATCATTGTCTTTTGTCTTCTCTGGCTTGGAGACTTTTACTTTGTTACAAGGACTTAGTAATAACCGCAAACTATTTAAAATGAATTATTTGACTGTGATACTTGACAAAGTGAATTTTGACAGCTTATCACATTTATTCAGACTGTAGGTTGAGGGTTTGTAAAGCTCGCACATTTAAACTGGGCTTCTGAGACAGCCAGTTATTCAGAGGGAGGAGTTATTTGTCCGGTGGTTCTCTAGGACAGGTGGGAAGACAGTAGTAGAATTGATTATGTGGATACAGGCTATCTTGTGTGGTTGTGCTCTAGAAAGAGATTTTTCACATTTTATGTATGTACCATGTACTTGGGATGAACTAGGTCAAGTGGACAAAAATTTCTACCATCCTTGAACACATTGTTACAGAAACCAGTGGCTGCTGCTTCTACTATAGTTTCCCAGAAGAGGCCAGGGCTTGCTGTAGAGAGACTGGTTTTATGCTCATCAGATGTGATGGATACTGTCTAGACTGGAGTGCTGCTTCTGTCAGCATCCACACTTGAACACTTTTGCCTGGGAACTACAGTACATACAATCATTGAGTGTCAGCAGGAAGCATGGATAAGATTTAGTTATGATGCCCTCTCTATGCTACAGAGAATGTCCCCATGCCTTGCTAAGAGAGACTAAATGTAAGGCCTGAAGGAAAGCCATACAACCAAGAATTTAGAACTAGGAAGATGCTATCAAAGTTACAGTAGGAAGGGGACAAGATGTGTGTCATACGAGTCTTCATTTTTTAATGCTACCATGCTTTAGAGAAGAATGAGAACTCAATGAGACTTTCTGAACTCATTATAAAAATGATATATTTGGGTAAAGAGAACATTAAACTCCTTTCTCTTTTTAAGTTGTGATTTTGACCATTCCTGTAGTATACAATCAGCTTTTCAATTTGTCACTAGCAGCTTTATCTACATCTCTGCCTACTATGTTTATATTTCTATATCTGTGTTTGTTGCTTCTTTAGAGGTAGGATAAAGAACATGTGTTTTTAGGAGCACAATTAAGCTTCATGTTTGAACAGAGAGGATGGAAACATTTTCTATGTTGTTTGGGTAGCAGGCATGCTTCTTTGAACGCTTTGTGAATGAAGACATAGGTTAGGAAACAAATCCTAAATAATGTCTATAATTATGCATAATAAATGAAGAAAACTTTATACATTTTTTTTGGAGAAAACAGTGGCTCCCTAGGGTTTTGTTGACATCTGCATTCTGTAAAATTCTATTTATATTCATAAGTTGACATGATATTGAGAGAAGAGTATAATCTATAAATTCACTTTACAATTGTATAGTTTCCTGTGTATTCACAAGGACAGCTGTCAAGAGAACTAAGTGGTAATTTGTTGGGCGAGGAAAGGTAGCACCTTCTTATGGTTAGCATTGTTAATTTTCTGGTGCAATATAATTTTAGTAATCTGTAAATGAATGATCTGATAGCTTTAAATACACTCATGATGTTTTCATATTATTAGAATTTTGAAACTAAAACATAACTGTTTTTTTTTTTCAATGAAAATCTCACGTGTTCATTTACTGGCAAAATGAATAGACAGTGAAATGAGACTAAAACCAAAACAGATACAAGTTGAAGATCAAGAATAAACAAAGTTGATTAAAGTTCAAGTAGAATTTTTGTTTTGTTTTACAGCACTGTGATTTTTCTGTTTTTATATTGGTTTTATGAAGTTATAAAATACTATCCTAAAACCATATGGAGGGAAAAGCAATTACATGTTTTAGAGACGAATGCTTTTTTGAAATTGATATTTCTTCACTTTTATGACCAAGCTCTTGGTTAGAAAAATGTTGCAATAATGTTTCAGAAATATGACATGTTTAGGAGGACACTTCATTGTTGTACCAAAAACCTATGCTAGCCGTTCAGGATTTTGAGTAGATCGTACATTAGTGATCACCTAGTCTGAGTTTGTCACTTTATAGCCAAGGAAAAAGAGGCCTATAAGGGTTTATTTTTTCCCTACCTAGAACATCCTTTATTTCAGAAAGTATTATATAGTAGTTTGCACAGACATATAAAAGATAGAAAGATCACATAAATTGGAAGAAAGTGAAACAGGCAAGCATTAAAAAAAATGAGGATTAGGACTATAGATAAACAGGACCGGATCTAACAGAAGCACACACTCTCAAGTCTGTAGTGTGGCCATGGTTAGACATAGATGCTCTACTAGCCAGTGAAGGAGGGAATAATGTCAGTTAAGTAGGTCAAAATTGCTCCGCAGATAATTGAAAATCATCTATTTGTTCATAAGGTGGACAAGTACTTACTACAAAGAGGAAAAGTAGCTCCCGGGAGCCTTGCTCAGAGAGCACATCTCAGAGTTAATTGTGACATTGAACATTGCATTGAGGATCTGGGGTAAGTTTCTGGGGCTATTTTTTGGGTGAGATGTCTGTTACTACAAGCTGATCAATCACCTTCTATCCAGATCTGTTAGATAAGGGATGAATGACCAGAGCCCTTTTCTGACATCTGGGACTTCCTGGGGTGAACAGTAGTGTGTTGAGTCCCAGACAAGCCCAGTGGAGCGTCTGCTTCAAACTGTTTTTCCAGGTGGGTGAAAGACAATTATGAGACAGCTATATGATCTTCTGGGACCTGAGATACACTGACACCAGGGCTTCTCAAAAATGTTTGGCATCTTCAGAGATGCTTCTTAAAAATGCAGGATTTTTTCTTTTATTGAAAATGTTTTTTTTCCCTCAAAATATATCCTGATTACATTTCCCTTCCTCTATTACGTCCAGTTCCTCCTCATTTTCTCTCCCATCTGGATGCTTCCCTTTTCTGTCTCATTAGAAAAAAGTCTTCTAAGGGACAACAATAAAACAAAACAAAACAAAACAAAACAAAACAAAACAAAACAAAACAAGATCTAACACATCAAAATCAACAAAACAAGCAGAAGAAAAAGAGCCCAAGAGAAGGCACAAGAAACAGATACAGACACTCAGGAAAACATAAAAATATGATAAAATTGAAAATATAAGAAAGGAAACATTCTGACATTAAAGACAAGAAACCCCCAGAGGTGCCCTTCACTTCATTTTCTGTTGGGTATCTACTGCTCAGCCTACCCTTAAAAGTAGTGTGTTTTCCCAGTGAGATTCAATTGGAGAAAAGGAAAATTTCATTTGCAGGTGCTTATCACTTGGAGATAGCTTCTAAGTTAAGAATGGACACATGTGTCCACTTCTTTCAGCTCTAATTTCCCACCTGGTGTGGACCTGTGAAGGCCATGCACACACTGCCTCAGTCTCTCTGAGTTCGTATGTGTCTCAATCCTGTTGATTTAGAGGGCTAAATTTTCTTGGAGTTCTCAATCTCTTCTTTCCCTGAACTCTGAGGGCTGGTATTTGATGGGTATATCCTGTTCAGGGCCGAATGTTCCACAGTTTCTCACTTTCTGCATGATGTCTGGCTATAGATCTCTGTATTTGTTCTTGTCTGCTAAGGGGGAATATTCCCTGATGATGACTGAGCAAGGCACTGATCTCTGAGTATTGCAGAGTGTCACTGGGAATAAGGCAGGTTTCTGTGCTTCCTTTCTATTAACTCAGGCACAGGAGGGACTTAGGCAGGTGAGGAGTCACACTGAAGGAATTTGTCACCAATATCTTAAGAGTAGGTACTAATAGTCTTCAACAAATATCATTGTAGGATGTTTCACTTTTTGTTTTCTGCGTATCTTTGCCATGGCATCTCAGAGAGCTTATCTGTTTTAAGGGTTGTTGCTATTCCTAATAATCATTTCCTATTGCTACCCCAATAAATACTGAAATGTATATTAGGTCTTGGTTTATGTTACTTTTATACTAAGAGTTTCAGGTCTAGTACTGTATCCAGAATGAAGGGCTCACCTTTTTCTAATGGCACTTCTTATCTTGGTTATTCTTGGTTATCAACTTTATTGGGACAAGAGCCAACTAAGAGATAAGCTATTGTACAGCTATGCAAAGGTATTCCATGGGGGGATTAACAGAAGGCAGAAAACTCTCCTGAGAGGTGGCACTTTTTGGTGGCAGCCTAGATCTAGGCAGATAAACTGCTGTTCTTCGCCTGCCTGCCTTTACCTGTTAATTTTTTTTATTGCTGTTAAATTGATCTACTTTATTGCTGCTTCTGTTATCATCCTTCAGCTGACATTACAGCCTAGCTTTTTTTTGGCCTATGAATGTAGACTGAGGAGTTGTAGCCATCCAGGAATTCTTTAGGCCTTCATATTCAGATGGGGACTATTAAGGAACCTGCCTGTGTACTGAGCAGCTACTGTGTTCTTAGCCTCTCTAGAGATCAGACGATCATTGTTGGACTAACCTCATGTATCATGTAAACCAATCTAGTTCTCTCTCTCTCTCTCTCTCTCTCTCTCTCTCTCTCTCTATATATATATATATATATATATATATATATATATATATATATATATATCTGTATATCACATATATATCACACATTATATAGTTTCTGTTCATTTAGAGATGCTAATGCTAATACACCAGCATATAACTTTTTGCAACCTTAATCCCTTCTTAGGATTTCTAGTTCTTCTTCCATAATTATGTCATCGAACCCATTCCATCACACTGTGGCAATGTGGATGCCTTCCTACTAAGGTTAGCAAGAGAATTCGTTTCCATCATTCTATTCTTAGCTGAGGGCTCATTTACTTTGTCTGGGTTGACCTTACACAGGACTTATGCATGCAGTTACAATCCCTGTGAATTCATACTTCTATTTGCCCTGTTTTGTTTGGGAAAAAGTTTCTTGTAGTCATCTATTGCTTCTGGCCTTTAAAAAAATGTATACTTACCCCATCCCCCCCCAAAAGAAAATATTTATAAAACTAAAATATGTGTACCCCCCTTCTGTGATGATCCTTGAGACCTGGAAGAACATGATATGATACAGGTACCCCCATTAAAACTTCTGAATAGTTCACAGTCTCTTGTTCTCCACATATCTACTGTTCTGGCTGGTTTTGTGTGTCAACTTGACATAAGCTGGAGTTATCACAGAGAGAGGAGCCTCCCTTGAGGAAATGCCTTGATGAGATCCAGCTGTAAGGCATTTTCTCAATTAGTGATCCAGGGAGAGGGTCTAGCCCATTGTGGGTGGTGCCATCCCTGGACTAGTAGTCATGGGTTCTATAAGAAAGCAAACTGAGCAATCCAGGGGAAGCAAGCCAGTAAGCAGGATTCCTCCATGGCTTCTGTATCCACTCCTGCCTCCAAGGTCCTTCCCTGTGTGAGTTCCTGTCCTGACTTCTTTTGGTGATGAACTGCAATGTGGAAGTGTAAGCTGAATAAACCTTTTTTTCCCCCAACTTCCTTCTTGGTCATGATGTCTTGTGCAGGAATCTGCCCGTGGCGGGTTTCTGTCTTACTCATCATCTATTGAAGAAAGAAGTTTCATTGACGAAGACTGAAGGATGCACTAACATACATGTGTAGCTGGGAGTCATTATGATTATGTCCATTTAGCAGAATAATTGTAGTAGTTTCTCCCTTAGTGCTAATGATCTTTATAATTGCAGGTTCTTGAACTTTACATCAGTGACAGATAAGGGCTACTATTTATAGACAGATCCTTAATTCCAATAAGTATATGATTGATTACTCCCATGATATTCATATCACCATTGGCTCAGTGGGCATGTCTTGCCAGACCAGTCATTGCTGTATCTCATGGAGTTTATGGATGGGTAAGAACAGTGATTATTTTTCTTTACTTATATAATTCATATTGGGGGCTGGGGAGGTGGCTCAGAGGTTGGGAGCTCTTCCAGAGGTTCTGAGTTCAATTTACAGCAACCACATGGTAGCTGACAACAATCTATAATGTGATTTGATGCCTTCTTCTGGTGTGTCTGAAGACACCAACAATGTACTCACATACATTAAATAAATCTTTTTAAAAAGTTCATATCACCTTCCAGAAATATGAAAACTATCCAATATGGCTGAAGGTATACCCCCACTCTGGCACTTCAAGTCTCTGCAAGGTTAGGTGCTTCCTCTCTCATTGAGACCAGACAAGGCAGTCGCCCAGCTGGAAGAACTTATCCCTTGTACAGGCAACACCTTTTGGGGTAGCCCCCTATTTCAGTTGTTAAGGACCCACATGAAGACCAAACTGCACATCTGCTACATATGTGCAGGGAGGCCTAGGTCCAGACTGTGTGTGTTCTTTGGTTGGTGGTTCAGACTCTGAGAGCCCCAAGGGTCCCGATTAGTTGACTCTGTTGGTCTTCCTGTGGGGTTCCTATCCCCTCAGGGTCCTCATACTTCCTCCTTTTCTTTTATAAAAGTCTCCAGGCTCCATCCATTGTTTGGCTGTGGGTGTCTAATATTTGCCTGACTTAGCTCCTGTGTGGAGCCTTTCAGAGGACATGCTTCTGTATGCAAGCAAGCACAACAGAGTATCAAGAGCAGTGTCAGGCAATGATGCTTGCCCATGGGTTGGGTCAGAGTTTGGGCAGGTTATTGGTTGGCCATTTCCTCAGTCTCTACTCCATCTCTCCTGCCTGCATTTGTTGTAGACAGGATAAATTTGAGGTTAAATGCTTTGTAGGTGGGTTGGTGTCTCTGTCACTCCACTGGGGTTCCTGTCTGGCTACAGGAGGTGACCTCTTCAGCTCCCATATCCCCAGTGTAGTGAGTCACAGCTAAGGTCACCCTCATTGATTCTTGGGCACCTCCCTTATACTAGGCCATGTTTTATCCTGGAGATGCCCCCCCTCCACTCCTTATCCCCATCGGTTGCAGATTTCCATTCATTTTTATGGCCATCTATCTCTCTCCTGTCCTTCCTCACACCTGATTTTGCACTCCCCCACATCCCCCCTCCACATCCCCCCTCCACATCCCCCCTCCTTCCCAGTTCCCTCTGTCCATCTGCCTCTTATGACTAGTTTACTCCGTCTTCTAAGTGAGTTTCAAGCTTCATAGCTCAGGCTTTTCTTTCTGCTTAGCTTTACTGAGTCTGTGGTATGTAAAATGGAACCTGTATTTTATGGCTAATATCCACTTAAAAGTGAGTATATACCATGCATGTTCTTTTGGGACCGGGTTACCTCACTCGGAATGATATTTTCAAGTTCCATCCATTTGCCTGCAAAACTAACGATGTCTTTGTTTTTTAATAGCTGAATAGTATTTCATTGTGTAGATGTACCACATTTTCATCTCCCATCCTTCAGTTGAAGGATATTTAGGTTGTTTTCACTTTCTGGGTATTACAAAAAAGGTGCTATGAATATAGTTGAGTAAGTGTCTTTATGGGATGTTGAAGAATCTTTTGGGTATATGTCCAGGAGTGGTATAGCTGGGTTTTGAGGTAGAACTATTCCCAGTTTTCTGAGAAAATGCCAAATTAATTTCCAAAGTGGTTGTACAAGTTGGCACTTCTACCAACAGTGGAAGGATGCTCCCCTTGCTCCACATCCTCACCAGCATGTGCTAACTCTTGAGTTTTTGATCTTAGCCATTCTGATGGGTTTAAGATGGAACCTCAGAGATGTTTTAATTTGCATTTCCCTGATGACTAAGGACTTTGAACATTTCTTTAAGTGCTTCTTGGCCATCCAAGATTTCTTTGTTGAGAATTCTGTTTAGTTATGTACCCCATTTTTAACAGGTTTTTTTGGGGGGCTTTTGGTGTCTAACTTGTTGAGTTCTTTATATATTTTGGATATTAGCTCTTTGTAATATGTAGGGTTGGTGAAGATTCTTTGCAAATATATAGGCTGTAGATTTGTCCTTTTGACAGTATCCTTTGCCTTACAGACGCTTTGCAATTTCATGAGATCCTGTTTATCAATTGTTGGTCTTAGAGCCTGAGACACTGGTGTTCTGTTCAGAAAACTGTCTCCTGTAGCAATGTGTTTGAATATTTCACACTTTCTCTTCTATGAGATTTAGTGTATCTGGTTTTATGTTGAGGTCTGTGATCTTCTTGTACTTGAGTTTTGTGTAGGGTGTTAAGTATGGATCTATTTTCATTTTTCTATCTGTAGACATCCAGTTATTCCAGCACCATTTGTTGAAGATGCTTTCATTTTTCCATTGTATGGCTTTAACTTCTTCATCAAAAATCAAGTGTCCATAGGTGTGTGGGTTTATTTTTGGGTCTTTGATTTGATTCCATTGATCAATGTATTTGTTTCTGTACCAATACCACCCAGTTTTTTTAATGCTCTTACATTTGCCCATTTATTTTTTTTATCCACCAGCTTTTTTTGATGCTTCAGACATTTTTGCATCAAGAAATAACAATTGCCATATCGTTTATATTCACATAACATTATTCAATTTCCTTTGTTTCTTTTTATTCTACAGCGATGAGTATTTTTGAATTTGATATTATGCCTTTAAATAACAGACATAATGACAAAAGTACATATTTAAAAAAAAATACTAAGCATCCAAGCTTCTAAGTTCTAAAATTGCCTCAGTAATTTTTTTCTTATACTATTTTTCCTGAGATGTTAATGATGGAATGGCATTGTTTATGAAGACTGTTGATTTTTTTAACTTACTAATTTTTTTTCTTTCTTTTTAAAAAATTGGATATTATATTTACATTTCAGATTTTATCCCCTTCCCTCATTCCCCCCACCACCCAGGAACCCCCTATCCCATCCTCCTCCTCCTGCCTCCACGAGGGTGTGCCCCCACATACCCCCCACTCCCACCTCCCCATGCTTGAATTCCTCTCCGCTTGGTGTTCAGCCTTCATGGGACCAAGGATCTCCTCTCCCACCCATGCCTGACAAGACCATCCTCCCCTAGGTATACAGATGGAGTCATGGGCTCCCAGGCTGGTGGTTTAGACCCTGGGAAGCTCTGGTTGGTTGGTACAGTTGCTCTCCTCTTGGGGCCACCAACACTTTCAGCTCCTTCAGTCCTCTAACTCCTTCATTAGGAACCCTTGATCAGATCAATGGTTAGCTGCGAGCATCCACCTCTGGATATGTCAGACTCTGACAGACCTCTGAGGAGACAGCTACATCAGGCTCTTGTCAGCATGCATTTCCTGACATCCATATCAGCGTCTATCTTTGGTGACTGGACATGGGATAGATACCAAGGTAGAATGGTCTCCAGACGGCCCCTCCTTGAGTTTCTGTCCCACACTTTGTCTCCATATTTGCTCCCTTGAGCATTCTGTCACTCCTTCCAAGTAGGACTGAGGCGTCCACACTTGGTCTTCCTTCTTCATGAGCTTCATGTGATCTGTTAGTTGAATCTTGGCTATTTCAAGCTTTTGGGCTAATATCCAATTATCAGTGAGTAAATAACATGTGTGTTCTTTGTGATTGGGTTACTGTTTCGTGCCCCTTCCGAGTCCCCTTGTCTGCAAGAGAGACACGGGAGGCAGTGTTCGAGTAGTTACTACAACGGGGCTTTATTCTTGTATCAGCTGAAGCGGAAGACCCCGAGCCCCAAAAAGGCACTGCTTATATACACCCTAGAGAGGCATGTTCACTTCTGATTGGCTGCTTACTCATCACCCCATATTACACCCCGGGATGGTCAGTGACTTGGTGCACTTTTGCCACTTGAACTTGCGCAGTTTAGTTGTTTACCTGTAGGAGCACTGGATGCCATGCCATCTTGTAATGGCGAATGTTATCACCGCTTGCCGCGGCTCCCTACATCTCCCCGTTTCTATTTTATTAAGATGCAACTGCCTTTTGCCTATCAAGTGCGGTACCAACTCAGTGAGGAAAAGCAGAGGCCTGATCCCCTGTGCAACCTGAGATATTGTAATGGGTTTCTTCTCTTGTCGTCCTGCAATGAGTAATACTCCCCATACCCATCTCGATGCCTTTTGTTGGGGCAAGCGAGCCTCCGCCCTGGGGCGCCACCAGGAGAGGAGGTTTTTGGCATCAAACCTTTGTGCAATCAGGCATACTTTTGGGAAATATATCCACACTCGTAGAACATTCCCTGTCAAGTACCCACTCGCAAACACCTCTAAATATTCAGGTACCACGGTTGTTCAGGCAAGAGCTGGCTAGACTTAGACCTCTCATCGACCCACTGCAATGGGCTGAACCTTGGGGTGCATCGACTGAGGGTCTCAGTCATCAGTTACTTTCTTAGCATAGATAGCCAAATTTCAGGGGATAATCCTTGTTCCAAGGCTACAAGTGTTTGGCAATAACGACCTTGTCACGTTTTTGTTGGGCTCTGAGCTTGCAGACCAACCACAACATGAACACTAATCCACAACATAGGGCTGCACCAAACAGGCCTATCCCCACCTATTCCTTAAAGAAAGAAAAGGCAGAAGAAATTCAAGAAGAAAGTCCTTTAACGATGGAGGGATCCAGGCTGGTGGAGTTGACAAGAATAATTTCTCTGCGAAGTTGTTCAAGAAGATTATCAAAATTTTCAGACCAATTTTCTGAAAGATATAAGGACAATTTACCCGAGAGATTGGCTGCTTGTGTAAAGTTTTCGCATTGAATGTTGGTAATACACAAGGCTCCGAATTTCCTTTCACAGCCAATTTGTGTCAACTGAAACAAGATATCCAGTCTTTCCTAAACCAAATCTAATCGATGATTGAGTATCATAATACCTCCTTTTAAAAATTCTGCTGTAGAGGAAGAGTGGGTAGCCATTGCCTGGCTAACTCTTTCTGCCAAATATTAACAAATTCAGTGCTTTGTACTTGGTGAAACATGGCAATAGCTCCAACGGTAGCACCGTCTGCTCCAAGCATAATAGCTGTGACAATGGCTGCCGTTATATCAAAATCTCTCTTCTGTCGAAATAAAGTCAAGGTCCCAGACGTCTGAACGGGGATAGGGATCCATTGTGGTATTTTGGCTATTAGGGCCTGCTTATAGACAAGAGCAGACCAGCACTGGGACATAAAGCAAGTTACATTGGTACAAGTATTAAAGGAGTGGTTGGATAAAATGAAAAGAAATAGATGATACACACAAACTGGAGTCGGTCCTATCTTAAGAGTGGTGGTCACCTGTTTGAGCAGATGATTTACCAATCCAGTATCATTAATAATATCTTTAGAACCGTTTATATTTGAGGCATTAATTCGCTCGGTATAGTAAAAGGTATAGGAGAAATTCTGTTTAGCAGAAGCAGCGCCTTTTAAGAAGGCAAGGGCATAGGTTTTGGGAAAGCAGATAGGATAGCCCATCTAAATTCACTATATATACTAGAAACCCAAGCTTGGAGAATCCATGTAGCAATCAAAAGCATTCGTAGTGGAATCCGCTGAGGAATCATCGTCCACAGCCATGAGGCGTCGCGTCAGGCGTTCCGGCAACCAAAATGGGTTGTCTTCTTCCTGTGGAAAAACACAAACCGCTCCCCTGGATCTTATTAAAATAGAATCCGGGCCTTTCCATTGACCAGTCAAAACATCTTTCCATTTTACCATTTCTTTTGGCCTAGTTGGTTCTAGGCAATGGCAATCAGCCGCCGTGTTGCCCTGACTGTCCAAATTCAAAAAATTAAGAGTAAAAAGTGCCAGAGAGACAATAACTCATGGCACTGTGGTCAGAGCTTCCTCAATTTCCCCTTTTTGTTTTATCAAATAAGTTTTAAGGGTACGATGAGCACGCTCAATGATGCTCTGTCCCTGAGGGTTGTAAGGAAGACCCATCAGGTGTGTCACCTCCATTTGGCGACAAAATTGTCCAAACTTTTGAGAAGTGTAGGCTGGTCCATTGTCAGTTTTAAGGATTTTAGGCTTTCCCCAGGCACTCCAAGCCTCGAGACAATGTTGAATAACATGGGCCGCCTTTTCTCCAGTCAATGGAGAGGCGAACATAACTCCAGAACAGGTATCAATGGAGACATGCAAATATTGTAATTTGCCAAAGGATGGGATGTGAGTAACATCCATTTGCCAGATCTGTAATGCCCTGATTCCCCGAGGGTTAATTCCGGTATGGGGAACAGGTAGGAATTGACAGCAGTTTTGGCATTGAGTCACGATATCTCTAGCCTCCTTTCTAGTGATATTAAATCGACATCGTAGCGTATCAGCTGTCACATGAAATTTTTTATGAAAGGCTTTAGCCAAATCCAATTTTGGTGAAAGAGCAATTGCAATCAACTTTGTGGCTCGATCTGCCAGGTCATTTCCATGGGACATAGGTCTCAGTAAGCCTGAGTGAGCCCTGATATGAGTTATAAAGACAGGGAATCTTCGCTTAGCCAGGGTAAGGCAGATCTTTTGAAAAACTTCTACAAGTCTGCTAGATGTCTTAATTAACCCAGCAACTTCTAATGCTTTTACTGCATTAACTACATAGAAGGAATCTGAAACAATATTTAAGGGACCTGGAAAGATTTCCAGAACCTCTGACACCACTAGGCATTCCACAATTTGAGGTGAGGTTTCATGGTATTGTTTGGATGTAACCTTATCATTAACCACATAGGCACCCACTCCTGTTTTTGACCCATCCATATAAACAACCATTCCACCTGGGAGTGGCACCTGAGACACAATATGTGGAAATATGATAGCTTGAGTTAAGGCAAATTGTAAAATGGGATGCTTAGGATAATGATTATCTATTTGACCATTGAAGGAAGTAACCAGCACTGCCCAAACATCAGAGGTTGCCATTAATATTTGGACTTGATGGGCAGTATAAGGGACTATCAAAACCTTAGGCTCTCTTCCAAAATGGGTAATGGCTGCTTTTAGTCCGCGAAGGGCAAGCTGAGCAACTGAATCTGGATACTATTCAATAATCTTTGCGGGAGAAGCATTGGGATGAATCCATAACAAGGGCCCTTCTTGCCATAATACAGCAGTGGGTAAGCATCTAGTTTTGAAAACACATAAATCAAAGGTTTCGGTTTCATCTATGCATTTCAACTGGGCATCTTGTAAAGCATTCTCTACTACTTGTAGAGCATGGCTCACAGCAGGTGTTAAGGCCCTTGGTGAGGAAATATGAGCATCCCCTTACAAAATATCAAATAAAGGTTTCAGCTCGGCTGAGGGAATTTTTAAAAATGGTCTTAACCAATTTATATCACCTAATAATTTCTGAAAATCATTCAAAGTATGTAAATGGTCTCTACGAATCTCCAATTTCTGAGGAATTATCTTTTCTGGATAGATAACTGTCCCTAAAAAGGAGCCAATTTCTGAAATTTGAACTTTCTCAGTAGCAACATGCAGACCCCACTGTTCCAAGGTGTTTAATAATAAGGGATATGAGGTCTGTAAAGTAATTAAATCCTTATGACACATAACAATGACATCCATGTAATGGGCCAGCAGCAGAGAGGGAAATTGTTTCCTAACTGGCTCAAGGGCCATTTGTACATACAGCTGACATATAGTGGGGCTGTTGGCCATGCCCTGAGGCAGAACTTTCCACTGATATCTTTTATCAGGTTCAAAATGATTAATAGTAGGTAGGGTAAATGCAAATCTTGGTCTATCTTGTGCACACAAACGAATTGAGAAAAAACAATCTTTAATATCTATAATTATGATTTTCCACTGCTTAGGCAAGGCAGAGAGTAAAGGCAAGCCTCGTTGCACAGAGCCAAATAGTCGCATCTGTGCATTGATGGCTCTTAAATCATGTAAAAGTCTCCATTTTCCGGATTTCTTTTTAATGACAAATATGGGTGTATTCCAGGGAGAGGTAGAAGGTTCTAGATGACCACGCTGCACTTGTTCTTTAATTAGTCTTGTAGCAGCTTCCAATTTTTCAGAGGATAGGGGCCACAGAGGAACCCATACAGCCTCCTCCATGAGCCAGGGTATGGGCATAGAACCCTCAATGGCAACTAGGGAAAACCCAGGCCTTGTCTTCCTGTGTTTGATTCTTGTGGGACAGGATCTAACCTTCCTTGTTCGTTCCTGCCAAGACCCTTCCCTTCTTTAAATCCCATTCTCTTCATAATGTCTATAGCTTGTGGGGAGTACTCACTGGTCAGAACTAGCCCTAGGTCTTGTAAGATGTCTCTTCCCCAGAGATTGACAGGGAGAGGAAGCACATAAGGTATAAAACTTCCTGTTTGACCTTCTTGTGCCTGCCAAGTTAACGAGTGAGAAGTGACTGCGGGGCTGGCCTCATATCCCAATCCTTGTAGGGAGTGGGACGATCGTTTGACAGGCCATGCCTTGGGCCACCAATTAGAAGAAATAATACTTTTATCCGCTCCTGAGTCCAGAATTCCAGTAAAGTTCTTCCCCTCTATTGCTAATTGTAAGGTGGGTCTAGTTTTAAGGTCAACCACCAGATGAGCGAAGTCAGTTCCTGAGGAACCAAGCCCGTGAGCACCTCTAAGCTTCCCAGTGGATGGAAAACAATCATGCAAGCTTGGAAGGATAACTAATTGAGCAATCCTGTCCCCAGGGGAGATGGAGAATACGCCTTGTGGGCTAGAACAGAGAACTTGAAGTTCGGTATAATCTTGATCTATTACACCGGGGTGTATCATGAGTCCTTTTAAAGTAAGAGAGGAGCAGCCTAAAATAAGGCCGACACTTCCCCCTGACAGGGGACCTCTATAATCAACCAGAATCGGCTGCATCCCCGTGTGTGGCATTAGTAGGACTCGGGAGGTGGAATGGAGGTCCACTCCTGAGGAACCCCTTGTGGCTCTGCAGTGAAAAGAGTCCCCTGAGTGTTCAGCAGTGTCCCATATTTTTTGGGGCCCTGGGATCTTGGGTCCGGATGTCCATTTTTTGAAAATTTTTCTTTCTTAATGGCTGAAGGATTTGGAGGGAGGATCTGGCCTCTTATATCTCTAACAGAGCGGCAATCCTGAGCCAGATGACAGCCCTTTCCACACCTGGTGCACAGTTTTGATGGTCTTTGATTAATTGGCCACTCTTTCTTCATATGTCCCGCCTTCCCACAGGCAAAGCATCGGGCCATTTGTTTTGAAGGGAATTTGCCATGATTCTGACCTTTAAGGAGGACTGCAGCCATTTCTAAGTTTGCTGCTGTAAGTCCGGCATTAGTAAGGGGGCCTCCCAAGCCACAACAAATTCTTAACCAGTTTTGTAACCCCTTGGCTCTCCGAGGAGCAATGGCTGTGCGTCATTCAGCTGTAGCATTTTCAAAGACCATTTGTTCTATCAATGGCATCGCCTGTTCTGGGTCCCCAAAGATTCTGCCAGCGGCCTCAGTCATGCGGGCCACAAAGTTAGAGAAGGACTCACTGGTCCCCTGAGTTATTTTGGACAAATAAAGATTACTGCCTTCTCTCCTAGGGAGAGACTTCCATGCCTTTATTGCAGCTGATGCTATCTGTGCGTAGACCTGCCAGGGATGAGTGGTCTGGTCATTGGCATGTGCACCAACTCCTGCTAGCATGTCAAAAGTCCATAACTGTTGACCCTCAATGCTTGCATTAGCTCTGGCTTGTGCTTGTAACTGCTCATGCCAGAGCGCCTTCCATTCTAAATATTGGCCCATATTGGTAAGTACCGCCTTCACTGTGTCCTGCCAGTCTCCTGGCGTCATGGCAGCTGCACTTAATCTCTCCACTTGGGATACGGTAAAATTAGCTCCAATTCCATATGCACGTACTGCCTCGGCTAGTTTCTTGATCTGCCTATACTCTACTGGGGCATGAACACGGGCTCCCTTCACCCCTTCAAAGACCGGAAATGCCAGCTGTAGCTGTCTCCAATCTCCTGGGCTGAGAAATAAATTAGAGACGCTGCCCAGGGTGTAGGCCGGAGGCAAGGGCAGGGCAGAAGTACTCAAGGTCTTTCTTAGTCTTATCTCAAGACGGTTATTTTTTGGTCCATATCTGTTTTGTTCATAGGCGGCTGCTTCCTCCTCTAGGCTTTCTTCCTCTCCTTGCGTTAGATCTTCTTCAGAGCTGCTAAAGTCTATGGCAGCAAGCTCCTTAATGGGGTAAAAGGGGGTCCTTTTGACCTCCACTCTCTCTTCACCAGCCGGTGAAGGATCCTTAGCCTTAGCAGGCCTTGCAGTGGCCCCTGTTTCTTTTGAGTACTCTTTTCTTTGGCCAGGCTCCTTGGCCTGCCTCTGTTGCCCAGGCCTTCTTGCCTGCTTCCCTTTCCCAGGCTCCTTGGCCTGATCTTTTTCCCCTGGCTCCTTGGCCTGATGCCGGCTAACACGCTCTGTTTCTGATACACTGGAGTGAACCTCTTCTAAAACCTCTTGACTTGCATTAATAGCTGTGCTGCAAGCTGGATCTTCCAAGCAATTATATATAAGCTGCCAGATAGACAGAGCGGCCAAGTGTAGTTTGCCTTCACGCTTCTCTCGCTCTAGAACCTTCCCTAACTTTTCCCAAGAGGGGATAGTAAGTGAGCCAGAGACGGCAAACCACGGGGCTACCCGATCTACCTCTCTAACAAAGGAGCGGACACATTTATCAGTAAGATTAATATCATGATGTCTCAAGAGGGATTTGACCAACATGAACACTGAATGGGTCTGACCCATATCGTCCACTTAGCTACGTGGAGCTTAAATATGGAGTCAACAAGTGGAGGGCTGCAGCTTATCTATGTTCATCTTAGACCCTCACTCAAGGCACCACAGTTTATCTATATCCGTCTTAAGTGCCCTTAAATCAGGCCACGTTATGCAGCATAAGCGCAACACAAATATGCTAAAAGCGAAAGCAACACGAGCAAGAGGCCAACTAGTGCAGCGGTGGCAATGGGTGAAAATCCGCTCGCAACCAAGGCTTTCACCCCAAACATATCTCTCAGAGACGTACCTCGATCCTGTAGTCTTTTAACCCGCCCCGAGTCTTGGGGGGTCTCCGAGGCGCCTGATGGTTCATTCCTTCCTGGGTTTCAGCACCAGTTGTTCCGTGCCCCTTCCGAGTCCCCTCGCCCACAAGAGAGACACGGGGGAGGCAGTGTTCGGGTAGTTACTACAACGGGGCTTTATTCTTGTATCAGCTGAAGCGGAAGACCCCGAGCCCCAAAAAGGCACTGCTTATATACACCCTAGAGCGGCATGTTCACTTCTGGTTGGCTGCTTACTCATCACCCCATATTACGCCCCAGGATGGGCAGTGACTTGGCGCGCTTTCGCCACTTGAACTTGCACAGTTTAGTTGTTTATCTGTAGGAGCACCGAATGCCATCGCCATCTTGTAATGGCGAATGTTATCACCACTCGCTGCGGCTCCCTACAGGTTACCTCACTCAGGATGACATTTTTTAGTCCCATCCATTTACCTAAGAATTTCTCAAATTCATAATTTTTAATAGCTGAGTAATACTCCATTTGTGTAAATTTACCATATTTTTTTTGTATCCATTCCTCTGTTGAAGGACATCTGGGTTCTTTCCAGCTTCTGGCTATTATAAATAAGGCTGCTATGAACATAGTGGAGCATATGCCCTTGTTATGTGTTGGAGCATCTTCTGGGTATACGCCCAGGAGTGGTATAGCTGGGTCCTCAGGCAGTGCTATGTCCAATTGTCTGAGGAACTGCCAGACTGATTTCCAGAGTGGTTGTACCAGCATGCAATCCCACCAACAATGGAGGAGTGTTCCTCTTTCTCCACATCCTCGCCAGTATCTACCATAACTTGAGTTTTTTTCTTAGCCATTTTGACTGATGTGAGGTGGTATCTCAGGGTTGTTTTGATTTGCATTTCCCTGATAACTAAGGATGTTTTTAACACTATTCTTCTGTAGTACAGCTTGGAATTAGGGATAGTGATTTCTCTTGAAGTTATTTTATTGTTCAGGATTGTTTTGTTTTTCCATATGAAGTTGAGAATTATTAATTATTTCCATATGAAGTTGAGAATTATTCTTTTAGGGTCTTTAAAAATTGTGTTGGAATTTTTATGGGCATTGCATTGAATTTGTAGATTGCTTTTGGTAAGATGGCCATTTTCACTATGTTAATCCTACCTATCCATGTTTATAGTAGATCTTTCTATCATTTGATATCTTCTTCAATTTTTTTTTGTTCAGGGGCTTGAAGTTCTTGTCAAACAGATTGTTCATTTGCTTAGTTAGAGTTACACCAAGATATTTTATATTATTTGTGGGTATTGTAATGGATGTTGTTTCCCTAATTTCTTTCTTGGTCTATTTATTATTTGTATAAAGGAGGGCTGCTGATTTTGTTGAGTTAATTTTGTATCCAGCCAGTTTGCTGAAGGTTAAACATCATAGCATAACACAGCACAGTGCTGACCTAGTGATGGGAAGGTCAGCAGGCTCCCAATTAATGGCTCATTTACTTCCATGTTTTAGTGACTGACTGGGACTTTCAAGTACATTGCTGTTCAGAATTGGGACAGAGTACCATCTTGCTAGCTAGAAAGTCACAACAATCCAAACACTGCTCTGTGTTTTTTACTGAGTGGCCACTGCTTTGGCACCATCAGAAAGTTGCAATTAAACTATCGTGTTAAGAACTGTTTATACCAAGGCATGAATGAGTCTTGCTGGCCTGGGTATAAATGGTCTGGCTTATCAACTCAGTTCTAACAAGTTGAGAGTGGTAGAAATAATGGTTTCAAGAATGAACTATTTAAGGATAAAAGCCCTGGCTTCCATCTCAAGTGCTCACTCTTGCTTTTTTGTGTCTACCTGCCTCTCTCTTTTTGTTTTCATTTCTTTTGTGTTTGGGAAAGAAGTTTTGACATTGTTGTCATCACCTCATGTGCCAATTCCTACATGACAAGGGAGCCTCTAGCTAAAACCAACAAAGAGGGCACTTCCTTGCCACAGACCAGTGAATACATTTGGAAGTCAGTCTCTCAGGTACAACTTCAACTTTAGCCCATAGTTTGACAGGAACCTCATGAGAGAGTCTGTTCCTCCACAACAGTAGCATCTGGATTCCTGACTTCAGAAACCTCATAGTGTTAAGCCATTCAGTTTTACATTATGTAACTAATTCAAACATGAACAGAGAGACCAAGATTTCTTACCATGTAATAACATATAAGCTATAAAACACTGGCATTGTTTGAAAAAGTGACTAGCAATCATTCTGGCAATAACCAGATAACAGAGTCAGCTAGCTATAGGCACTAGTCCTAGGTTGTGTGAATAGGAAAGCACAAGGATGAACATCTGCTTGTTCAAAAATGTTACAAAAGTATTAGGGATATGGACATAAGTCTAATTTGTCATATTCTGTTGTACTGAAACAACTGCTTCAGAATAGGGGAGCATTGTTGTCTGCCTATTCATTGACTGCTCTAAACAAAGGCCTAGCTTATCAGACTTTATTAGGACCAATGTTGTGTTTAAGAGTCAAATTTTGTGGGTTTAGAGACAAATGGCCTTAGTCACTGTTCTTGGGGAGCTTATGATAGGGCAGAGGTTTAGCATCAGGGAAGAGAGAAAGAAGACTAAGGAAAGGACAAAGGTCATACTGTTTTATGATAGTTGAAAATCATGAGGGAATTTCAGAAAGCTCTCATGAGAAGTTTCAAAGCTGTGCCTTGTTTTCAAGTTTTTGAATAGTTTAATTTAGGAGTTAGGTGGTTAAATTTACGAGTTTTAAGGTAGGCATTGGTGGCATAAGAAATATCAGAAACAATGAAAGAGACGGTTTGATTGTCTTGCCATCCCCATGTAGTGGGTTGTAAGGAGAGAAGAAGGAGTTGGAAAATGAGCTCAACATTCAGATTTGTGGGGCAGTGGGTTATGAGAAGCAGCTGGGTGCTTGGTCGAGGACGAGCTGAGCTTGGAACCCTGGAACCTTATTGAACAGCAGGAGTTCAGCTCTGCTCCCAGGCCCTGGTTCTTTTCATTTATCTTCAGCCCTCCAACAACCACTCCCACAAAGAGGTCTATGGCCAACAGTCAAGAGGAACAGGTCTCAGGTTCTAGAGAGATTTACATACTAATGAAGTACCTGAAAGTCAGAGGGTGGAGCCAATTAAACATTCTTCCCCAGCCACCTCCCTATTTAACTCAGGTCTGCTCTGGGTTTCAGGGGGGTGCATCCAGATCCATCCATCATCTGCCATGACATTAAAACCTGTAAAAACCCATGGACTTTCTCATGCCATTGGGGCAGCACCACTGTGAGGAACCGTGGAGCCATAGCTGCCATACCTAACTACCCACAACCTGGAGGAACCCCCTGTGTTCCCAGCCAATTACCTACATAGATTTGGTTATTAGATAGACTGGACATAAGCCAGTGTCTCCAACCAGTCACATAGAGTTGGTGATTCCACCCCACTAATTCTGGAAAATGATCAAACGAGGTAGAAAATGTTTTAAATTTCTAACAAATAAATCTGTATATGATAAAAGTATTTTTACTATAATATAATTAGTAAAAAAGACATGGTTTTGAGGTGATTTTGAAGTACATAGTACAAAAAGCTCATCTCTTAATGTTTCCCACTGAGTGCTTTCTTTTCTCAATCTGCCATGTCTTGTTAGCAGTTTCCTTTCCTTTGTAATCCCTAACATTTCACTAATGTTTCTCTACCAGTGTCTTTGTACTCTGCTGGACCTCACAGTTCCTGTATTTAGCCATCTGCAGGCTCTTATGAGAGTCAATTGTGGTAATAGACATGACTTCTGCATTCTGAGGAACAGCACACTCAGGGACGTGTCTTAGGCTCTTTCTTTTCAGAAGTAGCAAGTTTTGATCAGCCACAGGCTTCTGCTCAGAGGACATCAATATCTTAGAGAAAAATAGCACAGAGTTCTTCACTTGCTGTAAATGCATTTTTTGTGTGTTTAACTATTTTATACAGTCCATGATTAGAGAACTGACTTATCAACATTCTTACATAGGTCACTTCACATTTATATGTTTTGGGGATTATTTTAATGATAAACTGATAAATGTCAGAACCGACTATAGTAAAGCTATTCACTTCAGAAATATGACTTCAGTTTGTAATACTACCGTACATTGGAATGGTAAGAGAAATGGTGTGTACAACATGAGCTGAGGTGTTTCCATGCCACTGAGGATTTTTTCTTTTAAAGGTCAAGTTAAGGGAAAATGCTATTTGAAAACATTTTAAATAGATGGGCACGGTAACTTGTTTATTTAGATGAGGGTAATTTTGTGTGCCACATGTAGATGCCAACAAGTGTTATAATTCTTCGAAACAACTCATAAATCATAAAGGAGGTACCAGGAATAAAATAACAGTGGAGAGAACTTTAAGAGCCATTGAAATAGTGGACGTGGCAGCACAGAATGCTGTGTTCCAAACAGATCTGAGAGATTCAGCTTTTGCCAACAATTATGTAGACAAGAAGTGCTTTTCATGGTAAATCCAAGCACAAGGAGTGTGGCTGCATAGCTATTAAATAAAAGCACACAGGGACAAATGAAAAGAAAGCATACTTTATACCACAAATGTCATGATATTTAGCGAAGGCAATTTATAAAGCTTCACATACATCTACAAATTACTTAAATGAGTAAAGGGTAGAAGGCAGGTGTGATCCTTATTTCAAACTGTAATTCAGGTTGCTGACAATGGTGAAAGTAAGTTAATTTTAAAATTTGTGAACATTATCAAGTTAATACTTTCCAAAGATTCAGATAATTTTGAGCTGAGTTAGGATTTTCTAAAGTTGATGATTTGGACAGCTTTTACTGTAGCAATAAACATTCAACTACATACACACTGACATACAAGAACAAACATTTTTTCTAACTCAGGTTGCAAGGCAATTGTAGGTCAGCTATGGTTCCTTGTATGGGCTCTTTTGCTTTATGCTCACATCTCTCCCCTTTCCAGGGCCCTAGCTGAAGAAGTGGCATCTGCATGGACTCTGCTTGTTTCGTGGCATTGGTCAGTCCATGACAAAGTTATAGCCTAACTGGGTGAGCAGAACCATGCTGCTGCTGAAAGGGTTTCAATTTGTGATTCGATTTTTAATTTTAGTTTTGAGATCATAATATAGTCATAACATTTCTTCCTTCCTGCTCTTCCATGTAAACCCTCTCTTATAACCTTCCACACTCTCCTTCAAATTCATGGCCTCTTTCTATACTAATTGCTATTGCATGCGTGTGTGTGTGTGTGTGTGTGTGTGTGTTTGTGTGTGTTCCTAAACATAACCTGCTCATATAATGTATGTTACTTGTGTGTGTGTTTTCAGGGATGACCATTTGGTACTGGCCAACCAATTGGGGCACTCTTCCTTGGAGAAGAACAGCTCTTCCTCTCCTAGCATTCCCCAGTCACTTATGGTTCTTTGTGTGGGTTGAGGTCTTGTGGGATTTCTCCATCAACTTTGGTATGTACTTGTTTGGCTCACATTTGCACACTCATGTCAGTGAGGATTTATGGGTAAAGATTCTGATATTACTAGGAAATACAGTCCTGCTCAACAAGGGGGAAGCATTCCTGGTACTTAAAACTCGTTGCTAGTGAAGTTGTATGGTCATTGGAGGAGAATCTACAACTGCTAAATTAGAAACCAGCATAATACTTAATGAAGTCTATGAATGTTTATGTTCACACTCATGGATAAGTATAGCCTCTCATCAAGAAAACTTCGTTGCAACAGACTGTGTCATGTTTGCTCATAATTTTTGGTTATAACAAGCAACAAGGCCATCCCCAAATGTATGGGGTTAGAAGCTCATTTAACTTTGCTGAGAAGGGTCTCAAAAGTGGGGAGGAGATGAAAGTTAAAAACAAAGGCTACAATCCAAAACTATTGACAAAGGCAACTCTTAATACTCTTAAAGATAAAAGTATTAATTTAAAATTATTGTGAAGAAGACCGGGCAGATGATTCAGTCTGGAAAGTGCTTGCTGTGATAGCGTTGGACTGGCATATGGTACTAAACACCCATGTGAAAAACAGACATGCAAGTACACACTTGAAATCTCAGCCCTGGGGAGCATCTGTGGCTCTTTGGTCAGGGAGCCTAGCCTAATCAACAAGCCTTGGGTCTTAGGTGACACTATGTCTCAAAACAATAAGAGAAGTTTCTGAAGAGCATCTGCTGAGGTTGGCCTCTGATTTGCACACTCATGTGCACATATGTATATCTGTGCACCTGCACATGTTCTTGTGTCTCTTTTTTCTGGAAGTTTCTGCAAAACCTTTCTTGGTTGTCTTTTTTTTTTTTCAAGTAATCTGAATTATAAGTCCCTTTCTTGATGATTTGTCCATCTCTCTTCTTACTGCCAAACTTTTCCAATTCTAATTCCTGCACTTCCAAGGATTGCCTCAATAACCAACTGAAATGAAGTTCTCCAGACCTGATCCCCAGAACTGTCTTCCACCTGCCTTCTGTGATCTTCATTTGAATGCTTTTTTTTTTTTTTGGATTAAAGATTGCCACCAGAAACCTAATGTCAATCTAAATGTTTCTCTCAATCCCAATTTCTTTATCATATCATTTTTTTGGATCATTCTGACTCAGATCTATGAATTATATTTGATTTCCTCTCCCTTACAATTTCCACTAATCAAATGCCAAGGTATATATCGTGTTCTGACACCACTGAGTTTCTTGTAGCTTTCCATTCATTTCCGATCATCATCTTCATTCTGCTTTACATGTTTGAGTCATCTTAGTTTTCTATTCTTCCACATTATTAACTCTACTCTAGCTTCTTTCTCATCTTCCAAGTTTCCATATGACAACTCATAGAACAGTCTAGTTAGTTTTCTGACTCTAAGCTGATTATGCATTTATCCTGTGATGATTTTTCACAGTATTCCCAACTTGAGTTTTTGAGGTTGTCTTCTAGAAGTCATTGCTTGTTGAAGTTCCCGATAGAGTCAATAACTAATATTATGTAAACACATTCAGAATTTTCTACTTGGTGTCTTTTATTGACACCCCAGCCCCAGCCTCAGCTACCTATGTTTTAAAAATTCATTCTCAAAATTCATCTCTCTCACAACTTTGCCTGAAGATACTTAGTTTATATTTCTATCCATCATCAATTTTATTATTCTCAGTGATTTGTAAAGTTATTTATTCAATGATAGATTACTAATATTCCTTCCACAGACCAAGTTCTACTTATACATGCCATTCTCTGTAGCATCTAATCCAGAACTCTGCAGTCTTCCCACACTCTTGGAATGGAGAATAATGCTTAGGGCCTTTTTCATACTAGGAAAATGGTCTATTACTGAGTTATATCCTTATTCTTTATAGAAAAACAATAATGTTGCTTCATCTAGTAGGCACTTCTTAAATGTTAATTATAACTGCTTTTAGTTACTATGGTTTCAAGAAATGCTAGTAAAATGTAGCCACATTTATTCAAACACAGTTTCACTTAATTTCATACCTTTTCAATGAAATAGTCAGTGAGAATACATTCTTGCTAAAAACCATTGAGAAATGATTTGTTTTCTATTTATATGAAGAGTTACATTTTTTTTCTGTGTGGGGTAAATGGTAAGATATGTTCTTTACACAAAGTTAATTTATGATTAAACCATTTAGGCTTAGCATATCTAGCAAATAACTTTTCTGAAATAAATGATCTTTGAATGTTGAAAAGTATAAGATAATGATTTCTCATCAGTTAATTCTTCTTAGAAGATAAATACAAAAAAATGAATTTATGACTTTCTGTATTATGAATTTCTCAGCATCTCAATTACCTTGGTTTTTATTCTCTTAGAATAGTTACCTACCACATAATTGCCCTGCTTCATGTGAACTTAGAGAACTTTTCAAAAATAGGTCATGAATATGTGGGTAGGTGTGAGAGTGTGGGCAGATCCACCACTAATTTCAGGTTTTAAAACATAGACTTTAACTCCTAGCATTTGTTGTCAAATAATGATTAAATGTCTTGATTTTCAGAGACATTAACTTGTCAAAGTGATTCCACTCAGTTAACAGAACTGGGAAGTAATGGGAAGACTGGTGTCAGAAAAAGGTATGAACACTTTTCTTCATGCTTCTAAATGATTAGACTCCCACATATGTCTCGTTAGAGTTGAACTTTAAAAAAAGAAATATAAACATTTTGGAATTTCCAGTTGGAATTTTTTGCTAATCAACATTGAGAATATTTTGAATATTTTGAATTCACCATTGTGCTTTTATGTTCTACCTTAAACCCTGTCATCTGTGCAGTACTACAAAGGGTTCAATACCCTTTATTTTTTGTAACCTCTAAAAAAACATTTACCTAAGTTTTCTACATAAAGTTCTTCTAAGTGTAGTGATATTTTAAACTTTCTCAAATACAAAGGTTTTGTATTATTCTTTAAAGTATTTCAGAAAAAAATAAGAAAATTAATTAGTTAATTAAAGCTAGGGTGTTAAAGTAGTTTACTCTCATAGACATTCAGAATAGCTCACCTTTCCACACCATCAAGGCAATGTATCTTCAGATATAAGGAATTTGATATTGTTACACTTGTTGTAAAGGAGAAAATGTAAACTTAGGTCACATTTACAAGCAAGTGCAAGTATGGTGATGACTCAGCCTAGTGATTAATGAATCTTTGCCTATACTGAAATAGTTAGAGGCTCAAATTTTGAATTTCTCATCTATAATAAGAGATGAGGACCAGATGGACTCTTAGGGTTAAAATTCTAAATTTATTTAGCCCCAAATAAAATGTATTCTATGTGTGGGACCCATAGGTGGCAGTACCATGTAATAAAAGTAATGAAGGGGCTTGTTCACAGTAGAAAAAAACATGGAATTAAAGCTCATTTTTTATGAGGTTCAAGAGAAAAATGAGAAAGCAAAAGCAAAATGATCATCATCATGTTTGTTTCATGACATTCTAGTTGCATGGAGTTTAGCTGTATAAGAGAGAGAAAAATTAAAGCCTGGTTACTTTTATATAAACCACATTGGAAGAGAAAAAAATGAGTCTTCTTACTATTGTATCAACAACACATTAAAAAATAAGACATACTTTAAAAAATATGTGTAGACTTCAATTTTGATGTTAAAAGTTTGGGTTTAAAAATGCACAGTAGAAACAATGGACTTATTCATAGTAAAGTGGTTATTTGAATGGTTTTTATAGTTTCATTTGTTTGAATGCTTCGTCTTCAGTGAAGCTGTTGGGGAAGTATTTGGATGTGTGGCCTTGTTGGAGGAGGTGTGGCCTTGTTGGAGGAGGTGTGGCCTTGTTGGAGGAGGTGTGGCCTTGTTGGAGGAGGTGTGGCCTTGGAGGAGGTGTGGCTTTGTTGGAGGAGGTGTGGCCTTGTTGGAGAAGGTGTGGCCTTGTTGGAGGAGGTGTGGCCTTGTTGGAGGAGGTGTGGCCTTGTTGAGTATCACTAGGGAGTGGGTTTTGAGTTCTCAAAAGCACATCCAGGCCCAGTGTGTCTCCCTCTGGACTCTTCCCATTGATCAGATTGTCAGTCTCTCAGCTACTGCTTCACTACCATCTCTTTCTGCTTCCTGTTGTGATGACAATGAACTATCCCTCTAAATCTGTAAGCAAGATCCCAATTAAATTCTTGCTTTTATAAGAGTATTCTTGCTCATGGTGTCTCTTCACATAAATACTGTCCATAGAACAGTAACTATGCCACAATAAAAATAACAAATCAGATTGAACTGACATTGGACTATGCAACGTTCAGGGAATTTGACAAGTTAAGATATAAGAGGACCTAAAGAAAAATTTTCCATACACATTTTTATTTCTATGGAGAATAGAGTTTGTTTGCCTAAACTAACAATATTTTCTCTTGAGTTGAAGAGCAGGCACCCCACTTTAACAAAGTGATGATTGTCTACCCCATACTTTTTATATCAATTGCAGACTAGGTAACTTTAGGAAATCTAAAGACAAGTATTATCTTGACATCAAGAGAGAAACTCTAATCAGAGTATATTATATGAAAAATATCTATTTTCAATTAAAAAGTTAGATTGACAAGGTTAGGATTTGTTTCATTTATTGTGGATTGGGCATTGAGGAAGTTAAATTGGGAGGTAGACAGATGCTTCAGCAGTTAAAAGTGCTTGTTGCTCTTTCAGAGAATGAGAATTCTGTTTCTAGCACTTACATTGGATGGCTCACAACTGTCTGTAACACCAGTTCCAGGTATATGATGTTCTGTCCTTTTTTTTCCAGGCATTTGTATACATGCACACGTATGTGCATACATATGTATATACACACACTCACACACTATAAGACATAGACATAAATAAAATAATATAAAATAAAATTAACATTTTATGAGTAAAGAGGATTACTATCTTTTGGAGGGTGGCCACTAGTAGGAATGCTATCTGCCAGTGGATGTCCCATACCCGTGCACGTATGGACAGCACTAACTGGAATTAGTGGGCTATGTTCACAGAGCACAGATATGAAGTTGCAAAGGAAATATGACAGGGAAATAGGAGTAGTAGATATGATCATACACTAATAAATGGAAATACATTTAAAATCAAGTCATACAAATATGTAAAATTAGAATAGATTTTTAATTTTAAAATACTTTATAAAGAAATTCCTCATATTGTAACACTATCATTACCATGAATAAGCTGAAGTAATCATCGAAAAGCAGTTACTTATTAGCAAGAGTTATACAACCCAAATATTCAATACTGCTGACCAGAGATGGCGATGATCTTTCTATATATGAGAAAAACCAAGGCCTAGAAGCAACAGACAACTCTATCTGAGTTTATAAGGTTAATTACTCGACAATGTATAAAAAACCCATAAATCTCAATAGCAAAGAAGCAAAATAATAATTTTTAAGAGATTTTGTGTGTATGTGTGTGTGTGTGTATCTGCTTGAGTATATGCTCTGTGTGTGTGTGTGCTTGAGCATATGCTCTCTCTGTGTGTGCTAGTATATGATCTTTGGAGGTAGAGATCCAGGCAGCTGGGAATGACCAGAAGTGGGTTCTCAGAACAAAATTCTGATTCTCTGCAGGAGCAGCAAGGAATTTAACCAGTGAGCCATCTCTCCAGGAGGTTTTGTAAATAGTTATTCTTCTTGCAATTCACATACACAAAATTATAACTTGAGTACTGAGGACTAATGGGTTTCTGGTTCTTACATTTAACAAATGTTCTTCCAGGAAGAGGAATGTTCCTCTGTAACATTGTTCCAAGTATATTCTTATTGTGTGGACTCATCTACATCCTGATGTAACTGGTGATCATGCAAGTGTAGCAGTAGTGTGAAATAGCCAGAGTTGTGAAGTTCTTAAAAGTGGTGAATTCTTAAAAGCATCCACAATGGAAGGGATAAAGGTAGATCAGGAGCAGAAGGAATGGGTGTTCTGGGTTGAGTGAGTGCACCCACTTAAGACTAAGATAGCCTTTCTAGCTCTCTTCCTAAAATGGTTGCATTCTTTACAAGCTTATTTACACAGATTTTCCTGTTAGGCTTTTCAGTTGTTCTTGCTGGCCACTGCTTGGGTATGATTTTTTCTCTAAAGTTAGATCCAGTGATGTGGTTTCTTGAAAGTCATTTTCACTCTGGAAGACTGGCACCTTCCATGCAAGTCAATCAACAGAGAAGGTCTCTCTCTCTCTCTCTCTCTCTCTCTCTCTCTCTCTCTCTCTCTCTCTTTCTGTTTCTCTCTTTCTCTGTATGTATGTAAGAGAGATAGAATTTAGATAAAGAAAACATGATTAATTAAAAGATAATTAACAATATCAGTGATGGTTACAAGCTTGGAAATGAATGGGAGAAGAACTAGACAGGTTTTGAAGAATCAGGGATGATGTCTGGATTTGAAGTGAGAGTAAATAGCTACTGAAGATGTACAACAGAAAAGTTACATCCTGAATATAATAAAATCATGATTTTATTTATGTACATTATACAGTATGGATAATCATATATATATATATATGGTATCTAATACATATAAATAATATTATTTATATATAATTTAGAAGTAACTTTCTTGTCTGACGTTTCATTATCTGGATTAGAATGTCAGATTCTTCAGCCATGGTATTCTTTTTTATATATCTTATGTTCCTACAAAGCCCAAGATCCTAAGTACTCCATAAGTATTGTCTAACTAAGAGTGAGACATTTCTCAAGAAAACAGCATTTTCTAGGCACAACAGAGTAGATACACATATTAACTCATAGAAACTGGAACAACACACACACATACATACACACACACACACACACACACACACACACACCCCTCTGCAAATGTTCAGCTAAACAAAGCCCCAGCATGGAGGCGATAGAGACACAAAGTTCCATCCCTAGTCATGAGCCTATTTACAGTTGATAGCTGGTGGGAGGGTGAAATCAATGTTCTTCCAGGACTGATCCTGGGTATATCAGCGTGCTCCATGCCAAGGAGCTGTGGCCAACACATAGGGTCCATGTTTCATTTTTTTCTTTTCTGTAGTTTCTTTGTTTTGTTTGTGATTTTTAAGAAAGAGAGAAAACATGAATTTGGGTGGATAGGGGAGGGAAGATCTGAGCGCTTCCATTGTATGACATTTTCAAAAAGTAAATAACGATATAAAAATGAAAGAAATATGAGGCAGTTCTCAAATTTTCTGCTTTGAAATAATTTTATATTTTGTAGAATGTTTCCTATTAGCCTTTCCACTTTAGTTCTGGTCTTTGTAAGAAAGTGAATAACTTTAAATAAGAATTAAACAGATTTCACTCTGAGCTCTTTATTTGCATATTTTAATTTCTTAAAAATAAAATTGGTATGTTTCAATTCTACTTGAGGTAGGCCTTTCTGTATTACTATGATAAAAGTTTTAGTACCTTCACAAAGCATTTTCATTTCATTTTATTTTTAATCTATCTATCTATCTATCATCTATCTATCTATCTATCTAATCTATTATCTATTGAAGTATTCCTATTACAACTGGGAAAGTGAACACTGCATGAGATTGCACTTATCTAATTTTAACCAGGTACATAAAATGTCTTTATACACACACACACACACACACACACACACACACTCACACCAGCACATTCACACATACTCACACACACACTCACACACACTTATACATGCACTCTCACACATGTACACACACACTTATACTCAAGTAATAGAGAGATCACTACTATTAGAAAAAGGCAATTAAATCAAATTTGCAAGCTACTGCATTACTTCAATATTCTCTCTCTCTCTCTCTCTCTCTCTCTCTCTCTCTCTCTCTCTCTCTCTCCTTAGACAGAGCATCTCTACATATCCTTGCCTGACTGTCCTGGAACTCATGTAGACAAGACTGGCCTGAAACTCACGGAGATCCTCCATCCTCCAAAGTGCTGGGATAAAAACTATATATATACACACCACCAAACCTTTAACTGTACTTTTCAGTTATATAAATCTAGACACGTAAGATTCTGAAGCAGGAGTATTCAGCATTTCACTTTGTGAACATGTATAACCTACTCTTTGGAAAACCTGGTTATTTTCATACAACAATGATTATGTAGTTGTAAATGTCACTTCATTTTTCTCTTGAATTATTAATTTTATTAGAGCTGTTGTTTAAATATAATGATACAAAGTCAAATATTATATCATCAGTCGGAACAGCAGTATGTCAACTTGACCTTTCTAGTCTGATGATGGTTATCTCCCCATATCAATATCAAAGAAAGTAGCAGAGCATTTTCCTCCTGCGATAAAAGTTCTTACTTGATGCAAACAATTATTGCTTAGGAATATCTGAAGTTCTATAGGTAACTATCACATCTGCCTGTCATCATTCTGGTCTTTCTGATACAGAATGCCTAGCACAATGCTTATTCATAATAGTGCAGGGAACAGTAAATACATAAACATCAAATTAGGTCCAAAGTCATCATTATTCTCCTATTTCATTTATCATGGGTACACCTGTAAAAGAAAAGACAGGGTCTTAGAGCAATCCCTTGACTTACCTTTTGTTTCTAGATCTAGGAAATCCTGCATAGAGAAGCATGACTGTCTTTTAGGGTGGAGTGGTGTAGGAGGTGAGGTGTAGGTATAGCATTGTAGTAGATGTAATTTATTTTAAGACTATAAAATTTATTGGGAATTAATGATCAGGAATAAAAGTAGCAAAACATGTCTCAGTGCCCGCAATCTATTGATGGCTGGACAGTCATTCAAAGAACAGATTATCTTCTTTATTCTTGAGATGTTTTATGTAGTGTAGAGCAGGTAGTGTTGAGGGCCCAGACATTGACCTAAGTGTGTAGGAGTGTGGGATTCACAGGACAGAAATAGAGAAAAACAAGAGAAGGTTGGGCACAGCAGGAGACAAATGTTTCTCCTGTGTGACCTACTTTTACATTGGTACACATCAGTAACCTACTTTTATAAAGAGTTCATGAGTTTTGTCCTCTGGTTTGTCTATGACTCTGCTGCCCTTTTGGAGACCAAAACACCTAACAAATTTTCTTTGTTTCCTATCTTCAATTTCTCTTGTCCTATTCTTGGTCTTCATAAAAGAAACTTTGTCTTCAGTGCTCCAATAAAACGCACAAACAACCTTTATGCTGACAAAGCCATCTCTCTAACTTGACCTTCTTTGATCTACCTGCAGTTCTTGGCACAGGTATTTACTTCTGTTTAAAACAATTTTTTTAATAATTTTATTTTTTGGAAACTTTCATACATAAAATCATATTAACATTTCTACCTGTCCCTCTTCTCCTACCAACTAATTCTGTTCTCCCCAACTCCTGTTCATATTCATGACCTCTCTTTTAGTTATTATTGTATTTTACACACACACACACACACACACACACACACACACACACACACACACACGCACACACACGCACGTGCATGCGCGCGCACACACACACACAGACAGAGACAGAGAGAGAGAGACAGAGAGGACAGACAGACAACACTTCTTGAGTCCATTTAATCTTACTGTTTGAGGCTGATTGCTTATTGACTCGTTAATCAGGGGGACCTACTCCTGGAAAAAACAGATTCTCTCTCAGCAGTCATTAACTTCCTGTAGCTCTTCATCTAGGGATAAATACTTGAGAGGTCCCCCACCCACACTGTCATGTCATCTGGAGTCATTATGCAGTTCTTGTTTAGGCAGCCATATTGTTGATATTTCATGGGTGTAACTTCCCATTTGTAAATAGAAGGCACTATCTTGCACCTGATGCTCTGGTTCTCTGGCTCTTACTATTATTCTTCCCTCTCTTTTCCTAACTGTTCCTGAATCTCAGGTGTAGGATTGTGTTGTAGATGTATCACTTTGGACTAGACACCCCCCTACAGTTGTTCTCTGCATTTTGACTGGCTTTTTCTGCATCAGAAAGGTTTGCTTCCTGATGGGGGTGAGCTCTACTACTCTCTGGGTATAAAGATGAGCATAGAGAGGGCTGGTTTAGGAAAATGGCAGTGGTGTGTTCTCCTCTAGAGTCCATGACCTCACCAGTCATGGGCAGTAGGCTTGGAATTTTGAAATGCTTTGCATATTTTTTCATGTTCTTCCTACTTCATTACCAATGCTCAGTTGAATTTCTTTTTCCTAAATTCATCGTATTTACTTCACATCCTTTATAGCTGGAGTAGCTCAGAATTCAGCCTTTAGACTTCTTGATATCCCAAACTCCCATCTTTGATTTAAACTGCCCCTCCTGTCTTGCTTACACTCAAATGTATGTTTTTGGTTTTGTCTTCTATCTGAGTCTCTGAACTCAAATTGTGCATTCAACATGTCCACTTGGCTGTCCGATGAGCCATTTAAAACTCATTGTGCTGAAAATAAAAGACACCCGATTTTCTTCCCAATTCTGTTATTTCCTAGTTCTCCCAATTTTGATAATTGTTAAATCAGTTTTTACATTTTCTCTAACCAAAATTGTTGGGGTACTTTTAAAAACTGCTTTCTGGATCCCATACCTCTACTTGTGTTTTTAAAGTGTGCACTTAGTTTCCTTCCAAGGATTTGTCTCCCTCAGATATCTGTGAGCCTTGCTCTAATGTTTCATGCATGACTGTACCAAGCAGAAAATGACAGCTCTGGCACTGCCTTTTCTTTTTCCCCAAGTCTCTCTCTGTGTGCTCCTAAGCACAGCAGAATTATTTTTCTCTTCCTTATTGTCTGTCTCCATTGACAAACAAATGCCATGAAACAGGTATCTTTTTCTTTACCACTGTACCCATTGTGCAGCAGTATTTGGCACATATTACTCTTTATTATTATCTGATAATATTTATTGTCTGAATTAATTTATAAGAGGTTAAGGACAGAGATGAATTGACAAGTATAGTGAGGATAATTATGTGGGATACAAAATATTTTAATAAGTTCAATGGAATATAAAGACATACTAATAAAAGCCAGGAAGCTATAACTATCACTAGATCACAAATAATAAATAAGACAAACGTGGCTGATGTTGGATTCTTACGTATTTGTGACTTCTTATATCATTAGTGCCTTTATCTCTCCCTTTTTCTCTTCCCAGCCCTTACCTCACCAGCAGGGCTTTCTCTGAATTTTTATATGTGTACATACAGATAAAAACCTTAAAATAAAAATGTAACTTATAATTTTAAAACTTCTTAATATAATCTATGAATATTTTAATAAATATTCTAATAGAATTTGTCCACTGTGTTTATATATATATATATATATATATATATATATATATATATATATATATATGGTGCATTAAATACACCTAGTATAATCTATTACATTTTTTGTCCTTTTACCTTTGTTAATTGTTATTTCTCAACTTGGATATAACTGTAAGGCAAGGCTAGAGACAATCAATCAGCTTAAAAACTTTTATTAAAGACTTTCTTACATACTTGCTTCAGAATAAACCAGAAAAACATCACAATTATGTAAACATTGGCAAATAACGTAAAAACAGAAGTGCAAAATCCAAACAGGGAAAAAGGAAGCTGGATGGAAGAAGAGAAAGGAATAAAGGGAAGAAGAGAACCACCATTGAGACGTTGTTACAAGAGCATGTTAGCGAACCAAGCCCAGCCCACTGCCTCATTTGTTCTTCCTTAACACTTTATTGGTGTGTACACACCCCATTCATTCATGCACTGCCTGAGGCTACCCCCACGTTACAAAGGCAGAGCTCAGTATCTGTGATAGTGAGTGGCCTGCAAGATGAAAAAGTTTACTGTCTATTGCACCCTTTTCAAAAGACATATATGCTCACACTGAGTAGGACCCACATTTGCTTCCAGCCTCTTTAGTTGTGATTGCAGACTAGCTTTGTAGCTAAAGAACAAGTGTTTCTAACAGTGAAGATCACAAAGAAATGTTTGATGGAAAATGCTCTAAGAACCCCAAATCACCTTTCCACTAAGCAGGGTGGACAAATTCCACTAGAGTATTTACTAAAATTTCCCTTCCCATAGCTTGAGGTAATTACTCCACAGGCCAATGCTCTAATTCAGCAAGTTCCACAGGGAACCACTGAATGTGAAATCTTGCATAAGCATCTCCGTTCAAATGACAGGACCATCTTTAGACTCATCTTCCATCCCTAGAGGCTTATTAACATTTCATGTTCTTTAAATTTGTCTGGTCGTAAGAAAATCACTTTATCATTTTTTAGACTTGTATGAGAAACCCTGAAACTACATTATAGGCCACACAACCACATATCCAGGTGTGGGGAGGCACTTTAGGGAATAATTTAGGGAATAATTCATCTGTAGATTGTTAAAGCTTATGTATGTTCAGAAGGAGGAAAGATTGGTGACAAAGATTCCGTCAGGTTTTAAAGGAACATTGTAAGCTAGTTTGCGTTTATCTGTTTGGATAGGTTCCCTCCCAGGATTTTCAAAGTTAATGTTGCCTTTTCTTCTTTTATTGAAAGAAATAAATCATTTTTAAAAGCAAGGAATGAGGCCACCATGCTTTGCCTTGTCCCAAAGCAACCCCAAACAGATGCTTTTGCCCACCATGTGTTTAATAGATGGTTTCTAGTAGGTTGCTCTGCGTCCGACTGCCCCTAGCTCTCTAACACCGCGTCCTCAGGGATCATGACAGTCTCCCCTCAAGGTCAGGCTTTTCTGATTCCTTCCCGTCTCCCTTTCCTGCAGTGTTTTTAGCACAAACACATGCTCTGTCTGTCAGGTACAGTGTAAAAATGACTTTTCTGGAAGGCATGGAGATTTCTGGGCAGCAGCCACTCACGGAGCGAGCATTATAAGCAGATGGCCCCATTACCAGCTCCAGCACGAGCCAGAGAGAAGCAGTTCTTTACAGGATGCGACAGTTCCGGTCCTCCACTTTGTTTCTCTCAGTGTGGGGCTCAATCCTCAAACTCCTTTGGAGTTTCCATTTTGCATTCACACCCTCTCCTCAGATAATACTCACTATGATATAACGCAAATGAAAATAGAAATTTTCCTCTAGTTGCTTTTGTCTATCACTCAGTGTTTCTTACATGCTGGCTTTTAGTTTTTTTCCATCTTGATGTGGCCGACACCCCTTACATCCTTTCTCAGTTCTGCAGTCTTAGTTGGATGGTCTCCTGACTTTCATTTTCTGAAGCACGTTTTTTTTCCCTTTCTTTCTTTCTTTCTTTCTTTCTTTCTTTCTTTCTTTCTTTCTTTCTTTCTTTCTTTCTTTCTTCTTCTTCTTCTTCTTCTTCTTCTTCTTCTTCTTCTTCTTCTTCTTCTTCTTCTTCTTCTTCTTCTTCTTCTTCTTCTTCTTCTTCTTCTTCTTCTTCTTCTTCTTCTTCTTTTTTTCTCAGCCACCATTCCTGGACTAGAATCCAATCATGTGAGTATTTCTCAGTCTAACTTTTCACTGCCTGTCAAAGTGTTCTAAAATCAGTACATCAACACCTCTCGGGTTTTACAGAAAAATGTGGTTATGAGGTAATTCCTAATAAAACCAGGACAGGGCAGGGGGTAAGAATATTTTACCCATTAGTATTTGAGAACATAAGCTGATGGGGAGAAAGAAGAATTAAGAGTGGCAAGTGAAAGCCTGAAGTATTAACATAGGGAGGGGCCTCTCAACTCTACTCTGTGACCCTGCTCATTGGAGAGTCTCGGGCTTGTTTTACAGGGTGAAACAATCACTCTTGTCTTTTTCTTTTGACTCCTTGCTATAAGAATGGTAGAGACAAATACCTGATGTTTGGCTTCTAACTGATCTTACTCTATGGTTATTGTCCTGTATCCACAGACAGACTGAGGTTTACTGAGTCAGGAAACATGCATTTACTACAGTATACTTCCCAGAGCATGCAGTGCAGGGCTGGGTGGGACCATGTCATGCTTTACATCATTCTGACTTCATTCTGCAACTCTAAGTGGGGATAAACTATTTACAAATTGCTCTCCTAATATATCTTCCCAAGTTAAAATCAATAGAAAATAATCATATATTCCCCTAAGTAGTCTAAACAAGATATCTAGATCTGATTTACACAGGTCCTTTACTGGATCATGTCTAGCCTTGGAGTCTTACTGTGGCCAGAGAGATGATATGCCCTCGTTGGTAGGTCGGAGTCACCTACCAATGCATGTAGTTTCAGTGGAAGGAATGACTTCAAAGACATTTAATTTTTTTCTCAAAAACCTGTATTTGCCACAATCTTATTGAGGTTTATATGAGGGTGGCATTATACTATTGGGGTCCCTTGAACTTAAGCAGAAGGTACAATAAGTCTCTTTGAGGGAAGTGACACTTGAATGGTTCAGGAAAGGGAAGATGCAAATTAGGAAGCCAGTAGAGACAAGTTATAGCTACAATTGCTGTAGTTTGCTGAGGATCATGGGACATCTGGCATTGCTTATATATTGAATTAAAAGGCTTTATCATAATCTGCAAATGCCTCACAATATGGTCTCAGTTTATATCTACTTCATCACATACCAATGTCCACTTTATCCTTATTATTCAACCAAATCCACTTTCTTATAAGTCTCCAAACACATTATACTATTTAACGACTCAATGATTTCCTTACCATTGCTGTCTTTCATTTTTAAAAATGAACTTTAAGTGAGAGAAAATGTAAAAATGCACGTTCAGCTCAATGACTTTTAAAACGTCCTGGTACATTTTTAGAACGCTCTTTCATACTCTTCTCAAACTTGCACATTGCCTTTTATCCATTACTGTTGAGCTCAAATGTTAGCACACTGTGTTTGTGTAAAGGGCTCACAGGGAGTTAAGTTTTCACCCCTCATTTGAGTGTGCTGGGCATATGGTAGTATTATTAAAGTAAGGAGAAAGAAACAGATTCGATTAGAGGGGAGTTGAGGACTATAGTAGATTTCAATTGTGACAAAAAAGAGAAGTGTCTACAGATGCCCAGTTGTTATCTAGCTGCACTGGGTCTACATGTTCAGGAGAACAGTCAGGAATGAACATATTGACCTGTGTTTTTTTGCACAAAGACAGTGGATGAAACTTCTTAATGGGAAGAATATTAAGTCAGATTGTTAGTTAACAATATCTAAGAAGATATACTCACTAATAGAGTTCGGTAAGAACCAATAGTGAATAGTGAGTAGAATACTCACTAATAGAGTTGGGTAAGAACCAATAGTGAAATGTGAGGAGACCAAGAGAAGTTAATCTCAGCGGTGACACCAGGGCCAAGGAGATAGCGTGGGGAGAGGGAAGTGGTTTGTGTTTAATGCTAGAAGCAGCAAAAGGATGAAGATCAATGAGGGAAGAAGGGATCTGGTCAATAGAAAAATGTGGGAGAAGTTTTGGAAAGTTTGAAAGCTATCTGAAGGCTACAGAGGGAGTTCCCTTTTAGGATAAAAGGTGCGAGCAGCAGGCCTCCTGTGTACCTTGTGCTGGGAAAGAGAGATAGGATATTTTCTTCTAGCACAGATGAAAGATAGGAGCTGCTCTTTGACTCTTCATCCTGCATTGGGTGAAGGACATTCATTACAGCATCATAATGGATTTCTTCCCAGAATATTTTGTTTGAAGAGAGAACTCTATTATGTGACTATAATAATGGAAAAATACAACCTCTGAACAATTCTGTCAATAACTCTTTGGGGACAAAGCTGACCAAATACATTATTACATTCTACGGCACAGCACAAAAATGGACTCCACCAGTCTGTATTGAAAGGCGAAATTACTATCTTGTTCTCACTAAACCAATGTTATTCTTTATTATATCCTCAAAATTTCTACTTTTCAAACAAGAAGTTTATTTTACAGGCACTAAATTACTCATTGTTGGTTGCCTAGTGAGAAAAAAAGATTAACAAATATGCAAGGAAAATAAGGTACAAGAATATAGGATCGCTCTAATGTTCAGTACTGGCATATTAAAACCCCTGGGTTAGAGCTGAGGTGGTGAGGCTGTGTGCCGATGGCATTATGTCTGGTAGCCAGAAAAAGAATCTTAAGACAAGGAGAGGCCTATTTTATTGTTCTTTCTATGCATGTGTTGAAGTTCCTATGTGGGTGAGTGTAGGAATTCAACCCCTGATTCAGTCAAGGGAATTCAAGCTTTGAAAAGAGGATGGGAAAAAAATCTATTTCAGATATTCAAAACCAATTTTTATTAGAAGAAATAACTGGGGCTATGGAGATGGCTCAGTGATTAAGAATACTTCCCAGGTAAGTATGAGAACTCAGGTTCTAATCTGCAGCAGCCATATAAAAAGCTGGGCATGGCTACATGTGCCTGAAACCACATCCTTGGTAGTCACATTTAGACAAATCCTTGGAGATTCCTGGCCAACCAATCAAGCTGAAACATTGAGCTTCCAGTTCAGTGAAAGACCATGTCTCAAGACAGTAAGACAGAGAATGATAAAGAAAAATGTGAGGCACTCTTCTCTGATTTCATATGTACCTGAACTAGACCTCATGTACAAGCACCACACAGACACACAGACACACAGACACACAGACACACACACACACACACACAAATCCACACATATACCAAACACACACACACACACACAAATCCACACATATACCACACACACAAATCCACACATATACCACACACACACACACACACACACACACACACAAATCCACACATATACCAAACACACACACACACACACACACACACAAATCCACACATATACCAAACACACACACACACACACACACACACACACACACACACACACACACACACACAAACACACATACAGATACAATCACACACAAGCATACACAGACACACAGATGAATAGTTGATGACAGAATATACATTTTTCATTAGCCTATGTGGGAAATGAAAGCACAAATCAGATTACCTAACTAGTGTATTATCTTTTCTCTTAATCCTTGTCTCCTGGTCTAACCACTGAAATATACATATTACCTACAATTCCCTATTAACTTTCTTTTTTAAAGTCTATTTTGAAAAAAAGCTCTGATTTATTTCATGCCATTTCTCCAAAGCAATTCAACTGGGATTCCTTCTTTCCAGATATGTTAAAAAATAATTAAAACTAATCTGAACAGAGTCCTGAAGTCCCATACAAAAGCAACTGCAAACAACCTAATTTCCTTTCTTTAGGTGCCAATGGTTCATGTGTTTTAATGAATTTGAAGACTGCTAGGTTTTCAGACTTCCAATCTGAAGTCAGAACCATCTGATCTAGATTATTTTTCAGTGTGTAAGGAAAACTTTTATTTCAGTGATGTAGCACTTAGATTAGGTGGCCCTGGCTTTCTTGAGGCCAGAAAATGCTAGTATCTTGTGGTCCTTAGCTGACTCAAGCACAGAGGTTTGTGTATAGGTGCCTTCCTCAGCCAGGATGTATGACTCTGCACAGGACAGTCCTGTTTATTGGATAGAAGAAACTGAACTTCATTCCAGTATCATTATTTTTCAAGTGGAGGAGGTTTTGAGACAGTAGAATTATAGCTAATGTCAACTCTGAGGTAATGTAAGTCCCACTGAATGTAAGTTTGCTGCTTCTATATGCTCATTGTTCATTTTATGTTATGGTTCTCTTCCAGACCTAACCTTAGAGCATGTCTTGATGTATGGCCCATTGTAGGACAGGCAAGCCAAGCATATCTCACTGTCCTGTGGGAGACCACTTCAGGATCACTTCTTCAGTTCAGTTGCTGATCACATACCATTGTTTTGTCAATCATTCTGATGCATAATATCCTGGGGGAAATCATAGAATTTTGATCATTTTTAAACTCTAGCTATCTCTTGTCTTCATATTAACTTTTTAATAATTAAAAACTTAAAATAGAATATGCAACATTATTCTGACATTTTTCAAAGCAAGTGTGCTTTGTGTCCTATGTATACTTTGTCCACTACTCTTGTCCCTGACGTCTCCCATTTTATCATGTCTTTGTCTCCTCTCTAGTTTTATAGGCCCTATATGCATTTAAAATGATGCACATTCATACCATTTTAAGTTTATAATAAACAAGGAACACATGCAGATGTAACAAGGGTGAGGTTGAATTACTAGATGCTGTCGCTGTCACTGTTGGAGATCTTTGCTCTCAGATACTTGATTAAACATGTAGTGTTTTGTCCTTATAAAGGGACAAGGCATCATGGAAAGAGACTTGGTGACTACTGTGCTTCAAATTTTAAATATTGTTCCAAAGACCATATGCTAAAGATTTGCTCTCTGGATGTGGTACTTAAGGTAGGGGACGGTAGAACCATTGGAAGGTGGCATCTAGAGAAAGGAAGTTAGGTTGCTTGGAGTGTGCTTTTGTATGGGACTTCAGGACTCTGTTCAGATTACTTTTATTTATTTTTAACACATCTGGGAAGAGGGAATACCAATTGAAGACTTGCTGTAGGATGGTCTGTGGCATGTCAGTAGGGCACTTTTTGTAATTGCTGATTGGTGTAGGAGATCCCAGCCCACTGTGGTAAGTCCAGGCAGTATAAGAAAGTAGCTAAACAGGAGCCCAGAAGCAAGCTAGTGTGCAGCATTTCTCCATACTCAGTCCCTGCTTCCGTTCTTGCTCAGAGTTTCTGCTCTAATTTTCCTTGATGATGACAACTGTAAGGTGTAAGCTCAATAAACCTCCAAGTTACTCTTGTCAGTGTTTTATAAAAACCACAGAGGAACAACTAGAACAGACCCCATTGCTCTCTCCCCACTCTCTGTATTTACTGGCTGCCCTGTGAGCCTTTTTTTTTTTTTTAAACCATGTCCACTTGCTGTGATGTATAACTCTAATCCCAAGATGAGGGACTGTGAGCCAAAAGAAACAATCTATCCTTTACACTGCAACACATATCCCACTAGCTAGTGATCTCAGCAAGAAGGAAACAGAACAGTCAAATTAGGAGAACTTGAGAGGGGATTAATGTCCTAAAACAAGAAACTACCAATGAATTAAAGGCTTCAGTGATACTACTGAGGAGTTGGTTAGGGTAAGAAGAAACTGTAGGTGAAAAGAATCATGTGGGGACCCAAATGGGGAGCACTGAACTATGTTTAAGAGACAGTAAGGCCCCAGTGAGTCTGAGGGGAGGGTAGCAGTTATATAATACCTCATTTATGTGCCGTTCCCTCCTTTCCCTAGATCTCTTTCTGGGATCTGCTATTGGCTTGTGTATTTAATGCAAACATGTCAGCTATTTGCTCATGGAGCAAGGTCAAGAATAGACAACAGGTCTGCAGTGCAATGGAGTCTGTTTGGCACGGACTCTTCAAATTTAGGTTCAGATTCTGATTATACTACTTACTAATTTTAAAACCAATCTTGTACTAGAACCTCTGTCTTCTACCCCTCAGAATTTTTAGCAGAATTAAATTTGTATTATAAATATCAAAATGGCTGGTATGTCATATGGCACAGAGATATACAAGGGAGACTCACTGAAAGTTGTTTGAATGAAAGATTACCTGAATAATTTATAAAAGTCTGTCGAGCATAAGGCATGGTCTCCTCTTACAATTCATGTACCCTATATAAAACTTTGATATGTGTTCATCTGAACAAATACACTATCCTAAGATAATTACATAATCTCAGAAGAGCAATATGTACAAAATCTAAAGTAGTCACTAATACCACTGTTTGTCTGTTGTATTCTGAGCTGTTAAACTAAAATTTGTAAGTCTTTGATGAGTAAGCATTTTGCACTTTTCTTTTCATTTTATGAGCCAAACATGGAAGTCTAAGTATCTCTTAAAACCCATAGAAATTAGATCTGGAACTGGTCCACAGAAATTGTCCGCCTAAGCTTTTTATTTTGTAGTTTAGAACAATGATGCCCAGATAGCTGAACTGATAAAGCTAAGGACCTTGCAGGCAGTAGAGCTCTAGCTATAGATCTTTGAGTTCTTGCCTCAGCATAAGCCTCCACCTTTTAGACAGTGATTAATAATAACACCCGAGAGTAGAACTGACTAAAAGTTCTGTTCCATGTAAATCAGCATGAAACCTGCCCACAGGGTAAAGTTATATTGTGAATTCAGTCATTCAGTCATCGTATAAATGAGAGAGAGAGAGAGAGAGAGAGAGAGAGAGAGAGAGAGAGAGAGAGAGAGAGAGAGAGAGAGAGAGGAGGGAGGGAGAGAGAGAGGGAGGACATGCTAAAACAAAGCATCACAGTTTTATAATGTAGAAAATCACCTCTTGCTATAAGTGGTCATCCTCAGATTGCTGTCTGTTTAGGACACACACTTTCTTGAGGCCTTCTAAAATAAATTGCACATAATTCCAGACAATAGAGTAGGAGGAGAGATGAAAATAGATGCACTCATTTGACATAAAAGATGGCTGCAGTCTTCAGAATACTAACAAACAAACAAAGTAGTTGTCTGAATTCACGGACATACTCCCTGATGTGAAAGGATTATTTTCCTTAACACATTACATTAACTGGAAGAATAAAGCTGAGAAATTATGATTTAGAATATTACACAGGGTGGTATTTACTCTTACCAGGAGGCATGTGATAGTTGGCACAGTAGGGTACAGAGTTTGTTTAGCATGGACTTTTTTCCCAGATCTGGGGTAAAGAGAAAAAGAAGGATCATCATTTTAAAGAAAACAATATCATTTACCTAAGGAAAACAGGTTTTGGTAGAAGCTTTTTATTCATTTTATTCCTTTTCACTAGATCTCTTATTCTAGTAAATAATTTTATGGCCAGAAAGTCATTTTGGGATTCTAAAGAGAAGAAACAAATTGTTTAAGGGACTTTGGCTTTGCTGGTGTCCTCTTCTTCCATGTAGCAGCATGGAAGCCTTCAGTGATCTTTGCTTTAATTAGGGTGAACACACTGTAAAAACTATGGGAAGAAAAGCCAACATACGCCTCAGGGAATCAATCCCATATCATTTTTTCCAATTAACTTATTTTTGATTACCTTTCATTGATAGTCTTTGAAGTATGTCAATTAACATGAAATTTGGAGCCAGAAGATTTCTTTATTTCTATGTTTCTAAAATGCAGGTTCCGAGATGATTGCTCTGGATAAAATCAGTAATTATTAAGATTATCATCCACAATGAAAATATGGAAGTCCTATGATATGATGTAGCATAGTGGATATGAATTTGGAGACCTTGCGAAGCTTGTACCTGGGTTGCCTCAGTGGTTAATAGGAAAAAGAGTAGGAAGTTTCATGTGGAAACTCAGTCTGGTCAATCATAGGTGCTTGACACTCAGTGATGACTAAAACACTGGCATTGTGTTTGTTATTGTCTTCACTACTAAATGATTACCTTTATTACCCATTAAGCACTTACTATACTGTTATGTCTTTGCTACATTTCCTCAGTCAATTCTCACAGCCATTTTGAACTTAGTACCAGTTTCGTTTTATAGCAGAGGGGGCAAAAGTTCAGAACTTAGGAGACGTACAAAGCATACACCATGTGAAGGTTGAGCTACAGTGCTAAAATTAGTCTTTTTGACTTAAAAACCCATCTGTTTTCATGGTACAGTAGTAAACCACAATTAATTTATTTGTGTTTGTGTGGAATATACTAAGTCTACACCACTTTGGAAGAGCATAGGATCTGTGAAGAGTATTAATCTCTGCAGTTCTGCTGTGGAACTAGTCCAAGTTGTGTGTTTTAAAAATTGAGCATGACTTTTACTGTCTTTTAAAATTTTTTCAAAAAAAAAGGAAATAGATTTTTTAGGCTGAAATTTATAAACCTCTGCCCACTCAAAAAAAGGAAAAATATACATTCCACTCACCTAGGAAGAACTGTCCACTCCCTGGTATATATTCTGTTAGCCATCTTATAAAGACTGTTTAAAGCAATTATTTGTTCTTCATTTCTCATAAAATCTTTTCATCTCATAATATCCTGTCAAATAAAAAAATACCTTATTATTGGTAAAATATCCACTTCCTATTAAATCTGAGTGGCATGAAACCTAGACTCTGGCTGACCAGTGAGGTTCACTTGGTATGTTTGATGACAGCAAAGAAGAACAGGGATGTACAAATGAAAAATATTAAAGTTATTAGCTCCACAGGGAAGAAGAAAGTCAATATTGGTCAGGGGTCTTTGCAATCAATGTTCTTTCATTTTAATCTGTATGCTGCTTCTGGCCAGAATTCTCTCATTCTCTCATTCTCTCATTCTCTCTCTCTCTCTCTCTCTCTCTCTCTCTCTCTCTCTCTCTCTCTCTCTCTCTCTCTTTCTCTCTCTCTCCTCCTTCCCTCCCTCGCTCCCTCCCTCCCTCCCTCCCTCTTTCCCTCCACTCTTCCTCCTTCTTTTCTTTTTTCTAAAATAAATATACTATAATAAAAGAGTATCTGAATTTCAAGAAATTTACAATTCACTCCTTGGCCAATGAATAATTAAAAGGTAGTAATAGAAAAAGATTGTTTGATCTTAGCTGAAATTTCAGACTATTTGAACTGCAAATAAATTCAACTCACAGAGTCTAAAGATCTTTTATGGACTTTCTCCACAAACCCTGTACAATTTCTGTTGAGAAAAATACTGAACAGAAACATGTGTTAAATTATGCTATGCATTGGTGAAATGGAAATATGAAACATTCCCATTCTCAATTAATATTTTACTTCACTATTCAGCTTCTCCATATTGTTTTTATTCAGTCATTGCTGCTTATTTTGAGTGAAGTACCTATAATAAAATAAAATCTGGAATACAATAAAGTATAATGAAAATAGAAGTTACAAGGGAAGCAGTTTTTTTAAAGATATGATCCAGGATGCTAACTTTTTGGTAGCAATTTTGATTTTCTAGTTTTAGCTTTAAGAGATTTTCATAGAATCAGAAGAGGTTAAATTTGGTGACTTGATGCAAATTCAGGTTTTTGTTTACACAAAACATTTAGTACCATATTAATTTTGTGAATTTTTAATCTGAGAAACTTTAAAAGATGCCTAAATCATCACTGATGGTCAACTCTTTTTTCTTTTAAAAAATTAATTAAATATGATGACATTTCTCTGTCCCTTCAAACATTTCGATGTTCTTCCTTCTCCATTTCTTTTCAAACCCATGGCCTCAGTTAATTATTGTTGTTATATATATTCAAATAATAAATAACTATACAAATGCAATCTGCTGAATGTGTTTAGTGTTGCTTATATACACATTTTTTATGGCTGACCACTTGGGATTCGATAACCATTTCAGATATTCATTTCTGGGGAACACTAATTCTCTTTCTCTTAGCATAGTTGCCTATGACTCTTCAAATTTTAAAATTCAAATATTACATTTATATTGATACATACTAGTATTTGAAATGAAAATACTACAATATTTTACCTTTCCCCTTTTCTCGCCTACTCTTCTCATGTACCCCCAACCCACCCCCCCTCTAATTTTTACATTGCTCACTCCTGGTCTCTTCACTCTAATTGTTGTATGGTCTATATTCATTCCTATGTATGTAATTACAGTCTACTGATTCCATGTAATATTGCTTTTGTGTGTATGACTTCAAGTTGGCAACTTGGTAAATTGTATAGCAACTGAGGAGTTGTTCCCTAGAAAAGACTACTTTCTTCTGTTCTCAGCGTTTCTTAGTTGCCTGTAGGATTGGAGCCCAGGAGATGCCTCCTTCTATGTTAGCGTGTCTGTTGGTACCTATAATCTATTCAAGAAAACTCAGTACTTGATTAATGCAAAATTTTCATGATTTTAAATGTCAACTACTAATTCAGTAGTGAGTTGCTTTTTTAGGAAATTTAAAATGAATACTTACAGATTATCATCTGAATACTTATTTATAGATTTCAGTTTTATTTTGATACAATTTAATTGGAAATGCATATATAGTTTAGATGATCAAAACAGTTCATCCATAGAGTATGAACCAATCCTTTTCTTTTCTTTCTTTTTTTTTGACAACTTAACATGCTACAAATATATCCATTCATTCCCAAGAAAACTACCAGAAAAGGAAAATAAAACAAATAAAATAGCAACAAAACTTATTAATTCAAGGAATTCCATCCTTAATACAACAACCACTAAGTAAACCAAAACATATTAGAAAAACATGTGACTTATCTATGTAAGAAGAAAATATTAATGAAAAAAATGAGAATTCCAATCCTTTTCACTATGGCATGAAGAGAAGTTTTGACATCAAGGCACATAGCTCTGCATTTAAAATCTCAACACAGTCGTTTTTTAGACTTGCCACATTCACTTAATTTCTAAATGATCTAAATTAAATTATCTTTTCCCAGTAGTAATATTTTCTTACTACTTGAAAAATGACTTGTGTGTTATTCACTAGATACCTGATGTGGGTAAAAATGTGGCTTTTCCATTTATATTATTTGGAGGAGAACAGTAGCTCTACTCAAAGGACAGATGAGACCTCCGACTCCAATTTTGTCTTTGCCATTTGCCATATCTATTTTTTAACTTGATAGAAAGTTGGTGAGTTTTATTGTTTTGAGGCTTCTCCAACTCCAAGGCCGTAAGTTTCAATTCTTATACATAAACGGCACCTGTCTTGCATGTTCAGGCATCAACAGAGCCTGCAGCAGTATGGAAATGTCCTCCTGGCACTTGCCATTGCTATACTTTACCATTATCAGCTTTGAAAATGATTCTGTAAGAACAGACCTGCAAACTGGGACAAGTAGAGGAAGTGGAAGCAGACAAAACCAACCTCCCTCCCTCCCTCCCTCCCTCCCTCCCTCCCTCCCTCCCTCCCTCCCTCCCTTCCTTCCTTCCTTCCTTCCTTCCTTCCTTCCTTTCTTTTCTCTACCAGTGAAGAAGACTTAATACCCATGAGAATTGGAGTGAACACAGGATCCTTTCTCATTGTGACTTATGTTTTTTAGGAAGCGTGTAAAACACTCACTTATGTGGATACTAAAGCTCTACTTGCATATACTTATTAACTATAGCAACATTAGATTTTACAGGCATCTAATAGATGCCAATAACATTTATCATCTGACTCCTGTTTTAAGACTTTTGTATATGCTTAGCTGTAATGGTGACATCATGCATAATGATGTCTTGTGATGACTTCAAAGAGAGCAGTAATTTTTTTCTGTCTTCCAGTTAAGTCATAGTTCTGGGGTATGGACTTTGCTTTGTCATTGTAGTTTGTCCATTTGCTAACTTGTGTGTTGATATTCTTTCTCATCTCTGGTATTACCTGTGATGCTTTGACACTCAATAGGGCAGTCTATCGTATCTGTGAATAATCTCTCTGAAGAGTGAGTCCCTTATTTTATCACCATGTTCTAGATCTTTGTCATATTTTTTCTTGCATATCATCTATTTGGATTTTGTATTTGGGAATGTTAAAATTACTCTTAATACTTTTTTGAAGAATATAGCCAAAGTAGAACAGGTTTGTCTGTGGCAGCAAGAGCATGAGGCAGCAGCTGGTCACATCCTGGCAGAATAGAGGGCAGAGAATGTAGACAAAATTAGGGGTGGGCATGACCTGCAAAGGCTTACCACTTACTTCTTAAAAACTCCGCAATCTTCAAAATAGTGCTTTAGATGGGAATCAAGCCCTGGAAACACAACTGTGGGAAGCATTTCAGATCCAAACCACAACAGTAGCAGAAACACTAATTGACTGTGACCCTTCCATAGGGTTGATTCTTGTTTTAAAAAGATACCTGTTGACTTAAGCCAATTTTTATTCTAAGTAAAATAGATGAAGGACAGATTACTAAGCATTTAGTTCTTGCCAGAATCTCTGTTCATCTCTCAATTATGATAGATTTATATGTAATTTGATTTGTTCAGGAGCATTGAGTTTACAAGGAAAAGATTCCAGGTTAGCATGACGACCTTTGGAACTCCAGTCTGTGTTCACTATATGATTTTATTAATTGCAAGGGAAACTTCCTTCTAACCTTTATCATTTCAGAAGAAAATACTGATCTGAATGCACCCTCAACTGTAAATCAATCTATCCTTTGATGAAGTTAGTCAGAAATATTCTGCATCCTGCTGGCTGCTTTATGGAAGCAAATACTGGAAATCTCACCATTTGAAATGCTAGAATAATCACTGTTTTTCTCTATTCAAGGTGTGTTAGGTAGTATAATTCCACATGGAAAGAAATTGCAAAGATAAAAATTGGAAGGAAGTTAAAGCTTTATTCTGCCTACAGCATTCAGCTGGAATCTATGCAGTATAGCTCATTCATTACGTTTGGATCAGTGTTTATGACTAATTGAGGGCATCTCTGAAGATAGATTCTCAATGGTTTGGTGGCTTCATTTTTGGGGGCCGACTTTTAGCAGAAAGCGGCTATCAGCTTTGCAGCCATCTTGAGCCATATACCCTGACATGAGATTTAAATTACAGTAGCCTACAACAGCTGAGAACACTCGGATAATCTTGGTTTAGATACCTTGAGATTAAAGGTGTGTGAGATTAAAGGTGTGTGAGATTAAAGGTGTGTAATTTAAGAGTATGATTTAGAGGTATAGAGATCAGAGTTAGAGACAAGACCTACGGGCATGATTAAAGGTGTAACTTAGAGGCGTGGCTTAGAAGTAAGACATATAAAATGCAGAGGCAGACAGTAGTATTCAGACATTAGAGAGACACAGCAGAGAGAAGACATTAGGGAGACATCAGACCAGAGAGAGAGATTCATACACATCAGACATTAGGTAGAATCTGCCCTCACCCTCGCTCTTGCTGAAACCCGACCTGCAGATCGGAGCAGCAGCTTGGGCTGGGATACAGTGGCTGCCCAAACGCGGGTCGACCCAGGCCTCAACATTTTGCCTGGGCTGCAACATTTATTTTGGCCACCCCAACTTGGGGCTAGTGCGGTCCCCAACATTATTTTGGCATCCAACGTGGGGCTAGTGCGGTCCCCAACACTTCATGGTTCAGATAATCATTTAAATAGAATTCCATTCAAATGCTCTTCTATAGAAATTCCCTAGAAGACCATTGGTGTATTTATTCTAGCATTATTATGTAAGTGTTGGTATTTTTGCAGAGAAGTCAGCATTTGTCTCTCTCCTCACATTGCTAATTTTGCTCTCCTGTGACAACTCTTGAATTATCAAAAAACAAGTTAGGAAAAGCAAACTTGACTTCTCAAGAAGAATGACAGGGCTTTTCCTGATGGCTGTCCACATACATGCACAGTAATGATGCACAGTGCAGGCTTTCTTCTTCAGGTATAGCACATATTGTACACTCAGAATTACTTCTTAATTAACCATAAAGGAAGATGAATACATTTAGGAGGATTGTTAAAGAAAATCAGTTTTTTTTCAGTAAAATAATATTATTTTTATAGTCATGATTTTTATATTGACTAATAATCATTCAAAAATTTAAAATGTCCTCAAGTCAATAAAGCAAAACACCTATAGAGCAGAGAAGCTTCTTTATTTATACTCAAGGCCCCTGTATTAACAAACAGTGGAAAGGCTGTGTAATGCTCAGGTAATTTTCCTGATTGTAATTTGGTTTACTTTAGTGAGTATTTATTGCCTTTCGCCATATATCAGGTTCTGTGGTAGCACAATAAGAAATGGCACGTGGTACCTGTGGTCCCCACATAGACCCAGAACCAGGTAATACTGAAACATTGCTAGAATTGACAAGTATCAATAAAACCATGATAAAATTACTTTGGTTTAAATTTTTCTTTAGTGAAATATCAGGATATTTATTCTTTTTATCTATCTATCTATCTATCTATCTATCTATCTATCTATCTATCTATCATATATCGTATCCAATCTATTATCTAACTATATCTGTCTATCTATGCATCTATCTACACATTTATTATCTACCTATTATCTATCTATCTATCCTTCCTTCACATTTTTAACTGGATATAATTTATATAGTGATGTAAAAAGTGGCCACTTGATAAAAGTAAAATAAATTAAGCAGTCATATATGTTTCTCATAAGGATAATATTAGCTTTTCCCATAAGTGCAACTTTAAATGCTTGCAATTTTACAGCCTACATTAGTTGATGATTAACAGCATTTCCTTTGAGTGTCTCAACAGTTCTAGAAGGGAGAGTTTATTAGTGAGAAATTTTAGTTTTGAACAGCAGAACTCTACACTGAGAAACTCAAACTATAGATTCTCAGAGAGCTGGGAATTAGACACAAGACTGTATCTAAGTGACACAATGAAGATTCTGCCTCTGTATATTGCTTAAATGAAATAAAGCATCAGGTCAGGTCTGTTATCATATGACCATCAGCACCAATTAAACTTTTGCTTCATGAGTTCATCCTTGCCACAAAATTGCTGATCTGTTTCATAATAAATGGGAACATATGACTACAGAAACAGTTAGGATGCTTTCTTCTGGAGACAGTCATTCTACCATTTCTCTCATCTACTTGATATATCTACCTAACTGCCTTGAGTTCTACAATCCCCAAACCATGACCTTCCTTGGGACAATGGGGTTATGATGGATATTGGAGAATAGACTAGCCATTTTGGAAGTTGCTAGGTTTTATACAGAAGGTCTTATGGGGAATGGCTATGGACATGTAATGGTAGTAGAGGGCAGATTCTGACAGCTGGTAGCTAAGAGAAATAGAAAGGGAGGTTAAAGTACATGGAAAGAAAGTTTTACTTAGCTCCCTTTGGAGTAAATATCTCTACTACCCTAAGACAGGCCTGATGATGCACCAAATTATCAAATAAAAATGACTTTTCTTGACTGCTGCCATATCCTTAGACCAGAAATTGTGTTTGAGGTTACTTCATTTAACAGAAAGGGCAACACAATTCAGGACCATGAGAATTATATTTAAAATGGACAATTCTTGCTGTTTACAATGTCAATGATTTCATTTTTCCAAAGAATTTTTTTAATGACTCATCCAGATTTGTTCATTATCTTATGGTTTCTATCTAGTTTCATATGCTACACAGTGACCAAGGCAGTTATTAAAATGAAGAGGATGGTGTCTTATGCAAGAGAAAACCTCACAGGTCCTCTTCTGTTTGTTTCCCTACCTTTCTATTCACCCAGAGCAGATGAACATGTCCTTGTTCTTCCCCACTTTGAATCCTTTTTCCAGAGAACTCCAATCCCCTTTTTCTTGAAAGCTTTCACCAAACCTGTTTTGGTGACAAAGATGAAGAAAAATAAGAATAAACACATTAGTAGAAGAGTTGTCTATACTGAAAATCTTCATTGAAATTATTTCAAGTATTCTCCTCTCAATGATTATTGTTTCAAAGAGTGGTATCAATGAATTACTTTGATTCTTCTGAATGTTATAGGAATATATGTCAACACAAAAAAGCACATGTCTTTGTCAAAAGAAAACTTGGGGACTAAACTTATGCCCTGAAATAAAACAAACTTCTAAGAATATAAGAATAATATAACCAAGTGTGTTTTTGATGAACATATTTTGAAGAACATGAGACACAAAGAAGCATTTTGCTATTTGTATGCATTGGGATCATATGCTGATTATGAAATTTGCATTAATGTATCCTGATTTATGAGATTGAGAGCTATTGAAAAACTAATTTAAAGGTGGTTCTCTATCTTTTGCAGTCCATTTTATCATTTTGATTCATTTGATAGATTCTTGGTCACAGGTGTGATTCCTTAACTGAAATATTGTTCACTTAAAGAAATAGGCCATTTAATGGCTTACTTTATGACAATTTCTAGACATTTGGGTTGCAAGACTAGTAGTTGAATAGTTGTGCACTTCTTTGTGGTTTTCTGTAAGGATCTGACTACATACATGATGCTCAATAAATAATCTAAGGTACATTCACTAAAAGTGTGTTTTTAGCAGCAAGTGTAGCATAGTTTCACTTGAGCCAAACAGAGAGAGGTAAATATATATGTAGTTTTGTTTTAATAAGCAAAGATTCTCTGGAAAGCTATATAGACATAACAAAGGTTCTTTTTATGAAGTGTAAAGAGGTAAGACTATATAGAATAGTATGGGAGGTAAAAATTCATATTTTTTGACACTTAAATTTTAGGATTATACTTCTTACTTAAGATTATACCCTGTACTTATTGAAATGTGTGACTACTCTTGCAATATCACCTTTTATGTAGCATACCCGCCACTCTTCTTCACGCTGTGTTCATGCTCTTTACATGAAAACCTTTCTGAATAACCAAATTGCAACATCTGGGAAATAAATTACATACAAGTCTTACTGTAATTAATTTTTTGGTTTGCACAGCCCTTCAAAACTATGAGCTTTCTGTGGATATCCATTGTCTGATTATATAGTTAATAAATTTGATGATATTTCCAGAAACTTAGTCATTAAGTGTCCACAGGTGAAAAGAAAAAAATATTGAACAGATTAAGAAACCAATAAAGGGGAACATGAAACACAGGAGCCACAATTGTAGACCTCAGTTTTTTTCTACAGATATTTTTTTGATAAATTTCCTCAGTTGCTGATGAGAAACAGAGAAGGAATTTGTATAAAACCATAGACTTCCAGAGCCCATATTGAAACTACTGAGATATATATATATCTTCTATCCCGTTATTAGAAAGACATCAGGAAGCAAGGAAACAGAATTGCAGATGGCCTTTAACAACTCACAAGGAGAAATTGATGCTGATTAGTAGGAATACGACATATCTGGGCATTTACCTGCCATGCTTGATATAAGGAAATATATCATGGGGTAAATATGAAAAAAGAACAAAGACTATTCTGGTGATAGAAATGTTAATTGATAAGACACATTGTCACCTCTGGAAATCTTATAACAATATTAGATTCTTGAGGATTTAGTCATTCTTGTGTTCTTTTTGTGTCATTATTAAACATCTACATTTATTATTTAAAAAGGAGAACAGGTAAATTTCAACTCATTCAAATAATTGTGTTGTTTTTGTTATGTGAATTATTCAATTCCGAAGCATGGGCTTTTGTTTAAATTCTTGTATTTTTAAGTCATGGACTTCAATGGTGTTTTTTATTTTTTAATTTTTAAATTTTTTTTAAATTTTGGTATTAGCTTCAGGAATCACGGTAGTGACTGAATATTTTTAAGAAAATCTCATATTTTGTTTTAATTTAATGCAAATAAGAGAGAATTCACAAAATTAGTAACCAACATTTATTTAAGTTTGTACTATGTTTTATAATTTCCTGTGTAATTCACTTTTGCCATGATTAAGCCTAGGATATGTAATTACCTTGGTATATCTTGTGACTTCTAACATTGTTCTAATAATCAGAGTAAAAAGTAATCTTATAATCAATCTATGAGAGAACAATGTGCACACTAACCCCACATCTCTGGCAAATATTGTTAATTTAAAATGGATCAATAATCTAGAACAGCAAAAACACAATTTTAGAACTTAGAAAATTTTATTTAACTCATTGTTATTAAAATTATCTACTGGTTTTTGGCTATTATGAATAAAGCTGTAATAAACATACTTGAGGTAAGATGGAGTCTCCTTTGGGTTTATCCCTAAGAGTGGTATAGCTGGGTTTTGAGGTAGATAGATTGTCAATTTTCTGAGGAACTGCCATATTGATTTCCATAATGGTTGTACATGTTTACACTCCTCTTAGCAACGGAGAATTGTTCTCATGCTGGTGAGAATGTGAAGCAATAACACATGTCACTTGTGTTATTGATCTTATCCATTCTGACAGGTATAAGATGGAATCTCACAATAGTTCTGATTGCATTTCCCTAATGGCTAAGGATGTTGAATCAATCAATCTTTCTTTCTTTCTTTCTTTCTTTCTTTCTTTCTTTCTTTCTTTCTTTCTTTCTTTTTTCTTACAATATTTATAAGTTGCACACCATAACTGGGTAGATTTACCATTATACTACTCTATTTCTCTGGGCCATGTGGTTCTGCTCCATCTTCCTTCTAACTCCTCTTCCTCCATCTTCTTCCTCTCTCCTTCCCTCCTTTCCCCCCCTCTAAAACCTCCAGCCCCACCTTTCCCTTCCACTGCCCAATCATAGACTCTAGCCTTTATTCGACCAGTTAAAATGGGAGAAGGTTCACATATTTCAGATTCCACTATTGAGAATTCTCTGTTTAGATCTGTATCCATAATTTCTTGAATTCTTTATATAATTTGGATTTTAGATCTCTATCAGATGTGGAGTTACTAAAAAAAATTCAATGGATAAAGAACATGTGGTACATTTATACAACTCAGCAGTTAAAAATGATGTCATGAAAATTTCAGGCAAATGGATGCAACTAGAAAAAAAATAAACCTAAGTAAGGTAACCCAGACCCAGAAAAACAAATATGGTATGTATTTACTTACAATGTGGAGTGGATATTAGATGTAAGTAAATGATAATAAAAGTACAATCCACATACCCAGAGAGGTTAGGTAAAGAGGAGGGTTATAGTTGGGGGTTGGTGACATAAATCTCTCTGGGAAGAGAAAATAGAATAAGTTTTGTGGCTGGACTTGGAACAGGTAAGAACAGGAATAGGAGCAATCAGGTAGGGGTCATGGAGGGAGAGAATGAGGGAAGAGAGACGGCTGAAACTGGGGTCATTGAAGAATGGTGTGAAAACCTACTACAGTGGAAGCATCCTGGAATCTATGAGGGGTAACTCAAGTGAAGGTTTCTAGTAATGGTGGATATGGAATCTAACCTGGCTATCTTTTATAGCCAGACAGGGCTTACAGTGGTGGGACTGGGTAACACTCCAATATATTGCTGGCCAAGGAGATCCCTAACCAGCCCAGGCTGATGCTAGGAAAGAAGGATGCTCTCTGAAAACTGACAGTGGGGCTCCATAGCTGGGGACAACTATAGGAGGAGTAAGTTAGCACATTCTGACTAACAACCTGAAATGGCCACACAATGCACAGCAGGTGCTTCTGCATTCACTAACCTGGGGACCTGCCTGATACATGTGACTGGGGCAGCCAATTGGCAGATGCCAGCTGAACAAGCAGTTATGGACCAAGGGGATGTTGGCAGAGAGTATAAAGGCACTCTCTACTATAAAAATAAGTGAGTCTTTTGCTTCTCACTTGACTCCAGGAATCTGTGTTGTCGATTCTGTGCCTTCTTGTTCCCCACCCCCAAGAACTGATCGGGGTGGAGGGCTGAGGGCTAGGGCAACAGACAACTTCCACACAGCTCATTGAATGTAAAGAGATTGAATTGGTGCATGTATGGAACCTCACCCCTATGTTCTAGTCTCTTTGGAGCAAAAAGATCCTCTGCACACTACAGAAAGAGAAACCTGGACACTAACATAGTCACGAAACCCTTGATCTGTCCTGCTGCAAGATGTGCTGAGGCAATGCAAGCTCAGAACTTGTGGAAGTGGACAACCAATGTCAGATTTAAATGGAGGCCCACTCCATGAGAGGGAGACTGTTTCCCCTAAACATAGCCAGGAACCAAGAATGGAGAGTCTAGAGATTTAGGATAGGACCAAACAAGACTGGAAAAAAACCAGTAAAATAATTCCTAATGATGTTTTGCTATACTCATAGATCAGTGTCTTGTCCAGTCATCATCAGTGTCTGGTCTTCAAGTGTCTTGGCTGGCAGTGTATAGGAGCAAGTACAGAGACCCATAGCCAGTCATCATGTATGCAGAGAGAGCCTAATTGGAGGTCTCCATCAAGCCATCAGGTCTCTCCCCCTGGAGCTTAGGAACCCTGAAGAAGAGGGGTGGGGGGACACTGTAGTAGTCAAAGGGGACGGAAGAAACCAGAACATGGCCTACTGAATCAACTAAGCTGGGCTTGCATGGGTTCACAGATACTGAATGACAAGCATAGGGCCTGCATGGATCTGCACTAGGTCTCTGCACATGTTGTTGTTAGCTTTGTATTTTTGCCATGAAATGTAGTCACTCAATATCTCTTAGGCTACATTTTAGAGTTAGATTTTTATGGAATAAAAGGAAAAATGATTTATATTCTATCTTCCTCTTTCTATTTTGAATCATCTCAAATCTAGAGGAAAAAGGTTGTTCAGACAATAGTTCCTTCTCTCTCCATTTGTTTACATTATTGTAATCGTCCATGGTGTGCAATTGTCAGAAGTAGTAAATGGAGAGTTAGAAGGTTGTCATAAACAGTATGTAGAAATTGCATCCGTTTGAACCATCTAACCCAGTGTAAAGTCATCGTTTAGTTCACCATATATATAGAATATATCCTCCTACTGGTTTCAGTTATCAAGACTACTGAGTATTAGATTGACTACATAGTATCCCAATGTTTGTACTCAAATAACTTTTATTTTGCTTTATAAGGGCTTTAAATCAGAATGGAAATGACCTGGGAAATTTTATTAGAGAGAGTTCCTCTAATTGTTCTAATTTATTGACACTTAACCTCTTATTATATTTAATGAACTAAATTCTATCATAAGTATGCATGTGTAGGAGAAAGCACAGTGTATGTAAAGTTCAATAATATCTAAGGTTTCAGACATTCACTGAACATTCATTAGAACATTCAGCTGGATGAGAAATTAAAGACTACTCTATATCTTTTATTCAATCAACAATTGGCCAAACTTCCTTTCTTCATTCTGTCTGTTCTACCTTCTTTGCTCCTTTCCTTTGTCCCTCTTTCTGACTCCCTCCTTTCCTTTTTCCTTGCCTAGCTCTGTTGCAACCCTAAGAATAAAGATAATTCTCCTACTTAGCCACAATGGCACCCTTAAACTATAGTGTTAATTTAATAACATTATCTCTTATGTAATCTCTACCTAATATTCACATACGTATTAAAAATTTTGAGACAAGTTTTTTTTACATTTAATTATTTCACTCTAGTTTTGTTTAATCTAGAACATTTATAATGACATTGGGTTTTTTTTTTTTTTTTGAAGAACACACACATACACTGTCTTAAAAATTTTGTAATCCATTTGTAAATCCATTCTGAAAAATTTTAATGATTTCTCTATGATTAGGATCAAGTTGTGTGCCTAAAGACACCTCAGAGTTGATGTTGGTATTGCTTGTTGTATGACAGTTGATTGACTTGTTGATTGACAGTCACATTGTTGCCCAGTAGTGATTTCTTTTTTATATTTTAATATTTTGTTTCTTAAAATTAGTTTTGTCTATACCAAATTTTCATCAGTTGTTTGTGTCTTTTTTTTCACCATCACTCAAGTTTAAGAATTATCATGACAAACCATGGTTGATTTATACCCAACCTATTCTCCATCATTTTTCTTTCTTTATATGTATATATATATATATACATATACATATAAAGAAAGAAAAAAATTGTATATATGTGTGTGTGTGTATATATATATATATATATATATATATATATATATATATATATATACACACACACACATATATACAATTTTTTAGTTAATCAAAGGCTTTATAAGTTTGGTAATGTTCACTATCAATCAGAAGTGTAACACAATACCCAACCTAGATATATCAACTATCTTCGACTGGTGGAGAAACGAGAACATCTGCCTTCATCTCTCTCTCTCTCTCTCTCTCTCTCTCTCTCCCTCCCTCTCTCTCTCTCTCATCACCTAGCTTCTTCTCTCCTTATCCTCTTTCTCCGCCTTCTCTCTTTACTCCTCTTCTTCCTCTCCATACTCCTCCCATGTTAGCTCCTCCAACATATCACCTTTCCTGTTAAAATAAAACTTTTCTCTCAAAATACAATTAGAGCATAACTATACCAATTTGTGTCAGTAAGGTACAAGATAGAACTAATAGAGAGTCCATCATTTTGTTGACTAACCAGAACCTCTGTCATCTTTCCTAAATAAAAGACTTAGTTCTGAACCTGCCTTTTTTGGCTTTAGAATGAATGTTAGCTGAAAAAACATCCTCTCAAATCTTTTCTCTCAAAGTAAATAGCCAGGATTGGCTATGAGACTATAAGTTTTCAACCCTGATAGAAATCCAGAATGACTGAATTAACTGAAATTATGGGAAGCACAAAGCATAGCTTCTAAACCTTAGCAAATTTATAGAAACTGCTGAACACCTGGACAGTCCCTGTACTACAAAACATTGGAGCATCTGATCTTCAGCCATCTGGCCCAGGATCATCTGACAAACCTAGTGATGCAGAATTATTAAGGGCTGATTACTCTGTCTTGGCAGATATAATCAGTCGACTATTTTGCAAGTGTGCCCTTTTCTGGACAGTAACTTGTCTGTCGATGAAAAGAGGCAATTCTTGCCTAGTGGCTGTTTCACTACAACTGGAGTAACTCCAAAGATGCTCAGTTTCTTCTTAGAATCCATGACAGGAAGCTCTCAGGAGCAGACAGGTCTCTAATCAAAATGAACATTAATACAGAAATGTTTGTAACGACAATTCTGTGGACTTCTGACATTTTGAAAACCAACTATCCATGTAAGGTAATCTGGACTGTTATCTCCTTAACTCCTCTCAGCTATTTCTAAATAAAATTTAGAAAACACCCTGACAATAAACTCAAAGCCATGAATTTGCTATAGGCCCTTAACTCACCATGAGAGAGGCTAACCATCTCAAATCAGTTAAAAAAGTTAAAGGACTGGGTCTAAGCCTTGTATTCCTAAATGTGTTATACAGGCAAAATGCCTATGAGAGTAACAATATTCATCTTACTTTTATATCAATAAGAAGCTTGTACCAATGAAAACCTTAAATTGAAATCAAAGTAAATTTTGTACCATTTAAGAAATTATAACTTCATCTTCAAAACAATTATACATATTTCTACCAATAGGATATGGCTATGCAATACATCTTAGCTAATCCTCTCTGTTACAACAAAACCACTACTCTTCCCTAGAAAGACAGCCCAATATTAACCACCTCAGTTCCCAAGCCCAGGGCATACGGGTGCCAACTCTTCATTAACTTTTTCAAGCTGATTATGGGCATTGAGATATTAGAAGAGGGGCAGGGGCAAGAGTAAATTGATAGGCCTTTGATGCTGTGTCTTCACTGCATCCAGCTGGAATTCCAGGACATCAGAGGTTCGAGCAGTTCTGCTCAGTTTGCTTGATGAGTAGATACACCAAGCCTGTGTGTTCTACAATATACAATTCTCAAAACAAATTTTAGTATCAAGAAATTTTTTTGTTTGAATTCTGGAATCTAGTCTTCTGGCAGCCTGCCTCTGTCATATCTAATCCATATAATTCTGGGAGTTGCTATGAGGGTGTGCTCCCACCAGTCTCCCATTTCCACCTCCCTGCTCTAGAAATTCCCCAACACTAGGGAATCCAAACTTTCAGGCACCAAGGCCCTCCACTTCCACTGATGCCTAACCACTTACCCCATCCCCTCTCCTCCAATTACTATGAGGATGTGCTCCCACCATCCTCCCATTCCTCCTCCCTGCTCTTGAAATTCCCCAACACTAGGGAATCCAAACTTTCAGGCACCAAGGCTGTCTACTTCCACTGATGCCTGGCAAGGCCACCCTCAACTGCCTATACAGGTGGAACCATGAGTCCCTCCCTCTGTGTTCTCAGGCTGGAGATTTTAAAATGGCTACTCCAGCTTGTTTCTTAGGACCATTTGCTTGAAAAATTGTTTTCCAGCCTTTTACTCTAAGTAGAGTCTGTCTTTGTCACTGAGGTGGGTTTCCTGTATGCAACAAAATGCTGGGTCCTGTTTATGTATCCAGTCCATTAGCCTATGTCTTTTAATTGGGGAACTGAGTCCACTGATGTTAAGAGATATTAAGGAACAGTGATTGTTGCTTCCTGTTATTTTTGTTATTAGAGGTGGAATTATCTTTGTGTGGGTATCTTCTTTTGGATTTTTTGGAAGAGGATTACTTTCTTGCTCTTTCTAGGGTATAATTTCCCTCCTTGTATTCAAGCTTTCCTGCTATTATCCTTTGTAATGTTGGGTTTGTGGAAAGATATTGTGTAAATTTGGTTTTGTCGTGGAATATCTTGGTTTCTCCATCTATGGTAATTGAGAGTTTTGCTGGGTATAGTATCCTGGGCTGGCATTTGTGTTCTCTTAGGGTCTGTATGATATCTGTCCAGGATCTTCAGGCTTTTATAGTATCTGGTGAGAAGTCTGGTGTAATTCTGATAGGTCTGCCTTTATATGTTACTTGGCCTTTCTACCTTAGCATTTAATATTCTTTCTTTGTTTTGCACACTTGGTGTTTTGATGGGAGGTATTTCTTTTCTGGTCTAGTCTATTTGGTGTTCTATGGGCTTCTTGTATGTTTATGGCCATCTTGTTCTTTGGATTAGGGAAGTTTTCTTCTATAATTTTGTTGAAGATATTTATTGGCCCTTTTTAGATGGGAATCTTTACTCTCATCTATACCTATTATCTTTAGGTTTGGTCTTCTCATTGTGTCCTGGATTTCCTGGATATTTTATGTTAAGAACTTTTTGCATTTTGCATTTTCTTTGACAGTTGTGTCAATATTTTCTATGGTATCGTCTGCATCTGAGAGTCTCTCTTCTATCTCTTGTATTCTGTTGGTGATGCTTGTGTCTATGACTCCTGATTTCTTTCCTAGGTTTTCTATCTCCAGGGTATATTGTTTCCACTTCCATTTTTATGTCCTGGATGGTTTTGTTTAATTCCTTCACCTGTTTGGTTGTGTTCTCTTGTAATTCTTTAAGGGATTTTTGTGTTTCCTTTTTAAGGACTTCTAGCTATTTATCTGTGTTCTCTTCAAATTCTTTGAGAGTGTTGTTTATGTCCTTCTTAAAGTCCTCTATCATCCTCATGAGAAGTGATTTTAAATCTGAATGTTGCTTTCCTGGTGATATGGAAAAATCAGGACTTTCTTGTGTGCGAGAACTAGGTTCTAATGATGCCTTTCACCATCTGGATCTCCTTAGTGCTACCTGCCCTGTCTCTGCCTGGAGCTTTTCTTTCCTATCATCTTTATTGTATCAGAACTGTGTGGGGTGGGTGTTAATACTCGAGTTAGAGCTGGGGCCCAAAATCTGCTCAGTGCTCAGGTGCAGACAGGAAGAAACCAGTGCTCCAGGCCAGGAGTGACTTCCTGGTCCTAGTGGGTCCCAGTTACTCCATTTGGGGTGGGTGTTGCTGTCTGCTTACCCAAGATACTGCCCGGGCTAGAGCTCCTGGGAGGTCTGCTTCCTCTGGTTTCTGTGAGATTCGGGGCAGAGCTGCTTCCCCGGGATCTGCTCAGTGCTCAGGCCCCACTAGTGATTTCAATGTGAACATTTGATCACGGTTTTGAATATGAAATTGTTCTACTACAAAGAGTAGCTTTCTGTTTGCAATTAATATGCAGCTTGTAGGATGATATTAGAGACTATAAATATCCTGTTACCTCTGAACCTAGGTAGTTCTGGCATCCAGTGAGGATACCTGTCTGGGTCATTTGTCCTACTGGTGAGGAGAATGATATTTTTCTGACTTCATCTTTTTGCCTGCATTTGTTTGCAAAAATTTTAGGCATTTACATCATTATTGCAGTTGAAATTAGGGATAAGAACCAGTTTTTTTTCCCTCAGCAGAAATTAATTACCAGTGGTGGCCTTGTTGATATTGCTTAGTTGCTCAACACATGCTACAATGGAAGTCAAGGCTGTGGTGCTGAGTTCATACTGGGTCAGTTTCCCTGGGTCATTCTGATGACCATAGTTATCATTGGGTCTTTGTCAAATTCCTTTTCCTTCTCAGGACTTTGAGATTACATCTGAAGCAGGGCTTACAACTGGGCCACAACTGTGCAAATGTTTCTAATCTAAGACACAAATTCTATGAATGTGAGTAATTTTTGAAAGATGATAATAATTATCAGAGAACTCAATATTTTCCAATTTATTGTTTAAGACATTTAAAAAAACCAAAACTTAAAAATGTTTGTTGACTTTTTTGTTTCTGGCTAGCATTGAGGATGAACTATTTTTAAATAAACCTTCTAGTAAAGTCAATTAAATGAGGGACATATTTTTATTACTAAAATAAGATGCATCCTGAACGAAAGGTGTTACCCCAGGTTAAAATAGCAGGTTATAAACAACAGTGGAAGGGCTATGCTGCAATAATACAAAGCCTTAAACATTCAAGAAATGCTTTTGCTTTTAGTTGAAGCAGGAATCTCCACATTTTTGAGATGCTGAGACACTCTTCAATGCATGCACACAGTGTTTAATGAGCAGATCACAGTCATTGGCATAGTTATCACCTCAATTATTTGTCACTTCTGTGTTACTACCGTTCAAACCATCTTTCCAAGGTTTTATGAAATACACAATTAGTTGTTAACTATATTTACCCTTCAGTACGACAGGATATTAAGTCCTCCTGTTACTATATGGCAAAGCCCTAAGCCCTTGCCAAGGCCCACTCTTCTACTTTTCCGTCTACAACATTAACATTATAGTTTATTCATATAAACAAAAATGTTTTATTTGTCATTTGGTACTGGATTGATATCGACTAAAACAGAATGTTTCAAGCAAAGATAAACAATGATAGGAAAAGAAATCATAGTCTCAAATGATCCCAACACTTGGAAGGCAGAAGAAGATCTCCATGAATTTAAAGCTAGCCTGGTAACCAGATCAACATAATGAGACCCTTGGGTGGGTGGGGGGACGGAGAAGGGGAGGAGAAGAAGAAAGAAGGGAAGGAGGAAAGGAAAGGAGAAGAAAAAGGAGGAGGAGAAGGAAACTAGATAATCCAAATACTAATGTGGATAAAATAATGACAATATTGTCTTATTACTGAGTTAATAGAACATCACAGAAGCATTGGGCACTAACAGTGTAAAATGGAGTCTTAAAGAGGCAGATGATCAATCCTCACATACTTTCAGGGCCTTTTATTCTGGAAGGGTAGTTAAAATTTTACTTTATTAACCTCACCAAGGAAGGCAAAATGCTGCTAATAGTCACTAGAAGAATAACAACTTAGTATATAAATTTCATATGAGTGTTTGGAGAAAGTATGTTCAAAGGAAAAGAAACAATGTGAATCTTAAATATGTATTTGACAAAATAGCCTTGAAACATATATGACCCAAAAATCTGATACCTTCATAAAGAGAGAGTCTCATTGTTAATAAAGAAAATAGGCAAGTGATAAAAAGGTGTTTTATTAAGGAATTAAGGAATATAAGTAAAAAGTTGATTTAATGGACACATATACAATTTTATATTTAACATTAGATGATATACTCTTACTAACCTTTAATCAGATAGTTATAAAATATATCTCATACAAGGTGCAAATAACCATCAAATTTAAGTTATTTTTCTAACCAAAGCCTCTGACCATAGTGAAATTATGCTAGAGCTTAGAAATGGAAGAGAGACGGCTAAGGTTGTGCCTAGTGTTGTAGAACATTTGCCTACCATGTACAAAGGCCTGGATTGCACAAAAGACTAATAAACCAGTCAACCAACCAGACAGACACTAAAGGATAAGTAAAAATTGGCCTTAGTATTATCATAATGCTCCCATGTCAAGAAGAAACCATCAAGAGTATTAAAGATGCTACACTGTTGCAGGGGATGTATGGTAGTCCAGCTGCAGTGATAACCAGACCATACATTTGCTATGAAATAATGTCTTCCATATAGGAAGGGAAACTGCTCTCATAAAAATTTTTAAATTTTGTTAAAAAAAGTTTTGAAATTAAAATTTAATTGTATAATTTCCCTTTCCCTTTTCTCTTTGCAAGCCTTCTTGGATACTTCTACCTTGCTCTCAAACTCATGACCTCTATTCTTTAATTATTGTTTTGTGTGTGTATTCCTAAAAATGTAAACATAACCAGCCCAATCTGTTTAATGATACTTGAATGTATATTACTTCAGGAAAAATAGATTATTCACAAGATTCTAACAATACAGAAGCCCAAACAAGACCTGAATAATTAAAATACCAGTTGATTTGCAAAAAGATAGAGAGGAACCCTCACAAGGCCTACTCCTAGATGAAATTATAGACAATTATCAACTCCTGAGATGAGAGAATCAATGTTTCAAAGTAGTGAGCTTCTAATCTGTTATCTGATATCAAGAGATAAGCTCTAAGATATATATATATGTATATATATATACATGCATGTACACATGTAATAATAAGAATGTGGAAAAGATATATATAAAGGACAAAACAAACCTGAAAATAGACCCTTTTATAGCATTCCTGAGTATTTACATAAAGAAATATAATTCAACTTGATATAGAAACACTTGCACACCAATATTTATTGTAGCACTATTTCCAATAGCCAAGTTTTGGAATCAATCTTTGTGTCTAAGTACTGAGGAACAGTGTGATATGTATATACAATTTTATTCCCCCCAATAGAATTATATTATTTACAGAAGTGGATGCAACTGGAGATAATAATATTAAGTGAATTAAGACAGTTTTAGAAAGATAAATATCATGTATTTTTAAAATTTTTAGTGCCCTAACTTTATGTAGACACATAATTTATATATATATGAATTATATAATATATGATATTATATAAATTATATATATCTATATTATATATAATATAGGATATAGAGAGCAGAAAGGCAGGAGGGGATGTGAAAATATGTGCAATATACATATATACTTAAATGAAATTATTCTTGTGTAAATAGTTTATGTACAATTAATACAAATGTGAATAATGAATATTTTAGGAATAAAATAAATGAATAAAAATTTGAAAGATGATAAAATGCTTCAGATAAACTTAGGGAGTTCAATAAATACAAAAAAAATTGAATGGAAAAATAGCTAAGCTTATTATTATAGTGGAAAACTTTAAAACACTTCTCCCAGTGACTTTTAGACTTAAGGAGCTACTCCCATGAATTCTCACCAGTGTGGTTGCCTAACTAATAAGACATTCATAATGACAGCACCAGTTGATATGTCAACCCATATAGGAGAAAATTTGTTTAGCTCCACGCTAAAAGAAGAACTCCAGGTTAAGGGTAGAATATTAGTTTTCTCTTGGGTGTGTGAGTGTGTTGGTGAAGACACTGGAGCAGTTGGAGTTGGGAAGAGGAAAGAAAAAAGATGCAAGTATAGTATCAATGTTTAAAATTCTGAAAAGTATAATAAAAATCAGAAGTAATAACCAGGGAAAAGCAAACTGATCTTGACAAGTTTGTGGACAGATGGTAAATGTGGTAGGAGTGGAGAGGGGCTATGTTGAAGGGATTATAAGGAACACTCCATCTAGTGATTTATAAACACATAATATTTTATCCATAGTTCATAGTAGGAAATTGAGCTTCACTAATCAAAGTGTGATTATTGTAGAGGGTGGTCATCTGTATTATAAAACAGATAATTTTGACAGATAGCAATTCTATCTATTGATTTCTTTACAAAGAGGAGAAAGTGAATTTTTCTCTCAAAGGAACATTTTAATTATTCAGTAATGAGTGCAAGTTACATAAAATATAATGAAAAAACATTAGCTTTTATTATTTTGGAATTGTACCATATCAATAATTTCAATTACAATCTCTTCACCTAATGTTTTCAAATCAGGTTCATATTGATTCCTAACCCCCAAGTCAGGGGGAAAGTATTAAAACAGGTAACCTTGTAGTATAGGAAAGTAAACAGTTTTCCAACCAATTGTAATGTATCACTTTGGCTATATTGATTTTTCTCAAAAGAAAAAAACCCAAACATTACACAGATTACTTTCTAGTGTATAAGAATTCAGATCACATAATGTACAAAAAAAATAGTTTAAGGACTCTTGAAAAATATCTCACTCCAGTAACTTTCTACTGCCATCTGGTTTAGTGGGCAAATAAGTTATATCTATTTTAAGATTGGTGTTCATTGGAGAGTTAATAAACCTAACAGAAGTATTTGTATTAAATCAGATTGCATCACCAGAACTATGACAATAACTAATGTGGACATCTGAAAATACTGATAGCTTCAAACTTCTTCTTTCCTTCCCTATGATATTATTTTAGAAGACATTTTATTATTTATTTGTTTAAATGATTGTCTGTATTGAGGCATACCAGCATTATAGAGTGCCACACAACATACTGATACTGATACGTTCTACCGTGTGCAGTAATCAAATTAGGCTAGGAAACATTTCCTTCTGCTCTAACATCAACCACTTCTACTCAGAGATACTTCCATATTCTTTTTATTATTTTGAAACAAACCTTAGGTTGTTGTAGCTAGTAGTCATCTGAACTGTGCTGCAGAGACCCAAACTCAATCATCTTCTCTGTGCTTTGATTCCTGTTGAAGTATAGTCTGTTACTTTGAATTGTAATGCTATATATTGAATGCTAAGGCCTGGTTGCTTTCAGGGATGAATAAGTCTTCACATACACCAAGTGACACCATGTAACCTTGGTCCTTAATTTAAACTATTGGTTGAATTAAGATTCCTACAACCGTGCTAGAAATTAATGTAATTAAAGCTGTTATACCAGCAATAATCAAGCCCACTACTCTTTTGCTTCTGCTTAAAGCCTGACTCATTTCTTCCAGCACTTGCAAGTTATTTTTAGAATACTAAGGTTCTGTGATAGTCAGGGCAATAAAACAAAAGCTGGTTGACAGACTTCCATAACTGACATGATGGATTTCATCAGATTAACACAATTAGAAGGTGTACAATCAATGAAACTTACATTAAAGACTGCAGAAGAAACAAAAATAATTTTAACTTGTCAATTCAAAGAGACTTAACACATGTGCTAACACCTGTTTGAAATCTAGATCCTGCACCAACTTTATCTCTTGCTAACATAACATCATAGAAAACTGCATCTAACTTCCAAATATGTCTCTGAAAATGTCCAGAACCAGACTTCCAAATGAAGATTGTTATTTTCAATGTTGGATTGATTTCTAGACAAGTCCATTATTGATTGTGTCCAAATAACTGGTCACATTTAAGAACGATACAAGAGTCACTATAACTTCTCTTTTTGATTTTCTGTTCTACAAGCTCTAAAAACTTGAGGCAAGGCAGCTTGTCCCATCAGGGATATAGGTAAGCAAAGGTGGCTTGGGAACATATGTCAATACAGCTTCCCAGTCATGACTGTCAGGGCACTCAGCAAGCTCACAGGTCAGCATCATTCTTTGTTCTGGCATCACTGGCATCAGCATGTCTGGGAGCCACCATGTTCCTTCAGCATCCTGCAGAAAAAACACAAACATGCCCTCTTTTCCATATTAAATACCTGATTGGGATCATGCCTTATGCCAGTCAGTGGATCCTTCCCTTTCACCTATGCATAAGTATGCATAGTTGTAGAGTGCCATAGACACTCAGCATAAAGTTCCTTTGCATCCAATTTTTTTTTTTAAAATTTAAAATAAGAAAAACATGATTTAAATAAATTTGTGGTATACAGGGATATATTCCCCTGTTTTTATTTTATGAAGATATTGTTTTAAAGTTCCATGGGCCCCTTCCACAGTCTCTTGTCCTTGACAATTTTAAGGAATCCCACTAATATGGGTAATGTTAAATTGCTGTCAAAAGTCTCAAATGTTTGACTGTGATAGTCAGTTCTATTATCTGCTTTTTTATTATTAGATAGTTTATTTAATCTACATTTTAGATGTTATTCCCTTTCCCCACTGCACCTCCTCAGAAACCCCTTAACCCATCCTTCCTCCTTCTATTTCTGTGAGGGTGTGCTCCACCCATCCACTCACTCCCACCTACCCACCCTCAAATTTCCCCTCACTGGGGCATCCAGCCTTCAAGGTATCAAGGCCCTCCTCTCCCACTGGTGCTGACAAGTCCATCATCCTCTTCATATACAGCTTGAAACATGGGTTTCTGTGCTTCTGCAATTGCTTTGACATAAGAAGTTAAGACAGCTACTATTGTTAATCATTTAGCAAAAAATGTTACTAATGTGTTGAATATACCAGAGGATTTACATAGGCATTTGGAAGAACAGATTGATGCTCTTTATCCTATTCAAATTGTTGGAAGGAGATTCAGAATTTAAGAGTAAGCAGCCATCTTGAGTAATATGCCAAATACCTTTGGATTAATGTTAGTTCTAAAATTTACAGTAGTAGTCTTTATAATTAGGAAAAAGTTTGAAGACACTTGCAGTGTATTTGGCCTAATTCTAACACCTCTCTGGATGTTTTAACTTTACTGTTAGCTTCAAGCTTCAAGAATGGAATATATAGCTTGATCATGCTATCTCCTTTTGTCCTAGGAATACTTTTATTCCTATCATGTGAAAGCATGTCTCTAATAGCATCAACATGTTGGCAACCAAAGTACATAGCTTGAGCCTGAAGATGGACCCCCCAGAGAGGGGTATTAAATTAACAGGCTGGAAAGCCAAGGATGGGTAATGTTCTGCACAGACCCTTACCAACCTAAAAATAAGTGCATTGCTTTGGATAATGCATATTCCATGATGGGTAAGGAAGGTATTCTTGTCAGAATGACCTAAGGCAGGCTCATTCTTGTTAATGAAATAAAATTCTTGCTTGGCAAGAATCTGACATGGGCCAAGGACAAGAAAACGGGCTGCTTGGCAGGAATATGACATTGGCCAAGGACAAGGAAGTAGGTTTCAGGCAGGAATCTGACATTTGTCTAGAACAAAGAAGTAATTTTAGGCAGGAATCTAAATCTTAGGCCAGAACAAAGACGTAATTTCAGGCAGGAATCTAAATATTAGGCTAGAACAAAAAAGTACTTTCAGACAGGAATCTAAATTTTAGGCTAGAACAAGGAAGTAGGCTTCAGACATGAAAATGACTTTGGGCTAGGACAGGGAAACTGGCTCAAATATTTTGGTCATCTTAATAAGCCCTTAGAAACAGTGATCATGGGAATGTTCACAGAATTTTTTTATTGCCTTGCTTTTTCTTCGACTATTTGTGTTTATTGTCTTGCTTGTTCCTTGACTATTTGCATTTATAGTATTGCTAGTCCCTCAACCTAGAACTGACCTTAATACTTGCATGTAATTAAAATGGTATAAAAGCAAAACAGAGGAGAGGGGATGGGGTAGGAGGGAACATAGGGAAAGTAGATGACATCTGAATTGAAAGTAAATAAAATATCCAATTAAAAAAAAATAAGTGGGTAGAGCACAGAAAAGATGTCTTTTTATCTTGGATTTTCCATTGGAGGCTTTCTTGTTTATGACATTAAAATTGTTTAAGATCTTGAAAAAAAAGATTCCTACAGCCTATAGCTGGGAAGAATAGAAGTAGGTAGGGCTTTTCTTCCCTAGCTTGGGGTCTAAGGCAGGACCATGAGGGAGAGATAGGAGAGAGGAAAGAAGCAGGAAAGACACTTCAGGGTAAGGGACGCTGAGAACTAACCATGAGAGCTGGCTAGTTGAAGTAAGAGCAGCCAAGGTGAACTTGGCAAGTTTTATCTCGGGGTTACTGATAAGCAAGTAGACAAATAGCATTATAGGTTGCTATCTGCTCAGCTCTAATGCTGTTAAGGCTTACTATAAATATAAAAATTTCAGTTATTTGTTTGGGAACTGAATGATCTAAGGTGGGTTAGAAACCCCCATTTCACCATTACAACAGAATCCTCCTCATTTTTTACCACCCTCTGCCTTTCTCTTGTTACTTGCCTCCAGTGACTACTGTTCCACTCCATTCTTTTATAAGACTGAATTTTTGGTTTCTAGGAATGAATGAGAACATGCAGTATTTATTTATTTATTTATTTATTTATTTATTTATTTTTTACTATTTGGCTAATTTCACTTAAAATAATGATTTCTAATCTTACCAATTTCCCTACAAATAGCTATGTATAATAGATAAATGCTATTTCATTACACACACACACACACATACACACACACACACACACACACACACACACCTTCCTTATGCAGTCATTTGGTGAGGAAACCCTGATTGATTCAGGGTTTCATCTTGTTATTATGAATAATAATAGCTGCTCAATACATATGGAAGCACAGGTAATTCTTCTTTATAAAGAATTATTTTCTTGATTATATAATTGTTAATGGCATTACTTACTAGGTAATATAAAATTAAATTTTTTACTCTTGAAAGGTATTTGTATATTTACATAATGGGTTTGTTAATTTACATTTCTACTAACAATGTCTATGTTTATATTGTTTGCACCCTTCACTTTGTCTTTTTTGACAACAATCATTTTAATAGGAATAAAATAAAATCAGTCTATTGTGATTTTATTTGCATTTTTCCTGATGACCAATGATGTGTAGTATTTCCATACATGCCTGTTGGCCATATGTCTTCTTTTGAAAAAAAGTCTATTCATGTCTTTCACCTATTTTGAAATAGTACCTTTCCTGGCAGTTTTGAATTCTTTCTGTTTTGAATATCAATCCCTTGTTATATGACCAATTTTTAAGTATTTTCTTCCACTTTCTAGTTAGGGAAGCATTTTAGTACTACAAAAAGCATTGATAATAGTTGGCACACTGGTCAGTATCAAGAGGCAGCCCTTTGAAGAGATCATAAAGATAAGCTAGCTCTCATGAGGTACATTTACTAAGATAAAATTTCTCCTATTAAGAAACTTTAAATAGCACTTTACATATACATCATATACATTTCACTTAATAATGTCCAATTTCAATAAATAATAAATTCAACAAAGTTTGAAACTACTGAGTTAAAACAAAACATATAATGTATATCCTGGATTTAGTATGAATAATTTTTAAAAATAGAATTTAGTATGAATTGTGGGAAAATTAAAACTCTAAAGAACAAGAATCTAATAAATGATGATGTGCCTATGATAAGGTAACATTACTCTGTCTCCTGACAGAGATCATGGTCAGAATAAACATATGGGATAGATTTTCAGGTAATATAGCCCCTTAGTAAAGAATGCTTACTTAGACATAGAAGAAAAGGATTTGTCCTGCCATGTTACCCATACAATCATTTTGCATAAGCTTCACACATATTCATCAATAGATTCAAAATTAAAACTTATACAGGATCACAGGCTAGTCTGTGGTAGAGCTAGGATTGCATAAGCTGTTTGAGATCAGATAATGAATTTTTAAATCCTTCAGATACGTTCTGTTTAAGGACCATGCCAATCCTGTTTGGCTTTAGGGTAAATGTCAGACTGAATGATGTGTCTGAGCATCTGAGCTGTGTTTGCGTCAGAGCCCGTGGGGACATTCTGTCAGTCTCCAACTCTACATTGTATCTTGATGAGGTAAATTTTAGTTAGCTTCTTGTTCACACAGAGTGACACAAAACGTTCTGTATCACTTATACCATCAAATACTCTTCAGTTTTCTTTCTTTAAGTGGATGGCAATGCATGTAGCATTTAATTAATCAATGGCAATGTCAAGCCCCAGATTATTGAAATGTAGTTCTTGTTCTCATGACACCGTAAAAATAAAAGATGGAACAAGTTAATTTAGAATTATGAACAAAAGCAAATTATAGTAGAATAGGGTCCTCTATTTATATTTTCTACCACTAAGAAAGCTTGCAGGTGTTTCCACAGATGCAGTGACTTTGAAGACTTTGAAAGAAAGTTCTCCAAGCTGTCAGGAATGCAAAGGTGTTACTAAAACCAGAGAAAACAACTGTCAGTTTGCCTTAAAGTATAAGATAAGCTGGACACTTTCTAGCCTGGTTAGACTGTGGAGTGAAGGGAAGCTAAGATGTTACATATAGAGATGAGGGAGATGAATGAGAAGAAATAAGGCCACAGAGAGTCAGAGGGGATCTCTGCTGTGGACAAGGTAGAAAGAATATCTTCGAGGCAATCAGACTCTGGTGAGACATTAAGCAGAAGAGTGACCTTCTCATTTCTGAATTTGGAAAGGTGACCCTGTAGAGGATTAAATGATTTTCTTTGTTTAATATGGTATATTAAAATAGATTTCATCATCATTACTATCATCTTCAAATGTCAGCTGTGGCAGGCTTCTGGGATGTGATATATGCTACCTGCAGGCATGGGGTTTTAGGTTTTTTTTGTGAAAGATTCCAGGGGGGAAAAAGAGGTAAAACTTGAATCAACTTCCTGAATAGTTAGGGAAATAACAAGTTTGAAACAAGAAACAATTGCTTCACTTTACATTGAAATGTAAGATTTTAATGCTTAATAGTTGTTAAAATATTAACAAAATTAAACTTTAACATTCCTTAGGTTGTTAAAAAGTCCTAAATTGTGGTTCAAATTTTTATCAAAGTTATTTTATATAGTTTAGGTACAAATGAAGACACAAAATCTTTTGACAACCTAGCTATTTAAAAGTAGATTTTAATATGAGATTATAACGACTTATTCCAGTACTGTATTTGCAGTAGTATAGTTCTTAAAGTAATGGAGGTTAGAATTATTTAGAATACCATCAAGTTAATTTCAGGAAAAAATAACAACAGTCAGGCCCCAAACTTCTATGTAATGGTTCAGCAGCTCTGGGACGATGGGGATCAGACAAGCATGATGACTGTGGCATCTCTTTCAACCAGAAAAATGCATCACGTAGAGCAGGTACTCAGTATACATTAGTTAGGGGGGAAAAAGACCAACTTTGGGTGGATTTCAGAAAAGGTGGAAGCTAGGGAACTATCCCCCCCCCCAACCTAGGGAACTATCCCTCCCCCAAGATAGTTTTGTAGCATTTGTATTATCTGACTTCTTTTAAGTCTTTATTCTTCCAGATAAACTGAGAGAAGATGGGCAGGGGAAATGGGAGGAGGATCGGTGTGATGGGGTACTTGGAGAAGATTCAGGTGATTTAAAGTGAATTAAAAAGTTGAATGAAGCTCCCAGTCTGAGCTGGTGACCTGAGCAGACCTTGGGAGCTACCTCTGTGCTCAGTCCCACAACACCCAGAGGAAGCTCGACTCCCAGGCACTCTAACACGAACAAGATCACAGGATATCAGGAGTTTAATCACAGTTAATCAGGAAATCACACCAGGATTTCAGGATCCCAGCGACAGCTTGACTCCCAGGAGCTCTGACACATCCAGGATCTCAGTATCACAGGATCCCGGAATCACAGGATCACAGAGACAGCTAGAGTTTGAGGAGTTCTGACGTGATCAAAATCACAGGAGGGACAAGCTCCAGTCAGAAATAGAGAGGGCAGGAAGCATTAGAGATAACCAGATAAAGAGAGGCAAGCATAAGATTATAAGTAACAGAAACCAAGGTTACTTGGCATCATCAGAACCGAGTTCTCTCACCATAGCAAGTCCTGGATACACTGTCACACTGGAAAAGCAAGATTTGGATTTAAAATCACTTCTAATAATGATGATAGAGGATTTTAAGAAGGATATAAATAACTCCCATGAAAAATAAAGGAGAAGACAGGTAAACAGGTAGAAGCCCTTAAAGAGGAAACACAAAAATCCTTTAAAGAATTAAAGGAAAACACAACCAAACAGGTGAAGGAATTGAACAAGACCATCCAGGATCTAAAACTGGAAATAGAAACGATAAAGAAATCACAAAGGGAGACTATCCTGAAGATAGAAAATCTAGGAAAGAGATCAGGAGTCACAGATGCAAGCATCACTAACAGAATACAAGATAGAAGAGAGAATCTCAGGTGCAGAAGATACCATAGAAAACATTGACAAAATTGTCAAAGAAAATGCAAAATGCAAAAAGCTCCTAACCCAAAACATCCAGGAAATCTAAGACACGATAAGAAGACCAAACCTAAGGATAACAGGTATAGAAGAGAGCGAAGATTACCAACTTAAGGGGCCAATAAATATCTTCAACAAAATTATAGAAGAAAACTTCCCTAATCTAAAGAATGAGATGCCTGTGAACATACAAGAAGCCTACAGAACTCCAAATAGACTAGACCAGAAAAGAAATTCCTCCTGTCACATAGTAATCAAAAAACAAAATGCACAAAGAAAGAATATTAAAAGCAGTAAAGGAAAAAGATCAAGTAACTTATAAACCTATCAGAATTATTCCAGACTTCTCACCAGAGACTATAAAAGCCAGAAGATCCTGGATAGATGTCATACAGATCCTTAGAGAACACAAATATCAGCCCAAGCTATTATACCCAGCAAAACTCTCAATCACCATTGATGGAGAAACCGAGATATTCCACAACAAAACCAAATTTACACAATATCTTTCCACAAATCCAGCCCTACAAAGGATAATAGAGGAAAAACTCCAACACACTGAAGGAAATTATACCCTTGAAAAAGCAAAAAAGTAATCTTTCAACAAACCCAAAAGAAGAAAGCCACACAAACATAAATAACTCTACCTCTAATAACAAAAATAACAGGAAGCAACAATCACTTTTCTTTAATATCTCTTATCATCAATGGTCTCAATTCCCCAATAATAAGATATAGACTAATGGACTGGATATGTAAACAGGACCCAACATTTTGCTGCATACAGGAAACAAAGACAGACATAGGTCAGAATAAAAGGCTAAAAATCAATTTTCCAAGCAAATGGTCTCAAGAAACAAGCTGAAGTAGCCATTCTAATATTGAACAAAATTTACTTTCAACCAAAACTTTTCAAAAAAAAAAAAAATAAGGAAGGATACTTCATACTTGTCAAAGAAAAAAATCAACCAAGATGAAATCTCAATTCTGAACATCTATGCCCCAAATGCAAGGGCACCCACATTTATAAAAGAAACTTTACTAAAGCTCAAAGCACACATTGCACCTCACACAACAATATTGGGAGTCTTCAACACCCCACTCTTATCAATGGACAGATTATAGAAACAGAAACGAAACAGAGACACAGTGAAACTAAGAGAAGTTATGAACCAAATGGATTTAGCAGATATCTATAGAACATTTTATCCATAAACAAAAAATATACCTTCTTCTCAGCATTTCTTGGTACCTTCTCCAAAAATGACTTATATAATTGGTCACAAAACAGGCCTTAACAGATACAAGGAAATTGAAATAATCCAATACATCTTATCAGATCACCACGGACTAAGACTGGTCTTCAATAATGATAAAATTAACGGAAAGCCCACATATACGTGGAAACTGAACAACGCTCTAATCAATGATAACTTGGTCAGGGAAGAAATAAAGAAAAAAATTAAAGACTTTTTAGAATTTAATGAAAATGAAGACACATCATACCAACTCTTGTGAGACTCCATTTAAGCAGTGCTAAGAGAAAAACTCATAGATCTAAGAGCCTACAAAAAGAAACTGGAGAAAGCATACACTTACAGCCTGACAGCGTACTTGAAAGATCTAGAACAAAGAGAAGCAAATGCACCCAAGAGAAGTAGATGGCAGGAAATAATCAAACTCAGGGCTGTAATCAACCAAGTAGAAACAGAAAGAACTATACAAAATATCAACAAAACTAGGAGCTGGTTCTTTGAGAAAACCAACAAGATAGATAAACCCATAGCTAGACTAACCAGAGGACACAGAGACAGTATCCAAATTAATAGAATCAGAACTGAAAAGGGAGGCAGAACAACGGAAACAGGAAATTTAAACAATCATCAGATCCTACTCCAAAATCCTGTATTCAATCAAATTGGAAAATCTGAAATACCCTTGTAGAAGCAGGGGAGGAGGGATGGGCTAGGGGATATTGAGGTGGGGGAGACTGGGAAAGGTAATAACATTTGATATGTAAATAAAGAAAACATCCAGTAAAATAAAAATAAATAAAAATTTACTCCATAAAAAGAAACTACTCTGAAAAAATTTTAAAAAACCCTGAAAGCTAAAAGTCTTACTTAATAGTTGACTGTTTTTTCCCTGCATCATATCTAAATATTTTGATGTAGATTTTATTACTTTTGGTTGCATCAGTACATTTAGCTTGTAAATGTCCCAACATTTATATTAAATAAATTCACCACAGGAACTTTGTGGTTTTGTTTTCTACTCAATTGATTCAAAGTTGAAGTCACACATCTCTGCTATTTTTACATAATAAATACAGCACACATTATAACACTAAATTAAGACATGCTAGTTTTACAAAGAAAGCATGTATATGCAGAAGACTATGGTTTTTATTTAGAATTTGAAGATATCATGTACATTGTTTGCAGATTTTGTCAGAGAGCAACAGTTTTCTTTGTATTTCAGTGGATTTTTAGTAGAGAAGATTCATGCCATATATATTATGGTGTTTGCTTGGTTTTGGTACAATCAAAGTTGCTCTGTAGGGTCTATGCTTCCCCAGAGTGAATGCCTTGCACACTTGTTCAACACTGGATTTGTTAGTTTTGTATACTTGCTTTTAGTTTGTTATACTTTGATTTAGTTTTAAAAAATACTTTAAAAAATGAATTAGACTGTTTTATTCTCTAAGAATTTATGAACTGCTATGTATAAATTAGAATGAAAAGAAAAAAAAAACTTTAGAAACAATGTGATGTCCTTTGACAATGATGTGAAAGAATACGGCTGTGCAATACTGTTCAACAGGCATAAGTTAGAATGATGTTGTAAAGAATGACACCTTAACATGCACAGTTGTAGGTCTGAAAGACAGTCTATAAATTAAATATATTACTCCTTAGACTTAAGACTTCTGCTGTTGTTGCTCCAGGAAAACACAAAGACCAAATTTAAATTTGATCTTTAAAGATATGATTGAAGAAAGTGATAAAAGCAGGTTTTGTGGAGGCTGAGAGTTCAAGTAACAAACGCAAAGGAGCTGTTGGAAACATAACAGAGACTGAAAGTTAAACACTGTAAGTTGCTGTACAATCCCAGTTGCTCATATGCTATTTTAAAAATCTGAAACATAACTGTTGCTAATCTTTTATGTCCGATTTTTTGGGTTTCATTGATCTCCCCAAACTATTTTATGAAACTTCTCAGAAGCTGTTGTGTGTTGAAGCCTTTGTTCTAACTTCAAAACAGTATTCTGTGCAAAACTTGGAAGTGTGTACTCCTTTTGACCAGTTGCTTACAGCCCTCTGAGTAAATAAAAAACAGATAATTGGAAAAAAAAAAAAGAAAAAGAAAAAGTTGAATGATATGGCTAGAATTTGGTCATATGGAACACACATATTCATATCACCTACATTTTGACTCACATATAATTTCTTTGGCATTAGAATAATTATCCAAACAGATTTTTTTTCATTAGCTTAGCTGTAGTTCATGTCCTGTTATTACTTTCTGGCACAGGAGGTCATCTCCTAAACATTCCCTAATTTGTTTTACATTCTGATAACTTTGTCATCTTTGAAAACAAAGGCCTTTCCTAACTAAGGGGTTATAAGAAGAAAAAAAAGAGAGATCCTCATCTTTGGGGTATGTTTAATTCTGATTATTTGGGATGCCAGGTTCTAAAGGACAAGATCAAATGAGTCCTACAGAGAGTTGAAGTCATGGCGAGATGGAAGAGCAAAGGTTATCAGAGCAGAAGAGAAAGGATGAAGAATAGATACCTCAAGGTGTACCTAGTGGTGTGGACAGATCTGTCTAGAAGTTGTTACTCAGTTTTAGTTTGGTTATGAGTTACAAATTTATATACAAGCAGTCTATTAAAAGCTGTCATGTGCTAGCATTTTCCCCCATATATCACTTAGAGACTACTTCACACTCCGAGAGAGTGATTTTATCACCATATGCTAGAAATAAAGTAACTGAAGCTTTACAAAGCAATAAAGATGTGTTTTCAGTTATACCGAGGAGCTGGATCTCAGAGTGCCACCCCTGGAAGTCCACCTCTCTTCCAGGGCATCAGAACAATTTGTTGTTGGTCAAGCATGCTTGCTTTCACAGTAAGTACACAGCACAATATTTCTAAAGGACATTTGTAGCTTCATGAAGACTCCTTTGAGATTCCCAGCAAACTAATAAAAAATTTTAAAAATCAAGAGTTCTAAATAGTTTAGATTGGAGAGAAATCTATAGGGCACAGTATATTCTGGATTTCCTCTTAACTTAAAATTTCATAGATTTTTAGATAAAGTAAGTAAAATGTTCAATGTAAAATTAATTATATTGGTTCATGTCATATTGTTGAAATCTTATTCATATATTATACAGCATGCTTTGCTGTTTTTGTGATTTATTCTGCCAAAGGTGTTTCTTGTGAGCCATTCCTTAGCTTTCTTTGGAGCAATAGAATTTAGTACTTCATGTTCCAAATTGTGCTCTTAGCCCAATTGATGGTGATGATGAAATATGTGTACATACATGTGCTTGTGTGTGTGTGTGTGTGTGTGTGTGTATCTATGTGTGTAGCGTTGGGATAAAGTTAAAACATTCCTCCTGAAAGTTGAAGGCTTGACAACATCTACAAAGAGTTTTGGCTACCTGTATAATGTAATAATTTTGAATAGTAAATGTATAGGTTTTCTTAAAAAATTGTATATTACTGTATTTTTTTTTTACATGATTGCCACGAGTCTTTCTTCTTTGATTGAGATCATGGTTAAATATGAGGCCAAAAACATTGGCCTAGAATTCTATACTAAGTGAGCCATAGCAAGTCATAAGGCAGAAAAAGCATGGAAACCATGCTTCATCTCATGCAGTAGATCACTTAGAACACTATGTTCCTGCAGCGGTCTGAAACTGATGTATTTGTAATTTTGTTTCTGTCATTGGGATCCCACAAACAGATTCATTAGAAGGATACAATAAATCCAACAGATGTCACCAGCTTCGGATGAACCTAGCTGTTTTTGTGCTTCTCTGGCCTGTAAAGAAAATCTCTAGTTAATCTGCTTAGATTATTTAGTTACAACAGTAAACTTGTTGCTAACTCTTCTATTTATTAGTTTTTTTTCAACAGCTAGAGTCTCTCTGGGTGGTGAATCCTCAATTGAGTAATTGCTTCTATCTGATTGCCCTGTGGGTATGTTGCTGTGGCATTTTCTTGATTGTTGAATGCTGAGAGAGGGTCCAGTTCATCATGGGTGAAGTAGTCCTTGGAGCTATAAGAAAGAAGAGGCTGAAATGAAGCTAGTAACCAGCTTTATTTCCTCTGATCCTGCTTGAATTTCTGCCCTGGCTTTTCCCTCAGTTATGGACTGTGATCTAAATGTGTAAGACAAATAAACCTTTTCCTTCCCAAGTTGCTTTTGGCCATAGTGTTTACCACAATAGTAGAAAGCATGGGATATTAACTTACTAGGCATAGGAAACAGAACTATAAATTTCCCAGTGTCATTTCTGAAACTTACGGACCAACCATGGTATATGAAAAGAATATCCTCTGTCTGTGCAATATACCCTAGATTATCTTCTTTGAGGGATAAACAAACATTTCCATCTTTTAAAATATTGCATCACTAAACACCAGGGAAGCAGTTGCATAAAATGAAAGTTTAAAACAAAATCTTACATGGGAGTCATGGAGCCTGCTAGAGCAGTCCCTTGACTGGACTCTTCTTACAAGAAATCTTTTAAGTTTGGGGAATGGATTTGGAAGATGGAAGGTATGACCTCAAAAACTGGTTAGGAAAAAGCTTTACCTGATTTTTTATTAGTGTAGCCAGGTTGCCAGGTTCTAATCAATAGGTCAGTTACTCTCATATGATATGAGACTATTGACATGAACCAGTGAATTCCTAAGCAGTCATTTAATATGTAGGACACGATCATAGGATACAAACTATAAGTCAGTTTCTGGAAAAACAAGCTAGGTTAATCTTTGTGATAGACATCTGTGTCTTGATGATGACAGTTCAAATTTCCATGTACGCAGGAGACCCTGAGGGAACATACAGATGTTTGCTAATTTTACAGGAAAGGTTTTCAACCCTTCATTATTTTGTTTTGTTCTTTTCACATTCTTTCTCTTTTCTCCCCCTGGTTATGTGGCAGGAGGGAAGCTCCCAAAATTCATTCACTGAATGAATGAGCAAATATCCTTGGAAATAAGGTCTTCTTTTGCTCCTTTTCTGATTATTTTACACCCCCTCTCTCTGCAAGATTAGGAAGCTTTCCATTCACTGGGAAAGTAGAATCTGCAGTCAGAATTCTGCTACACCATTCAGAAAACTAAGTCAAGACTCACACAGCTTACTTTTCCCTCCACCCAGGGTAATAGGTTTAATGTCATTGTACAATGGAGGCTGAGGGTACTGGATTAATAACTTCAGGACTTTTTGAGCAGAGTATGGAACTTTGCCATAGGCTTATTATCCTCTGGATTTCACATTCTGGTTAGAATATATCATGGTATTTATCTCTTTATTTCATTTTTTGTATGTGCTAACTCAGAGGCATTTCCCTTGTTTTTCTCCCTATGTAGAAGTTTGTTTTGCTTATGTTTTTTTTTTAAAGAAGTTATTTTAAAGGTCTCCAAGTAGAGAATAAAAAACTAATTGAAGCTTTTTTAATTATACCCATACTTATTTAATTAATTCATGCAGGTATGTATTTGTGGATGTATAAATTTGAGAGCAGAGGACAATTTTTCAGGAGTCAGTTCTCTTCTTCTTGGGGGTTCCAGAGATTGAATAATGCCATTGGACTTGGTGGTAGCTACTTTATAATCTGAATTATCTTGCCTGCCTCAGAAACCTAGATTTTCATGAAGATTGTTGTAATTTTCAAGCAGAGGAAGCTATTTTTGAGGGTAAGGGGATTCGTGCAGATGAATAGGACCCTAGGGTAAAGTCTGTTGACAGGAACTGCTCCTAGAAAGGGGATTCGTGCAGATGAATAGGACCCTAGGGTAAAGCATGTTGACAGGAACTGCTCCTAGAAAAACAGAATGTATGTTCATGCCTGCTGCTCATCTCTGGAATGTGTTAGCTCTTTCTGCCAAGGCTTCTGTGTTAGTGTCAGGGTAAGGGATAATAACTGTGTCCTGGTCTCTGAAAAAGTCAGCATAACATCCAGATGTTTGTATGTTTGTGACTGGTTAAGCCCATGCTCTTCAGGGTAACTTTTTTTTTTTATTTCATGGGAGGTTAATGATTCAGAATAAAGTTTATAAAATCATGAAAGATATCCACCCCCATATAAGCTCTGTTATGTAGGCTCTGAAGACTTGAAGGAATTTGAATGGATTCTATACTATAGAATTTTATGACCCAGTGAAGGAGAAAACTGAGGAAAGTGTAATAGCAAGAACAGTTTCTCAGAGATAAAGAAGGCAACATTTACAAGCATAGAAAATACTGGGAAATTAAAAAGAAATGGAAATCAAGTAGGAAATATCAGGCATAATTAAAGAAGAGATAGTTGTAGTGAAAATTTCTGTTTTTTTTGGAACTCAGTTGTGTCATGTGATGTATTTCTGGAAACTGTCTGATGAGAGGATGTTTGGTGAAGCAGAGACATGAGTGGATTTTTTTTGCTGACACAGACACATGGGAAGATGTTTTGCTAAGAACATACATGTGTTTTTCCATGGTGTTTTTCTGGAAGCTGTCTAGGAAAAGAGCATGTAGTCTGCTAGAGTGAATGCGTGAGAGAACATGTGATGTTTGGAGAGTGTATAAAGATACCCAACAGACAGTGGATGATGCTGTGTGGTATTGGTTCATCTTGCCAGTCTTTGCTGATCATCATTTGTCATGATTTTATAGAGAGAAATGCACCAAAGACCTTCTGGTAGTGTTCTGGTAAAGAGGCTTCTTGTTTCTGCAGGCTTGGGATGACTGGCAGAGCTTCATGGTTTCTCCTGGACCAAACTGCCATTGCTGATTCATAAATCATGTTTGCAAATGGACCAAGCTACTATTGCTGATTTGCGTGAACTGAACTGCTGACATCCTGACAATGCAGATTGTATTCACCCCAAAGAACTGTTTCTAAATAGGTCCACATCCTCCTTTGTCCTATTAACCTTTCCTTTCCACTACCTCTGTTGGGTGGTGGGCTGTGGGCTAGAAGGGAGGTTAAAGCATTTAAGCACACTTAAAGTAGATTTTGAAAAATATAAGTCTACAGACACTTTTGGCCCAAATCTGGAAATAGGCAAGTGTTTTGGTAGGGAGGCACTTTTAGAGCATCTTTCTGTAACTTTCTAATTCTGTTCACATGCTAACTCAAACTGTAACACAGGGAGTGACATTCTGAGTATTATGCAAATGTGTCCAATTGTATTTTGAATTCCATTCTGTTTAAATAAGATTCATAAATCTTGCTTGGAATCATTTTGTTTGTAATAATATTAAGTTTAGATATTGCATGGAGATTTTCAATAGTGAGAGAAATAAATGCAAAAGAGACACAATGTAACATTGTGTGGTTCACCAACACATAAAACAGCATTTTTCAACATTCTCTAAAAATATTAAGCTAATTCAGAAAAAATTATTTTGAACTTAATAGAACTTTACAAAAGCACTTGGAAGTATATTATGTGTAAGTTAGTGTAATATAAAATGTGTGAAAAATCCAACGGTAAATGAGCAATAATTTCCAGATAAGGCATTGTTGAAATTTTTAAAGAAATTCATGCTGATTCTCTCAGTTGCCCAGTGGAGAAAAACATTTGGGCATAAATAAAAAGAAGCAGTTTCAAAAAAAAAAAAAAAAAGAAAAGAAAAAAAAAAGTTGGTTGCTAAAGCTAAATGGATTCAGGACCACATATACACACATATGCATATAAATGTATAGATATATACATAGATATATGCATATGTATATGTACATATACATATGTAAATAAAACAATACTAATTAAAAGAGAGAACATGCATTTGGGAAAGGGCATAATAAGTGTGTGGAGGAGTAGAGGAGATATAAATACAATAGTCTGTTTCAAGTTCCCAAAAATTAAATTAAAAATATTAGAAAAAACTTGGTTGCACAAACATGCCATGCTACTGTAGCCAAACAACAGGGACTTTTTTGTTTTGATGGGATGGGAGAGACTGAAAACTAATAAAGTCACTGTTTATACATCCATCCACACACACACACAAATTATATATACATACATATATTTAAATTACATATATAATTTATTTCACAAGAAATATAATGCAGAAATGATGACAGATACACAAGTAATGATTTAATTATCTGTGAATACAAATATCACTTAATATCTCTCTTCATATTAGAAATTAAAACTTCTATTCATAGAAAATACTTATTTTATGATCCTATTGTGTGTACTTGATCTATTTGTTTGTATTATTTAAATAGACAATTGATAGATTAGTCTGTATTCAAGCTTCTTACCCTAATAAGCCAAACATCTTAAAACAAATCATTACATTTTTATTCTCTTCAAGATACATGGTGGAAAACATTTTGCTTGGCTAAAATGCATGACTACTTTCCCCTTTGATTAGTTTATACACTTGGACTATGTGGTCATAATATGACTTTTGTCTGATGGGAATTGGAAACAGAGAGGCTAAGACGTTGTTTTAGGCTATACAGGAAGGGGAGAGCGAGAGTTGGACATTTCATCTTGTTCTCAAGCATTGGAAAACTTGTGCTCCATAATGTGCTCTTGCTGAGTACACGGAGGCTGGGAAAGATGATTATTAAACAATACTTTTGTAACACAACGTCTATATCAAATTTATGTGCATATCAGATCAACAGCACATAGATTCTTTTTATTTATACCCGGAGGTAACTATGTTTAATAATTGTGTAAGTGAGCAGGGCCCCTAACCATTCTATAGACAAGAAAAATGACTTTTTAAATTGACAAAGAGAAAGAGGGGTGAAAGGAGACTTCATCCCTGTTTGTGAATTCTGTGTTTTGGTTCCTGAGTCTTTATTCAGCTTCCTCTACTAAGCAGTGGTCTGGCTGCGATGCTGCTTTCTCACAATGGGCACAGGCTACCGTCCCTGGTGCTCTGAATCATCTGATGTTTCATTAAACTTAATTCATGTAACTTTAACATTTTCAACCTGTAAAAACTTCTCTTTTGGGTGTGAGACAGTGTACTTTCTTGAAGATTGTGAAAGAAATATAAATCAATTTTGTTAATTTAACGGACTGTCATAAAGAAATTTACCCCTTAATTGACTAACGTGACACTGGCATTTAGCTCAAATTGTTGCTTTCTGTAAGATACATAAGTTTTTGATATGTAATATAAGTTTTTGTCTTACGTTTTTAGTTCCATAAAACAGTTTTTAAATGGGTTTTATAAGACAGGGCATCCAATCATGATGTGCGCCACGGTTAACATGCATAGGGCTGTTTCTTATTATGATGAACTGTGGTGAAAATTCAGGAGAACATAAGGAAAATATTTTGAGGATAGTATAAATCCAATATTAATACAGTTTTGGACTGAAAATTGCATAATTTAAATAAAAAGTATAATTTTTGAAGAAAACTATTGGAATTAATAGTGGATCTACAGTTTTATGTATATTTAGTTTATTAAATAGTTTTATTACTTTTAGGTTAGTTTACAAAGTAGTGGGTTTCATTAAGGCATTCTTATACACATGTTACATAGGGAAAGCTCAGAGATTTCCCCCATGCTTCCTGTCTCCACCCCACCCCCACTGACTCTCCTGTAGTTAACATCCCACATGTTGCAACTGATAAGTTTACATTAACACTTCCTAATCACCTGAAATACATAGTTTAAACTACGGCTTCTTCTTTGGTTTATACATTCTTTGGTAATGTACAAATATATACTGCCATAATCCACATTTTAATACCTTTTTTATTTTGTAATTTAATTATGTATATAAACAACTGTAGGAATAGGCACAGTTGACTACAGGTGCCTGTGGAGACCCGAAAGGGTGTCAGATCCCCTGGAAATGGAATTACAGGTCAATGTGAGCTGTCCAATGTGACAATGTGTAAAGTTTTGGTTCTGGGAACCAAACTTTAGTCTTCTTACAGCAGATTCTGAATGCTTACTAAGCAATCCATTCAGCCCCATTTACATATTTTATACTAAGTAATTTACTAAGTTAGAAGTTCTCTGTTCACCACAAATTCATCTCTCTTTCCTACCCCACTAATTTGCATAATATTCTCATAGTTTTCCCTTTTGTATTAGTTTTGTAAGAAACTGTAGTATTCTGAAGTGGTCGTACCATGTTGTGCTCTCAACAGCTAAGAGTGAGCAGTTATGCTTTCCCTTGGCTTCATCAGCATCACTGTTCTGGATTTTGGCTTTTTATTAGGTACATAATTTTATCTCATTATGATTTTCATTTCTATTTTTTTGATGATATATTTATAGGGTCAGAATATGGCCTCTTAAAATTCCTGTATTCAAATACTGACCTCTGAAATAAAGGTATCTTTTAAAAACTCAACACATAATATTTTTTATGGGAATAATATGCAATTATATGATACATGTCTATAGTGTAAAATTATCAAATCCAGGTCATTAACATTTATGTATTCTAAAACATGCAAAAATTTTGTGTTTTAGAGACTTATAGTTCTCATTTTCTAGTTATTTTGAAATGTATCTGGCAAACTGTTGTACACAATAGTTGTTGGAGACTCTGGTTAGTTCCATATGTTAGCTATTATAAATGATACTTTTATAAACTTTTTAATTATTTTAATACTTTTTAATTTTAAATTAAATTTTAAATTAAATTAAATTTTAATTTTAATTTTTAATTTTAATACTTTTTAATTATTTTGTTCATTTACCTAAGAGTTCTTCCCTTAATCCTCCATTTCCTTTGCGTTTGAGAGGGTCCCCCCCTTCAGGATATCCCCTTCCCTGGGGCATCAAATCTCTACAAAATTAGGCTCATCCTCCACCACTGAGACCAGACAAAGAAGTCCTCTGCTAAAAATGTTCTTAGGGGCCTTGGACCAGCCCATGTATGCTCTTTGTTTGGTGGCTTAGTCTCTGGGAACTCCCAGGGGTTCAGGTTAGTTGACACTGTTGGTCTTCCTGTAGGGCTGCCATCCCTGTCAGTTCCTTTAATCCTTCCCCTAACTCTTCCACAGGGCTCCCCAACCTCAAGTACAATGGTTGACTGTGAGTATCTGCATCTCAGTCAGCTGCTGGTAGAGCCTCTCAGAGGACATTCATGCTAATGTCTTGTCTGCAAGCAAAATATATTATCAGAAATAGTGTCAGGGTTCAGTGCTTGCCCATGGGATGGATTGTAAGTTGTGCCAGTCACTGACCAGCCATCTGTTCAGTCTCTGCTACATTTTTGTCCCTACATTACTTTTAGAAACAATTTTGAATCAAAAGTTTTGAAGGTGGGTTGGTGTCCTTTTCCCTCCACTAGGGGCCATGTGTCTCTAATGGAAATGATCTCATCAGGCTCACCACTATTGGACATTTCAACTAAGTGTTGCGCGCACCTCCCGTGTCCCCTCTGCCCGTGGAAGAGAGACACGAGAGACACGAGAGACAGAATTCGGGTATCACCACAGCGAGGCTTTACTTGTAACAGCAGACGTGGAAAGACGCGGAAGGGCTGAAAACAGGAAGAGGCACTGCTTAAATACACCCTAGAGTGACGTGTTCACTTCTGATTGACTGTTCACTCATCACCCAATATTATGCCTCGGGATTGGCCAGTGACTTTGGCGGGCTTTCTGCCTTTGTAGCTGCGCAGTTAATTGTTTACTAGTGGGAAGGACACGATGTCCGCGGCATCTTGGAATGGTGGATTATACCACTGCTAACAGCGGCTTCCTACAACTAAGGCCATCCCCACTGAGTCCTGGAAGCCTCTCACATCCCAGGTCTCTGGGACTTTCTGGGGGTCTCCCACTTCCCACCCCAAGCAGCTACATATTGCCATTCATTCTCCTGGCCCTCTGGGCTAATTTCCTGTCTTCCTAGACACCTGATCCTGCCCCCTTTCCACTAATCATCCTCTCTTCTACCCACTCAATAAAATTATTGAAAAGTGAAATTGAGAGCACATCAAAAATATCATTCACCATGATCAATTAAGCTTCATCCCAGGGATGCAGGGATAATTTTATATATAAAAATCCATTAATGTAATCTATTGTATAAACAAACTCATAAAAAAAATCACATGATCATCACATTATATGCTGAAAAAGCCTTTGACGAGATCCAACACCCCTTCATATTAAAATTCTTGGAGAGATTAAGTATTCAAGGCAGGGACCTAAACATAATAAAATCAATATACATCAAACCAATAGCCAACATCAAATTAAAAGGAGAGAAACTTGAAGCAATCCCACTAAAATCAAGGACAAGACACAGCTTCCTACTCTCTCCCTATCTATTCAATACAATACTTGAAGTTCTAGCTAGAACAATGAGACAACAAAAAGAGATCAAGGGGATACAAATTGGAAAGGAAGTAATCAAGGTGTCACTATTTGCAAATGATAGTATACATAAGCAACCCCCCCAAATTCTACCAGAGAACCCCTACAACTGATAAAGAACTTTAGCAAAGTAACTGGATATTAAATTAGCTCAAAGAAATCAGTACTTTCTACAAATGATAAACTGGCTTAGAAAGAAATGAAGGAAACAACATTCTTCACAATATCTACAAACAATATCTTTGTGTAAGTCTAACGAAGCAAGTTAAAGACCAGTAGGGCAAGAACTTCAAGTCCCTGAAGAAATAAATCAAAGAAGACCTCAGTAGTTTGAAACATCTCAATCAAAAAGCAGATCACACACTTACAACATCACAGGATATATATCACCATTTCAAAACTTCATAGTAAGGAAATTCTGAAACAAAGCAAGACCAAAATCCAGCTGGGAAAACTCCAAACTCTGCATCTCCATGTTTGATGTCCAACTCCTTTTTGCTTTGTTGACTGTAGCAAAATTCTCTTTGGCTGGTTCCATTTTTTTGTTAACAGCTTTCCTCAGCAGGTATTCCACAGCTCTGACCTCTTGAGCATCTTGGGGTCTCCAAAGCAACCTTAATGTTACAGCTTTTTGTCCCAATATCTAGGATCTTCACATGAACTTCTGGCCCCCTCCAAAGGGCCTTGGTCACATCTCCAGGTCTACTCTCTGTAGCACTCCAGGATCTGGTTGACTCCACTCCACTGATGCTGTTCTTGATGGTCAGCCCATGGCATTGGCATCTCCAATAAGCAGAAGTCTTTGACTGCAAATAGGCTTCACCAATAGCCTTTCATAGGCTCTCTTTATGGTACCAAGCCTTAACTTCTTTGTATGACCCCTTCAGTCCTCGGCCAACTACAACTGAAGGTGCAACTTCACCAATGGCCTTCCATGGCTTCTCACAGTGCCAAGCCTCAGTTGCTCTCCAAGACCCTTTTATTCCTTCAAAACCATTACTACCTGGGTGATTCTTACAAATTACCAAGTCTAGCTGTTCTAGAACTTGCTTTGTAAACTGACCTTGAACTCAGAGATCTGTTTGCCTCTGTCTCCTGAATGCTGAGTTTAGAGGTGTAGTCAAGCACACCTGACCTAAGCTTTTCTCTGCTTGGAACTTGCTCTGTAGCAGGCTGGCCCTGAACTCAGAGATCTCCTTGTCTCTGTCTTCTGGGATTAAAGGTGTGTATCACCATTAATTGCTTTGTTGACTGTAGCGCAAGTCTCTTTAGCTGGTTCCATTCCCTGTTGGCAGGTTTCCCCAGCAGGTATCCCATGTCTCTGTCCTCTTGAGCATCTTGGGGTCTTCTATACTGCCTTCAGTATAGGACCCATGCCTCAAGATAAAGATCAAAAGCAAGTGTCATCCCACATCAAGATCTGGATCAAAAGCCTGTGTCTTTCAGTCTCAAAATCTGTATCACAAGTGTGCCCTTCATTTCTGGATTGAAGTTTATTTCAGATTAAAAGTCCAAATGATAACAATAACCAGATAATAATAACACCTAACATGATATAACTATCACTTGTTCAACTGAAAACACATAATCACTAAGTTTAGCCAGGTGGGATTTTGCCTTGGTTACCATTCTCTTAATTGCATCTAATATTCTTAAACATAGAATTTAGCTCCATTACACTTCATTATGCCCCTTTACTACTTGAACAGTACATTTTGTATTTTTTCTTTATAAGCTTGCTACACTTTATCAAAACATCCCTCATAAGAAGGAACTATAAGGGACCATATCTAAACTTGGTTGATTTAAGTCCTACTTTGTCAGTGCAATTAATCTGAATCACTTCACCTTAGCCTCATCAGACTTTTCAGTAAAGGGCAAAAACCAGCCACATTCTTCACCAAAATGTCACAAGAACAGTGTTGAGGCAACATACTAAAATTCTTCTGCTCTGAAACATCTAGAGCAACTCTCCACCCCTACCACTCCCACCCCCAGTTTAAATCACCCTCAGCATCACTGTGTTCCATGGTTTTACTAGTATGGTCCATTAAGCCCCATTTAAAGCATTCCACTGCTTTCCAAAGTCCCCAAATTCACATTCCTCTAAACAAAAGCATGGTCAGACCTCTCACAGCAATACCTCACTCCTGATACCAACTTCAGTCTTACGATTTCTATTTCTGTGAAGAGACCACCTTGACCAAAACATTTATAAAGGACAACATCTAATTGGGGCTGGCTTAGAGGTTTAGTCCATCATTATCATGGCAGGAAACATGGCAACATCTAGGCAGACATGGTGCTGGAAGAGCAGAGGATTTCACATCTTTCTTTGAAGGCATCCAGAAGGAAACTCTGTCTTCCACAGACAGACAGGAGGAGGCTCTCAAGAGCTCTCAAAGCCCACCTCCACAGTGACACACTTCTTGAAAGACAATACCTATTCTAACAAGGCCATACCTCCTAATAATGCTATTTCCCATGGGTCAAGCATATTCAAACCACACTAACTATTAGGGAAATGCAGGACAAACCACAGTCAGATCTCATTCCAGTATTCTGCTGAGTCCTTAATATGCTACTAATAGTAAATTAAGATAATAAATACTGAAAATGATACAGAAGAAAGGAATCTTTATGCACTCTTAGCTGGAATAAGAATTAGGATTTTATGTTAGTTTGGTTGGCTGATGTCTTCTGAGTGTTTGTATTTGACTGTAATTTAGGAGAACTCTTTCACTGTTACATAAAATTCTCTTTTTCTATAGTTTTTTTTCCAACTGTACTGTTATTACATATGCATTATACTTTTTAATGATATCCTACAGTCCTTAAAAGCTAATTTCCCAGTCTTCATTTTCTTTGTTTTCAGGTCTATTTTTTTAATTAATATATTCTCAAGCCCAGAGATTATCTCAGGACTGATCTACTAATAAGCACATCAAAACCATTCCTCATTTGTTACATTTTTTAAAAGCTTTAACATTTTTTCTGGGCTGTTTCTAAGAATCTCAATCTTCGTACTTACATTGTCCACCTACACTTGAGTATCGCTGTAGAATCTTTTGTATCTAAACTGTATTTAAATTAAGATTTTGATAAGTGTTACACCCCTGTTTTCTGACATTAACTGGTCTTTTTAAAGTATTTTTTGTTTAGTATGTTTTGTAATTGTTTTCTTGATAGTTAGACATGATATGTCAGGTAAAATGAATTGCCCTCTGTATGCCTTTTTAATATGGTGGGAAGGGATGGAGCAAGCAGGAAAGTTCTATAGTCTTTTTAAATCTATTTCTCTAGAATAGACTTGCAGAATACTTTTGTTTATCCCCTTTCTTAGGAGAAATAGAGTGATTAGGTGAATTAGAGTTGAGTATTTCTCTTTTGTAAGTAAGGGCCCAATATAACCCAAGCAACTGAAGCTCTGATGAAATAATTTCTATTTGTGTGTATGCCTATTTAATGACATACTATTGTAGCATATTTCAAAGTGTTCCCCTCCTCTCCTCATAGATACATACGTGGATGAGAAAAAAGGTATTTACTGTGAGAATCTGGTTGAATTTGTGGAAGTAAAACTAATAAAATATGTGGAAGCCGTATGGAGTGTCTAACTTTCATATCTGCCTATATAGAGTTCCCAGGGATCCATAAATTATTTCTTTCCAGCACTGCTTCTTACAGAGGTTGTTCTCTTATGAGAGGCAGATCCAGCTGTTTTCCTGTCTGCCCATCCACTATCCTTCCAATCTTGGTCAGTGATTTCCCCAAACCTATGAATCTGTTGCACATCTAAGGAGAGTGGTTGGTTTTCCAGTATGTTCTGCCTTGAACTTGTTTTAGGTCAAAGCAACAGCTTTCATGTGTTTTACACAAGGAACTTGAAAGTGGAAGTTAGTGCAGTGCATTGTTACTATGAATTCTCCACACTTGGATATCAACATCCCACACTAAGAATCCCATAGAGAAAGAAACTAAATGCATAGTCTCTTTCCCAAGTACACAGTAGATCCTTCCAGTGCTGGCTAATGCAGTCTTCTGAATATTTTATCCTCTTAGTTTAATTAACTTTAAAAGTATTAATAGATAAGTTAATGACCACATTGGAAATTTTCTAAAATGCTGTAAGTGTGGAGAATAACATTATGGCAGCCAGAGAGCCTGAGGGATGGAGTGCGGTCTCACATGCTGAGCATAGCTAATGGCATTTCCCCTAGTGATTAGTATCAAGGCTAGTGGTTTACTGTATTTCATGATCTCAGCCTATTCCAACTGATCAACAAAACAGAGCAAACAGAGCAAATCACAACACTGAACAAAGTTGTCAGGCTTAAGGGTTTTTTTTATTATTATTAAAGATAATAAAATCAATGTACTGATGGTACTGTGTTTATGCTTAATTCCCAATCCTATTTTTCCAAAAAGTATGCATTTCTAAAACAAGTACAATCTACTATCTTACAGATTCTATAAAAGTTTCTACTTTTAAAAACAGATCAAAATAATGAAACCACGCATGAAATTGGTGACAGAACTTACTACCTTGAACAGAAATGGAGGGTGGCAAGTGTGTTTATGGAGTCATGGGGCTCTGACGACTCAACAAATCTAGTCATGGACGTCTCGGGAATAAAATTTTTCTCAGTAAAGTTTCTCACATTTATCCATCATCACAGTTATGCTAGAGAAGCAATTTAGAGAGTTCGACACGGATACTGTATTCATTTTGAATACCAAGTATTTCTTCCCGGAATGACCTTCCAGTAGAGGAGTTTGTAATTACAGGAACATCATTAGTGAGGGTTTTTTTTTTCTCTCTCTCTTCGGGAAAAACAAGGCTCATATATATTGAAGTTAACTCTAAATTCTTAAGCATCTGTCTTGCTTTGAGGCTAGATGGCAGAAATTTAATTTTTTATTTTTATGTGTTTTGATAATAACATAGAGCACAAAGCAGAGAATCCATGTGAGTGTGAGAAGAGAATTAATAGTAGCGAAAAAAACCATGTTGTGTTGAGAGTTGGTACAGTGATCCTAGCTATAAACATTGTATCTTTAACATTTTTCTCTGACTTGGTCTCATCTTCTCTTAGGTTGTTATGAGTTTAATCATTTTCTTGATTAAAAAGGAGAAATTTACTGGTATTACAGAGCTGTGATATTTTCAGAAGAAGTCACAACCTTTGCTGTTCATTTCTTTAAAAAGTTCATGTGCTCATGAATCAAAGAAAAGAAATACACAATTCAAGGAAATGGAATATTCTCCCCCCAAAGTCTTTAAAACAAAGTAAAATAGCCATAGACATCAGCCCAAACCTGTTATCTCACACTCGGGCAAGATAACACTCAAGGAAGGAGGATTTTCCTGAGTTGGTTTCAGCCTGGGTTCCAGAGCATGAATCTGTCTCAAAAAAAAAAAAAAAAATCACCGAATCACTGAAGTAAACACACAAATGAAATTAAAAACCAACCAAACAATTAGAAAACAGAGGTGGTAAAGCTAATTAGGGAAGAAGATGAGAAGGTAGGGAAAGGTGAGGGTGGAGGGCTTCTAACACTAAGGATGTTGGAAAAAGCCATGTGTAAACTACTATTTTATAAGCCCCTTCCCTGCTTCCTCTCTCCCACACCCCTCTCCCTGCTTCCTCTCTCCCACACACGCGCGCGTGTGTGCGTGTGTGTGTGTGTGTGTGTGTGTGTGTGTGTGTGTGTGTGTATAAAAAGTGTTATGCAGACTGCTAGGGGAAAAAAACCAACAAACCAAAACCAAAACCCAAAATACCTCAACTGTTTTATTCAGCTATGACCCTTGTGATCTACACTAACAACTTGCCTGTCAAGTTATGGTTATTTATACAAAGCACACATAGTTGGTTACAAAGCAATGCATGGACACAAAGACAGAATAAATGCTATAGACATGACCAAGCTTTTTTTTTTTTTTTGGATTTAAGACCATGGAGGAAAACTTCATGCCTGCTACTGTAAATCTGACCAAGAACTTGTGATGAGAGCTCATAGGCTTTAGGGGTGAGCCTACTTCTATTCTTATTCAGACAAGGACAGGCGGTTTTCTCTAGGAATTGATTTCTGATTCCAGGAAAGGTAACTGTGGTGGTCTGGATAGGAATGGCCCCCATAGCCTCATGTGTTTGAATGCTTGGCTCATAGGGAGTGGTACTATTAGGAGGTGTGGCCTTGTTGAAGTAATTATGACCTTGTTGGATAAGTGTGTCACTGTGGGGGTAAGTTTTGAATTCTCAGATACGTAAGCTAGCCCAGTGTGGCAGTTTCTTTCATGCTGCCTGCAGAGCAAATGTAGAACTTGCAGCTCCTTTTTCCAGCACCATGTCTGCCATGACAATAAATGACTAAACCTCTGAAATGGGAATCCATTGGTTTAGTGTCTCTTCACAGCAGGAGAAACACTAAATAAGACAATAACCTAGAACATCTTTGTCTACCTTGTTAGAAATGTCCTATTTATGGTTGACCACTCCGCAAATGCTCATTCTCTTCATTTTAATCACTTATATGTCTAGGTATTAGCTGCTGTACATTGCATAAAGATACTTCTCTGATGAGAACTGGGAACTATAGTAATCTATGAACAAAGAGACAATTATTAAGAGTGCATTCTGGCACTGTATACATTTAGCAAATTGTGTGCACCAGGTGGCTTCCCATTCTCCAGAAAGCAAGACTTTTCGGAAGCATCGATAGAAAGAGCTACAAGCTGAGGAGGACCTTGGGGGGGGGGAACTGCCTTCTGGAGATAACAGGACTACTGTACTTAAGAAATAGCAGCAGCTGATGTTGCCTGAACAACATTGGTAAATTGTAAAACATTCAGGCAGTCAATATTTCAACATGGATGTGTAGGGACATAGAAACCCTCACCCCTAGCTCAGGAGCTATTTACCATTGATGATTGTTAGGTGAGAAAGGAGTAAATCTTCTTTAGGGAGTGTGGTCACTGGTAGGTTGACCATGCTCCGGTGGATAAAGTCACAACCATCCATCATGTAAAATAGGCAGTGCTAGTTGGGACTCAGTGATACGTGTGTGTGTGTGTGTGTGTGTGCGTGCGTGCGTGTGCGTGTGTGTGTGCATGTGTGTGTGAAATGAGTTATGAACTTACAGATTTTGTATAGGGCACACACACAACACATGCACACATACACACACACGCACACGCGCACACACACACACACACACACACACACACACACACACACACACAAATTACAGTAAGATGGAAGGCGACATGTATAGAAGAGTCCAGGAATGACTTTGGAGTAGGTGTGGGGAGTGAAAATGACTAAATACATTGTGAGCATGTATGCAGTTCTCAAAGACAAACTATTACATTAATATATAGAATGAAAAATAACACATGTTCCCTATTCAAGAGATGGAGGAAACTAAGAAATAGAAAAACTAGTGAAGTCTCAGTTCTCAGAAGCCAAGCCAACTAAATGACAAAATACCAGTGTTCTCAAGTACTTATGTGACTAGTGGGAACATTCACACACAGACTGGATCATAAAAACCAATCAGGGTATGGAAATATTTCTTTTACATGTTTACAGACTATCTACACATTTTGAACAATGACTGAGGAATTGTGGTCTGTTTTCAAGTTAGTAAAGTAATAACAATACTTTCAAAATATAAAGATCATTTTTGATTCTCTCTCTCTTTATTAATGGCTCACTCATTTGTGTTGATTTTGTTTTGTTTTGTTTCTGCCTTTTATTTTCCTGATGCGTGGGAATGAATCCAGGATCTCACACATGCTAGGCAAGATTTCTACCACTAAGTGGACCCCCAGCCTGCCTCCACATATTAACTTTCCTTATAACTCCAAATGTTGAAATTTGAGATATTTGTCCATGACTTCTCTTATAGTATATGAATATTTTCCTTTAGTTATATTCATGTATAGATTTGGATAATCTGCATTAAAATGTCATTTGTGTAGTTTCTTAAAAACAAACAACAACAAAAATCCCACACACCCTATCTACCTGTATTTACCAGCCAGAAAAGCAACAAAAAGCTTGTATTTGGCTGCCCAATTGTGTCTTGTTTTTCATTTTAATATAATAAAATTGCATGGTCTCATTTCTGTTCATCTCATTTTCATTGGTGATAACTTCATTGCTAGTTGTCACAGCTCAATAGTCTTACAGTGAAAGCAAGAATCCAAGAGAAAGACTGTCTTTGTCAAGAATCCCTTTTTTTTGGCAAAGTTTTACCATAACATGATTGAAAAGTAAAAATCAACCAGAGATTAATTCTTGGTTTTGAAGAGTTGTTTATCTAGGCATTAAATTATACATTATACATTTTGTCTGTTAGACACAGTTTATTTTTCTTCAACATTTAACATTGTCAGAAAAATCCATATTAGGATGGTTTACATTTCAGATATGTTATACTTCAAAAAAAAACTGATTAAGGATTCAAATTTAATATGAGTTGATGACACTATTAACACCATATTCAAGATAACTTTATGCCCTAAGTAGACCTTACTGGTTGAATAATTCTAGCCATTTATACCCTCTTGCTAGAAGATAAAACCCTCCAAGAATAGTAAATTATGTAGCCACAACCAGACTCCTCACCTTGGCACACTCACACAGTACCTTATTCTGGGATTGTTGTTGATCCTTGTCAGGATGTGTAATACACATCTTAACTACTCAAAGCACATTTACCAATAAAAGTCCATGGGAAATACACTAGGCGTGCAAAATGTAATCTGGGGCTTTTCCACTTGTGCCCTAGTTCCCTAATAATGACCCAAAAGCTTGTTATTCCTTAATAAATGCCTAGGCCTTAGCCAGGCTTGCTTCTCAACTGGCTCTTAACTCACATTTACTCATTTCACGTACACTAGCCTACGTCTGCCATATAGTTGGTTACCTCGCCTCAGTTTTTGACTTCCACAGATGTCCTACCTTCTAATCCTGCCTCAGCTTATTGGCCATCAGATTTTTATTGACAGATGATGCTTCCACACCGTACATAAGAAATCATCTGTACAACAAACAGATTACCAGACCTGGGAACAAAATCCTTAAGATCTCAGAGTAGTGGCATATGTTCCAAGTCATTGTTTGGAATGCAATTCCAGTTAAAGCTTTTTACTGACATGTACTTTTAAGTACCAGCTGCATGCCAGATATCCAGAATGCATTACAGAACTCAAATATTTCTCAAATATTTTTGAAAAAAAGAGAAAGAAACAGCCTTGATAAAATTAAATAATTCTCTTCAGGCCAGTGAGCTATCAGTGGAGGATGAAGTAAAATACCTTTATCCCATTTTTCATTTCACAAATCTCACAGGATTACTCAGGTCTAGGAGTGAAATGGAACATTAGCAACATTTTTAAAAGCCAAATGCAAGAGCTTGGAGATCTTTTACTTTGTTTCCATGAGTATTTTTTTTTCAGCAAATAGGATATCAAACCATCATATTCAGATGCTGCTGCTGTGTCTAACTCACTTCCATAGAATAAAATAACAGAAAGGGAGTTTTCTTCTTTTAAACATATGTGTTTAATATCCAAGAACTGACTTTATAAATAGAACTGTCTATTTCTAAAAGACATGGGTATACTAATTTTAAATAGAAAGAATTGTCTAAGCTGTATTTCATGAAAATTGCATTATATGTTCTATGCAGAATTCCATGTTCTGTGCAGAATTCCACTTGGTATATCTGTAGTAACCATATTTGTGCTTTGCATGGAGAGGCTTTGTTCAAAGATTGGCCCATCCTTAACTCTCCCCTCACAATTGCCACATGAACCTTGGGGACTATTTTGCTCCTCAGAGTTTAGTGCAGCTTAGTCAAGCATATTTAGAATAGATATTCATGTGACAGCTTCAGAGGAGCAGCCTTTTCTGTTGTCCTTCCCAAGTCTGATGTTAAGCACCAGCTAGACAATTTGTTATAACAAGGCTATGTGGTTGGATCTCCATGTGGACCAACAAGGATTCAGCATATTACCCTCCATGTCTCTGATGACAACATCTCATCTCTTGACCCTTTAATAAGAAGCTACTTACTTTCATCTATGTGGAACATCCCCGTGGGAGAGAGAATGGAGCTGTGGGGATCTTGTGCTTCTCTTACCATCTGGTTAGCAATGTGTATGGGGAGGGAAAGTGCCAGTCTGTTAAAAACTCTGAAGCCCAGGCTATGAATTAAATATTAATGTGGTATAACATGATACATTTCACTAAGGCCATGGCTCATGCAGAATAATGTAGCACTTCTAGGATACAGTTCATGGAGAAATTCAATTTTGCTTAAATCACTCCAGAGAAAAGGTGTGGAGTAGTCAAATGAATTGCTCCTGCTCATGCCGATGTCCAACTCTGTCCATCTAGATTTAAACTTGGTCGTAGGGGTACACAATTAATTGTTCTGTGATATCACACACACACACACACACACACACACACACACACACACACACTACCTATACACTTAAATGCACATGTGCATAGACATAGACAATTTGTTATAACAAGGCTATGTGGTTGGATCTCCATGTGGACCAACAAGGATTCAGCATATTACCTACATTATTCTACATGAGCCATGGCCTTAGTGAAATGTATCATGTTATACCACATTAATATTTAATTCATAGCCTGGGCTCCAGAGTTTTTAACAGACTGGCACTTTCCCTCCCCATACACATTGCTAACCAGATGGTAATACACACATACACATATGTATTAGTATAGTGTCTTAAACATATAGTTTCCTAAGGGAACCTATGGGTTGAAAGACTAATAGAATTCTTGGTTGGATTTTAACAACTTAATTGACAATCCACAATCTGAATACTCACTCAACTGCTTGATCCCTTTAAATATTATGAATGAATGACAACTATCTTATAGATAGTTAATTTAACTTTCATTATTTGGGAAAAGTTCAGTCTTAGCAATTTTTTTAAACCTCAAACTTCCTTTTGAAGACCTTAAATATGACCCTGAAGTATCTCAAGATAGTAAAAGACAGTCTTGCATAGCTTCAATCACACTTCTCCAGTGAGAAGAATAACTTAAATTTTTTGAGAACTTTACATGTAAGTGCAACTTCTATATCCCTGCCCCCCTCTGTCTCTCCAATTACTCTTGTATCATCCCTTTCCCTCCCAAATTCATTGACTCTTCTTTAATCATTAGTGTCTCCTTTGAATGTCTGCATATACATATATAGACATATAAAAATATTTATATACATGTATATATACAACCTACAGAGTCCATTTAGCATCAAAAATATGTCTAGAGATGTTCACTTCGAATTGGATAACCTACCAGGGGTCCCTTTCTTAGTGCAAAGTTATTCTTCTGTTCCCAGCAGCCTCTGATTGCCTGTAGCTAGAAGAACACCTGTGAAAGGTGCAAGAAGCATGACCCCTTTGAGGGACAAGAAAGGCAGGGTGCTATAAGGCATTAATAATATGCATACATAAGGTTTTCAATGATTTCTCGAATGCAAGCATAGTGAATTACCCCTATGTATAAATGAAGCCACAATGATGTTATTGTGCACCTGGCCCTTTGTCATTGATTATAGGAAATTTCCGTAGAAGGAGCAGTGCCAGGAGACTGGAGAAAATGTCTTACTGTTGATCTTCCTTTTATTTCTCAGATGTAAGGAAATGTTTTATAGGTTATAGGTTAAGCAGATTTAGGAAACTTCTGGGAAAATCACAGAATGTAAGTAGCAGATGAGGCTAGGAGGGAGAAGAGCAGGCAAAGTTTCATTAATAATTTAATAATTTAGATGTTGAAATTGTCTCTATCTGGGTCCATCTGAGAGACCATGATCATGCCAGAGGATTGACTCAAGCTGAGGTATCTAACAAGACTTACTCTCTCCTTAGGGTTTCCCAGGTAAAGTCCTGGCCTGCTCAGGTGTAGCAGGCTACATTGTCAGAGAATGTCCTCTGGCAGATATGATGGAAGCATTTGCAATAACTGAGTAACAACTTGTAGAAAGCACTGGGGATGCAGGAGTGGGAGTTTGGAGGAAGGAGATACTCTGTTATGCAAAGATAAACTGGCTCCTAATTTTCAGAGATTGAAAGAGTGCAAATCCTAAAACCTTTATACTAGCGAAATAAACATTACTTTCCAGAAAAAATTAATTATTTTGACATATTAGAAAAACATAATAAAGCAGTACAAGCTTTCTAAGTAATGCCTTATTAACCTAATTAAAAATAGAACTACAAGAGTAATTTATAAGTGACTTTGATTTTAATAACTCTAGTAATCAATGTTACTCTCCTTATCTTATGTACAAGACAGAGGGAAATATAGGCAGATAATTAGTAAATAGCAACTAACAAGATGATCGATTATTATTTGTTTTCTGGATTCAATAGGTATAACCTTTTAAAGATAATACATTCTCTATTGAAAAATATGTTTCAGGCTGGGGAGATACCTCAGTGGATAAAGTTCTTGCACGAGGGCCTGGGTTTGATTTCCAGAGTCTATGTAAAAGTGGCAGGCATGGTAGCATGTGCTTGCAATCCCATTGTTGAAGACGGGGAGAGAAAAAGATTCTTGATGACTGCTGGCCAGTCAGTCTAGTCTAAAGTGTAAGCTTCAGGCCAGTGGGAGACCACATCTCAAAGGAGATAGACAGTTTCCATGAGCATAGCACATATGTGCATATGAACATGTGGATCTACACACATACACACAAATAAAGATGTGACTATTAAAATCCATATCGTGCATTTACACATGAGTTAAGTCTTCTCTTCCAGACATAAAGATAATGTATTATACCAGATGATGATATCTAGAGTCTTGTAACATTTTTCGTAATACATGTCATATATGAAGATACTGAAGGCACATTTTAAAACTTACCTTCCATTGTAATAGATGGTATAGCTGGGTTGAATAAAACTCTGCAGTGATGAGCTGAGACTGATTGATTTTATTAAGAATGAAATAGAAAATCCTGTTATTATGTTAAAAATAAAAATATGCCAGTGTAATATGGGAATGTCTGTTTTACAATAGTTCTTGTAAAATAGATCTAGGGCTTTTAGTTCATTACAAGCCGAAAATGAGCCAGTTTATTTCAGCTGCCAGAAACCCTAATGCAGTTTCAGACAGAAGGCATAAAATTGCCATGTCTGGAACAAAGAGATTTCATCCTATGTTGTACTAGTTTTATTGTGTCTGACAAACCTCTTTGTTCTGAAGGCAGAACATCTTAAAGCTGGTGGGAATCCAGAGGTCATTTAGATAAGTGTCCTTTGCCAGAGTGTATGCTAAGTCTTTCATACACATTAAATTCACCCAAGTTTTGATAATGGGAAAGAGGTTTCATTAAGGGTTGAAGATTGGTTACTACTTAAACCATTGAAATTATAAAAAAATAAATTTAAATTAAAACACATATTTGATATTATAAAATAGAATAGAAGGTTCAAAGTCTTAACTTAATTTCAAATATCAAAAAAAAAATATATACAGTTGTGGTGGTGACATTGAGAGCCATGTTTAGGTCTTGTGAAGACGTGAGCTCTACATCCTTTCTAGGTACTCTTATTCAGTAAGTATTTCCTGAGTTCCTTGTATGTGCCAAGTCCTATAAGCACCAGAAATGTACACACACACACACACACACACACACACACACACAGAGAGAGAGAGAGAGAGAGAGAGAGAGAGAGAGAGAGAGAGAGAGAGAGAGAGAGAGGTACATAGACACACACACGAAGACACAGACGAATACACGTATACATATATAAACATCAACAGATACAGGCACAGACACAAAACACATATATACATACATATACATACACATAGACAAATACACACAGATACATACAGAGACAAATACATGCATACACACATAGACACAGGCATACACAGACACATACACAGAGACACATACACACAGAGACAAATACATAAACACAGACACACATAGAGACAGACAGACACACACACACACACACATAGAGACACAAACAGAGATACCCACATGTATGAACACATACAAGCACACACACACACACAGAGAGAGAGAGAGAAAGAGAGAGAGAGAGAGAGAGAGAGAGAGAGAGAGAGAGAGAGAGGAAGAGAGAGAGAGAGGAAGAGAGAGAGAGAGAGAGAGAGAGAGAGAGGAAGAGAGAGAGAGAGGAAGAGAGAGAGAGACAGAGAGAGAGAGAGAGAGAGAGAGAGAGAGAGAGAGAGAGAGAGAGAGAGAGAGAGAATTCTGATTTTATGGGAACTCACATTTTGAGTATAAGTTTAACTATGGTATACATTAAACTGAAGTTTTAATTGTATAGGTGAAAGGTTAGAAAATGCATGGACGAACCTGAGATTCCCCTTTACTTCCAATCTTTGTTAGCTGCAATCTTGGGCAGTTATTTTATTTCTTTAGAAATAATTTAGACATAATTTGCCATTATACCACAGTGGACCATTGATGTTGTACCTAATTGGTGGGAATAGCAAATGTGCCTAAAGATGTTGTGATATAGAGTTGTTGATAGCTGGTAAATAAGTGATACTATTATAGATATCAAATGGCTTCCTCTCATGTACTTAGTTGCATAGCAACAGATTAATAAGTAGTTTCATGTCTTTTGAGTTCCACTTTTGAGCTCTTTTAAGGCAGTGCCATTTTGGATAAGTTACATAGAAAACATTTTCTGTGTTACTCACTAGTAAAGTGCTTTGTTTTCAATAAATAATTAGAAAAATGAAAAACAGTAAAGAAGAGAAAACATAAAAGGCAACAAAATAAAAATCACTCAGTACACTTCACAATATCTTAATTAAAATTGTGGCATCATCTGTTAGACCTCTTTTGAAATGCATAGTTCTATTTTGGTCTAACCAGTTACTTTCCATCCATGCATTCAGGTTTCTATCCTGAATTCTCTGCTTATTATTGAAACAGGTTTTCTATCATGTAATTGGAAGGACTTTTATTAGTATAGTATTGAATACCTGCTTTACGCATGTGTGCTTCAGAGAACTAAGACTTGAACCTGCTTACCCTTTCAGGCTTTCTTCATCATCCAAGCTTTTACAAGGTAAAAAGTCTTCCTTTCTCATTTTTAGCTCCAGTTGTTTTTGATCCATAATTATGCTTATTCTATAGTATTCTTTATGGCTTTCTCATCTTACATAAATCTTAATAAATCTCTAATTTATTATGTGTCCACCTATGTTTCCCACATTTCAAAATCTATTAATCAGTAAAGTAACTGAGAATGTTTAAGAAGGGTGTGTGTGTGTGTGTGTGCGCGCGCGCACTTTGGGTTTGTGTATGCATTAACATATGTGTGTGCAATATGAGCCTGAACTCTATGGTACTGATAAATTCTAGAACGCTGAGCTTATGGGTTATTAGACAGACAGATGGTTTGTACGAGTTGCATGGGTTATTCATTTAAAATATATCACCATGGGATGTTTGCTGAAAGAAGTTTTGTCCTACATGAAAACATCCCTTGCCTTTATGATACCCACTGTACATGAAAAGATGGTCAGTTCAGATAATCTGCAATACAAAGAAATAGGACTGAGTGCGCTTAGTTATGTGTTTTGATTGTGCCACTGAGAAATTGAAACACATTTTCTCATAAAACATTGGAGAATTATAAAGCCTCAGGGAGGCAATCATACACTGTCTTTGTTTCTAGTATGTTGTGGAGTAAATGTAAAACATCAACAGCTTCCTCTGAAGGTCAGAAAGTTTTCATGGTGTTGATTTTATGAACACCAGGTTTTCTGAATTAACATTCAGAATTTGTATCTAAAACTTGAGCCTATGTGCTTTCCACATGACTGATCTTTCTTCCTGATACATCAGATATTCTTTTCTCTTTGTAATTAATGCCAACCCACTTACATCAGTGGAATGCACATGAAATTTTAAATGAATATTCTATTACACTCAGCTTTTAGTTCTTACCCAACATCAATGAACAATAGTAAGATCACAACCACCTTCTGTTTTTACCAGTTACTGTCAACATGTTTGGAGTTTGCTGAGTTATAGAGGGAAATATTTGTGTGCACCTCAAGATTAAATACTCATTAATTTGAAGATCAGGAATTATTCAAAGTTATAGTTTTCAGAGTCAAGGTACTAAGGTACTGGAGTACTGTGTATCAATGTTATAGGGTAGACAGCAGTATGAGCTTTTTCTTTGAATTTCATTTGACATTTTTGTAGCTCTAGAAGCCTTGAACAGATATATTCTGTAAATCTGGATTCTCAGTTGGAACACACTGGATGTTTTCTCAAAAAGCTCATCTGATTCTGTAAACTGCCAATGAATAGATGTTTCTTTATGATTTCCCCTCTTTCCTTTCCTTCTCTGTTTCTCTATCATTGGATAATTCTTGATTATATCCTGATGTCATCTCAATCTCACAGTGCCATTTTTTATTACCACAGACTATATGTTTCAGAGGCAAGGAGCCATAAGTTTGATCTGGGATGATCACTCTGCTCACAGGGATCAAGAGATTTATGCGTATTATGAAGCTCACAAGTCACATGGGTCTTCAAAAGATCCCCACAAAGTTCTTCCCCTCCCAAGAATATGCAAGAGTTAGAAAGTTGACTTAGATTGAACTTCTCAGTGATGTAGCAGTTTAATATCTCACCCATGTACATTTTGAATGGAGCAAATTTTCATGAGCCCTCCATGGTTTAGGTGGGACTCTTTAGTGATATAGCTGTGCTCAGATTGCAAGAGGACTTGCCAGTGGTGAAACTGGCTTTGAGATCATACATGTTTCTGTATGAGAACCTCCCAAACTCACTAAGCTAATCTTTGACACACAAATCCTTTCTTTGGCTTATAGGTTCTTTATCTATATGTGGTCAGTAGACATTTCTTTATGTCTCCCCAGGAGAAATCTCAGGACTCCCCCTCCACTTTAAACCTGACTCTAGACTTGTAGGCTTAGATTTTTCAAAACCTACCTCAATAAGGGTTTTTAAATGCTTTCACCTATCTTTTAGCCCACCATCCACCAGAGGTAGTGGAAAGAAAAGGTTAATAGGGAAAAAGAAGATGTGGACCTGTTTACAATTTTTTTTTGGGGGGGTGATTCTAGTCTTTGTGTTGTCAGAATGTCAGCAGTTAAGTTTACACAAATCAGTAGTAGTAGCTCAATCCACTCTGCAAACACCATTAATGATTCATTAATGGCAATTCTATCCAGAAGAAACCACAAGGCTCTGCCAATCAGCCCAAGTCCACAGAAACATCAAGAAGGCACTGGAATATCATGAGAACTTCTTTGGTGTAGTTATCTTTATGAAGTCACAACAAACAATTATCAGTGAAGAAGGCAAGATAGACTAATGGCACAGCATCATCAGCAAAGACCAGAGTCAGCAAAGCACAATGAAGACCAGCAAAGAATAGCAAGGTGAGCCAATGCCACACTGATGACAGGGTATGTTGGGTTATACTTACACCCTTTCCAAACATTCAGACATCTTTCAAGCATCCACTCTAGCAAAACATTATATGTCCTATTTCTAGGCAGCTTCCAGAAAAATACTACATGTCTATTCTCAGCAAAAATATCCTCTCATAAGAGTTTCCAGAAAAGCATCATATGACACAACTGAGTCTCCAAGGAAATCAGAAATTTCCACTTTATAGACTAGATGCAAGGATACTGTGGATACCTGCCCTTTGTTCAACCACATACCAATGGACATGAGAACAATGAATAAGACAGAAATCCTTTTATGGCATATGTAATTTTGAAGGAGGAAAAGTCTGAAATCATAAGAGGGTGTAGCAGTTGTTTATTGTTTATTATTTTTGTCAATAATAAGAAAACATCTTCCATTTAGAGTTCAAGTACCCAAAATTTCTTCATTTTGCAATTACATATTTAATGTTCCAGTTTTTTTTATTATAAATGGGTATTTGGTAGCAAAGATACTTGTATCCAGTTTAATTAATTTTAGCTTTAGCATATACAGAAGATGGATGGTGGAGGTTAGAGTGATACAGCTAGTCACAAAATAAGATAAAATATAATCATAAAAAATCATTGTTCTGTTAACACCAGAGTACTTTTACAATGGTTATCCTATCGACTATATTGCTTAATGATCCCTTAACTGACTTAGTTTATGTAAATATGATGTTTTCACAGTTATGAAACCACCAAGCAATACATTTATCAGGACAAACCCTATTGTTAAGTGACACATGGATAGTCACTCATTATGTACATGCATGAGGGCAACACTTGAGAATTAAAGGTCAGAGAGCTCACAATTGTTTTCAGGACTCCAGTCTCAGTTAGGTATTCCAAGTTGGCTTTAAAATAGAGGTAAGGTGTTAAAGACAGATATGGTGAAGGAAATATGAATATAGGATATTGAATATATGGAAAATAGCAGAAAAGTGCTGAGAACTCCTCAGGGGACCGTCGGCCATTTCTCAGAAGACAGAGTATGTGATAAAGAGAAAAGATTGAGAAATAAAAAAAGATTGAGAAAAAGATTGAAAAAGATTGAGAAACTGGGCTGGAGAGATAGCTCAGCCATTAAAGGCTAGGCTCACAACCAAAAATATAAGAGAAATACAAAGGGCTGGAGATGGGCTCAGATATCAATCTGCAGAGCCCAGAATATCAGGATCAGAAGTATGTCTTTTTTCTTGTGTGTGTGAGTGTGTGTGTGTGTGTGTGTGTGAGAGAGAGAGAGAGAGAGAGAGAGAGAGAGAGAGAGAGAGATGACAGAGACAGAGAGACAGAGAATGAGAATGTCCCAGTGATGCACATGTGGAGGTCTGAATTCCAGAATTTTCACATTCTACTGTGAACTCAGGCTATTGGGCTATGCAACATACTTTTTACTCAATAAGCCACATTTTATGAGCTATGCAGAACATATAATTAACTTTTGAGGAGGCATTGTCTGATTATAACTCTACTTTGGATGATCTTGTAGTGATGTATTAAATGAGTTAGAAGAAATAGGGCTTAGAGTGCTATGGTGAGCAGTTACTACAATAACCTACCTCCAGACAAGAGGGACAGTGACAAGGATAAGGAAAAGAAGAGGGAAGGGTAAAATACAATGGCTTTACTGGGGTGAGAGACACATGATCTGTCAACCTGGTTTGTTTTGATTGTGATCAGTAATTGCCCCTTATGGGTAAAATTCATCTACTTCTTTAATTTCTGCTTTCGTTTTTCATTAGACCATGAGCTTTGGAAGGACTTGGGTTTTTCTTTGTATATACCTACATCACTGATTAATGAAACATTCAGATAGGTTGTCAAAGTAAATATCTCAATGTGTGAATTAATCTTGCGAGTCAGGTAGATCAAATGTGAAACCTGGGTTTCAGAGAGTTTGCTCCAGGCAAAGACTTGAGATAAAGTCCACTTGGCTCCAAGTTCATAGGGACCATATTTGATCACTTAAGAGCCCTCAAATGAGTGTCCCTGGCATCTCTTTAATCATAGGCTATCAGACTGAATTTAATTTTATGCATACTCTCTGACACTTTGTTTCTAAGCCAAAGATTTCTGCAGCTATTACAAATCTTTCTTTTCAAATTTACTTTCTCAGTTCTCCAGAGAAACCCCATGAAAAAAGAGTTTTATAATTTTTGCTGTGCTCAGCAAGTCTCAGCAGGGCATATTTATGAAGAGTGCTGCTGCACAATGATTTTGTCTTTTAAGCATAATGCAAACAAGCCTCAGCATTGAGGGAGAGAAAGGAAGATCGTTTTTTTATGCTTCTCTGAACTTATTCTGCCACTAGCTCCTGAATTTAAAGAGACGCCAGTGCTGTGATCAACCATGTAGGATTCAGGAACAAAGGGAAAAGGGTGCTGAGTGTAAGACCTTTGCATTTGGTACCACTGTGACAATTTGAACTATAAGACCCTGCCTAAGAAGACCCACTTCCCGCTACTTGTGTGCCCATCCTATTCTTATCAGGGATCTTCTGCTTTTCCTGCTATATTTCCGAACAATTATTTTTGTTATGTGAGAAAATGCCATTTTGTTTTTGCTTGTTCACTGAACACTGATTCACTAGACATTTTAAATTGCCCACTCTCTGTCAGTTACTATATTAGATATAATGAACTAAAAAAAATGTATAATGGGAGTATAAACTCTACCGTCAAAGAACTCACTTTTTAGATAGCAACAAGACCAAGCAAAACTGACAATTCATGGACTCCAAGTTGGGCTCTTTATCTGGACTGAAAGGACAGGAGGGCATTGTAAGGAAGCAGTGCAGAAGAAAATGCTGTAAGCAAAGGCAGCAGCAAAGGCAGAGCATAGAAATCAGCAGCACCGTCAATTCTCTCTACACAGAAAGTATGATTGACCTGGGAAGCAATTTTACAAAGAAATTGTGATTCTGAGGATAATTAGCACATGTCAGAGAAAATTATGCTGGTGTTTCAAAGCAGAATGAAGTCAGAGTCTAGGGATACTAAGGGGATTTGATTACCAACATCTATTAATTTCTAATGTAGGGCAAATGATGAGGAAGTGAAGTCTTATATGATAATCCCCAAGTTTCTCTGCTGAGCTACATGTAGGTGGTGGGAAAGGAAAATCTTTGGTGATGAGCTGACATTAACATCTGGACATGATGTGTTGATGACTAGTTAGAGATATACAAGCATTCAGGGCCAAGAACAATTGAATGTATACTTTGAGGAGTTTGTTATTGGGCAGGAAGAGTGTTAAGAGAGAGTCCAGGAAGTGTGAAAAGAGAGCACTGGCAGTTATTGTTTTGTTAAAGGAAAATATATGATAAAAGTAAGAAGTGGACAAAAGAGAAAGCAGGTTCATTTAGAGGAGTAATAGGAAATGTAAAATTATGGCATCACAGAAGCAAACCTATTGAAAATAGTGAAAAAAATACATGTAAAATGTCCAGTACATTCAACAGTGAAAAGGTCATTGGTGACCTTTTTCCAGGGAACTTTTAACTGAGTTGTCTCCAGGAAGCAGGACTGTTATATATTGATGAGTGACTGGGAATAGGGAGAATTAAAGTTAAGAATAACTACTCATTCACCAAGACCAGAACTTTGTAGTAAAGATATATAAAAGAAAGGAAGGAAGGAGTGGAGAGGGAAGAGAAAGGGAAGAAGAAGAAGAAGAGGAAGAAGAAGAAGAAGAGAAAGAAGAAGAAGAAGAAGGAGGAGGAGGAGGAGGAGGAGGAGGAGGAGGAGGAGGAGGAGGAGGAGGAGGAGCAAGAAAAGAAAGAGGAGAAGCAGAAGAGGAGGAGGGGAGAAGAAAGGGGAGGAGGGAGGGAGAGAGGAAGGGAGAGAGAAACACACACACACACACACACACACACACACACAGAGAGAGAGAGAGAGAGAGAGAGAGAGAGAGAGAGAGAGAGAGAGAGAGAGAGAATGAATGAGAACACATGGGAACAAAAAAAAAGGACAGAGGGAGGAGAGGTAAATTGTGAGAAAATGGAAGAGTGAAGGATCCATAGAGGTAAAATTAGTTGCTGTGTGATAGTGGGTGAAAGATTCAGAGAAAGAGAAATTGTATTTGGGAGTGAGGAGGTGGAATTTCATATTTTAAAGTCATCTTGGAAAAATGACAGCTTCAGGGTAGTGGCTTAAGGGCAGGTGATTGGTGAACAGAAAGCAAGCTAGCAAAGTCCGGGGGAGTAGATATATTGTCATTTAAGTACATCCCCGAATCACTGAAGATAGCTTTAGTGATGCTGCTGCCAAGCAGCTGTTAGTCAATGTAACTGTATTGTTATGGTTCTGTCACTGTGACAAAACACCCAAGACAAAACCCATTTTCTTATCACTCATGATTTCTGGAGTTTCATTCCATAGTCACTTGGCCTTGCTGCTTTGAGCATGTGATAAACAGCTTTTCAGTGGAGGAAGTGTCTTTACCAAATAACCAGGAAGGACAAGAGGGAGAGGAAGGGGAGGGGGGAGAGGGATAGGAAGTAGGAAAGGTCTGAACAACCCTTTTAAGAGTGTACTTCTGGTGACCCAAGTTCTTTATAGTAGGCCTCACCTCAAAAGTTCCACCACTTCCCAATTGTACCATCAACTGAGTGACCAAGCCGTCTCACCCACAAGCCTTTGCAGGATGTTTAAAAAATTCAAACTGTAAGAGTCAGAGACATCCCTGTTCCTATCATGAGGAGTCCAACAAAAAGCCCAAGTTAAACAACCACGGCATGTATGCAGAGGACTGAGTGCAGAGCCATGCAGGCTCCATGGTTGTCCCTTCAGACTTTGGGACCTCCTGTGATCCCTGGTTAGATGATATTGTGGGTAGTGTTCTCCTGGTATCCTTGTCTCTTGTGGTTCCTAAAATTCCTCTTCTCCCTATTAATGGGGTTCCCCAAGCTCCACCTAATGTTTAGCTGTGGGTTTCAGCATCTTCTTTCATCAGTTGCTGGGTGAAGTCTCTCTGGTAATGATTGTGCTAGACACTGATCCTATGAGTAGGGCAGAGTATCATTAAGAATCATTTCATTGACTTTTATTTTGTAGTCCTGTTTCATTTTATCCCAGGTCTCTGAGCCATCTGGCTCCTTGATCCTGAGCATCTAGGCAATGTTGGTATGGGCTCCTACTCATGGCATGCTGCCTAGAGTATATGCTTAATCTTATTACATCTTTTTATGTTGAGTTTGGCTGATATCTCTTAGAGACATGCTTTTATCTGAAGGGATACAGAAGAACAGTATATCTGGGGGAGAGGGGAAGTGTGTATGTGGGTGCCTGGGAGGAGGGAAGGGAGGGAGGTTGTGGTTGAGATGTATTGATTGCATGAGAGAAAAACAAACAAAACAAAATATAAAAGACTTCTCTCAATTATTTTTGCTAATATAGACATAATGCTGAATTTAAATATTAAGTAAGTTCCTTTTTACAGAAACAAAAAGAATAATAGAAGTAGAATGGAAAAGTAATTTTACCCCTAAAATTTTCAAATAAGCAAATTTGAAGAACAAGACAAAACAAAAAGAAGATAATCAAAACCATAACAATAACAAAGTGGTCTGAGAGGCAGATGTACAGGAGAGGGGGCCAGGCATACTAAGGAGCATACAAGCATGTGTGTGTATGACAGATGTGTGGAGAACACACTGAGAATGACCATATGATAGTGACCCTAGGAAGCAGACACTGACTGATTATTTCACTGCTCTCTAAGTTATAAGAAGGGCTAGGGCAATGAGGGAAGATTGTTCTGAGGCTGCCTGGGGCTCCACAGAGTACAGAAATGGAGGCTATTACATGGAGAGCTCTTTGGTGAGGGAAGAACAGAACATCTCAGAGGGATTGTGTCTGAGAGAGATTGTTTACAAGCAGAACTTCAAAGCCTGAGGATGATTTAAGATGAGAGATGACAGGAAAATCCAGAGGGAACAGGCTTTGAAGACAGGAATAAGGTATGAAGAAGACAAAGAGGGCTGTAAAGAAAAAAAGATGAATATGTGGACAGACTTGAATTATTTTTCCTATCTATGGACGCGTTCCCCAAGAATAAGAATTTGAGCATCTTTGGGATTGTGTCTGGATAGTCTTTTTCCTCTGGAGTGAAAACACATGGAATCTCAAGTCACCATGGGTAGATTCAGAAATGAAGAACAACCCCAAAGAAAGTGAGATTACTCTGTCCAAGTGTTAGAAGAGATGGTGGACATGAGAGGGAAGGTCAGAGAAAGAGATGGTCCTGTGCCATCCTCTCTGACTTTAAACTCTGCATTTTGTGCTGGGCATCAGGCCAACGCTTGTTTCTTGCTTTTTCCCATGCCATATTTGATTCAGCCATTTATTGCATCATCCATTCAACAAGGGTCTAATAATAGTCCAAACTTACTCATCTGAACATTTTATGGAATGGTCCACTACATTCCTGTAGAATTTTTAAGAAGTCACCTAAGTTACTATTGTAAGAAAGAAGGAAAGTCAGCACTGATGACAAATCCTGAATACCTGAACTTACATGTGCGAGAAATGATCTGTTGCCATGTGAGGAAGTTTGCTGTTATTTGAAGTACACAGTTTGAAATACAAACCTGTCTACAATATCAAGTGGCATTTAAAAATTGATATAATGTGACAAAGAACTTAACTGCCACCATGGCATAGTATTGTATAGTACCGTTTCCCATCGGCTTGAGTACCGTTTCCCATCGGCTTGAGTACCGTTTCCCATCGGCTTGAGTACCGTTTCCCATCGGCTTGCTCTTGAATCAACACTGCAGAATGTGCACCATGAAGACAGTGTAATGTGAGGCCCTTTTGTTATTCAAATCAAAGCATATAGCTACACAAAATTCTTAGGAATCTGTCATTTTTAGTTAGCCAAAGGTAAATTCCTTTGTAGAGTTCTAATTTTACTGGTTGCAGTCAGTTAGGAATGTAGACCTTCTTCAGTTCTTTATTATTTTTTTTAAGTATTCTTGGTGTAACCTGAGTATTATAATTACAGCAATGGTTATGCCCCTCAGCTGATTGTGATTTTTTTTTCAGAGAAGAGAGAATAATGCACCGATGGATCAGTTAAGAAGTGGCACAGGGTGTGGGACCAAGTATAGGGATTATAGGTAAACACGGATGTTCATTACTTCATTCATGTATGTATATACATATATATTAATATTATAAATATAAATATATGTTATAAATATTTAAAAGAGTTAGTATCTGCTAAGACACATTTTGAAAGACACAGAGGTAGCTGATAATGTGTAATAAGGTAGTAAGATATAAGATAAGCAATAAGATACAAATGGGTAAGGCTGCTTTGAGGCCCCACTATTATTGAAGTTAGAAACACACAGAATGGTTTAACAAGGTGGTGGGGGTATGAAGTTCAAGATAATGGAAAATAAAACAGGAAGACTAGTTTTCAATCTGAGAATAGAGTCATGGGGGGGGGAGTCTTTTAATTATTACAGAAAGCTACAACTGGTCAAAATGCATAGAACAATTGACTGTGGGGTTCACAGCCTTGGTTCTATACACAATCCCTATCCCTACAGCTAGGAGAACACCATGGAAGAAGAGCCGGAAGACTGTAAGAACAAGAGGACAAGGCTGAGATATCTGCTCCGATATAAATATTTATATGAGACAAGGAAGCTACATTCGATAAATACCAATGATATTGTTGACTAAACAAGACCTATAAATGACAATACGAATTGGCATGCCAACATGGACTGGAGAAATCTCACAAGGCTTCACCCTAGAAATTTCTAGGCAACTGATGGTGGCTGGGGGAGGGAAGGAATTAAGAGAGAGAAAGAGAGAGAGAGAGAGAGAGAGAGAGAGAGAGAGAGAGAGAGAGAGAGAGAGAGAGATTGAGATCGGTATTGTATTTATATGTAAAATTCTCAAAAAGAAAGCAATATTTATGAGTAGATTCCTCCCCAGACCAGATGAAAAATAGCCCATGAGGAAAGGATCTTGAAAGTATTCCCTAGGTGATTCGTAGGATAAGAAATTTCTAGTCCCTTCCCCATGTGTGATTTTACTTCTTATAGCTAGAACAAATGGAAAATACTTACTTTTGTTGATTCTCTTATTTTTTAAATTTTATCTGTTTCTTAATATATTTTACCTCTTATTTTATTAGTATGTGTGTTTTTGTATATTTATGTGTGTGTTAGTGTGTGTATGTGTGTGTGTGCATATATTTGTGTGTGTGTGTGGTGTCTGTATGTGTGTTCATATACATCCCATGGTTTCATCATGTGCTTGTGGTGGTCAAAGGGAAACCTATGGGCTTTATTTCTTCTCTTCCATCAAGTTGGACTGAAGGGATTGAACTCAGATCACCAAACTTGGTGGAGGGCTGGCTCCACTTTATATCTTCTTGTAATTTACATAACTTAGTTTTTATTTTTTCATCAAGTGGAAAAATAAGTTGAACTATCAAGGCAAGGAGGCAACTAGACTTAAATGCTGTAATGTTTTTTAAAATAAAAAATATTTCAAATTTTATTTGAACATGTCTTAGTTAATCTCTGTAATACAGTGATTTATGATTATTTTTATACTAGATCATTATTGAATGACATTTCTATATTCAATATGGTAGATAATAAGGTACATACACCTCTTGAAATAACAATTTAAACTACAGGAATCATGAGTTACAAAGTTTAACTTAATAAAGGACATATAGTTAATGAAAAAGCCATTTTCCTAGTGCCTTGGTTCTTGTTTCATGTGACATTTAAGGTTGTAAGGAGAGGTTTGTATTAATAGCATGTGGAGTGTTATTTAAATGTTCTACATGACCATTCAAAGAACATGGCTATCAATGTCATTTAACATGATATGTCAACTCCATAAATCCCAGAGAAAAGTGAATGAATGATTTAGCTCTAGAAGACATGCTGAATTGATCCAAGATCTACTGCTGTGAAGATGAGAAGGTAACACTGAGTAACAATAGCAATAACTGGCAGAAAAACAATAGATAACATGTAGTCAGATGTTTTCCTTCCTAGATAATTTGCTTTAGACAAATACCATATGGAGTCAATCATTTTTAGAAATGTTTTTGAGTTCCTGTGTCAGTTGGGCTTTCCTCACAGACTATGCCGTTTCTAAAGTTAGCAGCTTTTTTTTTTTTTTTTTTTTTTTTTTTTTTTTTTTGCAAGTAAAGGCATAAAAGATATTCTGTTATTAAAATATTTTCTCAGATAATTTTCTGCAATATTGATATAAAACAGACCTTATGATTGACTTTCACAATAGTTTTAGTAGTTTAGCTGTGGCCATCTGCCATGAAGTCAGATGCCTCAGTAAGATGGACTCCTGATTTGCTGAAGCCTGAAGTCAGCAGCAGTAGTCACCAGTGCAGATGTTCATGAAGTAGTGAAGGCATTCAGGAGACACTGCTCTTCCCTCAGTTCTCCTTATATCTGAGTCATCTCACTTAAAGACGCCATCTTATCTCAAGGTAGGGCTTTCCTCTTTAGTGATCTTTTCAGAAAATGTCCTCACAGGATTTCCTAGATGTGTGTCTTCAAAGGTAATCCCAGATGCCACCAAGTCTACAATCAAGGGTAACACTCATGGCTCTGTCACTGTGATTGCTATATTCATGTGCCCTAATGCCACCATCATGTTCTGACTGCAGAGCCTGGCTTGTAACACATTCAGACACCATGTTTATTCAAATTATTATCAATTTTCTTCTCCAAATGTTTAATTTGGAAAATACTGAAAAGCAAAGCAGGGATTTAAGAAATTAATCAAGAAATATCAAAAGAGCGTTAAAGAATATTAGTGTTTTTGGCCAGAGGTTTCTTGAGATCATTGCTCACAAGTAAATTAGGAAACACTGCCAAGCCCATAGGCCTGCTTCTAGTGGAGGCTTCCAACTATCTGGTTGTGCATAATGGGACAGCTCACAAAACCTTTGTATTTCATTTGCCTCATAAAGGAATTGAAGATGTCAAACCCAAGGCCTACAAAGGCACATTCATGTTGGAGAAACAGAGGTCACATATATTTGAATGTATAAAGCAATGGCTTTATGATCGTCTCTGCTTATATCATCATTGTGCCCAGTAGATGCTAAGCTTGGTGCGTCATAATAAAGGGTATGCTGTATGTCTGTATACTGTGAGCTGATTTTGTGCACTGTTACAATTATCATCTTCCTGCTGGAAGACAAACATGGAATAGATATTTATCTGTGTTCATTGTTAGGAGAAGGCTAGTATGTGTCACAGCAGACTCGTTGCCTGTATTACCGGCTTTGAATTGTTATTCAAGCACTAAATATGGATAATCTGAGGACTTGTTTATTCGAGAAGCCACTCAGTGAAAGTAAACAAAGATAATTGATGAATTGGAAGCCAGGTCAGCAACCCACAGTTCAGGACTCCCACATCAGGAAACCCCTTTCTCATCCAGGGATTCATATCACCATTTATTCCCCTATCAAATATTTTTGAGCATCTACAATGTGTCAGCAATTATGAAAGTCATGGTTAATATAAGCTACAGACTCTGAGTTGACACATGCTATGAATCTCACTTTAATTTTCCATCTTTGGGTTGTGGTTGATAAAATGATAGTGTTTAATTTTGTGCTGCTCAGAAACTCCATTAGTATAAGCTATATTTCATTTCTGCTCATTAAGACAATAAACTATAACATTTAAATGAAAAATTGACTGTTATATGTTTTAATTAAAATAGACAGCACAGAATGAAATAAAATATAATACAGTATTTATAAAACAATGAATTAATTGATAAGGAACTGTCCTGTGCAGTACATTCTGTCTTTTTGGTATGAAGACTTATAAATTAGTTGTTTATATGAAGATATAAGGTCATTTCGATGCTTCTTAAATATCTTTTGAATATTGTAGCACATGACTATGTGTTTGGTCATTGACATTGCATGCTTTCAGATTCTAAGGAAATTTACTTCAGAGGTATGGATGAGATGGCCAATTGGTTAAAGTGATAGGCTGCTAAATATACAGGTTAATAACCTAGTATTAGTAAATTATGTATGCTAAATAACAAGAATCATTAAATGCCCCTGATTATAATTGCATGAAGGTTCAAATCTTATTATTATTATTTTTTGTTTACTTCATTGGGATCTAACATTTTCAGACACATAGTAGATACTCAATAAGCATTTGTCATTTGAATATAGTTGAATATCTACATTGGTAAGTGAACATTATAATTAGAAAACTCAAGTAATTTGAAAAAGACTGAGACCAGGCCTAGTGGTTCACACTTTATCAATTTAATTTTTAAAATATCTTCTATTTATTTTGTTTTTTAAATTTTAAATGTTATATATTGTGTAGCTAAAAAATGGGCTGGGGAACCCAGGGTTCCTCCCGCCATGCTGTGGGTAGTTGGCTGGGAACACCCTGGGTTCCTCCAGCTGGAAGTTAGGCCCAGCTGCTCACTAAAGGCTTCTCCAGGGCTCCTGAAAGCATGGCTCCAACACACGAGAAAGTCCAATGAGTTTCCAAAACAGGTTTATTGACATGGCGGATGGTGGATGTATCTGGATGTGCGCCCCATAAAACTCAGGCAGACCTGAGTTAATATGGAGGGAAATAAGGGGGAGGGGCTGGGGAGGAAGGCTTATTTGGCTCCACCCTCTGGCCTTTATGTACCTCATTAGTATATAAATCTCTCTAGGGCCTGGGGCCTGCTTATCATGCCCTCCACCTGTGTAAGTGTAGGTTGAATGGAGATTAGACCTCCTGTCAGGCCTGACAATATTGCACTCATTACTTTACTGTTGACTTTGACATTTCTTTCCTGAAGAATAAGAGTGATTGCAGGCTTTGCAGTCATATAAAACTCTTAATGCCTTATGCTTAAAGCTAGTAAAAAATATTATTGGGAAAACCCACTACTGAGCTGACTTTGAACAAGAGATGCTATAAAGATGGTTTGGAGAAAGATCAGAAACAAGAAAATTGTAGGTCAGACATATAGTAGTAGGGAAAAGAGAAAGGTCAAAGCATGCTTTGAAAGATGCACTGAAACAGAGGAGCAAGACCTAAGAACCAGGCATTCCTTAGGTTGGTGGAGAAGGTCTTCTGAGGACTGATTTCAGGATCCAAGACAGACCCCAAAATAGCTATTTTTAAATATATCTACTTGTTATGAGCAATTTCTACTCTCATATGAATGGTATTAAAAATCACGGAAACAAGCTTCACCCAATGCTTGGCTGTGGGTCTCTGTTTCTATCAGATGTTGGGTGAAGCCTCTTTGATAATGGTTATGCTGGGTTCCTATCTGCAAGTATAACAGAGGATCATTAACAGTGTCAGGGGTGGGCTACCTCTCTTGGCATGGGTCTCAAGCTGGACTAGTTGGGCATTCCTTCAATTTCTGTTCCATATTACCTCTGCACATTGTGTAGGTAGGACAAATTTAGGTCAAAGGTTATGTGGGTATCCCAAGTCATTGAAGTCTTGCCTGATTACAGGAGATGGCGGGTTTGGGCTCTATATCTCCTATTGCTAAGAGTCTTAGCTATGGTCACCCTCATAAATACCTAGGAGTTTCTATTGCCATAAGTTTCTAACTCCTCCCAGAGATGCACTCTTTCCAATCCAGTTGTCTCACCCAGTACTCTCTCGCTCAGTCCTCCCCGCAGCTGATCTTTCCTGTTTCCATACCCACCCCTGCCCTGTAAGCTTAGATTTTTAAAAACCTATTTTTAATAAGGGTTCTCAAATGCATTGACCTCCATTCTAGTCCACTGTCCAAAGGTAGGGGAGAAAATATGGTAACTAGGACAAGGGGATGTGGACTTGCTTAAACGTAGTTCTTGGGGGTGATTCTAATCTCCATTTCTCAGGATACCAGCAGTCCAGTTCAGTAGTGTTGGGATACCAAACACAAACCAGTAGCAGTGGCATGATCCAGCAGAAACTGCCAGGCCTCCACTGAACTGGCATGAGTCAGCATGAGTGCCCAGGACCAGCCTGGACACCAAGAGAAATTCTCTGCTGTGCTTCTCTCAAAGAAGAGAAGATCAGTGAAGATGAACTCCAGACCAACAAAGCATTGCAAAGCATATGCAAATGCACTGTCACTGTCTATTGAGCCTTATTTATACTCTCTCTAAACATCTGTGTCCTCAAAATAGCACATGAATCTACATCACATGACAAATCCAGAAACTTCCGTTTCACAGCCCAGTCCCCTCCTTCTACCAACCACAATGCCTATTCTATTTCCCCTTCTCAGTTAGATTCAATGGTTCTCCCCACTGAATTTCTCTTGTTACTTAGCTTCTTTAGATATGTTGATTGTAGCATGGTTATCCTTTAGTTTAGGACTAATATCCACTTATAAGTGAGTACATACCATGTTTGTCTTTCTGGATCTGGTTTATATTACTCAGCATGATCTTTTGTAGTTCCATCCATGTGCCTGTAAATTTTATAATGCCATTGTTTTAATACCTGAACAATACTCCATTGAATAAATATACCACATGTTCTTTATCCATTCTTTTGTTGAGGGACATCTACGTTGTTTCCAGTTTCCATCTATTACACATAAAACTGGTATGAACAGATCTGAACAAGTGTCCTCCTAGAATGGTGGATCATCCTTTCAGTATATGCCCAGGAGTGGTATAACTGGGTCTTGAGGTAGATCTATTCTCATTTTTCTGAGAAACAGCCATATTGATTTCCAAAGTGGCTGTACAAATTTGTACTCCTACCAGCAAAGAGTGTTTCCTTTACTCTACATTCTCACCAGCATGAGCTGTCACCTGGGTTTTTTTTTTATCTTATTCGTTTTTACAGATATAAGATGGAATCTCAGGGTCTTTAATTTGATTTGCATTTTCCTGATGACTAGGGCTGTTGAACATTTTCTGAAGTGCTTCTATGTCATTAGAGATCTCTCTGTCAAGAACCTCTGTTTAGATCTATACCCCATTTTTAAATTGGGTTATTAGGTTTGTTGATATCTAGTTTCCTGAGTTCTTTATATATTTTTCACATCAGCTCTTTTGGAGAATACTGTAGAAGAGGGGGAGGAAGGACTGTAGGAGCCAGAGGGGTCAAGAATACCACAAGAAAACCTATAGAATCAACTAACCTTGTCTCATAGGGGCTCAGAGAAAGTGAACTGCCAAACAGGGAGCCTGCATGAGGTTAACCTAGGACCTCTGCACATATGTAACACTTGTGTATTTTGGTCTTCACATGGGACTCCCAACAATGGAAGCAGGGGCTATCTACCACTCCCGGGCATATACTCAAAGGATGATCCACCATTCTAGGAGGACACTTGTTCAAATCTGCTCATAGCAGTTTTGTGTATATTGCTTGTCTTTGAGACCTTTTCCTTCTACTAGCATGCTTCCTCTAGTCTCAATAGTGGAAGATACACCTAGTCTTAACTGCAAGTTGACATGCTAAGGTTGGTTGAGTGATTCATGGGAGACCTTCCCTTTTCTGAAGAGATAGGGTGGAGAAGTGGATGAGGGAGGAAGGGTTAGGGAGGGGAAACTGCAGCTAGGATATAAAGTAAATAAATAATAAATAAATAAATAAATAAATAAATCATCAAAACAAAAGAATTATGAAAGTGTTGCTAGCTATAAAGAAGTTGACTTGGGATCTTAGAAACCATATACATGCTGCGTCCTTCATGGAATTGTTTTTTTGGTTGTTTTTAAGAGAGAAAAGATATATTTTAACTCTGAGTTCAAGGTACAATTCAACAATTATAGACAGAGAAATCAATCATGGCAGCAGGTCACATCATATCCACTATTAGGAAGCAGAGAGATGAATTTATGTTGTTGCTTGGCTCTCTTTTTCTACTTACACTGTTGAGGGTCCCAACAAGGGTATAGTGTATACAGTGTAGGAAGTCTTTCTACCTTAATTAAATCATGAAAAATTTCCACAGGAATGCCTAGGGGCACGTTTACCATGTGGTTCTAGATTCTATCAAGTCTGTAACACTAATCATCACTATTGCACAAAGTTTGGCAAAGTTAAATATCAATGAGTTTTCTGGGAGCATAGTTACCGCTGTGGCAGATATCCATAGAAGAGTTGAAAGACTAAGAGCACTTTGTGAGGGGGCATGTTCTAGATGAGGAAATCCAGTGAGGGGTCACAGCTCTCTCTCTCTCTCTCTCTCTCTCTCTCTCTCTCTCTCTCTCTCTCTCTCTCTCTTGAGACAGGGTTTCTCTGGATGTCCTGGAACTCACTCTGTAGACCAGGCTGGCCTCGAACTCAGAGATCAACCTGCCTGTATAGCCCTGGATGTCCTGGAACTCACTCTGTAGACCAGGCTGGCCTCGAACTCAGAGACCAACCTGCCTCTGCCTCCCAAGTGCTGGGATTAAAGGTGTGTGCCACCACCACCCAGCAGGGTTGCAGTTCTCAAAATTGCCTTAGTATCTCTGTGAAAGTGATAATATAGCTACAAATGGTGGCCCTACCATGTATTATGTCCTCTAGACTTTAATTAGAGATCTTGGTAGGTTAAGTTATGGAAATGAAAGTTCAGTATGAGGAATCCATGGTCACGTTTGTACAAGCTTCTTCATTTGCATCATTCACTCTGAATACATCCTGAAATTACTGATGTCTCTAACGCGCCCCCCTGAGCCTTGCATCCGTGGGAGAGAAAGCATGAGACGCAGAGATTAGGTAGTTACTGCAAAACGAGGCTTTTTAATCTGTCTCACACACGTGGGAAAACGCGGAGAGGCGCGGAAGGGGAGAGCTGAGGAAGGGGCCTGGTTTAAGTACAGTCTAGAGTGACGTATTCACTTCTGATTGGCTGTTCGCTCACCACCCAACATTCAGTGACTATGGCACGCCTCTCAGCCTAGCAACTGCGCAGATCAATGTTTATTGCGGCTCCTAACAGATGTCTATGACCTCTTTGATGCAATAGAAATCAGTTAAGGTCCGCCCACAGGCATAGCTGTCATTGTAACAACAGTGTTAATACTTGCTAGTTTGTTTTGTAATAATGAACAAGATTCTAACACACATGAGCTTTGGTTTTTTTTCATTGTTAAGTAGGCTACTACCCTTCTCTCCTTGGTGTCTACAGGAGAGATGTGAGGCAGCTATAAAAGTGTCTGATGTTTTGTGGCTATTATTTTTTTTCCTCACAGACCTTACCTCAAGAGACTTATTTCACCTTGGAGATTTATTTTTTCCTGTGCCGTTCCAGCTTGTCAACAATTCATGACCATTAGAAAGATCGTTTCCAGAACTAAAACCCATAAAAATGTGCCATTTAAACACTACTCATTAGAAATATCAATCACTGTATATTCTAACCAAGAAAATATCAGAAATATTGTGCATGACAAAGCGTTTTGCTAGGCAACAGCCCATTATGTTTCACATTTATATTCAGGGCAGATAGACTTGCTATTATTTTTCAGGGTGATCACCGACTGCTCTGAGCCAGGGTTGGTTATCTTTCTGCACTCCACACATTAGGATTCCTGAGTATTTTATAGATGTCTGTTATAGCCTGACTTAAGCAAGTCCAGTTATAGACTAGCCAATCGGTCCATTTCCTTGCATTATTTATACTTTATTTTATAAAATGACACAGCTTGAGTGTCTACAAGACTTACTTAAATCATCTTTTTCCGTCTGAATGGTAAACTGCGGTGTGTTGTGCTTGTCACATCAAGGCACCGAATGAGAGGACTTACACAGCTAATTTGACCTATGACATATAAATATTAAATGAAGTAATTCACATAGTTAATCTATAAAGTGTCTGGTGCCTTTGGACTCTCAACATTTTGTAGCATACATATTCTCATGTTGAAAAGTACTGCAACATTCCAGAAGCTAGAAGGAAAATTTAAAGCATAAATCACATCATATAATTCTCTTGGTTAAATTCTTGCTAGCTTCACATTATACTTATATTCTAGTTTCCTCTCAATTGCTGTGACAAGTATCAATGTCAAAAGAAACAGGGAAGAAAGGATTTATTTGAGTGACACATCCAGGTCCAGTCTATCATTGAGGGAAATCGGGGTAGGTATTTGAGCAGCCACTGGAAGCAGAAACCATAGAGTAACATTTCTTCCTGATTTGCTTACTGGCTTCTGCTTAGGTAGCTTCCTTACACAGCCTAGAATAATCTGACCAGGGAATGGTGCTGCCCACAGTTGGCTGGACCCTCATACATTAACAATCAAGACATGCCTACAGATTTATCAGATCTGGTAGTTTCTTTCCATTCTCAGATGAATTTAGGCTATGGTAGGTTGACATTTAAAGCTAACCTAGGATAAATTGAAATAAAAATTGAACTTGTTCTAATCTTAAGACCCTACCAAATCTATCTATCCCTGCTTAGTGTTCTGATTATCATTTTCTCCATGGTAAGTACCTTGAACCTACAAAAATCCTTCCATTTTTAGACTAGGTCTTTCTGGTCTCCATGTCTAGAGCACCATGGATCCACTAGTGTCCACTGTCTGTAATGGAACTCAATCTCAGCTCAGCATTCCTTGTTCTGAGAACATTTGTGATCCCATCTAGGTTAGGCATGCTCTTCCCCGCACATCCTTGCATGCCACCTTTTTCACAGTACCAATAATTTCTCAAATGATTTTATTTGTGCTTTATTATCAGTGCCCCCTCCAGGCTGTAACTTCCACAATAATTGGATACTTTTGTGTCTTATTTGGTGTTGGATTGATTGCCTCCTATGGAGTCAGAACTTGTAGAAATAAAGCAAATAAGAATGGAAAATATCCAGAAAAGAATCCTGAATTTATCACTACCATATTCAGATATGTAATACATAATCTTTCCTTAGTTATTCATAATTTTACAAGAGAAGCAACTTTCTAATTGTAGGAGCCAATGATTTCAAATTTATTTGCCCTCTCCTTGGTAAGAGCAATGACCAGTATACAAAATAAGACTGTCTGTGCCACCCTCCCCCCCCCCCCCGTGTGTGTGGGTATGTACTTGCATGTGTAACTGGGTATGTACACACATGTTCTTTCTAGTTTATATCCTACTTCTGATGTTCATACATGTTTCTTTAGAATTAACCCTAATAAAATAGGAGGCAAATGAATATAAAGGCCCTGAATTGAATAAAATTTTTCTTAATGTTTAGAATAAAAGTTCTTTCTCAAATTAGTTGGAACTAATAATGATACTAAGCTGTTGAGTGTTCAAGTGTGTATTGGTTAGAAATCATTTTCAAGGGTAGGTTCTAAATCTATTTTTTGGATCTAAGCTGCTTAAATTTAAACAAGTATGTCTTTGATGGATACTGACTGCATCAGTCAAAGTATTCTGGGTGCAAGTTATTGGAATATGACTTTGTAATAGGCTAAAGGAAAGAAAAAAGAATCATGATCTGAGACCTCAAGGGGTGGGAATGAAGGGAGCAGGTAAATGCCTGCTTCATCCCCAATGGAAATCCCATTGCAGTAGACCTCCTGACAGCTCAGCCTCCTGAACTTGCCCTTTTGCTTCCAACTCCGAAAAAAATGGCACTTGTATAATTTATATGATAAAAGACCACAAGATTAAAATTCTCTATTAGAAAATAACAGAAAACTTCGTTTGGTATTTACTCACTGTGAAAGCAGAATGAACTTTATTCTATGCATTTCACAGAACTCAACAAAGACTGCATTGTGGGGCGTGGGCTGTGAGAAGCAGCTGGGTGCCTGGTTGAGTATAGGCCTCGAACCCCAGACCTTTATCGGACAACAGACGTTCGGCTCTGTTCCCAGGCCCTGGTTCTTTTCATTCAGCTTCAACCCTCTACAGCCCCTCCCACAGAAAGGTTTATGACCATCAGTCTCTCCCACATGCAGATGAGATATCTCCAAGTTCTCAGACCAAGCCAATAGGCATTATCTGCTGCCAGACCCTAACTCACCCCGAAACTCTATTCAGAAGTAAAAAGTGTGCAAGAATCATCCCGCTGTCCAAGAGTTTCTGTCGCCAGAGCTGTAACACTAGAGTTGTAACACTTGGGAAGAGGTTTACTCTCCTGAAATGCCTTCCAAATCCCTCCCTCCCCGCTAGCTAGTTGGCACCTCCCCAACTGGCTTATTGCTGAGAGATGAGTGCAGCACTTGGGAGCAACCAGGCAGCAGCGACAATGGGGCAGAGGCAGCAGCAGACTCTCCCTGCTCACATGGAACCGTGTTCCCAGCCTGGCAGGAGGTCGTAGTGGGACATCCTCTGGAACAGGGACCCACACTGCATGTATAAAAAGACTTGCCATTACTTTTCAATGGATTTAACCAAAAAAAAAAAAAAAATGAGGCTACATTTAAAAACTGACTTCCTAAAACAGATGATGAAACATGAGTGAGCACATGATGGAACATGAGGTTTGCTTGTGGCTGATGAATACACATGCTAAGATCATAGAAATCCAAATTAAATGCAAAGGACAATTATTTCTTCAGATATCTTTGAATTTCACATAACCAAACTATTATCCCAAGTTTTGGCCACCCAGTAAGGAGAAAATGGAAATTCTATTGATTCTTCTTGAAGTATTAGGAGTTTAGTAATGCATTTTGGCAAAAATTTAGTTGCTGACCTTCCAATATATAACTCTTTGGAATTAATTAAATTTCAAACTTTATCATGCATTACAAATGATAAATTGTTCAGCTCCATTTGTATTTCATTGTTACTTTCTTTTCCACTATTTAACAGAGTGAGATTTTCCAGCCTCCTCTTATTCAACTTCAGCTGAATTTATGCTGCAGATTAAATTTAATTGGGAGGAAATATTAACATGGTGCATTGGGAAATAATGCAAAAGGCCAGATAAGGCTTTATTTTACTACCTGCTATTTATATTTTATTCCTAACGTTTTAAAGTTTCTTCAGTTTTATTTTTCCTTTATTATTATAAAGTGAATACATAATGTGGATCACACAAGTTACTCTTAAGTAACCCTGAAACAACATTGCTTAAACGGACTGTTTCGTTTGGTTATCTGAATGGCAAGTTTTTTATTCAAATTAGCAATATGTCAGCATCTCTTTTAGTTACTTCTTATTCTGACAAAGGAAGTGAAAAATATGAACGCCTTTGTCATAAGATAGAACATGGACATGTCACATGATCCTGCTAATTGCCTGTGTCAGGCAATCTAAATTGGATGTGAAGGTCATTTGCTTCGTTAGAAAGTTTTGGATTGAATGGCTCCAGATTAAACATTTATAGAACCATTTGATATTTTAAGGTTAGTCTATAGCTGGCACTGTGGAAACAGGCCCACTCCTGTGTATTTCCTCCCTTCTCTTGACAATATGTCTCTAGTAAAACAGACTTCATGATGCTTCCAGCTGACCTCTTAAATGGAAAACTTAAAAAGACTCTTGTGGAGGATTTATTTTTTCTTTTTTAGGAAAAGCAAAGCAGAAAGTAAACATTGCCCTCCTGAAGAAAGCAAAACAGGGCTGACAGGTTTCATGCTCCATGGAACCGACCTCAGTACAGGGCTCAAATTTCAAACAGAAATGTATGCTTTGCCTGTATTTTAGGGCTAGACGCAGGAAATTGATAGATTTGGTAAAAACTGAAACTGTTTATGTGGCAGTTAATATTGTCAACATATCAGCACCTGGAAATACCTGGGATACAATCCTTTAGGCATGACTGTGAGGAATTAGATGGGCTTGGCCTCTGCTCTTGACTGTGGGGTTGTCTTGATGAGTCTAATTGTAGTGGGAATTTCCATCCTTAAAGTAGGTGGTACCATTCCCATGGGGTAGGTAGGGTCTTGGTCTGAATAAAAGAGAAAGGCAAATGAGCTCAGGCACTCACTGTTTTCTGCTTCCTCTGAGTGAGGATGCTGCATGATCAGTTCATTCAAACATGCAACACCTGGACACCCTGCTATGATGAACAATACTTTGGAACCTTGAGTCAAAATTCTTTCTACACTAGGTTGCTTTTGTTAGGTATTTTATCACAGCAACAGGCAAGTAACTAAGACTCCTGATAAAGTATGATGTTTTCCATTTTGTCTTTACTTCAGAATTACAAATTTATAAGTCTTGAATTTCTAATTTCCATTCAACTTTTCAAGGTCTACAGCATACCCCAAATCATGGGTTCTAGCTTACAATCCTGGTGACCCCATTCAACATATGACCTTGATAAATACTAGATTCAATATTAGAATAACCTGGCATGTTACTGTGAAAGTAATCTCAGTGCGTATGGATTAATGGGTTATTTTTTAATTTTCACTTAAAGAGAAAAGAAATCCTTCTCTAGTTCAGTCCAACAGACATGTAGAGACTTAGATGTCTTATTTAGCTGTTTGAGCCTCTTAGTCAATATTTTCTCACCCACAAAGTGTTAATTTCTTTAGAAGGTCAATATTGTCTCCTCAAAATGAGGAGAATCACAAAGGAACAGTCTTTTTTTTTTTTTTTTTTTGTCTTCATGCTTCTTTTTTTTTTTTTTAATTTATTTTTATTGGATATTATATTTACATTTCAGATTTTATCCCCTTAATCCCATTCCCCCCACCACCCAGGAACCTCCTATCCCATCCCCCCTCCTCATGATTATATGAGGATGTGCCTCCACCTACCTCCCCACTCCCACCTCCCCACCCTTGAATTCTACCCCACTCAGTGTTCATCCTTCATGGGACCAAGAATCTCCTCTCCCACCTATGCCAGACAAGGCCAGCCTCCCCTTCATGTATAGATGGAGTCATGGGTCCCTCTGTATGTGCTCCCAGGCTGGTGGTTTAGACACTGGGGAGCTCTGGTTGCTTGGTATTGTTGCTTTCCTCATGGGACAAAGGAACAGTCTCAACACAGGAAGAAAATGTCCTCATTTCTTCTAAAGTGTCTTACCTTGATGAGCTTTAAATGAGGTCCAGATGGCACTGGTGCTCATTTCCTTCCTGTCTGAACTTGATCTCACAGAGTGTGATGACTATTCAGTTGTCAACCTGACTATATGTGGAATGAACTACAATCTAGGAACAGAAAGCACATGTGTGAGAAATTCATTGCTTGGTTTAAAGTGGGTGAATTTATGTCTAGTCTGGATCTTTGAGGTGAAAAGACAACACACTTTTGATCTGGTCCTTGAGGCAGGAGGATACACTTTTAATATGGGCTATGGCCCTCCTGCTATATAAGAACATGGAAGAAAGGAAGGTTTTGCTCTACATCTGATTTCCTTGCCTTGCTAGTGCATCCATTTTTTCCACTGGTATTAGAACACTTCTTTGGGATACCAGCTTTTACAGAAGAACAGCTGAGACACCCAGCCTTGTGGGGACCGAGCCACTACTAGATTCTTGGACTTCCCATTGTTGGTTTAGTTGGACTGCTGCTTGCTTGTAAGTCATTCCAATATATTTCCTTTATATTTACTCGTGTATATATACTTATGAGTATATATAAAATTCTCATAGGAGATGATCATTTGAAGAAAGAGAATGTAGGTTGGACAAGCTAAAGTGTATATACTAAATATAATTCAGTACTCTGATCTTTGATACATTAACACATTTACTTCAAAGAAGGAGACATGTCTGGAGAGCTTTCTTTGCCTGATAGTGTTTCCTTAATCAACCAAGTATGCTAAATTATCCTCACAATACCATTCCATGGTTATGAAGAGATTTTGTCAGAAGTTCTGATTTCCCCTCAAGTATTCATTCTAAAGAGTGTGAGGATATTTTCAATTAGGGCCATCATGTCCCAATATAACTATGCAAACTGAATTCTAATAGACACCTGGGATAGGCCTGTGAGGCTGTAATAATTAGAAATTTTTCTATCATACTTTTTATCTTATTATTCTAGGAGTCTAATTCCTATCTTTTGTTGAGCTGAAGGGCAGAGAATTTATTATTGAGAGCTGTCATAATAAAATTGTACAAAATGGGCGGCTTGAAATAATGGGAAATTGTTTAACAGTCATTGGAATTTAGAAGTTCAAGTACAGTTTTCAAGATTGATTTCTGGAGGCACTGAGAGATTCTGTTAAATACGACCCTTGTAGTTCCTGTCCTGTGCCCTGGCCTTCTCCCTGCTCTGTCTGAGTTATGCTTGTGGATACAGCAGGAACCCTGTAGCAGAATTTTCAGAGAGCGTGCCATGTCCCCTTTGGTTCCAAATAAGTGCATGGTGTTTCTATGCTCTCTGTAGCTGGTTCTAGCTCCTGCATAATTAACACAAAAACCTGGTGTTTTTATTAACAAACTGCAGACCTACCCTGGGCAGGTTCTGAGCTCTAACCCTCTAAATGATCTAAATTTCAACCATAGGCCCCATGTTACTTCCAGTTTGAGTTTCTCCTGGCTTGCTCTGCTCCCTATGTGTTTTCATGGCAAATCCCATGGTGAATTGTTCATCACAACCCTCCTGGTATTTATCACCACCTCTCTTCTGTCTCATCACCACCTCACTTCTTCCTTCCTAATGCTTCTCCTCTCCCTCTCCCTCTCCCTCTCCCTCTCCCTCTCCCTCTCCCTCTCCCTCTCCCTCTCCCTCTCCCTCCCTCTCCCTCTCCCTCTCCCTCTCCCTCTCCCTCTCCCTCTCCCTCTCCCTCTCCCTCTCCCTCTCCCTCTCCCTCTCCCTCTCCCTCTCCCTCTCCCTCTCCCTCTCCCTCTCCCTCTTCCCCCTTCACTCTCCCTCTCTTCTCCCTCTTCCCCCCTTTCACTCTCCCTCTTCCTCTCCCTCTCCCACTTCCCCCCTTTCACTCTCCCTCTTCCTCTCCCTCTCCCACTTCCCCCCTTTCACTCTCCCTCTTCCTCTCCCTCTCCCTCTCCCTCTCCCTCTCCCACTTCCCCCCTTTCACTCTCACTCTTACTCTCACTCTCCCCCCTTCCCTTCTCTCTCTCTCTCACTCTGATCTCACTGGGACCCTCTGACTTTAATCATAAGTCCCACCCTATTCTTTTCTGTCCAGCTAATTGACTGATCAACTCTTTTAAAAACCAATCACAAGGTGATGGAGATGTCTGCAACACTGACAGGGGATGCTTCATATCCTCTAGAGAGTACCAGAGACCTGAGAGGTGAAGCACTCTCAGGAGTCAATGGGGGTGACCTTAGCCAAAACACCCAACAATGGGGAGAGAGAACTTGAAGAGTCTACCTCAAGTAGTTAGACAGGGCCTCAAGGAGAGGAATGGGGTTGTCAACCCACAGTCAAAATTTCTGGCCCAGAATTGTTCTTGTTTAAAAGAACTACTGGGATAAAAATGGAGAAGAGACTGAAGAAAAGACAGTCCAATGACTGGCCAAACTTGGGATCCATCTTATGGAGGGTGTGAGGAGGCACCAAGGCCTGATACTACTATGCTATGGTGTGCTTTTAGATGGGAGCCTGGCATGGTTGTCCTCTGAGAGGCCCTACCAGCAGCTGAGTGAGACAGAAGCAGATACTTAAACCCAACCAGAGATGCCTACAATTGAATTAGGGGAAGGACTGAAGAAGATGAAAGGGAGAATGACTCCATAGGAAGACCAGAAGTCTCAACTAACCCAGGTCCCAGGGAGCTCCCAGAGACTGAGCTACCAACCAGGAGCATACACAGATTGGTCCAAAGCCCCTGGTACATATGTAGCAGAGTTCTACCTGGTCTGGCCTCAGGGGGAGAAGATGCACTTAATTCTCTAGAGCCTTGAGATCCCAGAGAAGAGGAAGGCCTAGTGTTCTGGGAAGCACCCTCTCAGAGGCAAGGGGAGGAGGAATGGGATGAGGAAATGTGGGAGAGGGGACAGAGGGGGACAATGACAGGAATGTAAATAAATAAAATAATTTAAATTAAAAAATAACAACACCAAAATTTGGCCTGTACTCAACTCTTTGCCAGTGTAGAAATCAGCATTTGAATAATATAAGGATAATGTTTATACAGTGCACAAAACAGCATTCCAACAGAGCCTAGTACCTTGACCCAGCCTTCTTTGTTTTTCCTTTTTTTTTTTATTGGATATTATATTTACATTTCAGATTTTATTCCCTTACCCCATTCCCCCCACCACCCAGGAACCCCCTATCCCATCCCCCCTCCTCTTGCTTCTATGAGAATGTGCCCCCACCTACTTCCCCCGACTCTCACCTCCCCACCCTCAAATACCGCCCCCCCCAACTCGGTGTTCAGCCTTCATGGGACCAAGGATCTCCTCTCCCACCTATGCTGACAAGGCCATCCTTCCCTACATATACAGATGGAGTCATGGGTCCCTCCCTATGTGCTCCCAGGCTGGTGGTTTAGACCCTGGGAGCTCTACTTTGTTGGTACTGTTGCTCTCCTCATGGGGACACAAACACATTCAGCTCATTCAGTCTTTTCTCTAACTCCTCCATTGAGAACCCCTTGATCAGATCAATGGTTAGCTGTGAGCATCTGCCTCTGAATATGTCAGACTCTGGCAGACCTCTAAGGAGACAGCTATATCAGGCTCTTGTCACCATGGACTTCCTGACATCCACATCAGCGTCACCTTTGGTGACTGTAAATGGAATGAATACCCAGGTGGAATGGTCTCCAGATGGCCGCTCCTTCAGTTTCTGCCCCACACTTTGTCTCCATATTTGCTCCCTTGATTATTTTGTTACTCCTAAGTAGGACCGAGGCATCCACACTTGGTCTTCCTTCTTCATGAGCTTCATGTGGTCTGCGAGTTGAATCTTGGCTATTTCAAGCTTTTGGGCTAGTATCTGCTTGTCAGTGAGTAGATACCATGTATGTTCTTTTGTGATTAGGTTACCTCACTCAGGATGATATTTTCTAGTTTCATCCATTTACCTAAGAATTTATCAAATTCATTATTTTTAATAGCTGAGTAGTACTCCATTGTGTACATGTACCACATTTTCCGTATCCATTCCTCTGTTGAAGGACATCTGGGTTCTTTCCAGCTTCTGGCTATTATAAATAAGGCTGCTGTTAACATAGTGGGGCATGTGTCCTTGTTATATGTTGGAGCATCTTCTGGGTATATGCCCAGGAGTGGTATAGCTGGGTCCTTAGGTAATGCTATGTCCAGTTTTCTGAGGAACCACCAGACTGATTTCCAGAGTGGTTGTACCAGCTTGCAATCCTACCAACAATGGAAGAGTGTTCGTCTTTCTTCATATTCTTGCCATCATCTGCTATCACCTGAGTTTTTGATCTTAGCCATTCTGACTGGTGTGAGGTGGAATCTCAGGATTGTCTTGATTTGCATTTCTCTGATGACTAAGGATGTTGAGCATTTCTTAAGGTGCTTCTTGGCCATTCGAGTTTCCTCTGTTGAGAACTCTTTGTTTAGCTCTGTACCCCATTTTTAAATAGGGTTATTTGGTTGTCTGGAGTCTAATTTCTTGAGGTCTTTGTACATATTGCATATTAGCCCTCTATCTGATGTAGGATTGGTTAAGATCTTTTCCCAATCTGTTGGTTGCCTTTTTGTCCTATTGATAGTGTCCTTTGCCTTACAGAAGCTTTGCAATATTATGAGGTCCCATTTGTCAATTCTTGATCTTAGAGTATAAGCCATTGGTGTTCTGTTGAGGAACTTTTCCCCTGTGCCTAGGTATTCAAGGGTCTTCCCCATCTTCTCTTCTATTAGTTTCAGTGTATCTGGTTTTATGTGAAGGTCCTTGATCCTGTTGGACTTGAGCTTTGTACAAGGGGAAAAGAATAGATTGAGTTTCATTCTTCTACATGCTGACCTCCAGTTGAACCAGCACCATTTGTTGAAAATGCTGTCCTTTTTCCACTGGATGGTTTTAGCTCCTTTGTCAAAGATCAAGTGACCATAGGTGTGAGGGTTCATTTCTGGATGTTCAACTCTATTTCATTGATCTTCCTGTCTGTCTCTGTACTAATACCATGCAGTTTTTATCACTATTGCTCAGTAGTACACTTTTAGGTCAGAGCTGGTGATTCCCCCAGAAGTTCTTTTATTGTTGAGAATAGTTCTTGCTATCTGTTTTTTGTTTTGTTTGTTTGTTTTTTGGTATTCCAAATGCATTTGCAAATTGTTCTTTCCCAGCCTTCTTATGTGTCACCTCTTTTCTTTAAAAATGGAAAGTATCTTCTGCTGAGCATCTTTGTTGTTCTGTTAACTGTAGATTGAACCCCAGAAGTCCAATAGCCTTTCTTCTTTTTGTCTAGGCTCCATCCTCTTCAGTTTAAGATGGCAGTATTTCTGCTGAAGGGTTTAGTGCTATCCCACATTTCAGTATTTATTTTCTAGGGCTGTTTTAGGTACTAAAAACTCAGTGCCATATCCCGGCTCATATTTATTGTCTCACTTTTGAATAGTAGACATAACAAGTATCAGAGTTATTTTTTTTCTGAGGGGAATAAAGAAACACCATGGACTTGGGTCTGTTCTCTGTAATTCCAGTATCAAAGCCTCATTCTCTAGTGTGACTGAGTTTAAACAGATGGCCGAAGGATGCCATTAAGCTTAAATGAAGTACTGAGAGTGGAGGCATAATTCCACAGGACAGGTGGCTTTCTCAAAAGAGAAATCCCTCTAGCTCGCTGTGTCTCTGTCTCTCCCTCTCTCTATTTCCTTCTCTTTTCTTTCTCCTTATTTTCTCCCTTTCTTCTAAGAAGGTATCATGATGGGATACATAATGAAGATGCACATCCCTAAACCAGGAAGAAAGACCTAGCAGAAACTGAATCTATTGTTACCGTATAATTTTGGATTTTGGGGGCTCCAGAATTTCAATACCATACATTTTTTGTATTTTTGTTCTTTATGCCTCTGAGTTTATAGTATTTTGTTATGACACTCCAAGCTAATACAGGAAAATATTATTCTTTGTGTCTTCTCTCTTTGGCTAAAGTTGCAAATTATCCTTAGTGTTTATTTATTGTAGATCTTCAGTCTGTCTCTGCCTTTGTTGTTTTTGACTGTTTCTCTTTTTATAAGGGTTCTAGTAATTGTATAAGAACTTATTCTAACTCACTCTTCTTAGTTTGGTAGCATTTGCAAAGAACCTGTTTATACAATGACAATGTTTAAGTCCATATATTTTTCCTTTGGGCCTACTACTACGACTTGGGATGAATTCTATTTAATTATTTGGCTTCTGAAATTTAACTTTACTAGGATCATCTCAAGGACCAGCATGTATATTTCGCAGCCAAGAAAAGACATTCCGTCAACAGATTATTTTGCATTATTGAACTCAACAATAAAGCAGCAGTGTACCAGCTTTAAAAATGGCCATGACTTACATATTGAAAGGAAAAATTGACTCGTGCCAAAATATGGAAAACCTGGAAGAGAAAAATAACAAACTCATTGAAATGAAATAAATGAGCACTCCAAGTGGCAAGGATTAAAACTTGTGGACATCCTGGTAATTCTTCTTCTTAACTTTGCCTTGATGCACACTCTTTCCACAGTACACATTGTGAAGTAAGACCACCTACTTGTCCTTTACAGTGTGTGTAATGGTTACCTGAAGAGGCACAACAGAACAATGATAGCACTATGCATTTACCTCAAACATTGAGGGCCATTGGAAAAAGAAGGGAGTGACCAATACTCTTTCTTTTATAGGATATTCTTCATGGAATTTTGTAAAGTTTCTCATTGAATGACTTTCTATGCATGTGAGGAAATATGGATAGAGTCCAATTTTAGTATTAAACTTCATGCAAAAAAATTTCTCAAGCCTTGTGTACTTTATGTGAATTGCTTCTAGTGTTTTATGTCCTTAAGAAACAAACAAACAAACAAATGAAGCCCCCCCCCCCAAAAAAAAAAAAAGAACCAGATCTTGATGTGCTTAGCATTGTACTTTGGAAACTTTCTACCAGATGCCAACTTGACTTCCATTTTCTGTTTTAGCCACACTGAATTTCTGCTTTAAACCTAGCAAAATAACAGCAAGAAAAAGTCGTCTCACACTTTATGTCTTGACTTTTGTTCTGTAAGAAAAATTATTACTCTCCCTTTCACACATTACTGCCACCTCCTCATATCCTAATTAGGCTGGCAGTCAAGTTGATATAGTTATCCTCTGGTCTTTCTAGATGAATAGGATGTCCCTAAAAATGTGAAGACTTATGATAAACTTGATATTCCTGTTGGAGCTGTAGAAAGTAACTCTGTGGATGTGGCATTTTGACTTTCAGGGGTTTGAAGTTGTGCTGACATGAATTCATGTATGTTGAATGTGATATTTAGAGTCAGTATTGCACTTACTGCAGTTTTCCAAGAAAATAAGCACAACTTGGGCTGTTTGATGGTTAGTGTTCATTTTGACATATAAACAAAACAAGTATGGGATTAATGAAGTCTTAAGGGGCAGGAGAGAAGCTTCAAGGTTAAAAGCACTTGCATTTGCAGAGAATTTACATTTGTATTCCAGTATTAGCATTCATCTTAAAACTGCCTAGTTCCAGGGAGTTTGATAAACTCTTCCTGGACACTGCACTCGCACCCAAACATACATGTAGACCAAGCAATCACACACATAAAATTAAAAAAAAATTAAAATAATTGTTTCAAATGTTTTATTAGTTATTTTGTTATTTAACTTTAGTTTCTAAAAAGTCACAATTTATCCAGTAGACAGATAGAGCACGTACAGAAATTGAAGGGTTCAGAGTTGTGAAGTTCGAGGATTTTAGGTGGAAATAGATGTTTAACTGAGCTTTAGGCTAGGGATACTTGGTTTCACTCTTCTATTTTTATTTTCATTTTTAAATTGAAATTCAAATATAATTAGAAGATTTTATCCTTTCTCTTTTCCCCTTCAACCCTTCCCAGTTAGCTCTCTTGCTCTCTCTCAAGTTCACCTCTATTTTCTTAATTATTATTTATATTAAATATGTATGTATATAAAGTCATAAAGATATAAACACAACCTACTAAGTCTGTATAATATTTCTTGCATGTATATGACTTCAGGGCTGACCAATAGACATTTAATTGTTGTTACATCACTCTTTATTAAACAAGTACCCATTGAGCCTATTTTCATGGTACCTAATTTGTAGTGGGCTGGCCTAATGCTGCTTATATTCTAATGTTAATTTGGAAGCCCCAAGCCTGATTACTCCAAAGATGAGAGAGTCTGCATGTAAGACACTGACTAACCCTGCCCCCAGTTAATTGTGATTGGTAAATAAAGATGCCAACTGTTTATATATAGGCTGAAGGGACATAGGTGGGGTTGAGGTTTTACAGGCTTGGAGAGAGAGGACCATGAGGCTGGAAGAAGGAGAAAGAATAGGTGTAGGAGAGAAGAAGGAGAAGTAACTATGGGTTAAAAGAGAGGAAAGTATAGCCCTGGGTGTTGCCCAATTGGAGCTAAGAGTAGCTCAGTTGAAACAAAGTAAGTAATAACTCAGGGTTATTGATGGGAAAGTAGATTCTAACATCATGGATGGCTGGCAGCTCTCCAGCTATTGTACTGCTTAAGTTATATTGTAAATATAAAGGCTGAGTATGTTTTTCTTCTGGGAGCCCAATGAACAAGGCTGGCTAGAAGCCCCAGGCCAGGATTTTAAATTCTTTTTAACACTTATTCTTATAGGAAAAATTATAGTCTTAACCAGAAAGTGTGCTCAATTGCAAATACTGTATCTAAGTTTTTCAGCAAACAGTCCAGTTGATATTTACCCTAAAATGTGCTCAATTGCTGATATTTGCTTTCTATTCTTAGAACACACATACTGCTTGATACATGAAAAGGATGGGGAGATAAGGTAACCCTATACGAGAAGCTTGAGGTCACAGAAGCCAGGAGAGCTAAGAGACTTTTTTCAAGGTAAACATATCTGCCTGACAGTACAGAATGGACAAGAATCAAATTCTGATTCCTCTTTCAGAGACATGTCCTGAAGACATTCTTTCCTGGAAGTGGTGAACTACTTAATTTATAAAATAAGAGAAAAAGTGATGTCAAGCCCAAGCTACTGTCTGAATATTTCATGAAAATTCCTGTTTATTGCTACAATCATCGTGATCATTATCTGCTGGATAAACTCTAGTGGGGTTTGATTATCATTTTGCTTCTCTCCATCCTTGCAGTGTCTCATCATTTTGGCAAACTTGTGAAGAACTTCCTTTTTCCTCTGTACCTGGAGAAGTTTATTACCACTTACATCCAGAACAGAGTCATACATTCTCAAGGCTAACCTTCTGGAAGCTTGTTCCAACTTAAGTTCCTGGAGTCAGTCATAGAAGTTAGTCATAAACCACGTTCTCTTTAGAAAGCTTAGGGTGTAGATGCCCACCCATCACGTGGCTAGGTTTGTCAGAAGAGACCCAGAGGTTTGCCCACACTGTGGCCTGCATACAACAGGAGTCACTAAGATGTGCAAGTATGTGGTGGAGAGTTGGGAGAGAAAGTGAAGCAGAATGGTTTGAGCACTATGAAGAGAGGTGGAACTGGAGATAAATGTGAGGATGGAGAGTAGCCACCTGTAGCAGACAGCCTGATACAAGTGGACTGCCCTTGACACTTGAGGCCATGGTGAAGTTCCAGCCCTCGCTGCTGCCCAGGGCCCTGCCTGGGTTTATGGCCATGCAGAAGTAAGGGTCTATGTTGATATCTGTGATTCTTTCCCTCACCTGATCCAGCATTTGGGAGAATGGGCCCTTCACCTGGTCTGGACACACAGTAGGGCTGGCCCTGGTGGCTTGGGTGCTGTTGAGCCTATCCTGAGGGCATAGAAATAGGAAAGCTGGTCTTGCCTCTTGCTGGCAGTCAGAAGTGCTTGAGAGCTTGCCCTGATAGTGTGGGTGTGAGAAGATCTAAGATGAGTGACAAATGAAGTGTTGCAAGAGTAACTATGAAAGCACCATGTTCCTGTCCACTGAGTCTCACTTTTATTCTCTCCAAATATCAAGTGTCCTCCCATGGGTCTTGCCTCAGCAAAATATCAATCAAGTCTGCATCACATGACACATCCAGAAACTTCTACTTCAAATATCTTTCAACATCAGTGGACTCAGTTCCCAATTAAAAGACACAGGTTAGCATATTGCATGAGACAATAGGAATCTACCATGGAGAATGGGCAGATAACCATATTCTTCATGCCTGTGTTCCCATTCACAATGGAATTGTGATTGTAACTTATCTTAAGTGACCTAATGTTTCAGTATGGTAACAAGGCACTCTCATTATAAGAGGCCAATTTTCCTTTAGGATAGCGTTTAAAGAAATACAGACAGGTAAGTAAATAGCCAATAAAATAGTCTGATAAATTCTGTAACATAAGTACTTAAAAGATATCCTGAGAGTTTAGGGGGTGGGAATTAGAATTTTGAGGTAATGATGAATGAGAAAGACACAGTGCATTTCACATGAGGGAGTGGCATGCTGTGGGTTTTAATTTGAACAAGTTCACTTTGGTTACCATCCTTAGGGCAGACAAAAGAAGCATAGCTGGAAAATTATTTTTGGAGCTGTTTCTGTTGATAATGCTCAGACTCACTGAGTGCTAACAACATGTCAGGCACGCTTCAAAGTACATTGCCTATATTCAATGCATTTAGTTCTCCTAGGAATCTAGTGAGGCAGGTCGCCATTTTACTTTATTATTCTGTTTTATAAGTAAACTAAAGGGCAAGGAAGTGTCTGGCCTAACAGAAGGAGGTCTAATCTCCCTTCTACCTTCACCCTTCAGTCACATACACTGGTGGAAGGCAAGATACAGGCCCCAGGCCCTAGAGAGATTTACATACTAATAAGGTACCTGAAGGCCAGAGGGTGGAGCCAATTAAGCATTCCTCCCCAGTCCCTCCCCCCTCTTCCCCTCCCTATTTAACTCAGGTCCATCCTGGATTTTATGGGGAGCGCATCTAGATCCATCCACCATCCACCATGCCAATAAACTGGTTTTGGAAACCCAAGGACTTCCTCGTGTGTTGGGGCCGCTCCTTGAGGAACCGTGGAGAGGCCTTTAGTCAGCAGCCGGGCCTAACTTCCAGCGGGAGGAACCCAGAACATTCCCAGCCGACTACCCACAGACCTGCGTGGCAGGAGGAACCCTGGATTCCCCAGCCATTTTTTTTCCCTATAAGGTAGTATGTTTCTAATTCATACTGTCGGTTGGTCAGAGGGTACGGGAATGGAATCCAGAGAGTCTGGGTGCAGAACTCATGCTCTAAAGCAGGATGATGTAAAATAACCCAGGAAGATGTTAGTGACAGTGAACAAATGACATCAGTCTCAGAAACGAGTAGTGAATAGTGGTTGTTTATATAAAATGGAGGTAGAATCAGTAGGGTTTGATGCTTGACTTTATTAGAGGCTAAGGAAAAGTAAATAAGTGTTAAATATTTGGCTTTGTAGTTTTGGTGGTTAGGTAAGCTTTCCTGAAATTATGATCATAAGAAAAAGTCTGATTTTTGTGGAGCAGAGAGATGATGGTAAGAAATTTGTGTTTATAGCTGTCAAACATCATCATCACCACCACCACCACCACCACCACCACCACCAACAACAACAACAACAACAAGATAAACCAAGGCCTACATCAAAAGCAATGAAATGATTCTTAATTATATTCTGCTATACCATATATTGGTGTCTTGTGCAGTTGTCATCAGAGAGGCTTCTTACAGCACCAGATGGGATCAATGCAAAGACCCATAGTCAGATAGAGAGATAGAGATGAGAGAGAGAGAGAGAGAGAGAGAGAGAGAGAGAGAGAGAGAGAGAGAGAGAGAGAGAGAATTGGAATTTTCCATTGGGTCTCTTTCCTTGGAGTGCTTGGGAAACTCTGTGGAAGAGAGGAAGGAAAGATTGTTGGAGTCAGAGGGAATAGACAACAACAGGAGAACACAGTGACAGAATCAACTAAGCAGGACTCACATGGGCTCCCAGAGACTGAAGTAGCAAGCACAGGTCCTACATGAGTTCACAACAGGTCCTCTGTGTATAGGTTATAGACATTAGCTTGGTGTTCTTATAGGCCCCTAACAGCAGTATCAAGTGTATCTATGACTTTTTTTTTGGCTGCTCCTGAGTCTATTTTCCTTCTATCAAGTTGTCTTTGCAGCTTTAATATGAGGGCTTTTGCCTTGTCCTATTGTCCCCTGTTTTGTCCTGTCTGGCTGCTGTCTCTTGGAGACCTGATCTTTTCTGAAGAGGAATTGGTAGGGAATTGATCTTGGGCAGAGAGAGGTGTGTGAAAGGTAAAAGGAGAAGAGAAAGGGGAAACTGTGGTTGAAATGTATTGTATGAGAAAGGAATCTAAAAAGTTATTTTTAGTGGGCATTCAAGACCCAGATGAGTCTTTACATAATAGCTGGTATGTTGTCAGATCCTCCCCTCACCCCCAATACCTGCTAGTCACCTAGTTACAAACCCACTAAGCATCTGCCTCTTGTGTGGTGTCTGACAAGAACTTTCAACCCTGAGACTGAACACCAATCAACTGAGATAAAATGTAATAGGTTAGAATAATACCTGACAGTGATCCAAACAACTACTTAATACCAAGAAACAGTACCAATAACATAATTCCAGGTGACTAGGCTCAACCCCAAAATAGAAACAACATGAATAACCAAGACAACATGTATTCTCAGAAATTAACATCCCCCATATATTGATCTTTGAGAAAAGCAACTTAGCCAGTACAGAAGACAATAATTTCATAGTTGCAATTATAAATGTATTCGAAAATCCCAGAGAAGATATGAACAATTGCCTGATGAGGGCCATGAAAACACTGTTGAGTGAAATTATGAAAATAATTCAAGATATTAAAATAAAATTTAATAAAGAAATAAACTCTAAAGAAATCCAATAAGAAATAAGACCCCAAATGAAAGACTGAGGAAACCAAAGAACTCAGAGAAAAATATCACTCACAAATTGGATCATGTGGAAATGAGCACATCGTGTCACAAAGACCAAGTAAAAGCTATGGAGCACCAAGACAAAGAAAATATTAAATTAAAAAGTAACAACCCAGAAATGGACCGTGAGGAAATATGGAAATCTACAAAAGAAAAAAACCACAAATAATAATATACAAGAGAGAGAAGAAAACCAGGTCAAAGACACACAAAAAATATTTTCAACATATTCATAAAAGAAAAAAATCCCCAAATCTAAAGAAAGAGATGCTTATTAATGTGTGAGAGACAAAAAGGACACTAAATACAAATGATCAGGAAAGAAACTTTCCATATCACATAATAATCAAAACACTAAATAAAAAGAAAAAATAAAGGAAAGAAAGGATACTGTGGACAGTGAGAGAGAAAGGATAAGTCACGTAACTAAACAGCTCATCAGAATAAAAAATAACAATCTGTGGGAACTGTAGCCAGACAGGCCTGTGCAAGTGCTTTACAGTTATTATTATTATTTTAAGATTTTAAATATGACTTTTATTTGCTCCTTTCCACTTATGAAAATAACATTTCCTCATATTGTATCCTTTCTTTTTCCTTTTTACATTTGTTTATTCATTTTATATCCCAATCGCAGCCCCCCCAGTCCCCTAATCATAGTAATATTTATCTCCCCGGTGGCTCTTTTTCCTATTTTCATGGATATTGTTATTATGAATGCTGAACAATGTATTTTTTCTTTCTTTTTTTTTGGTATGTGACATACACGATAAAGCTTCACTAATAAAAATTGGTGGCCAGACCTGTCTAAACTAGTCAGAGTCTGAGTTGTATTATCACCAGATGTGGCTTTACTGCTTGAAGTACACTTAGTTACACACGTCCCTTAAATGCATTCTAGAAATCTGTCAAGGTTTCTGGGTAAAGATTCTTTAGATTTGGTTCAGTTAGACTAAATATCTGTCATTAGCAGCTTTTTATTGTATAGCGATATTTAATGTACTATGTCTTTTTACCTGCACGGTATTTTATGGTTGAGGTGTGGTACCTCTGTGATTGCTCCCAATTATTTGTCCCCTCTTAGGAAGTCTGTAGATATCGGTTCTTGTACCCTTTCCCATCCATGTCAGAGTTGGTTATATGACTTTCTGTAAGTATAAAGAATGTACAATATGTAAAATACATTAAGAGCCATCATGTAGAGTCACACTTGCATTTCTTTCTTCTGTCTCAAGAGCAGAATTTATAATCCAGACAAAAAGTCTCCTTACAGCCTACAGCTAGTACATTCATGGTTCAGAAATGAAGACAGCCCACAGCTAACAGGAAACAGCCAACCTAGTTGTGTGGGTGTGTGCGTAGTGGGAGGATAAGCTTCTACAATTTGTATTAATTACTGTCAGAGCAGAACCTGATTCTTGTTTTTAAGCTTGATAACACACATTTTGGGGGCCCTTTTCTTATTTCTTGTTACTAAAAAAGTGCATTTCATCCTTTCCTAAAATTTGTTAACCTACAGAGCTTGTATTAAATAGTTTAATAGTTTGGGAATAGCATCAATCTCTGTAGAAATTATTTTATTGAGCCTTAAAAAAATCCATAAAGTCTTATCACCTCTACTAATAAGTCAGGCTCCTTTCTAATTACACATTAAAATTTTAATTTCTGGAATTTCTAACTAAGATTAGAGGTGGAGTTATTTATAGCAATATCCTCCTGCTTTGTTATCATACTTATTTTCAGCATGTTTTAGTGGGCTTTTCAGAAGAATTTACCAATTACTCATAATACTTTATGATACAAATATAACAGGTGCATTCAGACTCGTTTTATGCCAGGGCTGCATCAGATGTTTTCAAATCTATCATCTGCTTAAATGGTTCTAGAGAAACTAATTTTGAGAAGTTAGAAATGAACTTGTTAAAAACGACACAACAGGATTGGGAACCTCTCTCTTGTAAAGTTCGTGTATTGCAAGCATGAAGGCCCATGTTTAATCTCTAGAACCCATGTCTGAAAAAACGATACAAAACAAAACAAAACAAAGCAAAACAAAAACAAAAAGACAAATCCAAGAGAATTTGTAATCTCGGTACTAAAGAAACAGGGACAGGAAGCTGCCTGGAGACATGACACATGATCACACACACACACACACACACACACACACACACACACACACACACACACACCAATGATCACATTAAATGTTTAGAAGACAGGACTTGTTCTCTCAGTGTAAATAACTGAAAACCGTTGATGATCTGCTTCTGAAGTTAATGTCTTTGCTTCCATTCTTCTTTATTAAACATATTGTTTAAAGAAGTAAATTTTTCTACAAAACAAACAACCTACATTTATAACAAGAAGGATTTCTTTTGTGCAGGTGGATCTTGCTTGTGACTGTGAAGATGTTGCATGATGACATCTGGGTTCAATTTCAGGATTCAGGACAGGTTCTAGGACCCAGGGAACAAGTTTTCAGGCCACTCCAGTAGACTTCGGAGTGTGCCAATCTTTAGTGGTTGTGTTTGGAGTCTATAATCTATCAATTTTGTTAGCTAAGGTGACTCACATGCAGTGTTTAAGGCTCATAGAATTGGGGAAGCATGGTGTGGATAAAGAATTGAACTGGTACAACCTCAAAAACGACAAACTAACAAACAAAAATATTTTTTCATAATTACGAAGTCAACCATATCATCATTTCTTTATAATTTTATTATTATTTAGTAATATATAAAATTTATAAGAACCAATTATTTCTAATGATAGAAAACATTTCAAATAAAAAGCTTTTTAAAACAAATTTTAGATTGCTGAGGTGAATTTGAGCTGACATTTTATGTCATTTATGTTAAAAATAAATCATACTAAGCGAAAAGATTCAGTGACCATGGAAAGGGTAATATTTTCTAACTGGCATTTTCAATTCTGCAGTTCCCAGTTAGATATATGGTAATCATACATCTAAGTATGACCTGTTGAGTTAGCTTATGAAAGGCTGGAACTTCCATTAGGCGAGTCAGTGTTCAGAAGCTTGTTCTTTGAGCCAGGGAATTATAAAGCACCAAGGAGCAAACTTATATGAGCTGCACTATGGAAGAACATGTATAACAAGTGACTGAAGGAAGTCCCTGCCAGCAGCTGGAAATAGTTCTGTCATCAGTGATGTAAGTTGGCTAGACAATGTGTCTTTAGCCAGTTGTTTTCAACTATGTAGACTTTGAAACATAAAGCTCAGTGAAGTTGCACCTGCAAACTCTGGGATTAATGTTTTAAGCCATCAAATTTTCTTACACAAGTAAAGTAGTTTTCAATCAGTGGCTTTATTGGGAATACCCCAAATCTGTTTGGGGTATATCCCATTATTATTCCAATATAGTTTTACTTAAAAATATTTTAATGGAATACTATATTTGTTTTAAGATGCTACCCAAGAATGGGAATCAATGATCAGAGAAGATGTTTCCTTTCTCTTTGATGCAAAGTGCACACTTTTGCCCAGAGGGCTCTGAAAAAGTAAAAAAAAATTATAGATCACAATAAAAAGGTTCAAGTTCAATCCCTGGGAATTCTCCCAGAAGTAATTATTCTAGAAATAGTTCCCTTCCTCTAGAAATCATGAACCTATGTTTAAAATTACTATTGCTTAGGCAATACATTTTTCTATTCTTTTATTCTCCTTTCCATTAAGAAAAACAAGGGGTTTTCCTAGTACTTTATTTTTTGTGTGTGAGTGTGTGTTGTGTTGTGTTCTCTAATATATGTAATACAGAGAGATAACAGATTGATTGTTTGCATTCTAAGTCTAGAAAGAAAACTGTCTTTTATTCCATTTAACATAATTCAGACTGGATGTAACTCTATCCATTCTGTATTTAAGAAAGCAGTCATTTACTCTAAATCTAAAAACACACATGAAACATCTGTTCAGAGTGTTGCTAATGTATGTTTATGTTTTACAAGTTAGCATTGTATCATCATTTCAGTACATGTTTCCCATCAAGGAAACAGAGATTGTCATGTGCATTGCTAATGTGGTGGCTCTTCCTCTGGGTCACATGACTCATGTCCTAAATCTGGCCTTGCATTTGCCAACATTCTGAGTTCACTCATTTTTCCAAGTTATAATAGAAGCCCTTCCTGTCTATGTGTTACAAAAAGATCAATCTAAGTCTCAGTCCCTACAAAACTTTTAAGTTTCTAAACATGTTTTTAATTGTAATATAATTCCCCACGCTTCCCTGGCTCTTCCACGCCCTTCACTCTCTTTTCCTTGATATTATTATCACTTACACACACACACACACACACACACACACACACACACACACACACACATAAGTGTGCATATGTACAAATATTTACAATACAATTTTATTTATTTCTTCATTGTGATTTTCTGATGCTTATTTATTAGTTAATGAATTAGTTTGGATATACAAGCATCCACTACCTAACTTGTCTCAACCGTTGTATTCAAAGCCCATGCCTTTTTATGTAGTTATTTTCTTTATATTAAGTGCAATTAGTAATAACGGTGTATTTTAGACCTCAGAAAATTAACAAAATAAACATGTTGGGGTCATGAAATACGTTTTCTCGAAATTAGTCTTTAAAATTAAAATTACACATGAGTGAGTGAGCTTTCCCTGGGCTGACAGGGAAACTCAATGGCTATCATTTTGTATGTCCCTAGTGATCTCTCCTTTTAGCTCCCAAACTGTCCTCTTAACTTGATTCACTTATTTCAGAGCAAATATGCAGTATTTATAAATACATTTTACTTAGTGTGATTTTCTGAGTACATATGTTGGATTTGAAGACTAGTGAATTTTAGTGTAGTTGTTTTTCTTTCTTAATGCAGAGCTATTTTTAAATATTGATAACTTCCTACATGGGTAAAGTATTCATATTATTTTCATCCCTCCACCTCCCTACTCCAACACCTCTTGTCCACACCATTTTTCTCAAATTCATGACCTCTTCTCTATTTATTGCCATTACATAATTAATTAATGTAAATAAAACTGACATAATATTTTGCAAAGGATAGTAAGATTAGACAAAAAAAAAACTAGTTCTAGATTAAAAAAAATCTAGAACAGCCTAATAAATAGGAACATTATTTTACCCTTGGATGCAAATTATGCAAATGACTAGAGGAATGTCACTTTTCCAAAGACAGCAGATGTTACTATGCTTCTCAAATTCATTTCTGTGTTTTTCTTTTTCTCTCCACTGGTTCTTTAGATGCATCCTAGACCAGAGCCTTCACTGCAATTTTTTTTTTTATCTGCACACAGAACGTTAAGTGGAAGAAGCCTAGATTGTTCTCCATGGCAGATCCTTAACTTGCATTAAATTTCCAATTTTTACAGACCAAAGAGAAGTATTTCTTCCCATCCCTCTCTGGAGGATTATGGGACTATAGAGGAGTATTTACACATGATCAGACCATGAAATTTGACGGCTTGTTAAACATACTTCAGCTTTGGGCAGATTTTCTAGGAATGTTAGTCTGGCAGAGGCTGGGCATTTTTTTTTTTTTTAGATTTATTAGGCAGGAGAGAAAAGTGTATTTTAATGTTCCCCCTGGCTCTGTAAGTTATTTCTCTTTATCTGCTACAGAGGAAAATAATTAAATTATTGATGTTTGTTGGCTCATATGTGCAGCTGCTATTTCATTTGTATTCTTTATACACCCAGTGAAAATATTCCAGAGTTCAATGAAATCAGTGACTCAAGGCTCCTGATGTATTAGCTCCCCCAGCAAAGCCAATGTTTTCATTCCTTCTGAGGAGAGTGGTATGGATTTATTTTATCTGCAGCCGACTTAATATTTAAGTGTGTTTCCACTGTTTGAAAATTCTCTTTCTAGGATTGCTTTAGAGATTATACCAATCATTAGTTACTGTCTCTCTGTCAAACTGAAAAGTAAAAGTTAATTCTCATGTGTCATGAGACTAATCCCATGTGCAAACTGGGAAAATGGTCTTCTCAGATAGGAAGGAACAATAGAAGCTTCTGCCCATCCATGTTCTAAAACTCTGGAAAAGATACAACCTTTCTATTGCACATTTAAGTCCAGCCTTTTCTATCGTGTTGGGAGGCTTCATCTGAGAGCCTATGGAATCTTGGCTATGGAAATAGCATGTAAAAGATGGCATTTGACACCCTTTTGAAATAATTTTCATTATCTGCACCTCAGATGTTTCTACATTAAATTTCAAACACACAAAGGAGTATTTTAGACATGACTGCTAAAGTAAGATTAGAGAAAGTGTACTCTAGAAACGTCAGAGAAAACATAAGGGGGACATGGAATACATTTCCAGTGTCCCTAGTGTGGGCGTGATTTTTCCTCTCATGGTATTTGGGAGAAAGGCAGCTTATATGTTGTTTTCTATGGATGGCTGTTTGTTTCACCTGCTGTCCTGATTTTATCAGAACACTAAGAAGTAGGAGAAGAAACCTCCATGATTAGAGGGTGCTTTGCCTTTCTCTCTCTCTCTCTGAGGACATTCTGAGAAGCCACTGATCCAATAATCCAGGACAAATCCTTTGTTCTTTCCATTAGGCCAGTATAAAAATACAGTTCTCATATTATTGCAAAGCCTTTGAATAATGCTTATCTACAGTGTACAATGTGGAGATTACATTAATTTTGACTAGGGAACAACTTGATACCTCAAGATTTTTGTTTACCTTTCTGGCCCCAGAGGCAGGTAGTTTAAGCACAGGACATTCAAAGCACCATGTTCTTGCTAGGCCCTAGCAGCCTGCAGGGTTCTGCTTCTGTCAGTGAGTCCTTTAAGCCTTTTCAAGTCTCTAGTCAGTTATGAATCAAAGATTAAAAGAGGCCAAGGGAGAAAACTCTGAACAGTGTATATGCCCCAACAAAAATATTCCTGATGTATTAGTGATATCAACCCATGGATCACATTGTTTTATTACTTTACTTTAAAAAATGCTTCAGAATGTTAATACCTTTAGCTAAACCTCAGTGTGTATGTATTTCAAACTAACATATATACTATAAATGCATAGTTTTTACTTTAACTAGGTTTTGTCAGTTAAAGAAATCAATTTAAATGTAAAATTATTTTAAGGTTTCAAATTAAAGACTAAAAATTAAATAGCTAAATAATTCATTTTAAAATTATTACAGGATGTGTATTAGTCTATAATTTTTAAGCAAATGTCACATCCTTTAGTGAACATAAGGGACTGGAGCAGTGAAGATATTTCTTAGTTTCTTGCTTAATATAACAAAATGGGAGATGGCTGTTAGCCAGAGGAAAAGCTCAGGCCCAAGTGCTGTGGAGCAGCTGCACACACTTTTTCCTTTTGTATAGTGGGTTAGAAAATGTAAGTAAATTACAGTTTTGAATGTGTACAGTCTCCTCAGTGACCTCATACTGCTGTCTACACAAACACAGTAGTTTAGAGTCAAATAAATGCAGCCACAGTTACTTGTGAAGGTGTATTGAGTACTTTTCCATGCACAGAGTCCTGAGGCCTGGAGTCTCACCAGGAACCTTTATCAAAATGTTATATACATATATATATTTTCATATATGAATCTTTACCACTTTTGGATATATTGTCATTATTAATAATACTTATGGACAAAGTCTACACCAAGGCAGTCAGATGTATAGATAAAGAAAATGAATATTTAAAAATATTCTGGAAATTAGTTTTTCCTGTTCCAGGACCCATTGGTTCTTCATCTAGGTGTGGGGCCATGTAGAATTTCATTTGTTCACATTGGCATGTCAGCTGATATTGGTATTTTCATTTTACCAGTCTTGTGCAAGAATTATGAAAATAGGCTCAATAGGCCATTTATGTGTGTATGTATGTATGTATGTATGTATGTATGTATGTATTATCTATCCATGATTTATCTATCCTATCTCTCTGTCTGTCTATCTATCATCTATTATCTATCTATCTATCTATCTATCTACTATCTATCTACTATCTATCTATCTATCTACCAATCATCTATCTATCTATCTATCTATCTATCTATCTATCATCTATCTTCTATCTATTAACCTATCTAATAATCAAAGAAGAGGCTATCAATTTGGGTTGTGATACAGAAAGAATCTGGAGGATGTGGCATGGGTGGGAGTGATGTAGATACAGATGTAGATGTAGAATATTCATGTATGAAATTATATATTTTACAATGCATTTTTTTTTTTAAAAAATGAGGAGTGTGGAATTCTGTAGGGATATGAGGGTATTTGTGAAGACACTGATGAGAGAAACTTGTGTACCATGGATCACTTTCTTAGGTCCAGCTAGGATTATGTTTCCCATCAAACCAAATACTCCCATTTTGATTTACTTTTATTAGTACCTGATTTGTAATCATCCCTTAATTGTCAACACTCAGCTTTAATCCCAACTTTTCATAGTGTAAAGTAGTAAACTCTGTATTGGGACACTATATAGAAAATTGAATAAACACAGTTTATGCCAAGCACAATTCATGTAAAAATATATGTATATATACAATTGTATATTATTTCCAACTTGGTGTACCTGCTTCACCTTCATCCCTCCAGTATCTTACTACTTTTAAACCTACTCATTCATGGCAAAAACAATTTGATAAGGGAAATATTTGATTTCACTGCACAGTTTTGAGAAATTTTCCAGAAAATACGTTTAATCAATTTTTGTTCTTTGTGAGAAAATTCCAATAATGAAAATGGCAGGTTTCCATAGCTACACATTATGTTTTCTACCTCTAGCAACTGCAAAATTCTTAAACAAGAAGGAATGTAAGTGGTTTTTATTAATATTCACATAACATTACTTTCCACTCACAATAAACACATTAAAATTTAATCAACTAGTTGGCAAATGAACATACCTAATGTTAACTCACTGATCATGCTGTTCATATTTGGATTGCCACTCTAATATGTCTTTTTTTGCTTGGAGACAATGAAAATCCACATTCAATATTGTATTGGTGGTTCACTTTCACAGTCCAAGTCTTATAGAACATTAGCTAACACAATTATAATTAAAGTGCTTTCATAAACTTCTTGTATGTGTTATGAATTATAATTAATATACAACCACATTTAAATAAGTCAAATAGTAAATAACTTTAGACATTCAGGCTGTCTTAAATTGAAGTGAAACTTTTATATGTCTGTTGTAGAATGTTGGTTAGTAGTGTGTACTTTTATAAGTAATATTGATAGCAACAAATGTGAAAAACTATGGTTCTTACTTGGAGACAGTTATGTTCCTTAATCTCGAGGACATTTGATAATGTCTGAAAACATTTATTTATTTATTTATTAAACTGTGGTAGGCAGAAGTTGACAGTAGAATTTAATTAGAAGAGGGGCATGGATGTATCTCAGCACTGTACAATGCACAGGGCCATTATCCACTAAAAAAATCCAGGGTGTGAATGGCATCATTCTTGAGATATTGTGACCTTGGGTAATAAATAGTTTATTTACTTTGATAAATTAGTCATCTGAAATACATTATGTGCTTTTTATCTCCAAGGAATTGTAAAGGTGCATCCTTTGAATTTTATAATCAAGGATATCATTGATAGTATATGATTTTCAACTTAATAATTGTTTAGAGAGAAAAAAGTAGAGAATGAAAAAAAAGAAAAGTAAATAATCATAATACTAATTTCTTTCTACTAACAGAGCCAACTTGTTTTCAACTACTTCCCAGGTTTTCTTTAAAGGTTCATTTGGTCAGCTTGAGTATACATTTAAAAGAAAAATAAGCCAGACATTGTCTTGCCCCACTAACTTGACATTACTCATGAGTGACCAGTGGGGCTTACTCAAATTAACCAGAATGGAGGCTCTTGAAGGGTCTTTAAGCACTGTAGCATATTTCTTTCATCATAACTTTTGAAATATGCCTCATTTGTTCATTTTGTTTTCTTATATAGGCACAGTTTAACTGAAAGTAGATAAAAAATATTAGAACATAGGTGGTTATTTCATCAGAAATGTATGTATGGCATCTTTGCTCAAACACTTTAACTTCTTAATATACAGTATCAATTCTCTTGTCTTGGACATCTGGACTCTAAATGGGGTCCCTAATTACATTTACCCTAAACCAAACACACATGTTCCCATCTTATTTTCCATCAAAATTCACAGATTTCCCTAGTTTCTAAGAACTTTAGAAAAACCTTCAAAACCTAAGTCAGTATTAACTCACAATCCCATCATGTTTCTCAGATCATTACAACTGCAATTACTACTCTATAAATAGGTATTTTTTCATGGACCTGTGCTGAATTCTGCTGCTAGTTACTTGCACCAGTGGGTTATCTATGCACTACATAAAATAAAAATTAAGAATACACCATCAGTAAAAAAAAACCACAGATGTTTAAGTTGCCCTAAGAATCTTCCTTATTTGCTATTACAAGGTAAAAAGAAATTTAAAGTAAAACTTTGTGATGAAACTTTCAATTGAAAATTAATTAGAGTAAAATACAGTTACTAACAATCTCTGATACTGGTCCAGGATAGCTAGCCCACTATTCGACTTGAAATACACAATGAGATTTCAGTGAACACGAGTTTTTTTTTTAGTACTTTCAGTGTTTGAAAAGGCAGGCACACAAGCCTATGATTTGTCCTGACTCACACAACAAATTGCAAAGGAGAATTAGGGCTTAAGTCCAGGTTTCATAAATTCCAGTTCAGTGTCTTAGTTGCCTAACTATAATGGCTCCCATTTTTGGAGGAAAGAAGGTAGACTTCATGAGGATGAATAGTTATTAGCATTAGTAATAGGAATAGTAGATCTTTGATCACATGCTCTAGAACCTTGAGGTCTTCACACATCTCTTCATGTGCTTGGGATGTTTTCATCATGACCCACTCTCATTTCTCCTCCTTTTCTTCTGCCTGCCCACAGCCCTTCATTTTCCGATCCCACATCTAACATCTCCTCCTCAAGGAAGCTTTTTCTTGCATATTATTTCAGTTTGGCTGTTTGTCATTTGTCAGTATCTGTATCTTTTTTTTTTCTCAAAAATACATCACAGTGTTGTTTTAAAATTTGCCTTTGCATATCTGTTTGTTTAAGCACTTTGTTTACCTTAGAGGATAAAAGACTAGGTAGGCTAGGCTTGAGATGATTTTTGTCATCTTTTGCATCTACAGGGAATAGTAAGTCTGTTACATAACGCAAATATTGACTCCATAAAGGAATATGATGTTTGCATAGCAAGAGGATAGTCTAAAGAAAACTGTATATAAAAAGAAAAATGCCATCAGATTGCTACAACAGGCTGAGATGAACTTCTTAATGTTTTGTAACTAAAAAGGAATATCATGAATCTGCTCTGCTGGATTCTTCCTAAACCCAAGCTTAAATTTCTCCTGGTATTTTCTTACCTTCCTTAATAGCCAGTGTTATAACATGTCTATTATGGGCATTATACTTACATAGCTTCCTGAAAATTCACAATGACTAAGTGCTGAGTTCTGGGTGCTTCTGAGTTGTAGAGGCACTAAGTGAAGCATTTAATGGCAACTAGAAACACATCATCGTTATTGTTAAACTACTTTTTGTGAATGCATTTTATGGTTGAACTGTTTCTACTAAATATTTGCTTCTCTGAAAATGGACAGTATCTGCTAAGAAAAAAGAAAAAAAGAGAGTCAGGAAAAAAAATCTTAAAAACAAGGATGAGCTGGCTGCTTTGGGTAGCCCAACCTATCACTATGATGTAGTTTCTATGGTTACCACTTGATTTCTTCCTTCCTGGGTTCACTATGCTACAATAGTTTACCACAAACTACCTGGGCTGACTAAAAAAGGAAAAGGAAAAGAATAGAAAATCTCAGTTTCAAAGACTGAAAAGTCTGAGGCCAGAGTGACAAGCAAGAGTGTTCTGGAAGACTCCTTTTTCTGAACTGCAGGTGGCCACCTTCTTGCTATATAAACCACACAGTGCAAAGTATATATGCAGAGAGACAAGAATCAATTTCTTTCTTTTTCTGTGAAGACTCCACACTAATTGCTTAATACTGTGCCATGATTACGAGATGCCTCCATAGTCCCCTTCTTACACTGAAAACTTCTTTCCCAGCTGGTGGTACCATTTAGAGATGCCAAAGACATTTTTGGAGATAGGGCCGAGCTGGTCTAAGTAGGTAAGCATGGGAGGGTTAGATCTGGATCTACTTTTGGCTTTGCTTTCTGCATTCTTGCCCTCCATGAGAATAAACTCCATAACTGTTCTCACAGCTCAGCTTCTCCTGCCATGAAGGAAAGAAATTTTCAAAATCTATGAACCACTCCCAAAAGGCTCTTTCTTTAAAATGTTTGTTAGAATATTGGTCACCATGCAGAAGTAATTAATACACCAAATACTATTGCAATGAAAACCTAAGTTTTTGATATATGCATGTTTCAAACAACATTTGTACAATGTTTTTTTTTTTTTGAAAAAAAATATTTATGTAGTTGATTTCTGTCTGTTGAATCAGTTGAGGACTAAGTACTTAGTCTGTTGAGTGCCAGACATCAGATTATATTTATGGAGATTAAAAAAAATACACCTCTTGCCTTTAATGAGCTCACAGAGAGTGCCTGATGCTGAAAGATGTCCTTTGAGAAATGGATGTGGATAAGTGTCAGGAGGGCACCCGAGACCATGAGACTCAGAGTGAGATCAGGAGGGTACACGAGAAGACAGGACTCAGAGTGAGACTTCTGGTTTCTGAAAGAAGGAGTTCTTAACTTATTTTGAATAATGAACAAGAATTGATGGTGTCTACTTTCTTTAGCTCTGTTTGTAATTATGCATTAGAATAATTACTTGATTAATGTTTGTGCCTGCCTCTAGACACTAAACTTCATGCCACCAGGACATTTTTTTCTTCCTGCCTTATTTACATCATTTACTGTGGAGTTTGGTACACAGGAGATTGCCACATTTTTTCATGAGAAAATAAATTCTTCTGTTTTTTTTTTTTTACTTTGCTCATGTGTTTGGCATCATCTTTGAAAGCTAATGAACATATTTCATGATGCTATATCTCATCCCCACAAATACATCCAATAGAAATGAACATATATGTCCATCTAAAAAGGCCACATTATTCAGATTCAGTAATTTTTTATATTTAACTTTCTTAATACTGAGAATAGATCATATACATCTTAACCATGGAATTATTAAAGTGTGGCTTATTTATATAGCATTATCTATAAGTGGACAAAATTCATTCAATTTTGTCCATAGATATAGTTCACAAAAATTATTAGTCCAAGAAACTAGGTACAAGAGGCAATATATACATAAGTTCAGAAACACTATTTGAAGAGGTAAAAGTAACCAAGGTTCTTAGAGGTTAGGACAGTGGTTATCTTAGAAGCAGATATCTGGAGAGAGGGGGATGTGCAGTGGTCATGCTACAATACTGGTTGTTTTCTGGATACACATGTGCATTCACGCTGAAATGAATCTTCATGAAAAGTTCACTATGTATAGGAAACAAATAATACTTAGAGTTCCTTGTTTCTAACTAGTGGAACAGATTGGAAAGGGCCAGCAAGAGGAGAGAGAGGGAAACTGATGAGATCCTTTTCTGGTGTGGTGAGTAGAGCTGAGGTAAGCTCCCATCCTCTAGGACACTAGGAAAGAGAGTGTGCCTTCATGCGAATTTTTTTAGTCAGACAAGACTTCTCCTTTATTTTGAATTCTTTATTCTAAACCCTTTTGACCATTCTGAGTAGTTTAAATTTGCCTGGGGCATTTACAAAAAATGAAACTTGCTTTATTATACACATTTTTGGAAAGGCTGTGAGTGGTTCTGAAGAGGGCTCTGGAGGGGTGTCCTCTTGGCCATGTCACAGGTTTAGTGAGTAATAACAAGATATCTCATGCTTTCCTTTTCCTCCTTTGGGGTGCATTGCAGACAGTGATCTGAATGGGAGCTCTGGCCCTGGCACTTCTAATAGTATTGAGCATAATATAAGTACAACTTCTGCATTGAATTAAGCTTTTATAATGCTTTGATGCACACTAGAAGAAATGTATTAAGTTCTAATGATTTTATTATCTTCTCAAGAGAGAGTGAGTGCCCTGCGTCTCACACTCTCATCCCTGCTAGTTCTGGCTTCATCTTGTCATTGAACATTGACCTCTGGGTTCTCCTATAGCCCTTTTCAAGTTTCACTTAGCCAAAGCTGTAGGGGTTATCTCTCTCAGAACTGGATCAAATGAGGCTGACTTCTTTGAAATAACCATAAGGTATGGTTTACAGAGAATACAAAGACAAAATTTTCAGAGGAAGTGAAAGCCACGCTTAGGAGTTTGAGGTATAAAATCATTGAAAATTATGGAAGTTTTTGGCTAGCATCACATCCCTGCATGAGGGTTGGTACATAAACTTCTTTTCTTTAAGGTATTTATATGAAATATTTTTTGTGAGTTCCCCCTCTTGACTGATGAGGTATGAGGATGTACAGATGGCTTCACAGAGCCTCAAAGATGGAGGGAATAATTGAAAATTAAATAATGAAAAATTAGTTTATCATCTTAGATATAACATTTGTTAAATAATCATGCAAATAGCATCCCGATGTCCCTTTCCTTTCTTTTTTCCTTTTCTTCCTTCCTTCCTCATTTCCTTTCTTCCTTCCTTTTTATCATGTCCCATTGCTTTCTTCCTTCTTTCATTAGCTAACCTACTTTAAAATTCTTTCTATTAAAACACATGATGCGATGTCTAGAAATATGCATGTCAAACAAGTTGCAGCCATTTCTTAACATCAAATTTAACATCTGAATCTTTATGAATCTTTATAATTTAAAGTTACTACAATTCTTAACTTCTTTTTGTGTGCATTCAAAAATTTGTACATTCATTACCATTAATTCATTGTTACACAATATAACTTGTTTGCTACATGTTCCTGTCTGACATGTCCAACAAGAAATATTATACTTCCCAGTAAATACTTTCTCATTATTAAAGACAGTTAGGTGAGCCAAACCATGTGAAGAAAAAAAAACAACAACCTTGAGTCAATTTCAACAAACTTTAGAAGTAGACATTTTTACAGTAAGTCTCTTCAGGGTTGGAGTCTATACATAAGATAGATTGATAAAATAGAATTTAATTCCATCTCGATTTTGTTCAGGAAATTATATAATAAAGGAATCAAGGAATTATAAGTAACTTGGTCATTTTTAGGTATAAAAGCAACTTTTCTTGTATTATTTGGAGTTTAACCACCAACAACTGCATATATGCGAGAATTTAGGTATGTATCAGTAGTGGATGAGCTGAGTTGACTACAAATTTCTTGACTGGATACTATTTTATAACTTCTAAAATTTATAACCAGATACTGTTGTTATAAAAATTTACCCATTTTCTTTTTACTTTTTTTTAAACTAAGGAAAATATAATGTAAATGTCAGCAGAGACAATTTGTTTTCAGTTTGACTTTTCTAGGAAAGTCTTATGGCTAGACCAGTATATATATATATATATATATATATATATATATATATATATGTATATATATATATATATTGTATATTTTACCATACATGTATACACACATATACACACATATTCATATATATGATATATACCCACACATATATTTACATATATACACAGCAACTTATACATAGTTGATGAAGATTTAGGTGATAATCATTAATCTCATGGCCAAAATTTACACTTATTATAGAAGCATCTCATCACAACAAAGCCACCTATGGCCATAATTAAAATCAGACAAGACAAAATGAAAACCCAGGTTCTCTGTGTGCACAAGGGGAGTAGGCATTTTATTATTATTTAATAAAATAAAAAACATGGAGGTGCTGGGACCAATCACTAGCAGGCAGAAATTATTGGGGTGTGATTCAACTGGGATACTGAGATACTGTGCTTCAACTCTTGAACCTCATTTTCTGACAATTATCTTTTATTGTCAGTGTTATTACACATCCCTGTTAGCCAAGAATTCTTTCTTTATTGCCACTTATTATTTTCTTCAATAAAGTTCTTTTATCGGCCCTTCTGCCCCTGGCCCGGATACTGGTGGCTGGAGCAGTCTTCCAGCTGATCTGCTTCCCTCTGGAAACTAAGTCCAGAGGCACCCTAGGGAGGTCACGGACACAGAGCAGCAGGTAGGAGAGCCCACACACTGCCCTAGGCCTTAGAAGCACAACTAGCAGTAGGGAAGCCCCAGAGCACACCTGGCATCCAGACTCTGCCCCTGCGAAGAGCCACTCCCGTTCTGCCCCTGGCCTGGATACCTACCAGTGGCTGGAGCAGTCTCCCAGCCGATCTGCTTCCACCTGGAAACTGAGTCCTGAGGCACCCTAGGGAGGTCACAGACTGCAGAGTTGCAGAGGTACCCAAGAGAGGTCAAGGACCGCAGAGCTACAGGCATCCTAGAGAGGAGACTGCCCACAGAGCTGCAGAGCAGGGGACACCATATCCTGAAGCATCATAGAGGAGCAACTACATTCAGAGCAGCAAACACCTAGCTGGTCTGCTACTGTGGAGATACCATATCCTGAAATATCCTAGAGGAGCCACTGTACCCAGAGCAGCTGGAGCTCAGGATCATAGAGTCATCCAGACCCCGAGGAGTTCTGACACAACCAAGATAACTGGAAAGGCAGACTCCAGTCAGAACCAGTGAGTGTGAGTAGCACTACAGCTAACCAAATGGCAAAAGACAAGCATAAAAATGTAAACAACAGAAACCAAAGTTACTTGGCATCACCCGAACCCAGTTCCTCCACCATAGCAAGTCCTGAAAACCACATCACACCAGAAAAGCAGGACTCAGAATTAAAATCACTTCTTATGATGATGATGGTGGAGGACTTTAAAAAGGACATAAACAACACTCTCAAAGAATTTGAGGAGAACGCAGGTAAACAGGTAGAAGCCCTTAAAAAATGCAAGAAAACACAACCAAACAGGTGAAGGAATTACACAAAACCTCCCAGGATCTAAAAATTGAAGTAGAAACAATAAAGAAATCTCAAAGGGAGACTACCCTGGAGATGGAAAACCTAGGAAAAAGATCAGGAGTCATAGATGCAAGCATCACCAACAGAATACAAGAGATAGAAGAGAGAATTTTATGCGCAGAAGATACCATGGAAAACATAGACACAACAGTCAAAGAAAATGTGAAATGTAAAAAGCTCCTAACACAAAACATCCATGAAATCCAGGACACAATGAGAAGACCAAACCTAAGGATAATAGGTATAGATGAGGGTGAGCACTCCCAACTTAAAGGGCCAGTAAATATCTTCAACAAAATTATAGAGGAAAACTTCCCTAACATAAAGAAAGAGATGTCCTTTAATATACAAGAAGCCTACAGAACCCCAAATAGACTAGACCAAAAAAAAAAAAAAATCTCCCATCACATAATAATCAAATCATCAAATATACAAAACAAAGAGAAGATACTAAAAGCAGTTAAGGGGAAAAGGCAAAGTAACATATAAAGGCAAACATATAAGAATTACACCAGATTTCTCACCAGAGACTATAAAAGCCAGAAGATCCTGGACTGATATCATACAGGCCCTAAGAGAACACAAATGCCAGTCCAGACTACTATACCCAGTAAAACTCTCAATCAATATTGATGGAGAAACCAAAATATTCCATGACAAGTCCAAATTTACACAATATCTTACCACAAATCCAGCACTTCAAAGGATAATTGGTGGAAAACTCCAACACAAGGAGGGAAACTTCAACCTAGAAAAAGCAAGAGAGTAATCTTCCAACAACCCTAAAAAAGGTAGCTATACAAACATAACCCCACTGCCAATAACAAAAATAACAGGAAACAACATTCATTTTTCCTTAATATTTCTTAATATCAACAGACTCAATTCTCCAATAAAAAGACATAGACTGTCAGATTGGATACATAAACAGTATCCAACATTTTGTTGCATACAGGAAACGCACCTTTGTGAAAAAGACAGACACTACCTCAGAGTAAAAGGTTGGAAAACAATTTTCCAAGCAAATGGCCCCAAGAAACAAGCTGGAATAGCGATTCTAATATCAAATAAAATCGTTTTTCAACCAGAAGTAATCAAAAAAGATAAAGAAGGACACTTCATATTCATCAAAGAAAAAATTTACCAAGAGGAACTTACAATTCTGAACATCTATGCTCCAAATGCAAGGGCACCCACATACATAAAAGAAACTTTACTAAAGCTTAAAGCATATATTGCACCTCACACAATAATAGTGGGAGATTTCAACACCCCACTCTCAGCTATGGACAGATCGTGGAAACAGAAACTAAACCGAGACACAATGAAACTAACAGAAGTTATGAACCAATTGGCTTAACTGACATCTATAGAACATTTCCTCCTAAAACAAAAGAATATACCTTTTTCTCAGCACCTCATGGTACCTTCTCCAAAATAGACCATATAACTGGTCACAAAACAGGCCTCAATAGATACAAAAAGATTGAAATAATCCCTTGTACCCTATCAGACCACCATGGACTAAGACTCATCTTTGACATGGACAAAAACAACGGAAAGCTCGCATACAAGTGGAAATTGAACAATGCTCTACTCAATGATAACTTGGTCAAGGAAGAAATTAAAGACTTTTTAGATTTAAATGAAAATGAGGACACATAATATCATAATTTGTGGGACTCCATGAAAGCAGTACTAAGAGGAAAAATCATAGCTCTAAGTGCCCACAAAAAGAAAATGGAAAGAGCATACATTAATAACTTGACAGCACACCTGAAAGCATTAGAACAAGAAGAAGCTAATATACCCAAGAGGAGTAGACAGCAGGAAATAATCAAACTCAGGGCTGAAATCAACCAAGTTGAAACAGAAAGAACTATACAAAATATCAACAAAACCAGGAGCTAGTTCTTTAAGAAAATCAACAAGATAGACAAACCCTTAGCCAGACTAACCAAAGGGCGCAGAGACAGTATTCAAATTAATAAAATCAGAACTGAAAAGGGAAACATAACAACAAAAACAGAGGAAATAAAGAAATCATCAGATCCTACTACAAAGGCCTATACTCAACAAAGTTGGAGAATCTGGATAAAATGGACAATTTTCTAGACAGATACCAGGTACCAAAGTTAAGCGAGGAGCAGATAAACCATCTAAACAGTCACATAACCCCTAAAGAAATAGAAGAAGTCATTAAAAATCTCCCCACCAAAAAAAGTCCAGGGCCAGATGGTTTTAGTGCAGAATTCTATCAGACCTTCCAGGAAGACCTAATACCAATTCTCTTCAAACTATTCCACAGAAGAGAAACAGAAGGAACAATACCCAATTCGTTCTATGAAGCTACAATTACACTCATACTTAAGCCTCACAAAGACCCAATAAAGAAAGAGAACTACAGACCAATCTCTCTTATGAATATTGATGCAAAAATACTCAATAAAATTCTTGCAAACCGAATCCAACAACACATTAAAGCAATCATCCATCATGATCAAGTAGGCTTTATCCCAGGAATGCAGGGATGGTTCAATATTCGGAAATCTATCAATGTAATTCACTACATAAATAAACTCAAAGAAAAAAAAAACCCACATGATCATCTTACTAGATGCCGAGAAAGCATTTGACAAAATTCAACATTCCTTCATGTTAAAAGTCTTGGAAAGATTAGGAATTCAAGGTCCATACCTAAACATAGTAAAAGCAATATATAGCAAGCCAGTAGCCAACATCAAACTAAATGAAGAGAAACTTGAAGCAATCCCACTATGATCAGGGACTAGACAAGGCTGCCCACTCTCACCCTACCTATTCAATATAGTACTGGAAGTCCTAGCTAGAGCAATTAGACAACAAAAGGAAGTCAAAGGGATACAAATAGGAAAGGAAGAAGTCAAAATTTCACTATTTGCAGATGATATGATAGTATACTTAAGTGACCCTAAAACTTCCACCAGAGAACTCCTAAACCTGATAAACAACTTCAGTAATGTAGCTGGATATAAAATCAACTCAAACAAATCAGTAGCCTTCCTATACTCAAAAGATAAACAGGCTGAGAACAAATTAGGGAAATGACACCCTTCACAATACTTACAAATAATATAAAATATCTTGGAGTGAATCTAACCAAGCAAGTGAAAGATATGTATGACAAGAACTTCAAGTCTCTGAAAAAAGAAATAGAAGATCTCAGAAGATGGAAAGATCTCCTATGCTCCTGGATTGGCAGGATTAATTTAGTAAAAATGGCCATCTTGTCAAATCAATCTATAGATTCAATGCAATCCCCATCAAAATTCCAAATCAATTCTTCATAGAGATAGAAAGAGCAATTTGCAAATTTATTTGGAACAACAAAAAACCCAGGATAGCTAGAACTATTCTCAACAACAAAAGAACTTCTGGGGGAATCACCGTCTCTGACCTCAAACTATACTACAAGGCAATAGTACTAAAAACTCCATGGTATTGGTACAGAGATAGGCAGGAAGATCAATGGAATAGAATTGAAGATCCAGAAATGAGCCCACATACCTATGGTCACTTGATCTTTGACAAAGGAGCTAAAACCATCCAGTGGAAAAAGGACAGCATTTTCAGCAAATGGTGCTGGCTCAACTGGAGGTCAACATGTAGAAGGATGCAAATCAATCCATTCATATCTCCTTGTACAAAGTTCAAATCCAAGTGGATAAAAGACCTTCATGTACAACCAGATACACTGAAACTAATAGAAGAGAAGGTGGGGAAGTCCCTTGAATACCTAGGCACAGGGGAAAAGTTCCTGAACAGAACACCAACGGCTTATGCTCTAAGACCAAGAATTGACAAATGGGACCTCATAAAATTGTAAAGCTTCTGTAAGGCAAAGGACATTGTCAATAAGACAAAACGGCAACCAACAGATTGGGAAAAGATCTTAACCAATCCTACATCTGATAGAGGGCTAATATCCAATATATACAAAGAACTCAAGAAATTATACCCTAGACAACCATATAAACCTATTAAAAATGGGGTACAGAGCTAAACAAAGAATTCTCAACAGACGAAATTCGAATGGCCTAGAAGCACCTTAAGAAATGCTCAACATCCTTAGTCATCAGAGAAATGCAAATTAAAACAACTCTGAGATACCACCTCACACCAGTTAGAATGGCTAAGATAAAAAACTCAGGTGATAGTAGATGATGGTGAGGAAGCAGAAAGAGGACCACTCCTGCATTGTTGGTGGGATTGCAAGCTGGTACAACCACTCTGGAAATCAGTCTGGCGGTTCCCCTGAAAACTGTGTATAGTATTACCTGAGGATCCAGCTGTACCACTCCTGGGCATATACCCAGAAGATGTTCCAACATATAATAAGGACATACGCTTCTCTATGTTCATAGAAGCCTTATTTACAATAGCCAAAAGCTGGAAAGAACCAAGATGTCCCTCAACAGAGGAATGGATACAAAAAATGTGGTACATTTACACAATGGAGTATTACTCAGCTATTAAAAATAATGAATTTGAGAAATTTTTAGGTAAATGGATGGATCTAGAAATTATCATCCTGAGTGAGTTAACCCAATCACAAAAGAACACACATGGTATTTACTCACTGTTAAGGGTATGTTAGCCCAAAATCTTGAAATAGCGAAGACTCAACCCGCAGACCACATGAAGCTCATGAAGAAGGAAGACCAAAAGGGGATGCTCAGTTCTACTTAGAATGAGTAACAAAAATATTCAAGGGAGCAAATATGGAGACAAAACATGGGACAGAAACTGAAGGAGGGGCCATCAGGAGACCATTCCACCTGGGTATTCATCCCATGTACAGTCACCTAAGCTAGACACTGATGTGGATGGCTGGAAGTGCATGCTGTCTAGAATATGATATAGCTGTCTACTTAGAGGTCTGCCAAAGACTAACACATTCAGATGATGATGCTCACAGCTAACCACTGATATGATCAAGGGTTTCACAATGGAGAACTTAGAGAGAAGACTGAAAGAGCAGAAAGTGTTTGTGACCCCAGGAGGAAAGCAACAATACCAACCAACTAGAGCCCTCCAGGGTCTAAACCACCAGCCTGGGAACACATAGAGAGGGACCCATGACTCCAGCAGTATATGTAGGGGAGGATGGCCTTTTTGGGCACAGGTGGGAGAGAAGTTTCTTGGTCCCATAAAAAATGAACACAGAGTGGGGGGGGATTGTGAGGGTGGGGAGGGGGTAGTGGGGATTAGGTGCGGGCACTGCCTCTTAGAAGCATGAGGAGGGGGGATGGGATAGGAGATTTCTGGGTGGTGGGAGGAAGTGGGATAAGGGGATAAAATCTGAAAGGTAATTATAATATAATTTAATTTAATTATAAATTATAACTTAATAATATAATATAATCTAAATATAATACCCAATTTAAAAAAGAGATGAAAAAAAGGGGGGAAAAGGAGAAAAAAAGAGAAAAAAGAAAAAAAAGAAAAATAGGAGATTTAATAACACAAAGGGAAGGATTTAGAAATTTAGGAGCCAGTTTATGTTAATGGAAACAGCATCATAGAAACTGGAAAATTACACTCTCATAGAAGCACAAGGAGGGGCGATTGGATAAGGGGTTCCTGGGTGGTGGTTGGGAAAGGGATAAGGGGATAACATTTGAAATATAAATATTACAACCAATTTTAAAAAGGGAAAAAAAAGAAAAGTTGTTAGAACCAACATCTTCAAAAAAATGTCAGCCCTCTAAGAAAAAAAAACTTTTTTTGGTACTAAAACTTGTTCTGAGAATTGTATATTGCAGAATACACAGCCTTGGTGTATCTACTCATCAAGCATACTGAGCAGACCTGCCCAAACCTCTGATGTCCTGGAATTCCATCTGGATGCAGTGAAGACACAGCGTCAGAGGCTTATCAATTTACTCTTCCCCGCACCCCTCTTCTAATATCTCAACACCCGTAATCAGCTTGAAGAAGTTAAAGAAGAGTCAGCGCCCCTATTCCCTGGGCTTGGGGACTAAGGTGGTTAATATTGGTCTGTCTTTTTAGGGAAAAGTAGTGGTTTTCTTGGAACAGGGAAGATTAGCTAGGACTTATTTCATAGCCATAACCTATTGGTAGAAATTTATATAATTAATATCAAGATGAAGGTATAATTTCTTAAATGGTACAAAATTTACTTTGATTTCAAATTAAGGTTTTCATTGGTATGAGTTTCTTATTGATATAAAAGTGAGATGAATATTGATACCCTCATGGGCATTGTGCCTGTATAACACATATAGGAATATAATGCTTAGACCCATTCCTTCTTTAACTTTTTTAACTGATTTGGGATGGTTAGCCTATGAGTTAAGGGACTATAGTAAATTCATGGCTTTGAGTTTATTGTTAGGAGGTTTCCCATATTTTATTTAGAAATAGCTGAGAGGAGTGAACAGACAACAGTCCAGGTTACCTTACATGGATAGTTGTTTTTCCAAACATCAGAAGTCCATAGAATTGACATTACAAATATTTATATATTAATGTCCATTCTGATTAGAGACCTGACAGCTGCTCCTGACAGCTTCCTGGCATGGATTCTAAGAAGAAATTGAGCATCCTTGGAGTTACTCCAGTTGTGCGGTGACAGCCACTAGGCAAGAATTGCCTCTTTCCGTCTACAGACAAATTACTGTCCAGAAAAGGACACACTTGCAGAATAGTCGACTGATTATATCTGCCTAGACAGAGTAATCAGCCCTTAATAATTCTGCATCACTAAGGTCTGTCAGATGATTCTGGGCCAGAAGGCTGAAGATTTGATGCTTCAACGTTGGGTCATAAGGGGCTTTCCAGGTGTTCAGCGGTCTCTATAAATTGGTTAAATTTTAGAAGCTATGCTTAGTGCTTCCCATAATTTCAGTTAACTCAGTCATTCTGGATTTCTGACGAGGTTGAAGACCTATAGTCTCATAGCCAATCCTGGTTATTTACTTTGAGAGAAAAGATCTGATTGGATGGTTTTCAGCTGACATTCATTCTAAAGCCAAGGAAAAAGCCAGGTTCAAAACTAAGTGTTTTAGTTAGGAGAGATGACAGAGGTTCTGGTTAGTCAACAAAATGATGGACTGAGTATTAAGACTATCTTGTACCTCACTGGTACAATTAGGAATAATTATGCTCTAATTGCATTTTGAGAGAAAAGTTTTATTTTAACAGGAAGGGTGAAGCTAGGTGATGAGAGAGAGAGAGAGAGAGAGAGAGAGAGAGAGAGAGAGAGGCATGGAGGCAGATGTTCACGTGTCTCCACCAGTCAAAGATAGTTTATATATCTAGGTTGGGTATTGGGTTACACTTCTGATCTTCTGACTGAGCATTACCAAACTTATAAAGCCTTTGATTAACATTAAAAAAATGTATAAAACAAAAAGGAAAAGGTGGCATGGGATAGGGGTTTTCTAGGGAGGGGAAATGGGGAAAGGGGATGGCATCTGAAATGTAAATAAAATATAAAAAAAATCTACCCACTAAAAAATAAAACAAAAAAATAAATAAAAATTTAAAAAAATAATAAGTTCTTTTATTAGCTCAAGAAACAACACGGAAGAGGAAGACAGAAAGGCTACAAGAACCAGAGGACCTGGGGAGAGCTATCAAATGCAAACTCCTGGCATTTATGTACCCATTACACTCATGAACTCTCACCAGCTGCATAGTATCAATACAACTAAAGTTCTTGCACAGATGGGAGATGCCCTCCAGGCCTATCCTGTACTGAGGAGCTATTGTCAATGAAGGGAAATCAGTATCTGGAGGAGGTATTTGTACTACCATCATTACTTCAAAATGAGAGGAAGGTAATGTAAAAGAAGAAAGAGAGAGAGAGAGAGAGAGAGAGAGAGAGAGAGAGAGAGAGAGAGAGAGAGAGAGAGAGAGGAGAATTAAATATCACTAAGGAAAATTGGACAAACCAAACCACAGGGATTCTGTAACCATGGGATTTTCTATCTGTGCCCCAGTTTTTATTTATATGTCCTCAGAGCTTATTTGTTTATGAATAAATGTTAAAACAAGATAGGTTTGTTCTCTGACTAGTTTATAACTTAAACTAATCAGTTTATACTATTCTATGTCTGCCACATGGCTAGTTACCCCTCCTCAGTTTCATATGTCTGACTTCCTCAGATTCCCGGTGATGAATCTTTCTTCCTGATTATCCCTCATAGTCCCCCTGTCTTTGCTGGATGTCCCACCTTCTCCTGTCTCAACTTACTGGCCATTAGATTTTTATTGACAGGTGATGCTTCCACAGAATGCACAAGAGATTATACACACAAGAAGCATTATTTTATTAGCTTACTCAAAAGTGCTGTATGTGTGTGTCTGTGTGGTTTAGAGTTATGCTATTAGCCATTATGCCACATGGGGTGATAATGCTTACTCCAAGAGTGACAGGCTATCTAACAAATTACCCAATTCCAATCATGAGAATACTCCCTTTGAGTTATTCAGTAGGTTCAAAGGACTACCAAAACAATATAGCCTATTGCCCATGGCCTCCTTTGGTTACCTCCCAGAATGTGAAGTTGAGATTCTATTGCTCATGAACCTATACACAGGACTTGAAGGAATGAAGCTGGAAATGACATAGAGCCTTGTGCCTAAAAGGTAGCTCTCATAATATCTGAAAGTACAATGAAAGATGCCTAAGAAGAAAAACAAGCAATAGTTCTGTGCAGGATACTGTTATGTCAAGTTGACACTAGCTACCTAAGGTCATTGGAGAGGAGGGAAGCTTGATTAAGAAAATCCCTTCATCAGATTAGGCTGTAAGCATGTCTGTAGAACATTTTCTTAATTAGTGACTGATTGGAGAGGTCCCAACCCATTGTGTGTGGAGCTATCCTTGGTCTGGGATCCAGGGTTCTATAAGAAGCAGTCTTAGCAAGCCAATTAAGAGCAAGCCAGTAAGCAGCACCCATCTATGGCCTCTGCATCAGCGCCTGCCACCAGGTTCCTTCCCTGTTTGAGTTCCTGTCCTGACTTCCCTCAGTGATGGACTATAATGTGGAAGTGAAAGCCAAATAAACCTTTTTCTACACAGCTTTCTTTTTGTCATGAAGTTTCATTACAGCAATAAGATCTCTAACTAGGATAGGTCCTATCCATGTATAAAGTCTATGAACTGTAATGCTTAGCCTAACAAAATATCACCAATTGTGTAAGAGTGGCTAGTATTTTCAATCTTGGTGGGAACTGACATCTCTAACTGGAATTAACACCTCACTCAGTGAGGGAATCCATGCCTAGAATTGAAAACTGAGCCAACTACCAGCAGTTGAAGAAGATATAGACCCTAAAGGAGGACCCATGACTGCTGTTTTTCTAAAAATAATCTACTTCATAGCTATATATCCTAAGTACTTATCCTTGTACTGTCAGATAAGTGTGACTTCCATCCTTCTTCAAAGAAACTTCTTTGTGCATCAGATGGAGACTCTTACATAGATCCCTAGCTGGTGAAACCACTGAGAAGTCAAAAGCAACCGTGGGGTTCCTACCACCAAATGACACATTTTCAGTTTGATCTATATACCTGAGATTCAGGAGAAATCACAGAAGAAGGGTTAGAAAGATTGTCAAAAGAAGAAAAAGCCCAGAAGCCTAGGATGATTATTGAAAGACAGTGTCTTACGTACACCAGTGAAGGTGACTCATGAACTGTCAATACTATGACTTCCTTAACAGGACCTGAATAATGACCACAGCAGTCAGCCTGCCAGCACAAATAGGAACACTTCATATGGCCCTATCTCTAGATAAATAGCAGCAGACAGTCTCGTTTAGATGGTAGGTTCAAAGTCTCCCAGAATGTGATGGTTATTGTTGGGATGCATGGGTGTTGCAGCTGCATTTGTGACTTGTATACTAATTTCTGGTGTCCTGTGAGCTATACCACAGAAAAGAGGCTTTCAGATTAGAGATAGCTTAAATCATCTGAGCTCTGAGTCCTTCATCTTGGTATTGACAGCAGTATGGCTTACCTTCAATATCTAACAGGCAACCAAGGGAAATGGCCATAGTCTTGGTTTGGAAGTCATTTGACTACTCTGACTAAACACATACACACACACACACACACACACACACACACACACACACACACACATGCACACATGTGTGCATGCACATACATGCACATCTATTATGTATAACTTCTGGTGAATATAAATGAATATGATTCCTTGATTTTTATCAAGAGAAATTTGTGTTATTTCTTTCTTATCCCTACTTCCCCTTCTGCATTGACTTCTTTCCGCTTTTCTTCCTCCTCAGCTGGAGCTGCATACCATTTATCTATTTCCCATTTCATATTCCTGGCTCTCTGATAGTCTTCTCTTGAGTCTTTCAAATACCTACCTTATAGAGGTCTAAGTTTTCCAGTAGATTTGATGCAAACTTGGGTTCAGAGTATCACCTATTATTAATACATCACAGGTAAATTCAGCCTTAGATAACTTAAGTCCCAGACAAAACTAGACTCTGGGGAGTTTGTATTTATGGAGTCTCTGTCCTTGACTTCATTAGAAATTATACTGAGCTTGACAAATGCTGTTCAGTCTGTGGAAGCATTTCTTAGTCTGATATAGTCTAGCATATAAAACAACTATGTGGTGGCTTACTCTAAGATGGAGTTACTATGGCTAAGACTCAACACACATGGTCACACACGTGTCAGTTGGATAGACAGTCTTTCATAATATCTGTTCTTCAAGACCTCATGTGGTTCACAATAATAATGTAAGAATAATAAATTTAAAAGCATAATATTTGTATGATTGGTAGTTGTATGTTTTCATCTTCTTGATCACTGTGTGACCTTGACACTGTCTCTTCCAAATTTAAACTCTCTTAAACTTACAAAATAACTAAATAGCTTAGCAAGTAACTCCTGAAAGAGATAGAATTTCAATGAGCCCTAACCAGAGATGTAATATGAGCTGTGTGCTGGGTAATCTTATGTCAAATTGACACAAGCTAGTGAGTGTTATCTGAAAGGAGGAACCCCCCTCCCCAATTGAGAAAATCTCTCATAAGGTGCAACTGCACAGTATTTTCCTAATTAGTGACTGACAGGCAAATACTCAGTCCACTGTGGGCATTTCCATTCTTAGGCTGGTGGTTCTAGGTTTTATTAGAAAGCAGGGTGAGGAAGCCTTGGAGGGCAGGCCAGTAAAAAGCACCTCTCCAAGGCCACTGCATCAGCTCCTGCCTCCAAGTTCTTGCCCTGAGTGTAAGCAGAATAAACCTTTTCCTTTCCAATTTGCCTTTTGGTCATGGTGTTTCTTTACAGCAATAAAAATGCAAAGAGAAGCTGGAAGGTTAGAAAAGAAAATCAAACTTGAAAAAAGCAGATTTGGAGGCCAGCTTTATAGCTTGAACTTTGCCTAAGAGAGAAAAAGGGGTTAAAAAGGGAAATGGGAGGACCTACATCATGGAGTGAATGTGTTTCTTCTCTAAATATGTGGAAATAAGCAAGAGAAGATTGTCATGGCCAGTTAGATAAATAAATAGTAAGCCAGTAAATGACGTTGGTATGCACAAATATAGCACAGCTTTAGACAGTTGCTCCTGCTGATTTCAGTGCAAGTGAGGTCAAGGTCCTCATAGTCAATTGTGTTGCATCCATTCCTTACAAGTAAAATATACCCTTTGGTTTTATTTGATTTCAAAATTATTAATTGAGAATTTACAATTTGCAATGTCAATGGCATATACCCTCTGGTATACCAGAGGCAGGTGGGTGGAAACAAAAAGAAAAATGGAAAATAAAGAACAAATAGAATGAAGAAGGAGCAAATAAAAGGGAAAAAATGAAGAAGCCTTGGTCCCTGACCTCAGTGGATGCATCTTTGTATCAATCTCTGTCTTGGACCCTTAAAAATTGTTAATGAGTCTTTTGCAACCCAATATTATGAGTGTGAATTCTGTAGATCACTGCAGATAGCGGCCTTACAACTTTTACTCTGCTCCCAGTCGTGTGTATGGTCCTGAAATAATTGAAAGACTGCTTTCATCAGCTGCATCATCTTACATTTAGAGAGCTGGGCAAGATGCCGTTGTTTTCAAATACACCCACTGGTAAACAGCTTTGGTTTACATTCTGACTAGGTATCTGCAGCCTGTTTTTTCTGCACCAGTAAATTTGGTGAGATGATTAAGTTGTTAAGAAGAAAACCTTTAAACAATACCTATAATTTTCATGAGTTTCTGGTTTTAAATATTGTTGGGACAGAAACATTGTATAAGTTAAAGGGGATTTGTGGCTTTTCTTTTATTTTTCTTTTTTAATTTTCTTTTTAGATTTTTAAATATCTTCTAAGACAAAGTTCTCTATGTAAGAAAAACATTACCTCTTAGCCACGAGTTATATATTCTGTAAAAACAATCATCACAAGAACATATTTTAAAAAATAGTTTATAATCATTACAAAAATGAAATTACAACAGGATTAGTACTTATATAGTCATCCTCTGAAACTCATGCCTAACTACACATTTCCCAACTATATTTTTCTCTACAACTTCATCCTAACCTTAAAGCAATAATTCTTTCATTACTGATTAACAAAGTTTGAGCAATCCTGTCTATAGTAGCAAATTTTTTTCCTGTGCCTAGTGGATGACAATTTGTATTTACCAAGAAACAGGTCATCATCTCTCATATGACTTAGTTTTGAAGTCTTGTTGAGCTAAACCAGCTAATCATCTGTTCTCTATTTTTATAGTAGAATTATTGACCCCTTATTCATAATCCTGTTTTATCATGGTACAAATAAAACTTGTGGGCATATCCATAAATGCCAAGATCCAGGAAAGCACACTAAACCTAGAATGAATGTTTCCTTTGATCATTAACTTGTCCAAAAACTATTTTTCTCTTCCAAGGACAACTACATGCTTGTAAGGCATGAAAGCTCGCTCTACTCCTTTCCTGACTTATGCAGCCCTCACTGTTCTACATGGGAGGGGCACATTTTATTCTTAATTCTGACTTCATTTTATCTTTCTGGAAAAACAACTTAGCAGTTCCTTAAACTTTCTACCAAATAGCTGGCTTTTCAAAGTTGGAAGCTGAAGCTCTTAGCTGAGGACAAGTCTTTATTCTACATTCAAAGTGGAGCATGTCTCTGACTGTTCTACCAGTTTCTTTCTCACAACACCCATTCACCAGAAATGTCCTCTGTGCCCCGAGGGCACATTTTTCTCAGTTAATAAAATAGAAAGACAGATGTTAAGTAAGTTCTTGGTGTCTTTTGCGTGGGGTATATTATTCAAGAAGATATGCAGTCTGCTCCATTCAGGGAGTTAAAACATGCTTGACTAATTGTTTTTGTTTGTTTGTTTGTTTTGTCAAGGCAAGGGGAGCAGAAAGGAGAATCATTCATAAAGTTCTAACATGACTGTTAGGGGGGAAATGCTATTTTCCATCAGAATTTCTGATGCATGGATAAGCTTTCTAAGTTGCTTTTATCACAGTGAATCAGTAGAGTACTGGGAAGAGTAGGCACGGTTGTGTCTCTTTATTGTCTGTGGGTTCTAGTGGTTTGAAGAGTGAAACTCTGTGTATGATTAAGATATAGAGATACAGACATGAGGACTGTACAGAAGACTGTACAAGAGACTGGATTCTCGAGGTGGCTAAGAATTGGTATTATTAAAGTGAATGGTCATGCATCAGGTCATTTCTATGTGATGCAATCATGAGAGAGTATTTTAAGCAAGTACCTGCAATTGCATACCCAAACAGTGACGTTTCATGTTCCTCCTTTCCACGATGGTATAAAAGATAACTCAAAGGAAAGTAGCCATAGGCAAAGACCAGTGCAAAAGCCTTCTCAACAGTGTGCGCTTAATGAAATTTCTTTGAATGCATAATAGAATATTTTAAATTAGTAGAATCAAGTCTTAGAAATTATAAAACTTGTTTAATTAGTGTATGTTGAGATAAGCTTGTTTAATTAGTGTATGTAAAGAATTGGAATAATATGCTCTCACTGCTAAGAAGGAAAAGAAAAGCAATGCAGTATAGTTGATGACTGTTATGGTGAGAATAAAAGTTTTATATTATGCCTCGTGACTTGTGGTTGCTCAGTTTCAGAAACTGTAATTTTGCCTTGTGAGCTCAATGGGAAGTGAGTATGTATTCAACAGCTGGATATTTTTGGAAAATGTATCCTTATCTGTAAGCTTTAATAATTAGGTATAGATAATTAGAATAACATTGTACCAAGTATTGTACACCATTACAGTTTAGTAAAAAATACAGCAGATAAAATATGAAAGAATAATATTCTACTTCATAGTGGTATCTTGAAAGCTTTCTTTTGTTGCTATGGATTAGAAAAGATTCCGTGAATCAAAAAATACTGTCAAGTATTTTAGGTTGTATTCCTATTGTAATAAAGTGCTCTGACAAAAGCAACTTAAGGGGAAAAGATCCATTTAAATTCCAAGTTGCAAGTCACAATCCATCACAGGAGAAAAGTGAAAGCATCAGAAGTGTGAAACAGCTGTTGACACTGCACACTAGTATTGTCAGGAGAGAATTGTGAGGTTGCTCAAGGGACATCCTCTCTGTAGTTATTCAGTCCAGCATCCTTGTTCAGACTTTGGTTCTGTCCACTGTTCATGTGATTCCTCCCACATAATCTGATAAATACTCCAGAAATCTAAGCAAGATAATTTCTCAGAGCTGTGCCTGAAGGCTCTCCTCCTAGGTGATTCTAGATTCTGTCAGGTTGAAAAACAATCTTAAGCACTACAGTATGCTATTGAATGAATGAACCAACAGGAGATAACAAAAATAAGAATTGGAAAGAAAGTTATCAAATAGTTGTCATTCAAAGATGATATTATTTTATATATAACAGCTCTTCCCTCAAATCTATCAGTAGGTTACTAAAATAAGAGCCTAAGAGGGTCACTGATTACCAATTTATACTAAAAAATTTATAATTTTATACATTAGGAATATATGCTTAAATTATATTACTTTAATAGCTTTGAAAATATTACATAATTACAGATTTCTATCAGATTATGACAACTCTTTAAATATGAATTTCTGAAATATTAAGTATGGATAACAAGTATCTTTAATTAATACCAAGGGTAAAACAATACTTTTAATTCACATATACAGATAAAAAATAGTACAACTGATATCTGTACGTGAGCAGGTAAGCATCCAAAACCTGAGGTCACTGGTAGTTCCCAATTTAGAACTGAATTATGTAAGGACTGCAGAAGTCAGAGGATGGAGATAAGGTTCTCATAAGGATTCACATAGATTAAATTACTCTGGAGCAAATGTTCTTGTTCAGAGAGAAGACACTGATAGTTTGAGCCTCAGTATAGCTGAGTATCTGGTACTTGGGTATGTATAATATGAAGGACCTAAGTGTTTGAAGAAGTAGACATGATCAGCTTGTAAAAGTACCACTTTGGGGTACTTGGAGGGAATTTAGAAATTTTCTTTGAAGTGTGACTGGCATCCAAGAATCAAGTTTATGCTTTACATAAAAGGCAGTGACTGTGAGTCTGAGAAATGCCAGTTATCCCCAAGGGCATGTTAAAGACACTCATTTTTTATACCAACAAATCCCTTTTCCCTAGTTCTTCCCATGGAGAAGCACCTGTTATTTATGGTTCAGGAAAATCCAAAACATTTCAAAATGAACAGAAACTGTCAGGTATCACCCACACAAAGCTAATTCAAGAATAAATTAGTTGGAAATCAAAAATTTGACACATGGCAAAAACATTTCTCACCTCCTACATAACCAGGAAAACAACAAAAAGAAAAACATAGGATTATTGAAGTACATTTCAATATTTATTAAGCATCATAACCCAAATACAGTTGATAGATGAATGAACACTTAGAGGTAAAAATTAAGAGACAAGCAGAGTGGAAATTAACAATAATAATACACCAATATCAACAACAACACACATACACACATACACACATACACACATACAAACTGAGTTGAGTGGCAAGATTTGAGAACTGATGGAACAAACATGGAGAAAATTGGAGAAAGACATTTTTAAATCAACCTAAATGAAGACAAAGATACAATGCAAGAGAAAGCAACTATATTAACTGAAAATATGAAGGCAAGTGATGGCTATAACCATATCTAGGAAAAACAAATGAAAAGATTAATGCATGAGAGAAGATATCTTTTGTGTAGAAGATAAAGAAAACTAACATGCATGTAACTGTAATTCTTATAAAAGCTTAAAAAATAATGGAACAGAACTCATTAAAATAATCATTTATGAATCAGAGAGGCAACTGAACTGTGGGAAAACCCAGGTGGTCATCCCAGGTTGGAGTGAGTATGCATCTGCAGAGGTGTGGAGATTGATCATTTCAGAGAAAGGGGTTCATCATGGCAGATGATCTAAAGTGATCCCTATACAAAAAGTTGCCAAGCCTTGAAGGGTAATTGTTGTGTCAGACAGAGGCAAGGTGCCTGTTATTAAAGTGGCTAATGATAGTTCTCCAGAGCATGACCTGAGGCCCGGCTTCTTATCTACTTTTTCCCTGGCAACAGACCAAGACAGCAAACTTGAAGATACAGTTGTAGTTAAATAAAGTTAAAGAAAATATTTGAGTCAGATCAAGAGACCAGCATTTAGAAAACAGATTGCTTGATAACAGTGCAGTTGAAAACACAGCAAGAGTAGAAGAACACCACAAGCCTCAAAAAAGCAAAAATATAAACTAATTATTTTGAAGTTCTTTTAAGAATCAAAACTGTAAAAAACAATAATTGCAAGTTGGAAAAATTTAATTACAAACTCCTGCATCATGTACAGCCAGAAATGCTTCACTACTGCAAGAAAAAAAAAAACTGTGATGACTCAAAGAAGGAGGTTGAGTGACTATAATATTATTGTGTTGTTGACATACAATCAAAATACAGAAGAAAGGATATTGTGTGACTATTACAATAAAAACAAAATTAATACAGCTAAAAACAGTGAGGCTGACTCTGGAGTGGTGTTGTGTCCCAAGCTGCCCACATTGGGCATCAAAAATGTTGAGAACCATACTGGCCCACGTTTGGGGGACAAAATATTGGGGACCACTCTATCAATGTTGGAATCCTCACTGCCAAAAGCCTTGGGAGCTAAATTATTAGAGCCTGCACTGCCCCAAGCTGCTCTGGTCTGCAGGTCAGGGTTCAGCAAGAGATTGAGGACAGACTCGAAGAATGGAGACCAGACAGAGTGTGATTCAATTCTGTTCATTCTTCAGTCTCTCTTCTTCTATCCAGTCCCTAGTTCCTAGTACCAGGTCTCAGGTCCTAATTCCTAGTTCTAGTTGCTAGTCTTTTTCCCAGTTCCAAGTTTTTTCTCCAAGTGTTAAGTCCCTAATAATAGTTGCCTGTCTCGAGTCTCAAGTGCCTACTCCCTGGGCCCAATACTTAATAATAATTTCTTCTGTCTGCCTCTTGCCTTTTATATGTCTCACTTCTAAGCAACACCTTTAAGTCATGCCTTTAAGTCATGCCATTAGGTCTTGTCTCTAAATCTGATCTTTAAGTCACGCCCTTAAGTCACACACCTTTAAGTCTCACACACCCAAGGGAAAATTCTGGGTATCTAAAACAAGATGTTATCAGAGTGTGCTCAGTTGTTGTAGGCTATTGTAATCAAGTCTCTTGTCAGGGTATATGGCTCAAGATGGCTGCAAGGATGATAGCTGCCTTCTGTCGGCTCCCCACAGAGTGGAAAGCTGCAGAGGCTTATTAGTTGTCACGTGGAAAATAGGAATGAAAGGAGTGTTAGATTCAGGCTAAGTACAGGACTCCTGGGAGCCATTGTAATATTATATTGGTATATAATTGGAAAAAATAAAAAATGTCTAAATCAGTAAACAAAATGTATAGTAACATATTCACAGAAATGATTGTGATACAAAGTAACAAATGTTGAAGACACACTTATAAATAATACCATTAAATATAATTAAACTAGGCTTATAAAAGGAAAATTCAGAAAAGCTCACAACAATATATTTATTATGTAATAAAATGGCTTGATTACAAAAAAATTCTATTGTGCAATGTAGGATGCCATGGTTAGTGGTGATACATTCCGCCATTACAAGATGGCGCTGACATCCCATGTCTCCACAAGTAAACAACTGACTGCGCAGGTGCAAAAGGCAAAAAGCACGCCAAATTCACTGCCCAACCCGGGGCGTATTATGGGTAATGAGTGAACAGCCAATCAGAAGTGAACACGTCACTCTAGGGTGTATTTAAGCAGTGTCTTTTCCGGTCTTTCTGTCTTTCTGCTTCTGCTTATACAAGAAGTAAAGTCTCGTTGTAGTAACCACCCGAACATTGCCTCACGTGTCCTTTTTCGCGGGCGAAGGGGACACGGAGGGGCTCAGAACAGTGCAAATCTGGAAAAATTGTAGAATATTACTGTGTACTGACTTGGAGTGGAGTCCAGGGTATTTCTGCAAAGCAAAAGTGTAGAAATATTTACAGAATGGTATAGCATTTTACTAATTTATGGGTATATTTCCAGTCACTTCCAAAGAAAAAAACTCATCTTTAGAATTTGACTAAGAAAGCACTAATTGAGTGAAGAATTTCACCAAAGAAATTTAAATGTAAACCACTAATGATCTTACAAATTAAACTGGGTGAGTTTTACAATAAGGGTATAAGTCAATGATAGTATAACATTCATTCTTGAAAAGTATACTTAGGCATAATTGTTTTTATAATACCTGCACATGGACATGGCTATTTAATTTAATCAGCCATTAGGTTAATAGATCAATGTGCTAATGGGACAACTGGTTATTACCCATACTGATGGACCTTAAGAAAGAGAGGAAGCTGGAGGGGAGGTTCAGGTGCTGAGATAAGACTGCTTCCAAAGGTCCTGAGTTTGTTTCTCAACACTTACATTGAATGACTCACAACCACCTGTAAACTCAGACCCAAGAGATCTGAGGCTATCTTCTGTGCTCCTCAGACACTGAACTCACATGCATGTTCCTCCACCATAGTGAAAAATAAAGATAAAATCTAAAAGAGAAAGGACCAACTAGAAAGCAATATGGAAGAAGGGAAGATGCCTAAACATAAAGTTGTCTTTCTTCCCTCTCCCCACTTCTTTTTTCCCTTCCTTTCTTTCCTTTTCTCATGGTCCTGACATCCATCTATTCGAGTGCTTTCTACAGTCTTTGTCACAGAGTATGTATTAGATTGATAAAGTTGTTTCTCAGACACATGTGACCAATTGGTTTACCTGCCAATGAGATGGAAGATTATGATCAGTGATGTCAAAGGGAAGGACAGACAATGAGGCATTGATACCATAAGTGACATGTGTGATCAGGAGCTCTGGTAGCAGGGTCTTGTCATCTATATTAGGACCTAGTTGGTGCCAGTAGTTGGTACTGTGGGATCATAACTCTGGAGATTCCTAGTTATTTGAGGAATCTTGCCACCAGAGGAATTAGTTTTTGGATGTTCTGGGAGTCAACAACATAGTATATGAACAATTTGTGCTCAGCATTAAGTCTCCTCACTTTCATAGTAACTAGAGACACTCCTTTTGTTTGGAACTACCTTCTAGCTGAGAAAATACCTTGAAATTTTGATCTGTATTTTCTTAAAGTTCAAAGCCACTGATTTTATTATAAAACACACTGAACCATTAAACTCAGTGTTGAGGAATGCTAAATAAGCTCGTTTTCATTCATTCCTTTTTCCCATGCCCTTAGAGAATTCTCCACTTACCATGTCTTTCTTTACACTTCTTGCTTCATCATTTTCTTCCCACTTTTATGACAGCTGTGGCTACTCCTCTAACAGTCAAAGCAGGTCACTTCTATTGATTCTAGAACTTGCATTACAGAGAAACACATTTTTAGAAAACCTTGACTGAGTTCAAGTGTAGCCCAGTTGTTCTTCCTTCCGTGCTGTCTGGCTAAAGGTTGTGTTCTCTCTCTCTCTCTCTCTCTCTCTCTCTCTCTCTCTCTCTCTCTCTCTCTCTCTCTCTCTCTCTCTCTCTGTCCCTACCCCTCTCTCTTCTTCTCTCTCTCCCTCCCTCCCCCTCTCTCACTCTCTTCCTCCCTCCCTCCTTTTCATCTTCCTTCCTTCTTTCCTCACTCCCTTGTTCCCTCCCCTCTTTCTTCCTTCTTTTCCCCTTTCTGATTTTTTTCTTTTTGTGGTTCTTTCTAAAGGATATAATCACTTAGCCCAAGCTAGCTTGGAAATTATTGTATAGCTCAGACTAACATTACAGGTGAATGTCCTCTTGTCTTAAGTATAAATGCAAGGATTATAGGTATGAGGGGGCATGTCATCAGGTTATTTTTCTATGTAGGATGTTTTTGAGCTTTGAGAACTAGCAAAATAGCTAAAAAAAAAAACTTTATCATTCATTGGGAATTTTGAGTTATTTGAAAGGCCTTAAAAGAAGGCGTGGATTGCATTACTGATGCCAATAGTCTATCTGTCTAAGACCTAAAAGAAATATTTAATGATAAAATAATTTTTCTAAGTTGAAACTAGAAAATAAAAGAATAATTTACATGGTTTCCAGGGCAACAGGAAAGATAGGATACCAGCAAGGGCAGTGGCAGCTTGTTTGTCACATTTGGAACAGAACTGAAAGGTTATTTAAAAATGAAAGTTTAATAACTTTAAATGGGGCCATATCCGTTGGACAGTTGGGACAGATTTATTTTTGTTTTAGACCTTTGCACTTAATGAAAGGAAAATTCTTCCCCAAACTGTGCAGTTGGTTCCTCTGCTTCAAGGACAATATCAAAGGACAATTAAGGTATGGGCTCTGGAAATAGATTGTCTTCAAATCCTAAATTCTTCTATCAGCACATGTGTGACCTAGGGCATTGGCTTTACAAATATATTCTGCACACCATGTTCTATTAAAATTATGTTCTGAAACCTGATCCTAGTTATAGTGTTAGGAGGTGAGGGTTTTGGGATATGGTAGGTCACTAGAGAAGAGCATTCACAAGAGGGAAAACAAAAATCCTAGGTTTTCTTATCTACCATGGAAGGAAATAGCACAAAAGAGTCATTTGTGAATAAGAAAATAGAACTTCACATGTCCCAGGTCCCATAAGTCCCTTCATCATGGACTTGCTGGCTTCCCCAAACCATGAAGAATTCAGTCTACTGTTAGGAAACCACCATCCTGTAGTTTTTATTTCATAATAGTTAAATATGTATTATTGAGGTTATGCTTATGTCTCAGTCTCTACTACTGTGAAATAGATATAATAATATTAATTTTGTAGGGTGTGATGACATTTACATGGGTAATCATGTGTGAATCAGTGAGAGTGACATATCAGGCATGTCACATAAGAAGGTCTTGGTCTTTTCCTAGATGTCCCAATGAAGATTCTATCAGAGGAGTGTGCATTCTCTATCACAGAGTAAAACGTTACTATTTTTGACACTATTGTAAACATTTACTAATGTATTTGTTCCCCTATGACATATACCAAAACAAATATTTAAAGTGGAGATCTATTCTAGGATTGGGAATTAAATTTAGTATGTCATTTTAAGAAACAAATGAGAATAGAATAGAACACATTTGCATATATTTCAAAGCTAAAACAGTAAATATCATTTGTGAAACCTTTGTTTCAGTCATTGCAGTATGCATCTCTCAGACACAGTGGTTCACTTGTTTCTTTCTGTGGGTTATAGTCATTATGTTTGAAAGCAACCACAGTAGAGTAATGGCCTATAAAGATATGAAGCTGTTGGTCTTGTTCAAATTCTACCCAGAACATTAAGATGTGGGAAGTTGCCTCATCAAGCTGTCAAATCCATATGGAAAATAGAGAGGAGAAGAAAAAATGCAATTAATGAAGTTTTTCATTTAGCTCACATTTGTTGAGGAATGACAGAATCAGGTACACATTGTGGTTACTGAGAAGTTTTAAAGAAAAAAATGTTCTTTTTATCCCCTTCATACGTACACATTTTTAGGAGGATTTTTCTCTACTTTTTAATAAAGAAAGTATCTGTATGCCCAGTACAATTTGTGGCACATTTACATTTAATGGTTGATACACAAATTAAAGTAGTATGAGGTAGACTCATTAGTGCAATTCTTTAGTAATTGCTCATATAGCTATGCAAATGGCTGAAACCTTAGAGAGAATCTAATGTTACATTTCCATGCATGATTATCTTCTGCTTAATTAGCTATTTATCACTTTTATTTACATGGCCATTCCCTGAGATGAGAAGTATAGTGAGGCATAAAGCCAGATATTACATCAGGTCTTTGGGGCTGCTTGTGTAAAAATGTAGCACTAAACCTAGAAATTTGTAATTTTGCAGTATTTGCATTCTTAGTTGGGCAATTATGGCTTGTGAAACTGGCCTGTGTACTAGGGAGTTCTGAGTGCTATTTATGTCTTTTTCTTAGAGATGCCTGGACAACTTGTGTTTTTGGTTGAGGAACAAAACTCTCACAAACATACATGTTTCTTATGCTGTTAGCATTTACCCCTGTTTGTTTGCTTGCATTTTTTTTTGTGTGTGTGTCTCCTTTTCTGTAACTGTGAGAAAAACACTGACAATAGAAATAGACTTCTATTCCATCTTTTTAAAACTTACCTGCTTGTATTCTAAAGAGAAAGAAAGAGGTTGTGAGGTTGGATGGATGGGGAGGATCTGAGAGGAGACAAGGGAGGGGGAAACCATAATCAAAATATATTTTACAAAAAAATATCTATATTTAACAACAACAACAAACAACAGCAACATTGGTATAAACCTGTAATCATTGTACAATGTCCCCTAACCCAAGGTTGAGAAACAATATTATTCCTGCTTTTGGTCAGCCATAAAGAACATTATATAGTCTTTTTTCTAAGCATTCAAATGCAATTTTTTACATAAGTATTATTGAGAGGAAGTCTAAGGAGAATGAGTGTGGAGTTATCATTCTCAGTCTACCTTCAGTCTTACTGGTTCTATGGTCATGAGTTCATTTTTCAGTAGATTCATTCTTTTTTCTATTGAGAAAGAATCAAACATAAGACTGACTTATCATCTCTCGTGATCTGACGGTTGCATGTGCAAAACACTAATAGCTGCTAATAGTCCACTGACATCTGGGAACATGGGAATCCTCTCTATCATTATGCAATACTTACTGACTTTAGTAAGATCCAGATAATGAGAAAAAAAGAAGTAGAATAACAGACCACCCCTTCATATACATTATCTCACTGGATGTAAACTCCTACAAGTCCTGAGCTAGAAGCTAATAGAATTCATAATTTGCCTTGTATTAATTTATTTTTACAAACATAGGGGTTTTTTTTTTAGCTTAAAAGGGGTTCTTCTTACTGTAGCTGTGTTCCTAGTCATTGAATGAAATACTGATTTTCATAAAAAATGCTACAGCATACATGTTAAAATGTCACTGAGATCACACAATAAAAAATATATCTGTGCCAAATTTCATGCATTTGGTTTATTTTTGCTAGATGTGGTGTTCCCAGAACACATGGTTTCTGCCCTCAACAGCCTGCATAGGGGCAAAGAAAGAAAGTGAAAAGACCATGAAGCACGTTTCAGGCCAGTCTTGGAAGTGAATACCTTCCTTTTGTTCTAAGTCTATGGTTTCACATAGCAGATTAGTAAATATTGAAGTACTGAGTCCTTAGGATGAAAATGACATGATGTGTTGTTCATGTTCAGAAAGCATCATCTTCCAGAAAGTATAAAGCAGGGTTCAGTTTAAGACAAACAGAAGATAGTTTTGTAGAAGTCATCATTTCTTCAATAATAGTAGGCACCTATTAAATTCTTCTTCATTCCAAGCATCATTTTTGGATACTAAGAATGCAGTAACACTTTTGCTAAGATGCTGGGTCAAGAAAGAAACTGAAACTCAGGAAAGTCACTGTTTTCCCTGTGAACTGGGACACCTCACTGAACCTCATGCTGAACAAAGCACATATTTAAGGTGAGATCAGAGTATGCTGCCACCTGGTAAAGAAAGACAATAAAGAGTTGTGACTTTAGGAGAGAGAGAGAACTGAACATTTCTAGGAAGGTTTAGGTGCAAGGTCATGTTCATTGTAATTGAGGGTCTCAGGCATTTCCGTTTTCTGATACTGGCTAGAAATGGCACAATGAGATTTGGTCTCAATTTCAGTTTTAAAGTGAAGAAGAAAAGGGAGCCATCTAGACCTGGGAAGTAGAAGGAAAAAGAAATGACATTTTTATACTTTCTTTCCATGAGGGTCTTCTCTTCCAGACTCACATTGTTTGTTCAGTAGTCACTACACACACAAACCTGGATACAAGGAAAACAGTCATAAGAGGAGCCTTACTCTTACATTGTACTCTTACATTGAAAAGACAGGTACAGGGCTAGCTAACTGTCTAGATCACTACTAGATGGATGGCTCAAACAGAGAAGTCAAGAGCTACAAAATCCAGAGATACTTTCACTTAAAGCTATAAAAATAGTTGTGACTCATTAGAATGAGTGAAGACAGCTTTATGGATGGCAGTAGAATTCTCAGTTTCCTGGAGGAGACCTGCATAACAGGAATCAATGGGAACTCTCAGTTCTAGGAAGGGATTTTGTAGGAGGGTAGGGATAGATAACTTCTTCAGTTAAGGAAAGGATATAAAATTCATTTATCATGTAGAACAGAACGGGTGTTTTACTGTAGCAAAGAGTAAGATGATCAGATTAATAGGCCTCCTCGTAGGAGCTTAGCACAAGACCATTGCCTCACACAGCATCTAACTTCATGTTGTAATATATAGCCCAATAAGCACTTTAAAAAACTAAAGGTCATAAGAGCTAGTTTGTGGTCTAGACAACATGGTACTGATATGGACATTTGGCATGAGTTAGCTAATATGTGGATGATACTGTGCATGAGAATTGGATAAAAGTCAGAAAAAAATGGCTGACACAGATAAGGAACCCCAAAGTAAACAGTGATTAAATCTGTTATATATTTTGTCAGTGTGCTCTTCTGTGTGATTCTGAATTAATAAAGCCTTGAGGTCAGATACCCGAAACTTTGCCTGAGACTTTGCCCTTGCCATGCTGCCTGTGTGTCTGTCTGTGTGTAGGCTTCTGTACCTGTCATCATGAAGCCTGTGTGCTGCCCACTGGTGTGCAGCTCATGTATATCACTCTGTGCCTGGTTGCCTAGCAGCCTTCACCCCAAGTAAATAAAACATGCTTGTCAGTCTATGACTACTCAAATTCCCTTCAAGTTCTTAGCCTTCTGTGACCCTCCTCTGTTCCTTGCATCTAAGCATGGACCTCACAGCTATATTGGAAAGTGATTTTACTTGCTCAGGCTAAATAAGCTGGGGGAGTCTTTGTTCTTTAATTGAAAAGCTATATAAGAATCAAAATTTTCTGCATGAGCTATCATCTGCATCAATAAAATTCGATTTCCCACTGAAAGTGAAAGATGTACTTGACCATTAATCAACTGCTATGAACAGAGTAGCATGTTTGCAAATGATATGGGCAGCAACTTGCAAGATTTTATTTGCTGAGTCTGGGAAGATTTATATAATCCTATTATTTATGGGCTCACCATGGTAGTTGCAGAATATCCTTTCCTGATGGGGAAAAAAGAAGAAGAACAAAGATCATTTTTCCATATGTCCTGTTTAAATCAGTTCTCCAGAGTTCTACATACTTGGAGTGGCAAGAACCTTATGCCCATGGAGACTGGGGACACAGCTTAGCTAACGACCACATGAAGACTTACAACTGTCCAGGGAGTCCAATGCCCTCTTCTGGCCAACTTGGGGTGGTTATTAGTAACAATAAGCAAGAAGACACAGTATAGAAAGAGAGATAGAAGAGAGGCACAAGTTAGGAGTTGTTGGATTGCTGTGATAAAATACATTGTATAATTATAATTGTATGATTGCATAAAATCTTCTAAATATTATTTAAAATTAAAAATAAATCCTCATACCTTTTTTGTGGTGGGGCAGATGTGATTTCTTTCAAGTGCTTGGTGAATTAATTTTGAACATTTCTTCAGCTGCCCTTTCCTTTTCCCACTTCTTGTGCTCTCCTCAAACCTTTCAACACCTCCAAAAATTCTATAATATGTGTGATATACAGAATTTGGGTTTTCTGTATGTGTGCAAAAAGTAGCTATTCTCTGTTATAGAATTTGAGACTTAAAAACAAAATAAAACAAATAGAATGAAGAGGATATCAATATCATGAGTGGAAAGGAAACTAAGCAGACTCAACTATAAACCAACAGAAATATTTCTCAGCCTGCATCCCATCTGATGTAAAATTTCCAGTTCTCCCTTCTACAGTAGTGTGTCAACTGATAATGCAATTGTTCTGGTCTTGTTTTTGCAACCATTCACAAGAGACAATGTTTTACCACAGACTTCCTAGGATTCTGGTTCTTAATATCTTTCTGTCAGTTGAGAAGAGGGCATGGGAGAGATTGGAGGAAGAAAGGGAAAATGATGTAATACCACTTCAATTAAAGACATATTGCAAAAAGTTCAGTCTTCAGAAAATAATGCCTCTAATTTGTCCTTGTTATAGAACTCTGACTTGTCCTTTAGAGGACACCCTGAGTTCCTATCTCACCACTGAATTCCCAGATATCTCTTTTCTTTTATATGTTGTCATTCATTGCTCTTCATCATCTAGAACACAGCTCTTCAATTCCTCCTCCCCTAAACTCTAAATAGAAGCAGAAATTAACATATATATCACAGAAAGCTTCTGCTTTGTGGTAAGTCACCTAAATTATGTACTGGATATATCTCATCCTTAGATAGATGACAACACAAAAATGAATCACGAGTGAGCAGAATGTCTGAAACTTTTTTCTCTGGCACTATGACAGATAAATGTGAATGGTAGTTCACATGCTGATTTAGAGACTAATCCAAGGAAAGTTTAAAGAAAAGCATTTAGGTGTTGAGGTTAGCTAGAAATTATAAAACTGTGTTAAAATGACCTTAAGAAGTTTTGCTTTTGTCTTTTATTCAAAAGTAAGATTTATTTTGTGGTATAAGATTTTTTTGAGCAATGTGTCCACTAAATACCAATATTGCAAGAGAAAAATCACTGCGCTTGTTTCTAGATTATGGATGCCGAGATTTTTGCCCTTTGTACATTAATGACAGACTTATCCTTGTCGGATATAAATTAAATTTATTTTATAAGACTAAAGGATCACAACACACACACACACACACATCAATATGAGAGACAGCACACACATGAGAGTGAGTATACATGCACAAGAGAGAGATCTGTTTTTGACAAGTAATGAAAGTATGACAAGAAAAAAGTTAATGCATGTGTGCATATAATAAGAGAAAGAAAAAATAGGACACCAGCATTTAGTTCCATGAGTGTTGAATGGAACTTTTGTATCTTTTTTTCTTTAGTTCTGCTTCTGATATATTCTATCAGAAATTATTTCAGGAAGATCTTGATGTCTTGAGTATCCTAGTAAATTTTCTCATTTGTGCATCTCAGGAGACAACATCTTGAATAGGTATTTATCCCTTTAAAGGACACTTCACAACATGGAAGAGAACTTGATGGTAGGGCATGACAGCTGCCCAGGATGCACACTGAATAATAGTGGGTGATTGGTACCTCCTGGTTGTCTTGAGCGTTGGACTGAAAATCTGAAATGGTAAGTCAGCCCCAATTAAATGTTGTCCTTTAGAAAAGTTGCAGTGGTCATAGGGTCTCTTCACAGCAATGGAAACCCTAACTAAGACGGTATCTTAGTTAGCTTTCAATTGCTTTCATAAAACACCATGTCCGTAAACTACATGGACAAAGCTTTATTTTGCCTACACTTTTACATTGCAGAGCATGATTGAAGGAAATCTGAGCAGGTATCTGGAGGCAAAAACAGATATGGAAGCTACCAGGGGATGCTGCTTAGCTGATTACTCTGCATAGTTTGTTTAGCCTGCAGTTTTTCTTTCTTTTTTTCCCATTAATTTATTTATCCACTTTACATCCCAGTCACAGCCTCCCCCTTCCTCTCCTCCTAGTCCAACCCTTACAAATCCCATCTTCCATTACTCTTCCCCTTCTCTGGGAGGAAGAGGAAGCCCTCCTTAGGAATTACTCTGCTCTGGGACAAGTGGCAGCAAGATTAAGCACATCCTCTCCCACTGAGGCCCATGCAGAGGCAGTTTAGCTAGGATAAGAGGATCCAATGGTAGGCAACAGAGTCAGACAACCACTGATCCAATCTTTAGAAGACCCACATGAACACTGTGCTAGCTAGGATTTCACTGCTGTAAAGAGACACCATGACCAAGGCAACTCTTATAAGGACATTTAATTGGGGCTGGCTTACAGCTTCAGAGGTTCAGTCCATTATCATCAAGGTGCAAGTATGGCAGCATCCAAGCAGGTATGGCGTAGGCAGAGCTGAGAGTTCTACATATATATCTGAAGGCTGCTAGCAGAATATTGGCTTCCAGGCAGCTAGGATGAGGGTCTTATTTTCCATACCCATGGTGACACATCTACTCCAAGAAGACTATACCTACTTTAACAGTGCCACACCTTCTAATAGTGCCACTCCCTATGCTAAGCATATACAAACCATCACAAGCACGTAGCTGTACATCTGTTTTAGATATATAGTGGTTGTAGGTTCAGCCCCCACAGGCTGTTGGTTGGTGGTTCAGTCTCTGTGAGGCCCCATGGGACCAGATTAGTTGACTCTGTAGGTCTTCTTATTGTGTCTTTGACCCCTCTGGCTCACTCAATCATATCCCTCACTCTTTCACAAAAATCCTTGAGCTCCCTTCTGAAGTATGTCTATGGGTCTCTGTCTCTGTTTCTATCCACTTCTGGATGCAGCCTCTCAGAAGACATTTATGCTAGGTTACTGTGTGTAAGACACATTAATAGTGTCAGGAGTTGGCTTTATCCCATGAGATGGGTCTTAAGTTAGGCCAGTCATTGTTTGACCATTCCCTCAATCTCTGTTCCATCTCTCTCTCTCTCTCAGCCTGCATTCTTTTACCACCCAGGATCTCCTGCCCAGGAACAGCAATGTCCACAGTATTTGGGGCTTTTCTACATCAATTGTTAATCAAGAAAATGCCCTAAAGACTTGCTTACAGAGAAATCTTATGTAAGCATCGTCTCAATTAAGATTTTTTTTCTTCCAAGATTTGTCAAGTTTTATGTAAAGTTAACAAGAACAGAAACAGGAACATCATCATCATAATAAACAACAACAACAACAATAACAAACCAACCAATACAAAAATGCATAGGTAAGTGCTGAATGACTACATATTTGCATTAAAAGTGGATGTTTCTGTTCAGTGTCAAGTTTCCTCTCATGGTCTGGAATTTATGTAAGAATTTCTGCCATTTTTCTTGGATTTCTCATGTGAAACAATGGAAACAGAATCTAATCTATATATTCTTATCACCCTCCCCCTTCTCCGTGCTCCAGCGTTCTTAAGAGTGGCATGGACTTCAGCTGTGTTGTCGATGGATGTTTCTTTCACCTGCTCTCCCAAGTATTTTAACTCGATTCTGCTCCTTGACATTCCACTGAGTAGGGGCTGTTTCCAAACATCCCTTCACGGACAAACTCATTAGACAGCATGTAGGAAAGAATCCGTTTGATTAAGAAATAATGCTTAATTAATATAAAAAGGGTATTTCTTCTATTAATAGGATATGAAAAATCTTTAAGTTGATGTCCTTGGATATCTAGTATAGTGAACCTTTATTTTCTAATACTGCTATCTGAGGGGGTAGGTCCTGTTGAAATTACAGAGACAATCAAAATATGATAGTTTAAACAAAAAATAAAACAAGGAAAACCGAAAACCAAAACAACCTGTAGGCAGCTTCTTAAACTTAGGGCAGACTTCATTTCTAATTTGTGTTTGCCTTTTTTTATTAGCCATGCTTTACACACTGATTCAATTAAAATCTTTAAGGCCCATAGCCCTCACAGCATCTTACATGGGCACCTTGGTCTTTTCCCTTAATTTAGCACACAGAAAAACAAATCTAGTTTATCTGGCTGTATGTAAAACTGGGGTTCATCAGATTCTCAAATGATATACTTATTAGGAGTGAAAGCTAGAACTGAGTTTTTTCATCCTGATTTCTATCATCCTTTTGGTATACATAAATCTAGAATTTCCTGGAGTATAATTTTCTATTATTAACTACTTGCCTTTCATTCAGAAGTTTCTAAAAACACCATCACATGCGAGCTTTATCCTTGATCAAATCAGCACTATAATATTTATCATTAGAAAACCAAAAGGATGTCCTGCCTCTCTCCTGGGGAAATTGAAGTCTAGATAGATTGATTTTGTTACTTCCAGAGGTCACATGTGAAAGGAGCTCAGGTCACTGTGGAACATCCACTTCCTGTTTAGAGAACTATTTAATAACATTCTCTACACAGTTTTAAAGACAAATGTGATTTTCAAAAGAATTTCGTTTTCTCTGTTATTAAAACAACCCAGACCTCGATTTGACAAACCCTCTGGCTAGATTCCACATTTCTCCAGCCTCTGAAAGTCTGATTAGAAACTGGAATGTGCTTTGGGGAAATGAATGTGTACTCTCAGATTCCATTTGGTGTTTTCTCTCACTTAGAGAATAGACAAGAGAGTTTTCAGTGAACCCATATATTGATATTCTTTCATCGTGGTAAGAGTCAGGTCAGCCTCCATTCCTAGGTTCTCTAGTGGATAACTGAATAACTAATAACTGCATGGCGAGAAGCTTACACAGTTGTTTTATGTGTATCATTGACAGAACACATAGTCAGATTTTTAATCACTTTTCTGTGCCATATTTTCTTACCACCACAGTGTTCACAGTGCTAGATTTTTTCCACCTTGAATTGGCTTATTGTTTTTTTCCAATAATTTATTTTAAAATTTACATCCTGATCACAGCCCCCTTCTCCTCCTAGTACCCCTTAGAAATCCCTCCCCCCATTACATCCTCCCCTTCTCAGAGAAGGGAAAGACCTCTTTGTGTATCACCCCACACTGGGTTATCTAGTCCCAGCAGGACTAGGTACATCCTTTCCCACTAAGGCCCAGCCATGCAGTCCACATACAAGGAAGGGGATCCAATGGCAGTGTACCAATGTGGTTAAGGCTATTCCTCACTTTGACTTCTATTAGATTTAGAGTGTCTGGTTTTATGTTGAGGTCCTTGGTTCACTTGGACTTATTTTGTGCATGGTGATCAGTATGGATCTATTTGCATTTTTCTATATACAGACATCTAGCTAGACCAGCACTATTTGTTGAAGATGCTTTCTTTTCTCCATCATATGCTTTTGCCTTCTTTGTCAAAAATTAAGTATCTATAGGTATATGAGTTTATTTCAGGATCTTTGATATGATTCACTGATCAAACTGTCTTTTTCTATACTAATACCATGCTGTTTTGATTACTATTGCTTGGTTAGAGTCATACCAGGTAACTCTATTATTTGTGGCTATTGTAAAGGGTCTTGTTTCTCTAAGTCTTTTCTCTTCCTGTTTATCATTTGTCTTAAGAAGGGCTACTTTTTTTTTTTTGAATTAGTATTGTATCCAACAACTTTGCTGAAGGTATTTATCAGGTGTAGGTATTCTCTGGTAGAATTTTTAGAATCACTGATATAAACTATTATATTGTCTGAAAATAGCTATACTTCGGCTTCTTCCTTTCTACTCTGTATCACCTTGATCTCCTTTAGTTGTCTTATGCATCTATCTAGAACTACAAGTTCTATATTGAATAGATAAAGAGTGAGCAGCCTTGGCTTGTCCCCAATTTTAATGAGATTGCTTTAAGTTTCTCTACATTTAATTTGATGTTGGCTATTGGTTTGCTGAATTTTTCTTTTACTATAATTAGATATGCACCTGGTAAATCTCTAAGACTTTTAACACGAAGAGATATTTGATTTTGTCAAAGGCTTTTTCAGCATCTAGCGAGATGATTGTGTGATTTTTTTCTTTCAGTTTTATTTTTTAGTATGTTGGATTATGTTGTTGGATTTTTTATGTAGTGAACCAAGCCAGGATCTCTGTGATGAAGCCTAATTGATCATGATGTACTTAGATTCAGTTTGAGCGTATTTTATTGACTGTTTTTGCATCAATGCTCATAAGTAAAATTGGTCTGAACTTTTCTTGTTTTGTTGAGTCTTTGTGTGGTTTAGGTATCATGGTGTTTGTTGCCTCATAGATTGAGTTTGGAAATATTCCTTCTGTGTCTATTTTGTGGAATAATTTACAGAGTATTGGTTATAGAATTATTTAAATAGTTTACTTTGTCTTGATTTAACTTTAGTAAGTTGTATCTATCTAAAAAAATCATCTATTTTATTTACATCTTCCAATTTTGTAGTTTACAGGCGTTTGAAGTAAGATCTAATGATTCCTTCAATTTCCTCAGTGTCTGTTGTTATGTCTCTCTTTTCATTTCTGATTTTTTTAAAAATTTGGATACTGTCTCTGTATCTTTCAGTTAGTTTGGCTAAGGCTATCTCTGGTAGGCAGTGGGATAGAAGGGAGGTTAAAGCATTTGAGAACCATCATTAAAAGTAAGCTTGGAAAAAAATTAAAGTTACACCTGAGTTTGATTATTTCCTGCTGCCTACTCATCTTGGGTGTGTTTTCTTCTTCATTTTTTTCTCCTAGAGCTTTCTAGTGCACTTTTAAATTGTTAGTTTGGGAAAGCTCTAAATTTCTTTATGAAGGTGCCTAGTGCTATGAACATTCCTGTTAGCACTGCTTTCACTGTGTCCTATAATTTGGGGTATGTTGTGCTTTCATTTTTATTGAATTCTAGAAAGTCTTTTGTTTCCTTTGTTCTTCCCTGACTCAGTGTCTACTGAGTAGAAAGTTGTCTTGTTTTCATGAGTTGGTAGGTTTTTTTTTTTGTTTGTTTCTGTTGTTGTTGAACTCCAGGTTTAATTCATGATGGTCTGATAAAATACAAGGAGTTATTTCAATTTTCTTGTACCTGTTGACACTTATTTGGTTACTGACTGTATGATCAATTTTGGAGAAGGTTCCAGGAGGTGCTGGGAAGAAAGTGTAGTCTTGTGTGTTTGGGTGAAATCTTTTAAAGATATCTGTTAGGTCCATTGGATTTATAACCTTGGTTAGTTTAATTTCTCTATATAGTTTCTGTCACCATGACATGTCCTTTATGAAAGTGGTCATTGAAGTCTCCAACTACTAATGTATGGGGTTCAATGAGTGATGTAAGCCTTAGTAATGTTTCTTTTATGAATGTGAATGTCCTTGAGATTGGGCATATATTTTCCAAATTGAAATGTCATCTTGGTTGATTTTTTTCTTTGATAGGGAAGTCTCCTTCCCCATGTCTTTTGATTAATTTTGGTTAAAAGTCTATTAGATATAAGAGTGGCTTCTACAGGTTGCTTCTTGGGTCCATTTGCTTGGAAACTTTTTCCAGCCTTTAATTCCAAGGTAATATATATATCTTTGTCGCCAATGTGTATTTCTCTAATGCAGCAGAATGATAAATCCTGTTTTTGCATCTACTCTGTTAGCCTGTGTCTTTTTATCAGGGAATTCAGTTCATTATTATTGAGAGATATTAATGACCAATAATTGTTAATTCCTCTAATTTAAATCTTGGTGGTGGTGGTGTGGTGATAGTGGTGGTGGTGGTGTGTATATGTGTGTGTGTGTGTGTATGCGTTTGTATGTGTGTATGTGTGTTTCCATTATTTTGTTTTCAGTGGCATGTAATTATTTATTTCCTGTGTTTACTTGTGTGTAGTTAACCTCCTTGGTTTGGAGTTTTCCTTCTGTAGGTCTGGGTTTGTGGAGAGATATTGTTAAAATTTGGATTGTGTTGAAATATCTTGTTTTTTTTTTCATCCATGGTGATTGAAAGTTTTTCTGAATATCGTAGTCAAGGTTGGAATTTTTGATTTCTAAGAGGCTGTAAGATACTTGTCCATGCTTTTCCAGCTTTTAAAGTCTCTGTTGAGAAGTCAAGTGTAACTCAGACAGTTCTGTCTTTGTATATCACTTGGTCATTTTCCTCTTGCAACATTTAATATTCTTTCTTTGTTGTGTAGATTTGTGGTATTATTATTATGTGGGAGGAGGATTTTCTTTTCTGGGGCAATATAATTGGTATTCTGTAAGCTTCATGTATGTTTATAGGCATCTCTTTCTTTAGGTTGTTAGGAAATTTTTTTTGTATGATTTTGTTGAAAATATATTCTGGTCTTTGTAGCTGGGACTCTTCACCTTCTTCTATTTCTATTATTCTTAGGTTAGGTCTTTCCATACTATCTCAGATTTCCTAGATGCTTTGTGCCAGAAATGTTTTAGATTTAACATTTGCCTGTTTTATCAGTTTCTTCTATTATGCCTTCTACTCCTGATATTATCTCTTCTATCTCACGTTTCCTATTGGGGATGCTTGTGTCTTTTGTTCCTGTTTTCTTTCCTAGTTTTTCCATCTCCAAGAGCCCTGGAGATTTGTTTTCTTTATTGCTTCTATTTCCACTTTCAGGTCTTTAACAGTTTTAACATTTTTGTACCTTTTAAATTGTTATTTTTCTGTATTTCTTCAAGTGATTTATTAGTTTTTTTCTTTAATGGCCTCTACCTGTTTGATTGTATTTTCTTATATTTCTGTAAGGGATTTATTTATTTCCTCTTTAAAGACATCTATCATCTTTATATGGTGGAATTTAAAGTCATTTTCTTGTTTAGTTGTCATACTGTATCTAGGGCTTGCTTTATTGGGACAGTTTTGCTTTGAAGGTGTCATATCACACTGGCTCTTGTTTGTGTTGTTATATGGGTCTTTAGCCATTCAGTTATTCCTGGATGTTTCTGGTGTGTCAGGTATAAGGAAGGTAGTCCTAATATTGATGTTCAAAGTGCAGCAGGCACTTGTTGCACAGCTTAGGGCTGATTGTTCTTGATGTAATAGGCCTAGATGTTCCTTGTTCAGTGGACCATGGTTTTCCTTGTTTGGTGGTTCAGAATGTCCCTTATTACATATGCCTGATGAAGGCTAGCAGAACAGTGGCCTGGCAGTGGGGCACCATCTTACCTAGATCTTTCATTCTGTCACAGACACACACACACACACACACACACACACACACACACACACACACACACAATCAATCAATCAATCAATCCTGCTATATTAAGTACTTCAGGCAAATGAAATTCAGAGAAAACTTTTCAAATTTTACAGTAAATGAATGTCAGGAGTCAGATTGTCAATGGAAAATAGACTGTCTCTAAAATTACTTTTGCCTACTTTATTATGACATTGGTTACTTTATCATGGTATTACCATTGTCTCAGTCCTTACATCTCTTAAATCTCTTAATTTCTTGATTTATGGTTTGGGAGGTCTTTCTACTCTTGTTGGTGCTTTAAATTTTGTTTAGTTGCATTAATCTCAAAGTATCCTTAGATTAGTGTTAAAAGGTGCCAGTGGGTTCCTGTGTAAGTTCCTAACCAACAACAGTGAACGCCTGTCAGAGGCTCTTTTGGGGTAGTTTTAATTTGATATGTGGCAAGTTATACTTTAGGAATTCCATGGTTGAATCATTTCAGTCAACCTTCCTTTACCCCAACAGTGATTTTCATGTCCAACATGTGCCAATCAACCAACCCTAAGGCCCAGCCTTAGTGATATTAAATTCTGAAACTTACTTGACTTAAGAAGGAAATACCTGCAATATTAATCTGAAACTTGAGATATTTTCTTTTGAAACTCATTGCAAAGAAACTCTCATTGTTTTGTGTTTCTGAGAACTTTTAACCTTATGTTTGAAATATTTTTAGCATGTGAAATAGCAATCTAAAGGCTAGAAATATAAAGAATCTCTTGCAAAACTTCATACATGAGACATTTGAACTACCTGAGAGAGTGTGTGATTTATGAGTATTAATATAGCCTGAGCCTTCAGAATATGATATTGAATTCAACAAGAATATTGTTTTGTTGGAAGTCCCACACTTGCTTTAAGGCTTTATTGTGGAAAATGGAGGAGTCTAATCATGGAAGGATCTGAGAGGTTATATCTCTTTTTATGTCTCAGTATTTAAACAACTGAAAAAGACACTGTCTCTTTCTTTTTATGTGAGCAGCAAGATTTCTGTTTTAAATATGCATCAAGGAAGATATGAGCAGTTCCACTGACAGACTACCAGATGTTTCTGCCAGCCTCACAGCTGTATCCTACTTCTAGAAAACATCTTACACAAAACCAAGGCTTTAAAAATGATTAGATAGGGATTATCTATTTGTATGTTAAAAGCATCCTTTACTCCTTAGAAGATTCAATGGGGAATTACTTTAAATAGCTAGTACCCTTAATGTGCTTAAAATAAAATTTGATCTATAAACAGCATCTCACAAATAAAACAACTGGAGTAAGGGAAGTGTAATTATAACTTTAAAATGACAATTATATGATTCTTTATATGGAGATGAATGTTATTCTGTTTCTTTTATAACTTTGTTTTGAATGATTTAAATGCATGAATCAAAGAGTATGTTCATATTACCTCATCATATCAAATCATCCCAATGGGTCATAGTTTATATTACTTTCAGTATGTCCCTACAGTGACTGGAGACTCTACATGTACCCATTCAGTCTGTGAGAAGACAATGAAATGTCCATTTAACAGATGGTACAGATTGCAAAGTCTCTCCAGGATGACAACATACCATTTTGGATAGAGCTAGGACGGCAATTTTTCTTTTTACTTATTTTTCATTGATAAAATTGTGCTTATGTATAATGTACATCTTGATGCATTTATACTTTTGGATACTCTAGAATGACTAAATCAATCTTGTTAACTTTTCATCAGGAGAACAAATAAACTAGAGGCATAAATTGTTGTTATTATATTGTAACATACACACATTACTTGTACTTCTAACTGGAATTTTGTATGCTTTGGCCTACACTAGGTCACAGCCCTGTTCCCTGCCTCATAATGAGTGCAACGAATTTACATTCCTATGATGATGGAACAAGACTGCCTTTTCTTCTCATCCCTTCCTTCACTTACTTTTTATTTTATTTATTTTCTGTTAATAAGGGTAAAGTGCAAATGCAGACCCTACTACCACAAATCACACAGTAGACATTCCTAAATTTAGGGTGTGCTGAGTCTTGGAAAACTCCAAGACTCAGCACACCCTAACTGCTATCAATGAGTTTTAATCTGGGAAAACCACTTTTGTGTTCCTTGTATCGTCCGTGTTAGGTAAGTAATGTCATTTTGATGAAATCTATTCTAACATGTTTGAGGTGGTTGATGATGGTTCCTGGCTATTTTCTATTGGTACTCTCCAGATGAGTAGTGACTTTAATGGTCTTTTCATGTATAATTTTTGTCTTTCAGTTATCTTTCTTTTTTTATTGGATATTATATTTACATTTCAGATTTTATTCCCTTACCCAATCCCCCCACCACCCAGGAACCTCCTATCCCATACCCCCTCCTCCTGTTTCTATGAGGGTGTGCCCCCACCTCCCCCCACCTCCCACCTCCCCATCCTCAAATCCCCCTCCCCCCCAACTAGGTCTTCAGCCTTCATGGGACCAAGGATCTCCTCTCCCACCTATGCCCGACAAGGCCATCCTCCCCTACATATAGAGATGGGTCCCTCCCTATCAGTTATCTTTCAAAAGCAATTTATGATGGTTTTGGCTCAGGTTTTATATGCATTGACTTTTCCCTCATTTGAATTGCATGAGTTCCTAAAATATTTCAGATATTAGCCTTTTTTCAAATGTATGGCTTATATGTATTTTTGCAATATTCTATGTTGGCTATTTGGTGATCATTTCATTTGGGGGAGTGGGGCAGAAGCCTTTTGGTTTTACATAATCCCATTAATTTATTTTTGACTGTAATTTGGGAATGATGTAATCCAGATTCATATTATTATAAGGAACTAACAAGGAAATTATCTTATAAGGAAAACCAGTTTATTTTAGCACTTGGTTCTTGAGGCTCTAGCACAAGATCAAGTGGCAATATTGCTCTGAGTCTTTGGCCAGGACAGCATGTAACTGTAAATCATTTACATTAGAAGCCCAGAAGAAGAAGAGCAAAAGGATGGAGTCTCAAGATCCACCTCAGGACATTTTCTAAAAAAAAAAAAAAAAATCATATCCAACATGCCCACAGTGCTGAGGTAACAGGCTCACTAGGGCATGCATAGGTATTTAATGTGGATTCTGCTCCTCTTTGTGTAACATCTGCTGTGATATACCTTCTGAGTCATTACACTATGAGTTCTTTCTCTGTCATTCTTGTACTTACAATTGTACTATACTTTAACCACATTGAAAGCCCTTTTCTTTTATTTTTGAAGTTATAGTATAATTACGAATTTCTCCCTTCCCTTCTCCAAGCTCTCCTATATAATGATCTTTGCTCTCTTTCCTATCATGTCCTCTTTTATCATTGATTGTTATTATGCACATATACATATATACATATATACATATATACATATATATTCCTTTTGTAGTTTAGTTTTAATGGTTTTCTAAATTTTGAGATTATAATATGATTACATTTCTACCTTTTTTTCTCCTTCTATACTCTCCCATAAACCCTTCTCCACTTTCCTCCAATTTCATGACCCTTTTTTTCAGTAATTGTTATTGCATATTATATATATATATATATATATATATATATATATATATATCCTGTCTGGTCTATATAAAGTTACTTGTTTATATGTTTTCAGGGCTAGCCATTTGTTGATGGCAAAAATTGTGTGCTTTTTCTAAGAGGGAACACTCATTCTACTCCTAACTTCCTTGGCTGTCTATAGTTCTTTGTGTTGTTGAGGTCATGTGGGATTTCCCCTTAAAGTTTGGCATGTCTATTCATCTTATATATATTCCATACATGTTTGGGCAGTTATATTGGTAAAACTATATGGATATGACTAATGTTATATCCTGGAGACAAAATCTCACAGCAAACTCTCTGATTTTCTGTCTCTTCTTGCTGATTTCTCTTCTACAGTGTTTCCTGAGTCTTAGGTAAGGAAGTTGTTCTGTAGATGTATCCATGAGAAGTGTGCTCCACAACTCTGCATTTTGATTGATTGTTTGTACATCTGTAATTTTCTTTGCCTGAGGTCCACTTAGAGAGCTGTTGGTTACTGCCAAGGTTTTCATAACACTACTGTACCCTTAGGATTATTTTGCCATATCTGTCTTTGTTTTGGTTCATAGGCATCACAGATGGATAGGATTGTTGGTTACCTCCTTCCTTGGGAAGCCTACATGGTGTTGTCTAGTACAGTAAAATCTGGTTCCCATGGAGAAGGCAAATACTTAAGTTTCATCTCAGAGGCCCCTGAGCTCCATGTCTGAAGAACATGGTATCTTCAGCAGTAGGGACTTACCTTTTACCTCTGGAGCTACCAAGGACCATAGCAATAGCTTGTCTGTTTAGGGGGTCTCTTGGATAAGCCTGAGCAAGAACTCAAAAGAGGGATTTTCATGCCGGGGTTGGGGATTTTGTTAGGTAATCTCGCTTTTGGAGAAAGCATTGCCATTTCAGATGAGAAAATTGTATTTAAACAATATATGTATAAATATACACACTTACATATATATATATATATGATTTTTCAAATGAATAGTTAATTGTATGATTCCGTATTACTCTTTCAGATGTCTTTATTGTTACTTTATTCTCATTCCCCATTTTCTATGTTTATTTCCCTTCCTGCTTCATAATTAGAGCCCTCATTTTCTCATTTCTCATGTTAGATCTCTTGGGCTCTGCTATTCCCTTCTCTATTGTTCTTTCACCCTCTCATACACCAGCAGTCATCCCATTTATGTTCCTGGTCTCTGGACTTACTCCACAATCTGTACCACATCTGGGACTAGAGCTTGACCCTCTGATGAGCGAACACATGGCATCTGTCTTTCTGGGTCTGGGTCACTTCACTCAATGGAGTCTTTTCTAGTTTCATCCATTTACTTGCAGAGTTCATGGTTTCATTTTTTTTTCAGCTAAATAGTATTCCATATGTGTATTGACCTCATTTTTACTATCCATTCATTGGTTGAAGGACATTTAGATTACTTAAATTTCCTATCTACTGTCAATAGAGCAGCAATAAATATCACTAAATATCTATGGAGTGGAATGTCAAGTCCTCTGAGCATGTGCCAAGCAATGCTGTAACTGGGTAAAATTTCTCTTCCATTCAGTGGACTTTCTCTTCTCATGATTAATGTATCCTTAGCTGTGCAGTAGCTACTTTTATTGTCTAAGATCCCACTTGCCATAGCTAATCTTAATTCTTGGGCAAATGGAATCCTGTTCAGTAAGTTTTATCTGGTATCAAAATCATGTAGGGTACTGCCTAGCCCATGTTTTCTTGAAGTTGCTACAGTATTATAGGTTTAAGTTCTTGATTCATGTGGAGTCAGTTTTGTGCAAGGTGGTAGACCTGGGCTAGTGCTGGGTCTAATTCCATTCTTTTGCATGTGGGGAGCTCATATTCCAGCACTATATGCTGATCATGTTGTCTTTTCTCCAGTTTATCTTTTCACTTGATTAATTCAAGAAAACACCTCATCAATGTGTTTTAATTTTATAGCTTATCTCCGAATAAAACCCCACCCTTTGTTTATAATTATAGCCTGAGAAAGAGAACTCAAGGTGAAAGGAAAGAGGGAAAATAAAGCCTTATAAGTTTCTTACTCATGAATCCACTGAAGGCATAATATCTGATATATTTCTAAGAGAACAATGAAGGTAATCAAGACTTTATGACTGGAAACCCTAAGCATATTTCATTCACAGATGGCTTACAGAGGTGATGAGCCTGTAAGAGAGATTTCTTTATGGTCACTGAAAACTGAAGTATGTGCAGCCTATTATTCTTTATCTCTTTTTGAGTACCTCTTAAGAACAACTGAAGCACGCAATGATGCATAAAATATCTGGACTTCTGCACTCTCAGACACTGGAAGACTCTTTGGAGGTTTATTTATACCTATTACCTTCCTCTTCATTAAGTGGTGCCTTCCAGCACAGGAACTAGGAGCATCCTTTAGATAGCAGCACCTTAATAACCATCTTTTCCAATTTAAATATATTACTTTCTTATCTTCTTTCAAAATGAAACAATAAAGTTTTAAACAAAAAAGAAAACGTGTATGAATCTGATGTTGTATTTGCTTATTAATTTATTCTACTGGCTACATTATTGATACATCTGATTTTGTAGAACAGAGTTCAAGTTTTTATTTGAGAAAATGAGAGTTCCTGTGATACCATAAGATTTGGGTTTTCTAGGGAAGCATAAAAGGGAATACCTAAAATTGTCTTCATCTTCATCAAAGAGTCTCTTCACTACTCATGAAAAGAGTAGTAAACTTTAAATATTATAAAAAGACACTTTCCAAAGCTTGTTATAACTTTTGATATAGATAATTATAGCTACCAATGAGTTTGCAGCCATTTTGGTGGTCATGTTCCATTTATACGCATCATATACATACAGTGGCAACATTTTTTATAAAATATCTTAAATTAACAATGTTGAAAAGCTGGTGTCCATATCCCAGATCATTGGGTTCCATTAAGTTTGAATAAAACTAACAACTACATTTTCTTTTTGCAGATACTTACTACTACATATTGGGAGAAAACATATTGGACATAAAAAGAAAAAAAGTTTTAGTTATATGCCATCAATATAAGAAAGTTAGACAAAAAAGAAGAGACATTTTAATGTTGCTAGTTACTGTGTTCTGAACAATTATTAATTTATTTACTTTAAAAAATAATTTTAGTGTTTTCCCTGCTACTCTTTATTTTTATGCAGGAATTCCAAGAACAAGTGACAAGTGCTTCATGCTCCCTCATTCCTACTTAAACTGGTAGATTCATTTCATCTGACAGAAAGAAATTTTTATTTTAATTATTCTGTTGAGGTATACTATGTTATTGAGTTCTTTAATAAATATGTATGGAAACATGTTTTACATATTTAAATGATTTAAGCTCACCCAATGCTCATGATCTTATGTCAGTAAGGAGGAGCTTAAAAAATTAAGAGATTAATTCCATGTCTCCTTGAAGTTGAGTGCCAGTGATAATAAGAGTGTTTCCTCAGTGTTCTATGAGCATAAATTCTGCTCCTGCTTTTCTGGTAGAAAACCTTAAATGCAAATAAACATTTGAGAAACATAAAAGGTTTCAAAAGCAAATTATAAACTGTGCATCCAGGGGAAGGCAGTAGGTAAAGACAAATGATAGCAGAAAAAAGGCAATTATTTGTGTGTGTGTGTGTGTGTGTGTGTGTGTGTGTGTGTGTGTGATGCTTATTGACTATTATATTTGAACACACAGTTTTATGGACTTCTAAAAGAAAAAATACATTTCTATGTATGTTTAGCTAGACAAGGGTTTGTCCATTATTCCAAGAACATATGGTCAGAGTGTCACAGATTACAAAAGTGTTAAGAAATTATATTGAGAAATTCATCCACTGTTTTGGCCATTTGGGATACCATAAAATGAATCTTGTTATACACCTGGCAATTATATATGAGTCAGAAACATTAACAGTTTCTCAGAGGTGGTACTCAATGCTGCTGAGCGAAGTTAGCATTTAAAAATGGCTTTTTCCTGCCAAATGGCTCCAGCATCAGATCTACTGATTGGATAATAGTAGGCTTTATTATCTTCAACACGAGGCACTCAGCATGTAAGCAGAATGCTAGATACTATCCCTATACGTGTGTATACTTAGCCTCATTTTCAACAGCATGATTAACTGTCTCATGTGTAAATATCCAGGGCATCCAGAGGAAGAAACAACTGTTCACTATTTTCCAAACCCCATTCAGTGCACTCTAAACAGCACCTATTTTCAAACTGAAATTCTGCACTCTTTTAACAATGCCCTTCTTTCCCCCAGTGAAACCATTATTTTTTCTTTCTGTTCTATTAAACTTAACTATTGTAAGTATAAGTGGTCTTATGCCGTGATGTTTTTTTGTAATTTCTGTACTTAATACAGTATCTTCAAAGTTTATGTATTTGTAGCATGTATCAATTCTAGAGTCCCAAGGCTGAAAAATGTTACATAATTTATTAAATGGTATAACAATTATAAAGCATGATATATAAAACAATGGCTATTAATAAAATAGAAAGTACTGTTATATGTCTATTTCACACTTTGTATATGCCCATCATACATAATGGACTTTCATACTACATTTTTTTTTTATTATTTTCAGCTATACTGCTGGAAATGTCATAGTATTACATTTCCTCTCATTTCACCTATCACTTTCTGCACTATATATACATATATATATATGTATAGATGTATATATACATCTATATATATATATATGTTTTATATATATACATATATATATATATCTGCAGTATAAACTATAAGTTTCTTAAGGCTAGGATTCTTGCTAATATTTTATGTATATATAAGTCCATATCATTAAATGATTTTTAGAGATATTTGGGTCTTGAATATGATTCAATGAGTTAACAGCTTATATATTTATAGGACATAAAAACATAAACTCTATATTCTAGTCTTATAGAGAAACTTTATAAGAAAATTATTATAATACATACTTAACCCATTAATGTATGCTCTTTAATTGGTATAATTTTTTACCAATGTGTTTATATTTATAACATCACTAGCAACAAAGTTAATCAATACCAATGCATGAAATATCTTAGAATATATACAAAGAGCTAATTTTCAAATGACAATAATTGAATTTATTAAGATTTGTTTTTGACGAGGTTAGGGTTAAGTTAGTATAATTTATTATTTTATGTAATAAAGTCTACCCTTTTACAACTGGTGATTTTTTAAATAGAAGAAAAAAAACCAGTGAGCAGAGAACTTTCTATTGTCTACTAATTTGAACAATGTTTGAATTCAAATATATTTATTAATATCTCTAATTCTTGAAATGTTCTCTTAGTGGAACAAACCCTATTTTAAAAAAATTTTTCAGTTTGTTTACTTTTTTTATTTTCTAGGCATAAATTTAGGTAAAACTAATATGTTGGGAAAAACATTCATTCTTTTTAAATTATTTGTAAATAACTGTAAACTATTTTAGTAGGTTCTTCTGCAGAGTATGAGCTCCAAGATTATCAATAATCATGAAGATGAAACGTCCTGCTCATTCTCCTGTTCTCCTTCTCTGAGGGCTACTGCTGTCACTGACTTGGTGTGAACATCATGTGGCTATCCTTTGATGTTTCATGAAGCAGTTCCACTTCAGATGTCAACCATCATTCCCATTACCATACTTATAATGCTGTTTCACTGTTGTAATGGCTATGGAAGATTCTGGTTTGTGCTTGAACCATAATTATCAAGCCAGGCCATTACTGATCAACATTTAGATTGCTTCATTTTGCTTTGAGTCTTCAAACTGGAACTTCTATAAATATGTTGACATTATATCACATTTCAAATATAATGTACTTCACAGCTAACATATATTTCAAGGATAATCTCCTACAAATGAAAATTCTCAAAAAGATTATATATGCCCTCATTATAATAGATATTAAGATAAAATTTTTAAAATACATTTTGGGTTGTTAATTTTTTTTAAGAGCCTCAAATTTCTTTATAAATGCCATGGATTCAATATTAGAAGTCTTGGAGGAAGCTTCAAAACTAGAATTAAACTAAAGTAAAAGCAAGCACAAGGAAACCAGTGGCATGTTCTGCAGGACGGAAAGTGTTGTTGCTAAACATGTTTAGCCATACGGTTGAGAAAAATAGAGGATAGAGAACAGGGATTTTAAAGGAGAAGAGGGAGAAGAAGAACCACATTTCATGGGCCAGCCTTCCAGGGTTATAGTCTGGACAGAGACATGGTAAGGTGGGACACTTGGGCTCTGAGCTTCTACTGCCCCTGTCTCACTCCCAGCTTTCCCTTTTCCATCTTTTAGATCTAGACAACTACAATGCCTTGAAGAAATTACAAATTCTGATGAGCAGGATGGGTAATTAGTTTTAAATATCAACTATTTTAGAAGAACTGGTTCTCAGTATGACTAAGTGGTTTAAATGCTTAGTGTGTCTGTACGTAGACAGATTTAAATAAGTTAAAGGGAAGTTTATGTTGGCAGTTTTGTAAACTCAGTGTGGGAGTGCCTATGTGTCTGTATGGGAGGTGATGCCTAGTGTGCCAGTTCCTTGTTCTATTGCTGTAGCAAAGCACTAAATTAAAAAGAAACTTAATATAAGGTTTATTTTGACTCATGAATTAAGCATTCTGTCTATCTTGACGGAGAAGTCATAGCAGCAGGAACAGGAGGGATCTATCTGGTCACATTGTGTTCATGGTGAGGGTGGACACTTGTGCTGAGCGTCCTTTCTCTCTTTTGATGCTGTTTAGGATCCAGGTCATGAATGATGTTGCCTACAGTTTGGGCCAGTCTTCTCACTTCAATTAATGCAATCTACATAATTATTGTCAGAGACATCTGGAAGCTTATCTCTTTAGTGCTCTTAGATCCCCATCAATCAATAGTAACCATCACACACAGAAACACTTTGGATTCCAGGAACTCTGATGAAAACACTTTTGGGACCAATGTGCAGATCCTACTCTTCACTTTGTTGCCAAGGTTGCACTCCATGCAGATTATCTCTTGCTCTGGACTCCTGTGTATGACACATGTATAATGCCTCTTCTAAATGCTAGCTAGCTTTGTCTTTGTAATTATGAATGCCTATTTATGAACTCCTCTAACTATCACAAAGACATTGAGTCTAGGCATTGTTATAGAGTAGGGATGGAAGTGGTTGGTGACAAGACAGTCATCTTAGGAAGGGATTCATACATGCATTGGTCTAGGGCACAGTCAGGGCAGTACTGGAAAGTGAGGGACACAGAGGAATAGCATTCAGGATGGATTCTGCAATGGGACCTGTGGCATGGGTCAGAACCTGAGCTCCCTCCGTGATGGACTTAGTTACCTTTTATTTAGTGTGACAAAACACCATGTCCAAAATGAACATGGAGAGGAAAGGGTTAGTTTCACCGTACACTTGTACTCCATTATGAAGTACAATCAAGACAAGGCAGGGACCTTCACTGTTTGATCCAAAATTTGACTCCTGACTTTGATTCACTCTCTACAAAATGTTATCTACCTAAACCTATTTTACATTCTAAGTTTAAATTATTGTAGGGATGATCTTTTATACATTATGTAAAACATCACTTGTCAATAAAAATCTTCTATTCACTAAGCTGAGGAAGGATTAGAAGGTTGGGCATCCAGCAGAGAAAGAGAGGGGAAACTCTGGGAAATAGGCAGGAGGATTCAGTTATCCAGATGTGACAGAAGTTTGTTTTGTAATACTGAGAAGTGATAACTAGCCATGTGGCAGATATAAAATAGTATAAATGAGTTACCTGAATTATGATCTAGCTAGGGAACTAGCCTCACATTAATTCATAAATAAATAAGCTTCTGTGTCATTATTCAGGAAGTGGGGTGGACATAGAAAATTCAAAACAGATACAAATTATTTTAGCTTTTTTTTAAGAAGTCAGACATAAACATAAAATATTAACTATTAACATAGTTAAATGAGATGACACACATTTTAAAGAAAAGCTATAAGGAAATAAAAAAGAGGGAAATGTGGAGAGCTTTTGGAGCTGCTCGGCAGGAATCTGACATTGGCCAAGGGCAAGGAATGGGCTTCAGGCAGAAATCTGACATTAGGCTAGAACAAAGAAGCAGTTTCAGGCAGGAACTAAATCTTAGGCTAGAACAAAAAGTAGGCTTCAAGCATGAAAATGACTTTGGGCTAGGACAGGGAAGTAGGCTCAGATATTTTGGTCATCCTGATAAGCCCTTAGAAACAATGATCTCAGGAGTGATCACAGGACTTTGTTTATTGCCTTGCTTGTTTTTTGACTATTTTTGTTTATTGTCTTGCTTGTTCCTTGACTATTTGCATCTGTTGTACTACTAGTTTCTCAACCTAGAACTGACCTTAATAGTTGCATATAATTAAAATGGTATAAAAGCAAAAAGGAGGAGGGGAATGGAATAAGGTGTTTCTCAGTGCAGGGAATGGAGAAAGGGGACAACACCTGAAATGTAAATAAATAAAATATCCAATCAATCAATCAATCAATCAATAAGAAGGAAAGCATAATGAGTCAGTCAAAAGCATTTCTTTGTACTTTGGGTGAGGTCTTGATTTGTTTTGGAAAATTCAGGGTAGACTGATAACAAAAGCTCACCAAACTACTTTACAATAACACATGCAGATCACAGGTTTACCAATGACCAGAACACTCTGCTTCTATCCAAAACTTATCATTCTCTATTCTCTTTTCCTTTCTGAGGTGAATAGTTTTTTAAAAGATAATTTTTGTGCTTCTCTTTTTTAAAAAGTAACTGACTTCAGTCAAAAATACTCTTGCCACATTTTTTCTTTTTGAACTTGGTGGTCATGCCAAAGTAACTTATGCTCACAAAAATCAACTAAGACTCATCTTGGTAAAAACAGAAAAGCAAGATTTTAACACTATGCAACCCTCTCCTAGGATATGCAGAAAAGCATCTTGTGTTAGAATTGAATTTCTTCCAAGTCTGAAAAGAGATTCCAACTTCTCTTCCCTCTAAAACAGCTTTGTAATACTCTGCTCATTTCCTGTTCTGTGATTTCCATGATGCAAGAGTTTCCTGCCCGTTTTCAAATTGTAACCCAAGTCACAAGACCTCATTACTGATTTTCAGCATTTTGTAAATTAACTTGTGTCTGTTCTGGAACCAATACAGGTCCATGGTGCATCACGAATATAAAAGCAGGAAGCCTATGGAGAGGCATTTCTCTTCCTGTCTCATAAGAATAAAAGGAATAGGAGAAAATGGAATTCAACTGACTTTGTTTGTGCCATAGTCTTATGTGAATGGTGATATTTTTCTATCACCAGTGACTTGCCTAGAGAAGAATTTTAAGAGGTGCCATATAAAATAGTCATTTTATCTGGGGAAGGCTCACTTATGATATAAATCAGAATGAAGCTTCAAAGGGAGAAGAACATTACTCTTCAGAATGATGAAAATGAGCTTGGTGTTATACATAATGGGAACTAGGAAAAGCTTCTAAGTTCCAGCCTTGCAGAATCTATAATTCTGCTCAAGAAAGGAGCAGCCTATCAATTGCATGGAATCATTACTTACCCAATGGTTATTCTACAGCCTATTTTGTGTATGTGTGTTTGTGTATGTGTGTGTCTGTTCGTGTATGTTTATGTGTGTGTGAGTGTGTATGTGATGTACTTTTTAAAGAAATTAACAAGGCAAAAATGGGAGTTACTTAGAAGTGATGTGGCAATCACATGGTAATTTCTAAATGGGAAACATGCTATTTAAAATCTATTATTTATGAGGGCATATCCTCATAGAAGCATAAGGAGGGGTGTTGAGATAGGAGGTTCCTGGGTGGTGGGGGTAAGGGGGTAAGGAAATAAAATCTGAAATGTAAATATAATATCCAATAAAAATAAATTTTAAAAGATAAAATCTATTATTTAACTGTAATGTGTAATTTTATACAAGTCCTTCAATCTACATTGGTGACATGTCTCTAAGTTGTGTTAGGACAGTTGTGACACACAGTTTTTGGGCCCAACAAACAAGTATCTGATTGGATTTAAGGCCTCATCCATGACATAAAAACAGTGTTCATCTCATGAACACTGTTTAGTGGCCAAGGATTTGATTTTAGATAGCCCAGGGACCAGGGTGAAAACAAAATATTACTGCTCTGTCAAAGGCTTGTATAAATAAAATGACTCCTAAGGACATCCTGCTATGCTCACAGACTGATGTTTTACTCAGACATCATTAGATAAACTTACTTATGCAGTCAATGGGAGTAAATACAGAGACTTATAACTGGACAATGCACAGAGTTTGAAAGACCTTCGAACATTGAGCCCTAAGTGAGATGTTTCCATCAAATCCCTTCTTCAGGGCTCAGGGAATTCTGAATAAAAGGAAGCAGAAAGATTATAAGAGCCAGAAGAGATAAATGAAACCAAAGAAACAAGGCCTTTAAATACAACAGGGCCATCACACATATGAACTCACAGAATCTGTGAGAATATTCACATGGCCTGCACCAACATGGCCTGATGAGGTCGCAGTGTTGAAAGGGGAAGTAGACCAAGTCCACCTCCCTGACCTTGGAGCAATCTTTAATTGATAACTGATCACAAATGAAAAATTAATTTTCATCAACAGAGTCTCATTGGCTATACAAACCACTCTTAAGGCCAGGTTTCATGCCTAGCAGCAAATGACAAACATAAAACACTCAGTATAATTTTTGGTAGTTCTTCATCTCATAATGTTTTGTTGGGGTTTTCCCCCTTACAAATCTTTACACCCCCCCACATGTATATGACATGTTTTTCTTCTTCTTCTTCTTCTTCTTCTTCTTCTTCTTCTTCTTCTTCTTCTTCTTCTTCTTCTTCTTCTTCTTCTTCTTCTTCTCCTCCTCCTCCTCCTCCTCCTCCTCCTCCTCCTTCTCCTTCTCTTCCTCCTCCTCCTATTCTTCCTCCTCCATTATTATTATTTCTATCATTGTCTTAGGTGCATGTTTATTTCCCAATGAGAAGGAGAAAAAAAGGTATGGATTTGTGTGGGTGGAAAATTGGGCAAGACCCGGGGAAAATGAAACTATAATCAGAATGTACTGTTTCAAAAAAATTATTCTCAATAAAAACAAGACAAACTATCACTGCATGATATTTGTAGTAGTGAATTGAATTGTATTCATCCATTAAACAACTTTTTATAACAAAAACAAAGCCAAAAAATAAGTAAATGATAGAGAAACTCTAAGAGTTATTCAAGCCCGAGCAGAAAATATAACAGGATTCTGCCTTTGCTATGTAAGTTACTGGAAAAAGATGTGAGATACACAGTCAGGCACCTTGAGAACTGGGGCAGATGCAGGAATCACAAACCTAAATTTTCTTCTCTTCATCTTTTTTATCTTAACTCATTTTTTCAGTCATAAGTTTACAAATTTTGGGAAGAAAACTGGGATGTGGAGATAGTTTCACTTGCTGTCATCTGGAGAGTGTCAACTGATGGGTTTGCCTCTCTGATCCAATATCTTGCCATAGTACACTGTACTATGTGTACTAGGTATGAACTGTCCCCCACTGGCTATGTGTGTTTTATGTTGGTACTATTTTGTAAGTTTATAAAACTTTTAGGAGGAAGTGCTTATGTAGAGGAAGTGTATTTTCTGGAATCATCCATGATTGCTCTAATCCATCCCCTCCCTCTGGATCAAGTCTTTCTAAGTCCATGTGTCCAGTGGCTGTTGTGAATTCTGCTTCTATGACATCTCTTCCCAACCATGATGAATGGCATCCTTGCAAGCAATGAGCCAAGATAAGTTCTTCCTTCCTTAAGATGTTTCTTTCAGGTATCTTGTCACTGTGATGAAAACGATAACAACACAGGAAGGTGCTGGATACTAACATCATCAAGTCTCCATGGTTCCTAGGTAGCTGCTGGAAGCATGTGCTCAATCCAGTAATGACTATACAGAACTTTAGAGTGTTTGTTGGTTGTTAGAATGTGCAGAAATTTAGGCTCAGAACAGACAGGAGCTTATTCATGATTATGTACATGTAGGGCTACAGATATACAGACAGCAGTAGATACACAGAATGCAGAATGCAGATATAGTATGTGCTGCAGATACACTGAATGCTTCAGACACATGGAGTATAGCAGGTATACAGCATGTTGCAGATATGTAGTATGCTGTAGATACACAGAATGCTGCAAGTATGTAGAATGTTGCTGTGAAAAGTTTTGGCTGCATGTGAGAAATAGAACTTGGATTTTTAATTCAAGAAAGTGAGAGCATGTTTTCAGAGGGAGCTAATTTGGTTTAGTTTTATAATTAGTATTTCAGGATATAAAAGCTTTTTAATTTAAATATTTGATCACTTGTGCTTGTTACCAGGTCTCTGCCCTGTCCATATGCCTTGTGCATGTGGCTAAAGGAACTTATCTATTTTGAATGCAAATATTAATACCATCTTAAAGAAATATGGCTAAATGGGAAGCTTTTCAAATGACTTTCTGTTCATTTAATTCTGGGTTTTGTTTGGATACTTCTGGTGTTGCTCATTCAATACATTTTGTTTTATAAAACTTTCAAAGCTAAAATTAATGATTGCAAGCAACTAAATAAGACAATCAATGTGTTTTGATATTCATGATTTTCAAACCATTTTTTCTTTATTTGGAAAATGAGGCTATTTATATATCCACTATCTGGTTTTCATAATAACACCTGACTAGTTACTTTAATGGACTACAAAGAATAAATGACCAAAATAATAAAATTTTACAATGTTATTGAATTGGAAAATCTGAAAGCAAAACATTCTTGCCAATTGCAGATACAAAAGCACTGAGCTGAAACTTTACAAAAAAATGTTTATAAAAGATTGTAAAATATCATGATAAAATCAGTGGGGCAGACTAGAGAGACTTCTTATTACAACAGCATTGTATCTTTCAAATATATATACTCATTTTGTAACATTATAACCAAAATCCTAGAAAGGCCGACTCATATTCGTCAACAGTACCCCATTGTCCCTGCTCAAGTAAATAAATTCCAGCCCAATGCTTGTGCAGGCAAAGTAATTAAACGGAGTGTGAAACAAACAAACATACAAGACATGAACATAGGAGGTAAACTCCTTGTGAATAATAGATTTGGTGGGAGGAGGAAGAGGATAAGTGTTGTAACCGGCTCTGCTCTACCTGGCTTGAGACAAAAGACTTAAAAAGCCTGGTTAGTTACTATGTTGTGGCTTGCTCCGTTCTGCCTGGCTTCAAACTGCCACTCTGGTCTTTGGGTCAGGGTCTAGAGGGAGAGAGAGTGGGGATGAGGAGAAAAGACGTAAGGAATGGAGACAAGACAGATGATCTGATCAAGTCTTTTTATTTGAAGGGAAATCTAGGGTATTTATACACTTTTGCCATGCCCCTTGTAGGTGCGTGGATATGACATAAGCCTTGGAGGCGTGGCTAGCATGTGGATAGCTGCTTTCTAGCCGCTTTCTGCTAAAGCTTGGCTCCCAACAGATAAGTGAGGGCAATGGGGGAGAATATAATTATACATTCAAAGGCTTTGTGAAGAATAAAACCAAATGGTTAAACCTTAAAGGTTTCTAATATGTACATTTGTACTTAAGAATTGTGTTGTAATGAGTAGTTAATTTAACTATTCAATTAGATAAGTTTAAATTTAGGTGATATTTCATGGGAAATGTTAAATATGAAATTCATGCTTAATCTGTATGTGCAGTAACACATTTATATGATCAACACAGTTTTCTTCTATAGGAAAGTATTCAGTAACTCTAGCAATTATTATTAAGAGTCTTGTAGTGATATTTAAAAGACCAAACATTTGAAGCAAATATCATAGAATTGCAAAAACTTGAAGTGATTGACTACATATCAAACAAAACATACACTTTTAAAAAACAAGAAGAAACTGTTGTACTTTTAAGGTCACTATGGGAATTAGCCTGAAAACAATGCTGTTCTACAGAAAAGAAATTAATATTGTGAAGTGGTAAATTGCACATTGGAAAAGTCAACTGATTTTCAGACATTAGACAGCTCAGAAGTCAAAAAAACTCATAAAAAGAAATAATGAATGTCTGATTTGATTTTCATAGGTTCAAATGTCTCTTGTCTGGCTAATCTGATTTAACTCAGTTTTAAAGCTTATGTAAGAATGAGGATATATCCATTGGTTAGTATTTTATTTGTCATAGAAATCATATTTTTTCTCAACTTTCTTGGTGATTTAAAGAGTTTATTTTAAAGGTGTGAACTTTTTGTTTAAAAAATAGTATGTACTTAGTAAAGTGAAGCCTGGGGCATAAAACTATATCTCTTATAACATGTAACTCTTGTGCATAAAACTATATATATCAATGGCAGCTACTATAGACAAAGATGTCTATGAGAGTCAACTGCTGCTTGGCATTAGTTGAGAGTCTCAGTGTGGCTACAATGATCAAATAAAGAGAATTCAATATAGCTTTATGATGAATTATGTTTGTGTAGACTTGTCTGCGCAGCCATGTGCTAGCATAGTTTAGTACATTTACTAATTAGAATTCTAAAACTTTGATAGTTTTCTTCATAGAAGAAAAAACAGATCATCCTTAAAATATATGGCAAAATTGGGTACATCTCAGTAATTAATTCCATATGTTTTATTGCAATGCTGCAAACAGCCTCAAATTAATCAAGATTATTTCAAAATTGGGTTATGTCATTGTTTTTCTCAAAGCTGAACATTGTTAATGAAAAGTTACATTCCAAGGACATGTACATTTTCACTACTTGATATGATAACTAAAGGGAGATTTTGAAAACTGAATTAAAATTGTAGACATGTTGAGACTTTGAAGGCTCAAGTCTAAAGTAGCAATAGAATTAATAAATTTACCTGATGCATTCTTCATCAAAAATGTTCTGCTATAAATATTTTTATGATAATAAAAGAGATTACCAATTGGATTACATCCACCTACCATGTTCCCAATATCTTAACTTGTGATTGAAATTTTGAGCCAGATTCACTCTTTGATCACATTCCATGCATTTCACTCAGTGATGACCTTGACATTCTACAGTAAAAAAGCAAGAATAGTGTATTCTGACACAGTATGCTGCAAACTGGGCGGCCTTTTGGTACAAGGCTCCCATTGTTTAGGATAAGTTGGCCTCCTTTATGTGTCAGTGCTGTGGTTGGGTTAGGACTATGTTCTATAATGAGGAATGCAGTGTTTGCACTATGTAAGCATCACAGAAGAGGATAATTACATTTTAAATCAATAGCAGCTCAACAGTCTCAAATTTATCAAGGGCTGATTTCTTATGTTTTGTTTATTTATGCTTTGGAAAGGAAAGCTGATATGGAAATGAAAATGAATTATAGATTTGTACTTTCATAGAATTCTAAAGCAGAAAACAAAACAGAAAACAGCTCAGAAATGATCTTTTGGTCAGTCTTTCTTGCTTCTTTATAGATGAGAAGTGAAAGTAGAGAAAGATGGTGATTGTTTCCATGCTACTTTGCCAGGATTGAAGCAGTGGCAACTAAAAGACTTTTTTTTGTTTGTGTTTAGTGCAAAATGTTATAGGTTATTCTACAGGTGCTCTAATAAATTACTAGTTGAATTGACAGCTTATGTGGCAGGTGATGCCTTTTCTTCATTGCACTATGTCTGAATCCTTGGATCACTTTAAAATTTTTTGGAAGTTTCTTGGAGAACTCTGGTGCTAGTTATTACAGTTATAATTGGTGGGAGTTGAGACTATGCAAGTCCCCTCTATTTTTCAAACACATTTTAACAACAGTAACTCCTGAGTTGCTACTCATGCTGACTTCTTAGGGAACCCATGTGGATATATACTTGATTGCCTCCAGTTGTGATGGGAGGAAACATGTACTTGTAAATCGAATGAGTTTCCAAAGGACCATCTGGTAGAGAGTGTCAGTGGAAGTACCATTAATTACTCTGAATTAATATTTAATATTGATTTTAGAGAGTTTGGCATTGAAAGAACCTGTAAAACTTACTTACTTTGCTACCAATTCATAGTGGCAATGGTGAAAAATACATCTTTTGGAGTTAGATCTAAGTGCCTGATGCTGACCTAACTAATTCCCAGGATTCCAAGCATAACTGCAGAGTGAAAAGCAACAAAAATATCTTTAGTATATATGGGTGATAAAAAGGTTACTGCCTAAAATACATAGTGAAGTCATATAACTCTACAAATGATGTAACTCCACTTCAGTTAACTGAAATATCCTAATTGTTTATAAGAAAGTTTTGAAGGTGAGGACATCACTGGAATATTATGATACTTTTCATTTATCTTATATCATTCTTATCTTGAATGTTTTAGGAAACATTGTTAATAAGTTTTTGCTAGGACAGAGGCCAATACCATAGGGAGAAAGTCGCTTTACATCTAGTTTTCATCTCCATGAACACTGAATTTCACTAATATGATACTCAAGACCCTTTCGAAAACTCATCTAGAATAGCAAACCTCCATAGACTATACAAATGACCTTAAGAATGAAGAGCGATGACAGGGTCTCATATTGCCTCACTTTAACGTCACAAAAAAGGTGGCAGTGATGAAGACCATGGGAGTTTCTCTTGGATAGACGAATGGAGGAGCATGATAGAGTTTAGCTTTCAGACATACACTTTACATCCATGATCAGCAAGGATGTTAGATTAACCAATGAGGAAGCAGAAATCCTTTCAAAAAATGGAGATGGCACTACTGAATAATCCCATGCAAGATAATAAAGTTAAGTTTTTAGCTCATACCACATGTAGAAACTCAGTTATTGCATATTTAAATACAAGGTCCAAAGATATAATAATAATAAAAGCACAAGGTAATAGAAGAAATCATTACTTTCAGAATATACTCATTACACCCATTAACAGTGGTAGCTATGAATTCTGGTACCGAACCTCATGGTGCAGAACCAAATAGAAAATGGCTGTAGGGGAGGATAGCCTTGTTGGACATAGGTGGGAGAGGAGGTCCTTGGTCCCGTGAAGGCTGAATGCCCCAGTGTGGGGTATTTCGTTGGTGGGGAGGTGGGAGTGGGGGGCACATTCTCATAGAAGCAGGAGGAGAAGGGATGGGGGATTCCTAGTAGGGGGGAAATGGGGAAAGGGGATAACATCTGAAATGTAAATAAAATATCCAATAGAAAAAAGCCTAAAAAAGTGGTTTGTCACTTCTATAGTATTTCTGCTACTGTCACACCATTAGAAAGATCTGGTAAGGACAGTTTTCTGTTTCCCTTGCAGGGGTCAAAGTAGTTTTCAAATTCATCTTCAAAGTACACAAAAGCAGTGCATGTTTAAATTGCAGTTATCTGATTCAGATTTTATTGCTCATCTATTCGTGATAATGGAAGCGATCTAAATCTCTATTCACGTTGAATGGATAAAGGAAAAACGATATCTACATATAGATGTTTTCTTTATATTCTTTGTACACATAAAATGAAACACTGTTTAGCTGTAAAAGAGAAATCTTGCCCATGTGGCAACTTAGCTGAACCTGAAGGACATAATAATAAGTAAAGTAAGACACATGCTGCAAACACTGTTCATACATGGAACATTAAGAATGTTAAATTAATGAAGCAGAGACTTGTTTTTTCCACTAAGGATGGGCGGGGGGAAATGTTGGCTAAAGGATACAAAGTATCAGTTACACAGGATAGGTAAGTTCTAGAAATTTTATATGCTATAATGTGATTTCGATGTATTAAATTTTTTTGTATACAGGAAATTTGCTGATAGATTAGAAGACATTACGTATCTAATCCCTGCCCCTTTACATGATAGTAGCCACCTGAAGTGACAAATACACTAAACAGTTTGAAGTCATCATTTCTCAACATGTGGAGCTATGGAACCATTAAATTGTATATTTAAATACACATGGTCTTTTTAAAAGATACTTATTTTTTAAGGGAGGTATATTACACCATTATTTGGCAACCCAAAGCATCAAATAATGTATTTGAGACAGATTATACATGTCTAGTCCTTTATAATTTGCTGTTTTACAAGCGATGGAACTGCATTGACCCTAAGGTATGAGCTGAAAGAAGTGTGGCTCATTTCAGAGTGAAATACCTGGTAGGAGACTCAGAGTCAGTTAGCTGAGACCCAAAAATTATTACAGTTGAAACTCATGCCTTGAGTATTAGTACTTCCATTTCAAAAGCAATTCACACACATTTCACCTGGAGAAGATATTTGATATACCATATATGCCTTCTGGAGGTCACCTTAAAACCTAAATATAGCTTTCCTACAATACATTTAAAATTCCACTTGAAACAATGTTTTTCTTCTCTGCACTGAAGAGTCTTGATTTATTTTTAAATGTGCTTCCAAGTGCCCAATGATAAATGGGGTTGGATTTCAGATGTATCTTCTCTGCTAAGAACTTGTCAGAGTTTTCTATGGAACAACTTATATCACTATTCAAAGAAGCTTGGAAATGTGAGTTTTACTATTTTTAGAGACATGGAAGGGAATTCTTTGAGGCAGTCTTCATGCGTACTGACACTAAAGTGATAATAACTCTGAAAGGAGAGGATGGATAATGTTCAGAATGAGAATAAGCTGAATAAAAACATCTTACATACAGTATAAGGATTTTATTTAATATTTCATCAAATACCAGAAATGTGATATTTTCAGTGACATTACTATATACAAAATGTTTTGTGTAAAATGATGAGTATGTTCATTCCTTTGACTATTTTATCATGCATGCATACACAAATGTATTATAAAGCATAAATGTATTCATTAAAAAAGTTTGTAAAGTAACTGACATCATCCAAAATCACCCATTTTACCAATAATCACAAAAAAAAATTTTTTTAAAGCATTTGAACCTACTACTGTGGTAAATAAATATAATGATGATTTTTTTTTGATGGCACTGGGAGCTATGAGCATGTACAATGTGGTAGGTTGGAAGCACCTAAGGACAACTTTAGAAACAAACCCAATATTGAACAAGTTTCTTCCATGTATTTAATCTTTATGAAACCTAAAAATAATCCCAATTTAAGAATTTTCACCATTTCTTTAAATTATTGACACTTATAAGCTACCACCTATCCTATGGTAGAGATTTGCTAGATCCAGTCTGATATAACACATATAACACACAAACTCAACTCATATTAAATGTATTAAAATAATGGAGAAGATCACATAGACATAGAAAGATGTTCACATAGTATTAGTTATAAAGGAAGCAAGTTGAGAACCGCACTAGCCCCAGGTTCAGGTGGCCAAAAAATGTCGCGGCCTGAGCAAAATGTTGAGGCCCAGGCTGCCCCGCGTTTGGCAGCCACTGTATCCCGGTCCAAGCTGCCGCTCCGGTCCTCGGGTCAGGGTTCAGCAAGAGAGAGAGTGAGGACAGACTCGAAGAATGGAGGGAGACCAGACAGAGTGTGATTCAATCCCGTTTATTCTTCAGTCTCTCTTCTTCTCTCCAAGTCCCAAGTCCTAAATTCCTAGTTCCTAGTTCCTCGTGCCTCCAAGTTCAAAGTTACTTCTTCCAAGTTCTCTTCCAAGTGCCTGCTTCTCTGTCTTCTCTCGGCTGTGTCTGATTCTCTGATCTCTGTCTGATTCTCTCTCTCCTGTCTGATTCTCTGTCTTGTATATGCCTCACTTCTAAGCCATGCCTTTTGGTCACACCTTTAATCATGTCCTTAGGTCTTGTCTCTAAATCTAATCTCTACACTTCTAAGCCACACTCTTAAGTTACACACCTTTAATCTCACACACCCAAGGTATCTAAACCAAGATTATCAGAGTGTGCTCAGCTGTTGTAGGCTATTGTAATCACATCTCTTATCAGGGTATATGGCTCAAGATGGCTGCAAAGCTGATAGCCGCTTTCTGCTAAAAGTTGGCTCCCAACAGAAGCATGTTACAAAACAGTATGGAGACAGCAGACAAGCTAACATGGAAGGGAAAACTCATGGAATCCCAGAAGTAAGCAAATAACTACAGGCAATTAAGGAATCCTGAAAAATGGGACAAAATATTCTTTCCCGGGAGGGGCCCCCAATTTCTTATTCAATACCAAGTGATCTTCCCTGAAATTACATATATATATTATATATATTATATATAATATATATATATATTATACACACACACACACACACACACACACACACACACACATATGGCAATATTCTATTGACTCCAGAGATAATGTCTAATATTTAGAAATAAACAACCCACCAAAAAATATTACAACTCTCGATATACATGTACCTAATTGAGGCACACTAAATTTCATAAAAGAAATACTGCTATATATAAAACTACAAAAATCCAAATACCGTGATAGATGGTGACTTCACATTACATTCTGAGTTTAATATTTTCTCACTTGTGCATGTTTTCCTTCTAGACATATCTAAGACATTGCATGTAGGTGTTATATGACCCTTCTAATATGTACTATCTTTTTATTCTCTTTTATATCATAACCTTGATACTTGGTATTTAACAGTGATCAGGTGTTTTATTGATTGTATAAATTAAAATTTGACTAATAGTCTCATTATTAGGTATTAGGATTGGGGGTTTTGACAAAGAATATCCCAGAGTTTAAGAGACTGATTCATCTCATCATATCAGGAGGTTTCTTGGGAGTATCATGGTCTATTGCTGGTGGTCTTAGTAGGTTACAGTGGTAGAGAATTGGCTAGGCTTCCCTAGCCTGTGCTTTCAAAGACTTCTCTGAAATACAGACCCCAAGTTCTCACCTAGGAAATATTTTTTCATTACTAAGAATGGAGAAGTAAATATTTTTCTATCTATGCAACATTTTTATGAAGACAGGAGAGAATTGGTCACATTCCCTGCAAATATGATTTCCTGGAAATGTGACCAGTTGACTAATTTCTGACTACTTCCACATTCTTCCTGTACTTTACTTCATTATATAAAAAATCTGTGAAAATATGCTTTTAACATTATGTCTTAGAGTCCTAAAAATACTATGTGAAGCAGATAACTGAATTTGAAAAATTTCACACACAAAATACATTAATTTTTTAGTTTGTATAGATTTGTTGTAAATATTTACTCCTCAGATGGACAAATACTAAGCTCAGAAAACCAATATTACCCCAAAATTTGAAGCTCTTTTAATCATTTCTAATATTTCTCATTAATATACTAGTATCTTAATAAGAAATTATTGTATATTGAAGTTATAATCTGATAACATTTTATAGTTATAAGATTAGCAAATATCTGAAATGTTCAGTTATGAACCACTTATTATGGTTATAGCATGAGTAAATAGCCACGTGTCATTGCTTATGGGAGAAGAAAATTGAAAGAATCTCTGCTGAGAAAAGTTTGATACTGTGTTTTATAAAAGTAATAGCATGTCCATGACAGGTGTTTAGCTTATACCACGTACATGTAAAATACCATAAGTAAGCCAGTGTACGTGTAAAGTAACTTACATATACGAATATTTGGTATAGAAAGAGCTTAGGTAAGTACAATTTTTTTCATCAATACTCAGAGAAAAGCTAAACATCTTATGTGAGCTAGTAAGGAGAAAATCACTAAAGCTAAAACAAAAGGAAACAGTAGAATGGCCTGAAAAGAATGTATTGAGTATTAGGTACACTTCTGACCTGCTAGTAGGATTTCATGATGCCAGACTCTGCTATGTAGGCTTCTGGGGGACAAGGGGCATCCTTGGTTTAATCAAGCACTGGACTCTCTGTATGCTACAATACTAACCTACTAGGTAAAATGTGCCTACAATAGTGGCACAGCTGTTATAGCTTAGCTAACCACATTCTGATTAGATTTTCATGATGGATGCTATAATTCTGGTGAAAAGTTCATGGGTATCTGAAGGTCATAGGCTCTAGGGTAGAATCTGCTAATTTTAGTTTGCTAAATGGTTAAGCTGTCGAATTACCTTCTAAGTAGTTATGGTTTTGCCCATGTATCTTGACTGCTCTCAGCCTTACTCAGAGAAGCTTCTTTTTACAGTGGGTGACAGTCAGTGTAGGGACATAGACTGGCCAGTGTACAGAGAATAAGAAATGGAGTGCTCACACCTAAATGGTACTATATTATCACCTCCCATCACTATCACCCTCAATGCTTAGAGAACACTGAGAAAGAAGAAGTGGAGTTAAAGTGGAATCTGAAGAGGAAGGCTGTGAAATGCTGTTGTCTAGGCCTGACATAGCTGTAAGAATCATGAACTCACTGCAGCTGTGGTGACCTGCCCAAGACCTACACAAAAATCAAGCTATCCAAGACTCTGTTGCAATAGAGTAGACAATCTCTACATCCAATTCTCTACTCAGAAGCTAATGAGCATAAATAGTTGCTGGACGAGGGAGAATAATTGGTTTTTGAGAATATTTTTTAAATGTGTTTTGATACGTTCCCTATGATCCCATGGATGGCCCTGTACCTATGGGCACTTGGGCAGTTCTAACTGGATTTAGTGCATTATTAAAAACAAAGACATGAAATTGTGAGGTGGTGGTATTGGAGGAGACAAGAAGAGATGAAAAGGGAGAAGAGGGAGGTAGATGTGATTATATTTCATTATATAAGTGTATGAGATTCTTCTCAACTGCTGTCGGACTGATTAGAGCTCCTCATGCTTGTGAATCAGTAAATAAAGAACCATAGAGTACTGTTTGGTTGAGTGATTGTGACTAAGAGGCAAAGTGGATTATGATTCCCAGCAGAGGTAGGAGGTAAGGAAAACTGTTAGGAACATGAGGCATCCTTAGCATATTTGATCATTTCACCAACTCTTGTCATCTATACGAATGGAAAATTACCAGGACCTATTTCAGACAAGGCCACTAATGATCCACACCCCTCTAAATTGGAAAGTTTGGACTTTGGATGTAACTCAATGGGTTCTATTTCCAACACTGCATCACAATTTAGGGAAATGAATATTGTCCTGAGGTTCTATTTTTTTCTTTTGTTAAGAAAGCATATATATATATATATATATATATATATATATATATATATAATGTTTATAGAAATGAAAATAATAAATAATTGCATTTTACTGCCTTAAAATTCCTTCTGTTTCTAATTTTCTCTAAACGTCTTTGTGCTTGGGACTCTGTGATAAGGCACTTCACTTCATCTGGCTCTTTGTTGTGTTTACTTCCCTGTGCATTTATGGCTGTAGCTGAAAGCCACATTATGCACTAATTTGATCTAAGTAGCAAGAGGGTGCTAAATACTTTTTCCCTGTTGTACCGTGAGAAACAACTCATGTGAAGTACAAGAGTTTAATGCCAAAACTACACTGAAACATTCATTGTATGCTGTGTAAATGGAAGGGTAATTTATGTATGTGAATTTTTTTTTGCACAAATAATTAAAAAAATAAAATGTTATGCAGGAAACCTGGGTGATTATACTGATAGTGTGAGGGATAATTTTGAGGATCAGGTAATTTATGCATGCAGTAGATGAAGACACTCTTAGCTCTTCTCACCTCTCCTGCATATTCCACTCTTTTTGAACTAGGTCAGTGACATTTCATGGGATAAACAGAAAGCAGAAGATAATGCACCTTTAGTATAGCTACTTTCTGGGTCAACTTTGCTGTTTCAGTTCCAATTTAACAAGACAAAGAGAAATATATTTACATAGATATTGAAAGGATAGAGAAAATGAAGAGTTATAAAAGGCAGGATAATCTATAGATCAAAAAGGAAATCTAAAATTATAAGTAAAAGACATAGAAGATAGTATGTTAGCTTAGAAAACAATTCCTCACATGTTACACCAGATGTGTGAACTATAAAATATGAGACTGGCAAATTACATTTTCATCACCATCTTACATCTGAAAAATACTTTTAAAAGTTGAAAAAGTAAGTCAAGGACTTAAAGAATACATTTGAAGTGGCATAATCAACAGAGAACTAGCATGTAAAACATAAAAGAGCTCTCAAAATTTACTAATGAGAGAATAAATAAGTTGTAAAAACCCAGGAAAGAATTTCAGTAGTTAGCCCAATGAGATTCTAGCAATGGTTGTCCAAAAATCCATTGGAAAATCAATAGTACCATTAATCATTAGGTACATGACTACATGCATTTTTGAATATTTGAATATTTGTAAGAGAAAAATCCAAATCACCAGTTATAAACTTGTAGGCTAATACCAAATATTTTTAAGGCTATACAGCAATTTGAACCCCTGTAATATACTGATGGGAATACAAACTCATAAATCATCTTTTCAACATAGTTTTAAAATTTATTGACAACATTATATGTACCTATTACATGGTCAAGGTATTATAATACTTGCTATGAAACCGAGAAAAAAATAAAAGCATGTATTTGTGAAACACTTGTAAACCATGAGTGATGTGGAGATAATATAAATGATTATCTCACAGATAAATGGATAAATATATTCTAATATACTTACACTATTCATTAGCTGAAATATTTTAGATCTGAAAACATGTTATACCATATGTTTATCATGTTTACTGGAATCTTTCCTTTGTATAACTATTTGAAATTTTATTTCTCAGTTCTGATCCACCATGGTAGAAATTTCACCACTGGAATGACTCTAGAGAACTTGATAATATCTATAGTACTAATATAATTGCATATTCACAATTACTTATTTAACCTGTGCTAATAAATTTAAGGAAGAACCAGGCATACAATTTCTTTTTACCATAATTCCAACACCACCCTTTAAATGTATGCTTCATGAAATAAAAGATGTTTGGTCTTTCATTCAACTTGTTGCAATTTCTATATGATGCTAACACTATAGATTTTTCTTCTTTTTTTTGGTGGGCTTTGGGTGGTGATCAAGTTCAGGGTGCTGGCTATGATAGAGAAGATTTCTATTACACAGGTATATCTTCAGACTTATTTTAATTTAAACCTACCACAGAAACTAATTTTCAACACTGTATAATCATGTGTGTGTGTGTGTGTGTGTAGTTTGTTCTTATTCGTTTTTCCAGTCATTCCTTCTTCCTAAAATTTTGAAATAGATGTGAGCCTTATGATCAGACCACATATATGATGCTATTTCACATTTCCTAAATACCCCATGGATTTTGGGTATGAATGAAGAAACACTGTTGTAGGTAGAGGAGCCACCCGTAAATTTGGATTTGAGTGCTAATGTTAGTCTCTTCCACCTGAGAGCTGTCTTGTATTGATAGTAGCAGTCAGATCTTGAGGGTATTGACTGTAATAATTCCCCTTTAATTAATTACTTAACTTTCTTCCCTTGATTTCGCCACTTCCAGATGGAAATGCTTACCCCACTGTGGTATCTGCCTTTCCAGCATATCTCTCATGGAAAGGAGGAATACACCAAATCAGCAAATTGAATGTAGAGAAGTGTTATGAGTTGCTAATGAATCAAAACCTTCCACTCCCTTAAATTTTGCTGATCACAGGGCTTCATTTTCAGAGACAAAATGACTAGCTGCTATTAGCTGTGAACTACAGTTCTTAATTTTGATGGCTGCTTTCCAGGTGACCTCTGCAGGAATGAAAAAATCCTGTTGACTTCAAAGCTAATTTAAACTGAGAAATGTAGTTGTAGTTTTAATCAGTCCAGAAACTGGGAAGGAGGAAGGTAAATGGAACATAAAGAGACCACATCAAAAATCTCCTAGGGACACATGCTGTGTCCAATTTACTTAAAATAATTACCTTCCTAGACCTTGTTTCCCATTGATTTTGTTTAAATATGGCAGGGAACAAAATTACCAAATTACCTAGTGTCTAATTACAATTCAGTGTGTTGAATTATATAAACTCTGTAATCGTTTAATCAGTATTCATTTTAGTTCAACTTGATTGCATACTTTTCAAGTGCCATGTTGGATGAGAACTTGTTTTCTGTATACAAAAGAATGTTAGAATCTGAATTACATTAGAAGCCATTTACTAACATTCTGCCCAAGAAACAGCCAAAGAATTTGTCTATTTTTCTTTTTTTAATCGTGTTGAAATGTGCGGGTACCAATTGAGTAGAAGACTGCTACCCTCTCCTTCAAAATTTGCAAAGGAGGAGAAAAAAAGTTTGGATGGAAAATAGTTGAGCCTGCTTCACTATGTGTTATCAGAATGCAAGGAGACTAATATTAATTTACTTGTAATTACCAAGCTCTTGGTATGTGCCTGGCATTTTACCAATTACACAGGATAGAGAGACTTTGGGAAGAGACTAATAGCAAAACAAATGAAGCATTGTGAAGCCTTTGGAGGAGGTGATGGAGAGCTGAGGTCTCTATTATAAGTAAACTTTGGAACAGGAAAAATGGCAATGAAGTGTCCCCGTTGTCCCTGCTTTTCTTTTCACCTGTCATTCTAGTAACTGTCCTCCAGACGGTGCCCAAAATGATCATGGACATAGAAATTGGCATAAATCTCCGGGAAAATTGAGTTTCCAGCAAGCTATGTCTTAATGAGCTGAGTTTTGCTTTCCTTTCCATGGTATCATTTATTACCAACCTCAAAATTTCTCCAATATTGAGCATACACAATAACTAAATTTCAGCACTCCTCCCTGTTTTTCCAGCCTCTTCTACCCTTAACAACTAAATTAGGGAGCTGTCTATAACCAGATTGTGCCCTTGCACTTTGTAGTTGAGTGTGTGCTAAGTGGTGAGCAGGGTGTCGTAAGGATTGGGAGAATAGGGCAGCTTATCTTTACTAGAATATTCTCTCTTGAGTAAAGCTAACAGGCCCACTGCTTCTTGCCAGAATCTGATGCTAGAATGGTAGTAAATATCTTGCCTTGGCAGCAAAGATCAAGCAGATGAACTTTTGGGGAAAGGAGAGTTTTTATATTTGTAATGTCAGCAGAGGGGAATGGCAGCTGTAAAGCTCCTACTTGTCATTACTGTCACGTTTCCAGCAGGCTTCAGTGATGTGATGGAGTCTGTCTCCTGGGGAGATTTGAGGTCTCGCTTGCTGTGAGATGCTACAGTTAAATGCTCCTTTTTAAAAATGCATGCTGATCCAATAGCAAGGTCTGTGAGATGGGAGCACAGAGGACCACAGGGAATCCTTAGAACTACTGTGATATGAGTGTATCTGTCTGCATGGCCACAGGATGCAAAGCTGTTTGAAGCATCTTGGTTATCTTTTAGACACAAAGCCTGTTTCTGATTTTGAAGGCAGCCACTTGAGATAGTCTGAACTTCATTTTTCCTGACCAAAAATATAGGGCCAAGTACGTAAAGATCAATATCCAGTCTAAAGTCAATTAGCTATGCTCACTTAGGCAAGTTCCTTAACCCTTCTAGGCCTGCTTGTCCTGAAGTGGAACTGGGATGTCCATGTTGTATAAGAATAGCTGGGTAATAAACATATAGTATGCAATAAACTGTGTGCTAAGATCCTCCTCATTTGAATGGTAATTCTCTACACTGTATGTGACTGACAGGCACTGTGAGAGGAAGAGATTTTAATTCTGCATACTAAATAAAACAGGAGTGGGCTGAGTGTTAAGAACAGGAGATCAAGTTATGTTTGGCTTTAAGGACAAGCCATTCAATCATACTTCCATTCAGTTGGTATTATATATTGTTAGTCATCCAATGTAATTAGTGTATTTTATAGAGCACTTTGTATTTTGATGCTTAATTTTTCAAATCTGTGGAAGGGCAAAAGGCTTAAGAAGTACTAGAAACATCTTAAAAGAATCATGTGAGTTTAGTCCTCCTGAGGCAAAGGGGAGGAAGGAGAGAGAGGTTGGGGATGAGGGGCTTGTATCGGGGTAACAGGGAAGTGGGAAATTGTTTGAAATGTAGACGAATAGAATGATTATTAAAAAAAGAAAGGAGGACCTTTATATAAAATAACAATTTCAACAGAAATTACAGACAAACTAATTTTAGACTTATAAAAGTAACTGAAGAGAGATGAACATATAGATTAATAACCAAGAGAAACTTAGACTCTTAGAAATGAAATCATTAGATCTTGGAGCTCTCTGAGAGAGGAGAGTGGCAGCTTCCAGAAGCCAAAAAGAATCAGCTTGGTTAGTAGCCATGCTTGAGCCTCTGGAAAAGAGTTCATCTACTAATTCAAGTGAAGAACCTTTCTCCAGCTCAGGTTGCAGGGCCCAACATGTGAGTCATCTTGCATGCTATGTTTCAGTATTTAAATAAGCACTTGCTAAACAGTGCTGTTGACAGGCAGAAGGCATCCCCTTCCTTGGTAAAATACTACACAGTTGATTCCACCACTCTAGCTACAGAAGATTAGTAGCTGCTACTGAATTATTAACTAGCAGCTGGAAAAGCAAATCTGATGGAGGCTAATGTCCCATTATTCTAGATGGAAGGGACTGAGCCTTGATGTTGAACAATTGTTCCCATCTGATCTGTTACTTACATTGTTCACAGAAGTATAAACTAGACGCACATGAAATAAAATATTGTATACAGTTAAGACTCATATATGGATACAAGATTTCTTGAAAGTTCATATTTTATTGTTTTTCCAATTTCTTGGACATTATCTCATCTCCCCCTTTCTCTCCCTCTCTCTCCCTTTACTTATCCCTCACTCCCTCCCTTCTCCTCAGTTACTACATTCCATAGAGGCTGATACCAAGCACGAGCTCTCTTCATCCACCCTTAAAATACAGTAAAAATGAGAAAGATAAATGATGTGGATTAGGTATGAGTGTCAAGGACAAGAACATAGTAACAACAGCAACTCAAGCCATTTGAAGAGGACATCATGGTCAATGACCCTGCCCTCAACATGGGATAGCTAGTCAGGGCAGTGTCAGAACTACTAACTCTGCCCTCTACAATCTTTAAAGATGGGGTAACTATATGAGAACACTCACTGGTCCTAACAGACTCCATTGACTATGTCTCTTGGGATGTCAACCGGAGACTGGCTCTGTAAGGAGGATATTTGTTTTCTTCCCCAGTTCCAAGACAGTGTTTCTCTTCTAAGACAATGTTTTATGATGTTTGAGGGTTTTAGGGGACTGAATTTTAGTAACATATAAAAATGATAGGACAAGTCTGAACATCAGTTCTAATGACCCAGGCTGAGTGGAAACTTAACATTTCTCTCTCATAATATTCTTTTGTCCTCAGATGAAGTTGGAGGGATTTATGTTCTATGTACAATGTTAGGCTGTGCAAGTCTGTATCTTTACAACCCAACATTTTTGCACTTGTATTTCTATTTTTAGTATGTGTGTCTATTTTAGTGTATGTCTATTTTAGTGTGTGTGTGTGTGTGTGTGTGTGATGTGTGATGTGTCTGTACATATGTACATGTGGAAGGCTGAGGCCAGTGTCTTACATCCTCCTCTATTGCTCCCCATCTTATTAATTTTTTTGAATCAGTCTTTCACTGAACTAGGCATCTCTAGTTGGCTAGAGTATCAGGTCAGAAAGCCCCAGGATTGACCACTCTCTACATTCTCATCCTGAATTTATATGTATCAATGCATAGCTTTTCTATACTGGGGATCTGAACACAGGTTCTCATGTTTACATGGCGAGAATGTTACTTACTGAACCATCTCTCCATTTTTGTGTGTTTCTGTTTCCAATTCTAATGACAAAACTTGCCTTTTCATATATATTTTGTAAAGTTGTTTGAAATATGGTCTCATGTAGCTCAGGCTGTCCTTGAACTTACTATATAGCTGAGGGTAACCTGAATTCCTAAGTCTCCCACCTCCACCTCTGAAAAGCTGAGATTACGGGAAGCTATCACCACTCTCTTTATAACTGTTACACTTGGTATCTGTTATGGAAAGTATGTGAAGCACTAGAAGCAGATTGTTTATGCTTCTGTGTAAGGCTGTAAATTAGGCTGGTAGGGAAAGGACCTAAGTTAATAGCCCTTGCCTTGTCCATTTTAATTTTCTTGCAACTGGAAAGCAAACATGTTTTACAAATCAATTGAGAATGCTTCTTGGGAAATGATTCTTTCAGCTCATCTCCTCAAGATACTTAAACATAGTGCTAAGTTGTCTTTCTGAGTCAGAGTTCAATTAATACATAGGTAAAATTAAGTAGGTACCAGCCATAAATAATGCACAGAAAACAATGCTAATGTTCAAGGCCAAAACACAAAGATCTACTCTGGCACTCAGAACCAAGCAGAGTCCATTCCAATGACAAACATGTATTCTTGTGGACTTTAAATATGACATTTACCTGAAGTATTTAAAATTCTTTCTTTTAATCTCTCTCTGTCTTTTTGTCTCTGTCTTTGTCTCTCTCTATCGCTCTTTGTCTTCCTGTCTTTCTCCCCCGTGTGTGTGTGTGTGTGTGTGTGTGTGTGTGTGTGTGTGTGTATCACAGCATGTTTGTGGTGGTAATAGAACAACCTAGGTTTTGGTTCTCACACTTCACTGTGCTTTAGGTAGGATCTTTTCTTCTTCCCCTACTTCACATGAGACTATCTGGCCTGAGAACTCTTGAAGAATGACCTGCCTTCCACTCCAGTGTTGCTCTGGGATTACTAAAGCACATAGTACAGCATTTGGCTTTATGTGGGTTCTAGGGATCTGAGCTCAGATATTCACACTAGCTGAGCACTCTATCCACTGAACCATCTCCCTAGTCAGATTTAAGTAGTTTTTTCATCATGAAAATAATTTATTTTCTGTTCTTTATTTTGCAAGCAAACACTATATCTCACCCATTAGGGTTTAGGAAAAAATCATAAAAGAGAGGGAGGAAACAGTGTAAGAAATAGAGCATCGTGCTTGCAGATAGCATCTTCTAGACACTGTATGAAAACTTGACTCATGAAATAGCAACAAAACAGTTGCCTAAATAGAAACTGTGTGTGTACATGTGTGTGTGTACATGTGTGTGCACATGTGTGTGTGCATGTATGTTTAATAATAATAAAAACAAAAGGAGTAAAAGAAACATGGAAGAACTAGATGATCTAAAGAAGGAGTGCAAATGATACAAATATAGTACTCAGGTGTAAAATCATTAGAACATAAAAGTTAAAAAATTGAGAATACTTTTCACATTTTTCTTTTAAAGATAAATGATTAATTTGAATGTCAACACCTAGATTATATTTCTGTAATGTGAGTTTAGTTACATTGGCAAGCTATGTTATAAAGCTTTATATTTCTAAAGAGGGAAAGAATTGGAGATTGTCAAGGAGAAAAAAAATTTCTATAAGTCCAGTGTTATATAATACCTAGACATTTTAAAATCCTTCATCAAGAATTCAGTCAAAAATGTTTTTGAGAAAGTACATAATGAAGTTAAACACTTCTTTACTTCAAAACCTGTAACAAAGCTATGGTAATCAAAGCTGTATGACACTGGTATAAGACAGAGACATAGGACAGTGTGAATGAATAAAAATATTATAAACAAATCTTGACATATTTAGTCAAATTAATTTTCACCTTTTGGGTTGGGGCAGACTCCTGGCTGGTCTGCTCCCATGAAGACACCATATCCACACCATCCTAGAGGAACCACTGTACTCAGAACAGCCAGTAAGAACCCTACCCCACAACCCTACGCCCCAGAGCTGCAGCTGGGAGTCCAGCTCAAGCAAGACCCATCTCACACCAAAACCCCACCCTTCCAAATACCACTTCCATTCCTCCTCTCACTTGGTCCTTTTTGCTGAGGCTGACTTGTAGCTGGTCTGCTCCTATGAAGACACCAAATCCTGACCCATCCTAGAGGAACCACTGTACTCAGAGCAGCAGAGAATCCACTACACTCAGAGCAGTTGAGAAAGCTGGACTCCCAGGAGCTCTAACACACCCAGAATCAGAGAATATCAGGATTCTAGAGGCAGCCTGAGTCCCACGAACTCTTCCATCCAGGATCTCAGGATCACAGGATCTCAGAGACAGGTGGACTCTGAGGAGTTCTGACACAAGCAAGATAACAGGAGAGGTAGGCACCAGTCAGAGATAGTGAGTGCAGGTAGCACTACAGATAACCAGATGATGAAAGGCAAGCATGAGACAGAAATATAAATGACAGAAACCAAGGTTACCTGGCATCATTAGAACCCAGTTCTCTCATCATAGCAAGTCCTGGACACCCCATCACACCAGAAAAGCAGGGTTCATATTTAAAATAACTTCTTGTGATGATGATAGAGGACTTTAAGAAGGACATAAATAACTCCCTTAAAGAAATACAGGAGAACACAGGTAAACAGGTAGAAGCCCTGAAAGAGGAAAACAAAATTCCCTCAAAGAATTAAAAGAAAACACAACAAAACAGATGAAGAAATTAAGCAAAACCATCCAGAATCTAAAAACTGAAGTAAAGACAATAAAAACATGAACATACAAGAAACCTATAGAACTCCAAATAGACTAGACCAGAAAAGAAATACCTCCCGCCACATAATAATGAAAACATCAAATGCACAAAGCAAAGAAAGAATATTAAACCAGTAAGGGAACAGGGTCAAGTAGCATATAAAGGCAGACCTGTAAGAATTACACCTTCTCAACGGAGACTATAAAAGCCAGAAGATCTTGGACTGATATGATATAGACCCTAAGAGAACACAAATGCCACCCCAGACTACAATACCCAGCAACATTCTGAGTTACTATAGATGGAGAAACCAAGAAATTCCATGACAAAACCAAATTTACACAATATATTTTCACAAATCCAGCCCTACAAAGGATAATAGATGGAAAACTCCAACACAAAGAGGGAAACTACACTTAGAAATAGCAAGAAAGTAATCTTCCAACAAACCCAAAAGAAGATAGCTACACAAACATAATTCCAACTTTAATAACAAAAATAACAGAAAGCAACAATCATTTTTCTTAATATCTCTTAACATCAATGGACTCAATTCCCCCAATAAAAAGACATAGACTAACAGAATGGATATGTAAACAGGACCCAGAATTTTGCTGCAAACAGGAACACACCTCAGTAAAAATGACAGACACTACCTTAAAATAAAAGGCTGGAAAACAATTTTCCAAGCAATTGGCTGAAGAAACAAGCTAGAGTAGCCATTCTATAATCTAATAAAATCAAAGGTTATCAAAAAAGATAAGGAGGGACAGTTCATTTTCCTCAAAGAAAAAAAATCTACCAAGGTGATCTCTCAATTGTGAATATCTCTGTTCCAAATGCAAGGGCACCCACATTCATAAAGGAAACCATACTAAAGCTCAAAGACCACATTATACCTCACACAATAATACTGGGAGACTTCAGCACCCCACTCTCAGAAATGGACATATCATGGAAACAGAAACTAAACAAAGACACAGTGAAACTAATAGAAGTTATGAATCAAATAGATTTAACGGGCATCTATAGGACATTTTGTCCTAAAACAAAAAAAAAAAAAAAAAAAAAAGAATATACCCCTTTCTCAGCACCTCATGGTACCTTCTCCAAAATAGAGCATATAATTGGTCACAAAATAGGCCTCAACATATACGAACCGATTAAAATAATCCCTTGCATCCTATCAGATAACCATGAATTAAGGCTGGTCTTCAATAATAACAAAAACAATGGAAAGCCCACTTACACATGGAAACTGAACAATGCTCTGGTCAATTACAACTTGGTTAAGGAAGAAATTAAGAAATTAAAGACTTTTTAGAATTTAATGAAAATGAAGTCTCATTATACCAAAATTTATGGGACACAATGAAAGCAGTGCTAAGAGGAAAACTCATAGCTTTGAGTGCCTACAAAAAGAACCCAGAGAAAGCATACTACAGCAACTTGACAGCATACCTGAAAGCTCTAGAACAAAAAAAGCACACACACCAAAGATGAGTAGATGGCAGGAAATAATCAAACTCAGGTCTTAAATCAACCAAGGAGAAACAAAAAGAACTATACAAAGTATCAACAAAACCAGGAGTTAGTTCTTTGAAGAAATCAACAAGATAGATAAACTTTTAACCAGACTAGCCAGAGGGCACAGAGACAGTATCCAAATTAATAAAATTAGAACTGAAAGGGAAGACATAACAACAGAAAGTGAGGAAATTAAAAAAAATCATCAGATCCTATTACAAAAGCCTATACTCAATAAAACTGGAAAATCTGGATGAAATGAACAATTTTCTAGACAAATACCAGATACCAAAATTAAATCAGGAGCAGATAAACAATCTAAACAGTCCCATAACCCCTACAGAAATAGCAGTAGTCATTAAAAGTCTCCCCCCCCCCAAAAAAAGCTTAGGACCAGATAGTTTTAGTGCAGAATTCTATCAGACCATCATGGAAGACCTACTACCAATTCTCTTCAAACTATTCCAAGAAATAGAAACAGAAGGAACACAACCCAATTTGTTCCATGAAACCACAGTTATGCTCATACCTAAACCACACAAAGACACAACAAAGACAAAGAACTTCAGACCAATCTTTTTATGAATATAAATGCAAAAATATTCAATAAAATTCTTGCAAACCGATTCCAAGAACACATCAAAATAATCATCCATCATGAGCCAGTAGGCTTTATCCCAGGAATGCAGGGATGGTTCAATATACCAAAATCTGTCAGCAAAATCTGCTATATAAACAAACTCAAAGAAAAAAAAAAACCCACATGATCATCTCACTAGCTGATGATTTGTCAAATGCTGAGAAAGTGTTTGTCAAAATTCAACATCCTTTCATGGTAAAAGTCCTGGAAAGATCAGGAATTCAAAGTTCATACCTAAACACAGTAAAAGCAATATACAGCAAGCCAGTAGCCAACATCAAACTAAATCAAGAGACACTTGATACAGTCCCACTAAAATCAGGGACTAGACAAGGCTGCCCACTCTCTCCCTGACTATTAAATATAGTACTATATTAAATATAGTATAAATATAGTCCTAGCCAGAGCAATTAGAAAACAAAAGGAAGTCAAAGAGATACAACTAGGAAAAGCAGAAGTCAAAATATCACTATTAGCAGATGATATGATAGTATACTTAAGTGACCCCAAAACCTGCACCAGAGAACTCCTCAGCCTGATAAACAACTTCAGCAAAGTGGCTGGATATAAGATTAACTCAAACATATCAGTAGCCTTCCTATACTCAAAAGATAAACAGTCTGAGAATGAAATTAGGGAAAATGACACCCTTCACAATAGCCACAAATAATATAAAATATCTTGGAGTGAATCTAACCAAGCAAGTGAAAGATCTGTATGACAAGAACTTCAAGTCTCTGAAGAAAGAAATTGAAGAAGATCTCAGAAGATGGAACGATATCATATGCTCATGGATTGGAAGGATAATATAGTAAAAATGGCCATTTTCCCAGAAGCAATCTATACATTCAATGCAATCCTCATCAAAATTTCAACTCAATTCTTCATAGAGATAGAAAGAGAAATTTGCAAATTCATTTGGAACAACAAAAACCCCAGGATAGTGAAAACTATTCTCAACAATAAAACAGCTTCTTGGGGGAATCACCATCTCTGACCACAAGCTGTGCTACAGAGCAATAGTGATAAAAACTGCATGGTATTGGTACAGAGACAGGCAGGAAGATCAATGGAATAGAATTGAAGACACAGAAATGAACCCACACACCTATGGTCACTTGATCTTTGACAAAGGAGCTAAAACTGTCCAGTGGAAAAAGGACAGCATTTTCAAAAAATGGTGCTGGTTCAACTGGAGGTCAGCATGTAGAAGAATGCAAATCTATCCATTCTTATCTCCTTGTACAAAGCTCAAGTCTAAGTTGATAAAGGACCTTCACATAAAACCAGATACAATGAAACTAATAGAAGATGAGGTGGGGAAGACCCTCGAATACTTGGGCACAGTGGAAAAGTTCCTCAACAGAACACCAATGGCTTAGGCTCTAAGAGCAAGAATTGACAAATGGGACCTTATAAAATTGCAAAGCTTCTTTAAAGCAAAAGATACTGTCAATAGGACAAAACAGCAACCAACAGATTGGGAAAAGATCTTTACCAATCCTACATCTGATAGAGGACTAATATCCAATATATACAAAGAACTTAAGAAATTTTACTCCAGACAAACAAATAATCCTATTCAAAAATGGAGTACAGAACTACACGAAGAATTCTCAAATGAGGAACCTTGAATGGCTGAGAAGAACCTAAAGAAATGTTCAACATCCTTAGTCATCAGGGAAATACAAATCAAAATAACCCCGAGATACCACCTCACACCAGTAAGAATGGCTAAGATCAAAATCTCAGGTGATAGCAGATGCTGGCAAGGATGTGGAGAAAGAGGAACACTCCTCAATTGTTGGTGGGATTACAAGCTGGTACAACCATTCTGGAAATCAATGTGGCGGTTCCTCATGGACATAGCATTACCTGAGGATCCAGCTATACCACTCCTGGGCATATACCCAGAAGGTGCTCCAACATATAACAAGGACACATGCTCCACTATGTCATAGCAGCCTTATTTATAATAGCCAGAAGCTGGAAAGAACCCAGATGTCCTTCAACAGAGGAATGGATACAGAAAATGTGGTACATTTACACAATGGATTATTACTCAGCTATTAAAAACAATGAATTCGAGAAATTCTTAGGTAAATGAATGGTACTAGAAAATATCATCCTGAGTGAGGTAACCCAATCACAAAAGAACACACATGATATGCACTCACTGATAAGTGGATATTAGCCCAAAAGATTGCAGTATTCAAGATACAACTCACAGACCACATAAAGCTAATGAAGAAGGAAGACCAAAGTGTTGTTGCTTCAGTCCTTCTTAGAAGGACTAATAAAACTGTCATGGGAGCAAATATGTAGACAAAGTGTGGGACAGAATCTGCTGAAGGGGCTGTCTTGAGACTGCCCCACATGGGTATCCATCCCATGTTCAGTTACCAAAGGCAGATGCTGTTGTTGATGCCAGGAAGTGCATTCTAACAGGAGCCTGATATAGCTGTCTCTTTAGAGGTCTGCCAGAGTCTGACATATACAGAGGCAGACACTTGCAGCTAACTCTTGAACTGATCATGGGGTTCCAAATGGAGGAGTTAGATAGAAGACTGAAGGAGCTGAAGGAGTTTGAGGCCCCATTGGGAGAGCAACAATACCAACCAACCAGAGCTTCTAGGGTCTAAACCACCATCCTGGAAGCACATAGGGAGGGACCCATGGCTCCATATGTATATGTAGGTGAGGATGGCCTTCTAGGGCATAGGTAGGAGAGGAGGTTCTTGGTCCTGTGAATGCTGGATGCCCCAGTTTGGGGGAACTTGAGGGTGGGGGGTTGGGAATGGGTGGGTGGGTGCGTGGGTGGGGGCACATCCTCATAGAAGCAGGAGGCAGGGGGATGGGATAGGGGATTCTAGTGGTGAAATGGAGAAAGGGAGTAACATCTGAAATGTAAATAACATATCCAATAAAAATTAATTTAAAAAAATCATTTTTTCACAGAGCAGACTTTTAAAATACTGACAACAGTAATTAAACACCATTAGTAAATACTTAAATATAAGGATGCAATTTTAAACTCTGAGGACAAAGCAAGAAGAAAACCTCATGATGTTGGAGTTGGTAATGATTATAATGGTAATGTTGTGACATCACAACACAGGCAACAAAAACTTAAATAGATAATTTTGATTAAAATACAGTGAAATGCTTCTACTCATTAAAACATCCCATCAACAACCTAGAAGACACTAGATTAAAAGGAAGAAAATATTAGCAAGTCACATATCTGATAAAGGATTAGTGTAGAAAAATATATTTTAAATTCACATTAATAAAACACAAGTAATGCACAGAAATAACCATTTATTCAAAGAGATGAGTAAATAGTCTACCTTCATGCGTATCATCAAAACCCCAGTTAAATAACATCAGTCAGTAAATAGCATATGTTGACAAAGATGGAGATTTATTTCTCTAGCATATTGTTGTTGCTAAAACTGTGATAAAACTGTGTTGTCACCATATAAAATAATGTGAAGGATCTGTTCAAAGTTAAAATCAGAAATATCATGATTGTATGATTGTCAATTCTGTGTCTTGGTAAATATTTACAGAAGAATTAAAAGTAGTGACCAGGCCAGCTCAGTCACTCAACAGGCTCTCCAGCACAGGCATGAGGATTATTTTTTCCCAATTTGCTTTTATACCATTTCAATTACATGCAAGTATTTAGGTCAGTTTTAGGTTGAGGTACTAGCAATACAATAAATGACAATAGTCAAGGAACAAACAAGGCAATAAACAAAGACCTGTGATCACTCTTGGGATCACTCCATGATCAATGTTTCTAAGGGCTTATCAGGATGACAAAAATATCTGAGCCTACTTCCCTGCCCTAGCCCACAGCCATATTCATGCCTGAGTCTAACTTCTTTGTTCTAGCCTAAGACTTAGATTCCTGACTGAAATTACTTCTCTGTTTTAGGCTAAAATTAGATTCCTGCCTGCACTTACTTCCTTGTCATGGCCCAATGTCAGATTCCTGCCTAAAGCCCATTTCCGTGTCCTTGGCCAATGTCAGATTCCTGCCAAGAAGCCCCAAAAGCTCTCCACAAAGTAGGATTCAAAGATATTTGTTAATCCTATTTTCACAGTAGTATTATTTGCAAGAACCTATCAGTAGAAGTTTTATGAATAGATTCACCATTATTGAAATGACTCTTAAAGGTATGCTAATATTTAGAGTCATTTTACTGATATTCTCCTTTAGCAGAATAATAGCTAGTATTTGATTGTCCCCTAGAGTTCATGTCCTATCTACTCTCATGTTTGTTACCTCATTAACAGTCAGTTATAGATTGCAACTCATGGATGGGCCTTAAAATATGTCGAAAGTGGTGCGTTTCTTACATTAAATGTGTGCCACTATAGCACCAGGATGTTTCATGGGTGTGTCAAAGTTGAAGGTGGCAGGGATTGAGTTATATTGGTGCTTTCTTTATTCCTTGAGCCCTGTTCAGAGTATATTGTAGTACTATCCAGAAGTAGTTAACCAATGAAAACAGGTTCAGGTTCTGTGGTGTTCTTAGTACTTACTTTCTTCTTTTTTTATTTGTTTTCTTTGCTTTTGTTTCTCATATTTTGTCTTTTAGAAGGAGAAAGAAAAAAATAAAGGTGTGAGAGTAGGGAGGTAGGGAGGATCTAGGAGAAGTTAGGGGAAGGAAAAGACTATAATCAAAATATATTTCATAAAACAAATTAATAAAAAAAGTTAACATAGCAAATGTACTTATTTCACATGTATTTCACTACAATAAAATGTAAAACTAAAAAAGAAATCTTAACCTAGCTATGTTTTAAAGTTTTAATATACAATGAAAAAATTATATTTAGTTCCCATTTAACCATATCAAAGGATTTATTAAACACTGATCCATTATCACATAATGAAATTGATTGTTCTCTGTAATTTACGTCTTTTCTTATTCACAATTCTTGGATACTGAAATCCTTGTCTATTTGTTCTCTAATGTATACAAAAGATGTATTTGTCCAGGGTCACAAGTTAGAAAAAATGTACATAAGATGCATTTGTACAGGATCACATGTTATCAGGCAACTGAGTCTTAGTGATATCCAGTAGATTCCACCTACCAGCCAATCATGGTAGGTCAGCTTGAGACCCTTGCTATGCTGTTTTGGAAGGGGCTTGAGGAAGGGTCTCACTCAGCTGCTATGATGCACATCTGTCAACAGAATTCTCTTCATGCTTTGATCTTGATAGTGTAATAAATAGCAAGAGACAACTCTAAAATCATCACAGATAGAATTATATCACTATATCTTAGAATCTTACCAAATGTAAAATATATATCATATATGAGGCTATACTTTAATAACAATTTCATGTTCTCATTGCAACTGCAGACCTTTTCCTTTTCCTTATGGAGTGAAATTAAGCTATGGAAATAGTGCAATTTGCTTAGCTTAGCTCCACATATCAAGAAACTACAGATTTTTAGTCTTGTGTGCATGCTTCACGTTAATATTTCATGATAGCTGTGGGATTTTGCACTTCTCACATCCTTCAAGTAGCTTGTGCATGATGTGTTTTCACTTTGCTTTAGCTCTCAATGCATATATTCAAGCCCTAGGCAAAATTTTATCACCAGTATGAGGAATTATGTACCTGTAAAGTTAATTTGAATAGTTGTTTTTCTTAAATGAAAAAAAGCACATATCCTTTGAGAAAATGTCATTTTGGCCTGAAACTACCAGTTGAGAAATTACTAGCGTCAGAAAATCTGCTTTCAGAGAGTACTGCAGAATTCACTGGGGCATGTCTCTTAAATTACTTCTGAGGTGGATTTTAGATGATGATTTGAATACTCAACTACAGAAGGAATGTAATTGGGTAAATCTTGTGCTGACCTGAACATCAAAACTCCTTATGTCTGAAGAATCAATAAACATGATAATATTGAAACAGATCTAATTTATACTGAGAGATAATAAAACATGTCAGTAAAAATTACAATATAATATTTTTTATACTTCCCATATTTCTGTGTATAAATGAGTCTAAATGATTTCAGAAATGTTCATATTACAAGATAAAGACAATAGTTAGTTCTAATAAGATAGTAAAGACAGAAAGAAATTTAGTAGGGTTAAAGTTTTGATGGAATACATTTTCCCATTGTTTGATATTCAAATCACATTGGCTAACCTTGTGATTTTTGGAGCTAATGGAAAAAAGGCCATAAAGTTGAAAGAGAGAAAGGGAGGGTATATGGCAGAGCTTGGGGAGTGAAAGAGAAAGAGAAAATGAGGTAAGTCTGTCACAATCTCAACTATAAAAAAAAATTTCAAAAAATTAAGGAGTAAAGTGTGAGAACACACAAATCAGGAAAAAACACATTTTAAAATTTATTCTTTGAGATTTCATGAAATATATTTTTTTTATTACTTTTATTTTTTTACAGTCCAGTCATTACCCACCTCCGGGTTGGCTCTCTCACAGTTTTTCATCTCATTCCTCCTTCTCCCTGTGTCCAAAAGGATGTCCCCCACTATACCAGGCCTTTTAACTTCCAGAGGCCTCAAGAGTCTTGAGGGCTAGGTGTATCTTCTCCCACTGAGGCCAGACCAGGCAGTCCTCTACTGCATATGTGTCAGGGGCCTCAGACCAGTTTGTATATGCTGCCTGGTTGGTGGCTCAGTGTCTGAGAGATCTTAGTGATCCCAGTTAGTTGAGACTGCTGGTCTTCCTATGGGGTCGCCCTTCTAGTTAACTTATTTCAGCCTTTCCCTAATTCAACGACGAATGTCCCTAACTTCACTCCATTGGTTGTGTGTAAGTACCTGCATCTGTCGCAGTCAGCTGCTTGTTGGGCCTCTCAGAGGATAGCCCTGTTGAGGCCTGTTGAGTCCCTGTTCAGGTGCCAAAAATGTTGGGGGCCTAAGCAAAATGTTGAGGCCCGGGCTGCTGCTCCGGTCCGCGGGTCGGGGTTCAGCAAGAGAGAGAGAGTGAGGACAGACTCGAAGAACGGAGACCAGACAGAGTGTGATTCAATCCCGTTTATTCTTCAGTCTCTCTTCCTGGTCCAAGTCCCAAGTCTAGCTGTACTCTCTAAAGAGTCTCCCTAAAGAGTATATCTAAAGAGGATCCCTAAATTGTATATGATACTCTAAGTGTCTGATTCTCTCATCTCTCTTCTGTCTGCCTCTCGCCTTATATGTCTCACTTCTAAGCCATGCCTTTTGGTCACACCTTTAATCATGCCCTTAGGTCTTGTCTCTAAATCTGATCTCTACACTTCTAAGTCACACTCTTAAGTTACACACCTTTAATCTCACACACCTTTAATCTCACACGCCCAAGGTATCTAAACCGAGATTATCAGAGTGTGCTCAACTGTTGTAGGCTATTGTAATCCAAGTTTCATGTCAGGGTATATGACTCAAGATGGCTGCAAAGCTGATAGCCGCTTTCTGCTAAAAGTCGGCCCCCAACAGTTGGGCCTCTCAGAGGACAGCCCTGCTAGGCTCCTGTCTGGCATTAGTAATTGTGTCAGGCCTTGGAGCCTCCCCTTGAGATGAGTCCCAAGTTGGGCCTGTCATTGGGCACTCTCGTCTCCATTTTTGTCCCTACAGTTTTTTAAAACAGGAACAATTCTGAGTCAGAGGATTTTTTTGAGTGTGGGATGGCAACCTCATCCCTCCACTTGATGCCCTGTCTTTCTACTGGAGGTGGACTCTATAAGTTCACTCTCCCCACTCTTTGGCATTTCATCTAAGATTCCTTCCTTTGAGTTCTGAGAGTCTCTCACCTCCTGAATCTCTTATACTTTCTAGAGCCCCCCCCCCCCACTTCCTACCCCCCAAGGTTAGCAATGGGGAAATTTCCTAAACAGAATTCCAATGGCTCAGGCTCTAAAATCAAGAATTGATAAATGGTACCTCATGAAACTGAAAAGTTTCTGTAAGGCAAAGGACATAGTCGATAGGACAAATCAACAACCTACAGATTGGGAAAAATTTTCACTAACCCCACATCCAATAGAGGGCTAATATCCAAAATATATAAAGAACTCAAAAAACTAACTTCCAGAAGTATCAAATGACCTCATAAAAATGGGATATAGACCTAAACAAAATTTACAATAGAGGAATCTTGAATGACTGAGAAGCACTTAAAGTAATGTTCAAAGTCCTTAGTCATCAGGGAAATACAAATCAAAACGACTCTGAGATTCTATCTTACACCAATCAGAATGGCTAAGATCAAAAAAATCATGTGACAGCACATGTTGGTGAGGATGTGGAGAAAAAGTAACACTTCTCCATTGCTTGTGGGATTGCAAACTGGTGCAACCACTCTGGATATCAATCTGGGGGTTCTTCAAAAAATTGGAAATAGATCTACCTAAAGACTGAGCTATACCACTTTTGGGCATATACTCTCAAGATACCCCACCACACCAGAGGGGCACATGCTCCACTATGTTCATGTCAGCCTTATCTGTGATAGCCAGAAGCTAGAAACAACACAGATGCCCCACAATGGAAGAATGGATACAGAAAATGTGGTCCATTTACAGTGGAATAATATTCAGCTATTAAGAACAATGACATCATGAGTTTTGCAGGCAAGTGGATGGAACTAGAAAATATCATCCTGAGTGATGTAACTCAGACCTAAAAGGAAATGCATGGTATGTATTTATTAATAAGTTGATATTTGCCAAAATGATACAGAATACAGTCCATAGAACTCAAGGAGGTTAACAAACAGAAAGATCTAATTGAGGGTGCTTCAATCCTACTTGGGAAGGAAAGGAAAGCAATGATGGGCTAAAGAGGGAGGGTGGGACCTGTGTGGAAGAGGGTATGGGTATGGGTATGGGGAAAGGCAAACACGATCAGGTATGGGAGCGCAGGAGAGAAGCCCTGAGGGCCAACGGAATGAATGAAAATGTATTTTTATTACATTCATCACCTCTCCTATAACTCTTCATACATCCAGCCCTTCTTCCCTACTGACTGAACTTTACACCCTAACGTATTATTTAAGATACACCAAGGGCAATTTGTGCTGCCCTCAGGTGTGTGGCCATCCACTGGAATACACTTGAATCACTAGACCTGCATTCTTAAAGAAGATTGAGCCTTTCTTCCCTCTCCCTTACTCTCCTCCTCTCAGCAGCTTCCAACTGTCAATAGCTTCTAATCTAAGAATAGAACTCATTGTTCAGATTTCTCCTCCATGCCTTTGTTTTGTCTGGAGAGTTTTCAAGTTTTGTGTGAGTTCATGTGTGTCCCTGTCCTGTCAGGTTGGTAAAATACTGTTTCCTTAGATTCATACACCTCATTTGTCTCTAACAATATTTTTATTTCCTATTCTGCGACGATCCATTTGCCCTGTGAGTCACGGGTATAATACAAATGTCCCCTTTAGGGTGAATAGTCAACAGCCTTTTATTATTTGTACTTTGACTACTTTTTGGTTTCTGTGTCAATCACCATATACTCCTCCAGAGAAGCCCCTCTGATCTTGGAGTGATGAACTAATCTATGCATTTTTTTAAAAAAGAATGGAGTAAAAGAATTTAGTAACTGATGACACTCAATTGGGGAAAAATGAGTGAATTAATATGCACAAAATGTGCACTGAGAAAAAGTGAATCATTTGGAATGTGCATCTTTAATTCAATAATTTATTATACTAGTCAGGTCAGAGAAAGCTAGAAAACACGGAACAATGTTTAATACTCCACCATGCTATCATAGCTTACAAACCTCAGTGGGATGTTTAATTTTCTTTTATGCAAATATGTTAAAATACATCTTTTACAAATAAGGAGGACTTACACTAAATAAATGAATGTTTCCATCTTTCCACTCACTAATCTTTGTCATATTTTAATACACTTCAGGAATGACTGTATTTTACACATAGAGACTCATGAGAGAAAATTAATCCAACCTTCAGGGAAGAGGACTTATAAAAGTATGATGAACTCTAATCTACAAATTAAAGCTTCTTATACTTCTTTAGTCTTGCTTAGGATAAACATAGAGACAAACCACAGAAACTCAGGTAGACATTTGAACTTCTAAAGGAGGCATTGCATATTTCAAGTGACATGTTCTTCCTAGTGAGCACTGGAATTAGTGGCAATAAGACTTATCATATGCAAGAGAAAAAGCAAAGAGGAAGGAAGTGGGCTGAGAGGGTCTCAGAGGGCCTATTTAACATCAGTATTTTTTGATTTAGAGAAGTTGGGCAGGTTGAGTGTTGAGATGTGATGCTAAGGCAGTCTCTTGCCTTTTATATGTATAATAATATCTTTGTCCACTTTCTTTTCGGATCTGAATGTTCCTTTCCTTAACATCTTATTAATTCATCTTTCTGGGGAGTCTTTCAGAGAAGAAAACTCACACTAAAGGAAAAAAATTCAAGCCAAGTCTAATAGACTAAACTTTTCTCAAGCTTGGCTTAAGACTGAGAAAGAGACCTTCCAAATGTTTGCCAGTTGGCAGGAGTTTTAATGACAGGCTTTCAGGATCAAAGCACACCCTTTAACTTTTCTTAACAGTAAAGTTATTGGTGACCACTGGCATGTGAAATACTTCCATGGAAGAAACAGAAATCTGACATCCATTGAGTATTACCAAGTGTCCTAAGTGGAGGGCACATTTTGTATGCCCCCTTTCATTTATAAACAAGTCATCTATTGAAAGGAAGAAAAGCTTTTGCAAGCATTTAATCATGGAATCCTTGCTCATCAGCACTTTCCATTCTCTTCATTGGTATGAAAATATTATCAAGAACTAGTAGTAAGAAGAGCCATCACGTGGATAAAACCAGCCCCATTAAGTGTATTTACTTCCAAAAGTCATGGTTGTCTTTTGGTCCTAAAATGATGAATTTGAACATGAATAGAAAACATGACAGTAGAAAGTCCAAAATCCGTTGTCTAGTTCCCCATTTTCTTGTCTACTAGAGTTTTAGGGCAGAGGTATAACTACCTCGTCCTGCTGGACTTTTGTTGAGTGTGAGACAGCAGAAATCACAATTCTAAAAATGAAAGTATTGCTTTTCTTGTAGGGCTTAATGTTTCTATAATATTAAGAAATAAAGTCAAATTGTCCTTTGCTTTATGACAGGGTTTACCACATTTTACAGTGTGGATAAAGACACAGAGAGTGTACTTTGATCTGGCATCCAAGCAATTGATTATTAGGTTGGAATAAGGTTGATTAACCAGTGATTTAACAACACATGTGTATCCTTTACACCCAATTAGATGCTACTAACTGGTCTCTAGACCACGTTCTTCTCCCTTTCATAGATAGTACAGCTTCAGACACTTTCTTACCTGGAGAGAGCAGCTGTTTTTCATGGGTGAAAAAACAGATGACTTCTGCAAAAGAGAGACCTTGAAGCTTGGCATATTCTATCATAGTTTTAGGAGGTATCTGAAATCTGTGGACTCCCTTCTTTTGTGTCAGACGGGTTATATAAAACTGCAATTTGGGGATTTCTTCAAAGTCAAAACATTGGAAAAGAGAGGGAAGAAGACAGAGATGTCGAAAACTTTAAAATCTTTCAGTCTGAGATCTCTGACACTGCTCTAGTCTGTTACCTCGATCATTAATGCCTTCCAATAGTATTTTGAGACCTCAGATCACAGCTATCTGTTTCTTTGTCTTCTATCCCTACCTTTGTGGACTTTTAAAATAAGACATTGGATAAGTCACATAATCCAGGACAATCTCTTTTAAAGCTAGCTGTTAGCAATCTTAGTCTGAAACCTCAAAGTCCTTTGTAGTGTTGTCTAAGACATCCACGTATTCTTAGGGTTAAAACGTGGGTATTTGGAAGAGGGTTTCTACTTGCTCTAAATGAGTGTTCTAAAGAATCTTTCTTAATTGCCAAATTTAAATATTAATAGTTTCTAGATATGTGATGCAGACTCATGTAGTATTTTGCTAAGAGTAGCAAAAAGAATGGCAAAGAGAATGGTAAGACCCATGAGAGGACATGTGATATTTGGAGAGGCTATAAATAGGACTCATTGTATAGTGATGAGGTACTTGCACAGCTAGACTTGCAATGTTTTGTTGGTCTTGTGTCTTCTCTGATCTTTACTTCATTGAGAGAGGCTTGGCAGAAAACTTCTCTTGGCATCCTAGCTAGTCCTAGTTGCTCCTGCTGACTTCTGCTGATTGGGCAGAGGCCTGGTGGTTTCTGTTAGGTCACGTAACTGCTGATGATTCCTGTTTGATATCCTGACACCAGTCCTTGATCTGGACTGCTGGTGTCCTGACAAATAGAAAATGGAATTGTCCCAAAGAACTACTTCTAAACAGGCCCACATCCCTTGTCCTATTTAGCACCTTTCCCCCCTACCTTTGGACAATGGGCTAGAAGAGGGTTCGAAGCATTTGAGAATCCTTATTAAAAGTAGGTATTGAAAAATGTAAGTCTACAAATAGAACCTTTTAATTTCAACTTTTATTACAAGTACGTATTATCAGATTTGCCCTACTCTATCTGAAATGTGGCATAAACAGGATGACAGAGACAAGATAATTAAAGGCTCAAGATTCAATGCTTTGAGGTTCATAGGTCAAAGAACATTTCTTGCAATGCTCAGTGGTATTTGTTGTGAGGATAAATGAAGAAAGATGTAGCTTGGACTTTTATAAGCTGGTGGTGGCGATGTTGACTGAGTCTTGTATGACTCAGCATCAAGCCATTTTAAGAGGCAGTAATATCATAGAGTAGAAACAGCTATTATAGAGAGAAATACATTTATCATATTTCAGAAGTACAGCCTTCAACTTGCTTTGTTTTGCTCTTAATTCATAAACTTATAGCTTTTCAAAGCACACTTCAATTCATAAGGGAAAGAGAAAATTCTTCCTTTTGTCAATTGCTTTCAAGTATGATCTGATTTGCCCTTTCTTATCCTTCTAAGCACCATTACAAAAATATACAGAAGCTGCAAATGATGTAATATATATCCAGGGAAATGCATAATGTATATGAAATACATAAAATACATAATATGTTTGGAATATATTTATATATGAAGTACATAATACATATATAATTATTTGTATTTCCAGTGAAATACATAACCCTAAAGATAAACAGTGCTGTAGATTTACCACCAATGTGTGTAGCACAGCAGTTTGAGGTTCCTAAACAACTCCTTCAAACAAGCTTTGTTGTATTGGCTTCTTCATTCATTAAAGCATCCCATGACACTCACCGTCAGATACAGTTACTGTTTTGCTTTTTCCAAAAGTGTACTCTTGTTACATCCTGAGTAAATTTATAGCATTATTAGTACTAACATGCAAGAGCTTTATTAGTTAAAAAAAAGGATAATATCTGTTGCATATGTGCAATGAGGATTTCCCAAACACATGGGATATCTTACTGATATAGAATCTACACAATTGTCTCTAGGGATGTTTGTGAGGTGGAAGAGTTTATGTTCACAAATAAGGGACATATTTGTTCTGTGTCAGTCATACGAATCAGATTTCTATTGCTGTGACAGATACCTGACAAAAATCAACTTAAGGAAAATATCATTTCAGCTCATGGTTTTAGATGATTCAGTCCTTCAGTGTTTTGTTGCTTTAGGACTAAGTTGGGATAGAAAATTAAGACAGAAATGCTAGCAGAGGCATGATTGCTTAATGGTGTCTGAGAATTAAAACAACAAAGGGGGAGGCTGGGATCTCATTTTCCTCTTCACAAGCAAGCAAACCTCAAGACCCAGTTTTTTCAACTAGACCCTGCTGTGTAAAGATACTGTCCTCTCCTATTAGTGACATGTGCTAGGGACTAAGTCTTTATCAAATGGGTATTCTGAGGAGATATCCTATCCCTTATATAATATCAGTATAATGTGCATATATGTGTGTGCGTGTGTGTGTGTGTGTGTGTGTGCGTGTGTGTGTGTGTGTGTGTGTGTGTGTATAATTTTAGGAAACAACTTTACAACTCTGGAATTCTCTCCTCTAAAGAGAAAGTAACATCCTAAAGAAAACCCAGACTATTTGCAGCATGGAAAACAAGAAAGAACTAAATCTGAGACATTATGAAGAAAGTCTGGAACACAAAGGGTGATAAATAACTGGTACCATAAAACAAAACAAAAAAAAAATCATCTTAACGAACAGAGCACAGATTCCCAGGAATTTCGTTGTTCTTAGAAGCTGAAAAGTTTTTACAAGTCATTCAAACTATAAAGCAGAGAACCCTTGTAACTCAGCAGAAGGCAAACAGAGGGTTTCAGAAGGGAATGTTCTTTTCTGACTATTCTGCCTCCACATTTATCTTCACTGAAAGTACTTTGTCTCCTTCAGAAACATATTTTCACTCTCCTTGACTGCTTCCTACAGTTCTAGCCTTGTAGGTATTTGGACATGGATAAATCAAAGAGAGCTTAGCATTGAAGGGTGCATCTAGCAATCTGAGTGGCATAAATTGAAGTCCATTGTGAAACTACTTCATGATGCATCATAAATGAGTGTTGTTACTTTTGTTTACCATCTCAGAATACCAGCTTTTGCCTAAATTAGGGATTTCTGTCACTATTAGAGTTTGTTTGCATGTATTTTCTTGTGAACAGATGCAAAACTGGACAGCCAAGTCCTACACCATTTGGAAATCCTTCTCTTTGTGGCCTTGGGTTCTTCTGCTCTTCCCTGTGAATATGATTCCTTTGGAGCAGATTTTCTGCATTCCATGTCATGTGCTGACCTTGCATTAAAAATAAGAAAAACTTGAAAGACACTTGTTTAATAGTCATCTCAATCTGTACCCTCAGATTGCAGAATTTTATATTAAGTACTTAATTAATTGATGTTTTATGCAGGGGGTTATTTTGGCTTGATTTTCATTTGTTGTAATTAAAAGTGAAAAAAGCCCTGTTTTTAAAAACCAATTATCAAAATATGTGTGTTAAAGGATAAGTTCAAAATATAATTATTGTATAAAATAAAACTTATGGGTAGCATTATACTATCTGAACTACATGAAAAATAACTGATTTTTTTTTGCTTTCATAAAATCCAAAATTTTAAGATCTCAAAGTTTTCAAAGTATCTTTTCATATTCTGTCATGAAATAATCAGTGTTCATGTACATGATAAAGAAGTCTCCAAGTTCTTTTCTCACAATATTGTATATTACTATATAAAGATTCTACTTTATTTGAAATTCCCCATTTTCATAAAAATCACCAGATTATTTACAGCTTATAAAATTTACCTGTTCATGGCTTCAAATCATTTATTGTAATTCTTGTGTAGACATGCTTCAGGTAGTGAGTCTTCATGGGTCCTATGTCTGCATTCCTACCACAGAGTGTGGTTATGCTTCCGTTAGTGAACTTTCCATGGGCATTGCTACAATAGGGTTTTTTTTTTTTTTTTTTTTTAAATCTCCACTGAAATTCTTACTCTTCTCATGTTTTACTTTCTTCCAGACAAATCTTATTCTCTTTAAGTAGTTTATAACAAACAGTAGAGTATAACCCATATGGCATTTAGTATATAGTAAAATAATTTCTGTGTTTTGTTATTTGAAACTAACTCTGGAAAACATTATAAACTGAACCTTACAGACAATATTGGAAACTTCATTCAACTATGTAAATTACCCCCATTTAATTTTCTCTTAATATTCATTTATTGTAATCATAGTACTTATTTACTCTGAGTATTCTAATTATATTTAAATTATGAAAATTTAATCTATTTTTTCCATTAATTAATTCATTTATTCAGTTTACATCTTACCCAATTTTAATGTAATACAAAAAGAAAGTGTTGTATCAGCAGCATTTAGTCTTTTGTCTTAATGTGAATGTTTAAAATGTCTTTTATAATAAGTTTGGGAAAGTCTTGAATAGTCACATTATATTACACACTAAAAATTTTTCCCGAGTGAAAGCTGTTTGTTATTCAGTTTTGCCACCAACTTGCTATGTAGCTGAGAATGAGTTTGCACTGCTGATTCTACACAGCTTTTACCTCCAAGTTCTGGGACAGGAAGCATGTAGGTATAGATACAGGATGCTCAGCAAGCACTCTGACAATGGTACTGTTCCCCACCTCCCAGTCCACAGAATTCCCTTAGTGGGTTCCTTTCTTCCTAGTCTGATCAAGTCTCTAAGAAACATGCTCTCTCTCTCTCTCTCTCATATATATATATATATAAGTATATATATATATATATATATATATATATATATATATAAGTATATATATATATATATATATATATATATATATATATATACTTTACACTATAAGATATGATACTAGCTCAAAATTCTAATTTTCTAAAATATATTAGAAGTCCATATTACTATTGAATTAACTTTAGAAATTTAATACTACTAGAATTATCTAGAAGAAATGTATGTTCTTGCTTTCTTCTTATTCTGGGGAGCAGATTTTTTAAATCATTTATTGAATTCTGCATTTTCTTGATATAATTAAATATTCTGAAGAACCTAAAGATTAAATGTATTAGACAAGCATTCAACCTTGTTTTAAGGAAGATTTTTTTCCCTGAGATTATGAATGACAGTGCCATCAAGTATACATGTCTGCTGTTTGATGTAACTGTGACTGTTGAAGGTTTAGTAACTCTACAAGATACTAAAGAGGGATACTATTTATGATACAGGCCTTATTATCTGAAGAGAAGACTAACTCTAGGTAAAAATAAAGAAAACCATGACATAAATTGAAAGAAAAGAAAATTGCAGTTGTACTAGACATATAATTTTTTTCTTTAAAATCAGTTTAACTAAACTCTGACCCTTGGTATGGATGTATGTGTGCATGTGTGTGTGTGTGTGTGTGTGTGTGTATGAAAGAAAGGTTTAGTCTTCTTTTTAATTTTAAATACTTTTTAATTAAAATATAATTACATAACTTTCTTCTCTTTCTTCTTAAGTCCTTTCCTGCCAAACCCTTCTATGTCCACCTACTCTCAAATCTCTAAAGTTGATAGTTTCTTCTGCCAGAATTACTATTGTTACACACACACACACATATATATATATGTATATATCTATATATAAATACATATACATATATATATATATATATATATATATATATATATATTTCATTAAAATTCTTTTGAAGTTTGTGTGGATACCATTTTAGATTTGACCACATTTTGGAAAAACAGGAGGCTTATTCCTTGGAGAGGGCAAATCTCTGTCTCTTTGTAGTAATTACTTACCTGTAGTTCTTAGTCTATGGGTAAAACTGCAATAGTTTTTCTCTTTCATGTTTGTATATCTGTTGATATTGCCATCGTTATTTTTTATATAGCCCTTTCTAGAAGAGACTGTTTCACTGTGGGATTTTTGATGTTTTTACAATCTATCTGCCTCATCTTCTGTGATGTTCCCTGAGCTGTGATATAGATATAGCTACTGGTACTGAGCCTTTCAGGGTCCATTGATCTCCACACTGTGTACAGTTATGGTTTTCTGTGATTATTTTCATTTGTTGTTAAAAGAATTTTCTTTGATAGTGAGAGAAGTTAGAATCATCTGCGGGTATAAGTATAACATTTAGAGTATAGTTAGGAATTATGCTATTCTAGCAAAATGGTGACAGTATGTTCTTTTCTAATGTCTGTGACCCCATTGGCCCTGGAAAATTGGCTAGGTTTCACCAACATATCTTGCTATGCTGGTCATTGTTGTGGTTAATAATATTATTAGTTCTCTTCTCTTGGCAACATTCAGAATTACTGGTACTATGGAATCTAGACTGCCAAAGGAGGTTTTTAGGTTAGACCCAATTCAAATAAGCCAAGACCTGTGTCCTTGTGAGTGGTGTCTTTGGCAATAGAGGTTTACTTTTAAAACTTAGTGTCAACTAAGGGTAACAGACATAATCTGTATTATTTTTGGAATAACTTGAAGAACCATTTTAAATGAGATTTCTCATGCCAGGTACTGTTTTTTTTTCCAATTTATTGTTCTTGTGGTGAGCATTAACTTCTGTTAAGATACATACAAATAACTACTTGTTCCAATCAGAATGCCTAGGCTCAAAACAACAACAACAACAACAACAACAACAACAACAACAACAACTATTAAAAAACCAAATCAAACAGCAAACAAACAAACACCTGACAATAAATGCTGGTGACATTGTGGAAAAAGAGGATCTCTATTTATTGTTGTTTGGAATCCAAATTTGTGAGCTACTCTGAAAATCACCATCAAGAATCTCCAAGAACTTGAAAATAGACTCACTGAATGAGAAGACTATTCCATTCCTTGACATGTTTAAAGAAGTTAGATATCATATGCCACAGATACTTGTTTAGCCATGTTCATTGCTGCCCAATGTACAATAGCTGGGAAATGGAATCCACTACACATCCCTCAACAAATGATTAAATAATGAATATGTAGTACACATAAACAATGAACTACTATTTAGCTGTAAAGAGAAAAGGAAACCATGAAAATTTCAGGTAAATGTATGGACCTAGAAAGTTTATATCTAGTAATGTAACACAGATCCAGAATGAGTAAGGCTGCATGTCCTAGCTCATCTGTATTTTTTTAGATCCAAATCTTCAGATATACAGATGCAATATGGAATAACAGCACAAACTAGAGATGTCAAAAATTGGGGACCTTGGGGGATTGGATTTGAGATGGGAAGAGAAAGATACAGGTGATATGAAGCAGAAAATGAAAAATGGGGAGAGGAGCTCCAACTTGAGAAGGGGAGAGAAGTAAAAAACAAAGAAGAATGAGGGCAGGTAATACCAGGTTGTTGGGTAAGGCTTCAAGGTTTCTTGGTATTTTATATTTACCTAAAATGATTCACATTTCACATAAGTATATGAGAATGCATGTATGGGTGAGTACATACATATATGTGAGTGACCCCACAGGCCTTTCTCTTTCTCTCTCTTTCTCTTTCTGTATGTATATGTATGTGTGTAAACAAATGATTATTATTTATAAATATATTGCTTGAATATTTCAATCAGTGCTTTATCCATAAGCAGATAGTAGTATAAATGAATGACACTAAGAAGTATTTTAAGTATTTAGCAGTAGAAATGAGAAAGGAAGTTGTTGTTACAAAAAAAAAATTGCTAAAAGCTTAGGTTGTGAGAGAAAGTTTTTTTCTGGAAGTAAGTAGCTGAGATATGGTGCATAGTATGGAACAGAATCAATTGTGCTATCAAGAGAGAACACAGAGAGAGTCTGTCACCTAATCTCTATGTTCTACCCTTTTTAGTAAAAATGTTTTTAATTGTGTGTGTGTGTGTGTGTGAACAAATGAGTGCAGATGCCCCTAGAAGCCAGAGATATTGGACCCTAATGATGCTGAAATTATCAGTGATTACTGCCAATTAAATTCATGTCCTCTGCAAGAGTAGTACATGGTCTTGACCACAGAGCTGTCACTTCATTATCTGTTTGTGTGTTTCACCTATCAAAAGCCAGGGAGCCAGGGAGTGGTGGTGCATGCCTTTAATCCCAGCACTTGGCAGGCAGAGGCAGGCGATTTTCTGAGTTTGAGGCCAGCCTGGTCTACAGAGTGAGTTCCAGGACAGCCAGGGCTACACAGAGAAACCCTGTCTCAAAAAACCAACCAACCAACCAACCAACCAACCAACCAACCAACCAAAAAAGCCAGGGAATGTAGAGCTGGCTAAGATCAGCCCTCTAAGTTTGACAAACATTATTCAGAGAATAGAGAGAAAGGGACAGGAGGAGGGGAAAATCACTTGGGTTATTTTCACTAACACAAAGGTATATTGGATTTCTTTTTCTTATTTGACATTATATTTACATTTCAGATTTTATCCCCTTACCCCATTCCCCCCACCACCCAGGAACCTCCTATCACATCCCCCCTCCTCATGCTTCTATGAGGATGTGCCTCCTACCTATCCCCCCACTCCTACCTCCCCATCCTTGAATTCCTTCCCCCACTTGGTGTTCAGCCTTCATGGGACCGAGGATCTCCTCTCCCACCTATGCCCAACAAGGCCATCCTTCCCTACATGTACAGATGGAGTCGTGGGTCCCTCCCTATGTGCTCCCAGGCTGGTGGTTTAGACCCTGGAGAACTCTGGTTGGTTGGTATTGTTGCTCCCCTCATGGGGCCACAAACCCTTTCAACTCCTTCAGTCTTCTCTCTATCTTCTCCATTGGGAAACTCTTGATCAGATCAGTGGTTAGCTGTGAGTATCTGCCTCTGAATGTGTCAGACCTCTAAGAAGATAGCTATATCAGGCTCTTGTCAGCATGCACTTCCTGACATCCACATCAGTGTCAACCTTTGGTGACTGTACATGGGATGGATACCCAGGTGGAATGGTCTCCAGATGGCCCCTCCTTCAATTTCTGTCCCACACTTTGTCTCCATATTTGCTCCCTTGAGTATTTTGTTACTCCTTCTAAGTAGGACCGAGGCATCCACACTTGGTCTTCCTTCTTCATGAGCTTCATGTGGTCTGTGAGTTGAATCTTGGCTATTTCAAGCTTTTGGGCTAATATCTGCTTATTAGTGAGTAAATACCGTGTGTGTTCTTTTGTGATTGGGTTACCTCACTCAGGATGATATTTTCTAGTTCCATCCATTTACCTAAGAATTTCTCAAATTCATTATTTTTAATAGCTGAGTAATACTCCACTGTGTAAATGTACCACATTTTTTGTATCCATTCCTCTGTTGAAGGACATCTGGGTTCTTTCCAGCTTCTGGCTATTATAAATAAGGCTGATATGAACATAGTGGAGCATATATGCTTGTTATATGTTGGAGCATCTTCTGGGTATATGCCCAGGAGTGATATAGTTGGGTCCTCAGATAATTCTATGACTGGACTTTTATTTTATTTTTTTTTAAAAAGTGACAAGTGACTCTCTGTATTTCAGCAGCTGTCAACTGTTAGTAATTCCTCCGTAAAATAGTTCCCACTCTAAGCTAAGTGTGGGGTCTCTCTGCCATACATACTAGAACTTTGACTGGCTTTTTCTTTTACAAGATTTGTGTAGGCAACTACAAATGCTATAGATGATACTTGTATCTGTAGCAACGTGTCTAGAAGACAGCATTTCATAGTTTTCCTCCACATACTCTGGTTTTTACATTCTTTCTCCCCAATCTTTCTCAGTGTTGCCTAAACTTTGACGGTGTGGAGGTTGATGTAGATCTATGGCTGACCATTTAGACTGGCTGATTTTCAGCTCTTGGACTGATTAACAATCTCCGAATTAACTAATGCCTACTGCAACGGGAAACATCTCTGACCAATGTTGAGAACAGCACAGATCTATGACCATAAACATAAACATTAAGAAGATAGTTTGACAACATGACTACTAAGCAAAGTACTAGTAGGTCCTGCTAGGGCCTCTGATATCCCCAGTCACAGGATTTTGACTAGGTTCAAGTATCATGCATGAAATTCCTCCTGAGGGTTAATCCTAAAATTAGACCATAGAATAGTTGGTTATCCCAATAGCCATTATGCCACTATCACACTTGTCTTGTGGTCAATACTGTACTTTCATAGTCTTATACTGGATAATAACATTGATGCTGGTCTTTTCTCTCTCTCCCAACAGCTTTCATAGCACCTCCTAAAACTATGAAAGCTAGCCAACTTGGAAGAAGTTCCCCAGTGAATTTGAGATTGATTTTTAATGTATTGCAATTGAAGTGAATATTATCTTCTATAAGCGGTCTTATTTAATTATAACAGTTTCTTTTTTTATATTGCTTGTAAAAATTAATTTACAAAATAGTGGATTTTCATAACAGTTCCTCATATATCTTTTGTTCTGGTTAACTTATCTATAATACCCTGTTCTCCTTTATACCTTCATCTTCATACAACAACAATAATAGTAATAGTAATAATAATCACCATCACCATCATCATCATCATCATCATCATCATCATCATCATCTTCAGCAGCAGCAACAGCAACAGCAATAATAAAGTAGACATGGACATGATAGTGAGATGGACTGGTGAGTCTTAGGGGGATATGGAGGGATATGATGAGGGCAAATATGTTCAAAATACATTGTATATATGTACAGAGTGTTAAAGGATGAATAAAAGTATTAAATTAGGAAAAAAGAATACCTTCCCTTAATTATATCTAAAAAGTGATAGATAGAGCCTTTTACTACACAAGCCTGACAACCTGAGTTTTATTCCTAAGAAGAACCTCAGGTCAAGTTAGGAGAAAATATCCACACTTGGTTATGCACATGCTTTCACACACACACACACACACACACACACACACACACACACACACACACATAGTCTTTCTCATGCACACTAATAATTAAAATGAAAATTTAGAATACTGGGAACAATGTATAAGAAAGGAATTCCATCTCATATACATTGTCAGAATGCCTCTACTATCCCAATATTAGGGAGTATTTTGGATTTTATTATTGTTTTGTTTTAGTCAGAACGTATTGCTCCAAAAGTTTCAAAGCTAAAGAACATTTGAGGTAAACTACACTAAATATAGAACAGCAATATCAACATTAACCTATATAAGTAATTTAGAATGTACAAAAAGCACAACATGTGGTGACGATATCACAAGGCTTCATCTTTTATAATATTACCCAAAGTAGCTAGAGTCATTTTCACATGTAACCTCATAAATAAAGTATTCACTCTAGAAAGTGTGCTGTATCGTTTGTGGTACTGCTGGGTGACATACATGAATACCACTTGACAGTAAGAAAGAGAGGTAGGGAAACAAATGGTGGTATCATACTGAGGTTATTCAGTGGTGGAGAAGTTCTTGTCTGATGATTTTTTAACTAGACTTTAACACACTATACAGACAGCATCCTATGTTTAACATGCTCAGTTATTAACTTTAAAATACTGCACTCTTATCATTTGAATACATAGCATCCTCTAAAATGCTGATGTAGTGAATGAAGGCTTGGTCCACATGAGTGAATGCAGTTATTGAGCTATAACTGAATTGAGTGCTCTAAAGAAACAATGGACTAATTCATTATTGGGAGATGATAGCAGTTGAAGAGGCATTACTTAGTTGAAAGAAGTATGTTATATGTTATAACATAGCATCTCTGTGTCCCCTTCACTTCCTAGCATCCAAGAGATGAGCACACATTACTCTGTGATGTTCTATCTCACCTCAGGCCCATGACAATGGAGTTAACCAGCAAACTCTGTAATCTTTGAAATCATGAGTTAAAATAAATATTTTCACCTTAAGTTGTTTATCTCAAGTACAGTGAGTAGCTGATTAGGCATGCACATTGAGGCTATTATCTTCAGACACATTATTTACTTCTTATCTGGTGAAATCACACTTACATATACAGCTACATTTTAGGCAAAATAACATTTTAGGAAAAATAATTTCTTATTGAATAGTATACAAAAAGTAAGACATAGGCAGGAAATTAAGACAGTAGGAAAATATATCAATAAAAGCATGATGCATTATCTTAATTTATTCAACAGTCATTTGTTGTGCCTTTTTTGTCTTTAGAAAATACTTCAGTGGTAAGTCAGAAAACTTGGAAGTTGAGACTTCCATAGATTTTGATTTCCTGTAGTTCTTGGTAGAAACATTTTCATAGAGATGGTACAGTTTAACTAAACTGGAGCAATGGGACCAGCAGTGTTGGGACTGTTGAGTGTGTCATGCAATTTCTAAAGGCAGGTTTAAGAGACACTTGGCTGGTATAATATTGGGGTTTTATTTCTCACATTGATGATCTATATGTTTATGTTACTAAAATTTCTCAGTAACTTTTGTTACTGGCTTCAAGGGACTTGGGCATTTATGTGCATCTTACTCTCCAAACAATAAAATGTTGGATGGACACACTGGTAAATAGATCAATATCTCTGTAGTGAGTAGAAGCAATCAAAGGCTAAACAATTCTGTGAACAGGAGAAAAATGTAACCTGGATAAGAAGATATTGACAGATTCCAGCAAACTTGAGCCTCAATTTCTATGAGTTGTGGAACGTAAGGGAAAGAAGTGGGAGAACTTATCAGGAAACATTATTTCACAAAGACAAAAAGAAAAACTGTAAAATAGCAGAGCATTCAAAGTAGAAGTCTCTAAGGGCACAGAGCTGGTGGAATGCATACACAAGAGTGATTTATTAGCTGGGCTCAGACAGTCAGAGGCTGAATAATCCTGCAATGGTTGTTAGCAGGTAAGAGCCTGGGACATCCAGTAACTGCTTATTTAGATTCCCTAGAGGAAAACAGAATGATACCTGAGTGTTAGGTCAAAAACATAGAAGCTTTATGTTGAGTTACTGTGATTTCAGGTTCACAGGCAGTGAGATAGCCAATGGAGAAGGTATCATTCCAAATGTTCTAACCAGTGTGCATATGAGAACTCACTTCTTTTTTGTGTCTTTGTCCCATGGGATAGTGCCATTCATTTTCATGGAGGCTTTCCATCTTGATTCAGTCTGTGCAAAGCACATGTGGAAATACTCTCATAGACACACACCCAACAGTATGTTTACTGGTGTTTTAAAGTCTCTTAGTTCAGTCAAGTCAGCAATCACGATTAGCTATCATGGACTTAAAATGTATAGTTTCCTACATAGTTAAAGAAAATTACATCAAGCTTTCAAAAGGACGAACTAGAGATATTCAATATTCATGATGAACACATTTAAAACATTAGGGTATAGGACAGTTGTATTAATCAAGAGCAGAAGCATGTTAATAGGCAAATTGTATACACAAAAGTCATTATGGAGGTCATTTATTTAAACTTAAATTTACCCTAAATATAACACCTCAGATTTGAGCCCAAATAAATAGAATAATAAAAACCATACACATTTAAAATCTAAAATAGCCAGAGAAATATATAATCATACCTACTATATGGAATCACAAGAAAACATTTGCTGTCTTAGTTATCAAGCCATCAAAGTCAATTAGAATATAGAAGACTTAGGAATCTAATTGATAACATTCAGCTGCTTAGAAAGTTACAAACTACCAACTTCATAAGTACATGTTATTTGCAAATCTTTATGATACTGATCTCTGACCTACTAAATCTCTGAGCACAATATAAGCACACAATGAAAAAAAAAATACTGAGTTAAATGAGGATTAGAAATTTTGAAATGTTTCTAAATAATGTATAGACAAACCAGAAGTGAGCAATAGAAATCTAAAGTTGTACAAATAACAATAAAAATATTTTCAACTGAATGATAAGCATTTTGTCCATGCTTAGAGAGGAATGTATAGGCTACTGCTTGTGTTTTTGTTGCTGCTACAATGAACACATTTAAAACATTATTAGTTCTTATTAGTTTAAGCCAACAAAATTTAATTATTTTCTTATAGTTTAGAAATATTATCAAGATGCCAACAAGTCTTCTCGTGCTTCATTTACTTATGCTTATTCATACATGACTCTCTCTTCCATTTAAAAGAACTTATGCCATTTGTTTGTACTCAGCCAGACAACCCAGACATTTTCTCCTGGTAGGTCAGCTGAACACCCTCAACTCTAAATGCAACCTGAACTCCTCTTCCCCATTAGGTTAACGTGATCACCACTGCTGGAGATTTGGATGTGCAATTCTTTGAAGATTCTTCAGTCTGCTACCACATAATAGCCAATGCTTATAATAGGAGGGTGAAAAGTAATGGACTAAACACTTATTTTTAACAGAAGGCCAAAACTGAACTAAAGTTATGTAATCTGGGGCTAATAATAAACAGAAAACAAGGATAATTGATAAAGCCGAAGCTTAATTTTAATTGTCATATATATATATATAATATACATATATGATTCATTAAAAAAGAAGTTACAAACTATTTGAAAAATCTAACTAGAAATACATAAACACTAGAAAAAGAATAATAAGGTTAGCTTTGCACATATTTAGACAAAATAACAAACCCATGAAAATTTATCAACACTAAGACAAAGTAAAAACATCTAAATCCTGAAATAAAGATTTCGCTGGGCAGTGGTGGTGCATGCCTTAAATCCCAGCACTTGGGAGGCAGAGGCAGGTGGATTTCTGAGTTCAAGACCAGCCTGGTCCACAGAGTGAGTTCCAGGACAGCCAAGGGCTACACAGAGAAACCCTGTCTCGAAAAACCAAAAAAAAAAAAAAAAAAAAAAAAAACCAACCCCCCCAAAAAAGATTTATAACACTTATAATATTGCTTAGTAATGGGTTTATATGCAAGTATTTCAGAAGTTTAAGGAATAAATAATATCAATAATTAGATACTGTTCCAAAGAGTAAAAAGGAATAAAAAGAACATTTGTCATTTTACTTCAAAATGTTACTTATTTGTGTGTGTGTTCTTGTGTGCACACATATGCCTGTACATCTATATGCTTCATGAACATTCAAGTATGCACACATGTGGAGAGTCAGCCCTCTCTTTTTGCTATATGGGTCCCAGATAGAATTTGGGCTTGATAGCTAGTGCCTTTGCCCATTGTGTCATCTCACTGGCTCTAGGCAATACATGTTATAATGCTAGCTCACATTGGTCAAAAATATTTGTCAAAGACAGAAAGGTGGGGCTTAATATAGTCAATGGAACAGTATGTGTGCATAATACAATTACCCAAGTAAACTAGTATTATGTTTTGTAAATGAAAAAGAAAATATAGGACAGACCAGTAAATAAGCAAGAAGAATGAATAAGTTACATAAAATGCACTACACACTTAATCATGTACAAAACATTAGAAAATTTAAAGTTAATAACTTAGAAACTATCTTAAGAAACAGAGACATGGCTGGGTGAGGTGTTTCATGTCTGTAATATTTTTTTAAATATGTTTTTAATATAAGTAGAATTGCCTCACACTCTTTTCCTCTTCTAACCTCTCAAGCAACCCTCCATTGATGACCCACCTTTCCCTCCTTCTTGATAGCCTTTTAAAAATTTGATTATTATATTTATGCATAAATATATGTATGCTTGTATGTATCATGAATACATGCAGGCATGTATTCATGTATTCATGTACGTGTATTTATATAGTAACATACATAAATATAGCCTGCTGAGCCTGAGTTTTTGTTGTTTGTGTATTCAAGACTGACCACTCTGTACTGGAGAACCAATAAGGGGTCTCATTCCTGAGACAGAGTAATTCTTCTCTCAGCAGTCATTAGGGGTTTATAGCTCTTTGTCTAGAGGTGAGACCTCATGAAATTTTATCCCTTCCATGTTAACATACGCATTGATATTGTTATTGTTCCTATCTTACTTATGCAGTCATTCTTTTAAAAGAGAGAGTTTCACAGCCAACTTCCTTGTAGTGTGGTTTTTATAATCTTTCTGCCTCCTCTTTCTCCATGTTTCCTAAGTCATGGATGCAGGAGCCAGGATGTAGATATATCCATTCTGACTGAGTTCCTCATGATCTGTTTATCTCTATATTATGGTTTTATGTGATGGTCTCCATTTGTTGCAAAGAGATATTTCTGTGATGATGATGAACTACACTTATCTATGGGTATAAGGATACGTTTTTGAATGTAGTAGGAAATTATGCTTGTCTAGGAAGGCAGTGGTAGTAGACTTTTCTATGATTCATGACATTACTAGCTCTGAGAAGTAGGCTAAGTTTCCAATACCATGCATGGTTTTCTTCCTGTGGAGTGAGCCTTAAGTCCATTTAGACCACCCCTGACATTTGAGTAATACTTATTGTACTTTTATGCATATATTGCAAAGTTAGCAATTGTCGTTTTTATAGGTGTTGTTGGTTAAGTAGCCTAGTAGCCTCTTACGAGTTGAAAGTGGACACCTATTGCTGAAGAAACCTCACATTTAAGGCACAGAACTCCAATGATTTGACATAAAAGACTCATTCTTGTTGTCTATCTTCTATGATTCCAGAAAATACTATCCAATTTGCCCAGGGAAGCAAGCATTTAATCATGCTTTTAACTTCAATACTTGGACAACTGCAGCAAGGGAAGATTGCCTCGGTTTGAGGCTATTCTTGCAACTACCAGATATTCTTGCAAGTCTAGGATATTCAGTGAGATGTGTCTCAACTATTACTGCCCAAAGAGAAATAGCATCATACAAAATAAATTTGGGTGGCCTTGAGAAGGATGAGTCTATTTTGAATGAGGGCAGCACCCTGCATGTAGTGTAGAGTCTAAGTTGATCATTGCTTTTCTCTTCACACAAATTGCAAAAGGATTAATCGTGATTTTAGTCAACTATTTGAAGGAGCTATATTAGTCTCATTTAGTATGCCCTTTAACATATTTACATAACATTTATAAAGCTTAAATTAAATTTTCATAGGGTATGTAAGGAACACGTCAGTTTCTATACTTCTTATCTCTCAGTACTATAAGCGAAATTTATACTGTGGTGATAGATATGTACTGTGTTCTTTAACCTAGAGTAGCATTTATCAAAAAACTTAGAAATGAAATCAATAGTGATTTGAAGAGACACCATCACCAGAAAATATCATCCACTGAATAGATATATGGTTAGCCACCTTTAATCCTACTGGAGAATACATATTTTCACCAAATGTTCTTTTATGGCTTATAAATGTACAATTTAGAATAGCAAATTTAAAAATTAGGATAAACCCTAAAATATTTTAGAGTTTTTGAAAAACTGCAAACTTGGTTGAAAATAAGTTCTTGCTACAGTGGTGGGCTTCCCTTTATTTGTAAACAGGTTTAAAATTCATTAATTATGAATTCACTTGAATATGGGCAATGTTGTCCCTAATAAAGTGTGGAAAATATGGTCAGTCACCAAGACATGCTCCCAAGCAAAATGTTTGAGAATAGAAAATTGTAATTCTCATATATGAATGATTAGCAAAAGCCTCACTAGGTTAATAAGTGCGTCCTAAGTGCCTCTTTTCAGAGATATGATAAGGTTTGGGCTATTCACATTCCTACTGATGTATGACAACTGTTTCCCATTGAAATTTAAAGAAAAGAATTATAAAAGAACCCCAAATAATGAAACAAAGTACAAATTTTCTTTTCTTTTTTTAGATGAAGTAAATAAAAGAGGAATAATCCTGATGCAATTAGCTTTCATTTGGAAAATAATAAAGATGAAATATTCCTCTAATACTAGCCTGTCAATACTGCAAAAAGTAAGGTATATTTAAAGTTTTGATTTTCTTTCTAACCTCAGAATGGGAGATCTTAACATCTGAGACAGAGAATCGAATCAAGAGATCTAAAAAACAGCTATGGTCTTCAGTGTCTGGAATCTTCTGAGCAATTTTAGCTCCAGCTCTATTTTTGTTATTGAAAACAGATGTACATCTAAACATAGTTGTTTGCTTCATGTCATCAAAGATATGATAAACATAATTATGTAGTCAACCTTAATTCTTGTGTGTTCTAATTTTCACTTTATTAAAATGATTTTGAGATTCCATCCCACAGTTTATGCAAATCTGCACACACCTGTGATAAAAATATGGCTCTGTTCAGTGTTTTAATATAAACACAATAAAAGAAATACCTAACTAGCAGAAAGGAACATTTTTTTCCCTGAAAGAAGGGGCAATCTTATTATTTGTCATAATTAGGTAAATTTGTCACATTGACAACACAATTCAGACTTTCATATTCTGGGTTAGTTTTCTGTTTCTGGAACAGTACAACACCCCATTCAAAGCTGCTACTGAAGTTTATCCTTTCTTTCCCAAATTATCTTCCCCACTTCCTCTCCTACATCTCTCAGGAATATTACATACTGTAGTAGGCTGAGATCTGGCTTAATTGGTACAATGTATGCCGAGCATGTACAAAGACCTGGGTTAGTTCCAGCATAATAAAAACCTGTTGAGGTGGCATATCTGTGCCACCAGGGAGCTGAGGAGCGGAATCAGTAGTTCAAGATAATTCTTGGCTATAGAGCAAGTTTGGGGCCATATTGACCTACATGAGACCTTGTACCAAATAAATAAAAAAAAATCCTAAATTAAATATATACCCACCAAGATTCAATATTGATTATAACTGCAAAATAAATGGTGAGTGTAAAACAGAAAAGAAATAATTGATAAAATACATAATTTCTATAATCATGCTAAAGTCTACTAATTTTCCTGAATAATTCTATTTAATACTAGTGTTTTAGAATTCAGTACCCCTCAATTTTCATTTTATTTATAAAATAATACATGAATATGGATGACAAAACATTGCCTAAAGGTTATAATAAGGATTTAGACATCAGTATTTTAAGTTTAAAGTGGAATGAAAATTTTTTATCATAGATGAGACAAATACAATAAATAATGTTTCTTGTATGAAACCAAGAGTCTTTCTTTTGGTCACGGTTCCATATGAAATGACTCAAAATAGTCATAACATCAAACTGTGTGCATGATACATTTAAATTCTCTCCAATATATAATCTATTTTTGTATATTAACGTTGTCAGGTTCATTACACAAGATCCACACAGAATACACTAGAATAAAAGCTTTTAAAGTCACATGGCACTTTGGTAACTAAGGGGAGGTACCAAGGGGAGAGGGATTTATAAAGGCAAGACTGGGAGGAGCAGAGGGAGGGGGCTTAATAAAAATAAAGAAATCATAAGAAAAAAGTCTTGAAGCTAGTGAGTTAGAATATATTCTGGAATCCACGAACCCACAGAAAGTCATCAGAAGTATTCAGTCACATCTAGTTCATAGATTGCCATGACTAATGTATGTGTATTGACTTCAGAAACCGAGTAATGACTATCATAGCTGCAAAGCTGGACTATGTTACTGCTCCTGTTACCTAGAGATCTGTGAAAGTGTGCAGGGATCTAGATGCATGCTGCAGTGAAAGCCAAAGTAAACCATAAGAAGCAATGCCAAATCAAAGAAAAATTAAAAAGAACAAAAACACCTCTTTGTGTGACAGGAAAAAAAGTCTGAAACTCAAGAATAGTTTGAGCAAACTTTTCTCATTTTGACAGAGGGAATCATTTTTCTAGACCACACAAATCTTTAAAATTGGAACATTTCTGAGTGGTTAGAAAAAAATTATTAATTATTAAATTAATAATTAAATATTTTACTTATTAAAGTAATAACACATTCACTTTACATTAATCAGTCTGACACTGAACTTTTTGTGACATTTCTTCACCAGTGTTGTCTTAACTCTTGTCACTTTTATGATAAGGAGATGTCATCTTCCTAACTGGTTTGAAGAATGTACATTCTCTCATACATATATGTCTTTAAATCTGTAGAGTGCAGAGGAATAATAGAGACAAATAACAAGTAATCCTAAGCACATATTCAACCACTGAAGTACTTTCCCAATTTTAAAAATGGCCACTTATATGCATTAATGTGAATTGTGATTTTTATGAAAGTAAAAATAGGTGTTTACATTTACAAAGTTAGAGAAGCATTAAGGTGTGGTGTTTTGAATATGAGTGGTACCTATAGGCTCATAGATTTGAATGTTTAGTCACTCTGGAATGGAACTATCTTATAAAAGTAGATAGACTAGGAGGTTTGGCCTTTATGGAGGACACTTGTCACTGGTGAGACTTGCAAGTTCTAGGCTCTTCGTAGGCTTATATTTTTCAAAACCTAGTTTAATAAGGGTACTTAAATGTTTTAGCCTTTCTTCTAGTCTACCACCAACCAAAGTTAGTAGAAAAGAAAGGTTCATAGGGCAAAAGAAGTAACAGTATATCTGTTTAGAAACAGTTCATTGGGGGAGATTCCAATCTTCATTGTAAAGATAACAGCAGTTCAGTTAACATGAATCATCAGTAGTAGCTTGATCCACTTGCAAAAACCATTTATGAATCAGCAATGGCAATTTTATCCAGAAGAAACTGAGAGTTTCTTCCTATCTCCCAAGTCTGGGAAAGTGGCAAGAAGCTGACAGAATATCACCAAAAGTTTCTTAGTCTGTTTCCTTCTACAAAGTCATAACAAACAGTGACCAGCAAGGAATGGCAAGATGAACTAATACCACCCAGTGTTGTCCTCTGTCTGTTGGGATATATATATATTCCAGACATCAAGTGTTCTCTCAATCATCTGTTCTAGCAAAATATCACATGCCCCTTTTCCAGGCTGCTTCCATAAAAGACCCCAAGTGTCTTCTTCAGCAAAAACATACTCTCATAAAACAATTTGCAGAAAAACATCATATGACACAACTAAGTCTCCAAAGAAACTAGAAAATTTCACTTCAGCTTTCTTTCTCCACCTTTGATTGGAATGTAGCAGGGGACTACTTCTCCAGCACCATGGCTACTCTGCCTGCTGCCATGCTTTCTGCCATGTTGATAATAGACAAAAAATAAAAAGAAAATAAGAATAATGATATTAGACTCTAAAACTGTTCAAAGTCCCCAATTAAATGCTTCCTTTTAAAAGAGGTGCCTTTGTCATGGTATCTCTTCACAGCAATAGAATAGTTACTAAGACACAAGGACAACAGATTTCACAAGTTTAAGTTTGCCATTTGTCTTTCTTTAAACTCCTTTGTATCACCCAGGGATTAGTAATGGAAACATTGAAATTAGTACTTGTGAAGAATAGAGTTTATTCTACTTACTCAAATAACCACAGAATTGATCCTGTTTATTCATGGAGTCTATCACATAATTATGTATTTTCAAAAATAGAATTATAATGGTAAAGATATGTAGTTCTTATTTATTAAAACAGTTTTGGGAAGCTTTGATTATATCAATTTGACTTTTTTATACTTCATTATCATTAATTTTATAGTATCAGCTCATGTGGCTTAAGGAACAGAAGTATCTACAAATAAAATGTAAATTTTTATCCAGTCTATAAGCAAAAGTCAATTGTGATCAGAAAGGAAGTTGTTCACTGGTCCCTTCAAGCTAAATAACTGTTTCATTTGCCAATGACAAATGTGTTCTATTAACATATTGGTTTGAGTCTGCTAATCTCAGGGAATAAAATAGTCTGTATTAAGGTTGTCATTATATTTTATGAGCAGAGTACTCATCTCTTATATCTACCTGACATCATGTGTGTGTGTTTAATAGCTTTTCTCTCATTGCTTCTTTGGAGTACACAGAAAATATGTTCTTCACTCTTGGAAAAAACCCAGATGTCCTTCAACAGATGAATGGATACAGAAAATGTGATATATTTACATAATGGAGTACTACTCAGCTATTAAAAACAATGAGTTCGACCCAGCTGGTCTGCTCCGCTGTGGAAACTGACATCCTAGAGAGGCCACTGCCCTCAGAGCTGCAGGTAGGAGCACTTGCCCACCACTCTATGCCCCAGAGGCACAACTGGCAGCAGTGAGACCCCAGGGCACACCTGGCACCCAAACCCCACCCCTGCAGAAAACCACTACCCTTCCGCCCCTCGCCCAGATCCCGGTGGCTGGAGCAGACACCTATCTGGACTGCTCCCCTGAAACCACGTCTGGAGACATCCTAGAGAGGCCACTGAACTAAGAGCAGCAGACACCATATCCTGAGACATCCTAGAGGAGCAACTACACTCAGAGCAACAAACACATAGCTGGTATACTACTGTGGAGACATCATATCCTGAGATATCCTAGAGGAGCCACTGTACCCAGAACAGCTGGAGCTCAGGATCACAGGGACATCGGTACCCCGAGGAGTTCTGACACAACCAAGATAACTGGAAAGGCAGGCTCCAGTCAGAACCAGTGAGTGCAGGTAGCACTAGAGCTAACCAAATGGTGAAAGGCATGCTTAAGAATGTAAACAACAGAAACCAAAGTTACTTGGCATCACTAGAACCCAGTTCCCCCACCATAGCAAGTCCTGAACACCACATCACACTGGAAAAACAGGATTCAGAATTAAAATCACTTCTCATGATGAAGATAGAGGACTTTAAAAAGGATATAAACAACACTCTCAAAGAACTTGAGGAGAACGCAGGTAAACAGGTAGAGCTCTTAAAGAATTGCAAGAAAACACAACCAAACAGGTGAAGGAATTACACAAAACTGTCCAGGATCTAAAAATGGAAGTGAAACAATAAAGAAATCTCAAAGGGAGACTACCCTGGAGATAGAAAACCTAGGAAAAAGATCAGGAGTCATAGACGCAAGTATCACCAACAGAATACAAGAGATAGAAGAGAGAATCTCATGTGCAGAAGATACCATGGAAAACATTGACACAACGGTTAAAGAAAATATGAAATGTAAAAATGTCCTAACACAAAATATCCAGGAAATCCAGGACTCAATGAGAAGACCAAACCTAAGGCTAATAGGTATAGATGGGGGTGAGCACTCCCAACTTAAAGGGCCAGTAAATATCTTCAACAAAATTATAGAGGAAAACTTTCCTAACCTAAAGAAAGAGATGTCCTTAAATATAAAAGAAGCCTACAGAACCCCAAATAGACTAGACCAAAAAAAAAAAAATCTCCCATCACATAATAATCAAAACATCAACTATACAAAACAAAGAGAAGATACTAAAAGCAGTAAGGGGAAAAGACAAAGTAACATATAAAGGCAGACCTATAAGAATTACACCAGACTTCTCACCAGAGACTATAAAAGCCAGAAGATCCTTTACTGATATTATACAGGCACCAAAAGATCACAAATGCCAGCCCAGACTATTATACCCAGCAAAACTCTCAATCACTATTGATGGAGAAACCAAGATATTCCATGACAAAACCAAATTTACACAATGTCTTCCCACAAATCCTGCACTTCAAAGGATAATGGATGGGAAACTCCAACACAAGGAGGAAAACTACAACCAAGAAAAAGCAAGAAAGTAGTCTTCCAACAACCCCAAAAGAAGATAGTTACATAAACATGATTCTACCTCTAATAATAAAAATAATAGGAAGCAACAATCATTTTTCCTTAATATCTCTTAATATCAATGGACTCAATTATCTAATAAAAAGAGGTAGACTATCAGACTGGATACATAAACAGGACCCAGAATTTTGCTGCATACAGGAAATGCACCTCTGTGACAAAGACAGACACTACCTCAGAGTAAAAAGATGGAAAACAATCTTCCCAGCAAATGGTCCCAAGAAACAAGCAGGAGTGGCAATTCTAATATCAAATCAAAAGTAATCAGAAAAGATAAGGAAGGACACTACATACTCATCAAAGGAAAAATGTATCAAGAAGAACTCTCAATTCTGAACATCTATGCCCCAAATGCAAGGGCACCCACATATGTAAAGGAAACTTTACTAAAGCTCAAATCATACATTGCACCTCACACAATAATAGTGGGGGACTTCAACACCCCACTCTCAGGAATTGACAGATCATGGAAACAAAAACTAAACTGAGAGACAATGAAAGTAACAGAAGTTATGAACCAAATGGATTTAACTGATATCTATAGAACATTTCATCCTAAAACAAAAGAATATACCTTTTTCTCAGCACCACATGATACCTTTTCCAAAATAGATCATATAATTGGTCACAAAACAGGCCTCAACAGATACAAAAAGATTAAAATAATCCCTTGTACCCTATCAGACCACCATGAACTAAGGCTGGTCTTTAATAATGACAAAAACAATGGAAAGCCCACATACATGTGGAAACTGAACAATGCTCTACTCAGTGATGACTTGGTCAAGGAAGAAGTAAAGAAAGAAATTAAAGACTTTTTTGAATTTAATAAAAAGGAGGACATGTCATACTAAAACATGTGGGACTCCATGAAAGCAGTACTAAGAAGAAAACTTATAGCTCTAAGCGCTTACAAAAACAAAACAAAACAAAACAAAACAAAACAAAACAAAACAAAACAAAAAACTGGAGAGAGCATACACTAACAACTTGATAGCACACCTGAAAGCTTTAGAACAAAAAAGCAAATATACCCAAGAGGAGTAGACGGGAGGAAATAATCAAACTCAGAGCTGAAATCAACCAAATAGAAACAGAAAGAACTATAAAAAATATCAACAAAACCAGGACCTGGTTCTTTGGGAAAATCAACAAGATAGATAAACTGTTAGCCAGATTAATCAAAGGGCACAGAGACAGTATCCAAATTAGTAAAATCAGAACTAAAAAAGGAGACATAACAACAGAAACTGAGGAAATTAAAAAAAATCATCAGATCCTACTACAAAGGCCTATACTCAACAAAATTGGAAAATATGGATGAAATGGACAATTTTCTAGACAGATACCAGGTACCAAAGTTAAACGAGGAGCAGATAAAGCATCTAAACAGTCCCATAACCCCTAAAGAAACAGAAGCAGTCATTAAAAGTCTCCCCACCAAAAAAAGTCCAGGACCAGTCAGTTTTAGTGCAGAATTCTATCAGACCTTCAAGGAAGACCTAATACCAATTCTCTTCAAACTATTCTACAGAATAGAAACAGAAGGAACATTACCCAATTTGTTCTATGAAGCTACAATTACACTCATACTTCAACCTCACAAAGACCCAACAAAGAAAGAGAACTCACCAATCTCACTTATGAGTATTGATGCAAAAATACTCAATAAAATTCTTGCAAACCAAATCCAAGAACAGATCAAAACAATCATTCATCATGATCAAGTAGGCTTTATCCCAGGAATGCAGGGATGGTTCTATATTTGGATATCCATCACTGTAATCCACTACATAAATAAACTCAAAGGAAAAAACCACATGATCATCTCACTAGATGCCAAGAAAGCATTTGACAAAATTCAACAACTCTTCATGTTAAAAGTCCTGGAAAGATCAGGAATTGAAGGCACATACCTAAACATAGTAAAAGCAATACACAGCAAGCCAGTAGCCAACATCAAAGTAAATGGAGAGAAACTTGAAGCAATCCCACTAAGATCAGGGACTAGACAAGGCTGCCTACTCTCACCCTACCTATTGAATATAGTATTGGAAGTCCTAGCCAGAGCAATTAGAAAACAAAAGGAAGTCAAAGGGATACAAATAGGAAAAGAAGAAGTCAAAATTTCACTATTTGCAGATGATATGATAGTATACTTAAGTGAACCTAAAACTTCCACCAGAGAACTCCTAAACCTGATAAACAACTTTAGCAATGTGGCTGGATATAAAATCAACTCAAACAAATCAGTAGCCTTCCTCTATTCAAAGGATAAACAGGCTGAGGAAGAAATTAGGGAAATGACACCCTTCACAATAGTCACAAATAATATAAAATATCTTGGAGTGAATGTAACCAAGCAAGTGAAAGATCTGTATGACAAGAACTTCAAGTCTCTGAAGAAAGAAATCAAAGATTTCAGAAGATGGAAAAATCACCCATGCTCCTGGATTGGCAGGATTAACTTAGTAAAAATGGACATTTTGCCAAAGCAGTCTATAGGTTCAATACAATTCCCATCAAATTTCCAAATCAATTCTTCATAGAGATACAAAGAGCAATTTGCAAATTCATTTGGAATAACAAAAAACCCAGGATAGTGAGAACCATTCTCAACAATAAAAGAACTTTTGGGGGAATCACCATCCCTGACTTCAAACTGTACTACAGAGCAGTAGTCATAAAAACTGCATGGTATTGGTACAGAGACAGGCAGGAAGATCAGTGGAATAGAATTGAAGATCCAGAAATGAACCCACACACTTATGGTCACTTGATCTTTGACAAAGGAGCTAAAACCATCCAGTGGAAAAAGGACAGCATTTTCAACAAATGGTGCTGGTTCAACTGGAGGTCAGCATGTAGAAGAATGCAAATCAATCCATTCTTATCCCCTTGCCCAAGCTCAAGTACAAGTGGATAAAGAACCTTCACATAAAACCAGATACACTGAAACTAATAGGAGAAAAGGTGGGGATGACCCTCAAATACTTAGGCACAGGAGAAAAGTTCATGAACAGAACACCAATGGCTAAGATCTCTAAGATCTCTAAGATCAAGAATTGACAAATGGGACCTCATAAAATTCAAAGCTTCTGTAAGGCAAAAGACACTGTCAATAAGACAAAACAGCAACCAACAGATTGGGACAAGATCATTACCAAATCTAGATCCGATAGAGGGCTAATATCTAATATATATAAAGAATTCAAGAAATTAGACTCCAGACAACCAAATAACCCTATTAAAAATGGGGTACAGAGATAAACAAAGAATTCTCAATGGAGGAAATTTGAATGGCCGAGAAGTACCTTAAGAAATGCTCCACATCCTTAGTCATCAGGGAAATGCAAATCAAAACCCTGAGATATCACCTCACACCAGTCAGAATGGCTAAGATAAAAAATTCAAGTGATGGTAGATACTGGTGAGGATGTGGAGCAAAAGGAACACTCCTCCATTGTTGTTGGGAATGCAAGCTGGTACAACCACTCTGGAAATCAGTCTGGTGGTTCCTCAGAAAATTGGACATAGCACTACCTGAGGACCCAGCTATAGCACTCCTCGGCATATACCCAGAAGATGCTCCAACATATAACAAGAACATATGCGCCACTATGTTCATAGCAGCCTTATTTATAATAACCAGAAGGTAGAAAGAACCCAGATGTCCTTCAACAGAGGAATGGATACAAAAAATGTGTTACATTTATAAAATAGTGTACTGCTCAGCTATTAAAACTAATGAATTCGAGAAATTCTTAGGTGAATGGATGGAACTAGAAAATATCATCCTGAGTGAGGTAACCCAATCACAAAGAACACACATGTTATTTACTCACTGATAATTGGATATTAGCCCAAAAGCTTGAAATAGCCAAGATTCAACTCACAAACCACATGAAGCTCATGAAGAAGGAAGACCAAGTGTGGATGCCTCAGTCCTACTTGGAAGGAGTGACAGAATGCTCAAGGGGGCAAATATGGTGACAAAGTGTGGGACAGAAAGTTAAGGAGGGGACGTCTGGAGACCACTCTACCTTGATATTCGTCCCATGTGCAGTCACCAAAGATAGACGCTGATTTGAATGTCAGAAAGTGCATGCTGACAGGATCCTGATGTAGCTGTCTCCTCAGCCCTCTGCCAGAGTCTGACATATCCAGAGGCGGATGTTCGAAGCTAACCATTGATCTGATCAAGGGTTCCCAATGGAGGAATCAGAGAACTGAAGGAGCTGAATGGGTTGGTGGCCCCAAGAGGTGAGCAACATTGCCAAGCAACCAGAGCTCCCCAGGATCTAAAACACCAACCTTGGAGCACAAAGCGAGGCACCCATGACTTCAGCTGTATACTTAGGGGAGGATGGCCTTGTCAGGCATGAGTGGGAGAGGAGATCCTTGGTCCCATGAAGGCTGAACACTGAGCAGGGAAGAATTTGAGGGTGGAGAAGAGAGAGTAGGCGGTAAGTGGGGCCACATCCTTGTGGAGGCAGGAGGGAGGATGAGATAGGGGGTTCCTGGGTGGTGGTGAGGATTGGGATGAGGGGATAAAATCTGAAATGTAAGCATAATATCCAAAAAACAAACAAACAAACAATGAGTTCATGAAATTCTTAGGCAAATAAATGGAACTGAAAATATCACCCTGAGTGAGGTAACCCAATCACAAAAAACCACACGTGACATGCACTCACTGATAAGTGGATATTAGCCAAAAACCTTACAATACTTAAGATACAACACATGAAGCTCAAGAAAAAAGAAGACCAAAGCGTGAGTGCTTTGGTCCTTCTTAGTAGGAGTATCAAAATACTCAACCAGAGCTCCCAAAGTCTAAACCTTCAGCCTGAGAACACAAAGGGAGTATGGCCTTGCCAGGCATCAGTGGAAGAGGAGGGCCTTGGTTCCTGAAGTTTGGATTCCCTAGTGTTGGGGAATTCGAGAGCAAGGAGGTGGGAATGTAGGATGTTGGGAGCACAGCCTCATAGAAGTAGGAGAAGGGGGTATGGTATAAGGGGTTTTGGGGGGAATGGGAGAGGGGATAACATTGAAAGGTAAATAAATAAAATATCCAATTAAAAAAACAGATAATGTGTCTGGCAATTGTAGTCGAGCAGTTGAGATATTTTGTCAACAATTTATTACGGGGATTTCATATAATCCTCAAGGACAAGGTATTGTGGAAGAGGCCCATGGAACTTTAAAAGGATTGGTGAGGCATTCTGTTGCTGAGACTAAGAATGATGCCGACCTATGAGCTTGCTGAGTGCCCTGACAAGGGAGATTGGGGAGCTGTATTGGACATATGTTCCTGGCCCACCTTTGATTGACTATATCCCAGATGGGACTGCCTTGCCTCAAGTTTTTAGACCTTGTGTTATAGAGAATCAAAAAGAGAAATTATAATATTTCTTGTATTATTCTTAAAGGTGACCAGCTATTTGGACTCAATCATTTATTGGTCTAGAAATCAATCTAATATTGGAAATAACTGTCTACTTTTGGAAGACTGGATCTGGACATTGCCAGAGACATATTTGGAAGTTAGCTTTGGCTCACTATGATGTTACCATAGCAAGAGATAAATTTGGGACAGGATCTAGATTTCAAACAAGGGTTAGTGCATGGTTTAAGGCTCTTTTAATTGTCAAGCTAAAATTGGTTTTGTCTCTTCTACAGTATTTATTGTAAATTGCATTGACTGGAAAATTTCCAATTGTGTTAGTGTGTTGAAACCTGGCATGTCTGATATGGGGGTCTATCAACCAGACTTTGTCTTACTGCTCTGAGTATTAGATTACCTTGATTCACTGAAAAAAGATTGAAAGTGCTAGAAGAAGTGAGTTAGGCTTTAAGCAGAAGCAAGAGGGTAGCAGCCTTGATTATTGCTGGTATAACAGCTTTAATTTCATTAATTGCTAGCACCACTGCTTCTGCAATAGCATTGACACAAGGAGTTAAGACAACTACTTTTGTTAACCATCTAGCAAAAAATGTTACTAATGTATTGAGTATACAAAAGGATTTATATAGGTATCTGGAACAACAGATGATGCTCTATAACCCATTCAAATTATCTGAAGGAGGTTCACGGTTCAAGAGTTAGGAGCCATGACAAATATCATTGAAGTAGTGTTACTTTTGAAATACACAATGATTGTCATTATAATTAGAAAAAAGTTTAAAGACACCTGTAGGATATTTGGCATAATCCTAACACCTCTCTGGGTGTATTAACTTTGAATAGTGAGATTATGAATTTAAAGAATGCTGCTCTGTTGAGCTTTGATGATGCAGATAATCCCAATAAAATTATCCATGGCCTGAGGTCAGTATTTCCATTTTAGTCAAACCTCAGGAATGGCATATATAGCTTGATCAGGCTAGCCCTTCTTGTCCTGGGAATACTTTTATTCCTGCCCATCATGTTAAAACTACATCTACAGGCTGGCAGCCAAAGTACATGACTTGAAACTGATAATGGAACCCCAGACAGAGTTATTAAATTAACAGGCTGGCAAGCCAAGGACGGGTGAGATTCTGTACAAAGCCTTACAAACCTAAGACAAAAGTGCATTGCTTTTGATAATGCATATTCCATGATGGGTAAGGAAGGCATTTTTGTCAAAAACGACCTAAGACAGGCTCAGTCTTGTCAATGAAATAAAAAAGGGGTAGAGGTAGAGAGCCTTTGGGGCTGCTTGGCAAGAAGCTGACATGGGCCAAGGACAAGGAAATGGGCTTTTTAATGTCAGGAATCTGACATTAGGCTAGAACAAAGAAGTAATTTCAGGTAGTAATCTAAATTGTAGGCAACAACAAAGAAGTAATCTCAGGCAGGAATCTAAATAGTAGGCTAGAACAAAGAAAGTACTTTCAGACAGTAATCTAAATTTTAGAGTAGAACAAAGAAGTAGGCTTCAGAAATGAAAATGACCTTGGGGTAGGACAGGAAAGTAGGCTCAGATACTTTGGTCATCCTGAATAAGCTTTTAAAAACAGTGATGACAGGAGTGTTCACATAATTGGGTTTAATGCCTTGCTTTTTCTTTGACTATTTGTGTTTATTGTATTTCTTTTTTCTCAGCTATTTGCATCTATTGTATTGCTAGACCCTCAACCTAGAATTGACCTTAATACATGCATGTAATCAAAATGGTTTAAAAGCATAAAGGAAGAGGGGGCATAAGATAAGGGGTTCTAAGGAGGAGAAATGGGGAAAGGGGATGACATCTGTAGTGTAAATAAATAAAATATTCAATAAAAAAATTTTAAAAAGAGCAAGTAGGCAAATTTGACTCGAATGAAAGGAGTGATAATGGTCAATAGAGCCTTTCCTGTCTCCTGTGAAGAGGGAATCTGGGGAGATGAAGGAGTAGCCCGTGCCTCATTGTTTCCCTTCCCCTCCTCCCGGTGTAAGCCACTTTAGTCTTGAAGTAAAGGGACTTGGAGAAACTTCATAAAGTTTTCCCTCACACTTGAAATGCACTTACCCTGGGTAACAGGAAACATGGAGCCTTCTGATGTAGATTGTTCTAACAGATGGCAATCTTAGCACATGCTATTTATGTAGATCAGCTTTGCCCATGAGTCATCTCTTTAAGACTGACCTCAACAGCCACTTGGTTCCCTACTGCCATTATTAATAAATAATAGTAACAGAATTGAACAATGCTTGTATAATAGACCAAATTCCTTTACATGATATTAAATGTGGAATTATCTGAGAGAGAGAGAGAGAGAGAGAGAGAGAGAGAGAGAGAGAGAGAGAGAGAGAGCTGCTTTTAAAACTCCCAAGGAAGGCCCTGTGTCCTCCTGTTCCTCCTTACTTTAGGCACTCACTCCAAATCAAACCAGGTTTCCCCAGTCCCTGGCTCTGCCTTCCCCATCTGCTTGGTGTGTAGATACCCCGAGGAGAAGCTTGAACCTGGGACCCTCCACCATCCCCCAGTCCCCCAGTTTCTGACTCTCAGTGGTATGGAGGACGCACTCCTTCTGGTACACAGGAGACTGGGAACCACAGCAATGGTCCCAGACTGTGCTGTTTCACCTTGTGGACTCGTGAAAGAAAATGTGGACTGTGAGCTACCCATTTCAGACTTTGCCCTGTCTTCTCCCAGTGGTGTGCCCCCAGCTCTATGAGCACCATAGGGGAGAGACAGGGTGCTATATGACTGATGGTGATGTTTTCTGTTCTTTATAATTCATCTCACTCTTTGTAGCACCCTGGATCTGCCATGCTCCTGCTCTGCACTTGCGGACTACGGGCTCATAGGTCATATGTCATTTTATTTCTCTGTGTTGCATCCCAGGCTATATTTTACACTTCAAACATGTAAAAACTTAGAAAGACATTTATGTTAGCATAGATACACAGAAAATGAATAAGAAAGTGACCCCCCCCCAAATGCTCATTTTGGTGATAGTTCATTTGTAATCTATGGGGAATTTAGAAACTGATATTCCAATTTTAAATTGTGGATTGCTTTAGTGAAATCAATAAATAAAATAAAACTATAAAATTATTTTAAGAGAGTAAACACATTAGAACATGAGGAGTGATAAACACTTGTAAATTCAGAAAATTTAACTATATATGTAAATAGTTAAAATGGAATTACCCTATAAAATAAATAAATAAAATAAATATATATGGTTTATTTTGAAGATTTACCTAAAATATTTTCTGTAATTATTTATACTTAAAAGAATATAAATTTTAGTGTAAAAATGATGCTACTCAGTGATCCTGAACTATTTTTACCACAGAATTGTTTTACTATGAAAATATTTTTCTATTGCTCAACATTATTTTTTAGTACTTAAACCTTTATCTATATCATTAGCAATGGGTTGGTTCAAAAGTTTCAAAATAATATGAAATAAAATGATGCAGTTAACATAGAATTGGTATGCAATCACAGGCAAGTTCCACTAAGCACAGTATTTTATAAAAAGATAAATTTATAAATTACATGAACTGATGGTAAATAGTTATTGACGTCTTGTTTTAATATTAATATCTGTTAGTATCTTGAATATTTTTATACCTTCTAAAGGATCATTCTGAAAACTTCAGTAGATGAAGTGATTTGTTAAATTTTACTAAGAAGAATAAGTTGGGTCATGTCATAAAATACATTTCACAAATACATAATAAAATTTGTACATAAACCAAAAAAAAAATGATGCTACTTTGATTTGTTTATATTATAATAGTATGTCCTAAGTCAGCAATAGGTGGTAGCAGCCAGACCCAAGCAGAAGGCATATCACTTCTGATGCTAATGGTTATTTAATGTTCACACTAGAAAAGAGGTAACTTGTCTGTTTACTATAGAATTAAAGTCAAATCCAGGTACAGAAAGATGACAGAGATATCATCATGTGTAAGGGCCATAATAGAACAAGCTATTAAGTAGCAGGTGAGCATCCTGAAAAGGCCTGCCTTGGATTATTACATAATCTGCAACAGGTGCATCCTTATTCATCAAGGCTATAAGGGACTCGTCTTAGGAAAGATTCTTGCTATTAATATGCTTTTCCTATTATTATTAAACAAATATAACAATTACTAAGTTACTAATTACAAAGCACAAACTTTGGAGCAGATCTCTGCAGATCCATAAAGATGTACTGTCTTGTATTGATGCTGCTATATAGACAAATAGATGACTTCTTAAGACTTAATGATGATCCTATAAGAATTCCTAAAATTATATCAATGATTATTAAGCTCTTTTATAGTGGGACTCCTATTAGGTCCCTTTCTGATAGTCAAAACTGCAATGAGAACTCTGCCAGTCTCCCAAGTGTCATCAGTTATTGCTCTTAAATAGTAACCAGACTTTCTCCTACTCAGAACACATTCTAAGAGGTTGTAATACAATTAACCACAGGTCATAAAAATGGAACTAATGATTTATTATAGGTATTAGGACAAAAGATAAAATATTGATTGGGTTTATCTATATAAAACTTCACTAATAACTTCACTAATAACTTAAATCTTCAGTGAACCTGTGGAGCTAGACAGATGATGGATGTTTAGCCAGATAATTACTCCTAATGGATATGCATGAATAAACATTCTCTGTTGTAAACTTCTATTTCAATGTATGATTTGATTTTTGGTGTGAACTTGTGATGAACTTTGTAACATGTGATCATGTATTTGGAAAGATGTATAAGTACTGAGGACAGAGAGATGAGAAGCAGAGAGAATAGAGAGATAGATTAGAATGTTTCCTTCTCCCCAGATAGAATGGAATTTTTCCCTTTCCCTGTTTAGGATCCTTCTGCCTTTCCCCTAAGATACCTTTCATAGGAAACTTTTTACAACTTAGTAATAAATGCTATAACTACTTTTGTAAGTGTCCTTTTCTTCAGGAGTCTTCAGACTAGCAGGCAAAAGTTTTACCCTCAGAAGAAGCAAGAAGTTTTTAGGACTTTTTAGAAAGTATCATCAGCATTTCAGTACAGGCCAGAGAACCAGAAAGCCCTGAGACCCTCAGACTTTTAAGCCATCACCAGAGTCCTACTCTGTGCTCCCACCACCACCCTTTCTAGGCCGGGAGGCTCTCGGCAACCATGTAAAGACTGAGGGGTAACTGATGCATCTGATTATTACTAATAATGAATTGCTTCCCAGGCATCTAGGTATCTGAATAGGTGGTGGAAAAAAAAGCTTCAAAGAATAGTGCAAATGAAGTTTCACAGAACATGAATAATCTAGACAATCCTTGAACTCACATACTTTACCATAGTGCAGAAGTGATAGCCATTTGGCGGAAAACATGCTTAGAATTTTTTATTTTGCTCTTTGTCTGGGGTAACCATGGACAGTACAGTAGTCTCTATGGGGATAAGATTGACATCAAGCCACACTCCTCAGGTAGGACTGTATCTCCAGGGTAAACTTGGACTCTGTAGCATCTCACAGTGCTAAGTGTAGCATCTCACAATGCTGGGAGACAAAGAATATTGAATGTTTTAAGTCTGAAAAAAAGTAAAAAGAAGAGTCTTATACAGAACTACCATGAAAATGCCATGGCCTTCACTGGTCCTGCTTAAAGACTCATTGGACTCTGAAGTGACACCAATTGATATTCTTAGGGCAGACACCATTAGAAATCTTTTAGCTGAACATAAGTATCCACCTTTGCAGTGTCTGTTATGCTGAAGCTATGTCCATACACATTTCAAGTTTAATAGAAGAAGTTTTCTTGGACAACTTGAGTAATATTACTTTTTTCTTCAGACAAGATTCTATTTTTGTCTTCATATTATGACTCTAAAATTTTTTAAAAGGTTCTGTTTTACCTAATGAGTATTTAATTACTAGTATGCACTGTTACTTAGTGATATGAGCTAATTATGGTTGTGACTTATTTTTATAGAAAATACAGCATAAGTACTAAGGTCTTAAAATGATTCTTTTTAAAAAGTTTTGCTTCATTTAAACTGGCAGAGAGGAATAAATATATGAATAATGTAAAGAAGAGGAAATTTTCTCGACTATTAAATATTGTTGAAAAAGCATTTTCAGCATCTGTCATCTATCTATCTATCTATCTATCTATCTATCTATCTATCTATCTATCTATCTATCTCATCTATACTGGTTATTTGTATTTTAGGGAGATCTGAAATTGATTATGTAGACCAGGCTGGCCTTGAACTTGCAGAAACTCTGCCCCTGTCTCCCATGTACAAGGATTGCAGTCATGAATACCTGCCTCAGTATTATATTTCATTACTTTCATGTATGTCTTGAGAAACTAAAGTACTTAAAAATTTATTTACTGCTATAATAACTGTCCAAGAACAATTAAAATGTCATACAATATGCCAGAAACAATCTTTTTTTTTAATTTCAGTAGATTTGGTCACTGTTCTTCAAATATTAATACATCTGATTAAGGTATTGTGCAGTTAATTACCCATGATTTTAAAACATGGTGGTGACTCAGCAGAAATATATGTGATACTTTTAATACCATCAAAGGAGGCTTTGGTGTTGAATTATAAAATACTGGGAAATCTTGCTGTGATGGTTTCTAATATGTAATGAAATTGTTCCCCATATGTTGTAAATGGCAGACCATTTATACCATAATGAATTTAAGAAACACTTATATTAAACTTCAAGTGAATTTTTCAAATAATGAATTTGATTGCTAAAAAATACAATGTGAATTTTTCTTTTCAATTCTACCCCAACAGGCTTCTCAATTTAATTTCACAGTGCTTAGGGAAGAGAAGTCTGTAACATATATTCTTAATTTCCAATGGCTTACTTCTTGGGAAATGGTTGAAAATGTGTGATTGTTTTCCTGCTGTGGCATGAGGGCAATGGAAACTTTTAAGGCCACTCAGCTCATTGTTATTTATTTATTCTAGAATCAGCTAAGAATTGAGTGTAGTTTTTATGTCACTCACATCCCTGCAAATTTTCACTCAAAAGTGACCTTGTTATAAGAAAGCAGATCTGACAGGTTTCATATTATCTACAGAAAAAAAAAGTCTAATAATGTATTTTTAATGGAATTAAAATTTAGCCAGACAATCTTTCTCCTTTAAATCTTTGTCTACCTGCTTTGCATGCTTAGAGTTGAATAGATGAGTAATATTTGAATACTATAAATTCCTAATACTTATCTCCTTCATTCTGTTTCAACCTTCCCAACTTTAGGGAGTTTATTAATTTACTATCAACACAATAACATATTACCACAGGTTTGATAGTTTAAGACAAAATTCACTTATTTATTTCAGAGTGGCAGAAGGGAAAAGTTAGAAATAGCTAGGGGTAAATTGGCAGCATGGTTGTCTTGTCCTTGAGGCTCCATGGGAGTCCTTTCCCTGTATCCCCCAGCTTCTGTGGGTTGCCTGCCTTCTTTGTTTGGGGCCCCTTCCTTAATTTGAAATTTCAGCAACATCATTCCAAGTTTCTCCCACTCTAGCTTCTGCTTTAAGGTCATAATTCATTGTCTAACTATGACTGTCCTGATTTCCTTAAGAAAAGTCTTAATGACGGTACTGAACTCAGATAGATAATGTATCTCCATCTTAAAACTCTTCATTGTATCTGGACAATCTCTTTGTCATGTGAAATATCCCATGAAGTTCAGGGCTGAGGATGTGGGCATCTTTGGAAAGAAACTTTTTGTACCCAAGAACTATCACCAGCAATTTTTGTAATATCATTTGCTTTTTTTCTAAGTTTTGGAGACTCAGTTGTGTCATGTGATTTTTTTTCTGGAAACTGTCTTTTGAGAGGATGTTTTTGCTAAAGCAGACATGTGGGAGGATGTTTTGCTGAGGAAAAATACATGGCGTTTTTCTGGACTCAGCCTTGAAAAGTGTATGTGATGTTTTGCTAGAGTGGACATGAGAGAACATGTGATGTTTGGAAAGGGTATAAGTATAACACAACAGATAGTGAGCAATGCTGTGTGGTATAGGTTCACCTTGCCACTCTTTGATGGTCATTGTTTATCATAATTTCATAGAGAGAAATGCAGCAAAGACCTTCTCATGGTGTTTCAGTGGCTTCTTGCCACTTCTGTGGACTTGGGCTGATTGGCAGAGCCTTGAATTTCCTCTGAATTGAACTGTTTGTTATTGCTGATTCATGAATAATGTTGACTAGTAGATCTAGATACTACTACTACTGAAGCCTGTGAACTGAACTGCTGATATCCTGACAACACAAATTGGATTCTCTCCAAAGAACTTTCTAAACAGGTCCAAATCTTTCTTTCTTCTATTAGCCTTTCCTTTCCACTACCTCTGGCGGGGGTTGGGGATAGAAGGGAGGGTAAAGCATTTAAGCACCCTTTCTAAAATAGGTTTTGAAAACTTAAGCCTAGAAAAAACACTATGTGCAAAAGCAAAATAAGGAGGAAAGGGTTTATTTCATCTTACATTTCCAGGTCTAAGTCCATCATTGACAGAAGTCATGGTAAGAAATTATGCATAAAACCTGAATGTAGAACTGTTTGCTTTCCTATACAACATTACTTCCAAACATGGAACTGGGAAGTGTAATGGGAACTATTGGGGATACTGGCTGGCTCCTACTAATCTATCTTTCTTAGACAATGTAGAACTAACTATAAAAGCCTATACTGGGCAAAACTGGAAAAATGGATAATTATCTAGACAGATACCACATACCAAAGTTAAAACAAGATAAGGTAAACTATCTAAACAGTTGCATAACACCTAAGAAATTGAAGCAGCCATTAAAAACCTCCCAACCAAAAAAGTTCAGGGTCAGATGGTTTTAATCCAAGGAAGATCTAATACCAACACTACTCAAAGTATTCCACAAAATAGAAACAAAAGGAACCGGTATAAATAGAAATTTCCTAATTCATTCTGAGTCCACAGTTACCATGATACCTATACCACCTAAAGACCAAACAAAGAAGAGAATTTTAGCTTAACTTCACTTATGAACATTGATGCAGTAGTACTCAATGAATTTCTTACAGACCGAATCCAAGAACACATCAAAAACACCATTATTTGCCATAATCAAGTAGGTTGCATCCCAGGGATGCTGAGATGGTTCAATATATGAAAATCCATCAACATAATCCATCACATAAACAAACTCAAAGAAGAAATTACATGATCATCTCATTCAATGCTGAAAAAGCCTTTGACAAAATCTACATCCTTTCAACAAAATATTCACCCCTTCATGTTAAAAGTCTTGGAGAAATCAGGAATTCGAGGTAGATATCTAAACATAATAAAAACAATATACAGCAAACAAATAGCCAACATCAAATTAAATGGAGAGAAACATGAAACAATTCTACTAAATTCAGGGACAACACAAGACTGCCACTCTCTCCCTATATATTCAATAGAGTACTTGAAGTTCTATCTAGAGCAATAAGAGAATGAATGAGATCAAGGAAATACAACTGAAATAGGAAGAAATTGAGGTATCACTATTTGTGGATGATATGATGGTATACATAAGCAACCTTCAAAATTCTATCAGAGAACTCCTACAGCTGACAAACAACTTACGCAAGGTGGCTGGATACAAAATTAACTCAAATAAATCAACAGCCTTTCTTCATACAAATTAAAACAGGATGAAGAAGAAATTAGAGAAACGACTTCCTTCACAATAGCCACAAATAATGTAAAATATCGTGGTGTAACCCTAACCAAGCAAGTGAAAAATCTGTATGACAAGAACTTGAAGTATCTGAAGAAAGAAGTTGAAGAAGACCCCAGAAGTTCTCAGAAGGGGAGGAAGGAGGAAGAGGAGGAGAAGAAGAAAAAGGAGGAGGAAGAGGAGGAAAAGGAGGAGAAGGAGAAGAAGAAGGAGAAGGAGGAGAAGGAGGAGAAGGAGGAGAAGGAGGAGAAGGAGGAGAAGGAGGAGAAGGAGGAGAAGGAGGAGAAGGAGGAGAAGGAGGAGAAGGAGGAGAAGGAGGAATGATTCCTCAGTTGATGGACATCTAGGCTGACCTCATTTCCAATTATTGTAAATAATGGTACAACAAGTATGGATGCCTAAGTGTCTGTTTAGTAGTGTATATTTTACTTTGGGTGTATGTTCAAGAATGGATTGTGTGCTACTTTTATTTCCCACTTGTTGGTGTCCCTCCTGATTGATATTAAAAATGGACACACTACAAATATCTGTGTTGGTCCCTAAAATCATGCCAGCATGTATTGGCATTTCGATTCTTGATGATGGCTATTTTGTTTGTGGTGAGATGGAATCTCAAAGTAGTTTCAATCTGCATTTCCTGGTGGATAAGCATGTTGAACACTGTGATTATTACTCATTTATATTTCCTTTTTTGAGAGCCCTTTGTTTAGTTTTACCATCCATTTTCAATTGGATTGTTTTCTTGATATTCACTGCTTCCATTGTATATTCTGGTCACTAATCCTATGTCAGAAATACAGTGAGGAATTCTATCTTGTAGGCTGACAGTTTCCTTTGCTGCACAGAGAGCAGGCTGAGGTGGGCTAGGGTGTGTTTGGGTCTTTTACTCTGCTGTCCCTGTAAAACAGAACATAAGAACAGGTTTCTGAGACATAGGTGGTAGTGACAGTGGTGTTAGGAGTCTCTAGAGAATGAGGTTTGGAGGGAAGAAATGGCTTCTTTAGAGTCTCCTACCTTCAGGCCATTGATGTTTTGCATATCAGGAAAGAATGCACTTTCATTTTCATTCTTTATTTCAATTTTCTGTGTCCCCACTCCATACTGCTAATATTTGCTTTGTATTAAGTTCTTATTAGTGCAGTTTATTATGGTTTTGCTTATACACATAACTCGAATAGTATTTTTATGTCCTTTTCACTAGAAACCATGTTTTTCACATTGCAAAGAATACATCTAGTTATTTATTTCTACCTATTTGGCAGTTTAGGTTCATTATATTTTTATTTATTTCCATAGATGTAGCTTCATAATTTACTTTGCAGTACCTATTTGTATAAACAACTCAGTGATGATTGATAGCCTTGGTAACCTAATTACAGAGTTTTGTGAAATATTTCTTTTGATATAAATCCCAGAGTGAGATTGCAGGATCAGCAGTCTTGGCTGAACTAAATGTCCCAGACATGAGTCTACTCCTGTTAGCAGAACACAATTATTCCTGGTTCACATCCTTACCGACATAAGGCATTTTAATTTCTGCAAATTGGTAAGGTATACAGTGGCATCTTATTACTTTAATAGTTATTCTTCTATCAATAGATTTGAGTATTTTTACTATAGTATTAATAATTACCCTTTTGCGATTGTCTTATAACATATTTATTTTTCTTTAATGTGCTTTATTTGTTGAGAATTACATACACATAACTAGTGTATCTTGATCATTTCCAGCATCACTCTGCCACAACTACCCCCATCACACTGTTCACTTCTAGCTTCTATGTCAATGTTTTATAACCCACTGAGCTTAGGTAGTACTGCCTATATGTTCATGGACATCCAGAACTGGGGCCAAGGAGATTTGTGAGGTCTGGCTGTAGAGATGAAATAACATTAACAGTATTAGGGTAGGGTTTCAGGCATTTCGGGTTGTCACATGGCTGCTGCTGCTGATGTGTGGGTTCCTTTGGAAAACTCTAGTAACTTGTGCATGCAGATCTTCCAATTCTAACAGAGTCCTCTTCAGCATATCTGAGATGCCAAGTTTCTTGATGAAGTTCTGGTTTTGGGATGGATGTGATTTGTGTAGAGCTATGTGGAGAAGTCTTCAGCACAGCTTTCAACCATCTACATTTTTGAGATCTTAGGTAATCAGAGACAGATATGGGTTCCAGTTGCTTATTTGCTTATTGTTCATGTGTGTGTGTGTGTGTGTGTGTGTGTGTGTGTGTTTCTGTGACTGTGTTTTATGGGTGTGTTCTAGATTTCCTTGGTATCTACCAGCCTGAATTTTTTTATTTTTTAAAACAAGGAACAAAGAAAGGGTTTGGTTCAGATTCTACCAGTCTCCACAGTAGCATACAAATCTAATCCCTACAATAAATCTCTTATTCTTAATCACTAACTGTTTTTGCTTCTATGAGCAAATTAAGGCATATGTAGTAGATGGAGAACAAGGTAGAAACACATACGCATGCCAATCTTATCATAGAATCATCCTTTAGTCATAATTTTTAGAAGGTGGAATTAATAAAAAATTAAAATAAGTATTTGTGGAGGTTGATCATTCAGTGCAAATATGATATGCTGATGGTCCTCAAGGTCAAGCAAGCATTTTTATCCCCTTTTCTTATTTTATTTAAGTAATAGGTAACTTTAGGAACTTTATAAGGAGCCTATAAATGTTCATAGGTAGCCTGAAGTTCATTCATAGACCCTCTAAAGAACTGAAAATCCTCTTTTGGACCAAGCCACACATTTTTATTTCCTGCCAGATTTGCCTGTGCCTGGTTCACTCATTTCTTTAGAACCTGTTTCAAATGGGGATGGGATGACACATTCAACCTATGTATAGTCCAGCTGTCTCAGCTCCTCTATCCAGCACTGATCAGATGTCTTCCACATGTGTGCTGTGAGTTCTAAGGAGAACTTAGAGAGAACATAAGGACACTCAGCAAAAACGTATGCTCACTAACCGCAGTTCACAACTCAAGCTTTTGCCAATACATGGTTAGTGTTATTATTGGGTATTCAAGTATAAATTTATCATCTGGACACTACTTTCTTGCTTTTAAAATTTAGCAGAATTTAGTGTCACAGAGTTATAATGCCCAGTGTTTTCTGATGGTGTTTCTCAGTTTATGTTTCTGAGTAATTGCTGGAACTAGAAATGGGAAGTTTTCATTCACATTGTACAACAAGCAGCCATAAAACACATCTACTTTGGTAATAGTCAAGAAATTTTGCTTAGAGCAGATTCAGATGTGAGATGCTAACAGAACATTTTCCCAAGCCAAATAGCACAGAGAACACAAATTATGTATATGAAGGGAAACAGAAGTAATTTAAAAACTTACTGAGAGCATCCCTTACTGTACATTGTTTCCTTACTACTTTTAATGGAAAGTAACCACTTTTGAAAAAAGTGAATAAAATATAAACTCCTTACTATTTTTAATGGAGAGTAATTACTTTTTAAAAAATTAATAAAATATAAACTTTTGCCTAAAAGGAAACCACATAAAATAAAGATATTGCCAAGTTAATCATCCCAATTTGTATATTATCAGGGAAATAAAATGAGGTAGAGAAAGATGCCGAACACCTTTGTAAATATTGCAATCTCCCAAAGAAAAGTTGGTCAGTACAAATACAAAGCATGATTTTCCTTTCCCCAAGAACTTCATACCATCAGAGTTCACTTTATTTAACTTCCTAAGCAGCTGGGAATCTGGAGAAGCAGGAAAATATTTTCCTCTTGAACAGTTTTGGTTGGTTGTTCTCTTTTCACTGCGGAATTTTGTAAGAGACTCAACAGAAGGATCCTCAGCTCCAATAGTCTCTGAGTTCTTCACTTGTGGTATTAACCTTTCTTCTGAGATACATAATAACCAAACCTCCTTCTTCTTAAATATAAGGTGGATCATAAAGGGTGGTAGATAAGAAAGACAATGTTTCTTTAGAGGTGACAAAATGGCTTTGAAATTAAATGGCTGTGGTAACTATTGTTTCTCTATGACAGTAAATGCCACAAAATTGTATATTCTAAACTAGCATGTTAGGACATCATTGTTTTGCATTAAGAAAAGAGCAAAACAAAACAAATAAAACATATTCATCATGTTCACAAACACCAGGTAAAATGCAATTCTTACCTCTGAAACTGAGCTCTGCTTTGCGTTCTGTTCCCAACATGTCTCCTTTGCCATTTTTAAATGTTGTAGACCACTCTTCAGATGTTATCAACACAATCTGTCAACCATGTTAGCCTGCTACTGTCTGTCAGATGTCAGAATGGAAATCCCAGTGCCCCAAAAGCCATTGTCAGGGAACTCTGGATGGAAGGTCATCTTTCCTGTTAATGAAATAATGATTCTTGTATTTCTTTATTCTCCAGACCAACACTTTATGGAAATAACTTTTAACATTTTTCAGGATGGAGTGAAAGCTTGGGGCTACAGTAGATCCATTTCATCCATGATGGCTCACTGTTTAGCTGGGGCTCCTTGATACCATACAGAGTATACAAAGAAGGCAGGTGATGAAGAACTGGCCACAATGGCAGCATCACTATGTTGGCTTTTGCACTACAAGAATGGAGAGTGAGCAGAAATTCACATTGTCACTTCTGAGTCTGTCTTAAATCCAGGAACATGTAGAAGCATTCATATTAGTTGAAGCTTCCAGGCACAATGTTGGCATTGATTTAGTAAATAATCAGTTTTTCATCTCTAACCTCAGTACTGGCCAATCCCATAACAGAGTATAACTATAGGGTGTACCATCATTTTCAGGCTGCAGTGGAGAGAGCATCTTTGAAGTAATAGGAGTTTTATATCATTATGATTTTATCACCCCTTTACACAGCAAAAAGCATTATGTATGTAGGATAACTGTAATTAAGCATGGGATGATTAAAATATGCATGCACGGTCACATAAAGTCTGAAGTGGCTGAATAAAGCAAAAAATTAGATAAGAAATTTGACTTCAAGTTTCTTGCTAATTCTTTCCTTTGTATCCAGTTTCTTGCTATGTTGTCCCAGCTGTAGCCATTATATAGTATAAGATAGCCTTAGATTTGTGGCAACCCCTCTGCTTCAGCTTCTCAAGTGTTAGCGTTACAGTTCTGAGCTATTATGTCTGACCACCAGTGCTATTTTGGCTGTGTTGCTTCTTCATAGCATGAACTATGGCGTTAGGATTTGGGGGGCATTGATCCACTTTATAATTACCCTTGATAATTTGATTAAAATCCTTTCTCCTTAAACATGACACAACTCCCAAACCTTATATATGTAAACACTCCTAGAAGATATACCACAGTCAAATCATAGAAAAAAAAAACTACGAGAACATTTCTGAAAAAGTGAAAGAGTTCCTCTTTCTCACCCCGCTCTAGAAACCTCACAGTGAATCCTGCACTCACTGCCCTTTTAATTTATAAAGGGGAAGTATCAGTTTTCCTGACTTACCGTTCATTTTACTCAGATGCTTATTATCTCTTGTTGGCTCTGGTATGTTAAATTCCACAAGAAAAGATATATTCTGTTCCATCTTATACTGTATATCTGAGTTGCCCTAGAGCCTGAGGATACTTTGAAAGGATGTGTGAACAATGAGTCAGTGAAATGGAGATGTAGAACACAGACACAGCCCATCTCATGGAAAGGTAGGGTAGTGACTGACCCTACCGTATATACTGTATATATGCAGGCAGATATCATCTCCTACTAAACCCAAGAGGTAGTTATCTCTCCAGAACTGAAGCAGAAGTACATTTTTTACAGGGCACAGGATTCAATACTTACTTTGCTAAAAGTATAGATAAAGGCCCAGTAACCTTGTTTTCAAATGTTTAATAGTTCATTTAGATTTTGGCATACAGACAGTGACACATCTCAATGGAGCTTAAGTCAAATGTGAATTCATTATTCATCCACATATATGTTACCCATGAGGCTGATTATAGACAATATTTTCAGAGTATTTGTATTTTTGCTAGGTCAATTTATATGAAAGTCAAGCCACAATATTTTCTATTTGTAAGTACCATGTCCAGTGCCCCAAAGGTTAAGAACTTTGAAACATTTTGGATTTGGGGACTGGAGCTGTTGAGCCCATACCATATTTTACTGACTGTGTTTTCTTATAATCCTTGGAATAAATGATAGTCACAGAGTTTTGGTCCATGGGTATGTAGCTGTGCAGCATGCCACTGGTGCACTGAGAATAACTACTTCTTCCTAATCCAGCCAGATGGCATTGTCAGGTGGAAAAACTCACCTTTCCTGGTGGGATATGACAGATGGTGATTTTTGCTAGCCATGCATGTTATCTGAACTATTTTAAAAAGCAGATTTACTTCCAGTGTCAGATATTGTATTTTACTGGAAAGACCCCAATGTTGAGGGAACTCTGGGGAACAACAACATCAGTGCCATCTTACACAGTTTGAGAGTTGAGCTGATAGCATGGGAAGAATAGTTACTTCCTTCCTTCCTTCCCTCCCTCCCTCCCTCCCTCCTTCCTTCCTTTTTCCTTCCTTTTTTTCTTCCTTCCTTCCTTCTTCCTTTTCTTTCCTTCTTTTTTTCTTTCCTTCCTTTCTTCCTTCCCTCCCTTCCCTCCCTCCTTCCTTCCCTCCTTCCTTCCTTCCTTCCTTTCTTCCTTCCTTCCTTCCTTTCTTCCTTCCTTCCTTCCTTCCTTCCTTCCTTCCTTCCTTCCTTCCTTCCTTCCTCCCTTTGTTCTTGTATTTAATGAGTATGGTGCGTTTTCTATCCGAGTTTAAATAAATGTCAGGATATATGTGAGGACCGAAAACAATGATGAGGAAGAAGTATGGGTGAGAAGTATAATAATAATAATAATAATAATAATAATAATAATAATAATTAATAATAATAATAATAATAAATGATAATAATAATTTGATGATGATGATGGTAGTGGGGGTGGAGGTGGTGGTGATAGTGGTGGTGGTTCCTTACATGCTCATTTTGAGATCTCTCTTCTCGAAAAAAGGCTGCTTTCTTCCAGGTTGTTTCTCTATACTATCCTGAAGTCTTCGCTCTAGCAATGATGATATTTTCACAGTCATCATTAGTTACAACTTTTAAAAATTAATTCGCATATCATACCTGTTTGGTTTTTTATCCAACATAAGCTTTTCAACTTGAGCCTTATATACTATGCTTTCACCAGACCATGGCAAATAGAAGGAAAGTTTTATTTGTAAGTCATTCACATAATTTCCAAAATACTAGCAGAAAAGCATTTTAAAATAATGTTTGTTTCGGGAAAAAAAAATGAGTAAACTGATGACATAAATTTCTAAGCTTCTAAGTGTCCTTTAAAATAATGTGTTTTATTCTAAATATCCCCAGTGAGTTGCAAAAAGGCTCATGGGTCCACAGACACACCTGAAGACTAGACAGGGAAGGGGGATGACATAAAGCAGAGTGACTAACAATTTACATTGGCCTCAGACTGAAGCTTTCCTGAGAAGTGAGGCTTCACATCTGAAGTTCTTAGGTGAGTGAGGAACTTTAGCCATGAAGACGGTGAGAAGGATGTAGTAGATATTATTGAGGGGTCCCTCACAGGAAAATGTATAACTCATTTTATCATTAAATCTGTGTCTTCAGGGCATCTACTCCAAGTGAAGAAACAGTATTAGAAACACAAGACTTTGTGCACACTGTCTGTTCAGCCACATAGATGGAGACTATCTCTGAGAAGTAACCGAAAGCAAACTCATAGGTAAAATCTATTCCCCCATATTTTACAGATAACTCTAGAACTCAGATGTGAGGTCATTGTGGTAGGCCAACTGGCCCTCAGTTCTTACAGAGTGGCTTTTTATTGTATCAATATTCCTTCTGTCTTGTCTACCAGTAGCGTCTTATTGCATTTAAGCTCAGACTAAAGCATGTACCTCATCATATCTAGCCTGTGCCTATGCAGCATGTAAATTTATATTCCAGTGTCCCTACATTTATGTTCAGGTGTCAGGTCCAATGAAAACCCATTTCTGAAATGAGAAGAGTAATTAAGAGAGAAATGCCAAGTTAATAACCACAAAAAAAGAGGGAGATTTATCTACATGGAAATCTATGTGCTCTGGTTTTGCTTGAATATTCTCACACTTGGGGTACATAGTTTCCTTTTTCAGGACACTGGGCATTTCCAACCTCTCATCCTCAGTGCTTACAGGCATCCATTACAAGCCCTGGGAGCAGGGCCATACTTTTTTCATAACCATCTCTCATCTCAGTGCTTTCCTTGAGTCTTGAACATAGGTGACACTCTGTAAATTGTTACCTGGAATAGAAACACTTCTCAAAGCCTATCGGCTTGAGCAGCTGCTTTCTTAGCTCAAGAACAACCAGTTTGACCTTGTCAGGATCTGAAGCAGCAGCCATACAGAAAGTGAAAGGAAAAGCAGTTCCTTTACTAAATGCCTGCAGGCTTTGAGCTTTTAGAAAGGATTTACTGCCAGCTCCGTCCTATTTATCTTTCCCATTTAAGATATCTTTTCTGATGTGGCCTAACATCCAAGGTCAGAGAGAACAGGGAGTAGAGCTAGAAGAAGCTACTTTGAAGCATTTGACATGTAAACTTGTTTGCCCAGCATCTGGAAGTGTTTGCTTCATGGAACATCTTTCAGGAAAGTTCATTGGCTGAATATGGTAAACCAGATAAACATCACTTAGCATTAGAATCCAAAGAAGGAGAAATCTCCACTCAGAGGCTGGAGGGTTGTAAGGTTGTAGGGTTGTAGGGTTGTAGGGTTGTAGGGTTGTAGGGTTGTAGGGTTGTAGGGTTGTAGGGTTGTAGGGGGGTAGGGGTGGAGAGGTGTAGGGGTGGAGAGATGTAGAGGTGTAGGGTTGTAGGGTTGTAGGGGTGTAGGGGTGGAGAGGTGTAGGGATGTAGGGGTATAGAGGTGTAGAGGTGGAGCGGTATAGGGGTGTAGGGGTATAGGGGTGGAGAGGTGTAGGGGTGTAGGGGTGGAGAGGTGTAGGGGTGGAAAGGTATAGGGGTATAGGGGTGGAGAGGTGTAGGGGTGGAAAGGTATAGGGGTGTAGGGGTATAGGGCTATAGGGTGGAGGGGTGGAGAGGTGGATAGAGGGGTTTCTTTTAACTGAATCAAAAGAAAATGTTAATTGAAAGTTTCAGAAGCACAAATTTTCACAGATAACAAATTCATTTCAAACTTAAAATGGACAGAAATAATGGTTTCTTCTTATTCTTAGGACAATAAAGATCTACACAGTCACATATTAAAACCCGGAGAGGAGACTATGGCTGGAGAGATGGCTCAGCCGTTAAAGGTCAGGCTCACAACCAAAACTATGAAAGCCTGACAGTAACTTTCTGAGTTGTTTCTTCTGAGTATAATGTCACATTTATCAACGTCTATTAAGTCCAGTTGTTTGGTTAAAATATTTTTAATTAATCAGTAAGTTTTATTACTACTTATCTGAGTAGGAACCCAGTACGTCTCTGAGATACAAATTTGCAATTTCACCTTGCAATAAGTGTTATTTGTCTTCAAATTTTCCTTTGCTGGCAGAGGCCAGCAATCTTCCCTTCAGCTATCGTGGAGACTATTCTCAAGCAGATAATTCCTTCTTTCTCTTTACCCTCAGGCTTTCTCTGGATGTTCAGACAGATGGCTCAAAAATTGGACTCTCAGCTGCATGTCCTTTCACCTTAAGAGACATTTCCCAGTTCGCTCTGTTTGGACTCAACTCCCCTCTATTAAATCTCCCCTTGTTTTTAAAATTAAATACTTAATGGAAAACCAAAACCATTCTTGGTGCTCGGTGATTACTAGTGCCTGGAAAGTTGTTAATAATAGTTATCCCTGTTAGAAATTGACAAGCTTTAAAGGTGCAAATGGGTCTTTGTTCTGCCAATACTTTTTGTCTCAGACAAACTTGTATCAAATCCAAAATTGACAAATTTTGTCAAAACACTTGTATTCACGGCCCCCATAGATGCATAGCAACTGATAAGCTTTTCTTTCACAATCCCTGGAGTCAGTTGAAACAATTCTTCAACCAGTGGAAAACATTTTTTTTTTTAATATTGTACTTACTATTAAGCAAACTTAGGACTTTTAATTTCTTATGATAGATGTTTAGTCTTATATAAAGCAAAAATTTAAAACCTTTATTTATCAAGAACACATAGAAGAACTTGTACTTCTGAGTGCACTGAGAGTTTTATTTGTATCACAACAAAGCCTATGAGTGAATTTTTGCCAGTACATATGTATTTCAGCTCCCCCAAATTATTCTCAGGAAATTCTCTGAAACTATGCTTGTCAGTCTGCTTTCTAAATGCCCTGACATTTTAAAATTTGAAGAGCTAGTCAAGAGTAATTTGAAAGTTTAATCACTGCCTTTCTCAGACCACAGACATTTCCATTTTATTTCGATGTTGCCATAACAATACCAGTTGCCCAGCTTAAAACTGTAAAAAGTAAAGGAGCCATGTAGCATTTCAGTAGGGAGGCCATCTCAAAATGGCCAGGAGGAAAAAGGTCCCCTGAGGGCATTTAAGTTCCAAGTAAGATGCAAGGCTTTACCACAAGTAACTAGCCTAGCTTAACTGTTGCATTTGACAGTCAAGGCCATAACCCAAAACTCTAGATGCAAAATAGGGGGAAAGTAAATATTTCATATAAATACTTCTTCACATTGTTTTGTATTTATCTGCAAAGATTGTTCTCAGGTGCATATACCATTTTCAGTGCATATACAACCAAGAGCAACTCACCTTTCGTAGAGTCAGGGTCATTATCTTTGTAATTAGACACTTGAATTTTGACCCTTGGTTCTGTTGCTTACGTGTGTGTATTGTTGAGCCAGTAGGTTTCTGTCAATCCATCTTTCTGGGGTGCAATGACATTATATTATTGTTTGGGAGACTAAGCCAATTATGTTATGTGAAGACCTAGAGTAGAGGGTCTAATGGCGTCTACTTTCCTGAGAGAATATGAGAAGAGCATGTGATGGGGTGATGAGCTACTACCAGCACTTCCAGATCTCCAATGTTTCTGCTCATTTCATCTAGCAGGATTTCAGTACTTAGTGACGAATCGTTTTGATTTTCTAAATGAAGTCATATAGAAACCTCATTTCAGTCTCATTGTCCAGATTGTATTATGATTGTAGCCCTAGATCATTGCCCTTGCTCCTTATTTTTGTTTCTTCTGCATCTTTCAAGATGAATCTCATCTAAACATGCCATGCACCACACTGGTGAAATCTAATTAGTGTATCACCTGCTCCAGCAGCATGGGTTTTTATCTCATTACTCCTCCCTGGGAGCCATATGTCTGCTCCCAACATCAATCTTTCCATGTGATTATTGCTGTAAAGAATTTATTTGATTTTTGCAAGCACTGCTATCACTTCTTGCAAGACATTTCTTTGCAGGAGTTTCCCAAGGTAGACATCCTTTGGTGGTTTGTCTCAACTGCATGCTGTGAGTAGGATCCAAAGTCATCCTTTTGTTCCTGCCCTCCATGTTTGTAATTTTGAAGTCACTGATATAAGATCCACTCCACTGTCACTCATGGCTTTGTTCTTTTCTTTTGGGATTATCATTTTCTTAAATATCACATTAGCATCATGCTGACCTTTGTACTATAGCTTGATATAAGTGAAAGCTTTTTTTTTTTAATTACAGAAAAAGAACAAGGAGTGAGATGAAAACAAGTGTTGGAGTATGTAAAAATTGGCAATTTATTTGAGATAGGGAGGCAAGAAGATCAGGAGCTCAGGGTCATCTGGGGCTACACAGTACATTGGGGCCAGCTTGAGCTACATGATGCTGTATCCCAGCGAAGCTAGTATAAACTAAGTTAAATTAAAATATACACAATGGGATTGATAAACATATGAAATGTTAGAGAATGTGATAGCACACAGAAAAACTGCACAGGTTCAAATCACAAAAGTTCTGAGCATTAAGAAGGTGAAATAGACTCCTAAATAAGAATCTACTTGCAATTGATGCCTGTTGAGAAAAGAAAATTCAATTTTTCCCAATGGAACTCACTGCATATATAAACCATATGTTAGGGCTGAGGCCTAGCTGTCTCTGCTAGGTAGTGTCACTGATGCTGATTCCTGTTTGCTATCCTGACTCTACCGAACTGGTATATCTGTGAAGTGTTAAAGCATTTAAAACCATCATTAAAAATAGGTTTAGGGAAAAAATTAAAGTAACTTTCATGTGCCTGCTTTAGCAGAACACGCTCTTTCCTGTGTCTGCTTCAGCAAAATGTTCCTTCACAAGTCTGCATTAGCTTTTCACACCTGTGTCCACTTTAAGGAAATGTTCCTTCATGTGTTTGCCCAAGTTAAAAAAAATATAACTGACTTTCCAAAGAACCCTTAAGTTTCCACTTTAAACAAGTCTGCTTTTATTTTAGATTTTATTTATTTGTTTAGTGTGAAGGTGTGTGTATGTGTGTGTTTGTGTGTGTGTGTGTGTGTGTGTGAAAGAGAGAGGAGAGAGACATAGAGAGACAGAGACAGAGAAAGAGAGAGAGGGAGGGACAGAGAGAGAGAGAGAGAGAGAGAGAGAGAGAGAGAGAGAGAGAGAGAGAACTTATAGGCAGTTGTTAGGAATTGAACTCATTTCTTTTACAAAAGCAACAAGTGCTTTTAACCACCAAAATATTTCTCCATCCTATGTGTTTTTACATTGATAAATAGCATACATGTATAAAATTCAAAAGACTAGGAAGTTCACTGTAAGATGGGATTTCCTAGAATTGTCAGAAAGGATACATGCCGGAAGGCTCATTAACATGGCCGCCTAAACAAGACCTGAACAAGCTGAATAAGGATCATACCAATAAACATGCTAGCAAGAAAGGGGGGAAACTCACAAGTCTCAGCCCTAAACAAAGAATTTAGAGGCAGTTAAGGAATTCCGGGAGTGGGAGAAATAGTCTGTTTCAGAGAAAAGGTCTTTAGGGCTATCAACTACCAAGTGGTTAGCTCTGAAATCATGTGTTTTTTTTTGACATGTCTATGATTTTTTATTTTTTTCTTCCAGTTTTCTAGATTTCTGAATTTCTTTATGATTCATTTTTTAATTAGTTGATTTGAGAAGATATAATTATTTTCTTCTAGTCTTATTCATCTTTCTCCAGACACATTTTTTGTTTCATTTTTACATTTTCACGTAAATTGTATAAGCCAAATATTCATCCATAAAAAATGTCCTGAGAGTATTTTGATTTAGATTTCACTAATTACATAAATAAGTGTAGAAAGCATTGACAGAATAGTGTCCGAATCCATGAATATCATAATGTTTTGATATTTTTGATTTGACCTTTTGCAGTTTTGGTGTCTTAAGGACTGATTGTGTCTCATCGAAATTCTTATGTTGAAGACCCAACTCCTAAAGTGAGTTGAGACCTGGGGAGATAATGAGGCATTGTAGGTAGCTTCCTGTCTGATAAGATTGATGATCCTATAAGTAGAGACACGAGAAAGCCTGATAATGTTCTCATAAGTGCACATAACAAGAAAATCCTACAAGAAGACACTGAGGAGCTGGCCTTCCAGAAGTCAGGAAGGGAAAACTCACAAGACCCTATGGTTCAATACCATGACCTCTAACTTCTAGTTTTCAGATTGTAAAATAATAAATCTTCTATTTTGTTATATAACCCTGGACTGACTGAGGATTAATGAATAGATTCTACACTGCTTTTGTGAATTTTAGTCCAATGGATATTTTTCTTCTATAATTTTGGATAGTTTTGTAAATCAATTATTTTTAAACATTTCAATTATTTCCTATATACATTCATATGTTTTGTTTTTCACTTTAGTATCAGTAGACAAAATGAAGCAAACTCCTCATTTAGTAACAGTATCAAAACAGCACTTTGCTATCAATCTGCATTTGAACAGAGCTGTTTAGATAGAACTCCTCTGGACTCTATTCCATGTTAATGGGGGCAACCTCAGAAACCTGACAGAAATAATCCTAAGGCCCATTCATTCATTCATTCATGCAGAATGTACATTATAGCATCTCATACACATTGTAATGCAGTACAGAGTTCTAGTCCTGATGGAGAGAAATGGATAGGTATACATAAGATCAGTGGATGATCTTCCGTTGGTAATGCTCCACTTAGTGGGATTGCAGTATCATGTACATTCTCTTCTTGGGGTGAGTACAGAATCTCAGCTTTAAGGAATGTTTGGAAATGACTCTGCTTTGAAATTGTGGACTTAAAGACTTTCTAAAGAGCATATGGCATGGGAAGTTTTGTAGAAACGATTTCTGGAAAGAGAATTTAACAGAATTTTGGTACAATTTTGAAATTTTCTTAGTATATTTTCTAAGCAAATATTCATTCTATATGTACACAGAGACATGTTTATACTTAAAAGCTTTATGCCTCTTAATTTCTTTTTTATTTTTCTATTACACAGCCCTCCAGTACAATGACAATAGAGGGACAGTGTTTTTTCCTCATCAGTAGCATGCGTGATTTGTCAGGATTTCACATCAGTCCATTTTAGATACAAACTTCCACAGATGATTTTATCAAAATGATTTTCTAAATCTATATAATTATTCATAGTCATGTTCTTAAGATATTTTAATGGCTTCTTTGGCTACTATTAAATAATATCATTTTCTTTATATTTGTTAATATAGTAACGTAGTTGCAATGATTCTTGAAATGTCAATAAACCTGAAATAAATATCACTTGTTTATCTTATCCATTATTTGCTAATTTTAAGTTTTGATGGTTTGACAATGATCTGTGCTTCTTTATTCAATAAGTACATTTATCTCTAATATTTTTATTATCTTTATGAGGACTTGGTTACTTTGGCAATAGAGTCATTCTGAATTTAAAATATGTTTGAGATTCTTCTGCCTTTTTGTTTTCTGAAAGAGTTCAAACAAAATTAATGTTATTTTTTCTTTACAATGCTATAAATTGAAAAGCAAAATCACTAATGTCATGTGTGGATAATTAGTTAACAAACAACATTTAAATATAGGTTCAAAGTTATTCATGTTTTACATTTCATCATGGGAAAAACTGACAACTTACCTTCATAAATTATTTTTCCATTTTAACTAAGTTGTTAAGGACATAATAAGTTTCCTTATCAATTTATAATGTCTTTCACCTTTGTACTTGTGAATAGTGTTTATCTCTTTTCCCTTTTGATGAATCAAGTGAGAAATTAAATTTCTCCTTTTACAAGGAATCAATAGGAACTTGGTCACATTTTCAAAAGTGATATTTGTTAGATTATTAGCTTGCTATTAGTGTGTGTCTATTTGTTGTTATTAATAGTTCTATTCCCAATGTTAATATAAGAAACAGGTGATAGCAGATGCCTATTACATATCTGCTCATTAAGTGACTGAATGAAAAATCTTTCTCTTGTAATTAGATCTTGTTAAATACAGAGATAATGTCAAAAAACTGAAGTTTTGCTTGAATCCCCAAATCTGCTGAAACTGCCTAAGAAAATCAAATTTAATCCTGAACTTAGATGATTCTTTTATTGTTTGCTAGATATTTTGCCAGTAGATTCATAAAAAAGACAATGTTCCACTAAATGTTCTCTAATGCAAAGTATTCTCATTATTGAGAAGAAAAATTATTGTGAAAATAGTGCTATACTTGTTTGAATTTGGAGGCTAGAGAAAGTCTGCAAATGGCTAAGCCAAAGTATGACTAGCCTGAGATTTTCAGGTTATTTCTACCTTATTTATAAGTTGATATCCAGGCTTTCTGATTGAATTTCTGGTGATCTTATTTCTAGTCTTCAACTCTAGGCTCATATCTCCTGTTAACATCTTTCCATATCAAGTTGAAATCTTCATGATTGTTTTCTACACCATGCTTATTATAGATGCCTTCTTGATTTCCATATCACCTATATATGTTACTCAACACTCTGTTGCCTCTTTTAATAAAAGTTCCTTCAAACCAGCCAAAAGCCCCCCAAATTTTCATATTTTTCCCAATAATATATTTCAGATGATACTTTCTTTAAGTTCTTTTGATTTTATTAATTTTTAAAGATTTATTTATTTTATGAACATGAGAACACGGTTGCTGTCTTCAGATACATGAGAAGAGGGCATCAGATCCCATTACAGATGGTTGTGAGCCACCATGTGGGTGCTGGGAATTGAGCTCAGGACCTCTGGAAGAGCAGTCAGTGCCTTTAACTGCTGAGTCATCTCTCCAGCACTGGTTTCACTAATTTTAAACTTTGAATACTTTCTAAAATTATTTTCAGTGTTATGTATTTAACCTCTTTATATCAGGCAGACTGTATCCTTTCTTGCCAGAGTCACATGAAATATTTCTAACATAGAACTAACCATTCTACCTTAAAATGGCTTATGCTGACACTGGAGAAGTAGTTAAGCAAATATGGTCAAAAAGTTGAAGTCAAATGTCAACTTTATTGTCTTACTTATCAAATAGTCATAAGTGAGTAATTTTATATCTCTAACATTGAAAATATATACCTATTTTTAGTTTAAAGATAATGGAATATGAATTAAAATAAAATAATGTACACAATATGCATATCATATAATGCTTATAATTCTGTGAAGTTTTTGTTTGTTTGTTTGTTTTGGTGGTGGATAACTGCATAAAATACATTTTCTGTTCAAAATGTAAAACTTAATGTGAAATTTTAATACATGTATTTTTGGAATGCTGATTTTAACTGTATAGCTGTTCACTGAGTTATATATACTTTGGAGCTTACAATTTTGGTATGTGAGGTTTTTTATTTATAAGATTTAAAAAATAAAGTTTATAGAATTAAAAAATAATGTGTTAATGATTCTTAAAATGCCACACTTTAAAATTATTCAAGTGAACTTCATGCAGGTCATTTTTGAACAGAGCTCTGGTGAATTGCATAGGGTCAACTGGTCTGACAATAAATTCATCCCAAGTATTACACCTAGTATCTACAAAAATTTATTGGTTCTTTACATTTTCCCTTTTGCTCCCATTATCAATTTACTACTTTAACATTCTTTTGAAATCAATATGTCTGTTGTAGGGAACATGTCTTGTGGAGTGGAGTGAAGGAATGAAATTGTTGTCTTGTGTAATTTAAGTGCCCCTCTTTCCACCATTTTGAACTCATTGTTTTAGATGCCTAAATCTTTCCTGCTTGTGCTTACTTGATTCAGTTCCCCCATGGGTTTTCACTTGATTTCCTTCAGTTCCATGTATGGATCTTGAAGACTGTATGTTCTTAAAATAGAATATAATCTCATTTGGAATTATGCTGGTGTACTGCACTATTCACTTTCTCTTTTCTCGTATTATTTCTTACGTTAGTGTTTCTCCTTGAACTTGGATCTGGCATCAACCCTGAAGTTTGTGCTTGAAATAACTACTTCCATTGCTTGTCTATTGCAATGGAAGTAGGTCTCTGACTAACTCTTCATGAATTCCATGATTTGATCCAACTTTTGTCCTCATCAAGACCCTGTTTTCATTTGTTTTGTGTAACTGATGCCTTCCAAGTTCTGGATGCCCCTGTTGTGTGCTCAGTCTTCTGGTATATTGCAGGCCCTATACACCGCAGAGCATGACCTACTTAACTAAACTCCTTTTTCTTTCTTTTTTTATTGAATATTTTATTTATTTACATTTCAGATGTTATCCCCTTTCCTCATCCCACCCCCATAAACCTCCTATCCCATCCCTCCTCCTCCCTTTTGCTTCGTATTGATTTCAAGAATAAGTAAGCCATCTAGATAAAATACGGTTCAAATTCTTTTAAGATAGACACCAGGGTAACTTTCCCAAGGAAGTAGCCGTGCCTGTGCTCACCTGTAGCTTTGTTTGGTTTGTTTGTGCTATGGGAGGTGGGTCTGGCAATTGTACAAGTGTGATGCTAGTGATCTTCACTGAACCATATCACGGACCTTGGGATTTTGGTGGCATGATGTTTCTAAAATATTCAAATTATGTATGTGAGCCATGCTATAAATAAATGTTTGATAAGCAATTTTAACTCAACATACAGAAAATAATTAATACCATGTTTTAATGCACAGTGTCATAGCATTATTATATAATATTTTTATATTCTAGTCTGTCCTGCACTTTTTATTCTAATAACCTTTTATAATGTTTGTTGCTACTGATCAAAAGGGTCATGGGCGCTATGCTGTACTGTATTTGCTAAATTTCTGGGCTGTATAAAATGTAACATTTCTGAAGTATTTCTCAAGAACAGCTGTTGACATTATTAACTAGAAATGACTTTTACATGGGGAAGTTTAAAAAAAAGGTGTGGAAAAAACATTTCATTTCATGTGTTATAGTTTTTTTTTCAGTGATTATTTTTCCAGTAGTATTGTGTAACTCTTCTTTTATCTCTCCTTTCCATACCTTCTTCCATATTTGAAACTTCAAACTGCCAACTAGCCAACCTGAAATGTTAAAGTCATTGAAAGCAAAACAAAAATGACAAAGAGGTCCCCAAAGAGAGTGATGGCCATGATAACTGTCTCTCCTTAGCTGTGACCCCTTAGAGGGATAAAAACACAGGGCAAAGTTGGTTCTAAGGGTTCTTACAATGGTCATAGGTGATACTTTTAAAAAGGCATTTCACAATACCAAATAATCACATAAAATCCAGGTTAAACAAAGCTATTTTTCCTTGTTTATATTTATGGTTGTTAGCTTTTGAGACTGTAATTACAATACTTATCTCTTTCCATTCTGCCCTACTTACCCTCCTATATACACCTCCTGAATTCCTTTAATCCATGACCTCTTTTATAAAAAATCAATTGTTATTATATGCAAATGTCCATTTTAAAATATTACTTGTATGTGTGTTTTTAAGGCTGACAATTTGTGAGTGGAAGCCAGTTGATATGCTCTCCCCTGGGGGAGAAAATTCTCTTCCACTGAGTTTTTTTTTAACTAAATGCTTTTGCTAAGTCCTGTACAAGGTATTTAAATAAGCTAATATGGATTATGAGTCTCTATGTGGTGATTTTGAGCTAGTCATGACACAGCCACATTACAAAGACAATTTATAGAGACAGGAAGGAGCAAACACACTGTTAGGACATGGCAGTGGGTTACAGAACTGAGTTCTTCATCTCTGTGTTTTTTGACAGAATATCTGAATTTAGTTTCCTTACATGCAAGTTAAACTGAAAGGTAAAAGAATATTGATCATTAAAATCTTTTACAAGTTTTATTGGTTGACGTTGTGCAGAGTCTGAGAAATTCACGGAAGATATTTGGAAGTAAGTAGTTACTGGAGAGCAGAGACACAAGCTTTGCTCCTAGCAATTGCTCCTCATTTGTATCCTTCTTGTTCAATAGGCACTCAGAGCTCCACAGGGTTTGGAAAGAAACTTGTATGTGGTTTAGTCGGCACTTCAAGCTCAGTAAAACCAACTTATGGTGGTTTGGGCTCAGCACCATTGACACCTAATTTGTAGGCACAAACCCTGGTTGCAAACTTCAAGTTAAAAATATGTTAATTTAAATCTTTCTCTGGTTATTTGCATTTTTTTTTAGCCAGACCTTGAGGCTTAGGATGTAAAATTCAGATGTGCTTTCAAGTGGAAGAATTGTAGTCACAGATGAATTTTAAGCAGTTTATTTTGGATTAAAGAACTAGGAAGAACCAGTTCCGGGTGGACAGCTTAAATATGTGGCTGAATTTCTTCAGATTGTTCTTGTATGAATTTATTTTTATTAGTTAAAAGTCATAACAGTTACAAGCATATACTCATTGTTTTAATCCAACAGGAAGATAGAAATAAATTAATTTATTTCTATAATTAATTAAATAGTTTAATTAAGTATTTAAGTTCTAGAGTTGAAAATTGCCTTTTCCATTCAGAATCTTCAATATTGTTGATGAATAATTTCATCATATACTTTATGGTACAAATTTTCAGTAAAATATAATAAGCCAGATGAATAAATTTTATCACAGACATAATTTTAGGAAAAGCAACTTTTGAATATTTAACTTAAAATATTTTTTGATTGTTTTTAGAGTACATTATCCTAACTTCTACTTTACTTAAGAGTACTAATATTTGTTGATCTTTTTAAGGGGCACATGAGAAGTTGATTAAGATTTATGAAAAAACTGGACATGAATCTAATTCCTTTGTGTATTTGTTACTTTTACTCTTTGTTTGTTCCTGTGTTTATTTATTTATTCTGATAAAATACCCAGACAGAAGCAACTTAATGGAGAAAGGGTCTCATTTACCTGAACCAATATTACAACATCATCATTAACCCAATTCCTCAGTTACGTGTCTGTGCTCAGGTTTCACCTGCTGTCCTACTGTCAGTAGGAGCATGCTCTCCAGAATTTCACATCACATGTACTGTTCATTGACCCCTCTGGCTCGTTCCTACTGACTGATATCAGGCTTTCCTTGCTCCTGACCTTGGAAGTTTGAGGAATTACAACCTGGTTTTATGTAGAATAAAATTATGTAGAATACCTTTCAATTGCTAATTATTTGACTTTCTATTTTCCTAAACTGATGTTAAGTGCAAAGGAAAGGTGTTTTGATTAAGTCCTGTCTTTCATATACTATAAACATGTTTTTATAACCTCTCACAAATCAATTTTTTCATAAGGAAGTCACTTTGTCAGGTCACAGCTAATAAGCAGCTTTTTGCCTGGCCAGACACTTTGTGGTTCATTTGCTTTACAGCTGGTAAAACTATTGATTGCTTCTTTCCCTTGGCATAGCACCTTTTGGTTTTATGAGAGTCAGTTCTCAAAGAAGAGGCTGCCAGGTAAATTCTCCAAGTCTTGTGTTCAAAGCTGGTGTATCTTCAGATGTAGGATTTTACCTTCCATTTCTGGAGGCAACTGAGGGCAGTATCAACAGCTTATACTGTTTGAGGTGTCTCTAGGCCTCCCATGATCAGCAACATGAAAGAAGTTTTCCATGAATGACATCAGGTTTCTTTTATTAACGAGTCTATGGCTCTTGGAAGATGTATTAGCCCCATGTAAACTCCATTATAATATGTGTGGATGTATTTCTACACACTCATATTTATATGTATATTTTTAAGTGGCTTTACAAAATAATGTCTCCCCATGGCTTTGTCAAACATCTTCTGTGTTATTTAACTTTTTCCTTCCTATGTTTCTGTATTACCTTCTGTATACTCTCTTTGATAAATGTAACTACCCTTGTTTTGATCTACATTGATACAATAATAGCTTATTTATCTTGGGGAAAACAATGATTGTTTAATTGTATTTAAGGCCTGCTCAATAAAGGGGGATTCATTCTTCATATTATAAACTTAGTTAGCAGTCAGTGGCTGAAGAAGACAAAGATCCTGGAGGTGAAACTACTACTGCAATTCTCCCTAATCTAATATAATTTCTAACTGTATTATAATACCCACCAATAGTGTGGTTCTGATCCTTCATCATAGAAGTTTCTGTTTTTCTATATTTTGTAGACTATTACAGAGATACAATATTGTTTAAAATGCAGAGAATAAATAGTGACATGTTCAACCTTAGCTGATACATCTTCAAAGCAACCCAAATGTTGAAGGCTCAGAGAAAATCATGGAGTAGGGACCTGGAAGATTTTAAGAGCCAGAGGACCAGGACACCTGTTGAGAGATAATGTCTCTAGACATGACTGGGTAGCAGTATTCATGAAAACTCAGCAATATGACATCCAAACAAAACATGCATTTATGACCACACTTACTGACATGCCAACATAGATACTGAGGGAGATGAAACAAGAAAAAGGAAGGGTACTATGATGTAAACACTATATTATTCCCTCAAATAATTTAACATTTAAAAAGGAATTATAATTTTGGTGTTTTTATTTTTAGTATTTTTACATATTTTATTTATTTCTTTGAGAGTTTCACTTTTCATACAAAGTATTTTTTGTCATATTCAGATACCCCAACTATTCCCAGACCTACCACTCTTCCCTAAATAGATATGTATTACAAAGAATGTACTGGCAATGTAGACTATAGATTTAAATAACTCTTTACAATTTAGAAAATTAATTTTTTTCAACTATGATCAGCATCACATATAGAAGGAGGTCACAGATAAGTAATAGGATTAAAATTAATAGAGCTAAAGTCAAGTGTAACAAAAAGAAATTTGATAAAAAAATTCCTTTTAGAAGAATTCCTTGAATGATAAATGGAAGCTGGTTGGTGATATGCTTCCTAGGATATTCCCTTGCATGTCACTATTCTAGTGTATGTTTTCCAAGTTGTCGCCTAGGCGGTAGTTTCTGAATTCCTGTCACTTCAAAATGCCTGTTACACATCAAAAATTCATTGTATTGCCCACTCTTTCTCTTATGCCTAGATCCAATTCTCCTCTTATCCCTCGTAGTTGTGTGCCAACTTACTTCTAAGCTTATTAAGATTCAGAAAAATTTAAAGAAAAGTTATTTAATATTAGAAAGTAAACAATTCAGAAGACTAGGGAAGTCCCTGAAACCAATCTGGTGCACAAGTTCCTCCATTTTAAGACTATGAGGATAAGGACTACTGAAGAGATGCAGACCAGCTGAGCAGCCTGGGAGACACTCTGATCTGTTGAGCTGCCTACAAGTCTTGCTGTGAGCTCCAACACTCAGTTTTTCTTGAGCCATCACTTATGCTAAGTGATGTAGCTGCCTTTGAATGGTCCTTGCTTCTATATATAAGTCATTATCCATATTCCATTCAGTACCATAATTATTACTTGGACTTTATTAATATTTATTATTTTAGCATGTCATTGCTTCCCTATTTGGAGTTACTAGATGTTAGTACTATGTCTCTCCAGAAAAATATCACAAAATACTCTTTTTCTCTGTATTCTTTCTTTTTCTTACTTATACTATTTATAACCTTGTTAAAATGAGTTTTCATTCCAAGCTATCCTGATTATACCAAAAAATATCTTTTTTTAATATATCAGGCTATATTCCATAAAGTTATTTGAAAATATTCATTCATTTTTTATATCCAAAATGTCAACACTGATCTTATTTTTTGCAAATCATCTACTTCAGTTTTTTGTTTATATCGAACCCATACCCATACTCCTAATTCTATTTCCTTATTCATATTTATAGATCATAACAAAGTAGTGTCAATTATTCTCTGTGTGTAATAATTATTTATAAACATTATTATTTTGTGTCAATATTATTGGCTCATTCCCATGTAACAGAAGATTTAACAACTTTCTGAATCTTGCCACATTTCTACATATTTTATAGGTTTAATGCCACAAACAACCTAACTTCCCGCTTCTGCCTGACAAACAAATGAATTCTAGGCTGAAATAATGATCTTTAAGATAACATTATTGTGTTTCCTTCTTTGAACAGTATCTCTCTGTCCCCCCTTTTTGTCTAGACTTTAATCACCCTGAAAGGTCAGTTTAAATTATATTGTTTAACTATCTTGTCTCTTCATTATATTTTTTTGGCACAGAACATGCTGGGGTCAGTGGACTCTGAAGAAAGAGAAACTTTCTAAATCATTCGGTGTTGTTCTTCTAATGAGGCACAGTTCCTGACTTTACATTTTCCTATTCTCCTCAATATATAGAACAGTGATGGACATGTGGTAGATTGCACAATAAATACTTCATGTTGATTGATTATGAAGTTCCCATTTCTCTTTAGGGACAGCCATTGAGGCTTGGCTGCCTTCCCTCTTGCATTTGTCAGCCAGCATTAAACCTTAATTAGACTACATTCCAATTTTCCAATATAAGATATTGTGGGGGGAAAAGAACTTTCCAAAGTGTTTTCTCAAATTGTAACTGAATTCATCTGGCTACTTTTCAAATTTGAGAGATATTTTATTTTCTTTTGGAAGCTACCCAGACTAAGTAAAATTTAAATTTCTTTTGAAACTATAAACATGTAGCAATTATGTTTTTGTTGAGAATGCAGAAAACTCATAGCAACAAAAGATTGAATAAAGAGTTAGATTTTTTTCTACCCTAAAATGGGGAAACAACTATTCAGAAAATTTATATTTATTTTTCTACTGTGGAAAATTTGCAGAATTATTTTTAAGGTCATATTAGAAACACTTCCAAGTCACTGCACTGAAGGACTCCCCATAGGGTTGGAGTGGTTTCCAAATCAATCTCATCCCAAGGACATCTTGCTTAAAAGCTTTGGGAACAAACTCAAAACCTATGCTTTCCAACAAGGATGAAACCTAACAAATGAGAGAAAAAAGTAGTTCCAGGAAGTTGTTTCCTGACAACAAAAGCAACTTGGGATATAGAGTTAATGGATATTATTATTTTCATCATCAAAGTTTATTTCAGGAGAACCTTTCAAAGGAAGCATAATTTCCTTAGAAAGTGCTGGAAGGTGTTGGAGAGTGCACACAGAGGCTGAGAGCCACAAATTAATTCCCTAAGCAGAAGAGAGGCATCCAACCCAGCCAGCTTTGTAGGCATGGGGCTCTCATTCATTAACTGTGAAATATAACTACTTTAGTGAAGCTGAAAAATGAACTTCTACTTATGTCACCAACGGGTGATATAAATTATTAAAGCCAAAGGGAAGGAAGACATTCTACTTCTTTTAACCATCCTACAACAGGAATTCCCTTGAGCCAACTCAGATTTGTTACAACTTCCCATTGACATCAGTCTTTCTGAAGAACACTTTGCTAAACCTTGTAATAAATCTCCATCTGCATCACTGCCTGTAACTTTACAAAGACCAGTATTGCAGTTACTTAGTTAACCATGCTTTCTGTCTTTACAAAAGATAAGTACAAGAGAGTTCAAAGTAGTGTGAGTGTGTGTACAAACACACACAATAGTTTGTATCAAATTCAGCTCTTTTGGTCTCATTATTTCCAATTTTCATGTTATACTTATCTCTATTTCTTCAAAGACCCTTTGTCTTTCTCTTTGGGAAATTGCTAAATTCAATGACAGTTGTAGGCTTGGATTTGGTTGACCTTCTGAAAGTTGATCTGAAGCCTGCTACGTAGTGTATGGAGTTTGTTTGTACAAGGGAAAGACTGACAATGGTTTACTGCCTCTGGGAAGCTTCCACACTTATCAGTGTTAAAATCCAAGCATATCAGTTTGTCTTTTTTTTCTTTTTTCAGAAACAAAACGTTTTCAAGGTTTTCTTTTTCAAATTAAGCAGCTGCAGTTTTCCTTGTTGAACATATAGATTTTAAGAGGATTTTCAACTATTCACTCAGTTATATTTTACTTTCTCTTTTTAGAAAATGCAAGTCATAGAGTGGTTTAGCACATTTTTAAGTGTCGATTTTTCCAAATTCATTGTGTGAGTAAAAATTTCAGATTCCAAAGAAATTGTATCAAATTGACAACTAAACAGGGTAGTCGAGTCATTTCAAATATAAATAATAATTTATAATATTTATTATCCATAAAATGCTTTCACATTGGTTATATTGATTGATCTCATTCAACTGTTTCAAACAAATTAAATTTATTACTTACACTGAACCATGTGAAGTCCGATTCTCAGAGAAGTAGCCTGCCCAGCTAGGGAACTCTAATATTCTCTGCTTATTCAGGAAAATATTTTCTTTCCTTAATTTTTTTCTACTTAAAAATTAATGTCTTTTCTATTTGGTATGAATGCATGTGATGTGTTAGTGGGCTTGTTCATACATATGTGTAGTTATGGGCATATGTCTGCAGCATGTCTGGTGGAGGTCAGAAAACAATCTTGGGTGCCGGTGCCTTCCCTTCCAAATTATTTGAGAGAGGGCCCTTTTGCAATTGGAGAAGCCATGTGAGCTAACCTGTGAGCTGCCAGGAGAGTACTCCTGTACAGATGGGGTTGGATCAAAGCTATATTATTGCATCTAGCTCAGTAGTTCTCAACCTTCCTAATGCTGTGGCCTTTTAATATAGTACCTACTGTTGTGGTGATCCCCAACCATTAAATTATTTTTTGCTATTTCATAGCTGTAATTTGCTACTGTTATGAATCGATGTAAAATTTTTTGGAGATAGAAATTTGCAAAGGAGTTTCAAGTTCGGGTTGGAAACCACTGATCTAGCTAAAAATATTTTTTGTTTAGATTTATTTTATTTTATATGTATTTATTTTGACTGAGTGTTCATATGTACATCATGTATATTCTTGATTTTTTACCTTGATTTTTACCTAACCTATGAATTCCGTGTAATATCAAAAAAAATATAGCGAAATATAGTTTAGTAATTAAAAAATTAATTTTAAATAGTGAATAAAAATTAAAGATCCTGGACTACTCAAAATATATAAAAAGTAATTGTTTTGTGCTGCCTGTCATAAGATGTCAGAAATAGGTTCTTTATCCCCTGAACCATGAATTAGAGAATTGTGGGCTACCCCATGATAGCTAGCAACAGAACTTGCATCCATTGTAAGAGCCACCAATGCTTTTAACTGCAAAACTATCTATCCAGATTCTTCATCTGACTTTTAATTCAGGTTCTGGGACTCTGAACCTTGGCTGTCTTGCTCTTATAGCAAGAGCGTTTATATACCAAACCACCTCAATTGCTATTTCTCTGCTTATTGAATAGAAACCATAGTGTCCACTATCTGAGACAGGGGACATTCATTTATCAAGGATCAGATAATTTTCTGCAAAAATTCTCTCTTGCAAATAAAGAAAATGCTACTAGAACTTACAACTGAACACGTGGTAAAATAATAAAATAGCTTTTTAAGTGAAAAGCAACTATATATTTATCTAGTGGTATCAAACCTCAGATATACAATTGTAAGTAATTTAAAAAATAAAAATATTGAGAATTAAATTTGGTGAAATATTTATGTATTACATTTATAATGTGATTTAAAGAAATTATTATTAATAGAAATGATAGACCTTAGTGAAAGAAAAATGACATGTTCTTACACCAAAAATTCAATGTATTTAAGACCTTGATTTTACCCATCCTGTGAATTCAATGTAATCTCAATTACAAATAATCTAACAAAATATTTTTTAGCAATTCAAAAACTAATTTCAAATTGTATGTAAAAATTAAAGAACCTTGACTATTCAAAATATGTGCAAAGTAATTGTATTGTACTGCCTGTCATAAAGACTTACATCAAATTTGCAATAAAACTGTTTTGTGTTTAAATAAATATAGATCTGCTGACCTATGAAGCAGAAAGACTAGTCCAGAAATGAAGAGATTGACATTTGAAACAAGATGTGAAATTAATTCAGTGGGGAAAGGTGAATAATGTCAATGATGATGCTGAGTAATTTGGATGGCCACATTCAACAAAAATGCATCTCAAGCTGTTTTATTATAGTACATAGAAAATGAATTCAACATGTTCATATAGCCAAATGTAAGAATTAAAAATAGGAATTGAGAGATGACTCAGTGTTTAAGAACATATACAGAGGTTGCAGAGATTTTGGGATTGATTCTGAGCATTTACAGTGTATAACTCACAACTGTTTACAACTCTAGCTACAGGGAATCCAACACTATCTTCTGGTCTCTTCGGGCACCTGTACTCACATGTACACATCCACACAGAGTCACATAATTTAAAATAAAGTAAAAACAAAAACAAATGAAAGTAGGATTGGAAATTGATGGGAAGGGTTAAGAAACAATGAGGAATGAGTGTGACTGTGACTCTTTATGCCCTTGTGATCGTTGGGTGATATAAGTTCGTGGAGACTGGGAGTTTGGAAGCAGAGTGACTATGTATGGTGAATGATGACAACAGGACCAGCTGTAGGGGAGCAGAACAACTTTCAGTGATTCTAGGCTTATATAATTTGAAGATCTGCGGGTAGGAACATCCAGCATGGGCAAAGATCATTGGCTGATGGCTTAGGGTATTGAAGTGTTTCATTAGCATGAGGAAGCATTTCATGAATAGCTGAATGGGTTCTTATTAGGAAGAAGGAAGAAGGAAGAAGGAAGAAGGAAGAAGGAAGAAGGAAGAAGGAAGAAGGAAGAAGAAAGAAGAAAGGAGAAAGGTGATCCAGTAATCTAACTAAGGCCATGTGACATTCTTCAGACAGAATGTGGGGGTTTTAAATTCTCCAATAAAGGGAGTCCTCCATATTTTCCAGATCCCCAGAAGGCTATCCAGTCAATGGTAGACTTTGCTCTTAATTAGCAGAGCTTTCCCACATGTGACCAGAATGTATTATATACAAACATAAAATCATCAAATAAGAAACTTATTTTAAAAATGTTTTTTAAAAATACATATTTTGTTCCCATTTTGTAAAGATAAATATCTAAAGTTATGGATAAAAGTACATTACATAGAAACTGAGTAAACACAATACTGATAACACCCATTTTTACTTCTACTCCTTGATGATTCACATTAGGATAAGAAAGTGACATTAGCTATGCTTGTGGCCATAAGCAAGGATCAGGGCCTTTCACTTCAAGTGGATAGGATGATTGTCATTTTACGTTCCTTCCTGCACTTGAGATACTTGTGAATTTCTGAGTTCTTGCCTTCTACTTCTTGTAAAAAAAAAGCCATTAAAATTACAAGTAAAATAGTATGAATGAGAAAGTTTGTGGGGTTGACATGGCATAGTGTTAGTAACAGTAAACCTCATAGTACTCCACAGTTTCTACTTCTTTTTTTATAAATGCTATCAAGACACTCTGAAGTCATAAGGATAGAAAACATGTCACTTTAAGAATTGGGAAATTCTATCATAGACTATTGGAAACATACTAAAGACAAATTACATATTTGACAAAAAAGGGAAGGAATTTAATTCTTTGGACCCAGAAGGCTTTCTTTTATCCAGTTTTGCCTTTTTCCAGATAAGAAAAATCAACAAAAGCTAAATTAATATTGCTTAACAGGTCTCACTAATTCATTTTAACTAAGGTGATGTCAAACTGGAATGTAGAATGTAAGTGTGTGTGTGTGTGTGTGTGTGTGTGTGTGATTAGAATTTATTTGTAACTTAGCTTATTCTCAGTGAATACTTGAAGAATTACCAATAAAGGCTTCAACAGGGCTTATTTATGTTTCTCCTTCCAAGGCCATGGATTTGGTAGTAAAGATGCTATTGTTTAGAGTTATTAGATACATACATAATGACTAATGTCCTGTGGAAGAACCTAACTTGTTTTCATGTATGACAGTGTCTCTATAGGTGGCAGTGTAATTACAAATGTCTTATCTTGGCTCTGACAATGACTATCTTTGTACCCTTAGGAAGCTCCATAATTTTTCACTTGAACAATGGAGGTATATTATCCATGCCATGAAGACACATTAAATTCACAATTAACCTAATTTATAGTGTGTTTGAAATACTTGTTATATGCCACACAGGAGACTGTATGCCAGAGATAGAATGGTAAGCAGATATGCAAAAAGTGACACCCCTCTTTGTCATACTTTGTTAAAATCTATTAAAATGTAAGGAACTAAAGCTTTAGCAAAGAAAACTTGGAGTGATGTTCCACTAATCTGGGAAGATGGAAATATCTTAGAGAAGATTGTCTTTAAACTGGGACTAAAGGTTGAAGAAAGAGTTAAAAAGAAAAAGTTTCAGAGTGTCCATATTAAAGGAAGAGCACAGCGAAAGAACATGAAAATATGAGACAGGGTGTTTCTAAATCAGGTGTTAATGCTTAGCCTGACAAGGAACACACAGAAGTCATATTATAATCACCTTTCATAAAGAGAAATGAATTCCAGCCACAGACATTTAATCCATATAACTGTAATATGGCAATATATATTGAACATGACATCAAACTTTTATATGCCTGAAAGCAAATCCATCTTTGCTATTTTACATACATCTTTGTTGCAATGTATAGTTTGGCTGCAAACATTTTAAGCTACTGTTATCTTTACATTCATGCATTCTCTTTATGTTTGGCTTCTATTCCAGATAACACTGCATGATTAGTCAAGTTCTCTGGGGCTTATGATCATAATGATAGAGATGTCTATCTTTTCTTTTTGCATCATTAGCTGCTTCTCTGGAACTGTGAACAAAGCAATGTGTAACTTTTCATTTATAGCTCAAATTCTTGTAATGTGTGGAAAAGGCTAGTCTTGATTTAACTAGCACTATTGAAGTAACAGATTGTTTAGTGAACTATGCATGAAATACTTATTTTCTTCCGTCTTTATAACATTAATAGCTCTGCTGTGGTAACACAATGGGCCTGGGCAAATTTGTGCATTAAAGCAAAGAACCAAACTCTACCACATTTAATTCATATAACTTACTGTCATCGCTTTGAAACTTGGGCCAAAGTAATGGTACATCCTGAAAGAAGAGTCTAAATTTCATACCACGACTAGTTCCTCAATCAAGAATCAAGCCTGTGAAGCAAAGAATATATTTATATACAAACGGAAATCAGGGATAAGCTATTCTCTAAGCACAAAGGTTGTATGGGACTCTTACATGTCTGATTTCCCCTTTCACTCCACTGTCCCATTTAAGAAAGATGTTACCAGAAACTGTGATTGTATCTAGAGAAGGGGTTGCCTTACATTTTGAAATGAGGATTCTGAATGACAGCTAATAGCCCCATTAGTTCTATTACAAAACCTTAATATTTTCACTTTGAAATATCATTTTTGGAATATGTGAGAACTTTTGACATTGCATTGTTGTATTTTGCATCTACGAGAAAACTGTCTTGTAGCAAAAATACTAATCTGGGGTGAAGATGATGCAAATCATTGTCCAACTTTCTGGTAAAATAGCACAATGCATATGTGTTGTTAGATGACTCCAAGTTGTTATATATCTGAAGTTGACTTTGGCATATCATATCATTTATTAGGCAATAATTTGCTTGTATCCAGTCTTAACATTTATAAAGTCCTTCACTGTCATTATTGCTACTTGTTGCTATAGAAAACCTGGGCTCAGCAAATATTTGCTGTGATGAGTCAGGGAGTAATTATTTTGTACTTTTTTTTTTTTGGTGTTTCGAGACAGGGTTTCTCTGTGTAGTCCTGGCTGTCCTGAAACTCACTCTGTAGACCAGGCTGGCCTCGAACTCAGAAATCCACCTGCCTCTGCCTTCCAAGTGTTGGGATTAAAGGGATGCACCACCACTGCCTGGCTATTTTATATTTTTTGATCAAAGGATGAAATTGAATATATTGAGTAGCTATTTATATAACCATTTAATGTGCCACCATCAAAAATATAAATTATTCTTAATCAATGAGAAATATAAAAACAAAAGAGAAGTCAGATTTATCTCCAGCACAGCAGTTTGCTTATGTCATAGAGGAACTGAAATGAGCAAGTGATGGGAAGAAGACAAGTTATAAATGGGCTAGACATGCTTCTATTTCAAGAGTGATCAAGCATTCTCTATGTAATGGCTTGAAAGTCTTCTTCTATTTCCCATACAGAAACTTAATCAGACACTTGGAATATGAATATAATTTTATATATTGCTAGAATAAATAATTGAGAATGAAAGTGATTAGTTTTGTATACTATAAGTCTATATAAAACTAATCAACAACCAACTGACAATTATCTAGTAACCAACTACATAATATATTTAAATCATGCATAGTTTTCGAGTCAACTATATTAATGATATATATTTGAAAAAATGGTAGTGATGTCATAAATATAATTTTATCAATAATAATTTTTAAAACAATAAAATTATATCTCTTTATTATTTATAATTATGCCTTGAGTATTAATAAAATAACAGCTTAAAAATTTTTGTAGCTGTTAATGATGAACTAAGAATACAAATTATACTTAAGTGAAAATGTCATGACATCTTTGGCCCATAAAAATAATTTAAAAATAAAAAAAAAATTGGGTCAATGAAGAAAAATAAAGATGATTTTAATTAATTTATTTAATTGCTTAAATTTAAGAATATAGTTTTCAGGATGATGCAAAGACATTTTAAAAGATTTTACATGTATAGAAGCTAAAATTGAAATGACATGTTGAAATGATAGCTATAGTTTCCAACTGTTTTTAATAAGCAGAAAGAAATTTTAATCTGTATTAAATATAAATATCAGGTTCAATCTTGCCTCTAAAAACTTACTATTAAAATTCTCCAGTTATATTCTACTGAATAGCAGAGGCTTCATGGTGTTAATGTGTTAACTATTTCTATCACTATGTTGATTGCAAACAAGAACATGACAAGGCAAGAAAGCATCTTCAATTACCAAAACTCAGGAAATGATGAAATCAATTTGACATCTACTCAAGATTCTGCCTAGGAGAGTGCTCTCAACCTTCCTAATGTCATGATCCTTTAATGTAGAGTCTCATGTTGTGATGACCCCTAACCATAAAATTATTTTGTTGCTACTTCAGAACTGCAATTTTGCTACTCTTTTGAGTTGAAAAGGGTTGTTTGACCCCAACACGGGTTGTAACCTACAGGTGAGAACCACTGACCTTTAAGATCCCTTGGTTGTCAGTGATTAATAGTGTAGTGAATTCAGCTAATAATATGGTAGAATCATGGGCCACCAACAGAGAAGTTTGGCTTCCATTTTATCCTTTCTGAACAACTTTACTCTGCATGAAAGACTCTGGAAACTCTGCAATGCACTTACTTGAATAAGATGATTAACTACCATTAAATCTTTAATCAATGATACCTAGCAGGTACTAATACTAACATAGTGGACATACAACAGAGATAGTGTTTCGAGAAGTTCCTTCACAAGGTGACCAAATACAAGTGCTTTGAGAGAGAGAAAAGGTTCATATATGAGCATAAAAGATATTCTTTTCTTTTTCTGTAGGGTAGTTTCTAAACCTATTGCCAAAGGAGTAAGAATAGAAAAGCAATCTAAACTGGAAAATGGTTGGCTGGCCCTTCTGTAATCATAGTACTGGAACTAAGGTCAATCTGTTTTTTTCTCAAGTAATTTTGTGGTGTATAATATATGCAAGCCTATGCTGGGAATAAAAGTGTGTAAGGGAGAGAAGCAATCTTGTTTGCTTCAGAAAATATTTAAGAAACATTCTATAAGCTTCAGCTTGTGAGAGCTGCTTGTATTTGTAGCACATGTAATCTTTGAACAATTTCAAATCTAGAAAAATCAAAGGTTTGTCCCTACAGTTCTTAGTTTTTTCAAAAACTAATGCCAACATCTAGCCCAGCATTCCACACTGCAGTTGACTGTCCTATGTCATTAACATCCTCATGACTGACAGTTTCTCAGCCTTTGGTGGTTCTTCCCGATTTCCTTGACAACTTAGATGCATTTAAACAGTTCCTCTGTAGGGCGTTCTATACCTGGTAGGGCTGGATGTTTTTTCTCAAGTAATTTTTCTCAAGTAAACTGAGGATGTACACTATGGCCAGGGCACAGCAGAAGTGATGGGCCTTTTGTAGTGTGTCATATCAGGAGTTACGAGATGTTGCTTTGTATTATTAGAGATGTTAACAATGATCACATATTTTTAAATTTATTGTTTTGTTTTTGAGATTCTAATATAATTACAACTTTCTTCCTTTTTCTATTCGAATCCCCTTCATACACCCCTTCTTTTGGCATTTCAAATTCATGACTTCTATTTTTTTTAATAATTGTTATTGAATATATATATGTATATATACATATATATATATTTCTAATATAAGAATTTTGCTTTGTATGTGTAATGTTACTGGTATGTATATTTTCAGGGCTAACCATTTGGAATTGGATAACTAGTTGGTGTGCTCTTCACTGGGAAGACTATTTCTCCTGCTCTCAGCATTTCTGATTTGCCTTTATTTTATTGTTCTTTGTGTAGGTTGCCACAGTCTTATATGATCACTTTTTAACAAAATAAACTACATATATTCTCCAAAGAAAATTTATTGTTTATATTTATTTTTCATTGGCAACAATCTTGAGATAAAATCTTTTTATTTTTAAAAAGTTATTTATACAGTTTTTTTTTAAAAAAAGAATATATATGTAGAATGAAATATGACTATACCTAACATTTTCACCGTCTACCTCTTTCATTCCAAATGCAATTCCATCCCAAAAATTTTGTTTGTTTTGATAACTTCCTATGTCCAGTTAGTGATGTGCTTATGTGCATAGGTGTGGGGATATCACCTGGAGCATGGGCTACCTACCAGTAGTCATGTCCTTGACATTTTTCTAAAATTTTATGTTTTATGTTTTATATAGCCAAGTATAGCTATATATGTTATGCCGACCTTCTCAGTAAGATGTGGGATAGGAAGCTTGTCTACCCCACATATGCCAGGATTTGCTGGGTTGACCTTCTGTAGACCTTGCACGGGTAAACACAGTTTCTATGCTTTCATTATTGCAATAGCCATATCCTGTCCACAGACAGCATGGCATAGCACTCCTACCATCCTTTGGCTCCTACATTCTTTCAGTTCTGAGCCCCACTAGAGACAGGATTGGTATAGATTTCTTATTGATTGCTGAGTACATAGGCTCTTATTTTCAGCACATTAACCATTTGTGACTCTATGTTCATTAGTTTTGATAACTTGAGTCATCTGAGAAGAGAAGTTCATTTGAGAAAATGTTCCCACCAGCTTGTCTTATATATAAGTCTTGGGGCATTTTCTTGACTAGTGATTAATGTAAAAGGGCCCAGCCCACAGGGCAGATGACCCTAGGTTGTAAAAGAAAGAAAACTGCACAAGCCAGGAGGAACAATTCAGTAAGAAGCTGCATTTCTCCATGATCTCTACTTCAGTTCCTGTACCCAGGTTCCTGCCTTGAAATTCTGTATTGACCTCTCTCCATGATGGATTACAACTATTGTCTGAAATAAGCCCATTCACCTCTCAGTTGCTTTCAAACTCATTCTTGTCTGACAGCAATAGAAAGTAAACTTTTCCATTGCTGCCTGGATTAAAACTTGCTATGTAGACAAAGTTGATATTGAACTCTTAGTCTTCCTGTCTACTGCCTATGTGCATGAACTATCACACCATGCTCCAGGGGAGTTCTTTGAAATTCCAAGGCATCTTGTTTAAACATTACTCACTATCTTTTAATATTTATTTGTAATTTCAGTTACCCACATTTCATATAGTTTATTGACATCATAAATTACTTTTTTGTTGCTTATGGATTATCTCCCACCAAGAGTGTTTGTTTGAGACTTACATTTACTTTTTTAATACCCCACCCCAAGTCCTGACAGAGTACCTTGTAACTAGCAGGTACTCCATAAATATTTTTGAGTTAAAAAAATGAGATTCTGTTTTGGAAAAATAAATGAGAACTAAGTGTCATAAGTTTTAGTCATCAGCATCCTCATATATTTTAGGAAAATATTATGAAATAAGTATTATTTCTAATAAGAAAGCAACTACAGATATGGCCTTCTTTAGAGCAGGAAGTTGAAGCAATCACTTCTTAAAAAAATATTTATAATCCAGCCATTTCCCCCTCTTCTGGTCCCTCCTCCACAGCTCTTCATCCCACTCCTCCTCCCTTGTCTCTGAGAGGATGCTCTCCCACTACTTGGCCTACAGCTCCCTAGGACCTCCAGTCTCTCAAGGATTAGGTGCATCTTCTCCCACTGAGGCCAGATAGGCAGACCCCTGCTGCATATGTGTCAGGGGCCTCGGACCAGCCTGTGTATGCTGTCTGGTTGGTGGTTCAGTGTCTGGGAGGTCCCAGGGGTCTGGGTTAATGGAGACTGCTGGTCTTCCTATGGAGTCACCTTTCTCTTCTGTTTCTTCAATCTTTCCCCTAATTCAATCATAGGGGTCCCCGACTTCAGTCCTATAGTTGGGTGTAAGTGTCTGTCTCATTCAGCTGCTGGTTGGGTTTCTCAGAGGACAGCCACACTAGGCTCCTGTCTATAAGCATACTATAGCTTCAGTAATAGTGTCAGGCCTTGGTGTCTTCCCCATGAGGTGGAGCCCCAGGTGAGTCGGTCACTGGATCACCATTCCTCCAATCTCTTCTCCATTTTCATCCCTGCGGTTCTTTTAGAGAGGAACAGTTCTGGGTCAGAAATTTTGACTGTAGGTTGGTAAAACAATGACTTTTAATATGGGACTTGAGCCATGAAACAAACTTAGTCCCATGATTAGCAGGATAAAAGGTGTAGAAGATAGTATCAAAGATTCTTTACAAAGCTGAAGATTTATTATGCAGAAGTAATAAACCTGTCTGCCTGGTTATTTTGTCTCTCCCTTCCTCCAGAGATAAAATAATGTTAAACCTAATCATATCCAGACAGCACAGCTTTCCAGCTGAGGAGGACAATTGATTGTTTTCCTCTGTTGACAGATTGTACAGCACCTTCTGATTCTATGAGAGTGTCTTCAAGAAGGAATACTTTTCAAAGAGTTGTTTTCATTGGGGCATCTTATAATTAGGGACCAGAGCTATCTTTACTAAACTTAGTTCTCATTAATCACACTTTGGTAAAATAGTTAATCACATTTGTTCCAATGGAATAAAATAAATTCTATGTGTTAACATTCTTATTTTTAGTGATTTTTGTTTAAAAAAAGAATCTATAAAATTATTATGAAAATTATTACATAATACCTAGAGTTCAACTCACTTTCTAGTTACCAACTGTTTCAACTAAATCATAGTATTTTGGATTAAATCACTATTTAAAAGTGTATTTTTTAACTCTTTTAAGCATATTTCTGTGATATGTGTGTTGGAGGGTGAAAAAGGTACTTGTCAGCACCTGTTTGCGGAGGTCAGAAAACAACTTGTACGAGTTAGTTCTTTCTTTCCTCTATGTGGGACCCATGAACTGAACTGAAGTCCTCAGGTTTGGCAGCAGGTGCCTTTACCCATAGAATTAAATCACCAGTACATAAAATAACTCTTCTTCTTGAACATGATAGTTAAATAGTCTTCTGCCCCTTCTCTAAATTAAGAAGTTCTAAGTAGTCTTCATGGGTGGCTTTTATGTTTTGCTTTGACAGTTATCTTTTTCTTTCTTTCATAGTGTTCTCATTCTTTATTCTTCCATGAAAATGTTACTATTATTACAGCACATGAAAATAAGCATGACATTAATTATAGTCTAAAACGTGATCATAGCATAGGAAAGGAAAAACATTCAGTATCTGGAAGACACTATTTCCATATAAAGTAAGCTTACTTAAATGTTACAATGGTATTTTTTTTATAGGATAAAAATTCTACCATGATGGCTGCCATTTAGTTTATTTATCTGATTTCTGGCATATTAATGCCAATGAGAAATATGATGAAGTTTAAAAGGGAAAGAAGTTCATTATTATTAAAATACAATAATTAATTATTTTCATCACATATTGACAAATTATGCTAGAAATTATAGTGGTGAATTAATAATAAAAACTTTGATTTTCATGAACTGTGATTTTACCTGCAGTAGATAAGGGACATATATAGTATATGCTCACAACAATAGCACCCATTGACGTAGTTTCCCCAACATCTTCTAATGATATAAATAAGAAACACCACTGTGGTAAATTTCCCAAATTTTAGGGAGGCAATTCAGTGATTTGGAGTAGTTTTTGTTGTGTATGTGTGTGTTTTCATGTGTTTTGTGCACAGCCATGTGTTGGTGCACATATACATGTGTATGCATGTGTGCGGAGGCCAGAAGTTGATGCGTGGTCTTTTCTTCAACAACTCTCCACTTTATTTATAGGGGCAGGGCCTCTTGCTGAACTTACAGCTAGTCAAGCTAGCCAACTTGTCCAGGAGCTTTAGTCTCCAGCTTCATGTGATCTGGAATTATACATAGGTTACCAAGCCACTTTAGCTTTTATGTTGGATTATTATGTCTAAGGAGTCAAACTCTAGTCCTAGTGGCTGCTTAGAAAGTACTTCACTCACTAAGGCATATTTTCATCACTACAAATAATTTTAAAATTGAATTCTTTTATTTTCATTTTATCTGAAATTATATATAAATTGCACTTGAATTTTCTGAAAGTTTTATATTTTGTTTAACTTATCTTGTAATGATTTTACAAAACAATCACTTCACACTTTTTACTTTGAGAAACTATTACGTTAAGAATAGGTATCACTTATATTTTCAAATGTACACAGGTTTTTACCACAACTCAAATATTATCACTCTTCAATATAATATTCTATTATATATTGTTTAGAAACTATTGTTAATTGTGAGTCTGCCAGTCAAAATCCTTTATTTGAATTAATTCTTTTCAAAAATAAATTTAGATTTACTTTATTTTATATGTATGAGTGTTGACCTGCATGTATGTATATGTACCATGCATGTGCCCTGTATTTGTGGGGGCCAGAATAGGACAACAGATCTCTTGAAACTAAAGTCACTTATGATTGTAAGCCAGTATCACAATCATATCTCATCACATCACAATTTGGGTGCTGGGAATCAAGCTAGGGTCCTTTGTGATCATATAAAATGTTTTATGTAGCTGTCTCTCCAACCACTGTTTAGATGAATTCTTACAAGGAGTCTTCTCTAAATACTGAGTCAGTACTTAGCAATATCTGCTGTACTTAGAAAACATTGTGTTTAGACTTTTCTTATAGCCAGATCCCATTCGAAACGTTGAGTGTAAAAATATGATTTCAAGGCTCTGAGCATCATGTGTACCACAGAGCTCCATTGTCCAGCCACCTCTTAGTCTGCCAATAACAGACCAGAAACATACAGGTTATATCTTCTCCTCTTGCCTCCAATCCCCTATTTGCCATGTCTCTAGAGGCACATTCAGCTGCTGAGAGAATTGAACTGTTCTCTGAGTTCCCTTGTCCAGCCTACAGCTGCACACCAGAGGTCTGCTGCAGTAGGAACATCCAGGTTAGGCAGCCCTTCATAATACCTGCTACATCAGGAACAACAAGGGACAACCAGATGGTTAAAGGGCAGGTTAAGAATACAATCAACAAAAGCCAAGGCAACACAGTACCTACAGAGCACAGCTATTCTACAACAGTAGCCCTGGATATCCCACAGCTAAAGCACATGAAATGACCTTAAACACAATCTTACAAAGATCATAGAGGCCTTTAAAGAGGAAATGCGTAAGTCTCTTAAAGAAATAGAGGAAAATACAATTAAACATGTGAAGGAAATGAACAAAACTGTTCAAGACCTAAAATAGAAATAGAAGCATAAAGAAAACACAAACTGAGAGATGGAAAATGAAGGGATAACAGGAATCACAGCCATGAGCATCACCAACAGAATACAAGAGATAGAAGCCAGAATCTCATGCAAAGAAGATATGATAGAAAAAACTGATACATCATAAACTGTTAAATCTAAAATATTTCTGACACAAAACATCCAGAAAATCTTGGATATGAAAAGACCTATCCTAAGAATAATAGGAATAGAAGAAAATGAAGAGTCTCAGCTCCAAGTACCACAAAAACATTTTCACCAAAATTATTTAAAAAAAAAACCCAACCCAAAGAGATGCATATAAATATATAAAAAGTTTACAGAACACCAATTAGATTGAACCAGAAAAGAACATTCTCCTATCATGTAATAATCAAAACACTAAATCTGCAGACTATAACAAAAAATATTAAAAGCTCCAAGGGGAAAAGACCAAGTAACATACAAAGGCAGACCTATCAGAAATGTACCCTACTTCTCAAAAGAGCTTGTATGACTTGGACATATATTTTTTAACCTCTAAGAAATTATAGACACCAATCTAGAATACTATATTCAGCAAAACTCTCAACCAACACATATGGAGAAAACAAGGTATTCCAAGAGAAAATGAAATTTAACCAATTTATATTCACAAATACAGCACTACAGAAAATACTAGAAGGAAAATTCCATACCAAGAAGGTTGACTACACCCAAAAACAACCACAAGAAATAAATAATTCAATACCAGAAAAAATATAAGGAAGCAGACACACACCCCCACACGCACATGCACATGCACATGAACACACACACCCTTTCTATTCAATATAGCACTTGAACGTCTAGCGAGAGCATTAAGACAACTAAAGGAGATCAAAAGGATACAAATTGAAAAGGATGAAGTCAAAGTATCACCATTTGCAGATGATAGGATAGTATACATAAGTAACCCCAAAAATTCAACCAGAGAACTCCTACAGCTGTAAAAGCTCAGCAAAGTAGCTCAATAGAAAAATAACTCAAAGAAATCAGTAGCCCTCCTTCATGTACATAATAAACAAACTGAGAAGGAAATTAGGGCAACAGAAACAACACTCTTTAAAATAGCCACTAGTAAGATAAAAAACATCTTGGTGTACCTATAACCAAGCAAGTGAAAGACCTGTATGACAAGAACTTCAAGTCTCTGCAGAAAAAAAAATTGAAGAAGTTATCAGAAGATGGAAATACCTCCCATGCTCATGGATCAGAAGAATTAAATAGTGAAAATGTCCATCTTACCAAAAGCAATCTATAGATTCAATGCTATTCCCATCAAAATTACAACACAATTATTTGCAAGCCTCAACACAACAATTCTCAACATTATGTGGAAAAACAAAAACCCCACAATAGCTGAAATAATTCTGTACAATAAAAAAACTTCTGGAGGTGTTCTCTATGTTTTATTCAGAAATAGCTGAGTGGAGTTAACAGGCAACAGTCCAGATTACCTTACATGGATAGCTGGTTTTCAAAACATCAGAAATCCTTAGAATTGACATGACAAACATTTCAGTATTAATGTTCATTTTCATTAGAGACCTGTCTGCTCCGGACAGCTTCCTATGTTAAATTCTAAGAAGAAATTGAGCATCCTTGGAGTTACTCCAGTTGTGGTGAGACAGCCACTAGGCAAGAATTGCCACTTTCCTTCTACAGACAAATTACTGTCCAGAAAAGGACACACTTGCAGAATAGTCGACTGATTATATCTGCCAAGACAGAGTAATCAGCCCTTAATAATTCTGCAGCACTAAGGTCTGTCAGATGATCCTGGGCCAGAAGGCCGAAGAACAGATGCTCCAATGTTTTGAAGTAGAGCGAGTGTCCAGGTGTTCAGAGGTCTCTATAAATTGGCTAAGTGTTAGAAGCTATGCTTTGTGCTTCCCACAATTATTGTCAACTCAGTCATTCTGGATTTCTGATGGGGTTGAAAACTTATAGCTATTTACTTTGAGAGAAAAGATCTGAGTGTATGGTCATCAGCTGACATTCATCCTAAAGCCAAGGAAAAAGCCAGGTTCAGAACTAAGTGTTTTAGTTAGGATAGATGACAGAGGTGCTGGTTAGTCAACAAAAGGATGGACTGGGTATTAGGACTATCCTGTACCTCACTGGTACAAATAGGCATAATTATGCTCTAATTGTATTTTGAGAGAAAAGTTTCCTTTTAACAGGAAGGGTGATGTGTAGGAGGAGCTAAGGTGGGAGGAGTACTGAGAGGAAGAAAAGGAGTAAGAAGAGGAGAAGAAGAAGGAGAGGAGAAGCTAGGTGATGAAAGAGAGATAGAGGGGGGAGACAGGGAAGCAGATGTTCATGTATCTCCACCAGTCAAAGATAGTTGATATATCTAGGTTGGGTAGTGGGTTACACCTCTGATTGAACAATACCAAACTCATAAAGCCTATGATTAACATTTCTTAAAAAAAATGTATAAATGCAAAAAGGAAAAGGGGGCATGGGATAGGGGTTTTCTAAGGGGGGGGAATGGGGAAACGGGATGGTATCTGAAGTGTAAATGAAAGATCTAAAAAAAAAAAAAAAAACTTCTGGAGATGTCACCATTTCAGGTTTCAAGCTATACTACAGAGAAATAGTAATAAAATAGGGATAAAAATAGGCAGGCTGATCAATGGAATAGAACAGAAGTGCTAGAAGTAAATCCAGACATCTATGGACATTTCACATGTGATAAGGAAGCCAAAATCACACAATACATAAAAGAAAGGCATCTTTAAAAAAAAGGGTGCTAGTCTAACTGGATCTGTGCCTGTAGAAGAATCTAAATAGATCCATATCTATCACCCTGGACAACAATCAAGTCCAAGTGGATCAAGTACCTCAACAAAAGTGGGCACAGTAAATCTAATAAAACAGGAATTAGAGAACTGCCTTGAACTCAATTGCATAGGGGACAAATTCCTGAACAGAACATCAATAGCTCAGACACTCAAAACAAAAATTCATAAATGGAACCTCATTAAACTGAAAATTTTTGCAAGGCTAAGGACACCATCAATAGGACAGAACATCAGCCTATAGAATGGAAAGACTTCGCCAACCATACATCCAACAGAGGACTACTTATATTAAAAATATATAATGAACTCCAGAAATTAGGTATCAATATACTAATTAACCCAATTAAAAATGAGGTACAGAGCTAAACAGAGAATTCTCAATAGAGGAATCTCGAATGGCCCAGAAACACTTAAAGTAATGTTCAATGTCCTTAATCATCAGGAAAATGCAAATCAAAAGAAATCTGAGATATCACCTAAAGCTTGTCTTAATGTCTAAAATCAAAAACTCAAGTGACAGCACACGCTGGCTAGAATGTGGAGTAAGGAGGACACTCCCCCATTGCCAGTGGGATTGCAAACTGGTACAAAAAGTTTGGAAATCATTTTGGTGGTTTCTCAGAAAAATGAGAACAATACCCAGAACCAAGCTGTACTACTCATGGGTATATAGTTCAAAGATGGCCCACTATAACTATAGCAACAGTTGCTCAACTATGTTCATAGCAACTTCATTTGAAATAATCAGAAGCTGGAAATAACCTGGATGTCCCTTAGCTGAAGAATTGATGAAAATGTGTTTCAATTACACAATAGAATACTACTTAGCCATTAAAAACAAGGACATTATAAATTTTGCAGGCAAATGGATGAAACTAGAAAATATCATCCTGAGTAAGGTAATCCAGATGCAGAAAGGCGTGTATAGTATGTACTCACTTATAAGTGGATATTAGACATAAATTACAGAATAACTATGCTACAATCCATAGACCCAAGGAAACTTAAGGAGGGCCCGAGGGAGGATTAATGAATCTCACTCTGAAGGGGAAACAAAATAATCATTGGAGATGGGTGGAGAGAAGGAACTGAATGGGAGAGGCATTAATATTTTTAATTAGGATGGTGATCAGGTGTGAGGAGTGTGGGCTTGAGGGCGCTTGGAGAATGGAAATAGGTGAGAGCATCTCCGGTGACATCTGGAGGCCTGGGATTTGGGAGGTTATGTGGACTCTATAGGGGGTGGCCCTAACAGCTTTCTATAAATTATACTTTTTCACAGTAAGATTGATGCTATAAAAGAACCAGCACACAGATTCACAGGCTGGTACAAGCTTTCTTGTGAGATATTCAAGACAGATGCTTAGCTTACTATATGTGTCAGTAACACCCGATCCAGATTTCCTGTATCAGGAAACCTGAAGATGAAGCACATGTGTCCAATATTTCAAAAATACTGGTAGGGAAAATATTTCAAAGCCCCCTTTAAAATCTTTGTGTTTTATACAGTTACCAGACAAAAGTTACCAAAAGAGCATTTTGGGGGGATCTGCTTCACTTGAAATCTTTCATATATTTGCACCATTTTGAATCTCAACATGAATTTCTGTGTAATTTCACTTTAAATAAGATATTTTAGGGCTGCCAACATTAGGAGCCTGCTGCATGTCACAAGCAAGGCAGCTGCACAGCCAGAATTTACTCCTCTCAGCTTTCCAAGGCCCATCTTTTAAATTAGTTCCTTTGTGATTTTTTTTTTTAATATTGTATCTTAGTAAGGAGGGGAGAATTTACCATGGTAAATGTTCAATGCAAGTATATTTGAGAGATTTGATGAATAATCTTCTATTTCAACTTGACTAGACTTTGATTCATCTAGGAAATGCATCTAGATGTATTTGTGATGGTCTTTTCAGTAGGTTCAAGTGAGGGAAGGTATACCCTGAATGTGGCTATTAATGCCTCATGGTTTTAGAATGAATAAAAAGGAGAAAGATGTCTAAACACCAGACCTCACCATTGGCTGTCAAACTTTGCCACAGTCCCTACATCATCATCATAGAAGACATACTTACAATGTGAATCAAAATAAATTCTTAATTCCTTAGGTCCCTTCTTGTTGGATATTTTGTCATGGCAATGAGAAAAGTAAGTAACACAGTATAAAATAGATCTCATTATACTGTCACATGGATACCATTTATATATATTTTCACTAAATTTTGAAATACATGCAGTTGTATAATTTAATTTATAAGGCAATCAGTGGCAATACTATAACACTAAAAGTTTAAAGCTTAACCTTTACATTAGGGAAATGAAAAAAATATGGTTTCAGATATGTTGCAAATGAACATTTGCCTGAACATATTCATATTACACTACAATGCTCTAATACAAAAAATTTAAAATGAAGAAACAACTTGTCACAAAACCAAAATGTACCCAAGGGCTAATAAAATGATTTGAATGTGATTTTTTAGCAACTTGGGCATTGGCAGCTCATCTTCCTGCATGGTGAAATCTCTAAGGATGGAGAATCTGAGTGACAACAGTGAGGATTATCAGTGTTGAAGGCCATTTACTGACATCTGCTCTCCTTGTCCATGGTTTAAAAAGTTATTTTCTTTCTCATTCTCTGAACTGTAATGAAACAAACACTCACTTGTCAAAAAAACCCATTTATTATTTGGGAATGGAATTCTGCATAAAAGGCACTTATGAAAAATTAAATGGACATTTGTCATTCTTACCATTCATCATGAATGTTCAGGTTGAAATAGGAGCTCGTGCAGGGGGAGAAGGTACAGCCCAAACTATTAGAAAAGTTGTACAAGGAAGAAATTCCTAGCCCTCTGTAGAAATACAATGTTGCTTACATGTAGCATTGATGAGCTGTGACCATCTCATGCACATCTGAGTGTTTCGCACTAACTATACTTGGTGTGTGGTTTGGAGACATGCACACTAATGCCAGGAAAACACATGACATCACACATGGGAATGAATCAATGGAATTAGTCTGTGCAAACTATAGTCAAATATTATTACACATTTCTCTGAATCATAATGGTCTGAAATAACATGGCTAGCTACTGGTAAGTTTTAGTGGTAGTACTACAATGGGAATCTTACTTTCAGGGACTACTATGCAGTTGTCACTGAAATTTGGGAACCTGAGAATTAGTAACATCGTCCTCTTTTATTTTTTGTACTAATAATGATACTAGGCTGTAAGTCCTGCATGTAAAGATGAACCCAATTCCTTCACATTGGTATTGGCAGCTCTAAGAGCTAAGATAATAAAAAATGGCTATTGATATCTATTGTGTTTCATGAAGTATGCTTATTTAGTTAGAGCATCACTAAATTTCTGTACAAAGACTTTCAAATAGTATTTTGTAGATAAATTTGCTAAATAAAGAAGAATGGAATATGCTTATGCTCCTCCTTGTAAACAGCAGAAATAAGTACATTGATGGAAAAATGCTTGATACTAAAACCAGCATGTTATTATTCAAGGACATTCTGGCTGACTTAGCTTTCTTCTTTCTTCTAAATGATTGTATGGTGTTGGTCAACATCAAGTGTACACTGAGTCGCTTTTCTTGAGTTTTGGCTTTCTTCTTTGACTTCCATAATGGATTTTGAATGTAATATTCTAAGTTAAAGTACTGATTGTAGGCAGACAATGGGGTATATCAAATTAAGGTATGTAGAGATCCAACTGAAAGCTTTTGCATAATCCTTGCTAGGATTCCTCCTTTGCTTCAGTTAGCATTTTCCAAAGGCTGGTATCCTGGATTACTACTCATTTTGTCTTTTAGTAATCTGTTCCCAGTGAAAGCTGAAGATTCAGATAATCTAGTCATCTTCCTCCATTATCCATAAGAGTAAAAGGTTGTAATAAAGCAAGAAGGATTAAATAGGTGGGAACAGAAGGGCAGAGTAGAAGAAGTAGCTCACCAAACACTTACATCTGGCTAGGTTGTAAGCCCCAGGGGAAGACCTATGCTATCATTCTGCTAAATGGACGTACTAATAAACTGTCACCTAAGTTCCAACTAAGATGTGGTTTTAATGTAAGTATTTAAACCATTTGGTTTAAGTGTTTAAAGTATTTATCTATTTGGGAGCATTGCTTATCATCTTAATTTCTACTTAAATTATTACTAATCAGAATTTAGAAATAAGGCACAATGAGATAATGAGTTTATACCTATGTGTATCAACTTTATAATTGTCCCTCTGCTGTATTACTTAATCTTGTATTTGCTTGTTTTGGTAGCTAGAATACATATATTTTTTTTGCATCATAATATTTGGTGGCTAATAAAATTAACTAATTAGGTAGTGATATCAAATCTCTTCTGCTTAAACTCTACTTAGCAATTATTCATTGGAACATGCTTTTAATCATCCTATGACATTTTCAAATATAACTTCTTTTTTCCTAGCATTGCGCATAATCTCTCATTAGAAATGCTGTTCTTAACTCTTAATAACTGGGCAGCATTTTGTGATCACAAAATTCTTTAGACAATTATGCATGTCTAAGATCCTTGGACTCTAGATACTGTGGGGATCATCTCGAATCTTTCTGTAAAGCCCATAAAGCCACAGTGTCTGTTGTACAGTGAGTTATTTTGAAGTTATAGGATCTAGTCAGATAAGTTGATGATGTTTTTAATTTCCTAGAAAAAATAATAAGATTGCTACAGTATCCTTTTAGTTTCTTAAATAAAGGCAGTCATGAGCCAAATAGTATCTAATCATAATAATATTGTAAAATTTTGAATTTTAGAACTATTTTTAAATTGTTATATAAATTTCAATGGTCTTTTGTAAACTATTAGTCGAATTATAATTAACAATTCAAAAGTGTTTCCTAAAGTCAATGCTGTCAATCAATTTGCCTTGTAGAAATTCTTTCACTAAATCTGTTTGTAGGAAGATATTTTTAAATTTAAATGTATTGGCAAGTTAGTTATTTCATGGTTTTGCCTATGTATAAATTGGGATAGTATACTTATTTTAGAACTTAGTGAAGCTGAGATTTAAATACTTCAAATAACAAACATAGTTTCTTTTTACATTTTAAATTGAAATTTATGAAGTGAAAGATCCCATACATTAAGTGAAACATCTTTTTTATAATTCTTTTTTATCCACTCCAGCTTTCTATATATTTTATTTATTATTCCACACTTAATAATAAATTATGAGAATTACAATAGAAGTGAACGGAAGTCGATCAACACCTGTTTGTGTCTAGTCTAACACACTATTTCCATTCTAATGTCAATCGGCAGGATCTTATGTCGTGGAACTGAGGGCAGGCAAGTGTCCTTTATTACCGTTAGACTTTGGCTTCTGAGCAGAAGGGGACTGATGCTGGTTGAAATGGTGACCAGGCTGCGTATTCACTGAATAGACTGGCACCTTTTATTGGTTTTCTGCAGTATGCTAGTCTTGTAGTATTATACTGTCCACTGATGTAGGTTAAATCTTAAAGCTTTAGTCATTCTATATAACTCTTACACGTGAAATTATGGTTCAGTATAAATCTCTTGTCCTCCTGGTTCAATCTGATCCTTGATTTAAGGTTGAAGGAGAGACTGGTGATGCTTGAGTTGCTGTTGAAGCACAGAGAAGTCCTTAAGCAAACACCTTACCAGCTCCAGCAGGAACTAGACCATGTTAACCTTGAATAATAGTCGTGCACAACACATTGACATGTCTATATGTGGAGTTGAGTAGTATTTAACCTAAGTGTTAAGACAACAAATAAGACAGATTCAATACAGGAAAAAGATGCCTGTCATAATCAGTCTTTCAGAAATGTTATAGCTAGTAAAGCTATTGTGAACTTCCAACTGTATTCTCTAGATATATAGCTAGATATATAGCTTCCAAGATTAGTGATTTAAGTTAACCAGGACCATTTGAAACTTGAGCAATTAGGTAGATTTTTTTCCTCAGTACCACCATGAGAGACACACTGATTCCAAAGCAGGTGTGATTTTGCTTGTACAGACTGTCTGAGATCTGAGTTGATGCTGGGGCCTTAGCAAATGCATCAGATGGGGCAAAGAGTTTCTCAGGAAACAATCTCCCTACTTATCATTGGCACAGCTATCTTGAACTCTGTTCTCTGTAACTTCATATAATCATAGGGGCTTAGGTTATGTAAACAACCAGGTTTTTCGGCTTAAAATGATCTTTTAGAACTAAATCTAGTAATTGAGTCTAAGGATGAAGCTAGAGGAATAGAAATCACATGTTTTCAATAAGCAACAGCCTAAGTGACCAGAGTTTGTAAGATGTTTGTTTTCTTATACTGGTCCCATCTAATCTAAATTGTATTATATAATTCATATTTTAGTATGAACTACATAATTTATACAAATTAATGAATGAATATAACTTTGTCATGATATTTTGTTAATTATTATAATAGTGAGATACTATAATTATACATTAAACTTATTTTATTTTTTACATTTTTATTGGTTATTTTATTATTTACATTTCAAATGTTATCCCCCTTCCCAAATCCACAACCCTCCTTTCCTCTCCCCCAAACCCCTGCTTCTATGAGGGTGCTCCGCCACCCACCCACTCATTCCTGCCTCAGTGCCAGAGCATTCCCTTATGCTGGGTCATCAAACCTCCACAGGACCAAGGGGTCTCACCTCTCATTTTTGCCAGATAAAGCAATCCTCTGCTACAAATGTAGCTGGAGCCATGGCCCATCTATGTGTACTCTTTGGTTGGTGGTTTAGTCCCTGGGAGCTCTGGAAGGCTCTGTTTGGTTGATATTGTTCTTCCTGTGTGGTTGCAAACCCCTCCAGCTCCTTTAGTCTTTCCTTTAACTCCTCATAATATAATAGATGACCTTTAAGATAAAGATAAGTTTATTTGGGTCAAGATTCTGATAGCAAGAACATCCAAGCAGCTTGGTACTGATGCTGCTCTGGGGAAGTGACCACCATGACTGCATTACCAAACAGCAAAAGAATGAAATTGAACCAACTGATTATAGAGGGGTTCAAACAATGATTCAGAATACAGCCAGAGAGGGAGAAAGGGAATACACTTTCCTTTTTGTAATTACTCCAAAAGATCAATATTAATTCATTTCTAAGGTACTTGTGTATGATCTAACTGTTGAAACCGGCTCTGCTCTACCTTGCTTGAGACAAAAGACTTAACAATGCCTGAATAGTTACTATGTTGAGGCCTGCTCTGCTCTGCCTGGCTTGGCCTTTCAAAGGCTGGGATTAAAGACACATGCCACCACTGCCCAGCTTCAAACTGCCGCTTTGGTCTTCGGGTCAGTGTCTAGAGAGAGAGAGAGTGGGGATAAGGAGAAGAGACAGCAAGGAATGGAGACAAGGCAGAGGTTCTGGTCAAGTCTCTTTTATTGAAGGGAAATCTGGGGTATTTATACACTTTTGCCACGCCCCTTGTAGGAGTGTGGATATGACTATGACGTAAGCCTTGGAGGCATGGCTAGCATGTGGATAGCTGCTTTCTAGCCGCTTTCTGCTAAAGGTCGGCTCCCAACAGGTCCCCCTTTTTAATTATTTTTTCAAAAGGGAAGGCTGGGAAAACTTACAAAAATTGTGCCTGTTGTAGGTTGGAACAAAGGACCCCAGCCTCTCTTTCCCATCCTTGGATACTCAACAGCCATTGGTTGAGCTCCTGTCTTAGGATGGTGAAGCCTCCCTTCTTTTAGGGGCAAGGGTCTCAATATGTTCTCTTACCCATCATTGACTATCTGGCTTAGCGGGTAAGTTAGGGGTTAATCCTCGTCAGTCTTGATGACAGAGGTTTCAGAGTCCCCTACTTCCAGCCTGTAATAATGGACCTGTATGGGTATTTGAATAGCATCTATCTGTTGCCGTACAAAAGCCATCAGTCTGTTGAACAGCATAAACCCCAAAAACAACTATAACAACTGTGGTAGTGGGTTTAAAAAATGTACCCCAATAAATCATAAGTCAGAGAATCAAGAGTCCAATAGAGCCACCCTGGAGCTTCAGGTGGTGATGTCTCCTTCAGCACTGAGAACTTCCCAAGTCAGGTTTGCTTGGTGATCTGTTCCAGTTTGAAGGCAATTGTGAAGCACCTTCATGTTTCCTTCATATTCCTGCAAAGAAAAAAATGCTTCTCAGGGGGTTTCTCCTCCCTGGATTTGTTATTGTTCTTTATTTGTTTAATTAGTCTCTCTGGCAGCCAACGTGCAGCATCTGCAGTTTAGGAATATATGCAAACAGAACCTCTTCCCCAGATAAGCACTGGATCTGGCCCATTCCAAGTTCCAGTTAATGGGTCTTTCCAGAGGACTGTTGCAAAATTCTTTTTGGTATCAGGATGCCAGAATCTATCTGCAGCAGATTTTCCTTCAGAATCCAAAGTTTAAAAATGTAAAATAAAAAGTGTGTAATGAAGAATATTTTGGGGGGATACCTTAGTAGGATACCATTCCCCCTTTTTTAATTTTTTCAAAATGACATTTAATGGTTTGATGTGCCGTTTCTACCATACCTTGGCCCTGTGGATTATATGGAATACCAGTTTTATGTAGTATTCCTAATTTTTCACAGAATTGGTGGAAACTGGAGCTTGTGTAACCTGGGCCATTGGGGCCATTGTCAGTTTTTATCTGTTTAGGCACACCCAATACAGTGATTGCAACAAGCATATGAGTGATCACATGCTTGCTTGCTTCTCCAGTTTGTAATGTCACATAAATGAAGCCACTGTGCGTATCTACATATACATGTATATATTTTTGCTTGCCAAATTCATTATAATGAGTAACATCCATTTGCTAGACACTGTTTTGATTTACACCCAAATGAGGAACTGGTAAAAGTTTAACACATGATTGACATTGTTTGACAATTTGTCTAGCTGGTCTGGTAATTTTAAACATAACTTTTAAAGTTTTAGAATTAAGGTGATGTAACTCATGAGCCTTTATGGTCTTATCTAAATTAGATTTCTGATCTGATAAAGTCATTGCAGCTACACGAGTAGCTAGATCTGCCTTAGTGTTTCCTTCAGAGAGAGGACCTGGTAGCCCAGTGTGGGCTCGCAGGTGTCCTATAAAGAATTTACACTTTCTCCTCAAATTTAATTGTTGGAACTGTAAAAAACAAATTGGCTGCTTCTGAGGAATGCTTTATTTGTGCAGCAGTTTCTAACAAAGGGATAGACTGAGATATATATGAGCTATCTGTGTAAATATTAATGGTTTGATTTGGAAATGCTTGAAACACAGCAATAACAGCATGTAATTCAACCAATTGAGCTGATACAGATGATGTTGCAAAAAAGATTACTTGGTTTTTAAAGGCATAAGCAGCTTTTCCTGATGAGGAACCATCAGTGAAAACTAGCAATGCTTCCTTGATAGGTGCATGTGCAATACGAGTTGGAAAAACAAATGCATGGTGATTACAAAACTGAACCAATTTATCTGGTAGATGATTATCTAGCTGACCACCAAATGAGGCACATGCAATAGGCCAGACTTCAGAATTCTGCATAAGCCAATTAACCCGATGCCTTGTAGAGGGTTGTACTATGATATCAGAATCTTTTCCAAAATATTTTTGACTGTTATCTCTACCTAACATAATCATATCTGCTACAGCTGCATAGTATGGATTAAGAACCTTCTTGGGGGATGAGGGAAGATGAACCCATAATATGGGTGCAGTTTGCCAAAAAACTGCAGTAGGAGTTAGTTTAGTGTTAAAAATAAGAAAATATAAAGGCTTAGAATAATTAATATGAGTTACAAATTGGGATGAAACCTTACTTTCTGTAAGGTTTTTATACACTCCTCTGTTAAAGCCCTGTCAGACTTAGGGTCAGGATCTCCCTTGAGAATATCAAATAGAGGCTTCAATTCTCCAGTCATGAGTTTCAAATATGGTCGTAGCCAATTAATGTCTCCCAGTAGTTTTTGAAAATCATTAAGTGTCTTAAGGGAATCAGTCATCAGTGTGGCTTTACTATTAACAATACGTGGACCATTAATCTAAAATCCTAAATAAGTATATGGATCTTGTAATTGTACCTTTTCTGGTGCTATTTGTAACCCTGCAGTCTGTAAAGGTGTTCTAAGATCATCAAAGCACTGGAGTACCTTTTTTTCCATCTTTTCCAGCTATTAAAATATCATCCATGAAATGAATCATGTAGATTTGCTTCCACATAGTTCTAACACCCTCTATGGCAGAAGCCACAAACTTTTGGCACAAGGTAGGACTGTTAGCCATACCCTGAGGCAAGACCTTCCATTGATATCTTTTCATAGGTTCTCTAAAGTTTATAGAGGGAACACTGAAAGCAAAGCACTTTCTATCATTAGGATGCAAGGAAACAGTAAAAACAAAACAAAACAAAACAAAACAGTCTTTTAAATCTATAACTATTTTATAATAACCTAAAGGTATTATAAAGGCCACCGGTGTGGGCAGCCCAGGTTGTAAGGCTCCCATCATGGTCACGTTAACAGCCCTCAAGTCTTGCAACAATCTCCACTTTCCTGACTTTTTCCTAATGACAAATATTGGGGTATTCCAGGGAGAGTTACTCTCTTCTAAATGTCCTGCCTGTAATTGCTCCTGCACTAGCAACTGGGCAGCTTGTAATTTTTTGGTGGTTAGGGACCACTGATCCACCCAGATGGGTGAGTCCCCCTCCCAGGTGATGAGATCCGCACACTCCCTAGGGGTGCAGCTGAATCAGTAGCCCCCATCAAAAATATCTCAAGCCTTGTCTTCCAGTGTTACCATAAACCTCAATAGGATGAGTGATCCCATCTTAACTTTTTCCTAACCCTTTCCCTGGGGAAAATCCAGAGCTTCTCATTTGAGCTGTAATTACTTCATTAGTGCTGCACATAATCAATCCCAACTGGGATAACAGATCTCTGCCCCAGAGATTAATTGGAAGGCCAGAGATGACATAGGATTGTATATTTCCTGCTTTATCTTTCCACGTCAGCACCTTAGAGCTTTGTTGTGGGTTTTGACTTTGGCCAATACCCCTTAAGTTGGTTAAGGTTGGGGTCAGAGGCCAGGTAGCAGGGGTATGTATACACTTTTGCCATGCCCCTTGTAGGTGCGTGAATATGACGTAAGCCTTGGAGGCATGGATAGCATGTGGATAGCTGCTTTCTAGCTGCTTTCTGCTAAAGGTCAGCTCACAACACCTGACCAACAATTTTGTCATGATGTCATGCTTCCTAAAGTACAATTTTCAATGCTGACACATTGGTGAGAACAATCAGAGGAGCAACGTTCAAGCCACAACAATGAATAAAAACACTATATGTTACTGCTAATGAAATTATTTGTATTATCTGTTAATAAATTTCTGAAAACTTATTTAAAATTTCATTTACCTATATAGACACAATGCACATTTTATTTATTTGGCAACACTAAAAAATGAACCCATTGGTTCATCACAGATATGAGGCAAACATTCTTTCACTGAGCTACAATTAACTTCAGTGGGCCACAAACAAAAAATGAAGGTCAGGGACATGTTGAGGAAAAAAAAAAAGAGTTCTGATATCAGAGAGAAGGGAATGAGAGAGGAGGATTAGGGTAAAAATAACTAAATTTTACCATATAAGTGTGTAAAGCTGTGGAAAAATATTCAAAAGTATGTAGTAAATGATTTTGTAGTGTAATGTATGACTCTTTTAATGTCTATTATACTTAAGCTCATCTCTATTACATGAAAGTCAAATGTAAATTAATCTCTGTATTGTAATATTATGTCCTTATTTGTATGTGATAATATTCAAGTGATCTAAAATTTATTTAGGTATGAATAATGATTGCTGATATAGATGAAATATGTTTTAGGGTCAACGATTTAAGTAGTTTTTCTGTTTAATCTTAATTAGCTCTGAATTCTTACCTATTCTATCTTCTTCTTTAATGGTCAGGGTTCAGTGTTATGGGATTTACTGTAGATGATGATGCAGCTTGTAAAGAATACTTCTCAGAAAGCTTTGAAAACAATCCCAGAGCTACATTGTAGGAATGACTGGCAAAGCTACCTCATCTGCCACTATCATGGCTGACTCAAGGACAGCACTCATGGTCTCCCTCATGGGAGCTAATGGTTACTTCAGCCTCCATCTCCCATTTTTTAGTACATCTGGGATGCTTGTATACCAGAGACTGTCCCACCCCTGTGGCCAAGAGGCTTCTTCACTTGCCTGTGGTTCCACAAAAGCGAGGTAACTTCCTCTTCACAACCCATGCTTCAGCCTGCCTTAATTTATGAGGAGAGCCTGCTGCTTGATCGAAGCTGGGTCAAGTACAGAATTGTTTTTTATGGGTTAATTTTACAAATAGACTTTATTTTTACCCATCCACTGTGCAGGAAACCACACCAGAAGGATTTTGAGTGGTTCTGAGCAGGGTGTTTGAAATATTAACGGAATTATAGAAGACATAAAATCTTAGATCACTTAGCTGGAAAGCTTTGTAGCTAGGAAGGGATGGAGCCAGGGTTTGATTGTAGACAGCATTATTATCAACCATATGTACCTTATTTTATAGAAAGCCTCTATGGCAAATATATTTTGTTGGGGTTCAAAGCTCTAATTGTATGTAAACAAAAGTAAAACTTCCATTTCTTACATTTTGAGCATCTATTTATAGTTGTGAGTACTTTGTTTCTTAAAGTGGTTTATATATAACTATTTAGACTGAATAATGGGATATTTTGTTCTATGAGTCATCTTTAGGCTTCTTTGTAACATGAGGCAGAGTATTGTGCTTGGTGGTCAGGAAGGCAATTGTTTGAAGAGGTTCTCCATGTATTTTGTCTCATTTAAATATCACAATGAGTTGATGGATGGTGCTACAGCCTTTAATTATTCCTATAGTTTAAAGGCTGAGGTTGGAAGATCCTCAATTTGAGGGGAGCCTGGACTATGTAATATAACCTTGTTTTAATCAATCAATCAATCACAATTAATCAACCAATAAGTAAATAAATATCACAATGAAACTATGTGTCAAAATTGCTAAAATTTTAGAGATTAATAAACTTAGGTAAAGTCAGATGGTCTGAACATCTGGGAAGATGCTAAATCACACGATTTTCTGCTGCTCCTGTAGTACTTGGTAAAACCCCACATGAACTTCTTTAGAAGAACTGAGTTCAGAAGAGGAATATTCTCTAAGGTACTGTACAGCATTTGAAAGTCAAAAGCTAATTTCTTTAAACAATTGAGTGTAGCTTTGTAAGTATTCATTCTTGTGTAAGTAAGCCTTGATATAAACAAAAAATAAATCACCCTGTCTGAACTAATGTAGGAAGATTGTATTCTCTTTCATATATATAATACATATACATATAATCACAATGAAATACCACAATGAAACTATGTGTCAAACTAGTTTTTAAAAAATTTTGAAAATTTATTCTTCTTTCATACATATATTACATTCTGACTGCAATTTCCCCTCCTTCCTCTTCTCTGAGTCCCTCCTCCCCATTTTCCCTCTCCCCTGGATTTACTCTTTCTCAAGTCTCTCTTCAGGAAAGGTCAGGTTTCCAAGGGATATCAACCAAACAATTTATATCAAATTCCAATAAGACCAGGCACATCCTCTCATATAAAGGCTGGATGAGACAACTCAGTATGAAGAAAAGAATCCTAAAAGCAGGCAAAAGAGTCAGACACACATTTACTTCCACTGTTAGGAGTTCTGCAAAAAGACCAAGCTGTGCAATCATAACATAAGAAGACTTAGGTGAGATCCATATAGACTCTCAAATTGTTGCATCTGTTTTTTTTTTTTTTTTTTTTGAGACTCTATGAGCCCTGCTTAGTTGGTTCTGTGAGTCATTTCATGTGGTATCCTTGACCCCTCTGGCTCCTATTCTCTCTCTTCTGCAGGATTTCCCATGCTCTGCTTGATGTTTGGTTATAGGTCTCTGCATTTGTTTCCATCAGTTGTTGGATAAAGCTTTGCTGATGATGATTATGCTAGGCTCTGGCCTGACTCAGGGTGATTTTTTTCTAGTTCCATACATTTGCCTGCAAATTTTGTGATTTTTTTTTAAACAGCTGAGTAATACACTATTGTGAAAATGCACCACTTTTTCTTTTTCCATTCTTCGATTGAGGGACATCTAGGTTGTTTTCAGTTTCTGGCTATTACAAATAAAGCTGCTATAGGCATAATTGAGCAAGTGTCCTTGTGGTAGAATGGAGCATCTGTTGGGTATTCGCCCAGTAGTGCTTTAGCTGGGTCTTGAGGTATAGCGATTCACAATCCAAAACACAAGTGACAACTCATGCTGACAAGGATGTAGAGCAAGGGGAACACTCCACCATGGCTGGAGGGAATACAACTATAATTATTTGAAATGACATATTGCAAATAGAGGAGCAAATATCTATTGCAGAACAATAAAAGTGGCAATGTTTTTGGAAAATAAATATTTTATATACCTAATCTGAAATGTTCTAACATTTTTTGCCAATATTCTTTTTTCTTTCCAAACATGTGACTATTAATATGCACTCCATGTTAGCCATCCCTTTAATAACTTATGGGAAATAAAAATGGTGCTGGTATGAGATGAATTTTTTTAAGTTTCTATGTCACAAATAATGTGCCTCAGAAGTGCGTGTGTGTGTGTATCTCTCTCTCTGTGTGTGTTTGTGTGTGTGTGTGTGTGTGTATGTGTGTGTGTATGTGTGTAGAAACAGAAGCTGAGGTAAGATTGATTGCTAACAATTTGGTAAAGATGCAATTCTAACACAAGGAAGTAGAAAAAAGAATATGAGGTCCTATTTGTCATTTTTTGATCTTAGAGAATAAGCCATTGGTATTCTCTTCAGGAACATTTCCCCTGTGCCCAAGTACTCAAGACTCTTTCCCACTTTCTCTTCTACTACTTTTCAGTGTATCTGGTTTTATGTGAAGGTCCTTTATCCACTTGGACTTGAACTTTGTACAAACAGATATAAGAATGGATCAATTTGCATTCTTCTACATGATGACATCCAGTTGAATCAGAACCATTTATTGAAAATTTTGTCTTTTTTCCACTGGACGGTTTCACCTCCTTTGACAAAGATCAAGTGACTATAGGTGTGTGGGTTCATTTCTAGGTCTTCAATTCTATTCCATTGATCTTCCTGCCTGTCTCTGTACCAATAGTATGCAGTTTTTTTTTTTTTTTTTTTTTTTTTTATCACTATTGCTCTGTAGTACAGCTTGTGGTCAGAGATCATGATTCTCTAAGAAGTTGTTTTATTTTTGAGAATAGTTTTCACTATCTTGGGATTTTTTATTCCAAATGAATTTGCAAATTTCTCTTTCTATCTCTATGAAGAATTGAGTTGGAATTTTGATGGGGATTACATTGAATCTGTAGATTGCTTTCAGCAAGATGGTCATTTTTACTATATTGACCTTGCCAACCTATGAGCATGGGAGATCTTTCCATCTTCTGAGATCTTCTTCAATTTCTTTCTTCAAGGACTACAAGTTCTTGTTGTACAGATCTGTCACTTGCTTCGTTAGATTCACACCAAGGTATTTTATATTATTTGTGACTATTGTGAAGGGTGTCATTTCCCTAATTTCTTTTTCAGCTTGTTTATCCTTTGAGTAGAGGAAGGCTACTGATTTGTTTGAACTAATTTTATATTCAGACACTTTGCTGACATTATTTATCAGGTTTAGGAATTCTCTGGTAGAAGTTTTGGGGTCACTTATGTATGATATGTCAGTATACTTAAGTGACCCCAAAACTTTCATCAGAAAACTCCTAAACTTGATAAAAGTACACTATATATATTTGAATACTTGTTCCCCAGGTAGTAGCAGTTGTTTAGAATGTTCTATAATCTTTGGGGTTGGGGCTTGCTGGAAGAAATATATAACTAAGGGAAGGCTCTGATGTCTTATTGCCTGGCTCCACACCCTGTTCTTTCTCTGGACTTTCTGTGTGTGAATGAAATGTCATCTCTTTGCTTCCCAATTGTTAGGTCTTTCTGACCAATGCTAGACTGTATCTGCTCTAGAAATGTAAACCAAAATAAACTACTTACTTTTCTGAATTGTTTTTTTTTTTTTGTCATGGCATTTTACTACATCAACAGAAAAGTTATGAACACATACACACACACATACATACATGTATACTTTATACATTAAAGTTTATAATTAAAAATCTGTATGCATGTACAATGTGTAACATTATGCTTTGTTATGTGTGTCTATTCTGAAATAACTAAATGAAAATAATTAGGACACAAATTATGCTATTCCATATTTATTATTTTTTGTGTCAAAGTCTTCTAAATATAATATCTCATAGCCAGGAAATGGGAATGAATAGCACAGAAACCTAGGGCAGAACCAAGCACAACTGACCAAAACAAAACAAAAGACAACCAAACAAAACCATGAAATAATTTCTAATAATATTCTGCTATACTCATATATTGGTGCCATGTGAGTTATAATCAGAGAAGTTTCTTTCAGTAGTAGGGAGCAGATGCAGATACCCACAGTGAGACATTGTGTGCAAAGAGAATCTTAATTGGAGGACTCCATCAAGGTCCCTTGAGAATCAGGGAACTCTGCAAAAGATAAGGAGGAGAAATTGTAGGAGTCAGAGGGGATGGAGGACACCAAGAGAATGTGGCCCACTGCATCAAATAAGCAGGACTCATATGAGATCACAGAGACTGAAGTAGCAAGTGCAGGGCATGCATGAGTCTGCATCCGGTCTTCTGAATATGTATTATGGTTGTTAGCTTGCAGTTTTTGACTACTAACAGTGGGTTTAGGTGTATCTCTGAATCTTTTGCCTGATCATGGGACTCTTTCCTTCCTATTAGGTTGCCTTTTCAGCCTCAGTATGAGGGTATTTTGCCTTATCTTATTGTATCTTTTGTGTGTGTGTGTGTGTGTTTGGTTTTTGTCTCTTAAAGGCCTGCTTTTTTCTGAAGGAAAACAGAGGGACAGGGGAGAGGTAGATCTTGGGGGGATGGAATATGGAGAGGGTAGCTGGGAGGAGTGGAGGAAGGGGTTGGGATATGTTGTACGTCAGAAGAATCAATTTTTAATAAATAAAAAAGCTAAAAATATAATATGTGAGCAATTTTCAAATACATATTAGTGTTAGCAATAGTCACCATGCAACCAATTAGGCCTTCTGAATTTATCCCTTTAAAATGTTATCCTCAATTTTTAAAGTAAATCTTAGTCATAAATGAGCGCTCATCATGCAAGGGGAAGCAGAATGTTTGTCCAAGAGGCACAAGAAGCCTGCCAGTAGGAAGCTGTGAAATAAAATTGATGTCATTTCTTTCCTACATTGTTGGAGAGCTGAGTTTTTGGCATAAGGTTATTTGCCTCATGTGTCACTGAATGTGAATTTCTAGATTTCATAGCAGCCATTGGAGACATTGCAAAAGGCAGTTTCATATTTTCTTTCCTTTTGTTCTTATGTCTTGATAAAAGAACAGAGCATACTTTTTGTATGTCTTTACAGAAAGGTCTTTATTCTCTGGTTTTCAAATGTTAAATATCATTCTCTGGGTATTAAAATTGAATGAGTGGATTTCTGGCCCTCCTCTGGTTACAGAAAAATCAGAAAAAACACTGAGCTCATGGTGACAACATTTATACAAGTCATATAGTCTGCAAAACCATAATACTTGAGTCATATGTAGATGTCATAGGAAGTCTTTAAAAACCTAAAGCAAAGTGAGCACCTTTCAGAGTCAATGTTGCCAATAATCACTTCCTTACTCAAAACCCAATGCAGGAGGAAGAGCTGAACCCCAGAGGTTAGATGTGAAATATGGAAGTTCAGTTAACACAGAAAATGAGATTCTAATATTAAATCTACACTGCAACTAAAAACAAACGTTTTCAATGCACACAACATGGGGAAGAGGGGACAAAAACAGAGACAGAAAAGAAATTTACATACATTTGCAAGACACATTTCATTGCATAGACCTTACCAGGTGCTGAAAGTTTGGAGACTGTGGGAGAATGTTGCAGATATATCCCTTCTTGGTCAGGTTTGGGTAAAAAAGAATTGGCCATTCTGGGATTCCAATTTCTTTACAGGAATAGAAATACCTTTCTTTCTTTCTTTCTTTCTTTCTTTCTTTCTTTCTTTCTTTCTTTCTTTCTTTCTTTCTTTCTTCCTTCCTTCCTTCCTTCCTTCCTTCCTTCCTTTCTTCCTTTCTTCCTTCCTCTCTTCCTTCCTCTCTTCCTTTCTCTCTTTTTTCTTTCTTTCTTTCTTTCTTTCTTTCTTTCTTTCTTTCTTTCTTTCTAAGCAGAAAAATAGTTAAGCTGTTGAATACTCAAGAAAAAACAGATTACATAATCATGACAATATGACCCAGATGTTTAAAATCTCTAAGAAAAATAATAAAACACAATTTTACTGTATTGAAGAAGAAAGCAGAAAGGAGGCATGAATACATATGACTGTGTGAGGGGTTTGACCAGGTAGAATAATACAAAATCAAATAAAGGCTTCCAAATACTTTTATTAATTTTTGAGAATTTAATAGAATGTTTTAATCATATTCAAGCCTAATTACTACCTCTACAACTTTTACCAGATACAACCCACCCTTGTAGCCAGTAATTTGTTTCCTTTTTAAAAATAACCTAGAGTTTAGTTTGTGCTATCCACATAACTCTGGGGTGAGGTCATCCAATGGACTGTGGGCAACCTACCAGGAACTACAGCTTTAAAGTAAATATTCTCTCCCTCTTCCAAAAGCTAACCACCTCTATAGCTCTTCAGTTAACCTTGACAGCTCACAAACCCTCCCGCTATGCTAGAATGTTCACAGGCTTGATCTTGTGCGGGTCCTGTGCATGCACTCACATCGATTATCCCTTCCCACCCACAGGTACACTCAAGAAATAAAAATAATTTTTACAAAATCATGAGGATTGAAGGTATTCTAGAGATCATCTGAGAGCTATGGTTACTACTAAAAATTTTAATGTAAATGTAATTGGACTATCATTTTGAGAAGAAAGACAGAAGAGAGCAGAAACAACATTTTAAAGGAATAGTGACTAGTAACATGTAAAAAATTTTAAAAGTAAACTGTAGATCTAACCTGATTAGGAAAATCAATAATACCACTTTAGTTTTGAAAAAAATTAGAAAAGTCTCTATCCATCAATTAAGAGAGGGGGAAGGCATGCATACTATCAAACTTATAATGATTAGGAACAACTGAAGTACCTACCCACATATGCAAATAAAACAAAAAATAATTGCCAATTTTATTGCCTATAAAGAAAAATAAATAAGTAATTGCTTTTAAACACACAAATGTTCAAGGTTCATCAGGAGGAAATAATAGAAATAATATTTAGTAAATTAAAAGACAAAGTTTTACATGTTTTTTTGATCAACTTTAATTGGTTCAATGCTGAATAAATTATTATGAATAGCTAAAAGAGAAACGGTTGTGAAGTCCAAATAAAATAGTTTGGAAACAAATAGGAATGAATATCTTCCGACAAAATTTATGAGTGATTATTATCTGAAAACAAAAACAGGCTGTTACAAGAAAACCATATATTAATATACTTGAGTGTAGCTCTCAACAATTCCTTTTCTTCAATTAATTTATTTATTGACTTTACATGTCTATTGCAGACCCCCACCCCCCCACTCCTCTCCTCACAAGCCCTTTCTCCTATGCTCCCTCCTACTTCACTTCTTCTCTGAGAAGGAGGAGGTCTTCCCTTGATACTGACTTACCCTGGCACACCAAGTCACTGAAGGACTGGACACATGCTCTCCCACTGAGGCCAGACAAGGCAGCACATTTAGGAGAACAGGATCCGCAGGCAGGCAGCAGGGTCAGGGACTGTCCCTGTTCCAGTTGTTGGGGGAGCTGCCTGAGAACCAAGCTGAACATCTGCTACATATGTACAGGGAAGAGGGGCCTAGGCCCAGCCATACATGCTCTTTGGTTGCGGTTCAGTCTCTAGGAGCCACCAGGGATACACATTAGCTGACTGTGTGGGTCTTCTTGTGGACTTTCTATCCCCTCCAGGCACCTCAATCTTTCTGCCAACTTTTCCACACTCATCTCCAAATTCTTAACACAGAAAGGTTCCAGTTTAAAGGAAATATGGGGACAAAGTATGGAGCAGAGACTGAAGGAAAGGCCATCCAGAGATGACCCCAACTGGGGATCCATCCCATATACAGACACCAAACCCAGAAACTATTGCAGATGCCAAGAAGTGTTTGCTGATAAGAGCCTGTTATAGCTGTCTCCTGAGAGGCTCTGCCAGAGCCTGACAAATACAGAGGTGGATGCTTGCAGCCAACCATTGGACTTAGCATGGACTCTCCAATGGAGGAGTTAGATAAAGGACTGAAGAAGCTGAAGGGGTTTCCCCGTAGGAAGAACAATATCAACCAACCAGAACCTTCAGAACTCCCAGGGAATAAACCACCAACCAAAGAGTACACATGGAAGGACCCATAGCTGCATTTGCATTTGTAACAGAGAATTGTCTGGCATCTGTGGGAGAATAAGTTTTTGGTCCTGTGAAGACTCAATTCCCTAGTGTAGGGGAATACCAGGGTAGTCAGGTAGGAGTGGGTGAATGGGAGGGGGAGCATCCTCATAGAAGCAGGAGGGGGGATCACGGGAGAAAGAGTTTCTGGAGGGGAAACCGGGAAAGGGGATAACATTTGAAATGTAAATACATAAAATATCAAAATAATAATAATAATAATAATAATAATAATAATAATAATAATAATAATAGTGCCTTTGCTCCATCTAATGTTTGTGGGTCTCTGCATCTGTTTAGGTCAGCTGCTGGGTGGAGCCTCTCAAAGGACAGTTATGCTAGTCTCCTGTCTGCAAGAATAGCAGAGTATCATTAAGAGTATCAGAGATTAGTTCTTCACTGTGGATAGGTCTCAAATTGGTCTGTTATTGGTTGGTCTTTTCCTCAGTCTCTGCTCCATCTTTGTCCCTGCACTTCTTGTAGACAGGACAAATATTGGATCAAAGATTTTATAGGTGGGTTGGTGTTCTTGTCCCTCCACTGGGAGTCCTGCCTGGGTACAGGCAGTAGTCACTTCAGGTTCTGTGTCCCCACTGCTGTCTCAGCTAGACTCATCCTCATAGACTCCCTAGAGTCTCCCCCATTGCAGGTCTCTGGCATGTCCTAGAGATGCCTCCTTCCCCACTAACTTCCATTTACTCTCCAGGCCCTCTCTCCCTGGCTCTCCCCATATCTGATCCTGCTCCCCATTTTTATTTCCCATCCCCACTCCCATCCAGTTTTCTCTTTCCATCCACCACCAATGACTGTTTTATTTTGCCTTCCAAATGAGACTGAAGCATCCTCGATTGGGTGCTCCTTCTTAGTGGTTTTTTTTTTTTGAAGGGGGTCTGTGGATTGTAGCCTGGGTATGACTACTTTATGGCTAATATCTACTTACACGTGAGTATATATCATGCATGTTCTTTTGGGTCTAGGTTACTTCACTAAGGGTGGTATTTTCTAGTTTTATCCATTTGCCTAAACAATTCATGATGTCCTTATCTTTAATAGTATTCCATTGTATAAATGAATCTCATTTTCTTTATCCATTCTTCAGTTAAGAGACATCTGTGTTGTTTCCAGTTTCTGACTATTATGAATAAAGCTGCTATGAACATAGTGAAGCAAGTGTCTTTGTGGCATGGTAGATTCTTCTGGATATATGCCCAGGAGTGGTATAGCTGGGACTTGAGGAAGGAATATTCTCAATTTTCTAGGAACCTGACAGATTGTCAGAGTGGTTTTTACAAGTTTTCACTCCCTCCAGAAATGGAAGAGTATTCTCCTTGCTCCACATCCTCTCCAACATGTAATATTGCTTGACTTTTTGTCTTAGCCATTATGAGTAGTGTAAGGTGGAATCTCAGAGTTAATTTGATTTGGATTTCTCTGATGCCTAACGATATTGAACATTTCTGTAAGTGTTTCTCAGCCATAGATTCTTCTGTTGAGATTTCTCTGTTTAGCTCTGTACCACATTTTAAAATTGGGTTATTTCTTTTGCTGGTGTCTAACTTCTTAAATTTTTTATATATTTTGAAAATTAATCTTCGGTTGGATATATTGTTGCTGAAGATTTTTTTCCCATTCTGTAGGCTGTCATTTTGTCCCATTGTGTTCTCTGCCTTACAGAAGCTTGTCAGTTTCATGAGGTCCCATTAATTAATTGCTGAGACGTTAGTGTTCTCTGCTCAGAAAGTTGTTTCCTGTGCCAATGCATTCAAGGCTATTCCATACTCTTTCTTCTATTAGATTTAGTGTATCTGGTTTTATTTTGAGGTTTTTGATCTATTTGAACTTGAGTGTTTTGCAGAGTGATAAATATGGATCTATTTGCATTGTTTTACAAGCAGAATTCCACTTAGACCAGCACCATTTGTTGAAGATTCTTTCCCTTTTCCGTTGTGTGGTTTTGGTTCCTCTATCAAAATTCAGGTGTCTGTAGGTGTGTGGGTTTTGTGGAACTTTGATTAAATTTTACTGATCAACTTGTCAGATTCAATATCAATACCATGCAGTTTTTATTACTATTACACTGTAGTACAGCTTAAAATCAAGTATGATGAGACACCCAGAAGGGATTTTTATTCTTCTATATGAAAGTGAGAATTGTTCTCTCAAGGTTTATAAAGAATTGTGTTGAAATTTTGATGAGAATTGCATTGAATCTGTAGATTGCTTTTGGTTGATGCATGAACATGGGAAATCTTTTCATTGTTTGATATTTTCTTTAATTTCTTTTTTTCAGAGGCTAGAATTTCTTTTCTTCACCTCTTTAATTGTATTTTCATGTATTTCATTATATTTATTTGTTTCTTTTTCAAAGGCCCATACTGATTAGATTGCAATTTTTGGCATACCTTTAAGGGATGTATTTGTCTTCTCTCTAAAAACATCTATCATCTTCATCAGATTAGATTTAAGGTCATTTTTTAATATTTCAGTTGTATTAGGATATCTAGGGCTTTCTGTAGAAGAATATCTGGATTCTGGTGTTACCAGATTGCCCTGTTTTTGTTGATTGTATTCTTATGCTGAACTTCAGCTCTCTGGCTCTCCCTGGTGTTCTCAGACCTGGTAGTCCCTGATAGCAGCAGGACTCTTCTTGTCTCATATTGCATCAGGCCTCTAAGGATGCAGGCAGAGCTGGCCTTGGGAATGGAGTGCAGATCAGCAATCACTGGTAGAGGTTTGGCCTGGAAGGTGGAATTTAGAGGGGATGAGTAGACCACAGGGCTCCGGGGCTTGTGGGGCACTCAGTGGGCAGGGTATTAGAAAATGGGTATTTAACCTGATTTCTCAAGAGGTAGCAGGCCACTGGGGATGCAGGCAGAGCTGTAGCCTTGGGAATAGAATGAAGATTCAGTTGGAGGTGTGGACCCAAAGATGGATCACAGAAGGAATGGAGCAGACCTAAAGGCTAACTGGGATTGCCAGGATTTCAATAATTCTCAATAAAATATTTCCACATTCTGTTTCAGAGACAAACCTTGAATGAATGTTGGCAAGGAACTAAGACACTTTTAGGATATGCAGATGTGTTTTTTAAATTTAATTTTTAGTTATTTTGGTAGTGTTCTTATATACGACTACTCTATGATTTGTATCCCTCACATTTTTCCCTCAAACTTTTTCTGTGACACTTCCAATTCCAACTTGAATTCATTTCTTCTTTTTTAAATTTTTAGTGCTTGGTGATGATGGTAGTGGTAGTGTTGTGTGTGCACCCATGTGTGTGTGTGTGTGTGTGTGTGTGTGTGTGTGTACATGCACACATGCACGTGCACACTAATGTTTCTATTTTGTGCTGCTTGCTATTAATGTGTATATGGCTGGCCACTTGGAATTGGAGAAGCTATGAAGACCTTATCACTGGGGAAAAATGTGTCTCTCTTTTAGCAAACATTGATTGCTTGTAGTTCTTTGTAGAGAATTTTATATAGTGATTACCAACTATCTACATTGTCATGAAAACTGTAGTCATTATACAGGTCTACTCTAAGTAATCAGATACATTAACTGTTATTATTTACTGTTGGGAGCCGACTTTTAGCAGAAAGCAGCTATCAGCTTTGCAGCCATCTTGAGCCATATATCCTGACATGAGAGTTGTTTTACATCAGCCTACAACAGCTGAGCATACTCTGATAACGTCTTGCTTTAGATACCCAGGACTTTCCTTGGGTGTGTGAGATTAAAGGTGTGTGAGGTTAAAGGTGTGTGACTTAAAGGTGTGACTTAGAGATCAGATTTAGAGACAAGACCTAAGGGCATGATTAAAAGTGTGACTTAGAGGCATGGCTTAGACGTGAGACATATAAAAGGCAAGAGGCAAACAGGAGAATAGAGAACAATTTGGAGTAACAGAGATTCAGACACTAGGAGTAGGAGTAGACATTAGACACTCGGAAGAGAACACTGAGTACAACTAAGAACTAGAATGAGTACAACTAGGAACTAGGAACTAGGAACTCAAGACTTGGGACTTGGACTAGGAAGAGAGACTGAAGAATAAACGGAATTGAATCACACTCTGTCTGGTTTCCATTCTTCGAGTCCTTCCTTACTCTCTCTCTTGCTGAACCCTGACCTGCGGACTGGAGTGGCAGCTTGGGCCGGGAAACAGTGGCCACCAAGCACGGAGTGGAGAGGGCCTCAACATTTTAGGCTGCCCAAAGTGGGCCAGCCTAGGCCCCAACATTTTTTGGCACCCAAACGTGGGACTAATGCAGTTTTCAACAATTTACAGGTGTGATTCTTCTGTAGTTTTAAAGTGTAATCTCATGAAGAAAAGAGAAACACAGACATTACCAAAAAGAATCAGAAGTCTATAATATGCATATGTTTAATATATGACTTCATCAGATATCATATGACAGTATACAATAAATACATATAAATAATTATAAATTATTCAATTTTGATAAGAATTGTCAAAAGACAGGTTTAATAGGCTTAAATACTTTACATTTGAGTCAAAGTTGTAAAAAAATGCCCAGTGAGAGTTAGGGTACATTCTCTATTCATAACTGAAAGTGTTCAATGTTTTGTTCTTTCACTCTAGTGTGGTACAGAGAATGTAAAAGAAATTGAAGATATAAAGCACCATGATGCCAGAGTGAAAGGCTATTATTGACCATAACTTTCAAATAGAAAGGAGGAAATTTTTTTACTGACTTTCATGCAAAGAATTTGTATTTATAGAAACATAGAAAATGTGTGACACCACAGAAAAAAATGTTTGAATCATAGTAAAGATGAGGGAGTATAATTCCAAATCAGAGGCACACACTGGATCTTAACAAGATCATAAAAGAACACTTTCCAAGTTAAGGACAGACATACCTACAAAGATAAGACCAAGAAACAAGCAGAAATTGCCACACTAATATCTGACTTAATAGTTTCAAACTTAAAATTCTTCCATCAAAATGGAAGAATTTTCTTATTTTCCTTATTTTCCCATGGAAGCATCTATATAAAAGACCATATCCTGGGACACAAAACAAGCTTTAAACAACTGAGAAAAATTGAACTAATTCAATATATTCTATCTGCCTATTTCTATATATCCTATCTGCCTATTCTAAAATAAAGCTTAAAAACTGACTGTAAACAAATCTCTAGTAAGTGTATACAATTGTGGTGATTAAACAACTCGTTACAAAATGATGAATGGCTTAGGTAGGTAAGTCTCTGTGCAGAATCTTTCCCATCCTTGGCTTGCCAGCCTGTTAATTTAATAACTCTGTGTAGGGGTTCATTTTCAGGTTCAAGCCATGTACTTTAGCTGCCAACATTTTCATGTTGTTAAAGACAAGATTTTACACAATGGGCAAGATTAAAAGTATTTCCAGGACAAAAAGGGTTAGCAATAAAGGCATTCTTGTCAGAAAGACTTAAGACAGGCTCAGTCTTGTTAATGAAATAAAAAAGAAGAGGCAGAGAGCCTTTGGGGCTGCTTGTCAAGAATCTGACATGGGCCACGCACAAGGAAATGGGCTTCAGGAAGGAATCTGACATTAGGCTAGAACAAAGAAGTAATTTTAGGCAGGAATCTAAATCTTAGACTAGAACAAAGAAGTAATTTCAGGCAGGAATCTAAATCTTAGGCTAGAACAAGGAAGTAGGCTTCAGACATCAAAATGACTTTGGGCTAGAACAGGAAAGTAGGCTCAGATATTTTGGTCATCCTGATAATCCCTTAGAAACAGTGATCACACAGGAGGGAGTATTCATAGAACTTTGTTTATTGCCTTCCTTGTTCTTTGACTGTGTTTATAGTCTTGCTTGTTCCTTGACTATTTACATCTATTGTATTGCTAGTTCCTCAACCTAGAACCGACCTTAATACTTGAATGTAATTAAAATGGTATAAAAGCAAAAAGGAGGAGGTGGGATGGGATAGGGGGTTTCTAGGGAGAGAAAATGGAGAAAGGGGATGACATCTGAAATGTAAATAAATAAAATATCCAAAGAAATAAAAACAAAATATATTTGCCCTACTGGAAACTATGAAATATAAACCAAAAAAAATAAATAAATAAATAAATAAAACTTATGCTTACTCTCTTTTCTTGTTCTTTGATTATTTGTGTTTATTGTCTTGCTTGTTTCTTGACTATTTGCATCTATTGTATTGCTAGACCCTCAACCTAGAACTGACCTTAATACATGCATGCAATTAAAATGGTATAAAAGCAAAAAGGAGGAGGGAGGATCAGATGGAGGATCACAGGGGAAGTGGGGAAAGGAGATGTCATCTGAAATGTAAATAAATAAAATATCTAATAAAAATAATGAATGGGTCAATGATGAAATGAAGTAATTAATGCAAATATTACTTGTTTTGGTATAATTCCTGACAGAATTTGTTAAGATTGGTAAATGATGAAGGCACAATTTAGAGTTCTGATCAATTTTAACAGAAGAAAATTCATTATCATCACTTTTTTATTTTCATGTTAATATTTTCACTCTAACAATATCAAGAAGAGAAATTAGTATAATTCTGTTTATCTGACAAATCTGATACAGTTGATGCAAAGTCCTTTAAGTATATAATAGTAGAATGAAGTAAATAGTGATGACCTGAGTGTTCACTTCCTTTACATTGTAGTACAAGTTGTTTGTGTAAGTATATAAAATTATAATTATTTTTAAAATATCTTTAAAATTACTGAAAAGGTAATATTTGCCTCCATGTGCTGTGAGTAGGCCCTAAAGGCACCATCAGATCCTATCCCCAATTAAAAAACCTGAGTGTAGAAAAGATTTGGTCAGAGACAAGAGGTTAAAAACAGATGTGAGTTGTCACGTTAGATACTCAGCTTTAGTAAGCACTTATTTGTGTGACCTCATGTGTCTTTCCAGTAGGAATCAACTAAATGTCTGTGATGGAACATGTGAGGTGATGGAGGACATGTTACTCTAAAACAAACACACACACACGCACACACACACACACACACACACACACACACACACACAAACTGTACAAAGATATACCAACCTTCATATCCAAAAACATAATCACAGAATTCCATAAAGTGTTTTGTCTTTGTAATTGGACAATGATAATATTGCTATTATTGGTTGTAGCAAAAAAATGATTTCTATACTAAATATGATCTTTAGGTGAAATACTAAGAGAATAAAGAGGAGTTAAAATATATAACTATGAATACATGTGTGTGTGTATCAGTTTGTGTATGTCTGTGGAGTGTGTGTGTGTGTGTGTGTGTGTGTGTGTGTGTGTGTGTAATCCACAGATAATACAGTCATCTCTTAAATTTTATCAAAGTTGGGGTTAACATTTATGTAGTGGCTATTCCTGGTTGTAAACTTGACTATATTTGGAATGAACTACAATTCAGAATTGGAAGGCTCACCTGCGATCCTGATCTTGCAGCTGGGAGATACCAGTTTCTGACCTGAATCTTGGCATGGAGATCTTGAGGCATAGTGCCTGTGAATCCCTAGAGATCAGGGCAAGAAGATCTCTGAGTTCAAGGTCATCTGTGACACAGCAAGTCCCAGATCCAGGCATGGTGGTACACACCTTCTGCTGGAGACTTACATAATGACATTGGAAGAAGGAAGACTCTCTTCTTCGCCTGCTTGCCTTGTGGGACTGAGCAACTGCTACAGCCTTGGACTTCCATTCACAGTTGCTGCTGATCATTGTTGGGGAGTTAGATTACTAAGTCATCAACAAATTCCCTTTCTATATAAAGACTTCCCATAAGTTCTGTAACTCTAGAGAACCCTGACGAACACAATTTATAACTTCCTTAGTTTACTGGCCATTGCAGTTCCCTCAGGTGAGAAGCTTTGCTCATTTTGATTATCTGACAATAGCAGGAGATATCCCAGGGAACCCTTGTGTTACACATAAGATGAATTACAAAGCTAAACTCATTTTATCCTTTATAATCACCAACAATTATTTCTGTTACCCTCTTCACTTACTGGTTAATTGACTTAATGAGCTCAAGATAGACAGGTGACAGCTTCAATTTTGAATCAATGGAATTATGCTATCTCTCCTTCCTTGAAAATAAAAACCTAAACCACTAGTTCTCTATATTCCTGTAACAGATAAAAATAATCCCAGTGATTTCATAGATGCAATAGCAAAAGGGTGTCCCTCCTATTTCTTCTGTGGTTCTGACATGGAGAAGACATCATTAGGCACAAGTCACTGCTTTAATGCCCACCTTCTTTAAGAATGTCCACCTTCTTTAAGAATGCCCACCTTCTTTAAGAATGTCCACCTTCTTTAAGAAGCATATCAGTTCAACCATACAACTTCTAAGTCTTTGTTGGGGCATGTTTTACTGTTATTTCTAGCCCCTCCTGGAAGATGTATTAAACGGCAAGAACAATTATTTTATGCTAATGACTACTGCTGTGCCTTTCTCTTTTGTAGTAAGATAAGTTTCTTGGGCATGAAGGGAAAATAGTGAATATTTGGAACAAGGTATTCTGTAAGTTTGCAGAAACAAACAATACCAAGAAAATCAAATACATCTCCAAAATTTGTGGCTATTTCATTAGTTCAAGGAACCTAAGGATAAGAAAACACTTTCTAAGTGTATACAGCTTATGTTAGGTTCCTTTACCATTAAATAAAAGTTAATACAAAAAACAAAGTTGAAAGAAACACCAAAAAGTGATGGATATGTTTAAGCATTGAAAGCTTCACAGTAAATATCCAAACGTACACTGAGAAGTTGACAATTAGCCTTTATATTCATTTGTCATTTATACCTTTTGAAAGTAGTTGAAAAAGAAAAAGAAAACCAATCTAACTAACAAGCTAAATCCTCCTATTTTTCTGTTTTCTTTCAGTTTTCCTGTGGGTAGTGTGTTGGTTTGTAAAGGAAAACCATGGTTTCCAGAGTAAAGTCCCGCAAAAGCACAAAGATGGATGGATGAATAATTTGAATTTGTAAATTTGAGTTAGAGTTAATAAAACATTTCCTCTTTATCCACTCAATATTTGCAATCTACTGTAGTAATAATTACCCACAAATTCAACAAATAGTTACTGAGGGCCTATTAGATTTTAGGTTGTACTAGGTGCTAAGAGTAAATTGATGGACAAGACAGATGTCATGACTCCCATGAAGTTTGTGTTATATTCTTAGATTTCAACCACATAGTCATTTTGATTATGTATAGTTGCTAATTTAAAAGAAAATTGGCTTGCCAAAATGATTACAAATGATCTAGAGGTGTTTTGTTTTGTTTTGTTTTTCGAGAAAGGGTTTCTCTGTGTAGCCCTGGCTGTCCTAGAACTCACTCTGTAGGAGCTGAGAGTTAGTAAAATAATTTCTCTGAAGAATTGTTCCTTATCTGAGATCTAAATGATTACTAATGGTGTATTTTAATATAAAGTAAAAGGCAATCCATCCCTGGACAAGGATATAACAGCTATTCAAAGGCTTCCTGAGGGAGGAAAAACTGAAGATACAGAATATAGGAGGCAGAGGTTGAAGGCAAAATACCAAAGGGAGCTTTCCAATGAAGCATATCTAGTATTCTACAGGATTCTGATTTGTAATACAAAAGACAAAAACTGGCTGAAAGATTTTAAGAGAATATTCAATGCTGAAAATTTAAGAATAAAACTTCTATAATATGTGCAGATCTGATCTTTGTAGGGGATGATGATGGTTCTAGGATGCTTTGTGGGCATGGGCATAGGTGGGGAAACATTTTTCATTTAGAAAGTCAGGTACAAATATTATCAATAGATTATTTATAAAATTTAATGAACAATTTAAGACTATCTTTTAAAATCTTGACTTGAATAATTTTATATAGGTCAGTATGATTGATAATAAAATGTCTTGGTATCCTTCCATATATTGCATTAACTTAGTAAACTTTTCTAAAAGACATATCATGAAAGCTTATTATAAAAAGACTATTAAGGGTATAAATCAAAGTAAAGACATTAACATAATTTTATTCTAAAAAATATAAATGTGAGTTCATGACAGGCTGCTTTTAAATTTTTCCCTTAGTCATTAATCTGTTACCTTGCCATTAACCACATTTTCTTAGTCTCCTTAACAACTTCTCTTAAAGTAATTATTGAAGATGTCTTGTGTCAGACTGAGCCCCTGACTATCACAGCTTCTTACCACTTTCATTAGTTGGGGGTGTCTGGAATTATCATCACCGCTGCAGACATATGCTTCATTGATCAAGGCTGAGTATAGCACCAATTTACAGGTGTAACTGTATAAACTAAATACTTAGAATGTATGGTGTGACATTATGCCCATATAGCAAAACAACTGAAATGCCTTTCCTCTAGATCCCAGTAACTTCCCAAATCATGAGGTTGTGACTAGGTTTACAGTACCAGCAATGAATTCCTCCTGTGATGCTGGCCTAAGTTCTCAAACATCTTGTAAGATGAGGCAGAAAGATTGTAAGATTGAGGGAAGGTAGCAGGCATGAGTGGAGTGAAAAGCTGTCTTCTGGACATGGTTCTGGACACATGAAACCAAAACAGTCCAAGACTGGGCCCTCCATCATTCTATCACAGGAAACTCTACTCCCTGGAGAGCTATTGATGGTTCAGATTTACTAGAACAGAGAAGAGATGTCATATTTTTTGTGGTAGCCCCAGGAAAGTTGCCTTTGCACAAGTAAGTAAGCAACCTCACAGAAGCAATCCTAAATAAATGTGGTGGGACTTTGGAAAGAAGAAAGGATGTGGTGGGTGGGACAAGGGAAAAGACAGAATAATAGGGAAGAATATTGTCAAAGTACATTATATGTCCACATGGATTTGTGGATGAATAAATAGAAATGAAACTATTATTTGTAGTCAAGTTTCTCCTGTATTCTTTCATTTTTATTTTGCTAAGTCATTTTCTATGTGAACAGAGGAGAAATTTGATGATGACCATCATTCAGTAAGATCTCGTGTAGATTAGAAGCTAGCTATCGGGTTAGTTTTTTTTCTGCCCTCTTCTCCTCTATTAGAAGCATTTTGTGTTCTTTTGTCCCATTTATATGAGCTTGCTTTTAGCATGAGTAGAATTATTGTGTCTTCCAGGATGCTCAATAGTTCTAGATTTCAGCTTTTTATTGAGCTGGAAAGTACAAAACATTTTCTTTCCCAAATAATTTTCCCTTTGTTCTGTTCACAGAGCTCTAAATGAGGGCTAAGTTTACTTGTTTTATAAAGAGTCCAAAAGTTATTAAACATATGGCTATACCATTTGGCACAACTACTCATATCTCCCATTGTAACATGAAAGGTGCTATAGATAATATAAAAAGCGATGAACATAGACAGACTTCCAAAAGTCTTTATTCACCAAAAAAGATACCATTGTATGTCCCAGCAATAGCAGTTCATAGAAGTAGAAATATGTATAAGATATGGGAAGATTCCCAATGTACAATATAAAATTACATGAAAATGTTTATGCATTATGCAATTAATATAATACATACAAAATTTAAAAAGAAGGTAAAAATAAATGCACAGGGTACATTTGGCCCCATGAACATTGCTGATAATTGCTGTAAGCAAACAAATATTCAAATAAATATGTACAGCTGTATTAAATAATAAAATATTTAAACATATTATTTATTGAAATAATTTGATGGTAAAACTAGCTCCATAGAGAAGGACACCCAAACACACAATGGGTTGGACCTTCCCAAACCAATCACTAATTAAGAAAATTTCTGATATTTTACAGCTTATTTTAAATTTGGAATTTAATTTTATAATTTACTTAGATATGATTATTTATTTACAGTTGTAACATTATAGCTTTTATTATTAAAATATTCTGTTTTGACCATTGTGCTTTGCAAATTAAAGAGCATAGGAATAAAGGTTAATAGAAAAATATAAATTACTAAAGTCTATGACCTAATACATACAAGTGAAGTACTTTTAGAACATTTAATATGTCACTTACATGTTAGATATTGTTGATGCTTCTACTGCTTCTGGATGACTACATTCATAAATTAAATGTAGAATATATTAAGCATGTAGTGAATTATAGCTCAGTCTTCAGTTGTCTGCATTAGAATTATTCATGCAGTAGAGTATTTGTAAATATTTAGAGGGCAACACATCAATACTTTTCTTATTTGACATTATCCAACTCTGCTGGCTAGTTTTTTTTTTTTTTTTCGTTTTTTTGTTTTTTTTTTTTTATCAACTTGAGAAAAGCTACAGTCATCTGAGAGAGGCAATCTAAGTTGAGAAAATGCCTCTTGAAGATAGAGCTGTAGAAAAACCTGTAGGGAATTTCTTAATTTGTGACTGATGTGGGAGATCCATCCCATTGTGTGTTTGCGTGTACTTCTAGATGGAACTGTTTCTTTTCAAATCATTTCATTAGATAACAATATTCTAGAATATCATTATTGTTTAATAGTAATAAAGGTTTTATTATATACAATAACACCCATTCCTAGTCAGGCCTTAACAGAGTTGCCTTGTTTGTGTTTCCCTTCTTGAGCTTCAGCCTTTGTGATGCATACAGGCCTCAGTATGTCAGTGCATTCATGGGTGAGGAGACTCCAACTTTTCTGAAGATGGATAAACTAAACAGATGCATACTGGGCACCATGGTTTGCTTTTCATACTGTGTTTTTGTGGCCACAGCAGTTTAACTCACACAAATCAATTGTCAGCTTCAGGTGTAAGGTTATTTCACTGAGATAGGATGGTAGAAAAGAGAAAATAAGACCAACATTAAACAAAATATCTACTTCACAGTACATCTACCAAATCATCCTAGGGTTGACACAGCAGTGAGGAAGAAATCTCCAAAAGTTTTAAAGAAGTTCCTTCACCCAGTCCTCTAGTCAATTTGATCCAAATCATTCATTTTCTTATAGCATCTTTTTTTTTTTTGCACAAAAATAGCATTAAGTCAAAATAGTGAAAACTTGTTTAGAAAGTGTTTCAATATTCTGAAGGAAAACTAGTTAGTTGAAAAACAAAATGAAACAAAACAAATAAAACCCTCAAATTGTTTGCAAGAACCCAGGAAATTAATTTATAGATAAATGTTTAAACCTGGCATTCAACTTAAATCATAAAAAATTATAAATGCTAGCTGGGTATTTTTGGGGGGGGTTACTGTGGGCAAGAATACTTTATAAATGCTGATGTTGAGGGACTTCAAAAGCCAATTTATGTGACTAAAATTGCACATAGAAGCCGTTTTGTATTATGTCTCCAGTCAATTCCTGGGCATCCTTAGCAGTTTGTAGCATTGAACAGTTTTCAGTCTTTACCTTCACTTATTTTATCATGTACCTACTCTGAATAGTATTCTTTTCAAAAGATATATGTATGAATAGATTCAATGATCAAGGCAGGACATGTCTTCTATCAATCTTTAGGATAAATGTATTCTCCCCTTAAACTGAATATGTATTAAAAATGAATATAAGTTTCTTTTTCATGGTACTAAAAAGCGTTGTTCTTCTCTTATCAGGAGTGACTTTTCAGTTACATATAGAAATATGTAAATCATTTAATGGAATTTAAAATCAATTTAAAAATTATAAAGTAGAGTCAATATTTTCATTTGTATGACCATAATTTACATTTCATGATATCTTGACAATTACATCTATTATTTAAATGTCCCCTTCATAGGGGAAATTGTTTATACAGAAAGAAAATGGAACTTGTCTAAATCATGAAAACGTCACCAGGATACTTGCACATGATGTACTATCCACTGTGGTAAATATGGAGACAGAATCTAAATGTCTGCAAAGTCCTGCGTTGGTTGTGTCTATGACACAATCTAAGTGTCTAAGGACACCGAAACAAAGTTTAATACTTCTAGATAATAAAAAGCAAATAAATTTCAAACACTGGATAACTAGAAGGAGGGTGAGAAATTAGGGTGACAAGAACCAGAAGTGAAAGTTTAGAGTAGAAAGTACAGAAGAACATTCTTAATGATGGTCTAGTAGGAAAGATTTTGAAAAGTTTCAATATGTATACCTGTGAGATTAAGATCTATAAGGGGGACGCAAGGAGGAAATAGGGGGCTTATAGAGAGGAAACTGGGGAGGGGGCTAACATTTGAAAATTTAATAAATAAAATAACCAATAAAAGTGAAAAAAGAGAAAACAAACAAAAAAAACTATATTTCAAATAGCCTAATATTTTCTATTTTTTGTATCTTAGCTTTTAGAAAAATCTATTTATTTCACCTCTTTGGTAAAGTAATAAAGTAATTAATTAATCAAGACAATATGACCATGGTGAGTTGGATATAAAAGGGAGTTCGATATTGTCTTCTGATTTCTCAAGGGCTAGAAAAATATATACACAGTGATGGTATGATAACTATCACTATAGCTGTGGTTTATGAGTTAGTATTTCTTATATAGTAAGAAGCCACACAACCTGTCCTGATGCCCTAATGATGCCTGTCTATTGTCTCAGAAAGCATTCATTTGATTATTTTATCTCACCTTTTATTTATCACCATCTTTGTAATTGTAAAGCGCAGTTACTTTGGTGAAGTGGAGCAACATCTATGTGCAAGTCTGACTTCTTCTGGCTCCATTATATCCAGAGCCCACATCTACATATGGTCATAGGTGACATCTGCCAGTGTGTACTTCATCCTACATCACTTACTTCTGATACCTGGGGTCTCCTGGGGCTTATGTTTATAATATGCTATTGTCATTATCCAGGTTATTAGAATTGTTGCAAGATATTTATTGTTATTTATCCCTTCATCTATTTGGTCAGTTTATAAGAAGATTTTGAGTGTGAATTTTTAATATCTTGCTTCTGAGCTAGAAATGTCACTATATTGATGATAATTTTTTCTAACACAGTATTGATAGACATGTATATAACCAATGTAATACACCTTTACTGAAAGCTCTTTAAAATATTATAAAAAATATAAAAAATATTATTTGCTTCCTTTAAGTACATTCAGGAAGAGGGCATCACACACATCTGTCTATTACTACACTCACTTGAAAGAAGATCGTATACACTCCCCAACTGTCCTGCCTTTCAACATCTTTATGACCATCATATATTTAGGCTCTTCAGCTGCTCTTCATGTCTAACTGCATTATACATCAAACACTGTTTTTTACTGCATTAAAACTTATCTATTGATGACATTCCAAGGACATGAAAATAATCTTTGCTATACCATTGTTTTCATTTTTCTTTTCCCTAAAAATGTTTGTAATATAATTGCAGAGTTACAACATATAATTTCTAAGCCACTTGTTCATATTTTTCATTTATTCTTTGATAAATTTATGCCTGAAAATAAATATATACAACATATTATGAGCATATCTATTCATAATTTCTCCTTTCTAACATGCTGTAGACCTTACCAATACATTTCCCTATCAATTTCATGCCTTGCTTAAAAAAAATCCCTATGGATTCTGCATTCATCAAGGGCTCCTTAAATAATGGGAGGACCTCATGAATTCATCCACTGTGTATGATGAAATTTGAATAAACTGAAGTTGTCAGGTCTGTGCAGGTAGCCACTACTTCAGTGAATTTAGGGGTGCAGTGGCTGTATAAGGCTCAGATGAAGTATTTCATAGCACTTGGCCTCACTCTCTGACTCTCACATTCTTTCTGCCTCTATTTTCTGTGATGTTCTCTGAGTTGATAGGGAGTACATTCAGAATCTTCTCTTGGTTCCATTTGTCATGGATTCTACCAATTTTTACTTGGTTTTGTCATTGTCTCATTTGATATTGTTGGTAGAGTTTATTTCATTTTGTGTTTTTAGAATGTCTCCTACATAATATATTTTATTGAAAACTGATACCATTTTTATCTCGAAATTATTTTTAAGTCAATATGTTCCAGAGGAATGATTTTTAAATTTTGGCTTCAACTATAATCTTAGGCATTTTCTTTGAAACATGTTTTTCTTTTGCTATATCAAAACAGAAAGTAAAAGCATATTTGTTCATTGTAGTATAATTTTCCATAAGAAGCATAAACTTTACTGAAATTTCCATAAAATATTTAAATGTATTAACTTGATAATAGCTATATTTTGACAAACCAGAGATTAATAAATACTTCAATTGAGTGTTATTTTCAGATACTGACACTGAAGATAAATACTTTATGACAAACACATCAAGCTAGGTTTTTGTATGAAAATATATATGAAAGAAATCATATTCACATTTTATCGTGATGTATATTATATTTTGGAAATATTTTCACTAAAATCCTCAAAGTTAAAATTCTATTTTAAAAATAAATTATATTCTTCTCTTTTAGAAATTTTCTTTTGTTGTTTTTTCGAGACAGGGTTTCTCTGTGTAGCCCTGGCTATCCTGGAGCTCACATGTAGACCAGGCTGGCCTCGAACTCAGAAATCCACCTGCCTCTGCCTCCCAAGTGCTGGGATTAAAGGTGTGTGCCGCCACTGCCTGGCTTTAGAAAATTTTATCACCAAAATAATTCTTATTTAAGCATTAAAGGAGATATACTGCTACTTATGAAAGACAGAACTGAACAATAAAAAATACATTTTATTAGTTTGACAGCATAAATGTACAGTATTGATACTTCTTAGTCAAGACAAAGACTTACTGCTTTCCTGGGTATGCACCAAAATTATTATTGGCTTATAAAGTATCCAGCCTGTATGCTTCCAGTTCTATTAATATGCAGACTTCTCTATCAAGAAGGATTGGCAACACAAGTTCCCAGATAAAACGCAGTATTAAGTCATTAAGTCGAAATTTTATGAGTCAATTTAAGAGTCAAAATTTGTTTTCTGGGGTATCATATTAATCTCAGTAAATGAGCATATCTATATTTATAAGATAAGAAGACCATAGCATGAACAGGCAGCTGATATTTATTTTTCTGAGAAATTCATAATTTCCTGGCACCTTCCCTAGATGTATTTTACTTTCATATTGATCAGTATTGTCTGAAAATTGATATTAAATTGAAAGATTTATGGTAGTTGTTATTTGCTCATGGAAGTCTTTCAATGTCAAAATTTCTCAAAAGACAGGCCTGGAGATAGAGAGTTATAATGGATAGGGTTCTCACTGCCCTTTCAAGTCTGGCAATTTTTTCCTAAAGATAATCTAGATCAGTATTTATATTCCAGGAAGCCCTCCATATTTCCCAGGTGTCTCATTCTCTTGCTTGAAAAATATTGCCATTGGTCTTAGTTTTCATTTAGTATTTGATTGTAAACTCTTTTTACTCATCCCCTGGGATTTTGTTCTCATACAACCGCCTTATTGGCTGTCTGCTTTGAGAAGATTTAAGGTAATCCGTAAGTAGGGCTGTATCTCCCTCTTCAATTCTTCTCCTTTCTGCTATTCCTCTTATTTCTGCATCCTGTTTTGTTTCTTACACAACTTTACCTGAAATTGACATTATAACAGGACTTTAAGTTGTCCTATGAATGATAGATTTCAATGCTTTTACTAAGTCATCCTATGTAACGACAGAACCTGTTCATAAATAATGAGTAATTTGTGTTTAATTGAAAAGTGGTCCAATTATGGGTTTGAAATTTGCCATAGTAAATATTTTCTATTACTTTCTTGTTTTCAACAACATAACTTACCTTTTAACCAGTTCTATCTGTTCTAATTTTTAATTTTTAATTATTAATTAGCAGGATTCTGAAAGGGGTTAATCCTAGACAAGCAAATGGCATGAAAGGTTTAGGCGTGTTTTCTACAGGCATAACACAACCTTTCCTATGAAAATTTTTCTAAAGCTGATGTACTCCAATTCTTGAATGTGTTTATGAACATATACATAATAATTTCTTTATGTTTTATGACTCAAGCATGTAATATCTCAGACTTACTTATATGTCTTTTATTCCAGAGACATGTCCCTAAGTTTAAAAAGATGATTAAATTGCTAGTGTTATATGTAATTCTACTTCAGATCACATGAATATTATTTTATTATCTGAAAATAAATGTTCAGAAAATGCCATTGATATGTTTATGACATGTTTGTTTTATCGTACTATATAGAAAAATATTAAAAAAACAAAATCCCTGGAAGACATAGAAGAACAGTATCATACTAGCTCCTGGTTTAATTGTTCAGAAGTGTGGATGTGCTTGATGGCTTTTAAACTTGGGGAATCAAAAAGCTGAATGAAAGGTATAAGTGATCCTGAGCTCTTAACTAAGGTATTCTGGGAGCCAAATTCCTCCTATGAGATCATTTTGGTTGTTGAAACTCTCTCTTTGGTCTGATAAGCTTCAAGTTCCTGTTTCATAGTAGGCTCTCAGTTTCTAGAGGTTATTTATGCTCTTACCATGCAGCAAGAAGTAACAGGCCAACTATTAATTTTGGTATCTTGAATTTTCCTTGACTTCCTTTTTTCCTAGGAAGAAGCTTTTAATTTTTACATGAGTCAGGAGATGATATTATAGTTACCCAAATAATCAAAGAACCTCTTTATTTTAAGGTCAGCTGATGGATAACCTTAAATTCACTGATAAAGTCTTCTTGGAATGTGGGAAATAACATGTTCTTAGGGTGGCATCTCAATATATTCATAAAACTAGGTATTGGGATAAGGTATCTTGGGCAGCAGGCATCAAAAATTTGATTGATCACATGTGTTTTTTTTTTTTCTTTCTTTCTGAGGTTAAGTAGAAAATGAAGATGCCCAGGGCTGATGCCAAAGGTATGGATGAAGAAGTTCTCTACTATCCTTATCCTTATTCTGCTGCCAGTGGGGAGTCTTGCTTTCCCAACTCTATTACCAAAATCCATAGTTTTGGTTTTAGGTCACTTCCTTCTATTTATCTGTGCCTATTTGAATGTTTAGTTTATCAGCTGTACCATGGAATACTGCCGGTCTTAGTGCGTATCATGTTATTATCAGGGGCAGTTCTATAAATCTGGTTTTCTTCCTAATTAGAAGTAAGAAGCCTATATTGCTGCAGACAGCGCCAAAGACTTTCACCTTACTCCTGATTACTTCGTAAGTTACATCTAAGAGTGTTGCTCTCTTCCCTAAAGAGTCATTCCTAGAAGTATATCATCCACTAAAAGCTATCTTTGCATTTCAAAACTGCTAAAGATATCATTTCTCTTTATTATAAGATCATTTTGTGCCCCTTTAGATGACATTAGAGGTTAATAATAAATGGTTTAATTTCTTCTTCATTTCTGTCCTCTTTGGTATTTTTCTTTTCTATTAATATGTTTTGTGGATCCTTAAGCAACATAAGTACAATATTATTAGACATAACCATTTATTATGTATACTTTCTTTAAATATAACTCAATGATTGTCATTTATAATTACATATGTATATACTGTTATCATTCTGTAATCTCTCACTTATTTTTCTGTTCCTAGTTTCTCTGTATAGCATCTTTCTAGCTTTTTAACTTTTATTCTTTTCTCATAATTTTCATCTATTGGGTAAATTTGGACTTTAATAAACCTTTGAATACAAAGACATCTTTGGACATTTGTAGAATTGGTCCTTCAGAAATAGCTAAGTGGTTAAGAGCACTTCCTGCTCTCCTAGCGGACTTTGCAGCCACATATGTTTCTTCCCTATTACTCCAGCTACAGGTAAACCAACACTTCCCTCTGTCATATGCTTGCATTCAAGTGCATGTGTGTGCACACTCAAATAGAAATAAAATAAATCTTTAAAATATGAGTTACTGTTTTCTGATCTTTTTATAATTAACTTACAGATTTGGGTTGTATCTTCTAGCTTTTGAGCCATGTTTTTTATTTGCATCCATCATGTTTGACTAAGACTTATTGCTTTTTTTCTGTACTTATAATAAACACACATGGATTCATTTATAAATCTGCTAGCTTACAGCTATAATGTTTTTTCTATCCTTTCTTCACCTACCAGACACCTGACTCCTAGTAAGAAAGATGGCCTCGCCATATCACTCACTTTCTGCATGAAGCTGGTTACTTTTGGCCCACAACCTCTAGGGCAACGTTCCTTTGATTTCTGGTATAGAGCTACAATTTGAACTTAATTATTTTCATTTTGTTTTTCTGGTGCTGGAACTCAAATCTTTGTACATTCTAGCAACTTACACCTTAGGGAGGTAAAAGTAGAAAATGAATCTTGTTTATAACCAAATTCTTAATCAGTTGTAATGAAAATACCTTAAAATATTTCATCAATACATTGACTTTGATCTCATTTGAAAAATCATGTCTAGAAATCAGAAAATATAATGGAAAATAACATTTAAATGAAAAACAATTTTTGCACATTAATAATCGCACAAGAATTTTTAGGCTCTTGGTTTCACATTGAGTTGTGAATCATATATGACACCTATCCAAAAGCATCTTGTGTTCATATAAAGACTTACTGAATCTCAGAAGGAATAACTGCATACAGATGTATGCTGGTGTTATTTACTCACAGAATGGTGCTTATATATTCTGTTTCCGAGAGGGTGGTTTATGTCTTATGTAGCTGGTGACTCTTACATTTGTGGAAATGTACTGAAAGTCATATTCCTCACCTTTGCTCTGTGCATTCGTTGTACTGGTAATGGCATTGTCTAATCTCAGATTTTAAAGGTGATTCATGGCCACGCATGAAACATTTGCAAATACTAATCTTCAGAGTTATGTGACAAATATTTTCCTTCTGAAGAAATTTATTTAACTTTGTATAAACAGCAGAAGAACTTTCTCCGAGTCCATTATTTCATATGGCAAGAAATTTAGTGTTTTAGTTTGGGGTAATTTTTTTAATCTAAGTCTTTTTAAAACTGCAATTGAAGTCCTGAAAGTAAGTACATATTTTCATTTACAAACACATTTAAAAGTTGTTATGTCAACTATTACGTCTCCATAGATCTTATTAAGATGTAGTACAAAATCTAATGTGAAAGATTATTTTTAATACCATGATGATAGTAACACTGAAATTAATACAAATAACATGGGCCATATTGTAGAAACTTATAATCATTAGGAAAGAAATATTCTGTTATGTCAAGGCAAATCTTAATAAATAGTACATTAATGATTAAAGACGATTGTGTTGGATAATATACACCCTAATTTCAATCTGTTCTGGGTCAAAAATACTGATGGATTTAGAATTCTTTAAAGTATTATTTTAGTTTTGTTTCTATTTTTGTGCTAAAACACCATGCTCCACAGAAATTTTGGCAGGAAAGGGATTATATGGATTACAAGTCATGGACCGTAATCATGGAGAAATCCAAAGCAGGCCCTGAAACAGAGCCATGGAGGGATGCTGCTTACATCCCTTGTCCTTAAGGCTTGTCCTTAAGGGCCCCAGCAGCTCTCAACAATGCTATATTTGGAAAAAATTCAACATGACTTTCAGTGTGGACAAACTACTTAACTATAACAAATCCTTGCAGCAATAAAAATGCACCTGTGTCTGTTTATGCTATTGAAGTGACATTTATGAGACTTAACCAAATTTGTAATATAACCCTAACAATTACTTCATTCATTCCTCTATGCACAACTATATTTTAGGTTGTAATATCTTGTAGTGTGGGTGCAGTGAAGACGAGGAAAGAAAATGACTACATAAAGAGGGCAATACTTTCCATTGTTTACTGATATATTTGGAGACAAGATTATTGAGCAACCCCCATGGCTGCTCCACAATGAAGATTTAAATGTTCTGGGCTTTTTCTGCCTTTTTCATATATCTCTATACAAAAGTGAAAAGACTTAGAATGGTTATTTGCCACTTGGGATATTTTATGCTGAAATGCAGATACCTGCTAAGCAAGTCACACAGACAATGCTTTTGTTAGCATTGCTCCAATTGTACGGATTTCAAGGATTACTGGAATTCTTTAAATAATTGTTCAGATTGGGGAGGGTTTTATTTTTATAGAATAGAGTTTATTCAGGGCATGGGGAGGGGAATTAGGGTAGTAGATACAGAGAGAGAGAGAGAGAGAGAGAGAGAGAGAGAGAGAGAGAGAGAGAGAGAGAGAGAGAGAGAGAGGAGAAGAGAAGAGAAGTAGAGGCTGGCCATGAGCACATGGAGAGAGGAGAAGGGAAGGGAGAAGGGTTGAGGGGACAGAGGGATCAAAAGATCAAGAGAGCAAGAGACCAGATTGGGAAGTTTTAATGAAGATCAAATAAGATATTGTGTATGGATGTGTTTTAAAGTCTGTATTTTTAAAATTAACTTGACAGTGCTAAATATTTTATATTATTGATAAATATAGAATCCTGTAAGAATGATTGATATTGGAAGGCAGGAAAAATGAGAGAGTATATTAGATATTGGTGATATATACACACTTTATCAAATCTAAATCAAAGGAAGTCAAAACAGTTGACACTAATTGTGCCATAATCAGGAACCAGAAATACTTCAGAAAACAGTTTTCTCTATTTTATAAATGTCTAATCTGGTTTTCTTTTTCACCCCCAAACTCTACATAATTATATGAACTATTCACAAGTACAAACCTACAAAACCTAATATCTCTTGGTGTGTATTTAGATTTCATGGACATATGATCTGGTAGTGATTGCATGAATCATGTACATCATTATATTAAGCAGATTAGAGCCCAGAGAGATGGTTCATGTGATGTAGTTTATGAAGCTGATAAAAGAAGTTCTTTAAAAAGTAACCATTTATGATTCTGTCTAAATATAATGAATACATGAAATTTAAAATTATGTCTAAATAAGTGTATTACTATGTTAATATCACCATTATGGCTTGTGGTTATTGTAAAGCCTTTTAAAAGTATAATCTGCATAGTGTATTGAAAAATTATAACTGAAAACAATATAAATTGTAATATATAATTAGGTAGAGGGTGATAAAGTAAAGTATCCCAAACAACTATATTTCATTAAGGGAAAGCCATAAGCTGCAGTCATGAAGGACACACTTTTCTCTGTCCAAAGAAATATTAAAAACAACCATTTCAGTGAATTGGGCAATAGAATCACTTTTCAACTATGAGTGCAAAAAATCACCTAGGGGAACCTATGATTCTCCCAGCTTCTTGCCTGGATATACTCTCTAGGCTTTACTTCAGAGAGATCATAATGGTTTGGACCATAAATATTTGGGTTAGTTGAAGATACAGAACTGGACTATGAAAGAGAGGGAGTTATATAGAGAGAGAACTTCAAAGATCTACATTGATAGTGAACCTTCCTTTTTTGGCTGAATTCTGAGTCTTTCATTCTTTTTTCCTTTTCTTTTTCTTTTTTCATATTAGGATGGGTTTTGAAAAGACAAGAAAGTAGAAAACCACAAATACTGACAAGGATGTAGAACAATTGGAACTTCTGTGATTTACAGTTAGAAATGCAATATTACACCTCTCCTGGGGCAAACGGTGTTAACAATCCTTTAAAAAAAATTCAAAATAGAATGAGCATGAGATGTAGAAACTTCTACTCATTAATTCATGAATTGAAAACAAGGGTTTATAGATCCAATTACACATTTTCAATCATTCTTAAAGACCATCAAGGCTGAGAAACATCATCAGGAAAACACTATTCTGAGCAATTCCAAGAACATGTTTGGAAGGAGTATTTTCATCCCCATAATCCAGAGAGAAATTTTAAATAACCTGAAGTAACCATTAGAATCTTGATAATGATGTTGGCTCACTGACATGAATAAAATGTCATGGATCTAACTGAACATTGCTTAGTTAGAGTACTTAAAGTAATTAGATTAATTAATTAGATTAATTTTAAGTAATTACACTATATGCTCCTATAGCCTCAACTAGAAGAGCTCCTGAAATTGATCAAATAAGGCAGACTTTACCTGCTCTAATCTTTGTCCAGCAGAATCTGCTAGACTTGTGAGTGATGTCATCTTGGATTTACCAGCTGCAACCAAAATTCTAACCAAATAAAACAGCATGAGTAAATTTAGATACTAACATATGGAATAGTAAATCCAATCTGTTTAACTCAAGTATCTCATAGAATTATGAGAAAGAAAAGTCATTGGTCCCTTAAGACCCTTAATTTAAAGGTGTTTTCTTATATAGAAATATGTGACTGAAACAAAAAATGTGTGGCCTATTTTGACATGTCCAATAGCAATAGGTAAGCATGAGAAGATCTATTAAGAAAGTCTATGGCTGCAGAAAAGATGTCAAAGTGTCACCTCTGTAGAAGCATGCTAATATAGATATGAGAATATGTATTGCACTAATCAGGCCCCTTCTCTACTATTTAACATTGCCTGTATAGGGTAAAGATAATTTTTTCTTTTACTAATGGTTTTCTGCATCATATAAGTAGCTATACATGGCCTCTAAGAATGGTGCAAACTTTGAGTAAGACTTTGTGTAAGAAATGATTTTGGAAATTCTTAGAATAGAGAGAGTTTTACTTCTGGAAATGAGAGGAAAACAAACTATTTTGTGTAAAGGTTGGGGTTAATAATGTATTTAGTTCTCATCTCCTGAGCTCATCACTTCCATAGCAGGAGTATACTTAACTGACTCATTGATATTATGCTAGGGTAAGGGACATACATTATCTGAAATGCTTTGGCAGTGGGGATGGTGTTTATCCCTTAGAAATTCAATTCAAATTAATTTTTGTAGAACCTCATCATGTACATAGAATAAAGTGAGTTTTACAAAAGAATACAGTGGATAAACTCACAGGCATGTTGAAAAATTTGAGAGACAAATTGTATATCTGTCCTTGGCTCAAGTGAGCTTCGATTAAATGTCCTTGCCAAATAAGACATTAACACATATGTCTTCTTTTTCTGCAAGTAAAAATGGTAACATTTATGGATGTGGTACCATTTTCAGAGGGGTCTTGGATGGTAGGGATGCCTTATAAGGTTGTGAGAAATAGTACATGCCAGAATATATGACAATGTAAGTGTGTTAACACTACTTTTATTCATTTTTATTTTTTTAAGTGGGGTCTCTCATGTGCCTAGGACTCACCTTGTATGCTAGGATGGATGGATAGCCCACTCCAGAGATAAACATATTTCTGCAGTTGGTCTTTCCTACTTTGTAGACTCTTCTTTATCTCATGCTTTATCCTTCAGGTTTCACCTCCTAACACTAGATATGAATGAAAGGATATAGAGGACTGAGAAACAGTCAGACAGGAAGAAAGAGAAAGACAGACAGACAGACAGACAGACACACACACACACACACACACAGAGAGAGAGAGAGAGAGAGAGAGAGAGAGAGAGAGAGAGAGAGATGTAGATATGGTGAATATCTGATACCTGACATTGTGTACACTTTATTACAATGCCACTCTTGATACCTTGGTTGTCAAACTACTGAATTTCTTAACCATACCTAAATTTGTCATTATAAATGGAAGATATGTAAATTCTACATGTGAAGTCAAAGAAGATGGTAGAAATATGAGGTTAAGTGTCAAAGACATTTGAATTTGAATTCTGTCGTCTAGTAGTAAACATCACAGCTTGAAGAAAAACTACTAGCTGATATAAGTCTTACTAAATCCAGATGTTACAGCCCTGTATCTTGAGGTCCTGTGCTGTAAGGCATTAGTGCCTATGTTGTTCAATCCAACCTTTCTTCTGTACCCACTGAGTGTCCCGGATTCTGATAGGTCACAATGACAGAATGAACCACAATGGCAGTGAATCCATGCACATAACATAGGCTGTTTATGCTAGTTTGTGAACTGATCTGATAAAGAATTGATACTTTCTTCACTTAAAAGTTTTCTCATAGTTCTTTTGAGTTGGAATGCACAGGCCTTTTCTTTAAGAAAGCTTCATTAAGCCACACTTACTTTACATGATGGTATCTTTAGTTTGTGGCCATGACTGATACATTTAATTACATTTCATTAACATTTATGGAGATACTCCTGTAGTTTTTAAGATTAGAAGCCAGAGAAACTCAGATCCAATAATTTCATAAATTTGAATGTGTTAAAAATTATTACACTTTTCCTTTCTCCTTAGCTGTTCAGAATTGGCACAAAATGTTGATTTTGAAGTTATTTAAAGAGAGAAGTGAAAGCAAGTGTAAGCCTTTCTACATACACAACTCAAATCAAACACAAAAACAAGATTCAGAACCAATAACATGTATCCAGAGAAAAGCTCTTTAAAGGATTCATAATCCAAAGGGATGTAAATTGTTGAAGCACATTTCTCCCTTTCTGATGCCAAAATATTTCCCCTCACTATTGCAATACATAGTTATGGTTCTCAAGACCCATTCACTTCAAAAGGAAAACAAGAAGGAGCTACAGCTATCTCCCATCTTCCAGAAAAAAAACACAAGAAGCATTTGTCATTTTAATTCCATTGATTTCCTTTCTGTACATCAGATGAGACTTTAATTATGCATTGCTGCTGCCTCATAAGTAATCATTTCAAATAACATGGTGGCTCATGCGAAGGAAATGATTCATCTTCTTAATGTATTTGAAACTATGGTTTGCAACTATTTTAGACACTAGATTATAATTCTGTGTTATGCAAAATATCTCCAGAGGCTAAAATTAATGTTGATAAGCAGCTTATGCAATGGGAAAAGTGAATGCTGGGCAAAGCAGAGCAAAGCAAAAAATAAAACTCTTCTTCCTGACTCTTGCGCAATTGGGAAGACTGTGTATTGCACATCTTCATGATCTTCCAGAACTACAAGGTCTTCTGTGCATCACAGAGTGGAGATCAAAAACCCAAGTTCATCAGAGTAGCGCTCTACTTCCTTTCCTGCCACGACTTTTATTTTGTGTGGTGGAAGATTTATATATTTCTAGAAAAATGAAGAAACAATTTCATGGTGATTTTCTTTAATTTGGTTTGGTTTCTTTGCTTGTTTATAGTTTCAGGACAGCAAAAATCAAACACCACAAATTAACATCAGAAAACTATGGACTATTGACTCACAAAAGAATAATATAAAAATATATATACTCATATATACATCTATTAAATTAATTAAAGACTTGATAACCTTTACATACTTGCACTTTTCACATTCTCACCACAGCATCATCCATTCTGTATCCGGGCAAAGATAAAAGTTGATTTGTCCAGCTCTACTGTGTTCACTGGATGTAAATTGTCTTCAAGAAGGGACACACTGAAAGTGACCTTGAGGGCAGCAGACAAGAACACAAAGCCTTTCAGAGAAGAGTGAGAATTTATAGGCAATCGCAGCTATTCGCAGACTCTTCAATAAAGACATAAACCTGAACAAAAGGGCTGACATTAAACTCACTATGTAACTGAGGATGATCTCAAACTTGTGACCTTCCTGCTTCTACCTGCAGAGTGCTACAATTATAGGCATGGGAGACCATATCTGGTTTTATGTAGTGATGGGGATCCAACCCAGAGCTTGCCAGCATCTACTGAATTGAAGAGCTTTTCCACCCTTCTTTTCCTGCTCTTGCTCATGCTTTGGAACTTGTTTATTCTATTTCAAGGGTAATGTTTTCTTGCAAAATGTTAACAAAATAAAAAGCCAAATCTCCCAAAAAGTTGATTTGTGAGATGTTTAGTATTCAAGTAAGAGGCAGTAAATGCCTATAAGAAGCTTGAAACCTACAAAGACCATTGGGAGAAGGCAGGCCACAAAGGGGTTGTAGGCTAGCAGAATGTAGTTTTAGCTACAGAACCAAAGTTGACCCATCACATGTAGATTTAGTAGATTCCCTTATTAGACACTGCTACTTGAAGCATCATTCATCTTCCTCAGGAAGAACAGTGTAGCTCAATATCAGGCTACTGATATTCATTCCAGCAATGTCCCTGAGCAGCTCTGTACCTCAGTTCCAGCTCTTTCAGATAGTGTCAGAGCAGTTCTGCCACCTGATGGATGGATACTTGTTTGTGTACCTGCAGGTGAAATAAATGATATTGGACTGACCTGTGGCTTGGCTAGAGTAAGTTGCCCTGTAGACATTGGTCTTTTCTATGAGAACTCAAGAAATCATCTACTGTTTCAGTTCCAGTTCCTTTCAAACTTAACCAGCACCACTACGACCAATGCAGGCAGCTGCTCAGTGATAAAACCTGGGACTCTTCGGGGGCTTTTAGGGAGTCACACCCATATAGAATATCTGGTTACATGGGCTTTCATGTTCTACTGTTAGTTATTAGTTACTCGTCAAGGTTCATGAGAAAGGGCAAGCTACCAGGAGACCAGTCAGGAAACTATATCCAAACACCACCATGTTCACAAGCCTCCCAACTACTAATGCCATTTGGGACCCAGCAGTAGCCATGTATAACCATTAGCATCAAAGCTTTGTAATCTAGAAGGCAATCATATCTTGGAGACCAACAGAAAAATATCTTTACCAGGCTATAAAACTTTGTGTCTTAAAATGTGGGTACAGGAACTAATTTAAGGTTGTATGGATAACTGAGAATCAGACAAAAATGAGGATATCAAAAGAAGCTTAAAGAGCTTCAGTTATCCCAAAAATGATGAGTAATGCACAATAATGATCACAAACTTAATTAGATTAAAGTAGCATATATTGACAACTACATGAAAACATGAAGCTATAAATTATTTTTTAGAAGGAACTTAACAGAAGTTGGGGAGCTAAAGCACACAGTTATGGAAGATTTTATAGCAGAACTCACTCAAGCAGAGATAATTAGTGACATCAAAGACTAGTGATTTTATTTGCCAATTGAAGCAATAAACAGAAGAATGAATATATATATATATATATATATATATATATATATATATTATATATATGTACATGTACATACATTTACACTCCCAATTTTATTCTCCTACCGGTCCACCCTCTGACTGTTCCACATCCCATACCTCAAAAAGCCCATGGGTCACCATCAAGCATTAGAAGGTGTAGATTGCAGAATATCCTAAAAGAGAAAATAGAATTCTATTATTTGTGTTAAATGTTAGTTGCTAAAAGCTTTTCAATCTATGACATATTTATGGACATCTAGATGAATGAAATGCAGAAAAAGCACAAGTAAGGAGGCTCTTCGTCCTGTGAAGGCTTGATGCCCCACTCTAGAAGAATGCTAGGGTGGTGAGGTTGGAGTGAGCAGGTGGGTGGGGGACCACCCTCATAGAAGAAGGGTAATGAGGGATGGGATAGGGGTTTAAAGAGGGGAAATTGGGAATGGAGATATCATTTGAAATGTAAATAAATACAATATCTTATTTAAAAAGAAACAAGATGAGCTAAAAGTTAACTTTAAGTTGAAAGAAAGTTTCTAGAAGGAAATGATAAGTAGTAAGTGCATGAAGAATACGAGGCCACTGGGAATGCAATTATCCAGTGGGTTTCAGAATGCTCTATTACAGTGACAGTGTTATGTCAATATCTTCTGACTCTACTAAAGTTAAAATTCAGTTATAGAAATTTGTTAATGGGCTACAGAAGAAAAACAAGTTTTGTTATCAATATTAAAATGTCAAAGGTTAGAGTCAGTCTTTCCCTCCCCCCCCCCGATTTATTTACAGGCATTTTTTAAAATAGAAGATTAGTTGATAGAGCAATGTGCCTATTTTAGAGGTAGACTCACTCATGTTCAAATCCAGTGGACTGTGCGGTTGTCAGGGTCTTTTAAGATATGATTGTACTATTATTTTCAGAATAGTGTTAGGTCCATAGCCAATTTACATTGAAGACTGCTATTTATTGAACAGCAGTTTCCCTTTGTACAGCTTCAACTCTTGAAATCTCTCTGCAGAGTTGCATGGTTCTTAGATCAAGATATACTGACACATCATGGCTGCTAAAATTTACCGTTTATGTTTCATTCTGTTGTGTCATATTTCCTTTAAATAAACAAGAACTTTAAAATATTTATTTTAATTTATGTGCATGAGTATATTGTTTTCATACATTTATATGTATTGCATGAGTGTTTAGTGTCCTATGAGATTAGAAAGCATCAGATCCCTGGAGCTGTATTACAGATGTTAGTCAGCCACAAGGTGGGTATTGGAAATCAAACCATTTCCTCTGCAAAAGCAACAACTTCTCTTAACTATTAAACTAGCGATTTTTCCAATCTCTTGGGAAGATGTTTTAATGCTTTCAAATAGAGGAGAAAAGACAAATTCCTGAAATTTTAATATGAGTGGAAGATGACATAACACATTTAACTACTCACTGATCCATAATTGGTTAAAGCCAAAGAGATCAATGACAATTGTGACACTTACTTATGCTGTGTGACATCTCCATGGTGATAAAGAATTAAGTGCATTTTCTCCCACTGAGGCCAGACCAGGTAGACCTCTGCTACATATATCCCAAGGGCCTTGGACCAGCCTGTATATGCTCCTGGTTGGTGACTCAGTCTCTGGGAGCTTCCTGGGGTTTGAGTTAGTTGAGACTGATAGTCTTCCTATGGGGTTGCTCTCCCTTTTAGCTTCTTCAGTCCTTCCCCTAATTCAACCATAGGAGTACCTGTCTTCAGTCCAAAGATTGGCTGTAAGTATCTCTTTCTGTCTCAGTCAGCTGCTGGTAGAGCTTTTCTGAAAACAGCCATGTCAGGCTCCCAACTGAAAGCACATCATAGCATAGAAGTGTCAGGCCTTGGTACACCCCTTGCCCAAGTTGGGCCAGTCATTGGAACTCCTTTCAGTCTCACCTTCATTTTTGTCCCTGCAGTTCTTTTAGACAGGAACAATTTCCCTTAACTCCTCCATTGGGGTCCTTGTGCTCAGTCCAATGGTTGGCTACAAGTACCCGGATCTGTACTGGTAAGGCTCTGGCCGAGCCTCTCAGGAGACATTTATGTCAGGCTCCTGTCAGCAAGTACTTTTTGCCATCAGTAATAGTGTCTAGGTTTGGTATCTGCATATGGGATGGATCCCCAGGTTGGTTAGTCTCTGTATGGCCTTTCCTTCAGTCTCTGCTCCACTCTGTGACAGGAGCGATTCTGGGTTAAAATTTTGAGAAAGGTGGGTGGCCCTATCCCTCAACCAGGGGCTGTGCCTAACTTCTAGATATGGTCTTTACAGGTTCTCTTTCCCCTTTGTTTGATATTTCAGCTAATGTCACCCCTCTTGGGTCCTGGGAGCTTCTTGCTTTCTTGGCATCTGGGACTTATTGTTGGGTACTTCTGGTCCTCATCCCCCATTGATACACACCTCTGTTCAATTTTCTGATCCTCTGTACATCTCCACCATCTTCTCCCATACCTGATCCTGCCCCCACTTTTTCCATACTTATTTAGTATGTGTGAGTGTTTCTGCTGTGTGTGATATATGCATGCTAATGTTGGTTTGGAGTTCAAGGGTAATTTGCAGAATTTTGTGTTCTCCTTCCATTATCAGGGTTCTGGTGATGAATCCAGGTCAGCAGGCTTGAATGACAAATACTTTCCCCAGGAGCCATGTCTCTGGTCTCTGAAACAGTGCTTTAAACAAAACATTTCACATTAAAGAGTCCAGAAAAGGCCTTTTGTGATTTTCTTAAATGACAATGGGGTGTTCTATTGGGAATTTATCTTTCGTAGTCTATCATAGAAGATCACAAAACTAACTACTCCTCAAATAAGTTTTCTCCTCTCATTACAATTTTTTTTTTTTACAGAATTTAAGTTTGTTTTGATGCTCTTATGCACCGATGGTGGGTGAGGTACTTTATCTCATTGACAGAAAGAGGCATTAGAATTTTTTTAAATCATTCTGACATAGGGCTATTCATTCTCCTAATGTTATATAAAGAATAAATTAAACATTTAAATAAACTCATTAAATAAGCAGATGGACCCTGCTTCTTGCTGTGGCATCAGTATTCAGATTTCATAGGCTATTTCAGAAAATAAATAATAAAGAATAAAATTATTTTTGGAGTTGTTATCAAGCATGAGATTACTATATTACTCATTATATATTATCTATGTAATGATTATTTAGTTATAATGATTTAATTATACTTCATTAATAATTATTATTTATTTATTATTTAGTTATACTTATAAAATGTAACTATAGATATATTACAAAAACTCCTAGTGAAGCCTATGTTAGTTATCTTGAAATAGTTGTCTATGCATCATTACATACAGCAATGCTTAACAGCTTAAAGCCCTGCTTATCAGCTCACACTTGTGTTTCAGAAGCTTGAAAACAGATAGGCAGTGTTCTGCCTTAAAGTCTCTCCCACAATCCCATGGAGGGTTCAGCAAATGTTTTGTCAATGGCTTAATAAAGGTAGAGAATTTAAAGATACCTCACAACCCAACTACTGGTAAGATCCCCAGTCCTTGTCACATTGACCTTGCCACAGAGCTTTTCTTATGCCTTCATGAAATAACTGGTAATTATCTCTGAAAGGGAGATGGCTCAGTCATTGCTTGTTGGGAAAGAATGAGGATATAACTTTGGATCCCAAGTACTAAATAAACAAAGGAAAATAATAGCCCTGTGCAGTGGTGCATAAAAGTAATCATAAATCTGGTGCAGTAGAGACTGAAGACAGGAGGATCTGAAGGACTTGCTAGCCAGTTTAGCTAGTCAAGTTTAAAAGCTCAAGGTTCAAGAGAGACCCTACCTTAAAAAGTAAAGAGAGAAATTGTGGAAAGACACTGATCTCTGACCTTCACACCCATTCTCTCTCTCTCTCTCTCTCTCTCTCTCTCTCTCTCTCTGTCTCTCTCTCTCTCTCTGTCTCTCTCTCTCTCTCTCTCTCACACACACACACACACACACAGACACACACACACATACACACACATACACACACACACACATACACACACAGAGACATACACACTACTCACTGATCTATAATGCTGTGTAGGTATATAGTGGGGGTTAATTTAGGTAAAGACCAGAACACAAGAAAAGGCCTATGAGATGCAAGTTTCCCTAGAGTCTTCATGATAAAGTTGCTTTAAGAAGATGACTTAGTTAGTTGTTGCTTGAGGATCTGACTTTGGATGCCTGAAACTGAATAGCAAAAAAAAAAAAAAAAAAAAAAAAAAAAAAAAAAAAAAAAAAAAAAAAAAAAAAAAAAAAAACCACAACAACAACAGATGTAGTGATGTGTATTTAAAGAAGGGTATGGGAAATACAGAACACAAAGAATGTGAAAGTAGATGGAGAACACTAGAAAATGGAAGGGTGCCAAAGGCATGGTGAGTGGGTAGAAAGTATCATGTATGTGCCAGGGAGGGGGAGATCAACCCGAAGTAGCTTGTGTGAAAGTACAACAAAGTAACCTGTGGTTTTTTTTCTGTTAATTGAAAAAAAAACATTTAAAATAATTTCATTCACAAATTTGAGATGTGTAAATATTGTGTTGTGAAATTGATCTTTCATACAAAGGTCTTCTTTCTTCTCAACTAAAAATTTCTACCCTCCAGTTACCAGAACCCCTCTCTCACTGCAGCTTCTCTCCAGTTTTTATAACCATTGTTGTCTCTGTATTAAATCTTGAGTTTTGTGTGACACTGTGTGGTACAACCCTTAGAGGCCACATCTCTATATTTTTTTGATGTTTCTTTGGTCAGTGGTCTATGTTTCATGAAATGATGGAATTCTTCCTATAAGGGAATATGACCAGAGGAAGACATGACAATGGAGAAAGAAACTGAATACAATTACAGATATTAAAAATAAAGGTATCAAAGCCCACTGACAAAGTGAGGACAACACTGTTGTATACCTTCAAGCAAATGTAAATGAGTGTGCATGATAACAGATGATAGGAAGAAAGAAAGGGACACATTGGACAATTGATGCAAAGCATATCATGTGAAAAAGGACTACATATGTTCATCATAAACCCAGGAAACAGCAACGTTTAATTCATATGCAAACCCAGTTAATTTAAAAGAACTTAGAAAGGGAGACAAGGAAAATTGAACCATAAAACAATTAATAAGCAATTTTAATCAAAATATATAAATACGCCTATTAAAAATAAGCACAGTTCAAAGTAAAAGGTGACCATAGCAGGTGAAAAAGAAAGATCTAGAGACACACATTTAACTTAAAACAGAAGATAAGATAGTACATGCTAATCCTGAGAAAAGTGTTATGTGTGTGAATTTATTTACAGATGTAGAAGACCTCAGCACAAAACTTCATTCAGTGTTCAGTTATGACTTAAAAGCTTTGGTGGACAAACCAAAGGAAGATCAGAAAACCAAAAAGTCAAATCGTTGAGTTTCCTCTCGGTCAACTGGGAGACATTATCAGAAAGTCTTTCCTAGTTCTAGAGATCTATTTTCATATCTCTATTGATCTTCACTATGAAAACCCTCTATCCATTAAACTTTGCCTAGTAGGTTTTGACCCACTAATCCCTTGTATACACACACTTTACTAAATGGATTGTCATGGGTCTACTGTTTGCTAGCTAGTGTCCAATAATTGTGTCTAGTATTAGATCTTGGGTTAAAGTTATCAGAACCATTGGATAGATAATATAACAAACACTTGGACTGGCTAGAAGTCCTCTGAAAATCGGACAACTATCATGACAACAATAAGAAGGAAATCCAATTTTCTTTCAGAGACTCATGTTTTACACAATTTCACCAAGACTTTAAGACCATTACTCTTTGCTGCAGCTCACTCACCAGTGCTTTATTTTGTTTTGATTCACGGAACTTCATAACTGAATGGATCAGTCACTGAAAATGATCCTGTAGCTCAGAAGTTTTCCATAGAGAGACCTGGATGTCCACTCAGGCTACCCCTGAGTTGAAATCAGTGATCAAACTGAGTGTTGGGCTGAACACTGGGAGTAATATTTGTTTTCAATTCCCTTCTAACAGGCAGAAATTAGTTCCATGGAATTGAAAGACTGAGTCCCTACCAACTAGTTCTTGGCTTGGGAGCTGCTAGAGAACAAGGCTCTTAGAGGCACAGACAGTGCACAGCATGAGTGTTTGATTTTTGCAGGTGAGTTGGGCATTGGGCCTCCCTGTTTTCAGTATTTATACCTATTTTACATCTGCACCAATCTGTCCTCCTAATCTTAGTTTGTGGAGGTAGCAACTGTATATCATAAAATAATTTATATCACTATGTTTTTGACAAATATAAAAGAAATGTTATGTTTCTGTTAGTTGTTTTAAGAATGATAGTCATCCCAGGGATCATTTAGGAAGAGGCTACTGTACACATTCTTATTTGAGCTCTGAATTACGTATCAGGCAGAAAACACTTTCCTGTGTCACAAGGTATTACTCTCTCACTTTAATATATATGAATACACAACAAGAGAGAGAGAGAGAGAGAGAGAGAGAGAGAGAGAGAGAGAGAGAGAGAGAGAGAGAGAGAGAGAGAAAGGGAGAAAGGGAGAAAGGGAGAAAGGGAGAAAGGGAGAAAGGGAGAAAGGGAGAAAGGGAGAAAGGGAGAAAGGGAGAAAGAGGAGGAGGAACTGAGGGAGAGGGAGAAGGAGAGGTCTCAGATATAATTTTAATCAGTCATTGAACACAAACAAGACAGTGGTCTATAACACAAAGAAGCCTCCCTGGTTGCGAATCCCAATTGCACAGTTTTCATTAAGAAATATGTTTGATGTTAATGAGGTCACATTCCTGACTTGGTGTGAAAAATTATGTAAGATTCATAATGGTTATGCTTTCAACTCCTAATAATTCTTTTCATTCCATCCTTGTAATCACATAATTATTTCACACTCAAGGATATTGATTCTTCTGAAGTAGCATCTTAAGAAGAACTTACTTTTTTTCTGTGCATAAAATCTTTATGGAAGATGAAAGAAATAATCTTATTTGCAGGAGGCAGTTGAGCTACTTAATGACAATGACAGCATGACAGCTTGGTGTTCTCCAGAGGGATCTTGCTGATTTCTCTAGTTATCCTTTTTTGTTGCTCATATCCTTGCCACAGAGGACAAACAAACCTCCATGACTGTTTGCTACACGAGAGTCTGTTTAAAGAGAAGTGGAGAACTTTAAATAGTGTGCACACATGGGTAAACTCATTTTTTAAAGTTGTATTATTTATGTTTATGTATGTGTTTTTGCATGTGAGTGTAGGTGCCCATATTGGCCACAGAAAGTATCACATCCTTTAGAACTGCAGTTACAGATAGATATGCCTTGCTCAATGTGCTTGTTGCAATCAATCTCATGTTCTCCATAAAAGCATCCTGTGTCTTAACCACTCTAGCTTAGTTTATAAATCTTTGGAGAATCAACATGTTCTTTGAACACTTAAAAATTTGTTTTCACTCAAATAGTATGTGTCTATGATTCTTGTCTTTCTCTTTTCCATAAGATGTACAGTATTATATGATATAAGTTATATCATATAATATATTATAATATATATATATATATATATATATATATATATATATATATATATATATATAGTGTGTGTGTGTGTGTGTGATTGAGTGTGCATGTATGTGGTTGCAATAAAACTTACATGTGCCGGTCAGAGGACAAGTTGTTATAGTAATCTCAGTCTTTCTACCATGTGGATCCAGAGATCAAACACATATGGTCATACTTCACAGAAAGTGCCTTACAAGACAAATCATCTCATCAGCACAGAGACCTCTTTGTTTTAAATTTGACATTCATTGGTAGGTCCTGTGAGTTGTTAAATATGTGTTTGTGGAATTCAGAAGAGAAATTATAGCTGGGACTTGAGAAGGGGGTGGTCTTCTTTATCAGACTTAGAAAGGAAATTGAGAATACCTCAGGATTACCATCATGGCATCCACTTTATTGCTGACCTCAACTGTCACTTTTAAACTTTATGACCTTGAAGGAAAAGGGACATTATGTTATTCTTTAATTTTATGTTTTCTAAGCAACGATTCACCTAAAGCTATACCTAACTGAAGAAAAGCAGTATAGGCAAATGTTCCTGGGACAGATGAGCTACGGGAGCCCTAAACAATAAAGATTTTTCCTGATTGTGATGATTCTGGCCTTTAAAAATGTTGGAAATCAATCTGGTGGTTTCTTAGAAAATTGAAAATAGCTCTACCTGAAGATGCACCTATACCACTCCTGCGCATATACCCAAAAGATACTCCAACATATAACAAGGACACATGCTCTACTATGTTCATAACAGCCTTCTTTATAATTACCGAAGTGGGAAATAATCCAGATGTCTCTTAACAGAAAATGAGTGCAGAAAATGTAGTACATTTACATAATAACTACACAGCTATTAAATATGACAACTTCATGAAATTTGTAGGCAAAAAGATGGAACTAGAAAATATCATCCTTAGTAAGGTAACCCAGACCCAAAAGGACATACATGGTATGTATTCCCTGATAAGTGGATATTAGCCCAAAGGCTCAGAATACCCATTATACAACTCACAGATTATATAAAGTTTAACAAGAAGGAAAGCAAAGTGTGGATGTTTCAAACCCACTTAGAAGGGGGAACAAAATAATTCTAGGAGAAAGAGGGAGAGTAGGACCTGTGTGGGAGAGGGGAGGTGGAGGAAAAGGGGTGGGGGCAGGACCATGTGTGGGAAGAGACAGGAGAGAAGTCCAGAGGGGCAGGAGAATGAACAGAAATAAGTAGCATTGGGGGTGGGGAACTTGGGGAACCAGTAGAAAGTCCCAGATGCCAGAGACATGAGAGCTTTTCAGGACCCAATGGGAATGACATTAGCTGAAATACCCAGCATCAGGGAGAGAACCTAAAGAGACCACCTCCAGTAGGTAGACATGTCCTCCAGTGGAGGGATGGGGCCACCTGTTCATCTCAAAAATTTAACCCAGAATTGTCCCTGTCTAAAGGAAATGCAGGGACAAAATGGAGCAGATGCTGAGGAAAGGCTATCCAGGGACTGCCTCACCATGTGATTCATTAAATCTGTAGACTCCAAACCCTGACATTATTGCTGATGCCAAGAAGTGCTTGATGACAGGAGCCTGGTATAGCTGTCCTCTAAGAGGCTCTGGCAGTGCCTAAGACAGAAGCAGATACTCAAAGCCAAATTGGACTGAGGATGGGGGACTCAGTGGAAGAGTTAGGAGAAGGGCTGAAGGAGCTGAAGTAGGATTGTAGCCCCATGGGAAGAACAACAGTTATCAATTAACCAGACACTTCAGAGCTTCCAGGGACTAAACTACTAACCAAAAAGTACACCTCCATGTGTCCATTGCTTTTACTACATATGTAGCAGAGAACTGCCCCATTTGACATTAGTGGGAGGGGATGCATTTGGAGGCTTGATGCCCCAGATAAGGAGGATGATAGAGAGGTGAGGTAGAAGTGTGTGTGTGGGGGGGGAGTATCCTCTTGGAGGCAAAGGGGAGGGGTTTGTGGAGGAGATATCTGGAAAGGGGATAACATTTGACATGTAAACAAATAAAATGATTAATCAGTAATAAAATGTGGTTCAAGGTGAGAAGATATCTCAGTGTGTACAATGTAAATAAGCCAGTTGCATGACTTGAGCCTCTGTAATTCACTTGTTCCTATTGGGAATTGAAGGAAGAGGAGAAATGCTACAAATTCTTGGCCTAGCCACCCTGATATATGCAGTAGTAAAACAATGAAGAGGCTCTGTTTCAAACAAGATAGACACTTGAGGTTGTTAGCCCAGACATCTTCTCATTCACACATAAAAATATGTGCTCAGACACTCACCTATCTTTCTAACACATATGTAAGCACACATGCATGCATGTGCACACAAGTTTCAATTCCTCATCTACATGCTCATTAATTATTTTTCTGGATTTGAATATGTCACTGAACAAATGACTGCCCAGACTAGAAAGTTTTATATTATGCAAATGTAACAAAAACTCACTGTCCTCTCATAAACACAATTATGTAATAACAAACATTAGACAAAAATTATAGAGTCAGTTATTTTCAGGGGACATAAGTTCTTTAAGCCACAACCAGTCATCAATAATCATTCTTTACTGTGAATGGTTGCCTTTTATTTGGGGCAAAGAGATTATCAATAAAATGTTATCTTTTGTCAAACCAGGCTCCACATACATATTTTGAAATGGACATATCTGGGATTAATTAGGATAAAGTGATTGAATCCACTATTTATATAAAGATAAGTTCATCTCTTGTTCCCACTACACACACACACACACACACACACACACACACACACACACGCATGCGCGTGCGCTTATAGGAGTACATTCTTCCTAGACCCAAGGAACTGTGACCCATAAGAAGTTTAATACTCTCTTATATTCACTTCCTGTAACTGTGATTAGATAACCTAACAAAACCAACTTAAAGGAGATGAGGGTTATTAGACTCACAGGTTCAGGTTACAGTCCATGGTTGTAGAGAAGGCAGGGCCCCAGAAACTTGAAATGGCTAACCATATTATATCCTTGATCCAGAGCAGAAACACACACACACACACACACACACACACACACACACACACACACGGTCTCTCACTTTTTCAGGGGTAGTCCATGGACTTGTTGGTGTAGTTCAAATTCACTGAAGGTCTTGTCCAATTAATTAACTCAGTTAATTAAATCACTCAGAGGTATGTGATGATGACCATAGGTCAACCTAATCTAGAGAATTCATCTATGAGACTCCCTCTCCCATCTGCTGATGTGGATTGTGTCAAGTTGACAATTAAATCTACCCATCACACAAAGCGAGCTTCTTTGTGTATTTCACTATTTGAGGTTCGTTGGTAGATCTTAGGGGGTGGAGGGTAAAGAGATAAACCTTTGTCTTTACCAAGCATTAAATTTATCTTCCAAGTTCACCCTGTGAACACTGACAGCCTTGCCAATTTTTCACTGTTTAAATAGTCCCTGTCTGTGTATAAGTCTTATCATCTAGTTAATGCCCATCTTCCTAAGATCCAGTCTCCACAAGCATGTCTGCTTTTCCTCTTTTCACAGTCTGTAAGAAGTGGTTTGTGAGCATTCTTAGCCATGACTGCTTTCTAGTTTTGGACAGTTTAAAATGTTCTTCCTTTTTAGGGACAGGAGCTGCTCATAGAAGACTCCTCTGTGTTTACCAACTGTTGCCTGTGACATAGTGACTGAGACCAGGCTGTGTCTTCTACACTCTCTGCTGAAAACATTTGATTGGACTTTTGATTTGCTAACTGAATGTAGAACTTAATGTTGATAATTTCATCCGATTTTAGTGTTTTGTGGCTATCAATTTTAGTGCATGCTTTCTTATTATCTTTTAAAAATGGTATTTTATGTCTTATTTTGAGTCTGTTAACTTTTTTCTTGTAACTGATTTTTTACATGCTTGATACTATACTTCTCAATGCAGTAAGAGGAATTAGGGTTTTAATGTGTATTTATATTTGGGTTTATACTTTAATCCTAATAATTTTCAAATATAATTGATATTGTTTAAATGGAACTTGTAATGTAATCTGTATTTAACACCTACACAGAATTTTATGTAATGGTAGAGAGCTCTTCCAAGAGATTGCAATAGATTCTGGTCCTAAAAATGTCACCTCTGCCTAAAGCCTGCATTTCACACGATCTATGAATGTGACTGCCAGTAGGACATTTCAGAAGCACATTCCTGGGTTTGTATATGATTTCTATGTTTTTTTAGTGACAGTGAAATTCTGCCTTAGGTACCTGTCCTCATCAAGGGTGTAATTCTGTTCAAATCAAAGTAATTCATTGATCTGTCTTTCTTTTTAGAGTCTGCATTGAATAGTTGAACTAAATGTAATAGTTGATTTCAATGGTTACTGAATACATAGTATAACTTAACATACTTATCATGCTATGAATGGTCTTGGGATGGAGGAGGGGAGAGGATGAAACAAAATACATAGTCTTGTGCTAACCCTGGTCAGAGTATTTAGTGTTTGCTTAAATTTTTAAAATTTAATCCATTTGTTGGATGATTGGTAAACTAACTTAGTTGACAGAAAATGACCGGACTAAATATATCAATTATATTCTTCCAATTACTGCATTATGAAGTCTACCTTTTACATAGTAGTTCTCAGTTTCATTATATGTTCTTTTCCAAAATTCTACAGAAGGTGGACTGTACTCAACAATTTTTGATACTACAAATAAATGAGAATCTTATTTGAAGAATGATTAGATTTTGGAAGTGACACCTTGTGGCATATTAGAAGATGCTTTTATCTGAAAATCAGGTGTTCTAGGTTCAAATATCTATATTTCTAGTGATACTGATTGTATTCAGTAAGTTATTTTAGTCTAATGCCTAGCCCAGTTAGCAAACAAGTCCAGTGGGTAAATATTATATGCTGCCACCTATTTTATCTGCATAATTTCTACTAATTAGTAATCTATTCTTCCTTGGTACAATATATAGTATAAAATGTATCTGTTATATTTGCAGAACTTTGGTGAGAGTTATAGTTTGCCTTTCATTCTTAGTATACATCCTAGTTCTTGGAAAGCCATTGATTTACTCCATCCAAAGCATTAATGAGCTCAGCCAAAAAGAAAGCACCTGAAATGCAAAATTTGTAATCCTATTCAAAGAATATCAGTTCCAGAAAGAGGAATGGACTAACTATGTCCAATGTGCAAGAGTCAAACAGGTCATTTTCTGGCACCTGACAGCTTTCATATGTCATTCTTGTTTTAAAAAGAATTTCTGAGAGCCCCATCTTACTCTCTCCATTCCCCAGATTGCAAATACTGGTGTCCAATTTATAAAGTTTAAATAGTTCAGTGTGATTGAGGCAATGATTCAAGCCATGAATCTGTTGACAAAGTACACTTGGAGTGTTGCCGCTCATTAATTCCTCAAACGGACAGAATGGGGGCTACCCAAAATTTTGGCTTCTTATTCAAATCATGCTTTCCATTATTTGTGTAAACATTTTATTACTTCCTAAGTTTCTGTTTCTTTCAAAGTGGCTCTGAAAAACATGACGTGCTTTCTCTCTTACGGTGAGCTCTCAGAGAGTTACAGCATTGAGTGTAGGTGGAAGGAAGGAGACCAAAGCAAAGAACCAGCTTCTTGAACCATAGCCAGCGTTCCATGGGCTCCTCGTCCTCAGGTGTCTCTAAACAGGTGACTGAATGTTGATGAAATCTGACCTGCTTGTCCTAAAATTAGCAGTTTGCACTTGGTTGTACATAGGTGGAAAAAAAGCAGCCATGACAGTCACCCAACTGGCAGGATTAACTAAGTAGAAGTGTCAAAGCCACCTTGGGCTCCGAGAAATTAACACGCAGTTACAGGGTATTTGAAACTGACACAATGCTATATTTTGCCTCAGGAATTTAGAGTTCTTCCTGAAGCCAGAGATGCAACACATTTCTTGCACCAATCTGCTATGCCTCAATTTCGAAGGTGTGAATCTCTCATGATTCTTAATGTATAGGGTGCACATTGGGCATATGAGATATGCTTAAGGGGTTTGCCCCCTTTTATAAAATTACATTTATTTACTATGAATTCCTTTATTACAGACTTGGAAAGATTCTGCTTGTTTCCTTGCTGTTTCAGCTGCATTGCAACAGAGTGCAACCAAGCAATTAACTGGACATATTGAACTTAGTCTGTAGCTCTGGCCACAGTGAAAATGGAGGTCACTGGCATCTATCCTGAGGGTTAAATTCTAGAAGGTAAAGCACTTACAATTTCACATACTTCTTCTCTTCCTGAAGTAGTAGCTAGGTTTTGAAACTCATTTAAATTTATTTAGATTTTCCTTCTCTCTGAAGGTCACAATTGAACCATGGCTGGAAATACTGACTGTCCAAAAGTCGAGGGCCAGACATTATAATTGAACCCTGTGCATGCATGAAATCTGATATATTCACATGCAATGTTGAGTACATTGAGAATTCACCTCACTGGGAATTTTGATAAATAATGCATTCTTGTTAGTTATATTTATTTTGGCATGTCACAAAGTGCCACAACTGATCAGTCTGAACTATAACATCATGCCTGTTTACCAGTCTGCCTCCATTCTCAGACCTTCTCTCCACATTCACATCCAAAAAAAGAATGTCTGTACACTGTGCCATTAAGGTTGTAAAGTTATTACTGACAAACAGTAACAAAACTTTCATTCTTCGTATTTGTATTATTTAGTTAAGAAAATACTAACCTTTGGATGTTATAATTTTTTACCCCCTTTTTAATGTAACACAACTCTATTAAGTAGCCTTTCAAAAAGAGGGTAAGCATAATTTTCATTTTTTGGTTTATATTTCATAGCTTCCAGCAGGGCAAATATATTTTGTTTTTATTTCTTTGGATATTTTATTTATTTACATTTCAGATGTCATCCCCTTTCTCCATTTTTCTTTCCCTAGAAACCCCCTATCCCATCCCACCTCCTCCTTTTTGCTTTTATACCATTTTAATTACATGCAAGAATTAAGATCAGTTCTAGGTTGAGAAACTATCAATATAATAGATGTAAATAGTCAAGGAACAAGCAAGACTATAAACACAGTCAAAGAACAAGCAAGGCAATAAACAAAGTTCTATGAATACTCCATCCTGTGTGATCAATGTTTCTAAGGGATTATCAGGATGACCAAAATATCTGAGCCTACTTTCCTGTTCTAGCCCAAAGTCATTTTCATGTCTGAAGCCTACTTACTTGTTCTAGCCTAAGATTTAGATTCCTGCCTGAAATTACTTCTTTGTTCTAGCCTAAGATTTAGATTCCTGCCTAAAATTACTTCTTTGTTCTAGCCTAATGTCAGATTCCTTCCTGAAGCCTACTTCCTTGTCCTTGGCCAATGTCATATTCCTGCCAAGCATCCCATTTCCTTGTCCTTGGTCAATGTCAGATTCTTGCCAAGAAGCCCCCAGAGCTCTCTGCCTCTCCTCATTTTTTATTCCATAAACAAGATTGAGCCTGTCTTAGTTCTTTCAGACAAGAATGCCTTCCTTACCCATCATGAAATATGTATTATCAAAAGCAATGCACTTATGTCTTAGGTTGGTAAGGCTCTGTGCAGAATCTTACCTGTTCTTGGCTTGCCAGCCTCTTAATTTAAAAACTCTGTCTGGGGTCCATTTTCAGTTTCAAGCCATGTACTTTGGCTGCCAGCATGTTGATATTGTTAAAGACAAGGTTTAACATGATGGGCAGGAAAGCTATATATGTCATTCTTGAAGCTTGACCAAAATAGAAATACTGACCTCAGGCCATGGGTAATTTTATCAGCAGTATCTACCACATCAACACTCAGCAGAGCAGCATTATTTGAATTCATAAGCTCACTATGCAAAGTTAAAACATCCAGAGAGGTGTTAGAATTATGCCAAATACAATGCAATTATCTTTAAACTTTTTCCTAATTATAATGACTACCACTGTAAATTTTAGAACTAACACGAATCCAGTGGTATTTGGCATGACACTCAAGATGGCTCCTTACTTTTAAAATCTGAACATCATTCCAATAATTTGAATAGGATAAAAAGCATCAATATGTTCTTACAAATGCCTGTCTAAATCCTCTTGTATATTCAACACATTAGAAACATTTTTTTGCTAAATGATTAACAATAGTAGCTCTCTTAACTTCTTGTGTCAAAGCAATTGCAGAAGCAGTGGTGCTAGCAATTAATGTAATTAAAGCTGTTATACCAGCAACAATCAAGCCCGCTACCCTCTTGCTTCTGCTTAAAGCCTAACTCATTTCTTCCAACACTTTCAAGCTGTTTTCAGAGAATCAAGGTTTTCTAATACTCAGGTTAGTAAGACAAAAGCTGGTTGATAGACCCCCATAACAGACATGCCAGGTTTCTACACACTAACATAATTAGAAAGTATACAGTCAATGCAACTTACAATAAATGCTGTAGAAGAGACAAAACCAACTTTACATTGACAATTAAAAGTGCCTTAAAACATGCACTAACCCTTGTTTGAAATTCAGATCCTGTCCCAACTTTATCTCTTGCTATTATAACATCATAGAGAACTGCAGCTAACTTCCAAATATGTCTTTGAAAATGTTCAGATCTAGCCTTTCAAATGAAGACTGTTATTTCAAACAATATTGGATTGATTTCTAAACCACTCCATGATTGAGTCTTAAAAACTGATCACAGTTAAGAAAATTACAAGAGTCATTATAACTTCTCTTTTTGACTCTCTGTCCAATAAAGTCTAAAAACGTGAAGCAAGGCAGCTTGTCCTGTCTTGGGTATAGGTAAGCAAAGGTGCATCAGGAACATATATTCAATACAGCTTCCCAGTCACCACTGTCAGGCCACTCAGCAAGCTCACAGGTCAACATCATTCTTTGTCTGGGCATCAGCATATCTCACCCGTCTCTCTGGCAGCCACCATGCTATTTCAGCATCCTGTAGAAAAAAAAAACAAACATGCCCTCTTCCTTTTATTAAATACCTGATCAGGATCATGCCGTATACCAGTAAATTGATCCTTTCCTTTCACCTATGCATGAGTATGCCTAGTTGTAGAGTGCCATAGAAACTCAGCAGAAAGTTCATTGGCATCCATTTTGTTTTTAAAAAATTAAAATAAAAGAACATAATTTAAATAAGTTTGTGGTGTATAGGTATATGCCTCCCCCTTTTTTATTTTATAAAGATATTATTTTAAAGTTCCATGGGCCCTTTCCACAGTCCCTTGTCCTTGACAATTATAAGAAATCCCAGTAATAAGGGTAATATTAAATTGCTGACAAAAAGTCTCAAATGCTCGACTGCGATAGCCAGTTCCATTATCTGGTTTTACTACTACTACTATTATTATTATTATATAATTTATTTATCTACATTTTAGATGTTACCTTTCCTCATCTTGCCAGAAACCCCTTATTTTATCCCCTCCTCCTACTTCTATGAGGGTGTACCCCCACCCATCCACCTACTCCTATCTTTGTGCCCTCAAATTCCCCTACACTGGAGCATCCAGCCTTTATGGGACCAAGGCCCTTCTCTCCCACTGATGCCCAACAAGGCCATCCTCCACTACATATATAGCTAGAGCCATGGGTCCCTCCATGTGTGTTCCCAGGCTAGCTGTTTAGACCCTTAGAGCTCTAGTTGGTTGGTATTGTCACTCTCCCATGGGTCCTCAAGCCCCTTCAACTCCTTTAGTCTTCTTTCTAACTCCTCCAACCAATGGGCTAAATATATTTTTTATCTTAAGAGACAATAAAATTATTCATAGCAAAAAACTAAATTTCTGCCACATAGTTTTTTATTCTATTGATAATAAAAGAGGTTTACAAAATTTAGCTTGGAGAAAATAAAAATGAATGCTCTTCATTTTATTTTTTTGGCAGGTTAGTTTTTACTACTTGGTTCAAGTGGAAACTTGTGACATTGTGAAAACAAAGACTCTTGGTGAGCAGCAGTCTCATGTTCTTAGATGTTATTTAATAAACACATTTTGGGGGAAATTTGCATTTCTGTTGGCTCAGTGGCATTTCTGGACAGTAAAGGTTACATTTTCATAGGACAGAATATTTTTGTTAATGCTTCATAACACAAAACAAAATTAACCAATTAATTAGACTATCCAAATTCCGTTATTTAAAATGTAAATTAATTTTTACATTTAATGTAATTCATTGATGTCAGAAGCAACTCTCACAGTAAATTTTTCTTGAACTAATGGTTAATTGATTATTAAATACTATATTTAATAATCAATGTGCAATGCATAATTGGTGGAAAGTAACCTAGTGAGGTTGAGAATGTTGAGTATGGGTTAGTTTTGTTAGTTGAAAATTTCAGGCTTAAATTATTTAATTCTAAGGTGATTAGGAAGCCTATGATGGAGATGAGTGGGGCTATGATTTTTATATATCATGGTATTGTGAGGATTTGGATGTTAGTTGGAGGGATGTTGTGTGAGATAAAGAATCCAGCTAGGATGCTTCCGATTGCCAGATGTTTAATGGGGTTAATTATGTTGGGGTCTTTTTCACTGCTAATTAGTGGAGGGTATATTTATATTGACTAATCTATGGATGAAGATTTTATTTGTAGTCTTGAGAATATAATATCTCTGTAAAAGAAAGGAGATACACTTAATTGTCCCTTTGTAAAGATGAAATATTTTTAAGAAAAATGGAGAGCTTTCAGAATGCAGTACTTCTCAGTACCTGCCTATATCATATGGTGTGTTACTGGAATTCTGAGTGTTGTCAGAGCCAGTGAGGACTAAAAAGAACCAGGGTAGTAAAACAAATCCTGCAGTAAAGAGCTGCAGGTATTGGAGAGGCTGTTTATTTGTTTGATTATTTAATTTTTGATAAGTAACAGCTAAAATTTTGAAAACCATGATAAAATTAAGTTAAATAGCATTTAAAATGTGGTACAGTTTTTGTTTTATTTGTTTTAAATTAAAACCATTATAGATATCTTGCATGATTATGGTATATATAAAACACTTATGTCTTCTCTTTGTTTAAATGTACCTAAAACTGCAAGTTTAAAGTTAAATGTTACAAAATAAACCTCAACTCCACAGATTCTATAACTCTTTCAATGCATAAAACTCAGAGCTATCAACAATCAAACAAAATATCCCATAGTAGAAAATATCTTTGCATTTTGTTCAAAGATGCTATTTGTCAGCCAATATCAGCATAGTCCTAGGATGCTGTGTTATAACACTAAGTAAAGTTCTCAGTGTAGCTGCTTAGATAAACATCTGTCCATTTTTGCCAAGGAATTAACATCATTAAATTTGTATTATTTAGGTGATATGCAAAGCTACTAACATTTCTTTTAGTTAAGGATTAACTACATATGTAAGAAAGATTAATCTTCTTAAATATGTTCTATTGTTTTAGAGGGCAACTTTGTAATCTAACATATCTTAACATAAAGAGAAGAGAGTTTTTACACATACTTAGAGCTTACTTTTGACTTTTATTTGAAAATAAATAAAGAAAGAAAGAAATGCTGAGTATGTTTTTTTTCTGTATGAAAAATTAGCAGAGCAACTGCCATGCCATCACTTCAAATAAATGATTCATAAGAATCTCACACATGAAAACCTTGCACAAAATAGACATCAGCTAAATCTATCATGAAAGTGGTGGTTGTTGTCTGTAGCTATTTCCATAATAACCACCTGCACTCTCCGCAGATGTTTGAAATCTCCTGTTTTCTTCTACCCTTGCTAGAAAAGACATATTTCTTGATGATCTGAAATAAAATATTGTGAATATATATATTAAACAATATGATTACATCATTTCCCTTTTCTGTTTCCTCCCTGCAATAAAACATGTGTTAAAGTGAATGGAGAAAATTTTGAGAGGCATCAGTCTTATACAAAGAACTACAGGTAACTAAGGAAAGCTGAGAACATGAGAATACTGTACAATAAAAACTAGGTAAGGGTTTGACTATTATGCTATATCCTTATACAAATGAAATCTATTTGTGAAATATGTTAATGATAAGTTCATTTGTTACCAATATGTTAAAAAATTTATTTGTCTTTTCTTCTAGGGAATCTATGATATACAATTTTTGGACATAATCTAATGTTGTTTTCAATAGTAGCAATTTCATGGCAGAAGAAAATCACTACGTCCCCAAAAATTATTTGCAAATAAATCATCTCTAACTCCCCCCCCCCCATAGAAAGATAGAAAGATAGGGACTGCTCTGATCAGTGGACACGTTGTTTAAATACTAGCTTAAGAGTTTGGTAAGCCTCCTAAAGTCTGAGAGAACGGGGATACTGGCAGAAGTCTACAGTTAATATGGCCACTACAAAATGAACTAAGTGGTATTTTGTAGACCTTTTGCCTCAAATTACTTTTTTTTCTTTTCTTTCTTTCTTTTATTTCTTTTTGACTGACTGGTCAGTCATATGCTTATATATTTTGGTTTTTATTTTTATGTGGTGTGTGTGAATCTTGGTTTGTTGTTTGCTGTTTTGTTATTGTTGTTGTTCACCTGTTTACTTTCAAGCTTTCTTTCTTTCTTTCTTTCTTTCTTTCTTTCTTTCTTTCTCTCTCTCTGTCTCTCTCTCTCTCTCTCTCTCTCTCTCTCTCTCTCTCTTTCTTTCTTTCTTTTGCTGCTAATCAGATCTTTTAATAAAAATAGAAACCATGTTGGCTCATAGCCTAGTAATACAAACAGAAATATATGTAAATGAAGGCTGTCCTCATGTAATTAGTTCCTCATATCAGACATTAAGTATTTTCTTTATTTTTTTAAATTATTTTATTTATTTACAATTCAAATGTTGTCTCTCTTCCTGGTTTTCCCTTTGCAACCCCCCTATTTCATCCCCCATCCCCTTTGCCTTTGAGGGAGCTACTCCACCCACTCACTGGGGCATCAAACCTCTACAAGACCACCAGCTTCCCTTCTGGCTGATGCTAGATAAGTCCATCCTCTGCTACATATGTAGCTGGAGCCATGGTTCCCTCCATGTATACTCTTGGTTAATGGTTTATTCCTCGAGAGCTCTGGATGGTCCGGTTACTTGATATTGTTCTTCTTATGGGGTTGCAATCCCTTTCAGCTCTTTTAGTCCTTCCCCTAGCTCCTCCATTGGGGTCCCCAGGCTCAGTATGATGGTTGTCTGTTAGGATCTGCATCTGTATTATTCAGGTTCTGGCAGAGCCTCTCAGGGCACAGGCATAAGATGCTCTTGTCAGCAAGTGCTTCTTGGCATCAACAATAGTGTCAGGGTTCAGTGTCTGCAGTTTCTGGGTGAGATTGTCTCTGGATGGCCTTTTATTCAGTCTCTGTTCCATTTTTCCCCTACATTTACTTTAGACAAAAGCAATTCTCTGTTAAAATTTTTTGAGATGGGTGGGTGGCCCCATCCCTCAACTGGGGGCCATTCCTATCTACTGGAGGTCATCTCTATGGATTTTATCTCCCCTTTGTTAGGTGTTTCAGCTAATGTCATCCCTGTTAGGTCCTGGGAGCCTCTCACATTCCTGGAGTCTTGGGAATCTTAGCTCTCTACTATACCTATTATCTTTAGGTTTTGTCTTTTCATTGGGTCCTGGATTTCGTAGATGTTTGGGTTAGGAGCTTTTTTGCACTTTGTATTTTCTTTGACTGTTTTGTCAATGTCTTCTATGGTATATTCTATGTCTGAGATTTATTCTTCTATCTCTTATATTCTGTTGGTGATGTTTGCATCTGTGACTCTTGATCTCTTTCCTAGGTTTTCCATCTCCAGGGTTTGTCTCCATTTGTGATTTCTTTATTATTTCTATTTCCGTGTTTAAATCCTGGATGATTTTGATCAATCTCTCCACCTGTTTGAGTGTGTTTTCCTGTATTTCTTTAAGTGATTTATGGGTTTCCTATTCAAGGGATTCTACCTGTTTACTTGTGTTCTCCTGTATTTCTTTAAGGGAGTTATTTGTATGTTGAGAGCTGCTCTGCCCATGCTTGGGGGCCAAAATGTCTCAGACCGATCTATCAGTGTTGGAACCCGCACTGCCAAAAGCCTTGGGGCTAAACTGTTAGAGCCCGCACTGCCCCAAGCTGCTCCAGTCTGCAGGGAGGGGTTCAGTGAGACAGAGAGTGAGGATGGACTTGAAGAATGGAGGCCAGACAGAATGTGATTCAATCCTGTTTATTCTTCAGTCTCTCTTCTTCTCTCCAAGTCCTTAGTTCCTAGTACTAAGTCTCAGGTCCCTAATTCCTAGTACCAAGTTGCTAGTCTACTTCCTAGTCACTAGTCCTTTTCCAAGTTACAAGTCTCAAGTTCCAATTACAAGTGTCTAATAATTTCTTCTGTCTGCCTCTCACCTTTGATATGTCTCACGCTAAGCCATGCCTTTAAGTCATGCCTTTAAGTCTTATCTCTAAATTACACCTTTCGCACCTTTAAGTCTTACACACCCAAGGGAAAATCCTGGGTATCTAAAACAAGATGTTATCAGAGTGTTGTCAGCTGTTGTAGGCTGTTGTAAACAAGTCTCTTGTTAGGGTATATGGCTCAAGATGGCTGCAAGGATGATAGCCACCTTCTATCGTCTCCCCACATTTGTGTCCTTCTTAAAGTCCTTTATCAACTTTATGAAATGGGATTTTAGATCAATATCTTTGGCCTTTCAGGTGTGTTGGAGTATCCAGGGCTTGCTGTTGTGGGAGAACTGGCATCAGATGTTGCCAAGTAGCATTGGTTTCTGTTGCTTATATTATTAGGCTTGCCTCTTGTCATCTGGCTATCTGTGGAGACAACTGGCCTTGCTGTCTCAGAGTGGAACCTATCCCTTCTGTGAGCCTGGTTATTTTGGGCCTCCTTGGGTCAGACTATCTCTGGATATGGGAGGAGGTCTGTACCTGATCTGTGAGCCTGGATGTGCCAGAACTACTCAAGGTCAAGCTGTCTCTGGATATGAAGGGTTTGGAAATGGGGGCTGGAGCACAGGATCTGCTCGCAGGTATAGATGCAAACTGGAAAGAAGGTGTGTCTCCAGCATAGTGGTAGGTCCTGTGTCCTCTGGGCCCTAGGAAGGGTCCCAGTTAGGCCAAGTATTGGATTGGGAGTGGGGGACTCTCCAGTGAGCCTGGGGATATCAGAACACCTGGGAGTCAAGATATCTCTGGGTGTGTGTGTGGGGGGTTGGGAGGTAGGTATGGCTGTAGCACAGGATCTGCTCCCGGGAGCAGGTGCAATTCCGGTCTTTTATTTTTAACATAACATTTTGCATCTCGAGTTTATCTGTAATATGTTTGTTTGAAGTCAAATGAAAACATTGAAGAAAAGTTCCTTTTTTTTTTCTTTCAGGAATCCAATGTAGAGTCAGCTGGGTATATTGTCCTAAAGCATGTAACAGTGTTAGTGAGGTATTATGCTGGCTTTAGGTTTACAATAAAATAATACAGAAATATCTCAGTATACAATGTGATAGGCTTGCAAGTTGGCATTCAAGAAATTTAGATAATAAGTGTGATTGACATATCCAATGAGTCTCCATTGGAGAAAACTAATTTTTTTTTGTTTGCAAGTGGTCTTCTGTAGCATATAGTTTTAAAAAGAACATATGCTAAATTCTGATATGTGCTTGCATCTTGGTCTCTGTCTGTTCTTAGCCCAGTGCATACCCCAAGACCATAACTGCATGTTTCTCCTAGCCAAAACCTCTGCCATAAATGTGAGCTCTGCCTCTCCAGAGCTCCAAGATTGCTCTCTTGCAAGCCTACCACCCCATGGGTGCTGTCTCAGCAGACCACGCTCTGCTGTGGTTACCTCTCTCCTGAAGCTCAATCCTTTGCCCCATCTTCCCATTCCAAAGCCTGACCACACTATGCCCTGGCTACGTGCTTTCCCTCCTGCCCACCTGAGTCTCTGTGAATGGAAAACACCAGACAATCTTGTTTAAAATCAATAGATGACACAACTGCTGGGCGTGGAATCTATCTTTCTAAACTCATCAACTATTCTTTGTTGGAAATCTTTCAGTAGTGGAGGTCGCCATTGGGTCTAACAGTTCTTGGTCTAAATCTTGCTTTCTCTTGATCACTGCCTCACCATAAAAAGGGCTGTTCATTCCATCTGCACCCTCTTTTCCTCTTTCAGACCCAGAAGGCCCACCTTCTTTTTGCCTAGTGATTAGCTTCTTGTCTTTACTAGCCAATCAATTAATTAGGGGAAATTTTCATACAGTCATCACCTGTAGATATCTTCTTGAAGAACAGGGTACACTTCACTCTGTCAATGAATGATGACTTTGCCTTGAAAATATGCAGCCCTGTGCATGCTGACACAGTTCCTGAGGATTCATATGTGTGTCCTGTTGTGTGTGTCCTGTTGTGTGAGTCCTGTTGTATGTGTCCTGTTGTGTGTAGAGGACACTGTTTTATTCTGTTGTGTGTGGAGGACACTGTTTCACTGATGATTAAAAGAAGTTAAATTTTCAGTGATTACAAATTAAATTTCTCTGGAACATTGGATTAAATTCACTTAGGAAAACCCATCCAAATATATAAATACAAAATCACGTATAGAATCATGAAAGTTGCAAACTAAAACCTGCAGATTACAAGGATGATCCTCTACAGTGCAAAGTAAATATTTTTTATTCAGAACTTAAGAAGTTAATTATGCCATTTAAAAAATAATTATATAAAATAGGCATATACATTATGAGAGATTAGTTTGGACGCTAATTAGATATTTCTAACTTTTTTCCTGGCCAATTTTATTTTTAGCAACAATGATTTTCAATTTCAAAAGATGAATCAAGATTTACCAAAGCCATTCACTTTTCTCCAGTTCTCCTGTGAAGATGCATGCTATCCTTTTCATTTTAACAGATAACATAAAATGTAAAATTGTATCTTTAATGATATCATTGATACTATACTTGAGCTTGTCATAATAATTAAAAACCTGTATTGCCTAATCTACGTGAATTCATTATTTAACTTCTATATTTTTTTATTTGTGTGTGTGTGTGTGTGTGTGTGTGTGTGTTGGGGGGATATGTGGGTGTATGAGATGATTGTGTCATAGTGTGTATGTGTCAAAGGACACCTTGCAAGTTCTTCTACCATCTAGATTCCATACACCAAACTCAGGTTGCCAGACTTGGCAGCAAATGCCCTTTTCTTCTCATCTGTGTTGCTTCCTTCTTAGATTCTTTTTGTTTGAAAGGATTCTCAAGTTATTTGTAAAATGCATCACAGCTCAACAGAAACTGCATATTCTTTGCCTTTAATTTTCCCACAATTATAGTAATGAGAGTAGAGTGGATAGGCAAATACACACAAAGTAAGTTACACACAGATATGAAAGTGTCAGAATGAGACCCTTTGTGTTTCACACTTAGCATGTACTAATGTAAACAAAAGAGAAAGTAAAACATAGCCTTCTTATAGTATGTATGCTAATATTTGGTGAATAAAATAGACTCAAAATACAAAGACTAGCGCTAATATTTACTTGACTTTGTGAAATGTGAGAAATTTGCTTAAACTCAAAAAAACAAAAACAAATACAACAAGATTGCTGTTTTTATCTGTTTTATCTACCACATTTTCATAGCTCTTGCCACAGCATCTGGGGGTGACAGTTTCTCATGAAGCTTATGTTAGAAGATTGAGTAATAATGTTACACAATACTGTAATTTCTATATTAATCCTAAAAAGTATATGTGCTATTTGATAATATTTACAACTAATAAACTGATGGGCAAAATATCTGAATTATTAAATAAAGATCAGATTACTGGTGAATCTTAGTTCAGATACAGTAACTGCATCTATCTGAACATGAATGGATAATCCTGTGCATATGGAAATGGAAGCATCTCTTTCACTTAAAAATGTGCTTGGCTATATAATAATTGGTTTGTTGCCTGGTAGTTTTCAGTGAGAAAGTGTTTCTTCTTCAGTGATCCCTCAAGATATTTTGATAGCAGTTCTAGTAACTCTTTCAGACTTCACTGATACAAAAAAGGGGACATAATGAAGGTTTTATGCTTTGATGCTCCCTCCACCCCGACTCCCAGACTCTGAGAAGTTGTCAGTAGATTTTCTTAAAGTCTCACTGGCTAAGTCACCATAACATATCTGCTTCTAATCTTTGATAATCTTGATTTTTTGGTATTAGTACAGAGAAATAAATTCTCTATCTCATGGATCCTTTTTAATTTTCTGACTTCTACCCCCACATACTCTCATATAACCACCAATATATAACACTTAGAAGTAAAGACCAATCAACGACATGTGAGAAAGAACATGAAGTTTTTAAGTTTTGCATATGTTTGCATGTGATAGAATAGTCCTACACTATGTTTAATGTTCTTTGATAAAGTGGAAATGGGACGAGAGACATAGATAAAGAAATTAGTGAGCAGAGAGAGAGAGAGAGAGAGAGAGAGAGAGAGAGAGAGAGAGAGACGGAGATAGATAGACAGATAGATTAGATAGATAGATAGATAGATAGATGATAGAGATAGATAGATAGATAGATAGATAGATAGATAGATAGATAGATAGCCATGAGAAGCTCACATGCTAAGGATGCTAAGGCCTGGCACATGGGTGTGGTATACTGTAACTCATCATATATTAATGTTATATTTAACAAAATTACTTTATAATACATAAACATCATGTCACTGTTTTTTAAAACCATACAATTATTGCATCCATACTCAAGAAAATTCAATGTATCTAACCATGGAAGTATTATGGAGGCCAACATCAAATGTTTGTGTTTAATTTATAACAGCCTCTAAACATCATGTTTTCCTAGTCACCCATGGCCTTTTCCTTTCTTGCTCTAAACTGTATAGAGTTGAAAACAACCTTCATGTCCCACTTGCCAAGTCACCATAACACATCTGCTTCTAAGCCCTGACAATCAAGATTTTCTTTGTATTATTTATAGAGAAATAACTTGTCTATTTCTTGGGCCTCTTTTTAGTTTCCTGGCCCCTACACCAACATACTCTCATGTAAGTACAGATATATTGCTGTATTCTACCTTAATGCATATCTGAGAAACAATATTCTTTCTAGAAAGCCTCATTATGTAAGTAGCAAAACTTATTATGCCCTCTTTTTGTATGCCAGATGATATCTGAAATCAATTTTGAATGGGAATCTACCTGTGTTTGCAGGGTGACTATAGGAACATAACTACTAGAGATCAATGCAATAAAACCACTTATGGATTAATTTCCCTTTGACAGTAGACAGGCTAGTTAATGACATACTTTTAAACTATTACTTACAAAGTATGGCCTGAGATTTACTCAAAGTGTAATTTACATGTCTCTTGACTCTGCAATATTCTAACTTTTCAGTGATTACAGAAATGACCTCACTGGTAATTTCAGTGCATTAGGCTTTGATCTCTGCCTGTAATACTTCTGCATATAATCCTAAAAATGTCTGTCTTTAAGTCCATAGTAGCTCTTTGGTTATTTTATTTCCATGTTTTACTTAGTATGAATTGTAGCAGGTCTCTTTATGACATTTTCCTAGAAACAGTTTGGTTAATTTTCCACAACCCCCATTTATTTTTTGTATCATTTTAGCCTCCCCTCTACAACTCTACTTCAGTGTTTCTCCTTCTACCTTCATATCATATATGCTTAATTTCTCTATTTCTTCCTTGAAGTGATTTTTTCCCATTGCATGGGCCCCTGTATAGTTTCCTGATCTATACCCACACTTGTTCCTATACAAGTGCACATATATAACACTTAGAAATGGGGTCCACCACATATGAGGGAACATGCAATGTTTATCACCTTGAGTTTACTAAATGTTTGTATATATAAGAATAAGCATAAGTTTATTCTATCCTTATAATCAATGATACAGTACAAATATAAAAAGAGGCATGACCAATATAAAGTAATTAGTATTTAAAAGGTAAGAGTGAGACACTATAACATGAAAAATGCACATATTTTATGACATCAAATAAGCAATGGTTTGAAGAGACCCTTATGCCAGACATTTTACTTAAGAAATAACCTAGTAGTGTAGGCACAGAGCTTATCCTCAGTGAGTTGAAAAGGTAACAAAGAATAAACTTAACCAACAGTTATAATGTAGTATACTATATGACTTGGCTTCATTTTTAAGTTAACAATTTTACCAATTGAGAATTGCATCCATTCATACACTGTGCTTTGATCATGTCTGCTCCCCAGTCTCTACACTGTAGCCTCTGTCTTAAACATCACTATCCCCCCTACTTCACGTGTCCTTGTTTTTTTTTTAAAGACTCATGGGATCAGTTTGCTGTTGTCCATGCCAATATGTGTAAGGGAGTAGGGCCAGCTACTGGAGTTGTGATGAACAATTCCAGGGTTGCAGCCATGAATAAAACTGATTCTTCTTTCCTATTAGATGTCTATTGACAGGAGCTGCTCAGCAAAGGATCCACCCTCAATGCTAAGATTTTGTTTGGCTTGGTCTTGTGAAATCTTGTGTATACACTTCTGTGAGTTTACATATATAGTTACAATATTATGTATGGGAAAGTGTGTTTTGTTATAGTACTCTAAAGAGTGCAGCTTTTACGATCTTCCTGATCTCCTGAGTCTTGTGGGGGAGGAGTTTGATATAAATGTCATTTTTAGGGCTGGACACTTGGCAATTTACTATTTTCTACATGCTGACCAGTTTTGAGTCTTTGTGTTAATCACCATCTACCAAAAAAAAGAAAAAAAGAAAAAAAAGAAAAAAAAAGAGCTTGTCTGGTGAGGGAACACTTGTCTATGGGCATGACAGTAAGATTTTAAGATTAAGTTAAATATTATGTTAATTTAGTCAAATGATATCATAAGGTTTTCCTCTATGGCCTCTGACTCATCTAGCCTTATGGTTCTGGTCTCTTTATTAGTGTCAGACATGAGTTCTGTCTTGTAGATCAGGCCTTAAATCCAATCAAAAAGTTGTTGGTTACACAATATTTATGCCACCATTGAAACAATGAGTATATCTTATACAGCCAGTATTTATTATAGCTGTCCAGGGTAGACAAATGGTTGCTTCTCTTCTAACACTATGAAAGATAGACAAAGGATGAAGCATCCATGTAACTACCAGCTTGATTATTTATGTTTTGTGCCTCGAGTATTTGGTGTCTTTGGAAATGAGGTTTGATAAAATTTATCACAAAATTTTCTAATAAATGCATGGAACTGAAAAATGAATGCTGAGTGAGATCGCAGGCACCAAAGACAAAAATGGACATTCTCTTTTGTGTGTGAAGGATGACTTTTTGTTTAAATTAGAACATCATTAGAAGTCAGGAAGCTGGAAGTGGGAAGGTTAAATAGGAATGGTAGGATGTGAATCATATGAAGGAGGAAAGTAGACGAATGGCTCAAGAAGGGTTAAGTGGTCTAAGAGGTGGGAAGATAAGGTAGAGTATAGAGTATGGGATGGATAACTAATGCTAATAACCTCAGAGGAAAGCTAAATGGAAACCTAATACAATAGAAGCTTCCTAAAATATAAGCGTAGACACATATTTCAAAATGTAAACATGGTCACCTTACAATAGGGGTACAATTCATCTCCCAGAAAACATATGCTATCAATCAAAAAGCTCGGTGTTAGGAATGGGTTAACTCTTTTGGAACTTTTGGTTAATTGGGTCCCGTAAGCCCTCAAACTTTACAAATTTTGTCATCGACTTTAGTGGCTCCCTAGATTTTGAAGGTAAGCCCCATAATGTTTTGGTTTCTTAAATCACCAAATCCTCTGAGCAAAGGTACCTTGCTGCAGCCTTAAAATTTTTAGTTGTCCCTGTTATTTTTATTGGATATAATACTCTTATTGCATCATGAAATCTAATAGTTCAGCATATTTTCTCGAGTTTTCAGTAATCCAGGAAGAAGATAAAGAAGTTTTAATTGGCTAGTATTCCCGTGGGGAGAGAGTTTCATTGTGCTACAGTATTGCTTTGGTAAATAACTTTAGGAGAGATGGAAATCAGATGTTGTGCCTCTCTGATTTGCCTTAATGAGGAAATTGCAAAGTCAGTGTTCCTGAAAAATAAGGAAGGATGATGGTGAGAAAGAAAGAACAGAGGAGAAAGAGGAGGACATTAGAGGCAGCGGGAATTATCACCATGTGAGTGTTCAGCATGGCTGCCAATCTACCATAATTTACAACAATACTCCAGGCAAGTAGTGTGTGAGTAGAGGTCTACAAAGAGTAAATTTAGACATTTTGCTTTGTCCCTGTTTTATTTAAGCCAAAATAAAGGTAGCCGTATTAGTAATGGAGGAAGTGGTACCTAGTGGCCCTGGCACCATCCATAGGAAGCAAAGATATCCTTAATGAACATGTACATGTGGAGGGCCTGTAAACAGATTATAAGATTTCTGAAGTCCACAATATGATATATCTTTGCCTATATAATATAGAGCAAAGAAGCATCTAAATTTTTTTGTTTATTTTTAATGAATCTTTTAGGTTCTGACTGTATTTGGAACAGAGCTAAATGTGGTAGGAGATAACAAAGACAGAAGGAGAAAGCAGCCCAGGAAGTGATCTTTTACATGCAGTAAGCAAGGAGCCAGCTATGGTGCTGTTTCTTGCTGCAGATTTGCATGCAGTATAGCCCTTATGCCACTCTTCTGTTCTGAATGACATTCAGCTATAGATCTGTGAATGTGATTAAGCACTCTGAGTAACATCACGCCTCAGGAGAGCAGTGCGCAGTTGTCTGTTCCATGTGGTTGGAATGACTGGGTCTGTGTCACCTGTCAAAATGCATAACCTTCTAGAGCAGAAAGGTCATCACATCCATTCCCTGTATGGATAAAAGAAAGCTACTGAAAGTGTATGTCCTTCATCAGTTTACAACAGGGAGACAGTAAATTTCCGTGCCATAAAAGAACTTACTCGCTATGGCTTTGGGATTTGAAAAAAATTGGGGAATTGATTCTAACAAAATGTAATGCAAAAGAAACTTTCATTTGACTGACATAATAACACTCACATATGACAGCTTTGTTTGTTGTTGTTGTTTCCCAAAAGCCTATAAAATGTAACAAAACCAAACAAATCAGAGTAGGACAAACAAACAAAACCAGAAGAAAATGAATCCAAGTAGTCATAAGAAAAAGTTACAGATGCAGATTCACACATTTAGGAATCCCATAAAAACACAAAACTAGAATGAAAAAAAAAACTACTCAATTTTACTCACTGAGTGTGCACCTGCACTGCAGTATATAATATTTATGTCCGTGGGCTAGAAAGACCCATCTCAATATCACTGCCACTTTGTAAATATTCAAATTTGATTATGTGTTTTTAAAGCTCAGTTTTCTTCCCTGAAAAAAAAGCATGAAACAAAACAACAAATAAATCATTTGTAAAGCCAATAATCATATTAGATACAAAATGAAACATGAAATCTTGAATTCATATAAAGTCTTAAAAAATAACCAAAAAACAAAGAAAAAATGCTCAAGAGTAGGGAACTGTATGGAGAAGAGTAGAGATGACATCTGAATATTGTACTCAAACCACTGAGTTTTCAGGGCATAAAATGCTCACATCCAAGCCAGAGGACCTGAGTTTGATCCCAAAAGCCACATCACTGAGAGAATAGCTGTAACGAGCTCACATGAGTTGTCCCTCACTTCTAAGTAAGTATACTTAGACACAGGCACAGAGACAGGTATATGTACAGGGATAGGCGCATAGGCTGAGGCACACATATTTATGCTTAAGCATGACTATGACCATGTTTTGCAAATGCTAAGGACACTTCCTTCAGGTTAAATTTATTTGCTATTGGTTCATTTTAAACCTTCTTTGCTAGACTGTCTAGTGATATTAGTTAATTGGAGGCTGATGATTAAATTTATTTTATTTCTATATAAAAATAGCATTTTTAAATTAAAAGGAATTTCTTCATATATTCTTTCAGGTTGAAAGGATAGAAAGATAGTTCGGATAGTCCTTTTTCCCACAAAAGAAATATAGTATAGGCTAATACATCAGGTAAGTTGAAGAACGAAATTTGTACACATTTTGAAATAAAAAAGTTTCTTTTGGTAAATCCTCCATTCTATTTGTTTGACATGTCCATATGCAATTGATTTATCTCTGTGAACAAAATCCTTTAAGAGCTGTGGGCTCCATAATGCCATTAACAGCTTAAATGTTAAGGGAAATTTTACCTCAGAAGAAACACACAAAAATCCCCTCCCCTTGGACACACTACTATCTTAGAAAATGTCTTATGTAAGGAACATCTGACTATGTCTTTCTTTTTCTTTTTAATTTTTTAAAAAAATATTTAATTTTTTTTATTTTTTAAATTTTTATGGTATGTTTTATTTACATTTCAGATGTAATCCCCTTTCCTAATCCCCCCACACACCCAGGAACCCCCTATCCCATCACATCTCCTCCTGCTTCTATGATGACATGCCTCCACTCACCCTCCCACTTCCACCTCCCCACCCAAGATTTCCTCCACATCGGGGTGCCCAGCTTACACTGGACAAAGACTTCCTCACCCACCTATGCCTGACAATGTCATTCTCCCCTACATATACAGCTGGGGCCATGGGTCCCTCCCTATGTGCTCCCAGGCTGGTAGTTTAGACCCTGGGAACTTTGGTTGGTTGGTATAGTTGCACACCCCCTGTGCTAGAAACCCTTTCAGCTCCTTCAGTAGTCTTCTCTCTCACTCCTCCATTGGGAACCCCATTATCAGTTCAATGGTTAGCTGTGAGCATCCACCTCTGAATATTTCAGGCTCTGGCAGACCTCTAAGGAGACAGCCATATCAGGCTCTTGTCAACATGCACTTCCTGGCATCTATGAGGGAGGGATATCCATGTGGAGCAGTCTCTGGACAGTCTCTTATTTAGTTTGTGTACTACGCTTTGTCTCCATATTTGCTCCCATGAGTATTTTGTTACCCCTTCTAAGAAGAGCCAAAGCACTCACACTTTGGTCTTCCTTGTTCATGAGCTTCATGTGGTCTGTGAGTTGTATCTTGGGTATTGTGAGCTTTTGGGCTAATATCCAATTATCAGTGAATGCATTCCACGTGTGATCTTTTGTGATTGGGTTTCCTCACTCAGGATGATATTTTCTAATTCTATCCATTTACCTAAGAATTTCTCAAATTCATTGTTTTTAATAGCTGAGTAATATTCTATTGTGTAAATGTACCACATTTTCTGTATCCATTTCTCTGTTGAAGGACATCTGGGTTCTTTCCAGCTTCACAAATAATATAAAACACCTTGGTGTAAATCTAACCAAGCAAGTGAAAGATCTGTATGACAAGAACTTCAAGTCTCTGAAGAAAGAAATCAAAGATCTCAGAAGATGGAAAGATCTCCCATTCCTGTGGATTGGCAGGATTAATATAGTAAAAATGGCCATCTTACCAAAAGCAATCTACAGATTCAGTGCAATTCCCATCAAAATTCCAAATCAATTCTTCATAGAGATGGAAAGAGCAATTTGTAAATTCATTTGGAATAACAAAAAAATGAGGATAGCAAGAACTATTCTAAACAATAAAAGAACTTTTGGGGGAATCACCATTCCTGACCTCAAACTGTACTACAGAGCAATAGTGATTAAAAACTACATGGTAGTGGTACAGAGACAGGCGGGAAGATTAATGGAATAGAATTGAAGATCCAGAAATGAACCCATACACCTATGGTCACTTGATCTTTGACAAATGACCTAAAACCATCCAGTGGATAAAGGACAGCATTTTCAACAAATTGTTCTGGTTCAACTGGAGGTCAGCATGTAGAAGAATGCAAATCGATCCATTCTGATCTCCTTGTACAAAGCTCAAGTTCAAGTGGATGAAGGACCTTCACCTAAAACCAGATACACTGAAACTAATACAAGAGAAGGTGGGGAAGACCCTTGAATACCTAGGTACAGGGGAAAAGATCCTGAACAGAACATCAATGGCTTATGCTCTAAGATAAAGAATTAACAAATGGGATCTCATAAAATTGCAAAACTTCTGTAAGGCAAAGGACACTGTCAATAGGACAAAATGGCAACCAACAGATTAGAAAAAGATCTTTACCAATCCTACATCTGATAGAGTGCTAATATCCAATATATACAAAAAAACCTCAAGAAATTAGACTCCAGACAACAAAATAACCCTATTAAAATGGGGTACAGAGCTAAACAATGAATTCTCAACTGAGGAAACGCCAATGGCTGAGAAGCACCTAAAGAAATGTCAATATCCTTAGTCATCAGGGAAATGTGAATCAAAACAGCCCTGAGATTCCATCTCACACCAGTTCAGAATGGCCAAGATCAAAACCTCAGGTGATAGCAGATGCTAGCATGCATATAAAGAAAGAGGAACACGCCTCCATTGTTGGTGGGATTGTAAGCTGGTACAACCACTCTGGAAATCAGTCTGGCAGTTCCTCAGAAAAATGGACATAGCATTACCCGAGGACCCAGCTATACCACTCCTGGGCATATACTCAGAAAATGTTCCAACATATAACAAGGAGTATGTCTTTCTTAATGCAAACTTGGATGGCTTTCAAGCTTTAAAATTAGTTATAAAATTTTTAATGTATGCTGACTTTTAATGTTAATAGCTTAATACTGCATGATGGCCTGTTTTTTGGGCCCTTGATGGTTTATTTAGTATTTAGTGTTCCCTAAAGGAACATGAAGGTTGATTGAATTTCAGGAGGAGTTGTGGGGCAATAGAGGCATGATGAGGTCATTATTACATTACCCATAAGACTCTGGGTGGGTAGAGACTGAGTATTGGTTACTACATTTACATTTATCAAGTATCTGGATCTATCATTGATATTCATTTGATAACAAATTGTAGTCACTCTTGGATGCCACTTCCCCTTGTATGATAGAGTTAAAAATCTGAGGATAAGCAACTTACTAGATGTATGAGGTTGATGAGTTTTAAAATCAAGACTTGAATTCAGAAAGTTTGGTTCCAAATGTATTTATGCTGTTCATTGAATATCCTGTGCATAAATGACTTGATCAATGGATATCAATGTCTCTAGGTAAAAAAGAAGATGGACTCTGAGCAACATCAATCATCATCATCATCATAATCATCATCATCAAGATGTGAAGACTAAAACATGAACATCCATAAAAGTGAGTGAATTTCCAAACAAAAAAGTTCTTACTGATTAAGAGAACATTAAATTACTTAGGAGGATTTTTCTTTATTTTGGTTTGAATGTGAATATTACCCACAGATTCAGGTTTTGAACACAGGCCCCTCAGATTGTGGTACTATTTTAAAGGTCATAGATCATTTAAGATATGGGCCTAGCTAGCAGAAATAGCTTACTAAAGGTAGACTCCTTAAGGTTACCTACATCCCTTTCTGGTTGAATGCTCTCTACCCATTGTCTGTTGCCCTATAAGGAGCCATTAGTACAGGTCCTTGACCAGATATGAGCCTTCTCCTGCCTCCATGGCCTCCCACTGACATCAACTGAAGCTCTGAGACAAAGCAAATCTTTTTTCCCTTAAGTTCTTCTATCAGATTTTTCAATCACAGTGACATAAAAGTAACTAACATACTATTTTAAGTCTGTGTGTGTGAGGATGTGAGGATGAGTATATGTGTGTGTGTATGTGTACATGCACATATACATGCTTTAATGGAGGTGTGAGCATGAGACATGCTCAAAAAACAGATGTTACCTTGGTGAATCTTTGAGATCAAACTGATCATGTTGTCAATGCTCTCATGTTCAGAAGGCTAGATGCTCTTATAACTACATAGGACATAGGATGTAATAAAGCAAATAGACAAGGAAAATAAACTATAAATTTAGCCAATAAAAACTTAAGCAAGCCGTATAAGGTTGTGTGAGAATATTGGTCCCTATATGCAGGTAATTGTCTGGAAAATGCAGAGTTCCTCACACCAGGCTGGGGACACTCTGGGTTCCTCCAGGGTGAAGTTAGGCTGCTCACTAAAGGCCTCTCCACGGCTCCTTATGGCACAGCCCCAAACATGAGAAAGTCCATGGGTTTTTACAGGCTTTAATGTCATGGTGGATGGTAAATGGATCTGGATGCACCCGCCAGCAAAACCCAGGGCAGTCCTGAGTTAAATAGGGAGGAAAAGAGGGGGGAGGGGTGGGAAGGAATGTCTAATTGATTCCACTCTCTGGCCTACAGGTACCTCATTAGTATGTAAATCTCTCTAAGGCCTGGGACCTGTTAATCATGCCCTCTACCTGTGCCCTAGGTTGAATGGAGATTAGACCTTGTGTCCATGGCCTGACATCTCACTCTCTTTTCTCTCATAAAAGGAGGGGCAACTTTGTGTTAACTAGAGATGTGGACCACATGGAATAGTCTGGAATCTGGGAGCATGGGGAGATATATGCTGTCCCTGATAGGCAATGTCCTGTTGGGTCCCCGGCTATCTCAAACCCATCACTCTACCAGGGAGACCAAACCATCTCTTTATGGCCCAACATATCACTCTTGTTTAGTGAAAATTTTGGATGAGGGAGTCAAAAGAAAACACTATGAAGGCCATAGGGTGTGGCACAGTTAAGCCACAGGGTAGGGGAAGCTGGGGGTGGGGGTTAGGGAGGCAAAGGATCATTGAAACAACTAAACACAGGTGGTACAGTTTGAGGGTAATAACATGTCATAATCTAGATAGACATTATGTTTTCCTTACTAACATGAAACTTTAGCTATGTCACTTTGGCAAAAGAGTTCATCTGCAGCTGGAAGGTCTGGATCTGTCTTTTGTAGTGAGCTGGCATGTGTCTCTGGAGTCTTCAGCCTGTGTCTCTGGATCTCAGTGTGCATGTCTGGGTCTCAGAGTGCATCCCTGGGGTGTTTAGTCAGAAGAGGTGGCTGGAAGAAGGTAGCTTGGTGTCCCAGGCAGGTTCCAGGAGATGGTGTTGTCTCTGCTGGACTTGTGGGAGCACCTATAGGATAATCACAACAGGAAAGCAGCACCCCGGCAGGGGGATGTCTGCAAAGGGTGTGTAGCAAGCATTGGTCTGTCATTGAGATCCTAGAAAATCAAAGGGGTTTGAGGAAGTTTTAGTACTAGAAGGCTCTTTTGCGTCTGCTTTGGATGGCTGAGGAAGAAAACATCATGTTAATTATATATCTGGGATAGGCAGCAACAATTTGTCTGTAAAAGGGATCTAGTTGTTAATTAAGAGCTGAAAAATGTTGATCAGCATGTTGATTTAACCTGTGGAAGTAGAGTAGATGACTTTTGAACCTTAAAGAAATCTTAAAAATTGAAAGAATATGTTGGGCATATATCACTAGTGTTAGAGAGAAAAGGAGACATTTAAACCAAAAAAAAAAAAAAAAAAAAAAAAAAAAGAAAGAAAATTTTTGGTTGAAAAGCATGAACACTGTTGCTTTAGGTGTTCCTGTTATGGAGAAAAGGAAACGATTAAAATTTTTGCTTGAAAAACAGGAACCATGTTGCAGGTCTTCCTGTTGTAGAGAAGAAGCAGTAATGGTGGGTTTAGAAGCAGTGGGGAGAGGGCCTTGCTCTGCCATGTGGCGTCTGGGTGCTCTGGCAGAGAGGTCCTGTATTCCCCCTTTGTTTTTCTTAGAAATTTTAAATGTAGAGAAGGAGAAAAAGGCTAAGAAGAGAATCTCTATCTCCATCATTGTAGGCTTACATGCCAGTTTGTTTCCTTTAGTGCAATGCCACAAAACAACATGCTTCATTTACCTAATAGCTGTTTCTAAAGAAAAATTCTTAGAGCAAAATTGATGGTAACTATTTATCCTCCAATGGATTCTAATGTTAGATTAGCATGCTAGTATGGATCACTACCGGCTATACATTTTAGGAATGTACAATGTAATGTAAATCCTAAAATAACCAATAGATACAGAGAAGTACTGAATGTAATTAGTGGCCTGAGAGATGTCTAAGTCAAATGTTCAGTTTTGCTCTGCTGAGATAGATGGGTGTCATTGAACCATCTCGGAGAAGACAACAATTAAGTGGAGCTGATTCAAATAAATATATTTGTCTGATTTCTACATCACAATCAACATTTTTGAAGGAGTCCAACATCATAGCAGAAAGGGTATTTTTTTAATAAATGTAGAAAATAAATCAACCTATCAAAATGTCTTAAAGTATCTGATATATTGAACAATATTAAATTTAAAGTGCTTTTAGTATGCATAAAGTGTGGTGATATATTAAAATGCATCAAGTTTTACATAAAATATTGAAAATAAAATACTCTTGGACCTCTTGAGTTTCAGATGCTGTCGTAAATGATTCACTATTGATATAATAATTTCCTCCACATTCATAAAAATTATGACATTGATATCAATTTTTCTCAGTGGTAAAATGAAGACACATGATTATTAAGAAACCTATTTAATATTCACATCTAGTAAACAGTAGAAGTGGGATACTAACCAAATTATAGCTTAATTAAATTAAGAAGAATTCACCTCTAATATATTACCATGCTACAAGTACATGTCATATGAGATGCCTAAACAAAGTAGATAATATTTTAAAAAATGATAAATATAATGTCAGATAATAAGGATGGGGCATAGGAGAAAAATCATTGAAAGAAGGAGAATATTGGAAGGAGAGTCAGCAGATGTGACTTGTATCCTGATTTATGCTAAGTCATGAGACAACTCAGATGTGATATAGATATTTGGAAGAAAGATAAAATATTTAGTATCATTTTAATATCTAAAGCAGACAGCTGATTGATGGTTAGATATGAATATGAAATACAGCATGGACATAAGCCTTGAAAGAGACTTCAAGCCATCTACTTTATAAATTCAACTCTCTTTCTCACCCAGACCCAGGCCAAGAGACACAGCTAGAAGTATGGTGGATGAACTATAGTGAATTCCCAGTGAAACCTGAAGGACCAAGGTACTTACAATAGTTGCATCTGGATCACGACTCTGGTTGTTAAAGAGGAATGGATATCAAGTTGTCCTTTCATTTAACTGCCAACTCTGGACAGGCAAGGGCAAGAGTGGTTGGGTGATAGAAACAAAGAACTCAAAAGTAAATTTCTAAAATGCCCCCTTCTTGGAAAAGGGAAAAGACTATCATCGTGAATGAAGGAAGGAATACACTGCATTCCCATCTACACAACACACAGACACTATAAAAATGATACAGGAAAGAGGCAGGATGTCAATTGCTTAAAATTGTTTAAAAGACTAAAGGGAGGCCCTCACTTAGAAAACAATTGTCAATTGTCAGTTCTATGATATATATATATATATATATATATATATATATATATATATATATATGAGACAATTGTGTTATGTGAGGTAAATCAATATAATTTGATCGGTACTTACAGAAACATAAATTAAATTAAATTTAAAATGAAGGAAACTAGTACTGGTAAGTAAAGGGAAGCCAGAATTCTGCTTATGAGCTGGGTGGTTGGGTGACGGTTTCATGCCTTTAATCCCAGTAATCAGACCAGCCTGGTCTACAAAGTAAATTTCTGGACTGCCAGGGCTACACAAAGAAACTCTGTCTCAACAAACAAACAAAAACAAACAAATGACAACAAAAAAGAATTCTGTTCATGATAAAAGAGAATTTCTCATGGATTAAACTTCACTGTTAGCAAAGACAGCCCCTTCATTGTCAAGGATGTATCCAAATTGCATAAGATTGACTTTCCAATGACCAGAAATCTCTATACAGATTTCTTTCCAAGACCCTGTATTCTTGTTTCTATTTAATAATCTAATGCCTTAACTCTCTTCACTGAAGATCTGGGTAACTTTTTCTTCTTTTAAAAGTTAGAAAATACATTCATTGTATCAGGATGGAAGCTTGGTGCATTTTTTTTTCCTAGGGAAGTTCTGGAGTGGAACTTCAAGTCAATGTCATCCAAGGGTATAAGAAAGGTCAGCATTCATTTGCAAGTACTGCTCAGAACAAAAGAGATTCTGCAGACTGTGAGTGGTTCCTAAACTAACCTTCCCTCTTTGTTCTTCATTGTGATAGGAATCCAACTTACTTATTAGGGTAGCATGAGAAATGGAGTTCACGGCAAGTAACCTTCAGTCTAATATAAACTATAGAAAAATTAACTATTTGTAAGAACTAGATTTAATTATTAGAGCAAGGTGTTAATTGTAAAAAAAAAAGCTTCATAATTTCTATTATGAATGAGAAGATACAATTCTGTTAATATTTTGACCTCCTTTCCAAATCAAAGCTTATATGTTGAAGAATTCTAATATTACACAGAGGAATTTTACTAGTTAAAAAGCTTGGGGTGCATAGTAACCAAAAATACAACCAAATTAGACATAAGATAAATTTATTCTCTCCTCAAGCAAGTCCATATTTATATTTATATGTATCATATTCAAACACATTCAGATGTGTGTTTTCTTAGTTCAATGACTCCATGGCACCATCAAATGCCAGGCTGGTTTCATACCGTGAAGAATAAAGGTGGCTTTCTGGTAGAAGCACATGCCTCTTAATGTTCATACAGACTTTGCTTCGATCGTTGTTGATAAATAGGCATCATGCCAGGGCCCCTCAGCAAGGAGAACGTCTGAATGAGTCTGTTTGGGGTAATGTTTTCTTCAGAATAAAAATGTATTCTCTGCATATCAGATACTTTATACACAAAAAAGGCCAATGAAGATGAAACTGATATAATTCTATTATCAAAATGAATTTGTTTTCAATTAAAATTTCTAGTATTTGTTCCCAAAAGATACACATCACTAAGAATGTACTTCAAAACAAACATTTGATTTTCTAAAGTAACCTCATTAAATATAATCCATAATTGTTTATAATTCTTTGAAATATGCCATGTTTATACAGCGAATTAAATTATTTCTATAAAATGGGGCCAACTGCTATTTAAGTTTAACTGTTTAATTCCTGAATCTATATTTATACTTTCTTGCTGATCATTATTTCTAAATTTGTTAAAAATATTAAATATATTTCTTTGGTATTATCTAGTAGGTTGGGTGTGTGCATTGCACGTTCAATCTCATCACTGAGAGGCAGAGACTGAGGCAGGCAAATCTCTGTGAGTTTCAGGCTACCAGAGCTAAATACAAATTTCTTGGCTGGGACTACATAGTGAGACTCTGATTCAACTTAAACACACATACACACAAACATACACACACACATGCATGAGCCTTATATTTCTATTCTTTATTTAAACAAATTAACATGTTATTTATATCCTATATAGCTATGTATTTGTACAGTGCACATGCATACACACATATATGAATTGAAGTTATGTTTCCTCAAAAGAACAGGCTGTAATAGTATGAGGTCTCCTTTAGCTCTTTCATTGTGGTGGCATTGTTGGTTCTGGAGATCAAACTCTTAAACTAATGATTGTTAAGCATATACTCTCCCTCCAGTGACACCCCTCATTTATATCTGATTTCTTGTTTAAGGAATGTGATAAAATTTTGGGTTCAAGTACATGATGAAGTATCTTAGGTTTATTTTTGTTCTGTAAAAAAGAAAACTAGATAATTTTAGCCAGTTGCAGATAAATGTCTTATAGATGTACTTAGGTTTTATATTTTCCCCTTGGAAATACACTTAAAATTGAGAGTGGCCATAACTTTCAGAAGCCTAGTGAAAAGCATGTAGAAAATAGGGGAAAAAAGATTTTGCCTTATCTTATTTTAATAGAAGGGCTCAAGTTCACTCACATCCTGTTCTTAAGCTTGTTAAGGGCAAATGATGTCTTGTTATATTCACACTGCCATGAACAGTACCTGTTAATAATCATTAATCTGTTACCATATGACATGCTGTTAAACTCACCATACTTAGAGTTGTGTTAGGATGTTAAATGTTGCCTCATCACTCAAGACTCCTTAGCTCTCTGATTATCTAATTTTTACAGTTAAAAATAACCCAAATGCTTAAGTGTGGTTTAAAGGTCCAGTGAGACTCCATTAGAAAAAACTAGAATTTTCTTTGCAAGCTGATGTCAATTGGAGATGTCTTCTTGTTGAGGAGTAGAATTCTTAACTACATTTCTTAAAGTAAAATATCTGGCAAGAGACACAGTGGGTTGTCCTCTCATACCTCATAGGTAATTTCCCTACACAACTTAGTAGTTACCATCCATCTATTTTGCTAATTTTTCCTGGCCTCAGTTATATTTTGTCCTAGAAATATACATAGATGTAACAATGAACTCATTCAATTATGGAACATAGTTAATCTACTGTTAGAAATTCTGACTGGTGGCATTGAACAGAACATGTTTTATGAGCTTTCCATATGATGCTGATGGGCTGAGGTCTCGAAATCACAGTTTTACTACATTCGTTGTCAATCAAAGCCCTAAGAGACTTACAGAGCTCTCCTTCCAGACACATGCTTCAACACTTTGTACCTCGCCATAGAACACTACTGGTTTTGGGTCTTTCCTCCTAAAATCCTATATATTTTAGGTGAGGGAACTAACTGGAGTGAACTAGACAGGTGCCAGGACACTCACTCCAGGATGGCTACATATGTCTTCTAATCCCAGTTCAGTCTGCTCATCCCCAATGATTGTCAATTGTCATGCTGCTATTATTATTATTATTATTATTATTATTATTATTATTATTTAGGTAAGACTAGCAATCCCACCCACTTCTGTAAATATCCTTAAACCCATGGTCCTGTAAGCAACCCTGATGAAACTCAACGGGATCCAACCAAATTACAAAGAAACAATGAAAATTAGTATCTACCTTTAAAGTGAACAGGAACCATATTAGCAGGAATGGAAGGTGGGCTAGAGAAAGAAATAGAGGGTAGGGTAAGAGTAATCAATATATATTGTACACATTATGAAAAAGTCATAATATCACAAAGAATCCAATTATTGCATGCAATTAATTGAGTAGTAAAAAACCATAAATAATATTTTCTCTGTGAGAAAATGGCCCATTGTACATATGCACTCTTGGACACTATACTTATTTTAAGCTGTATACTTTCATTAATATTTCTGCATGTTATTTTGCATGCAGACTTTTATTTTTGCATTGAATTTCACAGGCAGTGACTGAGAATGCGCTGTTACATTATTTTTATTTTCATCGTAAACATCTTTTGACATCATTGATTTTTCTTACTGTAGCAGCTACTCAGGGGGATATTTCAAAACATAACTTTCAGCTGTGATTCTGTTCTGAAACAGTGTTAAGATCATTTCAAGAGTTTCATGAACCAGCCAAACAATGCCATCATGGAGGCTAGTGAGTTGGCTCAGTGGGGGAAAACTGCTTTGACATGAGCCTAGAAACCAAAATTCAATCCCTGGAACTCATGGAAATGTGGAGGGAGCAAAAAAAAATCTTCATAAAGTTGTTCTCAAGCTTCTATGCCTATGCCTTTCATGCACATCTCTACCTGTCCACCCTCACACTAATAATAAACTTTTAAAAAGATAGCACCACTAGCTTAATGGTCATGGTCCAGGCATTTAATCTCAACATCCAAGAGGCAGAGGCAGGCAGTTCTCTGAGTTTGATGTCAGCATGGTTTACAGAGTGAGTTTTAGGACAGCCAGGGTTACACACATGATGATGATGGTGATGATGATGATGATGATGATGATGATGATGACGATGGTGATAATATAATATTAAGAACATTCATCTACATCTTCTAATTTCTCCTAATTACAGCAATATAGACAAGGGAAATCTGTAGTTCTTACGATTTGTACTGCACATTTGATGGTCACTCTTTTGGTCCTCATACCTACTTTTGCAGGGGGACAAATATTCTCAGAGGAAAGGATGTGACTTGAGCTCAGAAACACTGATGCTAAGATCTGACGCAGGAATGTGAGCTGAGATTTTTCTCTAGTAAAATCTGTGCATAACATATTTAATTATAAATCTCCCAATACAATGGCAGTGCATTATTCTACTGAAGGTGGAATTTGTCACTATCCTTTAGACAAACTTGTTGCTTTTTCACAGCCAAAAGTGCAAGTCAGTGGCAAAGTTTTGTTTCATAAGAGATGGAATTAGCTGCAAATGACTGAAGTTACAAAAAGGACTCAATGAAAAGGGAACCAAGTATGCATCAATAGACTTCTTATCACCTCTATAATGGGGTTGCTGCACTGCCTGTTCTAGCTAATTTTCAATATACAAATTTTGTGCACATGTTAAACTATTATTAAAATATATGTATATTGAATCATATTTTATTGATTTCATTAGATTGAATTAAATTTTATGGTTTCATTTTGCACATATATGCAGTGCACTTATATAATTCTTGCATTTCTAATATGTAGTTATATCATAGCAAAATGATTGCATTGCCTCTAGAGTCATTTGAATGAAATCTAAAATAATGTAGACAGGAATGGAAAGAGATGCGTCTTACTTGGAAGAAATACTGTGCATGAATCATTGTTTTATTATACATAGTATATAAACTGTAATATTGTGTCTATCACATCCACATTTATATAGAAAGAGTGAAGCACAAATGAATATATCCATATAATAAACTGTGTGTGAATACACCTGTGGATCCTAAAGGAATGACTGAGAAGCTGAGACAGCTGGTTATTTAGTGTGATGTATCAGAAAGTATCTCCTTAGAAATTTCAAATTCTGAAGTGCTGCCTTCAGGCAGGGTGTGTAGTCTTAATTTTAACCTTTGGATCTTAATTGTTGTAATGGCAGCTTTATGGGCTAATTACTAAGACCATTTGCTTTCAGTCTTCTCCTTAAATATATGTAAAGTTCTGATTTTATTATTAACTTCTGTGTCTGTATCTGGAGCCCACAAACTCGGGCTATAATTTCTCAGATTACATTCATGTCAATGTGTTTTGTTAACCTTACAGTGTTAGAAGAGGAAAGAATGTCAGAGGACTGTAAGGCTCCTCATGTCCTGCCAGATGAGTCTCCCAGGGTCTCCATTCCAGGGACTGGCTGATACTGAAATGCTACCGCTCTCCAGCTCTTGCCTCCACTTTGGGAGTGCAATTCCCCCTCCATTCTTCTTGACTTCCTCTGTAGCCGAAACTGGAGTTGTGGCTGTCTTTGCACTCAAGACGTATCCCAATTCCTTCTTTCTGTAGGTTGAGGACTAAATATTTTTATGTATTGCCTTAGTTAATTTTCTGTTGTTGTGATAAAATACTAACACAATACCAACTTAATGGAGAGAGGGGTTCTTTCAGCTCCCCGTTCAAGGTTACAGTCAATTATTATGAACAAGTTCAAAATGGCAAGATCGAGAGGTGCCTACTCATATTAAACATGCAGTAAAGAAGCAGTGAATAGTGGCTAATGCCCTTTGCCAACACTCAGTCCACTTTCTGCATCTTATATACTTCAAGTCTCCCTGCCCAGTAAACAGTCCAGTCTACAATGGGCTCATCTTTCCACCTTAACTGAACTATAGTGAAGATAATCCTCCACAGGAATGTCTAGAAGTGCATCTCTCAAGTGATTCGAGATTATGTCAAGTTGAAAAACCATTACAGCATCTCAAATGCCTTTATCACTTAGAACTGGTTAATAGTTATTGGTAGTTTTTTTGATAAGCTATTTTATAATTCTTTTATAAAATATAACTATCTGATTAATTTCAACTAATCTCAGTCAACTTATATGTAACAGCACATTTCTCTGGATGCTTTGAAATCTAAGAGAAAGAACCACTTGGCACTGCCCAACCTTTCCAAGAGTGTTAATTAGCAGGTATAGCTGACTTGGGTTTGCCGTTGGTTTATTTCTCCCTGTTGGCATGCAGGATTTGGGCTTTTCATTCTAGATATGTTTGGTGACACACATTTGCCTTGCCGAGATGATTTCTATATTCTGAAATCTAAACCTTTTTATTTTCCTTATGAATTATCTTATTAACCAGCCAAAGCTATTCAAAGGTCAACAGTATATTATTTCATTTGAATAAGTGCAAGTATCAATGGCTGTCCTCAGGTTACACTTTCAATACTTTCTCAGATGTTCATCGTCCAATTTCATGAATTTGTTGAATGCATTTCCTATTTGGGAGATACTTGGAGGAGCATTTGTCACCCTGTAACCTGAGTTAATATTTTCTAGATTTTCACATCTTTAATAAAAGGAAAAATAATAAAGATAATGTTCAAATGAGGCTAAATTTTCTATTTCTATTAAAGTATCAACCATAGCAATTCTTAACAGTGATTTTCATGTAATTAGCATAATAGTTTTACATCAAACCAATATGAAAATACAAAGGTATGCACATAAAATGTCTATTTTCTAGCTGTCTTTAGGAGATTTTAAGTCAGGGCATCTAAGCTGAGCTTTTCTATGTTATAGTCTCATGAGGCCGGATCCAATTTGTGGGCCAACCACACACTTCTCAATCAATGGCTGCCTATGATGTGTTCATTTCAGTAGGGCCCAGTTGCTAGTTAATCCTATCAGCATACAGAAAGCCTCTGTTACTGTTAACATCCAGCTAGCCTGCCTAAACTAATACTCTGAAATAGTCTTTGTATGTAGATGTCATGAGGAATGAATGTTTGACTCTACTACCTAAGATATATATATATATATATATATATATATATATATATATATATATATATTTTTTTTTTTTTTTTTTTCAAAACTAGCCTACCAGTGCTGGTGAGATGATAATTCAGCTGGTATTAATGCTTATACCAAGGCTGATCACCAGAGTTTGAAGTTGAGAACCCACAGTATAAAAACGAATTAACTCTCATAACTTCTCTCTGGCTTCCACATATGTGCCATGCTATACATTTACACATAGAGCATTCAACCCCAAAGCATGTGGAAACACACACACACACACACACACACAC